>NC_134454.1:72675236-73925236 GCF_030867145.1 Opisthocomus hoazin | reverse complement strand
CCAACCCCCACCATTCTGTGATTCTGTTACTTGGTTCTATACCTTTCCCAAAGGAGTGGGGTGACAGGCGGTAGATGGGGAGAAGAAAGGGAAGGCGATAAAGGGAAAGAGAAGTGATGCAGTATTCAGAAGATTGACTGCTTACTGTCAAGGCACTGAAAACCCTAACATTAAAAGCTTGGGCTATTTTGCCACACACTTGAGTAAAAGTAGAAGTTAACAGCATAGGTTTCAAGTCCTTTTACTGGAAAGAGCAAGCAGATTTTTTTTTTCTCCCTATGTACAAAGACTTCGTAATTAGACTACAGCTACTACTCAGCAATGAAAAAAAAATCAGACATGTTAAGGAATCCACACAGCCCCTGTCAAGTCCCTCCATCTCCAGTATATTTGTGATTTTAGTGTTCTGAAAATACTATAAATATCAGCACACCATATTATGACAAATCTTTTCAAGGAGCCTGAACAGTTTTTCCATGCTCCAACACAGTACTATTGTACACTGAAACTTCAGCATTACTGCAATCCCTTCTCTCCTCACCCTACCCTCACACCCTGTTTCATTCCCACCTCACAGAGGTATCTTAATGCTCCCCATTGGAAATGGCAACAGTAACGCCTTCAGAGTCTGTTGTTGCAGGGATTCTTGGCACTTTCTTAGCAGGGCTTGGGATGTGCTAAGAAGAAGGGAAAAAGACACATTAAATACAGGTTTCTAGTTCAGACATTTATACTTAACAGCTCGTCCAACTGTCAAACATCCCTGCTACACTGGATGGCTTGGTCTTAAGTCTGTCAAATCGGTCATGCTTCATGCAAACTGATCATGTGAAAAGAGCCAGTCTGTTCTTGTTTCATTCTGGTGCAGTTGCATTCTCGTTATGATGAAATGTACTTTTTAAAATCCCATCTTCAATTTTTTACTTCTGGCTTTAGTATGTTACATATGTTAACATAGTATTTAATGTAACTTGTTAAACCGCTTCCTCTTTTAACACACATGCACATGCTAAGACAAAACATATAAACTCCTCCACCATTCATGTCAAACTTTAAAAGTGTGCTGAGTGTTCACCTCATGAACAACGCCCGGGTGGACAACTTCAACTCCTGCCTCCAGAGGTCCATCACCCATGAGCGGGCGCCGCGCGTAAGTTCTCCTGTGCTTTTCATCCACACGCACAAGGTACCACGTTCCCTCAAAGAGATCTTCTACCGAACACTGGGGAATATAGTTGGCTGTAAAAAAGCCAGAAACGCACCGTTAGTTGTTCCTGGTAAGAGTTTTACACAAAACAGGCCTGTGCAGTTTGGACTTAGTAAGACATAAAAAAACCCCACAAGTCTGCATTTTCATTTCAGCCACATCAGGCCAGTGAACACAAGCTATTCCGAAGCAGAAAGGGTTGGACATTTCCTTCATTCTACACCCTCATCATTTAGAGTCAGGTGAATTACATGACAAGCATTTTGCTGTAAGACTACGAATGATTTGTATTTATGAAGGTCTTACCCAAATGATGTGTTTCCTGTCTAATCTTCATGTTTTCAGCAAAGACATCAGGTGAAATACATTTTCTTGAGTCAAGTCTTGCTTTGAGATCAGAAAGACTGGCAGTTATTTTGTCCAGTGCAGAACCTACAATACAACACCATCTCGTAAGGTAGCACCGGTGCTGACAACTGACATGCTAACATTTCAAGCCCATTCGAAGTGCTTTGCATTACTGAGGCTAAACTTTTAGTCAATTAAAAACATTCCCCAATTACTCAATCAAAACATTGATGGAGTTAGAAGAATATTATTTATGTGCCCAAGCAGACATTTAAACATTCCCCGGAGCTGGAACATTTTCAGTTTTGCACTACTGTCATTAGGCACTGCTCCGCATGCTGGTGGGTAGCGCAACAACGCATTTAAGGGTGAGCTGTGGCAAGGGAGTTAGTCAACATCTCTTCCTTTCACTCACCAGGAGTGGCATCCTGTGTAACTCTGATGGAGTACAGTGTAGCAGCAAAACCAGAGCCATATGAGAACACGCTGATTCTCTGTCCTGCAAGCTGCTCTGGGGAGTACCTGGAAACCAAGCAACAGTTGTTTAAAGTGAGAATGAAGCCAAGGCACCAATTTTAAATAGAAAGTGTAGCCAGCAAATTATCCTGACTACAACACACGCTTAGCATGCCATGTGCATAAATGATGACTTTTAAAAACACAATTTCAAACACTACTGTTACAAGTTCCAAAGCTGCCCAAGACAGACAGAGCAAAGAAGTGCCCAGAATATGATTATCCAGAAGGCAGAGAGTTTTTGTTCTTCAGTGACCTAAAGCCTACAACAAACCACCACATACTGGAAGGCAAAGTCATAATAAAGAAAAAAGGATCCAAGAGGAATGGTTTACTTTAAGCTTAACCTGATCTAGTAGAAGTCTGTCATTGCAAAAAAAAAAAAAATAAGTAAATACCAATTTAATTTGGCTTTGCTTATTACAATGAAACAGAGAAGGCACTCCGGTTCTCTTTTTCATGCAGTGTTGTGGGGTGTTTTTTTGGGGGGTGAGGGGGAAGAGGTCTGGAGCATGGCAAAGAAGGTTGAGGCTGCAAAGAGACACAACTACAAATAAGATCCTGCCTTGGAAGGCAGTAAGCAGCTGTTTCAGATCAGCTTCTGACAAAGAAATTTTGAATCTGCTTGTCACTTGAACTGATTGTGTGTGCAGAATAATTTTTTAACTTTAGTCTTTCTGCTTAACGCCATCTACTAGGAAAAGGTTTGCTGGATAGTGCTTTTACAAAAGAATTTTTGAAACGAAAACCTTTTATGACCTTACATATAAAAAACTATGACTTATTTTTCCAATTTTATGCTTACTGGGCTAGAAGAGAGGCAAGGCAACCATAGACTGAAGGGGTATACATATTTCCATTCTGACTGGATACAAGTAATGAAGCTTTGGTTTTCTGATTGAAGAGCTCTACACTAGCTTTCATGAAAGCTTTTTCCACATCTCTGTCAAAATATGTATCTTCAAGTTTTACATCCCTATAAAAAAAAAAGTTCAGAAACAGTTAATCAAATAGCAGAAAGTAAAAAACACACCCTGGCTATGTAGTAAATTAAGAATATGTGAAGAAGAAAGCCACCAGCCACTCTCACCTGAAAGCTTCCAGACCACTGAAAACACTGTTTGCTGTTTCTGGGTTCTGGTCACTGAGAAAGTCATTCAGCAAGAGTCTAGCCACGGATTTCTGCACCAGTTTACAGTAGGGAGAATGAAAGATCATGAATCCAAAGTCATTCAAGGTGAAGTGTCTGTCTGTCCCCTCTGGAAGTGGCAGAAATGTTGTGTTACAACTTACGTTTAGTACTCACTTCAACTACAAACATAAAATAGAGGGGTGGCAAGATACCAATCATCAGAACACATCAGCATACAAGGGACAACTGCAGGACTGCTGCTGCCAAGCTCATTTGAAGCACAGCTGCTACTTCTATTTAAAAATTAGTTTTTCACTGATCTTTTGCACCAACTATGTTCGCCCTTCTTCTAGAAGAATCAGCTATAAGCTTAACAGAATCCCTGTATTCCTACCAAGCACTTTGACATAATAAATAATCTACTTCATTTAACTATCTAATCTTCGCACCGATGCTTCTTAATAGGAGCAAAGCAGTTACTAAACATATGGGTTAAAAAGAAGAAATCAGTATCCTTACATAACATTTAAATATTAACCTCAGTATCTTAAGAGCCTGGGTGGAGGGGGAAATAACAGGCTTTTAAGCAAGGCACTATATGTAACACCAACAAAACCCTGCAGAGACTGCTGCTTACAATCAGGTACTTAGCCGTACAAGCACAGAAATAAGATGCTTCTCACTGGCGAAAGCAAACATTTCCATCGCCTCAGAACACAGAAACATGAAGAAAGGGACCCATACACCACTCTTCAGACTGGATGCCAAAACTTGAAAATGTGTTGTCTGCTTAGTTACACACTCCAGCATTTGCCAGATCTTGCAATACCACCAGGTGAGGCTACATACCCTTTTGCCACTGGGCGTGGATTTTGTTGCGATAGACAGTATAGCAGCGATCTAATGCACTGAGGTAGCACTGTATAGACAGCTTGCCATCAACTACAGGATATTCAGAGACCATATCTGGTTTATAGAAGTCATACGCGTGCTGCATGTGGGTTCCACGCAACCCTGAGGGACAGAAATTGACAAAAGTTGAAAAATACTTTATTCAGCTGCTGTAAGTCAATTTGAATGCATCACTTCACCATGTGGGGAAAACAAGAAACATTTGGCACCAGACAAGCAGGTTTTCATAGCACTTCAGGCCCTTCAAGGTAACATTTCACACAGTTCCCAGCTGCTTGTCAAGTACGGCAGGACTGAGCATGACAAACACAAGTAACAAATGATTTTTATCGTTTCGTCTTGGAGGTAGAGGGCTGTGTTATTCAGCTCCAGTCCACTCTATCAATTTCACTGGAGAATCTCCAAGCAAATAAACAGATAGGAGCATCTCTAGTTGTTCCTTGCTGCCTCCTGTAGTGGGAGGTAGCCAAGTTAGCCCAGAACAAGAGGAGACAAAATGCAATTCCTGACATTAGTGGGAGTTAATCCAGCCCTCCAGCAACACAAAAAAAAAGAGAGGAGAGGCTTCAGGACAGATCCGGTTATCTGGCTAAAGGATATTTGTTTTCTCACAGGACTAACCTCTCTCAAAAATTAACGGAGCATTTGGACCAACCAGCATAGCGACAGCACCAGCTCCACCTGTTGGCCTGGCATTTCCCGTGGCATACACAGCTATGTCTCCAGCAACAACCAGTGCATAGCGTCCTGCGAAAAACACACAAAAATAACTATCAGGAACAGGCAAGAATCTAGCACATTTTAACATTCAGCAGCAATTTTTAGATTTTAGTTATAGAGGAGACGACTCCAAGATTATGAGGCTCTCCAGTCTTGACTTTTCCCCCACATAGCAAATTCATTTCCACGCCCACACCATTTAAGAAAAATACTTCCTTAAAGAGAAATAGTTTACCCTCTGGGTTTTACATGGTTAAATGTGAACACTGTCATTATAAGGCAGACTACTCAAAACCAGAGGACGATGTGACTTTTCAAGAAAACACCCTGAGCTTACCATCCCAAGAACTGGACTCAATCCAATTAACAGCATTAAAAAGAGCAGCGGTGCCTCCGTAGCAGGCATTGGTGGTGTCGATCCCTTCTACATCTGTATTACCAGATTCTTCAAAAAGCTGCATCAGGACAGTCTTTACGGATTTTGATTTATCAATTATCGTCTCCGTTCCAACTTCTAATCTCCCAATGCAATCATAGGAAAGGCTGTTCCTCTCCATGAGCTTCTGAACCACAGTCAAGCAGAGAGAATTGATATCCTCCCGGTCAGAGCAGAACCCCATCTTTGACTGGCCTAGCCCAATGGTGTACTTTCCAGCATCCACACCATCATACTTCTCCAGCTCCGTCTGGTCAACGTACTGCGAGGGAAAATATATTTCCAGGGCAACAATTCCCACATCTTTGGGCCAACAGCATTCAGCATTCACTGGAAGAGACCCAGGCATCGTGGTAGATCTTTTAAGAAAAAAAGAAAACCACAAAACTAGCTGATTCATTCACATCCATTTTGAGAGACCTACTTTCATTTTCTGTAGGTTTGTAGAAAAAGTTAAATTTCAGGTACTTTACAAGGTCATTTGCGAAAGGCAAGCCTTTGCCTTCCAGCGAGACTTTGGTCTGAGCATGCTGTAAACATCATTCGAAGTTTTGTCACATTTCACACTAAGAAGTACTTCTACGTGAAAATACAAATTTCAGCCCCAGAGATAAACAAGTGTAGATTAAGCGCAAGGTATTTCACTGAAGCAAAACACATGCTTAACAAGCGTTAAGTGTTTGAGAAATCAGTCTGAATGTTCATTATTCTGTTTTCACTTATATGCAAACTCTCAATGTTACACAACAAAGCCAGAAACACTGGATTTTTTCTTTTAAGTGTTACTACACAAGAACTTAAGTTTAAAATTTATCCTTACTAGGAAATCTCTGCCTTAAAACAGACTGGCACTTTTCAAAATTATTTTTGTTTTTAAACTAAGTGATCTATTTGCAACAAAGACAGCAGAAAATTTTTGTGCAGGTGGGTGGGGTGGGGTTTTTTTTGTATTTTTGGCTGAGTTTTTTGTTTGTTTGTCTGTTTCGGCATTCCACAACACTGGACCTCCTACCAGCAGGCCTGGAGGAATATTTCACAGGCTGAGACGAACACATGCAGATTCTCCCTGACAGACCAAATCACCCTCTTTCAACCCCACAGCTTTACTGTCACTACACCCGAGGAGGATACTCCTGCTACTTTAACCCTACCCCTTTTACCCAGGCAGGCACCATCTTCCTGTCCTTTTGCTCACATCCTGACAGAACACTTGTCCCTTTTGTGCCCAGCTGCAGGTACCATCCCACTGACCTTACCCAACGGTCTCCACAGAACCACGGCAAAGTGCCTAAAGGGACACAGCCTTCCTCTACAGGAGTGACAACTTTGCAGGGCGCATTCGGAAAACATAAAAAGTGTTTTCTGCCAGGAGCGCGTGGCTCGCCATTGGTTTTGGCTGCCTCTAACCGAGTCTCAGCCATACCTACCGTGCACCCAAAGCAACCTTTTTACGTATCTCTCCTGCATCCACGTTAGAACGCCTGGAGGGGGGAGCACAACACGGTTCCAGCCCACCGGAGCGCTGCAGAAGGGCCGCACCGCCGCCACCTCCAGCAAAACCAGCGAATTTGGGGCCGCTTTGCGTGCCCTGCCGCCAGTCCACCTCACGCTCTCGTCTCCGCCCCCCCCCCCGCGCCCGATCGGGCCCTCTCCCCCCTCAGAGCCCACCCCGTCACCGAGCCCCTCGCCTCAGCCGACCGCCACCCTGGCCCCGCCGAGGGCACCGCCTCAAGGTTACCCGTGACCCCTCCGAGGACATGGCGGACAAAGCACCGGGGCGGCCGCCCGCCGCCGCCCGACAGCCCGGGCCCACCGCGGCGCGCCAGACTCCCTCCCCGCCTCCCGCCTCGGCCGCCCCGGCCCCTTACACGCTGCGGAACCCCATGGCCCCTCGTCACCGCCGGGTGGCGGGGGACCGCGCATGCGCCGTGGCGGCCAGCTCGGGGAAGCGGGCAGTGCGCAGGCGCGGGAAGGGGCGGGGTGGGTAGCTCGCCCCGCCCCTTCCCTCAGGGGCAATCGCCTCGGGACCGCGCCAGCGGCCGCGCGGGGCGGAAGCGGCGGTGACCTGGCGGCGACGGGAGTGACATCACCCGGCGGCGGGCCGTGGGGGGTGCCCCCCATCCGTGCCCACCACGAGAAGTGGCGGCGGCGTCCCCGCGGGCCGCGCCCGCCGCCCCCGCGCCGCCTCAGTCGCGACACGGAGAGGCGATAGCGCCGAGGCTGCCGCCGCTTCCCGGCTTCGTCGTGGCCGCCGAGGCGACGGGGGGGGGGGGGGGCGGCGGGGCTCCCTGACGCCACGGGACACCCAGACATCCCTCTTCTGGGGGCCTATTGGTTTCTCCCCTTTTCGCCCCTCTTCCCGCCGCCCGCGGCCGCACTGCCTCAGGCGCGCTCGCGCCCACGGAGCGCACCGCCCCGCCACGGGCAGGGGGAGCCGGGCCGCCCTCACCTGCCGCCGGCGATGGCTCCCGGTATCGCTCGCCGCTGCCGCTCGCTCGCTCGGGGGAACACGCACGGCGCGACGGCGTGCGGCGCCTTTAAACAACCCCGCCGGCCGGGCTCCGGCCCGCGCCCTGAGCGGCAGCGCCCCCCGCCAATCACAGCCGCCCCCCGCCCGGGTCCCGCCCGCCGGCCGGCCCGCAGCCGGCGAGGAAGGCGGGGGGAATGGTGTGAGAAAGTGACGCGGCGTGGCCAGAGGGCAGCGCGCCAATGAGGACGCGGCGGAGGCGGCGGGCGCTCAATGGGAGCCGAGCGCAGCGCCGGGGCAGCCAATGGCAGCGCGCTGCCGACCGCGGGTGAGAGTAGGACGGCTGCCGGTCCCCGGCGGGGCGAGGAGGCGGTTGCCTGGCAACGGGAGGCGGGGCCGCTGAGGCGCAGGCCGGGGGCCCGCAGAAGCAGCCCCCGGCCCACGGGGCCTAACGGCGCCCACCCCGGCTTCGAGGGGGTGCGGGGTCCCTGCCCCGCCTGCCCCGGCCCGAGCTGCGGGAGCGCCGCGGTGGGGCAGGCCTGCGATCACAGGGTGACAGAATCATGGAGTGGTTTGGGTTGGAAGGGACCTTAAAGACCATCTGGTTCCAACCCCCGGGCCACGGGCAGGGACACCTTCCACCAGACCATGTTGCTCAGAGCTCCATCCAACCTGGCCTTGGACACTTGCAGGGAGGGGGCAGCCACAGCTTCTCTGGGCAGCCTGGTCCAGTGCCTCACCACCCTCATGGTGAAGAATTTCTTCCTAATATGTAATCTAAATCTGCCCGCTTGTAGTTTACAGCCTTGTCCTATCACTACACACCCTTGTGAAAAGTCCGCCTGCATCCTTCCTGTAGGCCTCTTCAGGTACTGGAACGCTGCTCTAAGTTGACCCCGCAGCCTTCTCTTCTCCAGGCTGAACAGCCCCAGCTGCCTCAGCCTGTCCGCATAGGAGAGGTGCTCCAGCCCTCGGATCATCTTCATGGCCCTCCTCTGGACCCGCTCCAACACATCCATGTCCTTATTACATTGGGGGCTCCAGAGCTGGATGCAGGACTCCAGGTGGGCTCTCACCAGAGCAGAGCAGAGGGGCAGAATCCCCTCCCTCAACCTGCTGCCCACGCTTCTTTTGATGCAGCCCAGGATACGGTTGGCCTGGGCTGCAAGCGCACATTGCTGGCTCATGTTGAGCTTCTCATCCACCAGTACCCCCAAGCCCTTCTCCTCAGAGCTGCTCTCGAGCCCCTCTCTGCCCAGTCTGTACTTGTGTTTGGGATTGCCCTGACCCACGTGCAGGACCTTGCACTTGGCCTTGTTGAACTTCATGCAGTTCATGCAGGCCCACCTCTACAGCCTGTCAAGGTCCCTCTGGATGGCATCCCTTCCCTCCAGCGTGTCAACCGCACCGCACAGCTTGGTGTTGTCGGCAGACTTGCTGAGTCCCACTGTCTGAAACTTCGCTCAGTCCCACTGTCCGTGTCGCCAACAAAGATATTGAACAGCACCGGCTCCAGTACCGACCCTGTCCCCATCGAGCCCCGCTGCTGCTGCGCAGGTCACCGGGCATCCCCAGCCGGGCAGGCCTCTGTCCGTGGCGGCTGGGAATGGCACCGTGAGCGTCCCGCGCGCGGGTCTCAGAGCCAGAATGGTTTGGTTGTGAATCACCACTCACGTCTGAGCAATGCACCCCCTTGGCACGGTGTCGGGCTCTGCAAGACCCAGCCACCACCACCAGCAGCAGACACCCGGGGCCTTGCTCGCCTTGCACACTGTCAGGGTGCCGAAGCCATGTTGCTCCCGCCGCCGCCGTGGTGGGTAAAAACAACGCAAAAGAAAGGGAGAAACTGTCGCTGGAAGTCTGAGCTCCCACCGTGTTCAGCCTTGCTTTGAACTTGTGGCCATTCAGCCATCGCCATGTAAAATCGCAGATTTGTTGTGCAGCTCTGCGGTGCGAGGACTGAGAAATACTGCTGGGAAACGGAGAGGGGTTTTGTTTGTGTGTTACCCTGCAGTCTGCTGATAAGCCTGCGCCTGTGTGTGCGCAAGCTAGTTAGTTCCCTTTCTAATTCTGAAAAAAACACACGCTGACGAAATGCAGACTCAGTAGGCAATGGCATAGTTACATCAGATAGACACACTGTTATCCTCTGTGCCTACAGACCGAACCGACTTCTTTTTAGAAAAGTTGAGCTTACGCTCTGGGAACCCAAAACTTCAATTCCTCCTCCTTTTCTCTTTCTGCCACAAAAAAGGAAACAAACCAGAACTGGAACTGTGTCCTTGTTCTGGGCTTCACAAGGGGTTCCTGATGCCAGCCTCTCCGTTCTGTGCTTTGGTGGCAGAATGTCTCCTGGCATGGGGGCAGGTGGACCTTTCCAGCTTTGGCGAGGAAGCGGCACTCGGAGGAGATGAAGCAGCCCCTCGCGCTGAACCTGCAGGAGCTGTTGCTGGGGCCGCGAGTGCCCCCCGAGACCTCCCATCCCCTTCCCTGCTCCCCGGAGGCTCCGCTGCCTGTGCGGGCAGCTGGCTCCGGCATGGTGCGCTCGGGGAGCCGGGGATGGGGCTGCGGCCAGACGAGCTGCCTGGTGAGGAGCTGCGAGGAGCCTCCTCGGTGGCCTCTGTCCCTTCGCTCAGAGCTGCATTCAGACGTGGGCCGTGGCCTGGGGGGGGTTGTGCCCATGTCTGGCTGCGTCTCTTGCCAATCCTGACCCGTGGGCTTGGATTCCCAGCTTCTCCAACCTGCTCATCACTGCAGGCTTGTCCGGAAGCCGGGGCTCTCGGCTGACCCTACTTGCTGTCACTGGCCCTGCTCTGCTCCTTTTTTGGGTGATGTGAGAGCGTGCCCTCATCGGCAAGGCCGTGGCCCTGCCTGCCTTGTTGTCACATTCTGCTCCTGGCTCCACCGCAGCCCTTTCTGCTCCCTGACACCTTGAATCTGCTCGCCTGGAAGCTTGCACTTACGTGGTGGTGGGTTTTTTTTTTCTTATAAATGTTGTATTTGCTTTCAAAGTGGGAAAGGCAGAACAGGTTTTCATAGTTGTTTTTTTGGTGTGTAGTCAACAATAAGCACAGATGTAAATAGCAGTCTTCTTATCTTTATTACCTCTTCACAGATTTGATTTAAAAAAAGTGCCAAAATGACTAAGATTAGCTTGGGGAGACGGTCCATGGTACAAGATCATAGAATCATAGAATGCTTTGGGTTGGAAGGGACCTTTAAAGGTCACCTAGGTCCAACTCCCCTGCAGTGAGCAGATGATGAATGATGTCCCATAGTCTTTGATATTAACTTTCTGTGAGGTGGAAGATAGTGTGACATAGACATACACAAAATCATTGCTACTAATTTAAAATCATCTGTTTGCGAAAAGAAACCCCACCAAATCAACTACCTGTAGCCAATAAAATTATAACCATGTTCTCCTATTGTGCCAGTACTGAAAGCTAGAAGGTAAAATGTGGATTTTCAGAGTTTTACAACTGAGGTAACTGACACAGTGCAGTCCTAGTTTTCTAATAGTTGTCTAATAGTTAAATTCAGAGACCAGGTATCTAACCTACGCTGCTGAAAGCAAAGTATTTGTCTCCTCAGGATGTTTCTGGGTCCAGATGCTAATTTAAATTTACAACAAGTCCAGACATCATCCTCTTGAGGATTAGTTTGATGAGTAATTCTTTATAGCCTAAGATCTACTACTTTTTCCTACTAATCAGTACAATTTATTTTATAATTTTTGCCAATAGCATTATTCTTTTTATTCAGCTTTATGATGCTGCTATTTACTTTTCCTGTCACTGAGTGTATCGCAAGGGAATACTTACAAAAAAATTACGATTATTTCTTCACAAGAAAGGATCTGCCTGTACTGCTGTTGCAATAGACTACAATTGCTTTATACAAGTTTCTCGGAAAGACTGCACTAATAACATTGAAGTTGAGGGTGGATCTTGTTCCAAACCTCATAGGTAATTGATTCTAGTCCTCTAACCAAATTATGCTCCAGACATGTGATTGCTGCTATTTCCAGCCCAGCTTGTGAGAATGCAGGTCATTTTCCATTCGTGGCTCTTGAGCTTAACGAATCTGTCCAGTGAGATTTGTAGTGGAGACTGTATTTGGTAATTTGGACAAATGTACCAAAGTGGGTGCTGCACCTCAGTAACCTTAGAACTGGAAACCTGATAAAGGAGAGTCCATTTAACGAAGATGGTATTAGCAAAGAAATCCAGCATTGCTCAGAGTAACCTGGGAGCAGAAACATGCTCAGATGCTGCTAGTGAGAGGACAGACACAATTCTTATTTCTCTGTTAAGATCCAGTCCGTTTTGGTAAAAGGGGAGTTTGAATGCAAGTCTCTCTCACCACCTCTCAGCTGTGTAAAAGTGGATGGGATGTCCTAATCCAGTACTGTTTTGAAAGAAAAGTGTTTGCTGTCCGATGACTGACCTTTACTTCTACTTTTAAGCCCATGTATCAAATTTAGGGCGCTGGTTTTGTCTCAATAGACCAGGTTCTTTGCTTCTGTTCAGTAATTCTCAAGCAATTCTATCTGTGACTTTTTTTTCTAAAGCCTCCTAGAGAGAAAGAAGACTGTCATATAAGGTTAAGTTAATAACTCTTAAAATAAATGAAACAGACAGATGATTAAAGCTGTTTCTTAAAACCGTTTAAGATTGAATTTATCGGAATTTTCAAGAATATTAATTTCAGGCCTCATTTGGATTGAAGTCAATGGTAGCTAGGCTTCTAAGTCACTAAAATACTTACTGTGGCTGTCAAACGCAGCCAACTACATCTTCAGGCACCTAAACCCATTGAAAAGAGAGCTTTAGCCAGCATTTTCAGGGAAAACAGAGTCCCAGGCTGTAATAACGTCTTCCACAAAACGAGATGTTGAGAGGACTTTACTGAAAAAGGTATTGATTTTATTTTGTTGCCAAGTACAAAACAGCAAAGGTCAAAAATAATGCTCAAGTACAGAGAGTGTCAGGTCACCTGAGTGAAGGTTTGGAAGCTGAAAGGGGTTTTCTTTACACATTTGTGTGTCAGGGTTCAGGGACAAATGAAACTGTACCAGATAGCAGGTCTTTCAAGTGTTTGGATACTGCATATGCCAATATCAGGGACTATGACTAACAGAAATTATTTCTAATTCAATCCCCAAAAGAAAGCACAGGAACACAAACTCGAAACACAGCTGACAGCTAGGAGAGGACTTCTGTCCTCTCATAATCTCTCAGTTTCATCTACTGAACCTGAGAGAACCTGATGCAAGATAACACACTCTGAAGAACTGGGAGATGTAAACAAACATCTCAAAGCCTGTCTTTTAAAGTAGGTACAGTAAATGCAAATATTTCAATAGCATCTGAGTTGCAGGTCTGGCTGGGTCTTAAAGTATTTTGACGTTGCAACAACTCCAGTTATTAAAAGATACAAAAAGGCATTTCGATCCACACTAATCTGCTTTTACACAGTATGTGTAAGAGGAGGAACTGCAGCAGTGTCATCATTTCAAACATGAAGCAGTGACTGTTGAACAGATAAGAATCTAAGATTTGGGGGCCTGGAAAGCTGACGGTACAAAAGGAGGTGACCACCAGCAAGCAGAAACCGCTCTCCAGACTGCAGGGAGAGCCGCAGCTGTGCTGGTCTGCCAGCCAGGACCGGATGGAGCTTCCCCACAGCCCGTGTCTAAACCAACAGGGACTTCCCTTCCCTTCCCTTCCCTTCCCTTCCCTTCCCTTCCCTTCCCTTCCCTTCCCTTCCCTTCCCTTCCCTTCCCTTCCCTTCCCTTCCCTTCCCTTCCCTTCCCTTCCCTTCCCTTCCCTTCCCTTCCCTTCCCTTCCCTTCCCTTCCCTTCCCTTCCCTTCCCTTCCCTTCCCTTCCCTTCCCTTCCCTTCCCTTCCCTTCCCTTCCCTTCCCTTCCCTTCCCTTCCCTTCCCTTCCCTTCTCTTGTGGTTCACAGGGGCCTCAGGCAGGCGTGTGCCAGCCTGGCACGTCAGCTGTGCACTCCAGCTCTGTGAAACGCGGAGTGCCTTCAATAGAGCAGGCACGGACAGCAGGGTACGCGCCGTACGTCAGTCCGTACGCGGGGCACGCTGTACACTCCCAAGGGCACTGGCTGCATTGATGGAAAAGCTGTCGGGAGCTGAGGTGCTGTCATAAGCCCACCTAGAAATCTGTGACTCAGGAGGGAAGTGTGAACGTGATATCTGGAATCCAGAGCAGAACATGAGGAAGAAAATGAATGGAACTGTCAGGAACAGTAAGACACTGACACCGTAGTGTAATGTATTTCAGCAGATCAGCGTTCCCGGTGCTCTGCTGACCTGGGCTCGGGAGGACTGGGTTCTGTCTAACACCCCCTTGCTCTACCTGTGTGGTGTCCAGGCGGTGCAGCGCCAGGCTGCAAATGAAATGTTGGAAAACGTGTGTCATTCCAGCCGGCACCCTCTGCCTCCCCAGCGTGCTGAGCACGGCGTTTGGGAGCGAGAGCCACTGTGTGTGTTCGGGGCGGGAGCAATCCCCACTCCCGGCAGAGTAGGCAGAGCCGTGCCAAGTGTGCGTGGTGCACACAATATTCCTGGGAACTGGAAAAGGAGTCAGGCAAGTGGCCTCATACCTGTCAGGAGGCTGTTGGCTCATCAGAGAAGACAACTGTGTTTCTTGTTTTCTCTTGTCTCATTTGGAAGGAGCCAGTTTCATCAGATACGCACCTGTGGGAGTACGCTACCTATTCTCCAGTGACCTTGCTACAGCTTTATTTTATTCAGGGAACCTGTCAGCAGCTGCTTCTATCTACTGCCATCTGCCCTGCTTTCTCCCATGTTTGCAGTATGCAGTTAGACATAGCAATTACAAAACAAATACAAGAGACAACCCTGAGGAGCTCATTTAAGTCAAATGCAGTGAACAAAAACAAACAATAATTAGTAGGGGAAGAGGAGGAAGAACAGAATTATGCTGCTATATTAAGTGTTTTTGGCTCACTAGGTAAATATTTTCAGTATGCATTCTGTGGCAGTTACTGTCTTTAAGATCCCTTTTTTCCCTCATTTGCTGCTTTCCACGTATGTGTCTCTGAGGAAAAGCGCCTTTGACTGAGGTGGCTTTGTGGAGATGTTGAATTAGTCTGAAGTTCCCGAGGAAGGAGGGAGGGAGCTGGAGGCTGTGCCACAGGGGAGAAGGCAGTGCCCTGCAGTGGGAGGGAGCTATGTGGCGGGTAGCCAGACCGGCCGCATGGTTCGTCTTCAAAGAAAGGCCTTGACGGACATGTGCAGTCCTCAGTGCTAATCATGAGAAATTCAGCGAAGAGGGTAGGAAGGACCCAGCTGAAGGGTCTGAATGAACAAAAGCAACAGAGATTATCTTTATTGTACAGCTTCGGATGCCACACTTTGAGCCCAGTGAACAGGCTCGGTTTATTGTCACTGAAGTGGTATTTTGTGACCGCAACAGCTGGGAGTAGAGGCTGTTCGGAACAGGTAAAAGATACACGGTTTTGGCCAACCGAACTAGTATCTGGAAAGGTCTCTGTAAAATTATGGAAGAGGAAAAAAAAAAAGATTAATGAATGGAAGAAGAGCAACAAGCAGGCAACAGCACAAAGATTATTGCAGGCAATGAAGAGTAAGGACCGAGAATGGGACTGGCAAAATGGAGCAATGAGAAGGAACTGCAGACTGGCTTGTTCAAACTGAAATCACAGGGGAGGCTGCCGTGAAAGCAGGGTGGGAGAGAGGAGGGTTTAAATCTACCAACAGATCTAGGAGGTACAGCGAGCACTTGCTACGCCACATTGTCAGGAACACCTTGTCATCTGGCTGGTAATCTGACCAGCATTGTTCTTGTGATCAGGTGATGTTTTCTGCCACTGCTTTCTCTAGCAGATAGGTATTTGAAAAGTCATTTTAATGCCACAATCGTCCATCGTTGATGCAGTCTGGTATCTTTGTTCGCGGTGCCATATGCCACAAGTACCTTCGTTATGGGGCTTGCTTCATCATCTTACTGTTTCTTTCCTTTCTTTCCTTTCTTTCCTTTCTTTTTAATAACTTTGGTTCTTCTCTGCTTTCTACTATGATGTTTTTTTCTGGAAGTCTTGTGCTTACTCTTCTTCATCCATTTTTCAACTTTTCTAATCCGTGGGCTCACACAGAACTTTCTGCTTTCTATGTAGAGGCTGCCAGAGCAAAAATTAGTTGTCAGTTTCAAAGAAAAAATGTAAACTCCACAACTGTTTAAAACAATTGTGCGTATCACTCACCTAAGAAGAGCACAAAGTTAGAATTGGTTAATCTTAAATTATATTTTATACTATGTCTCCTCACTTCTGTCTGGTTTCAAGTATGTAATAATTAGTGTCTGAGGTTTACATGATTACACTTGTCTTTCAAAACCTGAAAAACACTTTACTACTTCAGTGGGTCTGAAAAGAATCACAGCGCACAACAGTACATTTCTCTGGCCAATTGATAAGTAGACTGCTTAATTATTATTGTTGTTGTTGTTGTTGTTGCTGCTGCTGTTGTTGTTGTTATTATTATTATTATTATTATTATTGCTACATTTATTGTTATTGTCACAATCATCATGCAAATGTCTAGAAATAACAAATGTCCAGGATTTCTCTGAAATTTATCAGTACCCAAATAGAATGATATTGTTCCAGCCAAAAAAAAAAAAATTTAGAATATCTTGTATACAAAAGCAAAGCTGATTTAATGAGTTTAGGCAAGGTTTATAGAGGAACAATAGTTAGAAAAAAACAGAATTTTTAAGGTGCGTGAGTCATGCTTCAGTTCTGAAAATAAAGCAAGTGTCAGAGTTAGTGCAGGCCCAATAATGATAGATTTTATTACTGAAAAGGAAATTCACTTTTAGCAGTCAGAAATTTAAACAGTGCAAGGAAGGACAGTTCTTAAATCACACACAATTTTGTTTTTCATTGAATTTGTGTTAGCACTCTAAGATTCTACTTGTATAAATGGCACCTGTTGGGTTTTAACTTGATGGTACCCCTTTCACAGTGAAGGACCCAAAACATCTCTTACATAACAGCTTCTAGGTGACACAGGCCATCTGCTTTCTGGATTTCAAACCTCTTCACTCTTCGGAGAATTCCTTTGGGAATTTCATCTGAAATCGTTGTGCAACAGTTAAAGGCCCCAGGAAACAAAGCTAAAAAGAGTAATCACAATGTTAGAAACAGCATAGATACAAAAGGGACAAGTCTCAGCTTGACTTCACTGAATCACAGAATGTTTGAGGTTGGAGGTCGTCTGGTCCAACCGCCCTGCTCAGGCAGGGCCACCTGGAGCCACTTGCCCAGGACCATGTCCGGATACCTTTGAATATCTCCAGGGATGGAGACTCCACAACATATCCAGGGAACCTGCTCCAGTGTTTGACCACCCCCACATTAAAAAAAAAAGTGTTTTCCTGTGTTCAGATTGAATTCCATGTGTTTTGATTTGTGCCTGTTGTCCTGACAGTGGGCACTACTGTGGAAAGCCTGGCTGCCTCTTTCATTCCCATCAGGTACGGGAATGATGGTTACAACGCCTTGATGAGACCTCCCTTGAGCGTTCTCTTCTCCAGGCTTAACGGTCCCAGCTCTACCAGCCTTTCCTCATATGCCAGATACTCTGGTCCCTTCATCGTCTTTGTGGTCCTTCACTGGACCCTTTCCAGTAAGTCCATTCCTCTCACATACTGGGGAGTGCAGAACTGGACCCAGCACTCCAGGTGCAGGCTCACTAGTGCTGAGCACGGGGGAAGGATCACCTGCCTTGACCCTGTGACCAGTACCCCCTGCTTCCAACCCCTGGTAATGTGGTTAGCATAACTAACACCATTTTATGTGGCAAGCAGCCATTCCCTGTGACCGAGCGAGTCACGTATTCATGCTCCTTCCCTCATTATCAGGCCCTGAAGGTCCTGTGAACCAAGTAGATGAACCAAACAGATTTCCTCTTCCCTTCCCTACCAGTCCCCAGCATGTACTGCCATGTGACATTACTCCTCCTCAGGTGCAGGACTTTGCATTTCCCCTTGTTGAGCTTCATGAGATTCCTCTCTGCCCATTTCTGCAGTGTGTTCAGGTCTATCTGTAAAACCACTGCTCCCAGTTTTTCATCATCTGCAAACCTGCTGAGAGCACATTCTGTCCCATTGTCCAGGTCATTAATGAAGATGTTGAACAGTATTGGCCCCCATGTTGACTTCTGGGGGGAGTGTTGACACCACTGCTGACTTGCTGCCAATTGGACTTTGTACCACCTATCACAACCCTCTGGACCCAGTTGTTTGGCCAGTTTCCTGTCCACCTTACTATTCACTCGACTAACCTGTACTTTGTCAGCTTGTCTATGATGATGTTACGGGAGACACTGTCAAAAGCTTTACTGAAGTCGAGGTAAACAACCTCCACCGCTCTCCTCTTGACCATCAGGCTAATCACCTTATTGTAGAAGGCTATCATGTTGGTCAAGCATGATTTCCCCCTCATAAATCCATTCTGACTACTCCTGATCACCGTCTTGTCCTTCAGATCTTTAAGGAAATGCTTACCAGGAGGATTTTCTCCATCACCATCCCAGTGACTGAGGTGAGATTGGCCAGCCTATAGTTCCCTGTATCTTCCTTCTTGCCTTTCTTGAAGGTAGGAGTGATATTTGCTCTCTTCCAGTCTTCCTGAACCTCTCCCAGTTGCCATGACTAGGAGATAATTGGCAGTGGCCTCACAATTACATCAGCCAGCCTCCTCAGCACTGGTGGGTGATGCATCCCATCTGTTCCTGTGGCCTTAGGTAGGTGCAGTTTTTTCAAGTGCTCCCTAATTTCTTCCTCCTTCCCTGACAATAAGCCTTCCTTGCTCCAGACTTTCCCTCTGGTCTCAGGGGCCTGGGATTCTTGAAGGCCAGTTTGAATGGTAAAGAGTGAGGCAAAGAAGGTGTTGAGTACCTGAGCCGTATCCATGTCATTTGTCACCAGCTGCCCTGCTCCATTCAGCAGTGGGTTCGCATATTCCCTCCTCTTGCTTTTGCTCTATATATGTAGGAAATCCTTTCTTGTTGCACATCACATCTTTGCCAGATTCACCTCCAGCTCAGCACTGGTTTTTCTAACCCCATTCCTGCATGATCAGACAGCAACTCTATACTCCACCTGGGTCACTTGCCCCTGCTTCCACCGCTTTGTTCCACACTTTGTTTTGATGTTTGAGTTCAGTTAGGAGCTCTGTGCTTATCCATGCAGGCTTCCTGCCACTTTGCTTGGTTTTCTGTTCATCAGGACAGACTCTTCTAGAGCTTGGAGGAGGTGACCCTTGAATACCAGCCAGCTCTTCTCAACCCATCTTCTCTCCAGGGTCACATTCCACGGTATTCTTCCAAGCACATCCCTGAAGAGGTTTTAAATCTGCTCTCCTGAAATCCAAGGCTGTGATCTTGCTTTTCACCCTGCTCTCTCCTCCTGGGATCCTGAACTCCACCTTCTTATGGACACTGCAGCCAACACTGCCTCTGACTTTCATGTCCCTGACAAAGTTCTTCCTTGTTTGCAAGTGTCTGGTCCAGCTGAGCACTTTTCCTTGCTGGTTCCTTGATTACTTGTGCTGGAAAATGTCATCAATGCACTCGAGAAATCTTGTGGATTGCTTGAGCACTGCTGTATTGCGCTTCCAGCAGGCATCAGGGTGGTTGAAGTCCCCTATGAGGACCAGGGCCTGTGAATGCGAGGCTTTTTCCAGCTGTTTGAAGAAGGCCTCATCTACTTCTTCCTGCTCAGGACGTCAATAGCAGACGCCCACTACAATGTCACCCATGTTTGTCTGCCGACTAATCCTGACCCATAAGCTCTCACCTGGCTCATCATCGATCCCCTGGCAGAGCTCCATGCATTCCTGCCGCTCTCTTGTGTAAAGGACAACTCCCTCTCCTCGCCTGCCAGCCTGTTCTTCCCAAAAGCCCATATCCCTCGGTTGGAGCGCACCAGCCACGTGGACCATCTCACCAGGTCTCTGTGATGCCAGTCAGGTCCTAGCCCCCTACCTGCAGACAGACTTCTGACGACTTCTGTTCGCTCCCCATGCTGCATGCATTAGTGGTGGAGCATTTCAGAGAGGTTGGTTATCTTTACAGCTGATGGGACAAGATACCATCCTCTCAGCTTTTCCCACAAGACAGATGGGTGATTTTGTTGTTTAAAGAACAGTTTCCTCCACCTCTCCTTGTATACACGTATGTAAAGGCTTGTTACAGTAAATTAGAAAAAGTATATTTAAGTCTTTCATTTGTGGAAGATGATCACCAACATTAATGACAGAGGAAGTGTCAGGAGTATAATTTAAAAGGATTGCCTTGTGAGGTTGAGTCAGGCCCATTATCTTTTGTCTTTGAACTTATTAATGCTGTTGCTGGGTTTTGTGTTTTCTTTTGTGCCAAGGGCTCCCATGGCTGAACGTATCTCCACTAGGGAACGACCTGCTGCAATTTTTTCCTACTTGCTAATAGCAACTTGAAAATAAAAAGTCACTGGACTTTAAAGAGCAGGTCATAACTCAAGATTTTTTTTTATGACAAACACTAACACTTTCGTATTTGATTTTCTTCTGCTCTAGCACAGAAGTAGAACCTTCTAAAAGAGATTGCCTCCGTCAGCTCAAGGACAAGCAAAGCTATGTGGCTTGGGGATTTATCTGGGATGGGAGGGTCTCAGGATCAAACCCATGCTTCAAAGTGAGCATGGCTAGAACCCCTGTGTCCCAGTCCATGAACTGATCTGGGCGAAGTGGAGAGACAGTCCTCTTCCTATTTGTTTTGATTAATTTTTTTTTCCTAGCCTGTAGATCATGCTGTTCCCTAAGTAATCATTTAGCCTTGGAGCGCAAGAATCACAGAGCAAGAAAAACAGGAGCAGGAGAATCCGTTTCGGTTCCTGTAAGCAGGAGATCAGAAGTCTGTTCAAAATTTTTCTTGTAAGCAAGAAGATTGTGCGCTCTGTCCCTTACCAGAGTGCTCGCCGAGCACTGGAATAACAGATGCTGGCAAAGCCGTGGCAGCGCGCTTGCGCAGCCACGCCAGTCACGCTGTCCGGAGCAGCTTGCGGGGATGTCGTACTGGTGGGGCTGGTGGCAGAGCCCTGGTTTTCACAGTCGGGAGGGAAGGTGAAAGAAAGCAGCTGACCTAGTGGCTGCCTGCTCAGCAGCCCAGAGAGGAGGACTGTAAATAACCATGTGGTGCAGAAAGATTAATTAAGTGTTGAATGTTACCTGTGTTATTTCCCCCTTGTCCTTTGCTTGCCTCTCTTCGACAGCATACTGCTTGTGAGGCCAATTAATTGATGTTTGCAAATGGGAGTTCAGCTCATCGAGCACCACGAAGTTTAATTTTTTCTGAGGGCTCAAGACAGCATTGGTGACACTACAGTATGAACATTTGTTGTCGCCAGTCGGCTCCTGGCAGAAGGACTATGTGGGATAAAAATTCAAGGAAGCGTAACCATATCTTCAACTCTACCTGAGGCTGCCAGCTGTGCTTTTTGGAGAGGTCTGGTCCTGTGCTTCTCTGGGGTCTGGTGAACTAAAATACTTGGCAAGGCCAGCACTGCCAGCCTCCCGCGGAATGGCTGGATACTACAGAAGGTCTCAGGGTGACCCAGCTGTCTCCTGAATTTTTCCTCACCTGGTTTCTCCAGTACCTGGTTACCATCTCTTGCCCTCATCCCAGTTTATGTACTCAGGAACATCACTTGCTTTGATCCTCAGACCTGAACCATCGGTATTGCACTTCATAGTGCTATGCAGTGCACTATATGGCACTTAGTCATCGTTACACTTTATAACTGAAAATTAAGAAATTAATACTGATGTACTTTTATAGCTGTATAAGGAAAAATATACACAAACTCATACAAGGAAAATAAAGCAAAATTCTTGATGCATCCAGGTGGGCCACTCGTGACAGACTGCCCTTTTGCAAGGAACTTGGCAACAGGAATTGCATCTTTTAGAAACTTGTTTATAATTGCACCTTTAGATACCACTTTACAACTAGAGTAGCAGTTTTAGAGTGAATTCAATTACCTGATGCTCAGTTAATCTTTGAACCGGAGCGTTAAGCCACTGACACCCAGTTCATGCAGCTGCACAAAAAGCTGTGCCTCTCAACACGAGAACGTGCAACAGGCTGCATGTGAAACTGGTGAACACACCAACAGAAAGCAGATCACGATTCTCTGTAAATTATGAATGGGGTGGTGCTTATGTTCTTGCTAAAGAGGCAAAAGCCTTTTGTATGGAGATTGAGAGCCCGCTAGTAACTTTTTATTTGAGAAGTGCGGCTGGGGAGGCTGCCTTGCTTTCGCGGGTTTGTGTGGGTGTTTGCCTTGAGGAATTGTGAGCTGCACTGCTTTTTTGACAAAAAAGAAGCCATCACTTTTAAATATTTTTCTCTATGTTGCTCTGTGCATGAAAGTACCGCTACAGTATGGAAAACAGAAAGTAATTATCTTTGAATCACAGGCGAATACATGGCATCAGGTTCTTTTCATCAGACAACATGAAAGTGTCAGCAGCAGCCTTGTGTCAACAGAGGCACTTGTGATAACTGGTACCTTTTAAACATGGGAGTCCATTTTAAAGTGATTATTTTTTTCCCCCTGAGTGTGAAGAACGATCAGGGCAGTGAGCCAAGGAATTTCTGTATTTCCCCAGAGCCCCAGAAGGTGGGATGCTACTCTCCTGGAGCACCAAGTCATCCTGCAGCTCCGCTGGCCAGCCCATTATTACCTTAACTGCGCTCTAATCCCGCAAGTGGGAAGGAACCAGGAGGTAATAAGCAAAGCTAATGATTTCAGCCCAACCCAATACCTTAAATTTTTTTGTGGTTTCAGCAATTAGGTCAGGCTCATTAGTAATCATTGGTCTAAATAGTGGCTGAAAGGAAAGAACTGGGGTTATCCACGAGGATGTTAGCATGGCATTTTGTATGCCATTTATTAGTCAATGAGATTTTTTCAGTGCTGCCCATTTCATTTGCCTCTATGGCTCAACAGCACAATCAGAAATCCACAGCTGTTTGGCCAAAATTGATTTAGACCTGTTTGACACTGAGCCTCTTTAATCAGAATGCTAAAGGAACTGCTGAGAGGACCAACATGCTTAGCGATGGATCTCGAGACAGGTCCACTCAGAGATTGCTCTGTCATTATTTCAGCAGGTGGTATTTTCTGTTTTGGTATTTCTTTCCTGGGAACTCTCACCAGGGAAAGATCTATAGCTTTTTAAAGGGTTTGTTTCATATTTTTGGGTGGCATCTAAATACTTGAATCTTGCAGAGAAGTCCACTGGAGCAAGTTAAGCACCCTTGCAGAGGCCGAGCAAGATATTAACTGGAAAAATACCTTCAGTCACCCTACCTTCTCTCTCAAGGATGCCTAAAAAGGACCTCCTTTTCAGATGCAAGTGGCTTGTGGAATACAATAGTGCTTATCTTTTCATTGTACTGGATTTATTTAACATGCTATGTACAGCTTTATCAATTTCAAAAAGTGGGGAGAAAAGAAAGCTTTGCCTTTCTAGTGAGAATAAGTTGTTCAGCACATTTGAATAAAACCCATTTGATTTTTTTCTTAAAAAAAAAAGAAAAAGAAAATCCCTGAAATTCTGGATTATTTTGAAACAGTGCTTGTTGTTCAAGGAATGCAGCACAAGAACTTGATCAAAACTTCCCACGGTGGTTTGTTTCCATAGCAGCCTGTCAAATCTCGGTGGCACAGCAGTCAGTCACTTCGGGCTGAAAGGATCAAAAGCTGTTGGCAACTAGGGAACACTGTTTTCACCTGCATTCAGCTAGACCTGCTGGAAGCTCTTTTAGTAAAATGTTACTCCTAAATGGAAAAGATCCCCGAAGTCTACGAGACTCGGTGTGTTTGAACTGATGTGATTGCGGTGGAGTGCTAGAGAATGAAGCACAGCGAAAACAACGGCTCTGATGGAATAAGACCTCCGTGAGTACTGTCTGTTGTGTTTGTCTTTACAGTCCTGTTGATCAGTATCGGGGCTGTCTGACTGCCAGAAGTTTATTTTTTTCCATTTCCTATCTGCATCCTGGCCAAATTCAGTCCACAGAAAATTTTCCCATCCTTTCTGCTTTGCTTCATTTATCGTCATTCTCAAACTTGAGAGCCACATGTTAAACAGCTGAGGAAGGCCGTGTCGTCTAGAGTTCAGGCAAGAAATATTAAAAGCAACTATTGCTGCCTGCTCAGTTTCTGGGGCAACAAAGAACATTTCCATCTCTCTTCAGTTTTGAGCTGATATTCTTAGGTTTGCCTACCCATTTATGGAAACTGTAGAGCCTGGCGAAGAGCCCTCCTGTGGCATCCAGTGGGGGTAGCTGGTGGCTGTTCTGCAGGCTTTAGGCAGGCAGGACTGGCCTGATGTCTCAGTACAGGTAGGGCAGACCACTGGGAAGGAAAAACACAGCAGGCATTGGTTCAGCCGGGCTCTTCTGTAGAAAATTTAACATGGCAGGGCAGTTCTTTGCTTCATGAAGGGGTGGGCAAGTGGACGAAAAAGAGGACATGAAGCCACATGGAAATAGATGGTGAGTGATGGAGCCATTCCATTCCCTCGTCCTGTGCTTGCTCTTAACTACACCTGGTTTCATTTTGGCCTCTTTTGACTACACATGCTAGGAAAAGCTGGGGTCTAGGTGAGAACAGTGGGAAAGGCATGTTTAGTCCCTGTCTCCATTTCTCTCTGCTCCAGACCCGACCCAGCTGCCTTCAGCAGGCCTTCTGCAGCTCTCTCCAGGACAGGTTTTGCTCCAGCAGTCAGTGTTTTGGCCAGGGCTTTGGTGGTGCCTCCTGAGCCCAGCCAGCAGCACAGAGGAGCCTGTCAGTACCGCTGGCAGAGCCCTTAGTTGACCTTTGGAAACTGAATGTGGCCCACAGCCAGGCTGCAGGCATTCTTCTATGTAAACAAAACTCAGAAAGACAGTTCTTGCAGTTACACAAACTAAGGGACCACAGCGAAGGGGCACGTAGTTACTAAGCAGAACGGGTTCCCCCAGCATACTGCGTGGTCTCAGGGACAGCCGCTTCTGCACAGCGAGATCCACAAACCTGAGGCACTTTTCTGTGTCTACACTGAAATGGAAAAACCCGCTGCTAATGAGCCTCAGGGTCTCCAGGAACTGATGCAGCTCTGCACCGAAGGCACAGCTTTGGCACACCTGGGGCTATTAGCAGCAGGCATTAGTGTTTCCTAATGAAATTCGTTTGTGGTTACAAAATAGGCTTTGTACATCTGGAAGAAAAAAACCTTTGCATCGATTAATCGGATTAATGTTTTGGTTTAGTCAGAACACGGTATGTGCTGACACGCTCTGGTCTCAGTACAGCCATTTCCGTAGCCAAGTTTCAGCTCTTAATCTGGTGTTGTTTGTTTATGAACATAGAATCCTGGCCCTGCCCATTTGCTTTCCATGGAAGCAAATTTACTATCACATCACCTACACTTGATATTAACTACTGTAAGGCAGCTCATTTAGTACTCGTTTGCTCGTGAAGCTGCCAGAAAATGTTCCTCTCATCTAAAACAAGCCTGAGGGCTTTTTAAGAGTTCAGTACCTCAAAACAGGTCTTTTCAGCTTAACCTGAAGCAAGTCAATAACTATTTCATTTTGCAGAAGGCTCTGATCCTGGCTGGCAGGTGAAGAAAGCAGGACGCTAGAATCCTCAGCAATCCTAGCATAGCTGTAATCTGTAAAAACAGGGAGGTTGCTGAACAGCTGGAGGTGAGAGGGGAACTCAAATGCTGAATAATAATGACTGTATGGTAATACACACGATTAAAGCGTAATTCTGAGAAAGAGATAAACAAAAGGCAGAAGGGATTCTAAGCTATACCTGCTGAAGTGGTGGAAATAACCATAATTAAAGTGTAAATCATAATATATAAACCAACACTATATGATTTTGTGGCCAAGAATAAATACAAGTGAAGCTATGCAGTGATGCTTTTCCTGTTCTGCTGTGAGGGCTGCTGTTAATATGGACATTTTCAAGGCTGGAAGTCTGACTGGAGATGGACAGGTGGTTATGTCATATAGGTCATGATTTTCAAGCGTGTTTTTGTCTATCAAATTACTATCAGTTTGCAAGATGTCTGTCCCCATACAACAACCTTGATGCTCTGGACTACAGAGCATCAAGGAAATGCAGGCTGAAAATTGGCAAAACATTGTGTAATATTGATGGGGTCAAGCAAACAGTAGTATCCAATGCCTTACCAGAAGGCGAAATTTCAGCTGTTCCTGGCAAAAACAAATCACATAATGTCTTGCACATTAAGATGCAAAAAGCAGCTGTCATGCGAACATACATCTGTTTTTTTCTATAAAGCAATGCAATTTGATAACAGGGAACCCATTTCCCACACTGCACAGATCACCCTCACCCTGACCAGACTGGCATTACTGGAATAACGTGACTAGGAGAACTCCAGCTTACTCCTTCAGGAGGACACAGACAGTCTTGTTTAGTTGTTATTCCTACCTTGTAGCATTCAACACTTGTTTTGAATGCTTTTACTGTATAGGAGTTACCAAATTTCTCTCTTCATATCTTCAATATGAAATACATGTAGGAACTTTTGAAAGAGAACTCCCATCTTCTCAAACTGAAATTCAAACCAACCACCTCTGAGGTAAGTTCCCAGGACCAGCCTAGTGCATACTCTGTCATGCCGTGCTGCCCACTTCACTGCAGGTGTGACAGCATCTGGCACTCTGTAAATCCCTAGTGCTGAGATGGGATGATGGAAGACTACCAGGGTTTTTTTGAAGCAAAATTGCAAAAACTTCTTTTGAATTATATTATGGGGAGAAAAAAAAAAAATCCCCGTTGCACTGTACCAAATAATCTCGATTTCATTTTCTGGCACTGCCGCAGTGCCTGCGGCCGGCTGTAGCTTTGGCCACCAGATGGCTTTCCTGACGTCTGCTGACAGCTACTGACACATCCACAAGCAAAGTAAACTTCTGCGAGTTTGCATGTACCAGCCCAAATCCTACTTGGATAGCTGTACCGTGACCCTGGAGAAAGCAGATGCATAACGGACAGCCTGACAAGCCTAACCCTAGTTGCGGTTAACCCTAAATCTAGTTCCAATCAGGGTCGGGTGTGCCTCTACCCAGATAGCCACCTTCAGTTCTGCCCATTTTTATTGTGGGTTCAGCCATTTGAATATTGTTGCTAAGCATGGAGCGTGTTTGCACGAGGAAAATTAGGCGGTAAAGGTGTTTCGCCCGTGCCAGGTGCTTCAGTACAAAAGAACATGTTCTAAGAGAACTTTTACTTTGACCTGTGTGTACACGTACCAGTCTCATTGTGCAAGACCTGGCTAACTGGCCAGATCATAAATCTAATGGAAGAGCACTTGCAGAGCCTTCGCACGCCAGCAGGCACAGTGGCCATTTTAACAGGATAAAATTTTAAGGCAGATTTTGTCCACGTGTTGTCTAAATCCTCAAGGAACTCCACAATTCCTACTCCTGCTGAAGCCAGTGGAGCTTGAGAAAGGAACATCTCAAAAGCTGAAGTGCTCCAGAATGCGAGTTATCTTCTCTGCGAACACAGCTGATTTTACAGTAGAAAATTACAAAGAAAAACTAAGAATTCAAGCACAGCACTGGCCAATCTGTTTTGAATTTTTTTTTTTTTAATTTTGATGAAAATGCAAGAAGACAAAAGTAATTGTTATTAGCTCTCACGAGTCCTTGAGATGTGCTGCACCGAACGAGGAGGAAAGCTGCATGCAAAACTGGTTTTCTGCTGAGACAAATCAGTTAAAAGTCTTTTAAAGAAAATAATAAAAAGTTTTTTTTAAATCTTTGCCATCCAGGGAAATTTAACTTTAAAGGAAAAACACCGAGTGATTTTTGTCTAAACATATTCCCTCTCGAGAAGCTTGGAGAGGAGGAAATTGCAGCTGAAGGAGAGAGATTCCTTTAAACAAATACTGGGGTTTTATCAGGTGTTCCTTCAGGAAATTAGTGCTTTAAAGGTCTTACGCCTTCAGTAATTAAAATCTCTCAGCTAACGATGTTCTTGACAATGTTTGCTATGACAAATAACCCACTCCGCTTTTCCTTGCTTCAGCCATGTTACAGAATCATAAAGTCCCCACACCTGTTGTGGAAACATCGAGGAAATGCTCAGGTGAAGCCCTGGCTCCACTGAAACAAACGCCCGTTGCTCTCTGCAGTGTAAGACAGACAGGTTTCATGTTTTAAACCTTCCCATGCCACAGCGCAGACCTTTAAGCTTCCATCTGTGGTCCTGCACAGAGCTGCAAAGGCTCAGGCAGACACAATGCCAGGTAGACACCCTTCGGCTCTTTTTTTCTTTTAGGAGGTTCAAGTACAGAAATAGATACAGGACAGTTTTACTTACTTTCAGACGTCTGACTAACTGCGACTGCTAGAATAGCCAAGACCGTGACCAAGTTCACATCCATTCCCCGAGGCGTGGCGGGAGCCGAGCCGCGGAGCAGGCGAGCTGCGGGAACTAACGCCTGAGCCGACCTCCCCGCTCCCGGGACGAACGTGACTCCAAGCCCCACCCTGGGCAGCAGCTCGACGTCGGCCCCGTCCCGTGAGGCACTACGGACTTCAGCAGGACTCCTTTTCTCACCTGCAGATGCGTGGTTACGTGTGCTGCTGCGCGGCAACACAGGCTTCTTTTCACACAGCACCCCAAGATCATGCTGTCTTACGGCCAGACCCTCCCAGCCCTCCCACTGACGAGGCTCTTCAACAACAGAAATGGCGAGGGTAGAAATACTCCAGAAACAAGTATCTGCAGGGTTAAGGCAGAAGAAAAAAACCCCTCTGCTACTAGGTGTCATCTCCGTGAAAGCTAAACATGCAACGCCAAGGGCCAAACCTCAAGAAGACCCCAGCCTTGCACTAGCTTTGCACTTACCTACGCGTTTCCAGCCTGGAAAGACCCCAAGCAAGGGGTCTTTAGCACATCTTGCTCCCTCACTCCCCTTTTGCCCACCGGTAATGCAGCAGCCAGTTATTGATGAAAGGGACTCACTGCAGTTTTCGGTGAAAGGCAGTTGGAGGGAAACTGCAGCTGGTGTATCTCCCTCCATTTTTTTCCTGATTCTTGTTTCTGCAGTGCATTTCAATAACGTCAGAGGAACACTCAGTCTGAACAAACATGTAGCTTTCAGTGTGCGTGTGTGGGGAAAGATGCGTATTTGGAGGCTGATAATTTCTGTAACGCTTCTGTGAGTGGCATCAGAAAAGTCTTTTTCTGACTCATGCAGGCAATGGGGAAAACAGTCTCGGGAAAATATCTCCTCAAATTTCCTGCTACACTTGACATACGTCACTGGTTCAGGTTTTCCAAATCTCAGAAAGATTACTGTGCGGTCTCCGAATTAAACACTGTGGCTGCGCGGGTAGCAAGCGGCTGCCACGTTCTGCTGTACTCCACCGCTGCCACTGAAGCGCAGGCTGTCTGTGTCGCCTTCTCCAGGGCTGAACCAGAAGAATCAGCCAGGCAAGCCCCTAGACTGTCCAGCCGAGCTCACCTTTGCTCTGGCTCATTACAGCCATTCTTACCATTCCTAAATTTCCAGAACACAAGACAGAAGAAATTGCTAACCTGAGGGACTTTAATCTACACTTACACTGTCCCAACACCAGTTTTGCAGTTCCGTCCAATAATAAACTAATCATCTAGTGCAATCAAACTTCCTGGCTATCACAGTTTTACTTCACAGCTCTGGTTTCTGCTTGACGCTGTTATCTACCAGGATAAGAGAACGGGGCAAATGCAGAGTACTGCACTTTCAAATGAAAGTCTGCTGTTAAGAGTAGAAAAAGTGGTAGATAATGATGTGTGCCGTTTAAAGCATGGTTTCAGGGAAGTCATTTATATTGAAATCAACAAGCTGGTTCATTGTCACCATTTAATTACCATGAAAAATCTGCATTCTAAAAGCTAAACCACCATGGCCAAAGCTAAGACAGCTCACAACACCTTTATTAACACCAACTTAGATAAAGACAAGATTATTAGCAGCATTAATGTCCTTCAAAGTAGCATGAAGAGGAACAAGCTAGATTAAAAAAAATACAGTGAGACAGGTGTTACTGGAGTAACATGTTAAAGAAACAGCTTCAGTCAGAGATTTTGTATTCCTGTGTCTGCTTGACTCTGCACAACAGGGTGCTTTGTGTTCTTATGGATAATTACCTAGCTTGTTCTGACAGGTGCTTCACACCGGATCTCCAGGTACACTTTTAAAGGCCTGATACAGATTACAAAAGTGTCACCACAATAATAGTATAGAGCACAGGGAGCTGTAGCAGTGATGGAGATGGGGCAAGAACCGAAGCACTCCGCGTTTTTTAAGACCAGTTCCTGCAGTGACAGGTCCAAAGTGTTCCCAGGTGGTCGCTCAGGCGCACACACACATGCTGTGCTCTCAAAAATGCAGAGTAAATACAGATACCTGCAGTTACTCATTTCTCTGCTTCTGGCAACAAACTACACCATACTGAATAAAACTTACCTCTTCAGTCACGTTACTCAGTTTGAGCTCAAGTTTTACATCTTGCGTTCCCTCAGAGTTTAGGGTGTCATTTATAGGTCCAAAATAAAACAAATATCTATCTACTTCAATGGGAAAGCACAGCAAGGAAACTATGATTATGTCTGACCCGGAACATGCTTTCCACTTTATGGAGGCTGTATAACGTGTCAACAACTTAAAATGCTAAACCTATTAGAACAGGACAAAATGTAAACTGAGGAAACAACTCTGTTTTATGAGATGAAGAAATTAAAAATAAAAATAAAGCCAGGCAACAATAGCAAATATTGTGCTATGGCTCCACATGAACATGCAGGCAGCCATCCAGCTTAGAGGTAAGAACAAGTTAGCCAGAAGTTCTTTTCCAAGAATTGCACTGACATAGTTGACAAGTACAGCTAAAGGAAAGTGAAGAGTTTTATTGACATATTGACTTGGATTGCATTCAAAGCTCAAATGAAAGTGCAAACCTGCAGGCAGAAAGTGTTGCAAATAAGCAGCTCAGCTAGTCATTCTTCTAAGAAACAAAGCAAATCCTTGTTTTAATCCTTTTTGAAGTTCTACATTTTATTTGTGAACATAGGACTGCTGCAAGGCTAAAACTGACAGACAGCTCTTTTAACCTGAGCCTTTAATTTTTGAGCAGACGTTAATGATTCTAACTTCTGCGTTAATATGCACTGTAATAGAATGCCTTCAGTTATATACACCTTTCTCCAGTTACTCAAGCAGAGCCAAGAGCAAACTGTCCTTTAACCCACTCCTTGCCCTCAATCTTCTTTTGCAACAGGAGTGCTGATTACTGAAGACTAAAACTGCAGACTCTGTTTGTTAAAGCAGGATAATTCGTGTTAAAATAACTTTGGATCATTGCTGTCTCCAGCAAGACTTAATTTGATGAAGGCTTCTGACATACTGATAGATGCAAGAGGCTTATCTGTTACTTGAGCGCTTCCTATTGCTTTGTAAATCATCATAATAACTCACAAAATTTTTTTTTTTTCCTAGACTGGATTAGATCATGAGTGGACAGATGACATAATTTACAGTTATACTTTGGACTTCCTAGAAATGTCTCCGGTTGTTTGTGTGGGTATCAAAATCCCAAACTGTGATCTCTTTGGATGTACCCTATTCTAGACTGCATCACCTGGCCCTGTGCCTATCATAAACCCCCAGACTTTAAAATTCTCTGCATGACTCTCATTCAGCCTCCTGAATACCAGAAACTTATCTGTGGGTAGTTTCCTTGGGGGTGGGGGGAGAGGCAAAAGAGTCCAGGAGAAAAACTTGAGCTGTGAACATCTTAAATGGTTAATGCACTTGCTAAGAAGCAAGGCAGCCCGAGCGGGAGGGTACAGATACAACCACTTCCAAGAAGAGCTGCCCTGGCAGGCAGTGGGGCCCTCGGGGGATGTATTTCACATTTGGCACTACATCTCGTCGATACATAAAACAGAGGAGAAACTTGCAGAGGGACTGGAGCGCCCATTTTCCTCCCGTTGGGTGAATGTCCCCACAAACAGGTAACGCTGTCGTGTTCCTGCTGCGCTCAGCCTCCCCAGGACCCTTGCACAGAGCCGTAGCCCTTGCAGGAGGAGCTGAAAGGCTTGTCCCAGCCTGTGCTGCCGCCTGGCAGTTAGGGCATGCACTTCCCACTCCTTGACCATTAAATTACGATAGAATCGGGCAACAGTTGAGTTCTTTGGAAGAATATAGGTTTTTGTCCCGAAGAAGAGGTTTTGGGCTGTCACACCAAGACAATGAAGGTGCCAGCTCTGGCTGCAGTGCCAAAAGTGCAGAGAAACACCTAGTATTTTCTACTGGCCATTTCAATAACATTTTCATTACAGGTGTTTCGAATTCCGTCTGCAGCAGCTGACTCCACACACATACACACACTACCTAAGAGCCAGGCATTTTACCTGGAGGTGCCTTTACTGGGTTTTAGCTGTTACTGTGGTAGTAGCTATCATCACCAATGCGAACAGAACAGAGCAAGCCCTGACCACCAGCACGCAGCGAAAGGGATCGTTCCTCACAAGGCAGTGCTTTGGGGGCCAGACCACAAGGGGAAGAGAGGATGTTGTGGCACAGGTGCTAACAGAGTTGGGAAGCTGACTAGCATTCAAAAGAGAAGTGACAATCTCCCTCAAGTGAGAACTAAGAGGAACATTGAGGCTCGTAAAGTTCTGTGACTCCATTCCTCTGTGCAGGCAAGAAACAGAGACTGCAGGGAAGATGGGCATGAAAATGCTGCAGGCTAGAGAATGAGAGGCCAGAAATCCATTACTGAAGAAGCAAGGACTACCATTTGCTAGAAAGCTGTGTTAGCATCATGTTGCAGATATTGAATTGTGCTGGGAAGTCACGCCTGAGCAGAGCTCCAGGATTCACCTCAGGAACTTTCTTGAAGGCTGCCAAGGAGTGCATCATTGCTGGTGAACTGGAAAGCCTGGCTTCCGACAGCCTGTTCCCATCCTTCAAGACAGCCAAGTTGTAACCCTTTCCATACCACCAAGCTGGCATACTATTATGCAGCTTTAGAAAAAGGACCTAATTCATTGAGCAAAAGGAGAAAGTGAAGACCCTCCCCTTCTGAATGTCTGTGTTTAAAAAATCAGTCATAATTTAGCAGAGGACCACAAGAAATGTGCTGAGAGGATCTGCAGGTGCTGCAGAGAAAGAATGGCAGATGTTTTCCATGGTTGGCTGGCTCAGGAGAAAACCTTATGCTGACATACACAAGCAGCATGCAAGTGTATTTGGATTTGTGTTTCTTAATAGAACAAAGTCCAGTAATTTTGCATGCTTCCTTATTATTTAAAAAATATTTTCTTGACTATGTAACTTAGTCTTTCTCACAAGAAATGTGACATTTACATAGTTGTCCACACAGCCTCTTCCCAACTCTGCCTCCCCAAAGACTTCTCATGACAAACCTGAGGACCAAAGACCAGGTTCCCCTCAGTTTTGGACGTTTTTTGGGTTTTTTACTTTTTTTTTGGTCCTAGGCCTTAACTGACTTTTTGAATGAGCAAATGGATTTATTATTTTGATTCCAAAAGGCAAAAAGCAAAATGGGGGATGGACAGAAGATCTACTCACAGACATATAATCAATGAAATCTCATGCCCTGCAGAGGCAATACTTGACTACACAGATCAGCGGTCTGGTTCAGCGTGACGCTTTGTTTCTAACCTGCTTCTCCTGTGTCTTAAAAAGCGTGAAGTTGGCTTTCTGCACAACATGTATCCTGAGCATCTATTCTGATCTCCCTGTCTTTTAAAAACCAACATTGTATGCATAGAGGGTTAACAAAAAGTGATAAATGTTCAATGGAAACTTGTTAAATCAAGTTTAAAAAACAGGCTGGTGGTCTTTTCTACCAACATAAATAAGTACACAAATGTTCTGGACTTACACTTCAGCTGAAAGCATTTTTTCAGTCACAAGAGAGTTATGCAAGGGACAAGTGCAAACAACTGCTGCATGAGGTTATACTAACACAAGGCTGTGTGGAGGACATGCAGCATATTACATCAACATGTGAGGATCAACAGCCTTGCACCAATTTTACAGGGAACAAATGTGACTCTCCCTCTTTCCTAACCCAAATCCATTGACAGTTACAGTAGCTTGTGAATTCACTGTTAACCCTGAACTACGATCTCTTGCTGCCCTTGTTTATACGAGGCGATTAAATTTTGTCTTATAAACCTTCATGCCCGTGTTACATTTTTGTTATTTAGCTAGCACTGAGATTTTTGTACAACTTCACGTGACCTCACATCTGCCAGGTAACAGGTAGTCCCCTCTCTGAGGCTATGACGTACTCTTTAGTCTCACATGGTACACTTGGCTTTTCATTCAGAGTTGAATTCACACTTTCTTTATGCCCAGCATAGGTATGGAAGCTACGGAAGAGGTAAAAAGCTTCAAGACTTCTCTTACGCTTCTCATAGCCTGGGCTAAGAAATAAGAGGGCAGTACTAATGAAGGATCTTTGCTTTCTGAACGGGCCCCGCGGCCCGCCCACCGCGAAACAAGAGTGGTGTGTTTTCACCCCGGATCTGTGTGTGAATTTCCTGCTAATGCCCATCCTGTTTCAGGAGCTGCCAGGTAGCTTGGCAGAACTCTGGAAACTCACTATGTAAGGAGCGTTCATCCAAAACAGCTTCTTCCCACACCTTTTTGATTTTTTTTTTAGTTCCTTTTTCCCAGAAGGGCACAAAAGAACTTCAGTATACAACTCCATCGTGTTATGATGAAATACACGAGGCAGAACTGCAGCTGGGTTCATTTCTACTGCCTCATTTGTAGAAAATCCAATATGTCCTGCTTTTGAGAAAGGCCGCGCTTTACCAACAAATGGGAGACACAGACAGTAAATTTCTGAACATTAAAACGATGCATGAGTTGGGTATAGATCCTCCACAACCTCCTCCATGATGTCACTGTCTGTGGAAAACCTACTGAAGAATTTTTTTTAAAGATAATTTAAAAAAAAAATGAGACTTTTCTTGGCAGCTCTCTTTTTGGAATGCCAGATGCTAGAGTTTCATAAGTCCAAGGGGTATGGGAAATGCCAACATTTTGAAAAAACAAGTACTAATTTACATTTATTAGTTCAAATCTGCATTTATAAAGTATGTTACTTGAAGTTAACAAGATCAGAATCCCTTCCTCTATTTCATATTTTTATAGTTAGATGTTATCTACATGACATAAACCAGATTATTTATATTGCAAGACTACTTGGGCAGGAACCGTCTTAATGTTACACAACAGCTAACACAATGAGGGACTGGAACCTTCCTGCACAACCCAGAACAAAGAAATTATTAATAAGAATGTTGTTAATCGTATGCCTGCTTCTACAGTTCTCTCTCACTAATACCAGGAAGGGCTTTGGTTGTTGGATTTGGCCTGCTTTTCTTTCAAATTCCACTTAAAAGTAATCACCAAAAGTGATCACCAAATACTCCTCATTTGCAATGGTTACACTATGCAACTCGCACAGTGAACCAAGCTTATCCCTGGGCTAACAGATCGAGGCTGCACAGATGTAACAGAGCAACATCTGATTCAGGAAAATACACAGGAACAAACTTGCGCTCAGATGTCTTTTATGTTATGTTAACCACTTGAAGCTGGGCAAATAAATGCTCCCTTTTGTTTCGTCCTGTCTACATTCAGGTACCACTGACAGCGTGCTGCCACTCAAAGACGGCCCACCCCTTCAGGGATCCAGGATTTTTGGGTTGCAGTATAAAACAAACAGGAGTAAGGGACAAATCTTTGTGGTAAGCACTGTCCTTCCCAGCGGTGGTTCTGTGCCCTCCAGAGGACATTACGTACGCTTTCTCCCCGTCATCTCTTTCACGGCCTTTTTTTTCAAATTGTCCTATGGTTTCCAGCCCAAATACTTCAACGGAAGAAGAGTCCTGCACATTTGTATTTATTGACTAACGTGGGGCAGCGAGGTGATTTACTTTGGCATGTGAATTTTGTATCTTAGTTCCTCATCGCTATTCCAGAGCCCATTTCCTGGCACTGGAAAGTTGTTTTCAATAACCTGCTCTTTTTTTGTAGTTTTAAAACCCAAACTATTTCATAGCGTTAGGTGAGCTAGCAGGAAGTGACTGGTACATATCATTTAACCATGAAGGTCCAAGCTAGTAATTACAGAGTTTGAAACGAACTCCTCTCTAGAACAGTCTTTTTCTTGAAAAACCACATTTCATCCTAACATTCCCCAGTTCAGCTGTACTTCCTCAGCTTTGGAGAACTTATCTTTGAACACACTGGTCTGGCCCAGCTTTCCTACTTGTTCACATAAGACAATAAACCTTCCCCCCCCCCCCCCCCGTAAACTAATTCGGGACCTAGTGAGATTGGGTAATGCTTACCAAGCACTTGGAGATAAATGTGAAATGCTACCACCAGGAGAGTCATGGAGATAGCAATACCAGAGGGAAGAAAACGAAGGTCAGCTAAGTTGTACTTAGATTATGAAGGGATGTAACATTCAAAAGCATTAAAATGTATTTTATGCATGTCACAGATCCCCTCTGTTCAACTGCTTTGATATTGAAAGCCTAGCAGCTACCTCCTCCATAAGGCTGGTAAACCATTTTCTCCTGTGTGTACCTCTGCAAGTCCTTTCCTTCTCTATGAAGCAGGCTATCCAGTTATTCCTGAAGGCCTGCAAGTGTGGGTTACTTTGGGATAGAAAGTAAACAGAAACACCAAACACCCTTTGTAAACATGACAGGAGAGTGTTTTCAACAGTAAGTATTCTGCTGCATTGTTTTCTCCAAGTCTGGATACAGTACATGCTCGGAAAATTTTAGTAGAGGCTGTTCTCACTACACAGAGAAAAATCGATGTTTGTTACCTCTGTAGATGTAATTATGTCAGTGTGCCAAATCAGCTGGAATCTCAACTGAAAACTAAAGCTTTTATCTGCATCAATAAATAAGTCCTGCCAAAGAAACTGGATTGATATCCTGGCATAAGGAAATACCACCAGCGCCAGGGAAAGAACCCGTTCTCTACCTTCAATCAATTCTTTTGACAGATGCTTCCCCCTCCGCTACCCCCCCTCTTGGTTGGTATCGCATACAATCAACAACTCGGGAACAGAGCATTCTGCTATCATCATGCAACTCACCTTCAACTGTGCACTTCAAACCTTTCATCTCCCGTGTAAGCTTGGACCATGTGTACACTGTGTGGCAATGCGAACAAACTCGGGAAAAGGCCAGGCCTTCTGCAAGCTAGGGAGGCAGAACAACCGGATGAAGAAAAAAAGCTGGAGCAAAGCAACTCTGCCTTCAGTGCTTTGTTTTTCAATAGCCTATTTTATATCAGTTACTTTCTTCCAGAGCAGATGCATCAACAGCCTGTGGTGTAAGCAGTTTTGACAGGTCCTGACAAAATGCCCGGCGTACGCCTGGTCTGAAGCATTTTCCACCTCTTACTGAATGCCTTTCGTGACCACGGTAAGTAATGATTGTGAGCACATGCCAAAGGCAAAAAAGTTGTACTCACCGTTTCCAAACGTTTGTTTCCATTCACTGTAAAGATGTAAAAATGCTCACACTCTCAATGACGAAGACGACACTGTCTTTTTTGCAGAGCTAATCAAGGCAACAGAAAACTACAGTGATGTGTCGACATTTGTCCCTTTGAAACAGACAGCAAGAATACACCTTTTTGTAACTCAAGTCACAGCCAAACTGGTCTTCTTACGTGAAATTATTTTTCAAGAAATTTGGTCATTCAACAAGACTCTGAGTCGCAGAAATTCATTGGGAGAAAAGTCTTTTTTTTGAAACTCGGGATTTTATTTTTAAGAGAAGCAGGTTTTAACACCCACGGAAACCGCTGATGCACAGAGCCCCCACAACTCAAGCCATGGTTTCCTTAAGTAACACTGCAGCACTCCGGCTTTGCACGGAGTGCAGATGCCAGCAGAAAGTACAACCCACATCTCCCGGGTGGTGCTGGAGAGTAGTATCAGAGGTTTCCAGCTGCAATAAATATTTACCATCACCATAACAGGTGATCACCTTTTATATATTGCGACTAAGAGACACAGCACCTAGTACAAGCTCCGCTGTAGGATACACAAGTAGAGCCTCTTGTAAATCAAAGAAGTGCAATCTTTCAACAAATTTCACATTCCTAGTCCAGGTCCCCATACACTGGAACTACAACTAATTATTTTCTTCAACTAAATGTAAATTGAAAGCAAAGAACTTGGCACTGAAAATTTCAGCCACGACAAATATACTAACTGCAATTGTTAAATCTTTTAAATTTCTGGCTTGGGACAGATTTTGAGAAAGACATTAATCCAATTTTACAATAAATGTTTGTTCTGCATTTTAAAAACTACAATTCTTTTAAAAAAGATGATCTTCCCTCTACTGAAATATATCAGTCCAGAAGTGATGTTAAGTGCCTCATGAAAACTGCCTTTAATTGATTTACTTTTTCATTTTTCACTACACGTTGAAGAATCTCCTGAATAAAATACTCTTTGAAGAGATTGTTTCCTTCTCCAGCAACAGGAAATCATGGCGAATGATAGGAATACAAGCCCAGTCTACAATCCCAATTATAGTCAGCTACCATCTAGTTAGTGCAATCCGTGGCAATAGAACGCAACGTAGTACACCAGAAGTAGACACCTTTTTTAGGAAGAGATAAATCACTGTTAAGCACCACTGAAGAGACTGACCAGCTACATACTGAATACAAAAGGACTTTCTGAAGGTTTGCTGTGAAATAGAACGTCTACAATTCAGTCTGCTGAACCCAGCTGAGGTGTCTGGGTCAGGTACACTGAAGCAGAAGCATATTTTCATCCAGCCTGAGGTAAGTCAGGCACCAGGAAAGCGCATGAAACACTGCTGGTGTCTCATAAGCCATGTAAAATTACTAGAAATACCATTTGGTCAACATTTACATAGACATATAAATGCAGGATGCATGAGCACGTTAAATTGTTTTTACTTCAGGGAAATGTTTGTAAATAAATCATGTGCATACATTTTTATGCTATGAAGTTCTAAGTGCATCTACTTTGTTTATTTAGCTACAAGGCATACAGAACATTCACCCAAAAGATGCTGACAAATCACTCACACTTCCACATTAACAAAACATGCCTAGAAGAAGGGAAGATCTATCTCTCCAGGGACTAGTGAAAGAAAAATTGCTTATACTAAAAAGGTTTTGCTAGCTGGAGTGTTCTGTACCAAAACTCCCCAAGCCCCAACCATGCTTCCACAGTCAGATGAAGAACCAACTGACTGCTTGTCTCTATACATTTTATGCAGTTACATGAACAAAAAGACATATATGATTTTGGTGAAAATATATTGATAAAGCCTTATTACTTGAATCCTGCAGTTTTCATTTGGCCCCAGAAACACTTCATATTTTTAGGGCAGTCATCACAAAATTTGCTTCTATATTGTTGGCAGTAATATGTAAAAAGAAGTCGGTTTTGTTTGACTATCATCAATTTAAACTGAAATGCAAAAGTGAAACTACCAGCATTATAACCTTGTAAATTCTTGATGCCATTGTTATGTCTGCTGTCTTCGGTTTCATTTCTTTACTGTAGTTCCTGTACGAGAACTCTCAGCTGCCAGCTTCTTCTGCTCATCTGTAAAAATTGCTGTGAAGGAGTGGACAGCAGATCAAGGAAACTACTGCACACCAGTCCAGGAACTCCTACTCAATGTTATGCAATTTTTAAGGGGAAAAACAACTAAGACCAAAGAAAGACTAAATTCCCTTGGCAACATGAGGAAGGCTCCAGGGACATTAGGAACATTCCTTGGAGAGAGGAATTGTTTCTGTGGTGGATATGGCAGCAGCATGCAGTCTAACTTAGTCAATTACCCCTGCAGTCGTTTGAGTATACAAATCCATTTTCCCACAGATGGCTCACCCATATTTACTAATACAAATGTTTTCAGTCAGTTAGTTTTGATTAAACAAATCTGTTTTTACAAACTGCCTAGAAGTTTACTTAACATTTCTGTCAAAAAAGAATACAGTATCATTTCTTTTCTAGTTTTCAATGTTCTGACAACTTCCTTAACATTGCATTAAAAAGTTTTTGCTAAGTTGCAGCACACTTGGGTTTCCTAGCCATTGACACAAGCACTCCTCATTACCCCAGGAAAATTCAATACAAAATTAGATGAAGCAAATGGAAAAATCACTGTGTGATATATATATATATATATATAAAAAAATACAGGTACTATTTAATATTAGGTTTATGCTATAAGCAACAGAAAATAGTTCTAAAACACGGCATTCAAATTTATAAATCAATGGAGAGGATGTAAAATTCAGGGAATTTTAAGAAAGAACTGAAGGCACCAATTTATTATTTTGAGGAAAAATGTTGCTACTGGGTTTGTTTGTAACGAATGCAAAGGGTACTTTCGCTCTTCCTTTGTTTCAATGCAAGGTCTGCCTGTAGCAGGGTAACAAAAGCTAGCTTGTGGACTCAAAATTACCAGCTGATCAAAGTCCACACTGTGCAACACTTACAATACAAAATTTCTTCTGCCCTGAACAAATTTGCGTAACAGACAGAATTTAGATTGGCTCAATTACTTACAACAGAAATGTACTCTTTGATGCATTTCATCATTTAGCTTCACACTGACAGTAGCTGATGGAAAATACACGTGTTCAAAATCAACTATATACTAATATTTCCTTCAGACTGAATTTTAACCCCTTCCCTCTTGCTCTATTTCTTGAACATTATTTCCATTAGCAAAGGAAATGTTCTTCTGGCAATAAGCTAATATCAATGGCCTGGCTGTTAAAATTTTTTCAGTTCAATTCAAACTCACCAGCATATTCCTTGGAGCATGGCATCAATTATGAATAATTTGCTTACCAATAACCAATTACCTTCACCATAGAAAACAATGGTACCAGTAGTCATGTGAAAATACAGATAACATATGAAACTACAATATAAACTGAGAGGAAATGTGTTTGTTCTTTCTGTTAAGGCCACTAACAAATGGGGAGAAATTTCGTCTTTTTTCTAAAGGACTCGGGAGAAGAAACATTCTAACATTTTTCTTTTAACTTGGCAATTATTAGTACCTACTTTTACGACAGCAATCCATTAAAGCAGGAAAAAAAGCAGCACAGTTCCGACAAAAAAGTAAGTCAGAGAACCTCAAACTTTCTTCAACTTTGTAAATACAACTTGAAAATACATGGAAAAAGTCTGGATTAGCATAGTAAAAAAACCAGTGAAATAATCAAGTTTAGTGATACGTGCACAAAATTGTTAGCTTGAGATTTTTAATAAATTTTTGTGTAATTCACATTTACTCTTCATGGTAATGCATGCAGTAAAGCACAAATTCATTATGTTTATCATATCTTGGTTTATTTTTGCCATGGTTTTGCTACACGTGGCAGGTATCAATGCATAGTTAGAAATATCAATGAATTTGAAACGTACATGAAATACTGGCTAGGAATTGTTAGGCAATTCATTCACAATGGGCAGGTGTATCTCCTAGGTGACATGGGGTGAAACAAATATTTAACTTCTCCTTTGTTCTCTAATCTGGCTACCCACAAATGATAGCATTACATGCAACGTGTCAGTTTACCTTGAAAACCTGTCAATGGCCTGAGCTAAAGTTGCCTGAGCGTCAGGATGAGGCATGAGACTGCCACGTCTGTTTGGAGGGAGAGAGAAAGAAGTTGTGTCACATGACATTGCTTTTCTTAATACATTTCTAAGTGGTGTTCACCTATTGCTGTGGTAGAACTGGTATAACAACATGACCAGAAAAATAATATTTTGAAATATAGCTAAAAATTTTTGTTAAAAACCCCACAAAAATCACAAGAAATACAGAGAATGAAAACCTGTATTTTTAAACTACTGAAGATGTACGCATTAACTGATTCTTAAACATACCTGGAACAGTACAGTACCAATCTTAAGGACTGTTGGTGGACATTCAGTTACCAAAAATGCTACATCTACAATCTAAAAATGAGAAAGCGTAATTCTTCACTTTGTTCCTATATACATTTCCCTTTGCAACAAATCTGGATAAAGAACAGAATTATACAAATATTATGAAACAAGAATACAGAAAATTTTCTACACAGATTTAAGTGTTCACTTCTTGCACAAAATATATTCATAATTGGCATTTCATAGCCTACAGTTTAAAATACAGGTTAGAAGTAAAAGAATGAGCAATGCTCCTCCTCTACTAAACCATTACACCTTTGGATGAAAGATAGCTTCTGCTTTGAGGGCTCTAAAGCAAGACATTTCTGATGTTGTTTCTGGGAAACTTATACATACTATAAAAGACAGAAATCCACTGTATGAAGATAATCCTTTAAGGAGTGTTCTGCTTTTCCAATCTTCCTTCCGAGAAAAATATCATTTATTCATTTTATAATAAAGGCTAAACAGGCCCACTGTACTGTTAGACAAGTTTTCATAAGCATACATTTCTGACATGAAGAACAAACAGGGCAGATGCTATTCTTTCTGTGTAAAGACACATTTTAAAAGAGTGAAACACTTTCCATATTTACCTTAGTCTGCTGCAGAGAGCCTTTAGTACTTTGCAGCCATAAAAGATCCTGGTAACCATTAAGCCAGCCATCCCAGTCAGTATTTTCTGCCATTTTTTTTACTTTATAGTATGAACACACCACGTAATCTTTGCACCCTTTGATAACTTAAGTTCAGTACACGCTATGTTATATAGGCTCTTCCATAAAAATAACCCCTTTTGACAGCCATTCATTACAAACTGGAATAATTTAGGCCCCACCTCCTTAATGGGCAACAGAGTTCAATGAATAAAAAATTAACAAAACAATTATTACAAGACATTTCTCAGCTTGTACTCTGTAAACTAGACAAGAGCTTAGTTTTTACTTTACAACTTTTTCTGAGAAATTTCTGTAAATGAAAGCTGTTACTTTGAATAGTCCACAGTGTAAATTACTATGTTATGAACCTGCAACATAGTAACATTTTTCCTTACGGAATTTATTTATGAGAAAATTTATATTTCTGTATAACAATGATGCATTTTATTATTTTACAATAATAAGGATGATATTGCACTTAATAGAAAATGCTGTTTATGAGTACAGTAGTAAGGTCTTTAAGCAAACTCACATTTTGAGCAACTCTTATTTTCTTGTATCTTCCTGAATCTTCCCGAAAGCTTATGCTTTACTGTCATAAATTTGGCTTTACACAATCCTTAAATATTTACTAAAATTCCTTAGTTCCAAATTAAATAATATTCATAATCAGTATATTTTTAAAATTAAACAAATTGGCCAGCACACATAATACTGTAATCAGACTGTCTTCTCCTTTCTAACCACAAATAATAGCTAGTAATTATCTGCAAATTGAGTACCAAGCAACTACAGAAGAACAGAATTTAGTAGAAACACTATATGATAGCAGTGTTCAAAGAGGTGCAGATATACAGTTGCACACTGTGACATACAAACAGCACTTTTTTAAAAGAGTTGAATTCAAGAGTCCAGCAGGAAAACTAATAAATAAATTCAAAAGGCTAACTGATGTTTTTCAGAAGTGCCATACACTACTAAATTCTCCCTAACACTTTGCGTTTATATAGTACTTTACATTTGTAAAGTGCTATACAAATGCTATCTAGATGAGATGTATTATCTACAGGCAGAATACAAATCCAGAGTGAATGGTGATAAGATGAATGGCAACATGACAGTAAAATGTAAAGTAATTACAACAGAGAGACTAAGTACTTCATAGATCAGCTAGCTATGCATGAACTCTAATGGAAGACGACATATTTGCAAGGGGAAGTATAGATATAAAATTATTACATTTGTTAAATAGGTGTCTGTGACAACAAGGAATTGACATGGGAGCTGTAACTGGCTCCACAGGCTCAAAACGCCTAACTCCAAAGTTGCAGGAAACATTAGGAAACCACTTCAGTGATGAACAGACAGCTTATTTCAAGTCCTAATATAAACAACCTTTACGAGCCATCATTCTTATACATCAATGCGGATTCCATGTTTTATAGACATTAATTCTCTAGTGCCTGTTAAGTACATAATAAATGAACATAGATGAGGTAAAGATGCTGTAATTGCCACATACAGCCAATAGGGCAAAGGAGGAGTTTTTCCAAAAGGGCAGATCCAGAGGCCATGACGAATCCCATCACGGATGTGATGAGAAGTCCAGGATATGAACAACATCCAGGGAAGAAAGCACCATGAGTCCTTAAGTCTGAAAAGGTGCATAATAAACTTCAACGTCAGAGCCACAACAGGAATCACAGTCGAACAATGAAGAACTGGTCTCTGCGGAAGAGTCAGAGCAGCCTGCAGAAAAGAAAAATGTAATTGGCAATGGCTACAATCATGGTAAGAAAATGTTTCATGGATGTTTACAGGTGTATTATCAAGTGGCTAAGTGGAAGCGCAAAGAAAAACATACTGTTCCTTTCCACTGCAGTTGGTCAAAATCAACAATATGGTTATTTACACGTATGAGAGCTGTGTGCTGCCCTGTCTCTCTATTGTAGGACACTAATCATGTATCCTACCAAGCATTACTGGCGGCAAAACAGGGAGTGAGAGGGATGAGGTATGCTATTTGTCATATAGCCATGTGGTATATAAACTTGTATAGTCTGCTGCACTGATTATATGTATTTAATTTCAAGGTAATTATAAGGAAAACAACCACACAATACACTTGAGGTATACAATATGCTTTACTTGAAATATTTCATATGCTTTAATGGCACTTATTTTCAAAAATACATCCTGTATTATACTACAGTTGGCACCCATTAAGTTGTTTTAGATGGACAATATCTAAAACAGAACAGCAATTTCCAATACAACAAAAATATGATCTAAGTTACATATATTTTAATTGCCTTGACACAGTATTCTTTATGGACAGGCAAAAGACAAGTTCAGAAGCCAACATCTGAATCGTCTGTGACTGGGTTTTTTATATCAACAACTTGTTTAATGTTAACTCCATTGAAAACCTGATAATTTGCTTTAATTAAGGTGAATGTCTAGCTAGTGAGATTTAATTCAACCATTTTAAGAAGTGATAATTATCAATTTAATATACACACCTGAGAAAATATTCCAGATATACTTACTAGCAACAGCTAGAACTATTTCCACAAATTCAAAGATAGTAAGAAAAATTAAATAATAATATTTTGGATTTCAAAGCAATAAATAAGTAGATTATTGTTTCTGTAAGCACAGAAGAAACAACAGCACATCACTAAAAGATCTCTACAGAGGTGCTGATGTAATACTAATTGGCTAAATCCAGGTACTGGTGAACATTTGGAAAGACCGTAACAGGCAACAGAGACATACTCTTTGCACACGATGGTGCGTCTGATTGTTTTGTTGAACTCACCCCTCACTGCATCTACTGCAGAAAGCAAATAAACCATCGCTCCACGACACCAGCCAGTAACCTGTTAATGCTTCACTTGTGTTAACTGTTGCAGGATTCAACAGTTACGGTACCTGACAGTAAGACTCTGGAATGGCTTCATCAAGTTTTCACTGATAATTTAGACAGCTGCTTGGAACACTGTCTTCTCTGTAAGGAAACTTCAATGTAGCCTTAACCAAGCAACAGAGAGATGTAAACCTATGGACTGACTACCATGGAACACAACAGCCTGTGCTTTAAACCAAAGCCAACGTTAAAAGGCTTGCAGAAAGCTTCGCTCAATTAGCTTCCCACCACACACTTGTCCATGACTCTCCTGATCAGGTGACAGGATTAAAAAGCTCACAATCTGTGTCAACAACTTTTAACTGCAGTGGTATGGATCCAGCTCCTTAAACTTGGTGTAAAGAGTGTATTTTCTACAACTTCATTTCTGTCTCATACAAGCAGATTGTTCATGGATTAAAGCAGAAAAATCTTGTGATGGTGAAACAGTTTATTGCCTACCCTATGAAGACAGTCAAGATTTTTCTTCCTGTCAGCAAGAGCCTAAGAAGTCCATACTAGCCTAATTCTGAAGAATCACCCTGGATGGTGATATACTTTGGCAGATATCCTGACTGGTCACTACTTCTGCATTTCAAAAAAATCAGTGGCAAAATCTAAATGAGTCTTTTCCCTCTGCCCTTAGGAGCTTAGGTGCCAACAGCAACAGAGCGAGTAAGGCGAATCTGAATGTCAACTATGCATGCTATTTGTCAGCACTAGTGCCAATCTTTATCCAGTTTTGGGGAGGTGATGCTTACATTTTTTTTCACACAGAATTTTAGATGGCAGGGTTCTTCAGACAGCAAACCTGAGTCCTCAGTTTTAGCAAGAGAAAACTGTACTTTGTAACTGCAGTAGTCATTAGGCTTCTGAAATGCTGTTGCCCAAGTTCTGAGAGTAGAACAGTCTGTTTGCTCTTTTACATTCTGTACCTAGAGGAATATTTACATCCTTGAGTCGCCAAGCCCGAATATAAGCTGTCACACTCTTTATCCTAACAGGCAAGTTTGTTCACCTTCAGAAACCACCAGGTCTTAAAAAAAACAGTACAAGCCTCTTCTGCTTTCAACTTCCTGGAAAAAGATGATCATGGTTTGGGTAGATTTAGGGCTATGTCTACCATGAGGGAGATGAAGCTGCAGTTGCAAACAGAATTTGTTCACAACACAAATTACCTTTCCATTTGCCTACATGTTCAATCAGGCGCAAGAGCCTGAACTTCCTGCTCCTCCAGACTCTCACACACTGCAACGAGCAGCTGGAGACAGGAGACAGCAGTCACATGCAGGAGAACCTAAGCAAACTCTCTGGCTTTAATGCTCAAAGTGACACTACAGAAGCTATGGAACAATATGGGCCCCCTCACTCATATTCTGTGATGCTTGACAAGCCTGAAGTCCTTAGTTCTGAGACCTGTCTATAAATGCAATATTAAATTAACTGTGTGCATGCAAAGCTTATTCTCCAGTTCCTGAAATGCTCCTGTGCAGCCCCGGTTGGTCAGCAGTGGCACGTTAACCAGCTGTGTTGTGTATGTTTGCCAGTACAATCTTGTTTGCCACTGACTGCATTCACTACACTTTTAGAAGCTGGTGAGTCTTTAAGTAGCAAGCTAGCAATTTCTACACCATGACCATTTTGGGCCACAATCCTGAGGGACACTGGCAGCAGCCCATCACGCTGTTCTTGTTTATCAGCAATGCTGAGTATAATGGCAGGCTGCAGTAACTTTCACCTTTAGAGTCAGTCAATGAGACAGATTCTTCCGACACTGATTCTTACGATATTTCTGCACTTGTGTGTGTATAATGTACAGTGAAAACTACATGGAATATAAAGAACTACAAAATGTAAGTAGTGAATTCTTTGTACACTTTATACTTGTTGCAAAAATAATGCAGGCAAAAGGGCACATCACATCCTACTTGGTACACAAGTATTTATCAGAGTAAACATATAAATACCACAGCTGACTATTTCCCCTGAATACTCCAGAAAAATAATGATGACACCATGAAAATTAGCCCAACAGCCAAGCAGTGAGCTGCGTCAGCAGGAACAGGAGCAGATGACCAGAGTAATGTGAAGGTAGCAGCCGGACGTAGAAGGCAATACTGCCTTCTGCTGTATAGAAGGGTTACTTCAAGAAAGTAACCCATCGTCAGATTTAAGAGTGATGACAAAGAGCTTTATAGGTAATTGTGTAATGTGAAAAATATTATTGTTACAAGTTAGTACTAGTGGTGTGGTTAGTTAATTTGATTTCTTAATTTATTAGTTGTTTAGTAATGTGTTGCATAAGCAGTAAACATTGTAGTCTCCTAAATCAGTTACACCCAATACTGCAAGATAAAGAGTAAGAATGGGACTGGAACTAACAAATACATAGTAAAAAAGTATCACACGAAGTAATAAATAACATAGGCAACAGCCTGAAATTACAACATGAAACTGAAAAGGCACATCACACCAAGCTGAGGAAAGAAAAAAGCACATATTAAAATCAGGTCTAGCTAGCCAAGCAACAACACAGCATAAAAGTTTATGGGGATTACATTACATCACAAACTAAAAAGACTCTGATGTCATTGCAAGGAGACATAAAACCTGTAAGAGATTTTTTTTTTCTTTTAAAAAGACAAAAGTGTTGTATGCATGTGACATTAAAAGCAATTAATTGATGCTGTTTGGCTCAGAAGTCTCAAAGGAAATACTACACACAGTTTGGGACAGGACCCTTTAAAGATAATTAAGACAAAAGGCAAGCCAGAAGAGATAAGAAAAATAGTAAGAGGTTTAGAAAACATAAAGCCAGGCCCTTCAGATTTTTTGTAAAGCACAATGGTCTTGCAAGTTGCAAGGGTAATCCTGTTACTGCCATAAGGGTGAAGAGACTTACACAGAATATCGTTTAAAGGCAAATATCCTTTATTAGCCCACTTAATGTATGGAAGGGGGAGGAATTTGTAGGCAAATAATTACCAAAAAGCCTTTGGGCGTATTGCCTTCTCCTTACCTCAGCTAAGTAAGTCTGGCTACTAAAGGGCTATTCTTCTACTTGCAACATGTTGTATTTCTGATTTGAAAAACATTTCTGGGGAGAACACAGCAATCAGCTGTCTTCTGGAGAGAGGCCTTAAAGAATAAGAAAACAAGATCTAATTGTCAACAACAATAACTTTAGGATGGATATTAGAAAAAAAATTGCTAGCTGCTTGGGAACTGAAACAACAAAGGATCAAATTAAGTCATGAAACTGCCATAGTTTACTTTGTTTGGGATACTAGGAATAGGCTACACAAACGTTCTCCATCATGGAAAGTGTAAGCATATTTAACCTTGTCTCACTGCAGGCAGTAAAGAGACAGGTCACCTCCCAAATCTATCATACAACACAATAGCTTTCTAAACAGACACTGGTGAAGAGTGTCATCTAGCGGTCATAATTAAGAAAAAACGATGGTAATCTCAAAGGCAAGAAAAAGCAGCAACACAATTTTAATACTTTCTAGTAACTAGCCATTCATTACTTGCATTTGCCGATCTTAAAATAATATACAGAAGAATAATTATAGATTTCAATGTTAATATTATAGGACTCATTAATCAACCAAACTAACTTTCCTTTTCTTTATATATTTTTATAATTTTACAGTATTTCCATATGCAAAAAGTACAGAAAAGGAGGTAACTACAGATTACGCAGGGAGGAACAATGCCAGGCACCAGCACATGTTGGAGACTGACTGGCTGGAAAGCAGTTCTGAAGAAACCCTATTTGTTGAATACGAAGTTGAATACCAGCCAGCAGGGTGACCTTGTGGCAAAAGCGGACAGCGGTACCCTGGGCTGCATTAGGAGTGTTGCCAGCAGGTGGAGGAAGGTGACCCTTCCCTTTCTCCTCAGCACTGGTAAAGCCACTTCTGGATTGCCGAGTCCGGTTCTGGGCTCCCCGCTATGAGAGAGACATGGAGCTACCGGAGATCGAGTCCAGAGAAGGGACACTAAGATCATGAAGCGACTGGAGCATCTTGAGTACAAGGAAAGGACAACAGCTGGGACCGCCAGACTGAAAAAGAGAAGGCTCAGGGGAGATGTCATCAAGGTGTACCAGTATCTGAAGGGAGGGTGTAATGACAATACAGCCAGGCTCCTTCCAGTGGTGCCCACTGACAGGGCAAGACACAACGCACAGAGACTGAAACACAGGAGACTCCTCCTGAACGTAAGGGAACACTTTCACTGGGACAGTGACTGCACAGGAGAACAGGCTGCCTAGAAAGGCTGTGGAATCTACATCCACAGAGATTTAAAAAAGTTGTCCGGAGATGGTCCTGAGCAGCTGGCTCCAGGTGAGCCTGCTTCAGCAGGGGCGGTTGAGAAGATGACATCCAGGATACCCTTCCAAATACAACCACTCCGTGATTCTGTGAAAATGCATCTTTGTCAAACACAGATGTAAGGGGGAAACTGACCAAATGCACAAATAGGAAAACGTCTTTTCTCTACAACAAATAGCAATGTTGTATGTAAACAAAAACTATTTTCCCATCAGAAGTCTGATTTTTACATCTCAGCCATAAGCAATAATGCTTCTTGCATTTAGCTGTCTCCTACCTGTTGTGAAAAAAATGACAAATTATTTTGCATTGTTCTTCTTTAATTAAAGGAATAAAATGAACAGCAATTTTCTCTCCACCTCCTTCCTTCCTCTGCTTCCTAGGAGCTATTTCCTCTGTCATCCATATGAAGACTGCAATACTATTATGAGCAAACTGGAGGAGGAGAAAGAAGACAAGACGGTGAAAAAACTGAGTTATGCTCTGGTTTGATGGATAAAGGTCAGTACCTTTCCCTTCTCCTGTGCAGGTCCATCTGTAAGTGGGGGTGTACGTTTTTGGGGAGGGGAGAGTAAGTAGCATGTATGTACACGAGTGCTAGCAGCACCAGCATCACCAGACTGTGAGGACTTGTGTTGCTGAGCAAAGCAAACTCCTGGTAACAAGCGGAGTGGCAGGGCTCTAGCTGTGGGGACCAGGAACTAGCTGGGGGTGAGGAGCATCTGCCCGAGGTATGAGACCTGGAAGGCAGTGTTAAGAGAACTGGGTCTGGCGCAGATGGAGCTTACAGAAGGTGCAAATGTTTTGGAGAGTACACGGAAGAGACTGCTGTGGTCAGCAGAAGCTGGGTATGTATCTTTGGAGCAGGCAAGCAGACAGGCATGTATGTACGTGTGTGAATGGGGAAGCAGGAACAGGACACACCGAAACCACTGGAGAAGCACCGAAAAAGAATGCCATAATCTGGCAGTACTAACCCTATCAAGAAACTCTATCCCAACAACCAGTTCTGCAAATGGATAATGATCACATACATTCCTTAGGAGGAGTCAATCCACTTGACACTTGCTTTATTATTGTTTTCTTCACAACGAACTGTATTTAAGCACAAACTCCCTGCCTTTTTAAATGTGGCAGCTCACATATAGCTTGTTTGTGGGAAAAATATTTAGGGCTAGTTAAAACCAAATGTACTACTCAGTAAGACTGAATGAAATCAAACAGCAGCTGGATTATCTACTTTCCAGATATTTCTACCCCTTATTGTAAACAGAAATGGAATAATCCACTTTATATACAAAGCACTCATGGCAGCACTTAACTGTTAAACTTGGATAACAAAGCAACTGTGTGATACGCATAGGATCTAGAACCACAGAATAGTTTGGGTTGGAAGGGACCTTTAAAAGTCATCTAGTCCAACCCCCCTGCAAGGATCAGGGACATCTTTCACTAGATCAGGTTGCTCAGAGTGCCATCCAACCTGACCTGGAATGTTTCCAGGGATGGGGCATCGACCACCTCTGTGGGCAACCTGTGCCAGTGTCTCACCACCCTCAGAGTAAAGAATTTCTTCCTTATTATCTAATCTGAATGTACCCTCTTTTAGTTGAAAACCATTACCCCTTGTCCTACGACAACAGGCCCTGCTAAAAAGCCTGTCCCTATTTTTCTTGTAGGCCCCCTTTAAGTGCTGAAAGGCTGCAATAAGGTCTCCCCGCAGCCTTCTCTTCTCCAGGCTCAGCAGCCCCAACTCTCTCAGCCTGTCTGCACAGCAGAGGTGCTCCAGCCCTCAGATCATTTTTGTGGCCTGTGCACCCGTTCCAACAGGTCCATGTCTGTCCTGTGCTGAGGGCTCCAGTGCTGGATGCAGGACTCCAGGTGGACTATCACCGGAGCGGAGCAGAGGGACAGAATCCCCTCCCTCGACCTTCTGCCCACGCTTCTTTTGATGCAGCCCAGGATACGGTTGGCCTTCTGGGCTGCGAGTGCACATTGCCGGCTCCTGTCCAGCTTTTCATCCACCAGTATGCCCAAGTCCTTCCTGGCAGGGCTGCTCTCAACTCCTTCATCCCCTAGCCTGTATTGACATCGGGGGTTGCCCCTACCCAGGTACAGGACCTTGCACATGGCCTTGTCGAATACCACACACAAGGGCTTTCAGAACTCTTTTTTCAGAGTCTTGTAAGGAGCAGAACTTAACAGTAGATGTAAAATATTTTTAGGGCTTTTAAAATCCTAACCACTGCATACAAATATAACTCCCATATATCTGTTAAAAATCTGTCTAATTAAGATATCATTGGAACTTTTTTTGTTTAGAATACGGTAGAAGAACAATAAAGTAAACTGTGATGAAGCAGTCATTGATCTATTGACTTACCTTTAATGACAGGGAGCCAGCAACAAAGAAGTGGTCCACATCAATGACAGAGGCGAGAAAGCCAGCCAGAGTGACCTCAGTGAAGTCACTTTTCTTCCTGAGTCCAATCACTATTGCCCAGGACCACATTCCTAGTATACCATGCACTGCATTATCAGAGAAGGCTCGAAGCCAGTCATTTTGCTGAATGAAGGAAAACTGCAGAAGTCTGTCTGCTACAAAGCAGAATATTCCCAAACCTAGACTAGAAATAACTGAAGCTGTACTGCAAGTTTGGAGAAGAGCATGGGCCTTTTCAGTTTCCGATGCCATGGTAAACACCACGTCACAGGACACAAAGTGTCATCAGGATATACACTGTGCATTGTCCTTTGCATCATCAGTTGCTCTGTAAATGTCAGAGAACAGAAAGAAAATTATTAAAGAAAAAATCCATTAGTGCAAAGCATTTGTTAACACAGCTACAACTGAGCATAAAAAACCCAAATTCAGCGTTTGCACTTAATATTCCTAGGGAATTTTTTATTTCAGTTAATTTGTTGACTTGAACACTACAGCTCCGAATTAAAACACTTGTCCTGTTCTAATCAGAACAAGCACTTCTGTAACATGGAAAGCTCTAACTCCACTTTCTGAAACCTCAAATTTTACAAAATAATTTGAAATGTTTATGATAATACATTGAATATATTTGAAGATTCCTCTTGGTCTTAAATCCATGATATTCACCAAATTCAACTCTTTACGCTGTAACAACAAAAAAAGATTCAATTTGGAGTATTCTTAGGACTGATGCTCAAAAATCCCAGACCTCTCAGTGCAACAACTGTTAAAACTGAGTTTCTAATCTATAAACCAAACGACTATTTTCATTTACCTACTTTGCAAAGGTATGTGTTATCACCCTGGTACCCCTCTCTGAGCAACTCCTTGTTTAGCTTGGACACTGGCACATAGAATAAGCATTAAGAAAACCAGAATCACTAATATATTTTTAGTGTTTATCGTAAACACAAACACAACAATCATTCAGCCAAGCAGAAGCAACCAAAACAAACTCTTTACTGAGCAAACCTACACATGCTTTTCCTCAGTATGTGTTTCAGCAGCAAACTGAGGAATACTGTTACTTTTAAGACTTTTCTATTGCCTGCCACATTACCGTTTTTGTAGAAAAGAAGAAAATTAGTTAATTCCAGTCATTTTATTTCTCAAAAATTGACCACTGTAATTTGAAAATAAAGGCACTGTTATCAGCATTAATTATCACTTTAAAGTCCTTAAAAACTATTTATGTTCTATAATTATTACAAAACCCTCTTGTACAAGGTGATTTCTTGGGAATAATTATTGTCCTTAAGTAAATGCTTGATAACTCAAAAGAAATTCCAAAAGTAATTCATGATCTTAAAAATACTCGCACCCCACTCCCATGAAGCAATTATAGAATACCTGGATTATAACGACAGAGTACTCATTTCTGTGGTAACATTTAAAGGAACACTTTTGAAATAAAAATCCTCGTACAAATGATGTATTCCCTAGCTTCGTTAGTTAAACACACTGAAAAGCAGTCCTTGATGGACAGTGTCAATTCAAACTGTCCCAACTGTTATGCTCTTTTGTCTTTATGGGAAGCCATGAGGACAGACCACCGTTCACAGCCTACATCCTACCTAAAACTTAATTCTTCCCAAGAGGTTGCTATTTCTGTGCAATACACTAAATTTTGATAATGCTTCTTCACACAGTTCTATCAGGTAAATTTTTATTCTAAATGGTCTTTTCATGAGTGCATTAGACTTGCTTTAAAAATGATACTTTTAACAATATTGACACATAACAGTTTATGATTTTAAACACATTATTGATTATAAGCCCCAGAAAACATAAAATGTTTCTTCCAGATTATTCACATGCCTGTTTATTGTAGAATTATCCACAGGACATGACTACTGGCATTGATCTTTATAGCAAAAAAGCCCACTGAATCATTTATTTGGAAAACATATTAAAAAAAGAGAAGAAAGCATGAATAATACATAGACTTTGCACACAGACGAAAAAAAGTGGGTCAAGTTTAGAGTCTGTTACCCATGACTGTACCTCTTCTGAATGAACACAGACAGACACAATGTATTTCCTGAAACACTGGAACTGCCATTTTCTGGTGGATGACTTTACAATATACAGTACATTTCTGAATTAATTCCATTTTAAGGAACAAATGGTGATCTCTTCACAAATGTTTCTTCTATGTAACCATCATGTCGGATGGGATTTTATTTAAGATTACCATGAAATCTGTTTAAAAATCCAATCTGGGAAGAGCTGATATAGCAACACACTTTCAAAAAGCAAACCAGTATTCAGAATCAAACTTACCCTGGGACTAGCAGAACATATTTTTTTCCACTGCAGCTGCCTTACTCCAGTAGCAAATGTGGTCTACGCCTCAGCGCTTTCTGAATCCAGTCTGCCAAGTCCAATGCAGGAAAGACCAAACACCATTTGTTCCATGCTAAATAAAACGAACCAGTCGGCAGTAAGCACCGATACCACACAAACCTCTTCAAACTATCTACAGAACATACATGAAAACTGAACAGCAGTCAAAAATACAGAAAAATGCAACACCTTTTTAATGAATTCTGGAGCAAATATACCTGAGCTGAAAGCAACTTCTGCTAGGGCTTAGCGGTTCTGTTAAAGAAAGAAAACTAAAACAAAACCCAGACCATAAACCAAGAGAAGGGCACAAATAAAGATGGAACAAGACAACAATTGAAAGATAACAAACCCAAATGTCCTAAAGTCAGAAAAGGGCAACTCCAGCATTCTGTTTTAAGCAACTGCACTTCAAAACACACAAAGATCTATTTTCACTGATTCTTCTCTGTAACTGTGTGCCTGGAAGATTCCCACCTAATGAAACATTTAGGAGTCACACTCAGGGATCTCTTTTTAATCTCATCCTATCAATTAGTGACCTTGGAATAAAGGGAGATCTATAAACTTGAATAGCAAGAGAGGTCTGTGTCAGTTTTATGGCAGACTTACACTGTTTTGCTATGCACACTATTAGCATGTGCATAAAGTATACAGGAAAAGCATCACTACAGACTTAAAAAAAAAATCCAGAATAAATATGATTTGAGAATTATGTATCATGAAATAAAGGTAACAATGCCAACTGGAAAACAAGGATGATATGTGAATGGGTGTCTTTGAACCAGAATGAAGAACAGGAAGTAAAAACGTGGTTTCAGACTATGCTTAGCCAAGAGCCGTGTCCGTAGCATAACACTTCTTTTTAAACAGTCTGTCTCTGCTGTCTTTTATAGACAAAAATTACTGCTGCCTGTGTAAAAATCAAGTCACATTCCCAGATACAATGGCGTAAGTATAAACATTCTGCAGATCAATAGTGAAATCAGACTTGAAAAAGTAAAAATCTGTTCAACCAAAACAACATCTGAAATGACAATTTTTAATTTAAAACTAGAAACTGTATTTTTGTCTGAAAAATAGTGATTTTCAGACTGTTTACAAAATATCATAACAACAGTGTCGTAAGTTTTTCTATCCTGTAAATCTCAGAGAGCATAGCTGTGGAGCTTACATTCTTGTTAAAACAGAACAGTAGGAAATAGATGTATTACACGAGAATGCTTAGAAACCAATGGGTGGTCAGTGCAGTTAACCTACTGAAGGAAAGATTTAGGTTGAGTTTACTTAAAACACAGGCACACAATAGCTGATAGTTAACACTGCTTAGAGCTGTGATTTTTTCATTACATTTTTATATGAGATAAAGCATTATGCATAATCTCTTATAAAAATAATTTTTAAAACTGCACAGTTGGAACTGTAAATTACTGACACAAGAATGTATTTAGATCAAAGCTGTAAAAATGCATTTGGGGAAACAGCTGACACTAAGAGGCCTTTCAACTCATGGTGTAAGAGCAAAGCAAAAAACCACTGGCTAAAATTACCATTTAGAAATACTGCTTTACAAAATTCTTGCCCCAATTTTGCAAGTAATTATTTGGTACATGAATACATACAGGAATTAAATGCATAAACTTAGCAGAATATGCACTTCATGCAAGAAGTCAAACGATCGCAGTAGTCCCTGTAATTCTGTAATCTCTTTAAAATAATCTCTGTAATTTGATATCAGAAGCTAATTCACATGAAAAATTCCATAAAGTAAAATTACCATTTAAGACACCAGCTCAAATGTTTATGCATTATCTCATGGAAAAAGCAGATCCAAGCCTAAAACTATCTGTGAAGAACTAATAATGCACTTTATTTTGGGGTCAGATAATTATAATGCGTCACTGGGGTTGGAGGGCCAAAGGAGGCTGAAGAGAAAAGAGTACAAAAGCACACAAGAAATTGGCTGGATTTTACCAGGACACTAAGAAACAAGCTGAATTAAATGCACAAGGAAATTAAGAAAAACAAACAAACCCCCCATAAAATCAGGATTTAATTAAATTGTTTATTTCAGGGACCATAAATTAAAGTGTTTGAAAAGAGATACCAAGACACCAAAATGCAGACGTTCTCCTTCATGAGTAATTTGGAACTGAGATTTAAGACTAAAACACCATCACTATGTGTAACCAAAGGGAGGGACGAAGGAAAGGCCAGCATGCAGCAGACAGACATGTGAAAGTACAGAGATCAGCAACATTTTTTCTGTCTTGAGGAAAGGAGGCTTTGTCTCCACGCCCAGCACCAAAGCCCCTCATCAGCCACCTCCTCAGCCATTAAGAAACAAAAATGTACCGTCATCTTTACAGCAAAAACGGAGCCGAGAGCGTTAGGAAGCCTTACATGTAAGTGACACGCCTGGCTTTACCTAAGGAAGCGCATTCCCGTTTCTTACGCGAAGACCTGACAGGACGTACAGGCACTCCTACTCGTAACACAGGAATTTGACGCTGGTCCCGCCGGACGGCTACGACCGTTTTCGCTTCTTCGCAGTAAAACTCACTGCACCGTAAACGCCCCGGGGTGCCTAAACCGACGGACCCCCGAAACCCCAACCCGGCGGCAGGCAGCCCGGAGCCATGAGAAGCCCGCCTCTACCCAGCACGGGCAGCGGCGAGAAGCCGCCCGCCGCCGCCGCTCCCTGTACCCAGCCCGCCCCTCGCCCTCCTCGCCCACCTGAGGCGCGGCCGCCGCCAGCCACCCCCTTCCCTCCATGGGGCGAAGCGGAGACGCCCACCGCGGCCCCGCCGGCGTGGGGCTATGAAGCATGCGTGGCCGCGGAGCACGCCGGGAGCGCGGCTGAGGAGCCGCCCGTCTCCTCCCCTCCGCGCCCGGAGGGCGGGTTGGTTCTGAGGGAGAATTTTTTCTAGAAATGTTAAAAACAGGGTTCGGGTGTTCCCAACAACATTAAGGAAAGTCCTGTAAGAGAAACCAATGGTAAAAAGGCTAGTATTTTATCACTAAAGATACGGTGCACGAGCGTGCACCAGAAAGGACCGAAGACGCTTTAAATAAAGTATTTATTTAGTACAGAACAGTAGAGTATAAAGTGTTTGGGAAACTTTCATGGTGCAAGTCTCTGAATAAAAGCACATTTTTACAGTTAAAACTGCTTATCCTGACCCTAGACACGTGAGCAGCTGACCAAGGTGCTTGCATAATCCTCTGTAAAAATTTAAAATGATTCAAACAGACATTCACACATTTAAAAACAGCACTGACAGGTCAGCCCTTACATATTTGTACAGCCATCCTCTAATATTTCACCTGTTCTTTTTGCCTGTCCACAATCTACAACCGCGGTACTGTAACCGTAACTGGTAAGACTTTGCCGTGGGTATCATACTGGCAATGTACCGCTCTGCCTTCAGCGTCCATGCCTCTTGCACCTCAAAGCCTCCTGTGAAGGTACGGAACACAGGTCTTCACAGGCGGCGAGGCTTCACTTCCTGGAAGCTGCAAGCAGAGATTCAATGTCCTGAATTACTTTGGAAGTTTTTTCCAAAGCCTCCAAGACGCACCCTTCACTGAGTTCTTCCGGCTCACTCTCATTTTCTGTTCTTCTGACAGCAGTACCAGATGGAGTGTTTTTTGCAGCAGATGTCCCTTCCAGAACACTGCTATTATCCAATAAAACTAGTGTTAGTTTGTTAAGAAAAAATATCAAACTCTTTCTCCTAAGGAGAAAAATACTTCTCCGTATTTGTATTCATCATTCTGCAGCACAAAGTCTCACATTTCATAGCATGGTAATTAAGCTTAAAAATTAAACAGTATATTACTTAAAATGTCTACAAGATTTACGCAAAATGTCTTTAACTAAGACTTCCAACTTATCCAAAAGTTACTTTGTAAAGGAAACTATCTGATGTCACACTGCACAGTTCAACAGCATGCACTTCCGATACTAATAAAATTGAACACTGGCTTAAAGACAATTACAGAGTGGCTTTGAGCACATGCAGCGCAGCACACTTTTTGGAGCTGGCTGAACACAACGGAACATTACTGAAGTAGCTGATAAACAGAAAGGTGTTGTACTGCAACAAGCAGCCCAAAGGGAACTGCATCACCCCTCCTTCAAGAAGGGACCAGCAGATGAGCGTTAGGAAAACTAATGCAATACCCATTCCTGTTTTGCGTGATTTTTTTATTTTACTTTTGTACTCTGCCACTGGTTTTGTTTCTGGAGCTGTGATGCAGATAAGTGATAAAACAAAAATTATAAGAAAATGAAAAAATGGCTTAAAAAGGTAATTTTTAAAGTGGGCAAGACAGTAAAAGAAGGTGAGAACATCACAGAGAGCCTCTTATGATCTGAAATGCAGATCTGAATATGCAGATGAACAACAGAATATAAAAGTGAAAAATCTTTACAGCTTTCAAAAGGATACAGTTAAATCTCCGTATTTTTTCGAGCTCAGCATCAGCAGACCTGCCCAAGAAAATAAAGATTATTAAACGATTTAGTATCATAAAAAGTTCTCAAACGTCTTTTCTACTTCAGATTTTAATTTTTAATAGTTTCCAACAATGCTGAAAATCAGACGAGCAAAATTCAAGTGAAATAAATGCTTTATTTTGACTTTCATATCACTAGTCAATGGCTGCCTTTTGTCAATCATTTTTGTTTCAAAAAATGAGGGCTCTTCTCTAAGAATAGTCTCTTTGGTACGTATGTATAAATATAGGCACGATTTTCATCTCATCAGCTACTGATTCTGCTATAATTTGAATAACAAGTGCAAGTGTAATCGATTTCAATTAAAGCATTTTTAATACCCTAATATCTTTGTATACGATGTCAGGAGCCCTTTTGGTCAGTAGCATGTATTAAAAAGAACAAATTTATTAGCAATAGATAAAAGTGTCCTTTAGCAGTTCAAGGTACTATTTTGAACTGCTTCGTGTTCTGTTAAAAGATGCCTTTCTTAGTCTATTTTCTCTTTTTAACCTTGCAAGATACTATCTCTGTAACATTAATCCTCCTTTGTCACCTAATTCTGATTTTTAAGTAAGGCAGAAGCGCAATGAAATAACCTTCACCTAGAACTCAACTTACCTAATATTTCAAACACTGAAAGAAAAATATGAAACCACACAAAATAAATGGACTTAAAATTATCATTTTTGACCCTTAAGAAATGCAGTCTATAAAATTCACAGTCTGTAGTCTTTTTGGGTTTTATTTTCAACATTCTTTGTAGTCAATTGTTTAGGATAAAGATGAATACCAATTTTCTTCAGTTACAGAGTGTGCAGTATATTCAGGAATCTCCTTCTCTTCATTCAAACTTCTGCACCATTCTGCTGCTGTTCTGATGTACCTATGTTAACATGAAAATTCACAAAAATGCAGTTATTTATAAGAGAAATGCATTCTATTAATTCAAGCAAAAAAATGAAGGCATTAAGCAATACACTTGGATCTGAAAGAAAAGGCCATGATTCAAAATCTAGCTTTCTCTCTAGTTTTCCTTGCCATTTTTTGATTCCCACTTTTTGTCTAGTATCTCTTTCATATTTAAATCTGTGCAGTTATAGGAAATTATAACAAAGCTGTACGATTTGTAATGAATAGTGTACAAATGTTAATTTTTGTTTGTGAATATCTGTTTGCCAAAATGCAGCACAGTAAACTTCTGATGATTCCCATAATGAGGCTGTAATTAGAGTAAGCAGATTAGAGAAAGCAATCTGCAGGCAGAGGTCAATATCTGTAATAAAGGAAAAATTGGATAAAATTCTATCCAGTTCTATGTACAAGCTCTATATACGACAAAGGAATTTTTTTTCTTATCCACTGATGTAAGTGCCAAGATGCAACTCTAGTTACTTTTTTAAAAAGGCATTACTGTAACAATTATAATAGAATGACAGCATGCAGTGGTTCCAAGTCATACAGGTCCTGAATCTTTGCAGATGTAAGATGCAGCTTTTATCATTACATGTTTGGCCGTGTCTGTGTCCCCCATCCCCCTTTCCCCCCCATATTTTCAGTAAATACCACTTCTTCATATAAAAGGGTTTGTACAGAATTCTTTTATATTTAACTTTGAATTGTTTAAATTACTCATACCTTTCATAGATTCCAGGATGACTTAATTGTATAAGATGCTGTACCCCATCAGGACTAGTTAACTTACACCAGCCTACATCTTCATTTACCTTAAAAGAAAAAAAAAAATTACAAGTATTAATGTTCTGATCCAGTCTGAAGGGAAAAAAAAGCAAGTGTAGCACGCCAATTTAACAATTAAGTATCTATGAACACTCCACTTTAAACACTTAAAAGTTTGTGCTTTTCTAAGGATAGAACTGGGTATAGTCCACTGTGACAAACGTGGGGCAAAAAAACCCCAACACCTGGCACGGGCCCAACACTCGTTTTGTGCTATTCAAGAATAAATTATTTCTAAAAGCATGTAGAAACATTTCCAAACCTGTAGAATTTTCAGTTCTTCCCCCTTCTATCGTGAGTGAGTGCACAGATTTGAGCTAGCTCACATCAGGAAGTTATACTGTATCTTTTGACACACTGACTATCACACTTAATTGCCTATAATAGAGATATTCTCAGACTCTTTGTGTCTTGCCACCTTAGGGTAATAAGCACAGACACGGAAGCCAAAAGTCTCAGCATTCAGCCTTGAATCCCACACTCACATAATTTTCTCTGTAGTGCCATGCTGCAAAAATCAACTTAATCTTTTTACTTCTATATTAAGTAGATTTAAAAATGTATATGGAATACCATATGCACAAGGTTACTTTTCTGAGTAATTTTTCACTATCTATTTGCTCAATTCTAGGTAATTTGAAATGAAAAAAAATACTCCCTTCTTCGATCAATGTGAGTGACTTCTTAAAAGCATAAAGTTTCATTTCCCTCTTCAGGCATCAGTTATGCACTAAAATATTTTCCTCCTTGTTTCTGGTTAAAAGACTGGCAATACATTCACACTGGCATTGCAGATAGTTCCGATTTTCATTGAGACTACTATAAAAGCTTAAGAGAAAGCCAAGCAGCAAACTGCTGTGAGTTACGCATCTCTCAGAAGACTTTAGTTCGTATTTTACAGGCATCAAAACTTTTGTTTTGTTTCCTCATTAGTGTCCTAGTAACACTTTTTCATTAACAGTTTTAAGAACAGTCATTCCTCTAACTCCTGAGTTACCTGGATCTTACTACATGAAGAGCTGAAATCCCAGACCATATTCAAGGTTGTGCCATCCCAAAAAGCAGCATGGACTTTATGATCCGAGTACACAACGAGTCTTCCTATGCTGGGGATAACCTTGTCATACAGCAAAACTGGCAACATTTCTCGTCCATCTGTCTCAGGCACCTAGAACCAAATAAATACATTAAAAACTTGAGAAAAGGTTATTTACATCATTACAGCTGTTTGTATCTCTCCCACATTTCCAATCCACTTGTTTTTCCAGCTTGCTTTATCATGCAACCGCCTTCTGCTTCACAAATGCACCTTCACACTGCGTGCTTTTGGTTCCCAAATATACACCTTCTGATCTTTGAGGATATGTTCACCATTCTTCCCTCTACATTAGGTCCTATTCCCTACAGACTGTATAATCATCCTTATAACACTGAAAGATTTATAAATCTTCAGCTACATACCATTTTCCAGCAACAGAGATAACAGTTATGAGTTAATGACAGTTTAGCCTTGTAGCAGTACTGAAGTATTCTGAGGAGAAAAAAAACAAACAAAACATTAAGCATTTCATACTTACTATGCCTTCTAAACAGTTGTGACTTTTGTTCTGTAAGTTTATAGATGTCCTCAGTGCTAATATAAGTTCCTTTAATCTTTATACTTAATGCCATAATAAGTATTATATGTAATGTTAACTACTGTCCTTTCAAAGTCAGAGGAATTAAAGTAACAAAGCAGTGTGAAGTTACTTGGTTGCCCGAGTAATAATGGAGGATATAGAGTACGGATTTCCTGGTACATCAGGAGGTAGGCTGTTCACCGAATACATCTTTTCTTCTCTCTGCAGTAAAGACCAGAAAGGAGAGTGGTCAGTTACGGGTACTGTGGCATGAAAACAGTATTAAGAGCTTGCAAGACAGGAAATTTTCTGACCTCCCAGAAAGCAACTATAATCCCATTTAAATTTGTCCCAGAACAGAGATAAATATCTGAAAAAAAAGTGCAGTTGTATCCTTTAAGCGCGCCTCTGTGGGAAGAAATGTTCAGTTTCCATGCACTCAGTATAGACTAAGAAGTTCTCTGATCAGAGTGGACCACAGTTCTTTACGGAGTAACTACATCTGACCACAAGTTAAAGGCTAGGCTCGAAGAGCACAAAGTTGACCCTCAATTCTGCTTTAAAAATACAAAGCACTGCATAAGCACTTGAGAGGATCACTACTCTGGGGAAACTTAACAAGAGACAGACACAGAGATGCAAACCCATTTCGCCAGCAGCAAACAGCTGCTCTGTGGCAAAGCCAGAACAGAACCTGCATCTTCCAGCTTCTGTCTCCACATAGTAAAAAAGAAAACACTTCTGGGTACGTAAAGATTATACTCTAAGCAATATATTACTTTAAAGACTAAAATTCTCTTCTAAATTAGTGAGAAATGGTTATTGTGGAATCTTACTGCAGTACATACTTGAGCTTGGGAAATAAATGTTACAATGAGTAAGGTTTTTCTTTGCGTGTCTGTAATTTACAAAAATACATTCTGAAACAGAAGGAATAATCTCATTTTTTTGTACGATTGATTGCTTGATTCAGTCATAATAGTAATTAACAATGTAGTGACTTCACTACAGACTGCACAGCCAAACGTCTTAAAACTAAGAAAACTGCTAACTTCCAGGAATTTGGGACATACTTTAGAATAATTTATAGCTTCATACCTCTTTTGTTCCTTTTTGGATTGCATAATGTATGAAGTAGTTTCCCAAAAGTGCTCCCTCTGACTTGAAAAACGAGCCATCACCAGGATAAATTTCTGTGATGGTTGTCCTACCATGGATAAATCTAAGAGAAATAACAAGATTTTTAACAAGTATTGAAAATGCTGTGTCACTAGACAAGCAGAAGAGGTTAGTACACTTCAAGAAAGTACTAGGCAGAAACACACTTTCAACACAATTCTCACATGAAAAACTTCCTACTGTTTCACAAACAGCAGAGTGTACCAACTATTTATTTTAATACAGAAGATTAGCATTACTAGGCTCTTTGTTCGCATGTGTGCATGGGGAGTGGGAGTTAAACAAGCTAAGGAATGCTTTTTTGTGTTGACATAAACATCCCACAAGAGCTGCTCATTCCACTGACCACAAAATACAGAGATTCTAAAGAGAAAAATCCAGTTTTCTTAGTGGACCAGCCCTACCCAGTGTACATGGAGAACTGTTGGACTGAATGATTCCTGGACAACCTGAAGGTCTTCACTTCCACTTTAGCTGTGTGTTTTTCACTAAGATCAGTGGTCTTTTACTTGTGATCATACAGTGTCTTGGAGCCTAAAACCCATTTAACGACCCAATTCTGCAACTCTGTGGTTACATCCCTGGACTTAGGTCACGGGACTTACTAGACTAAGCATGGCTGCTCACCATACTTCCAAAGAAATGAACTGCAGTACCGAAGAGCTGCAAAACATTTTGTTCAGACAAGATGAAAATTTAGGAATTACACTCAGAAAAACTGGGCAGAAAGATGAAAGCTTTAAAGACCGATTATGCCTTTATCAAAGTCTTTTAAATGCTGCTATCAACTGTAGCATTTTCAGAATTTGTGTCACAGATTTGAAAGGGCGATTTTTTGAAAAGTCTTTTTTTAAAAAAAAAAAAAAACACAAAACCCACATATGGACAAGGTGATTTGCCAGGAAAATCCACAGTTTAGCTGCCTGCAACATGCAAATTATGTAGGTCATCACGACAGACATTTCTAAAGCGTGAAATCTTCAGCATCAAAAGCAGCAATGTAATTTGCAAAGAAACCAAGCACTGTAATTGTCAATGAAGCCTGTGGGAGCTCCAGCTGTCCAGTAAACTGTTAAGGGATCTGATAATCAGATCGCTTCTTTAAAAGCCTTAAACAAGATTTCAGGTTGGTTGTTTCAGACATACCCACGTTCAGACCTGGAAACATACTGTACTGGAAAATTTGAAGTCCAATGTACAAACAACAGAAATGAACAGACTCTTACATGAAACTTCTGTGCAATTTCTCTAAGAGTGAGAAAGGGACAAAGTAAGACATTTCATCTTTAAGCTTAATTCCCATACAAATGAAGTCTTCCAAAGATGAAATGCATGATCTCCTACATACCTATAAAAAACACCCTGGCACCACACAATTTGAATTAGCTGAGGGCTTGAATACTTTTCAGTATCTTGATTCTGAAAGAAGTCACAGAAAGTCCACCTGTATAAAATACAATAAAAGCTTCACTAAGTCTGAAGGTCAGGAGAGGTGTACCATTTCTGTACCAGGAACAGATGCATGCGCACCTATTCAAAGGAAGAGAAGCCACATATTTTCAGAATCCTCTCATTCCTTAGTTATCCACATTGGTTACCAAATTAGTTTTCTCAAACCTGCAAACTTTTTTTTTTATGATTTTTAGTGGTGCTGACAGAGAACACCTGCTACCAGCCCACCTCAGAAGTACCATCGTCTCAAAAATGAAAAAAACCCAAACCAACCCAAAACCTAGTACCATCGTCTCAAAAATGAAAAAAACCCAAACCAACCCAAAACCTATGTTCTTTTTTCAGTATCCTCTTTTTCATTTACATATTTATACAGCATATCGGAAAATAAAATTTATTTTTGTCTGGACTAATTACTATATATTCATTACAGTAGGATACAGAATGTTGGTTTCACAGATTTCACATTTCAGTAAGTTCCTAAAAAAAAAAAGAGTAAGACAGTTTTTTTTTTTATAGCTAGAATTCACTTCTTTTGCTAGAGGATGAAGTTCCAAACTGGAAAACTGTAAAACATATGTTAGCAACCACAAAGTAAACAGCTTAAATTACCTGTGTAAATGTGGGGCTCTGCAGCTAAGTGGCAAAGCTGTAGGTATATGAGAAACTGTCTCTTGTGCTTCGGGGTCTATTAGAACATCAGACTCTGTAGATGTATGGCTGTTTTTTTCACGTGTCTTCACTACATTCTTAACAGTGTGTAAGTTACAGCACATTAGTGCCAACGACAAAGGGTATTTCCATTCTTCTGGGTAGGAGGAAACAGACCAACACTGCGTAACCCACGTGTATTCAGATGAACAATCTGTGTAGAACAAAGGGCCCCCATCTCTGTCTTTTAGGTCTTTTGGTTTGGTTGGTTGTGTGTATTTACCTTCAGCACAACCATCGTCATTCTTCTTATTCTCTATTTTTGTTTGCTTTGATGACATTTCTACAACACAATTTTTACTTGATTCTCCATACTGATCTCCGGTTTGGTAGCTGCTGTTCCTCTGAGAGGAGTGTAAGGATGCTGCAGATGACTGGCTGACTCTGCATAAGAACTCCACTGTGAATTCTTGCTGCAATTCTGACAGGTAAAGATGAGCATAACCATCTACCGACGAGATCTTCACACTGCCGTTGTCTACACATCTTGTCAGATTAGCGATAGTAGGGTCAGGCCATCTAATTTCTAAGATATCACTGTAAAGAATCTAATACAAGAAAAAGGACTGGAATGTGCAGCAAGATGAAAATGACCTGTTTCCCAGAAATTACAGTGGAGGATTTACATTCAAACGAATTCAGTCCTTCTGCAAGGGGATGGATGGCAAGAGACTTTACTCTGTATTCGTTTGCATACATGAACTCAAGAGGAAGCAAAATATCTAACCTTCGTATCTGCTTCCTCCTGTACTAACAGAGTTCTATCTAGCAATGATGTTTTAATTTAATATGTATTCATAAACTAGTAAGGTACACAGCCAATGGATCAGGCACAACTGCCCAAGGACTACATATTTCTGTTTCCAGCTGCTTCTTAAGAGACACTGAAGAGAAGGCCTAAATTATCTTGAACGCATCAGTTATGAGCAGACTTCATGGAAAGCCCACATTAAAATTGTGTGCATTAAAACCTCATATGCATCTAAATCTTGATTTATAAAATTAAAATAAGCCTGTAAAATGGCATATAACATGTATTTATGTGTTCTTACCAAAACATAAATTTATAGAAAATGTTTTGCACCTAGGTGGGTCATTTTACTTAATCCCGCAGCACCAGAGATTAAATTACACAGCTATTTCTAGGATGTGGATAAAACATATTTCTGAAGAAGAATTTAAAATATAATAAAGACTTTAGACTTTCACAATACAACGTTTGGCAAGTCTCAGAAGAATAGCCTCATCTTTCCAAGTACAGACTGCTGCTTCAATTAGCACTTTTGTTCAAAACAGAACAAAAAACATTTTCACATCATATGCCCTTGTGCTACCCCTTCCACAAAATCGAAGCAGATGATGCTCAGCAAATTGCTCCAAACAAGCACTGCATCTGTCTCAAACCCCAGATTAAAGCTTTGCGCAAAGAGAAGATATAGTTTAGAAAATGCACTGATCACCTTCTGAAACTAGAAACATTCTGTCAAGATAGAGAATGCCTTTCTAGCCATCTGCAGAAGTTCTGCCCTAAAATGAGGTGTTTTCCTTTGTATTGTCCTTACACCTGGTTACCTTGCACAAAATACCCTTAGTTTGCTTTCAGTTGAAGACTCCAGGTAAAGCACTGGATCCCAAATAAATGCAAACCCTCTCAAATAAGGGTCAGAAAAACATAGCATACCAGTATTCACACTCCTCATAATTTGTTTTATCTCAATATAATCAGTGTTGCCTCATTTGACTGACCTTTAATCAGTATGTTTCAGCCCCAGTTGCACTTTGGCCCAGCACTGGAACAGCCTGGTATCCAATAAAAATGAAACGGGGCAGCACTAGTCTATTAGTAAGGTGGGAAAGTCTGCTGAAGCTATTTGGAGCACTAATGATGAAAATTTACCATAAAGAATTGCAAAAGGACCCTTAAAAAAAAAAATAAAAATCAAGTGACCAGACAATAAGGCGGCAGATAAAAATTCAGTGGCGATAATGTGAAAAATGGGAAAACACCTAGGAATAATCTCTTGGTGTTATGACTGACAGTCCCATGAAAACACACTCTATGTTCAGTAGCAGTCTCAGCATTGTATCAAATGTTCGAAAATTCTAGGAAGGGAGCAAGAGCAAACAGAATATACAACTGTACCACTGAATATATTCAGGGTTAACCTGCATTTTGAATACTATTTGCAATCCTGAACTATTTGCACCACTCGCCAAGCTGCCTGGAGACGTGGATGGTCAGGGTGGCCAACGCAGCGCCTAAGCAAACGGCAGTACAGGGCTGTTCTGAATTCAAGCATAAGCAAAGTAATGAGGTATAACTGCAGAAGTGTTTTTGTTCCCAGTGGCCCAGTAAAAGTGTTGTCACTGCTAGCAACGGGCCACAGGCCTCAGGCTGAGTCTTACACGAATGGCGCAAGGCCCCAGGCTGGCTGATTAAGCTCGTTACCAAATTGTTATGAGAACCGAGTGAGCTGGAGCTTGATAACTGTTATCTCCTTACAATGGACTGGTGAAGCGTGGGAGATGGCGAAGGCCTTGAAAATATGGGCACTGGTTGAAAGTAAGAGGCTGCAGAATAACAAACTGATAGCGAGTTACTGAAGAAGTACAGTCTCAAGACCTACAAAAAAACCTGCTTTTCCTCTAAGAAAAGCAGCAGCTAATAAACTAAGGGGGGGGGGGGGGGGGGAATGCAAAAACTAAAGCCAGTCAACAGGATAAGGCACTTGCTGCGGCCTGGGAATGTTATCCCTCAACACCCTGAAGCAGGTGGCCGCAGTGGAAGCTGTAAGGTAAGAACTGTCCAGCAACCCAGCCATCTTCCAGCAGCAGCGGATCCTGGCTGGGGGGCGGGCGGGGGTCACCCGCCGGTGCTCGGGACAGAGCACCCGCTCTGCGCTGCAGCGCCTTGCAGCCAGCGCACAGCGTCACTGCGAAGGACCGACTGCTGTGCACTACGTCGTGGACCCATCGGCAGTGCTTTCGGCAACCGAGCGTTACCATGAGGGGTGTTACTAATGCCGTGTCAGTCCAGACGTTTTAAAACTTCACACTTGCCTGGTTTACCAGGTGTCTTACGGATCCCGCCACCGCGCGCACACGCTGGCGGGCACTCTGTGGGAACACCAGCGGGATGCTGAGGAGGAAGGAGCAAAGCCTCTCGGCACGGTGGAGGGGGTCTGTGGACGGACCCTGGCCTCACCTGGGGCGGCCATTCCCAGAATCACAGAAAGGTTGGGCTTGGAAGGGACCTCTGTGGGTCATCTAGTCCAACCCTCCTGCCGAAGCAGGGTCACCTACAGTAGGCTGCACAGGACCACGTCCAGGCGGGTCTTGAATATCTCCAGAGAGGGAGACTCCACAACCTCCCTGGGCAGCCTGTTCCAGGGCTCCATCACCCTCAGAGGTAAGAAGTTCTTCCTCATGTTCAGCTGGAACTTCCTGTGCTTCAGTTTGTGCCCATTGCCCCTTGTCCTGTCGCTGGGCACCACTGAGCGACAGGCTGCCCTGCTCCTCCCGCAGGGCCCTGCAACAGACCTACACAGGGGGAACAGCGGCGGCGGGGCTTGACCCGGAGCGCACTGCCCAGTTTCACCAGGTCTTCCCCCAGAGTCTTCAAGTGCAGAAAAGCAACGAGATGTAAACAGGCTCGTTCTGTCGTACAGAATCCTAGGTTTTAGTCTCACTAAAGGGTGGACGAGCTCTTTACTGCCCAGCTGCTGAGGACAGGCACAAGTACAGGACTAATGGTTAAAGCTGCACTTCAACGTGGCAGAACTGAGTCAAGCTGACAGGTGGATCGGGCGGAGCGAGCTCTGCGCGTCCTTGCGGCCCGCGAGCCCGCCCTGTCAGCGCGCAGGGGCAGCGTGTTCCCCCGCAGCGCTGCACGCGCTCGCGCTCACCTTCTTCCTTTCTGGAGGCAAAACACGCGAGGGCAAGTACGGGCGAGCAGAAAACCGGTTCCGGAAATCCAGAGCTCTCAGGAGCTGTTCCTAGGGAAGCGCGAAGGCGGACACTGCAACACAGCCCGGTCAGGACCAGGGGTCTCCCCGGGCGGGGTGCCGTTCCCAGCCGGTTTCACCCCGCTCCTCCCGAGGCACGGCGCGAGGGGTCCCCCCGCTCCGGGCAGAGAACAACGCTGCCGCCGTCCCTCGGGCGAGGGGGACCGCGGCCCCCGCCCCAGGCCCGCTTCCCGCGCACCCCCCCCTCACCCCGCCACCCCGGGCCCCCCCCGCCCGAGGGGCCTCCCGGCGCCTCCGCCACGCACCCTCCGGGCGCTGACGGCGAAGGCGACCCGCTGGCGGGTGGTCTCCGTCGGCTGGAGCGGGTGGGCGGCGGCAGGCAGCGCCGCTTCGTGCAAGTACTCGCAGCCGCAAGGCGACAGCAGCAAGCGGGATCCCCCCGCGTAGTGCACCTCCACCGAGCCGTCCCCGTGCAGCGCCATCAGCCCCTCCGCCTCCATCGCCCGGTGGGCCCAGGCCGCCGCCGCACGGCGGAAAGCCCGGAGCGGGGCGGGGCGCCGCGCTCCCTGCCGGCCGCGCAGCCGCGGGGCCGGGCTGCCCGCCGTACCGCCCTGGCAGCGGGGAGCGGGCGGAGCTGCGGCCGAGGTGGTAGGCGCGTCTGTAAGCAAGCTCGGTGGAAGTACGCGCCCTCTGTTTTTACTTCAGCTGTTTTTGAAGCTGTTGTCTGCTGGAAACAGGGATGTCCGTTTTGCTGCTCCGGGAACGAGAGCAGGCCTGGGCTGTGGAAAGGACGGTGCCTCTTTGCCGCGTGTGTGGAACTGGGTCGCAGAAGCCCCAGCTGAATAGACTGAAGATGAATTCCCCAAAGGCCGACTTAAAATGATGCCTCGTTGCCTTTTTGGAGTAGCAGTCGTTCCTCGCCAGCGCAGGCACAGGTGTCTCGGATCAGTGTGCAGTCACGGAAGGAGAGCGCCCAGTAGAGCTTCCCACGCTCCGCAGCTACGCGCTGGGCAAGAGAGTGGATCAGCATCCCGTCAGGTGGCTGCGGACACAGCCACCCATCAAAATTAATGTGGTCCTATTTACAATACCCTTTATGACAAATGTGATTCTACAGAGCGCTTGCCTGAAGTGAGTTTCAAAGTATGTATCTGGGTTATGAATCCTTTATTACTTTTTATTATTTATGGATGATGCATTCTACTTTGCTGGCAAGTTCATGGCAGTGGCCAGAACGCTCAGCGTAGGAACTGGGGAAGTAGGTCACGTAGGTTTAAGCAGAGGTGGCAAATCAGCAATTCACAAACAGTGCAGTGTCTTTTCTACTTTTGGCTGGAAATGTCATTTTCTGTTCCTGTATCTGCTACTAGGATCCACTGGCATAAACTGTACGATTAGAACTACTGTTCAGTCAGAGAAAAGTTGCAAACTTCAGCTACCGCTAATTGAAAGAGTTCTGTGCAGTGGGAAGGAAAGGCAGAATGTCGTAAAGAAGTCCTGTCCCAGAGAGAAATGACTATTACCAACCAGACTGAGCATCACTAATACTCAGTGCCACAATGGATTATTCTATTTAAAAAAACAACAAAAAAAAATCCCAGCTAGGCATAATTTCTGATACCTGACATAGCTGAGCCAATCTTGCTGCTTTCTGTAAAACCAACACTCAAAAACCCAGTGATCATGTGTCTTCATAAACAAACAAACAAGCCCCGAAAGTAGGCCAGTAGCAGGAAGTTCTTAGCAGATTTGAAAGGAAACTACTGGGAAAAAGTTGACTTCATTTCTGAGTAAGTAACTGTCATTCAAAAGCAAAGCATATGCAAAGCAGCACCTCTTGCAGCCAGGTTGGGAATTACCTTAAGCAAAGTACGATTTTCAAATACTAAACATTTTTGTTGAATCACAAGCAATTTGTCAAGAGTGGCAAATAATGTGCATCCCTTTTCTGATGTGTGAAGCTTGGTCACGTGCTCAGTTTCAAATGTGAAGAATGTTTCTTTCCAGAACCAGTGCTACAGAAGTTTGCTTCACTTCTCCCCCAAAGTTGCTTTCCATGCTTCTGCCATGCTTTCCTGGCTTACCATTATGCCACAAAACAAAATAATTCTTTTTAAAGGTTGCTTATCTGCAAAGCATTGCTCACAAAGTTGTAGACGAGGAACACTTTTAACGCAGTGCACTTGAAATTTGTAAATGCTAGAATTCAGGTGAAATCCTCTTTAAACCTCTCAAGACTCATCTCTGCCACACACAGAACTACGAGCTGTTAAAAGTGGGCAGACAAGCAGCAAATGGCAGTTATGGCCATGTGAAACCTGCTGCTTTCTTTTGCTTTCTCACATCCCATTCCTCCATCACGAATTTGTGTTAGACTCTTGTGAGATTTAAGATGACAAGCAGGCAGGATTATTAAGTGTTTAAGGCAAAGATTATCCTGCCTTCCTCACTCAGTGAGACACAGTTAAACCCAGTTTTCCTTACTGCAGTACCGGCTTAAAGCTCTTACAAAGCTTTCCATGCACAGAGACCACAAACATCTCCACTACTTTGAACTAAATAACTGTATGATTTTTCAGTAAAGTCAGCAGGAAGTTGGACCTGTGTTTGGATTGGAAGTTTTGTATGAAAAATATGCTCAATGTCAGAGAGTGTGTGTGTGAAAATAATCTGATTTGATGTTCACTTTTCTAGTTTCTGGATTTTACTCTCGAGACTTTGAAATGCAAATACAGTTTTTATGACCATATTGCCTTTGATAAATCTTATTTTTCCAGTGAGTATTAAAAGATAATACTCTCTGTGTGCTTGAAGAAAAAAAGGAGTGTTACGTGAAGGGGAGATAGAAGGACCAAAAAAAAATATTTTTTTTTAAAGCAAAAAGGCAACGTAGTGAAATTATACCAAAGGAAACAAAGCTAGTTAAATTTTATTTTCCAAAACTCCAACCTAAATAAGTGTGTTAAATAAACATCCAGAAAACAGTCAGTGCTCACTCTATTAGCAGATGCACAAGTTATTTAACCAGACAAATAACAGTGAAATATTAACAGAATTATTTACATGTGTATTTACAACGTGTCTTTACAGTAGCTAACTTCTGAGAAATATTTCCCTTTGGTTTTGGTAAAGGGTTCTACTCAGTCTAACCAGTAACAGATAACAGGAAACAGTACAACTGAGTTTGGCAACAACAACAATGAAGAATCTTAGAAAAACTAACGTGATTATATGGGGTCAAAAAAGAGCAGTTGGCTTCAGAATGTTAACATTTATGAAATACATGAATTTACTCCCAACTACAAAACTTAATAAAAATGCATAAAACTAGAAGAAAGGAGAAAGTTATTTACTAGGGTTGCTGGAAGGTTAGACATGTTAGATACATTAAAAATAAAAAAAAAATAGAGCACTGCACATAGTCTTGAGAAGCATGGGGCAAAGCGTGACTATATTCACATAGTCTTGAAGAACACAATAAATTAAAGGAAGGTTTTTGCTTGTAAAAGTTAAAAATAAGCTTATCTGAACCAAAGATCTTGAAAACACCTGACTTGCAAAATACTGCTTGCTTTTTCACATTATCAACATATAACATGTTTATTCCAGGAAAAAAAGTCCTGACCTCACCCATACAGGTTTTGGAAGAGGCAGAAAAAGGAAATAAACAAAACAGAAAAATATCCCACACAAAACAAAACCTTCACAAACCACTTCAGGATTGTGATCTACAGAAAAAAATAATCCGTACTTGGATCACACTCTCCTGGGGGGGGTGTGGTGTGTGTGTGTGTGAGTTAAATACTAGGCATGTTGTATATGGTAAGAAGGATGAGTAAATCCCAATATATACCAAAACAAGCAATCAATTAAGTTTTGATCAAGTTATTCCTCCCCTTTCTCCCTCAAGGGAAATGTTACGCAACAGTTCCCAATTAACTTTTAATTTCACTTATGGTAATTTTTAAATCACTTTTATTGCAGCCAAAACATTGTACATATACCTGTACAGAAAATAAACTATGATATATACACAACTTTTTAAGTTACAGGGCATAAGTTTACAATTTTTGGCAGATTCTGTTTAACAAAATGAAAACTGTGTAACTTTCGTGCTTGGAGAAACTGAAGTTCCTTATTTTGGTACAAATGTTTTGTGCCCCCCTGTATTCTAACCATACCGAAACTGGCTTGATAAACTAACATTAACGTGTAACATCTCACTGTCTTCTCTTATATTCTGATTCTAGACAGAATTTTTCATATGCTTCTTCAATTTCTGGATCCATCTCATCATCAATGTCATCAAAATACCTAATTAAAAAAAAAAAACACACCAAAGATGTTAAGTTTACGTACAGATTTTCGGAAACATTTATGCAGATGTCAAGAACAAAACAGAACTTCATAAATAACAGTTAAATATGACATTTTCTTTAAGGGGATGAAGAGGGGAGAAAACTATGGATACCAGGAAAACAAACAGAAACCTGAAAGCAGCACAGATCTGTACAAATAGCTACATTGTTTGTCACCATTTTAGATCATCTTATGCTGTCCACAGTTTAGAAGACAGATGTAGTTGCTGAGATGATATAAAATGCAATAACACAATCCAAGCTCCCCAAAATTTAATAATGCATCTCCACTGATCTATTTGCAAAAAATGTAATTAGCATCAAACTAGCATAATTTTGGTTGGTCAACATCCTAGTTCAAATACTGCATTAACTGTCTTGGTTGCACCCTAGTCAAAGAATATATAGAACCTGCATTCCTATTTGTTGCTATATGAAAGAAGACAACCTTCATTTACTTCCCTATTTCATCTGCATTACATTACCTTCTGTTATATGGTAACCAGTCTTTTGGAAAACATCTGTCTTATTTAGGCCACAGAAAACACTGGATCCCATTAATGATAGTAAGTACTGCACAGAGTGGAGACTACCATAGAGTTTCAAAATAAAGCTGGGAGGTGATGGGCATCACTTCAGCTTTCTTTCTCCTCACAGTTATTGGGTAGTAACTTGAATGTTCCTTGTTTTCTCTAGGTCCAGCTGGACTGTTCATCACCATAAACTAGGACAACGGCTGTATGCAATTCTAAACAGCCTTAAAAACCCCCCAGCAGCTAGTGTCTCTCAAAAAGTGTGCATTAATTTCAGGTGCTCAGTTTATTATCTTCCGTGCCTTAGTTCCAAACAACGGAATCGGCATGTCTCGCCTGCACAGAGGCCATAAATGGTATGATTCACACAAAACCACAGTAAGTGCCACAGAAACATGTAAGGAGGGTATTTTTGATTCAGCATTGTGCATTGAAGAAGCAGTCTACGTATTTATTAATTTGTTCCTTCTTTCATGCAGCAGTGTAGATTTGAGAAGGGACTCGAGACAACCCTTCTCCCTGATGTCAGTCATGAGAAATAGCTGAGATCAGCATACATTTGTCTAAGCTTTCCTTAAGCCTTCCACAAAGTCCCCCAGTCACCTTGCACGAAGGTTGACTCTCAGTCTTCCACATGTCACTCTCTGTATTTGCTGGTTTTTTTAACTGCTGTTTGTCTCCATTTTGCATTGTTCTTCCAAAGTTCTTGCCACTCCCCTCAGCTAGGTGTGATCTAAAACTTTTTACTAATTTACTAACAAAAACATGGATCCAGGCCAGCGCTCTTATCACACATAACCACAACACTGAAAACGTTCTTAGGTATAAAATCATGAAAGTCCTCCTTCAACCAGGTGAGTAGAAAACTCATAGCAATTTATTTTAGACTGTATTTCTTTTACTGGTTTCCTATTAAATTCTGATAAACTAGTGTCAGAATGTCAGACTACATTCCCATCTATTGCTTCCCCCTTTGCCATTATGTTGCAAGGAGAGACAATTAACAACCTTCTCCCTTTGAAAGAATCTGAAAATTTTGTAACTATCTCTAGCTGGGATGCATATGTGCATCAGTCAAATGAATTCAGGTTGCCTCACTACTAACACTTGAAGGTCTGGTGCTTCATTTTGCTTGCAAATTTATTTTTTTTAAATGCTGAAGAAAATATGCTTGCACATGTGCATAGGTATCTGATATTTAATTACCCTACTCAGTTGAATAAATGTAAGATTTGTTTCAAACTTGTGTCATTACACATCAACTTATATCCAAACAAATATCTATTTTCCATTGTTGAACTAAACAATATTGCTTAGTTTCATTTTTTTTGTCAAGATTAAATTCCTAAGTCTGCACCAAAAATAGCTAGTATAGAAAAAAAAAAAAAAAAAAATCACTCAAAAAGAAAACATACAGATCTCCAGGTCCTGCTAGATCTGTTCCATTGTCTTCATAATCTGGAAACCAGTCCTCTCTTTCAAGCAGTTCTTGGTATTTTTCTTGGTAATCTAGCAAAGTAAAAATGAGACCGAGTAATATGTAAGACTAGTCCTCTACATTAACATACATCTATACAGGTTGAAAATAGCCTGTGTAATTAAACTATAAATGGCACGGAACATATTACAGAAAAAGCTTGTGCTACAGTGTTTTCTCAGGACATCAATTGACCTCTGAGAATGATACCTATCTTCCCAGAGAACTATAAAGGTAGTCACAGATGTCTTTACCTCAAATGATGTCATGCCACGTTGTACTCAGATTACAGAAAACAAAAGAAACCAAGGAAGAAACAAACCTTTTTGCTACTAACAACGGACAAACAAAAGACAACAAAAAGATTTCTGGCTTCCTGAAGAGACCAAGTGCCAAGAACTATGGCACAAATTCTTCTGAACCCTATGAACTCAAATATATATTCTCCATTTCAAACATTTACCTTCTTTTAAAGCAGAATAAGGCACGAGTTACACAAAGCCATGAATTCAGATATAAGTCTTTTATGTTGTAGGAATTTCACATGTTTGAAGAACAACTTTTTATGTACTTCAACAGCACATAAACTTAATTACAACTTTTTAAAGAAGACTGAGAAGACAGGTATACCAAGCTTGTGACGTACCTGGATCTGCCGCAGTAAAAGGAACACCATCAGAAGTGTAAAATGTTGGCTCATTCTAAGAATAAAGTTATACACAAAGTTATATGCATTCAGAAAGACAGCTGATTGTAATTTTTCAGCAATGTGATTGTTTATGAATCAAATTCAATTCACATTAAGGAACTGAAGTGTCTGTACATTCTTACCATAAAATAATTTGGGTCATTTTCAGGGGTAGCTTCTGTATGTGAAGAAGTTCCATGAACTCTACCCCAGTTACTTGATCGCAGTTCTACTAGTTTCAGAAGCATATGTTTCACATCTCTGAAATAAAAAGGAGCACAACAAAAGTTAGAATGTTTTGTGCTAAGCGAGAAATTTGGCTTATCTTGCAAATACCAGATAGTTCAATCTCCCCTCAAAAGCTCTAAAAACAACAACATTTGGTGGAGTCTCCAGATAATTTTGAGTTATTTTTTTTCCCCTGCAAGTGTGGATCCTACATATGAGCCCCTATGAGACAGATATTGCTGTAGTTTTTATCAAGATACCAAACCTGCAGCACAAGTTGAGGAATAAATCCTTTTCTGATAAAAGGAAAGTACTGGGAAAAACAGAGGGATGGTCTTCAAGTTGTATTTTAATCATCTAATTTATGCTCCTAACTTGACCCCTCTTACACTGAAATTTTGCAGTCACAGTGAGAAGTAATGTCTCCCAACACATTAGATACCACCAGCCATCTCATCCCTAAAGTAAATGAAATTGCTTTCTTCTTTTAACTGAGTCCATGGAGAAGCGTCTCATTAAGGGGTAAATAAATAAAATCTGCAGTTGTTTTCCCTATTTAAATAAGTTTGTGCTTCTGTGTCTTTGAAGTCTCGGCGCTTGCGCTATCAATTTTCTCTGGTTCCTGAAGCAAAATTCTCCTCGTCCTCCCTGGGGTCAGCTTAATTACAACCCACAGATGCTAAGAGCTACCTATTGGTCTCCCTCCATACGGCACGGGATCATGCCACAATGTCTGAACCCTCTATATGTTTTTAGTAAGTTTGCAAGAAGCTGAGGATGAACTACAGCAGAATCAGATAACCTCATGCATGCAGTTGACTGCAAACTGAGACGCAGAATACTTTAGCCAACCACTCATTGTTTTCCAGACTGCAGTTACGACCCTGCCAAAAAGGTATGCTCTCCAGAAAAAAAAAAACCAAACCAAACCTACAAAGCATATTCCATTTTGCCTTTATATATATGGTGATTTGTATATATGTAGTACTGTTTGTATATATTTAATACTGTTAAATTCAGATATAAAAGTATAAATGAGGAGATATTGCCACTATTGTCTCTTTGTTTATATACTTCTTCTTAGAGCCTAAAGCACTTACAGAAAATTTCAAGACCTAAAAGTTTTTTTTTTAAAAAAACACAACTCATTAGAGTGGAATATGCATCTCTATTACACGATGAAATACAAAAACAAAAAATAACCCTAAAAACCCCCAAGCTCCCTCAGTTGAAAAATACTGTTCTTTTTTTTAAACTTGGGAAGTGAGCCACCTTACTTTTCACGGAGAAAAGTTTTTAAGATAATGTGTTGGACATGTTCATTAATCTTGAAGATTTTTTTTAAGGTGTTCTGTTTGATATAAAACTAAAACAGCACACTTAAATTCATCTTCTCACCTGCTACAGCTTGCATCCAACACAACATTTTCAATTCTCAGAATCATTTCCTCCATATCATTCTTTCCTTTTTCTTTCCAAGCATCTTCTAAAACTGAGCCTGTCAACTAAAGACAAGGGATTAGTTGTTTTTGTTTTTGGTTTTTTTTGTAAAGAAAATTGCAAAACTTTAATAAACTGTCAACAGAAGAGATTCCGTAACAAATCGTAACATTTAGATGTATTATGTGACTACCTGAGAGCTGAAGCTCCCAACTGCCTACATCTTTTTGCCAAAGATTAATAGACCTTGTAGTTTATTTTACGCTATAGACACTACCATAGCTGTACACCCAGTGTTTATGTTACCTAGAAGTTCACAGCCCCTTCTCTCCTTTCAGTTTTGAAATATGATTTTGAAACAATTCTTCAGTGATCTTTGTCCAATCTTACTTGATTTAAGCACATACTATATAGAAAAGGAGATCTTATTTTTGCAGATGATGCCACCAGCTTACCTGACAATAACAAACAGTTTAATAAACTTTAGAAACACTTCAGTCAATTTAGCTAGCATCAGACATGCCAGAGAATTTCGTCAGGGTATATATAAGGGGCCAAGAATTATCTGACCTAGCCAGCCTGAATTTTAATACATTAAAATCTGTGAGGCTGAAGCTGCTGCTGAGAGAGCTTCAGCAGCAGACAGTCCAGAACTGCTGTGGATGAAAGCCTTTTATTCTAAGTACTTCATTGCCCAATAATTGCACAGTAGAAGTTAAATCAGAAAAAAATAGTTTGCCACTATGATCAAAGTTAGTAGCAATTCCTGATGTACTCAGCATAAGTATTATATCATCCAAAATGCTTGGAATAGCACCTGATGATATGAAGGAATAAAATGCAAAGATAAAATAAATATAGAACAGATATAGATTAGATATATGAAAGAAATTCTTTACTCTGAGGGTGGTGAGGCACTGGCCCAGGCTGCCCAGAGAAGCTGTGGCTGCCCCCTCCCTGGAAGTGTTCAAGGCCAGGTTGGATGGAGCTCTGAGCAACCTGGTCTGGTGGAAGGTGTCCCTGCCCCTGGCAAGGGGGTTAGAACCAGATGATCTTTAAGGTCGCTTCCACCCCAAACCATTCTATGATTTTATAAAAACCAGGGGTCCTACCCTGATGCCATATAATTAGAGAATAGTCATGTCACAGGAATTGGGTTAAAAGTTATTTGAGATTCCAAATTAAGCAACTACGTAGGCTTGTGCAAGTAACTGGTGGAGAGGTACCCGACCTTGATCAAGTTGAAACTTTGAAGAACCGCATGGGAAGCCCCAAGATTAGAAAGGCTGCAAATTTCTTCTCTGCTGCTGACTTAGATACATGTAAGTGAATTTGATACAAAGTCAAGATGAGAGTGTGTCATATATTTACCATAGGTTAATTACAATACTAAAAATCACACCCCTAGGAGGAGATTTGTATGTAAATATAAGACCACTCTACTATAATGAGCTGGACCAACACTGGGACATTAGTGAAGAAGTTTTTGTACCAGTGACCAATCAACTGCTTTAGTGTAATTTCTTCTTTGTTACTGTTTTCTATAAAATACCCTGTATGTTTCTGAGAGGTGTGCTAGCAGTTGTTAAATGCCTGGCACCCTACTCTGCAGACTAGCAACAAAAACAAGTATCTCGATTCAGTGTGTTGACTGGCATCCTGCACACCAGGTGAAGAACCCTGATTTGAGGGCAACAACAGCACCAAGAACGTTTAACTAAAAATAAACATATTGCAAGGCAAACAGGTGAAGAACCTATATCTATCACTATATTAAATGGAAAAGACAACAAGAGACATTTATTGCTTCAGTAGTGAAACCAAGGTTTCATGAGGTAGCCCAATCTAGCTACAGATATACTCCAACATTTGTAGATACTGTAAGACATAAGAAGACACTTGCATTACAAAAAAAACCCCACTGTTATGTAACACGTTTTAGATTTAGCAACATCTAAATTTAGGTCACTGTCTTTTAGTTTACAATCACAGAATGTTAGGGGTTGGAAGGGACCTCTGTGGGTCATCTAGTCCAACCCTCCTGCCAAAGCAGGGTCACCTACAGCAGGCTGCACAGGACCTTGTCCAGGTGGGTCCTGAATATCTCCAGAGAGGGAAAATCCATAGCCTCCCTGGGCAGCCTGTTCCAGGGCTCCGTCACCCTCTGAGTGAAGAAGTTCTTCCTCATGTTCAGACGGAACTTCCTGTGCTTCAGTTTGTGCCCATTGCCCCTTGTCCTGTTGCTGGGCACCACTGAAAAGAGTCTGGCCCCATCCTCCTGACACCCATCCTTGAGATACTTATAGGCATTTATAAGGTCCCCTCTCAGCCTGCTCTTCTTCAGGCTGAACAAGCCCAGCTCCCTCAGCCTTTCCTCATAGGACAGATGCTCCAGTCCCCTCATCATCCTCGTAGCCCTCCGCTGCACTCTCTCCAGTAGCTCCTCATCTTTCTTGAACTGGGGAGCCCAGAACTGGATGCAGTACTCCAGATGGGGCCTCACTAGGGCAGAGTAGAGGGGAAGGAGAACCTCCCTCGACCTGCTGGCCACACTCTTCTTGATGCACCCCAGGATCCCATTGGCCTTCTTGGCAGCCAGGGCACACTGCTGGCTCATGCTTAACCTGTCGTCCACCAGCACACCCAGGTCCCTCTCCGCAGAGCTGCTCTCCAGCAGGTCCGCCCCAAGCCTGTACTGGTGCACGGGGTTGTTCCTCCCCAGGTGCAGGACCCTGCACTTGCCCTTGTTGAACCTCATCAGGTTCCTCTCTGCCGAACTCTCCAGCCTGTCCAGGTCTCGCTGAATGGCAGCACAGCCTGCTAGTGTATCCACCACTCAAATATTCCAAGAATATCCACAGAAATAGAGAGACCTCCATCTTCTTTGGAGGATGATTATTAAAAAAAAATCAGCACTGGAAAACTTCCTGATTTGTGTACTGCCTTTTTGAAAGGTCCTTCAATGGGCCCTACCTCAAGGAAGCACTGCCAACATAAGGATTGAACACAGAGTGAATGTGCTCATTGAACACAACCTCACACGTGCTTTAACATCCAAACTTCAAATAAAGTGTTTAAATTGAAAGATGTAAAACTTCTCTTCCCTATTTACCACATCAAAAGAAGCTGCCTGAATTGGAATTCAAGATAGAAGAGTCTGAAAACTAGCTGATGGGGAGGAAGAGGGAAAAATGAGGAAAAACAAACGACCAACCAACCACAAAAAAACAGAAACAAAACTCCAGAAAAATACTGTTTAGCTTTTAACCTTCATTCCTAAAATAAACTGTTTTCCCAACTATGAGTGTAACCATAATTAGTGAGGATAAGCTTCTTCCTGCGTAGAGGCTAACAATTTTTTTAAGAAAAAGTAAAACTTAAGATCAAAAAGGTTTGTTTTCATCATGAAAGAGAAATACATACATTTCTACAGTAGTAATGATGCAGAGAACACAGTATGAAATAACAGACATCAAGAACCTTTTGCTGCAGATATTGGTAGACCCTAACTGCTGACTGTCCTTTGGAACAGGGAACTTACCACAAACCCCACAATTCATTCATTCAAGTTGGTTACACTTTTCTCCCACACCAGAAGCAGCAGCAGGAGACCTGAAGGGACTGCTTACTCCTTTGCACCTTGGCTTGAGCTCTATTGCTTTTGTGTGTAAAGAAATGGCCTTGCATTTTACTTTTAGAGCACTACGTTACTTTTTTGTTGGCTCAATTTCATAATGGTACTAAGGAAAACCAAAAAATACAGCTTGCTCTGCTAATAATGAAATGCATAAAACCCTATAAACAGTTCCCCTTTTGCAGTTTGCCCCACTGCTTCCAAAGGCAGGAAGGATAAAAAACTTCATTATTTTTCCTTCTTTTAAAAGTACTGTCTCACCTTCAGCAGTTTCACTGCACATATCAAATTACTGTCCACAGGATTAGAGAAGAGTGCATTTAGTAATTCCCGAAGCCCTTCCTGAAGAATTTCTGCTCGTGTTACATGTCCCTTTGTTCCTTTAATCTACAAAATATACATAAAAAAGCGTTTAAAAGACTTACGTTTTAGAAATCAGCTCAGTCACATTTTCTCTGTCGAGTGCTGTATGATTTGATTTGTGGTCAACATAGTTGAGCTCTTTTGTTGGAACAACATCCTAAATACTGTTAACTATTTTAGAACACAGTGAGTAATATCCTTACAATTCTGACACATACATAACAATGCATGTCTAGCATTTTGTTTCTTTGGTAATAAATTGGTAAGAAAAGCTACCAAATGCCTGACAAATGGTTCACAAGATCCCAAATTCCCAGAATCCCCTGCTCTTTCTGATACTAAATTATTTATTCTCTACAGCTGTCGCGGCTTAGATAAAGACTGTCTTCTAGAAGTATTTAAAAAAATACAGAAAGTGTTTTAAAAATAAACGGAATACTCCACAGAACTGGACAACTCCCGCTCCCCAGACCCTTTGCAAATCCTCTTTTTACTGCTAGCAAGTGAAAAGCAGATTTCAAGGCCCACTATGAACAGCAGAGTCAGAGAATTAGTTTCTTTCCTTGTGCCACCAGAACATTTTTGTAGTGCCTGGTTTAATCAAACTACTGAAATAATCCAGTAAAAAAAAATATTTTTAAGTACACTACAGCAGGTAGTGAACTTACTGAACTCACAGGTACAACAGTCAAAGAAATTTTACGTGTACATACACTTTCATGTACACATCACAGATACAAGAAAACAATCGAAATACAAGATTCCATGCTTCATGCATAAGCCAAGAACTCAACCTTCGTAACAAATATCTTCAAAGGCCTGCATTTTTAATTGCTCATTTTGAGGATTTCCACATCTTCCTCAAGGGTTTGATAATAGCTTATATTAGTGACTAAATACTGAATTACATGGGCTATTGATCCTGATCTGCTTCTGCTAGGTTGTAACATTTCCTGTGCTGGTTAAGTGTAGTCATCTGGGGGTTTTGTCAGTCAAAAGACAATACCAAAAGCTTAACTCAACTGGTGGTTTATAGATGGTTCTTTTTATGAATTCTTACACTTCATTTTTTTTTTCTAAATCTTCTCTTCTAATGATCTTGTTCTTTTTGTTTATCTATTTCTTGGATACAGGTTATGATGAAACTGTTCTTAACTTCTTTTAGTGTATTTCCGTCTCCCTTCTCAAATTATATTCTATTTCAGTGTTTACCTAAACACAACAGAAGAATTAATGAAGAACCATCTGAGATGCAACTTTCATCTTACCTCTAGGTTAAGGTAAAGTTCAGCTAAGAACAGCACAAAGGCATGAAATTGTTTTCGCGTAGTCTCATCTCCTCTGGTAGCTTCATCTCTGTTTTCATACTCTGTTCGACACCTGTAAACATTAAGACAAAATCATATCATCTGTAGACATCCCAACAGATCTAACATGCTACTGATTTAACAGAATGCTAAGAACTTATGAACTGCATTAAAACTTCAATGCTGAATGCTGAGAAGTTATGATTTGTGAAGAAAATGAGAGGACTTCACAAAGACACTGTGGATTTGTGTCTTTTAGATGAATACGTATGATTATGTTTTCAAGCACTGAGGTATCCGGGACAGCAAAATGAAATAGAGCAAATTACAACATGTAAAAATTCAAAGACAGTTACACAGTTTGTATATTAGAATATGGGTCCAGGAAATTTAACACAAGCAGCCAAGTGTCCACAGAAATAAAGTCAATATACTTTGAAAGACATCTTCCCCTTTTTAGAGTATTGCCTACGTTGTCTTAGATGCCTTTAAACTTACTTGATAAATTCTTTATCTCAACATTTTAAGTGACAGTGATGCACAATTCATGACACTAAGCTGTGTGGTGAGGTCGACACGCTGGAGGGAAGGGATGCCATTCAGAGGGACCTTGACAGGGTTGAGAGGTGGGCATGTGTGAACCTCATGAAGTTCAACAAGGCCAAGTGCAAGGTCCTGTACCGGGGTTGGGGAAATCCCAAACATAGATGCAGGCTAAGCGATGAGTAGATTGAGAGCAGCCCTGAGGAGAAGGACTTGGGGGTACCAGTGGATGAAAAGCTAGATATGAACCATTAATGTGCACTCGCAGCCCAAAAGGTCAACCATATCCTGGGCTGCATCACAAGCAGCGTGGGCAGCGGGTCGAGGGAGGGGATTCTGCCCCTCTGCTCTGCTCTGCTCTGGTGAGAGCCCACCCGGAGTCGTGCATCCAGCTCCAGAGCTATCAGCGGAGGACAGACATGGACCTGTTGGAACGGGTACACAGGAGGCCACAAAAATGATCCGAGGGCTGGAGCACCTCTGCTGTGAGGAAAGGCTGAGGGAGTTGGGGCTGTTCAGCCTGGAGAATAGAAGGCTGCGGGGAGATGTTACTATGGCCTTTCAGTACTTAAAGGGGGCCTATAGCAAAGAAGGGGAGGGACTCTTTATAAGGGAGTGTAGTGATAATACAAGGGGCAATGGTTTTAAACCAAAAGAGGTTAGATTTAGATTAGATATTAGGAAGAAATTCTTTACTCTGAGGGTGGTGAGGCACTGGCACAGGTTGCCCAGAGAAGCTGTTGATGCCTCCTCCCTGAAGTATTCAAAGAGAGGCTGGATGGGGCTTTGAGCAACCTGGGCTAGTGGCAGGGTGACTGCAATTACATCTTTAAGGTCCCTTCCAACCCAAACCATTCTATGAGTCAATGATTTTATAATTTAGATGTAAATACAAATACAGAGGATTAAGATAACATGGAAGTGACATAATTTTTCTAGTATTCAACGACTGTGCCAAAAATATGTAAGTTAAGATAGCAATTCAAAAATAGAATTAAAAAATATTTGAGATAAAAGCGAGACAACTTCCAATGTGTTCTCAATGGTCATGTGAAGATTAAGAAACACTTCAGAAACTGAAAAAGTCTAAGGAGCTGAAAAACAAAATCTAAGGTAGAAACATGGGTTGAGAAACAGAAGAGGAGCTCTCTGTGGTCATATTGCTATGTTGTTTATCCCTTCCCCTTCATCCATATTAGCAATAGAAACATAACCAACTTTAAATTTGTGGCTTCAGGGACCTAAAATGAATGTTATCTGTGGGGTTGGCTTTAAAAAACAGGAACCAGATAATCCAACATTAACAGGGATTTCCTTCATGTTTAAGTAACAAACACAGTTTAAAAACCAGAAGATGAAAGTGGTAATTTTGAAGGCAAAAAGGCTCATCTGCTTTGGGACAAGGGGGGGGGAAAAATTTTCAGCTTCTCCATAATGTACCACTCCTGATAAAAGATCACCAGAATGCATTGCTGTTAAAGTTTATCATGGTTTTGCTCCTAAACATACATGGACTAAGTGAAACTTTTAAAATATGAAGCAAGCCTGAAGCTTAGATAGCCAGAAGTCCTTAAAGAAAAAAGGCTAACTTCTAAAGAATTCTTAAGTATTAAAGTGTACTACTCCTTCAATTGTCATGCAGCAAGATTTAAAAGGAAATATATAAATTTAAAAATTTTTGCATTTTTGTCAACTACGAAGTCTAATCATTATTAAACTGTAAGCCTCCAGAACACTCTATTAACTGAAAATTGAAGAAATGTACACTTCTGGATTACAGAATCACAGAACGGTAGGGGTTGGAAGGGACCTCTGTGGGTCATCTAGTCCAACCCCCCTGCCGAAGCAGGGTCACCTACAGTAGGCTGTAGAGGACCTTGTCCGGGTGGGTCTTGAATATCTCCAGAGAAGGAGACTCCATAACCTCCCTGGGCAGCCTGTTCCAGTGCTCCATCACCCTCAGAGGGAAGAAATTCTTCCTCACGTTCAGACAGAACTTCCTGTGCTTCAGTTTGTGCCCATTGCCCCTTGCCCTGTCGCCAGGCACTACTGAAAAGAGCTTGGCCCCATGCTCCTGACACCCACCCTTCAGATATTTGTAAGTATATATTAGGTCCCCTCGCAGCCTTCTTCTCTTCTTCAGGCTGAACAAGCCCAGCTCCCTCAGCCTCCCCTCGTAGGAGAGATTTTATGCATCTGCTTCACAGGTATGAAGTCAGTTAACTGATCAATGAATAAACCTTACACAGCAACTCCGGCTGGGAAAGTAATTCAAAAACCACAATGAAGGAAGCCCTGGCAAGAGTCAAAGGACAAGGACAGTACATATGTATGAATTTAGTATACTTTAAAAGTTGACTAGCTTTCAAATTTACCTTGTAATTTGAGATCAGTCTGAGATACTCAGTTCAAAAGAGCCTGCAGAACTCCGAATGGAGTTATATTTTAACTATATTAAAATATTTTAAAATATATGTATTTGATATCAGTGTGTACCTGTGCTTTAATAATCCTCAATCTAAACTTCTATTTTAAATATATAACTCTTTGCACATGTCACTAAGTGTTACATACAAAATAGGAAGATGTGTAACCTGAGAAAGTATCAGGCTTAGAAAGACATGCTGATACTGACCTTTGAAGTAACAACTGTCGGAAGTTCCCACTTTGTGGACTAATGGTTAGATGGTGAGATAGATAGTTACACAACCGTGCTCCCATGTAGGAAAAATTTGGGACAGATGTGGCCTTCCAAAAAGAAGTGGAAAAGGAAATTATTCATAAAATTCATAATTAAGCTCTCAGGAAGTATCTTTGAAAGCTTTTTTGAAAACTGTGTTTAACAACAGTTGATTAGACAACTGAAGAGCAGAAGATTAATAATTACTATTTGTCACGTTAATTTTTGTATCTTATCAACACTTTGCTATATGCATTTCAGTACTTAAAAGTTCATTACACTGTGATTTTTTGGCTTTAAGAAAACAAGCACCATTATGCCACATGTCCCCAACTCTACTTCTCCACTGTGAACTAAAAGCAAAGAATGTCTGAAAGTCACTTACAAACTGTTTGTACAAAAAAAAAAAAATCAACAGTGGGCATTAAGACACTTTTTCAAGGATACACACTCTCTCAAGAAGCAATGAATCCATGAAAACAAATAAAAGAGTCACCTTCATTCAGTCTAAGAGCTATTTATCCCAGAATCTATTTTTGACAATCGCAAACGCCCAGGGAAAGAGTACAAGAACATGGCAAGTAAAGATAAATACTTTCTCCTGCACATGCTCCAGCAACCTGCAGAATAACAAACGCCTGATTCAGAGGTTAAAATTGTATCATTACAGTTAATTGCTCTTGAAGGGTCCTTTTTTCTAAAACAAGTCCTGTTACTGTTGAACATTCACACTTTTGTCATCTATAAACAGGTGGTAGCAATGAAATTCCACAACGTAAGTCATACACCATCTGAAAAATATTTTGCTTACAATCTGATACTTCAAAATTTCAAGTGGTGGAGAAAATTAAATGGGAATTCAATAGTGTCTACATTCAATGTAATTTTACTATGTGCATAAAGTCACTGGAAAAAAAGTAACTAATACAGTAAAATAGAACTCAGTTTCCAGTAAGAGGCCCGTGAAACAACAAACGAGCTTTTTGGTGCTTTAGTTCAATCAGCTGCTTGGACTAGAAGAGGTGCCCCCTTTTTAAATTCTTCAAACCTTAGCTGTATTTTTTTAAACATTATTTTCCTAATTAGTTGGTCTATATTTGTGGTTGGACCACATAGTGAAACAATTAAATTTTAGGTATTATGACCTGGCATAGCACACAGGGACCAAAAAAACCCTCACCTGGTATCTTCCTAATAACCAGTCATCACAGTGCAATATTATATCCCCTGAATTATTGTTGCTGGCAATCTCAGTTTATCTTCGATTCAAAATTCAGTCACAATCTAAGCATGAAGGCTAATCTACCCATATGTATCTCAAGAAATTTTAGTTGCTGTAACAGGAACAATCCACTGTATTAACTACACGACAGTCAAGATTCTTAAGCTATGAAGTCACAGTGTTCAACGTCTGGAAAACAAGAGAACTGGCACTTCACTCTACCCAGAGACTTAAATGGATTAGGAAGAAGAGCGGGAAGTATACAATTAATCCTTATACACAGGCTAAGATACCTGACACACAGACGAAAGGAAGACTGTACAGGACTTGGGTTTCCATCACAAACCTAGCCCCTGCAAATCTGCGCAGCTGGATTAAAATAACACCACTGAAGCAGATGCTTATAAATACACTTCAGCAACCTGAACTGCTTTGTGATAAGCCAGGAAACACAAATGCTTGAGCATCTGCTGAAGACAGAATGATAATAAGCATAGTTGACTTACGCTTGAACACTATCTTGAACACTATCCTATCCTGACACACAACAAAACTAAAACTGGATGCTTTTGGATACCAGCACAGTTTTTTTGTGTGCTATGTTTTATTTTTCACATAATTTCAGACTGGTAACACTCAATGCTTCTCAGGGGAGGAAACCACAGCCAACGCTAACACTGGACTTGTTTTTAAATAGGGGGAAAGAGGAAAAGGCAACATTAAAGACTTACACTAAATGACAGCCAATGTATTTAACATATATGAAGTTGAAAATAGGATAAATTCCTCTTTTTTTCTTCCAGTACAGTTATATAGAATATGGTAATTTTTTTAAACTATCCTCCGTATGTTCCAATAAAGGATGGGAAAATCATGCTGCCAAACACAGCACAGCCAGTCTTTACATCTAAATAAGCTGTCCTGAATTGAATTAAAATTAAATGTGCATCAATTCTGTATGATAATAAGAAACCTGAGATTGTACAGTTCTGTACAATGACCAACCAGTCATGCAGCTTCTACATACCCCAGATTAAAACATTCTGCAAGTATCTGCACTTCAAAGGTGAATAAGAGTTTCCATTCTACAAAGTAGAATTTGAAAGCAACCAACCCAGAAAAGTGAGAGACACTCAATGTAATAAACAGCAAGCACAAGTGTGACTTCATTCTCTGCAGCAAGCCCAAAAGACAGTAAGAGCAGCTCAACTGCCAAATGACACATATTAAGCTCTTCTTTCCAATGGCTCCCCCAATTAGTACAGAGTTCAGATTAAGGTCTCTGTCCTCATTTCCATGGCCATCAATGGGACTGGACCTAGCTACTGTCAGACAAGCTTTCCTTTCCTCCAATTATGCTGTTCTGAAATAGGTATATTCCAAATGAAGAAGAAAGCCTGTCAGTAAAGGAGCATTTCCCAAAGGGTGATGATGTGTACTGTAGGCATAATTTTTTTTTTTAATACCAAAGAAATGTATCTAAGTATTATGCAGAAGTTTTTTTGCAGGACAGAACAAAAATGTACAACTGTGACATTGCTTAAGAGTTTCTTCAATCTGTATTACATAAATACAGCAATTCAAATATAACTCCCTTTAACTAAGTGCTGTAATTTCAACTCTAGTATCCAGGACATCCAAATACACAACAAAGGAAACACAGTAAATTGGGGAAAATTATCAGCCATCCAGGTACCCCATACTCGAGCTACCATTTCAATTTATAGAGCAAAATCTTTCCCTTTATCTCTCAGGCTAAAAAGAACAATTCAAACCATCAAAATACTACATAGATACAATTATATAACAAATAATACTGGTAGGCGTATCTTGGACACCAGTTAACAGAGGAATGATATCCATGTTACATGAGAGAATACACAGGCTACCTGCTGATAGATGAGTTCAACAAGTTCTTGTAAAGCTTCATCTGCAGTGACCCAGCCATTCAGTGCTTCAGCAAACTGCTCTATTTCAGTTTCAAAACAACCTGGTTGCTCAGTGAGGTGATTTAGAAAGTCTTGTACATATTCTGCCAAAGTCAGATACCCATCATATCTATCTTCAAAGGAGGAATCCTAAAGTAATGAAAGAGTACACCAGTTATTTAAAAGGCACCTAAAATAATGTTGTTACTCTTACCATCTCCAGAAGTAACCATATGGCCCTTAGACGCGAGTCTCAGCACACTTGATAGCGACCTTTATTACACAGTTTGCATCAATATTTTTAGAGAGTGCAGACCTCAACGCATCAGAAGGCTCCAACTGTCCCATCATCTTAAGGAGTGGGTAACATGTTTTTATAGAAGTCAGAGTCTCCCAACAAAAGACATAAAAAGACAGATTAAAAAGAAATCAAACGATTTGCCAAGTTGGGTGCAAGATTAGCTAACAAACTAGTAAGTATACCTGTTAAGAATATAACCACCAAACTGAGGCTCAACACCCAGTCCTGATGCGCACACGAACTGTGCTGCAGATACATGAACTGTAGAAGGAAAAATAAATGAAAATTTGAAACAAAGTATTTTGGACTCACATAGTGTACAGTGCTCCAAAATATGTATAATAGGGAGAAATTACAGAAATACAATAAGTACAGTGTAGTTTTCCATCCTAATATTCCTCCCAGTAGCTGCTGTGTTTTGGATTTAGTACACGAAGAATGTTGCTACCACTGATAGTTTTAGTTGCTGCTAAGAAATCAAGGATTCTTTTGTTTCTCTCTGCTAATGACCAGGTGTGCAGGAGCTGGGAGGGAGCACAGCCAGGTAGCTGGCCCAAGCTTGCCAGTGGAAATATTCCATGCCATGGATGTCATGCTCAGTTTATAAACAGAGGTTGGCCAGGGGTCAGGAATCCTTTTTTCCGTGAATCCTTTTTTTTTTCTGGGAGTTTTAATTTTTCCAGGAGTTCGGTGTTTTTGGGGAGCATTCTGAAATTCGTGAGTTGTGGTTTCAGTGATCGCTGCTCAGGGACTGGCTGCAAATCGGTCACTGGATCATGAGAAAATCATATTGTGTAAAGTATGTTTTGCATCTTTAGTAGTAGTAGTATTTCCTTCGTTGTCGTACTAAACTGTCTTTCTCTCAACCCATAAGTTTTACGTTTTTTCCATTCTCCTCCTGATCTAACTGGGGGGGAAAGGGAGGGGTGAATGAGCGGCTGTCTAGTCCTAGTTGCCAGCTGCTGCGTTAAACCATGACATGTTCCCATGTAGAAAGTATAGTCAGGAAAACTGATCTTTTCAAGTCAGCAAATTTGCATCTCTTGGCAATGGGTGAAAGATTACAAGGCATGAAATCAAACTATTCAAAGAGTATTGAATTAGTTTGCACCTACTGAGGTTAAAAAACAGACAGTAAACACATGCTCCCCAAAGAAAGGATGAGCTAGCACAATACCATTTTATTGATGTTTATGCTCCTGCTGATAGCACAGGAGGCTGCTAATTTTGTCCATTCAGAAATGAATGTATGTAACAGTACCTAAAGTCAACACTGTTCTGGATGATTTTAATGCTAGTATATGAGGGGAACAGCAAAGGAAGCAGCATATTTTGTGATGTCACTAGTAATATCAGTACAACTAATTCACTTTGTCACATGACACAAAAGAGTGTGAAAAGCATCTCATACAGATTTCAGAAGTGCAAGCAGGAGCCTGAAGGACTGCTAAAGATATGACTTCTAATTAGTGATTCAAGACATAAGAGTAACATAGAGAATTCTCAACTAATCCACATTTTAAAACCACCTTCTTGTTAAACAGTATCTACTGCAATGAAAAATTGAGCTAAAAATAAGAAAATATTTTTTCTTTACCTAGTGGACATAAATACATTGATGAGATTTATAATTTTGTTCTCTGTCTCCCAACCACCCTTCCCTTAATAAGGGGATATAGTTTACTTTCTGTTTTCAAAATGCCTCAGTTTCTCCTTCTACTGTGAAGTAACATGAATCTGTGCACAAAGACTTTTATCTGGATATGAACAGTAGAGAAAGACAGATACACATTGCCGAAAATCAAGCACTGACATTAATTTCACAACCTGTTATAAATGCGTGGGGAAAAAAGGCAGGTTTTCCAAAATTCTTCAAGACCTATGTCCTAAGGGTATATAACTAATGGGGGAACACATCAATGTAACAAAAGAAAAACTAGAAAGATTTATTATGTTGTTTAATTAAGCAGAATATTTGCCCAGTGAGTAATACTAAAGACAAAGTTACTCAATGTTGCTTATCAGAAATAGGAAAAAAAATATGGGTTTATGGAAATAGTGGCAACTTGTTACTACTCACAGGGATAAAGCCTTCAACAACCTGATCTAAGCTGGTTTTGCTTTGATTTGGGGATTGGAGCAGAGAAACTTCAGAGGTCCTTTACAACCTAAAGTATTCTATGATTCTCACAGTTTGCAGCTTACAAAGCTGAACAATAAAGGCTAACAGGCTTACGTGTAACTTGCTAAATATTCTATTTTTCTAAATGAAATCAACTTTTACTAAGCGATTTCAAAAAGTCCAGTGAAAGTTCTGTACAACAAACCTAAACTATTTTGTTGCACAGAACTATGACATTATTGTCCAACAACTGCAGCCTAATCATATACAGCTGAACTAGCATCTCTCCGAACAACCTGTCTGAAAAGTCTCCAGCCAGGTTGCAGGGAATGCAGCTGCTGTAGCTAGTAAAAGAAGCTGCTCTTTCTGACAGCCATGAGGTTGTTACAAGATCCTCATTCAGTGGAGAGAAAGGTATCTTCCTCATACTCGCCTGATAAGAATTTAATTGGAAGAAAATATCCTTGTTTTGCAAAGGGCCTGAGTACCATTTTGTATACTGGTGTCCCTGTATTCATACCCCTCTTCCCAGTTCATAATGAAGAGGCTAAACACAGAGGCTGCACCACATTCATCTACCTGTACTACATACGCAACTCCAAAGGTAGTCCAGGTTTTAGTAATCATACCAGGGAACAGAACAAATGGGAGAGAAAAATGAGTAACTCAAACATTATAATAAAATTGTAAATTGCTAAATTAATAACACTTGATACTTTAAAAACTAATTTAGCCCGGTAACTTCTAGACACAAACCACTTGCATTTCTCATTGGCAGATTTAAGATTTAACAGAGAAGACAGCACCACATACTGTACCAGCTAAAGGAAAACAAAGCAAATCTCTCTTGATTATTTTTAAACAGCAGTTGGCTAACAGGAGGCTATAAATTGACACATTCATTATAAATTTATGAACCAAAGCCATGAAAGTCAAGTAGAAATTTTCCATTAATTTCAATGATTTCTCAGCCAAGCCAACACTGTCTAATCCTTCTCCTTTCTGTTTGATAGCTGTAGGATGGGATCCTGGATTATTCACAACAACAGAAGCATCTCTTCTACTAAGAGTCAGTTCATGAGTTTAAAGACATAACGAGGAAAAGGCTAAATATGTGCTAAAACTCTTCTGATTTACATAAAGATGAAAACCAAAAAGTCCACAGAGTCAAATGTGCTCTTGGGCTCCGTTTCTGTACATGTGCTAATTACCACTTTCCTATACCTGATAACTATTCATAACATTTCCACTTACTAACTTAGTCACTAATATTTATCATGGATTTGATTTCTCTTCAGACTTCTTTGGAAAAGCTTTTTTCCTCTTCAGACTATATGCACTCAACAAGTTTACAATAAAGTTCTTGCAAACTGAAGTACAAAGACTGCTGCATATACAAAATCACCTGTCCATGCCATATGGGGTTTAAGCGGCACGCTCATGCTTGGCTAAATGTGTAAAACCAACACTAAGGTTGCTGAGCCTCCTTTTGGAAATTCACTGAAGGGAGAAAAAAAAAAAGTGCGGTGGGGGAAGGATTCCACCTAAGATCATAGAAATCTCACTGAGAACATCATTATGCCCTTCTGATGGAGTGACAGCCATATTATTATCATACATGCATGCCAGAGACCAAGTCCGACACTTTCTATTGGCAATCCAAACCTAAATCTAGCCACCAATTCTACTGCAGACATCCACAACTCCCAGACGGTGTATGCAAACAGGGAATTCCACAGAAGTCGTTCTTCCCCAAAGTCCTGGTAAAGTTCTTCTGAAATTTCTAGTATGCCTGGTGTGCTGTAGCCCTTAAACTATCTTCACGGGTAACTGACAGGCAGAACTAACTGGAGATTAACTAATTTAATAATCAAATCTCATATGGACACACATAGCAATTACTGTATTGACAATCAAACAAGAAATCAACACTTTATTTGTAAAACAATAAATGCTTAACAGCAAAACCACTACGTATTTTATATGAGAAATGAGAGTTTTCAGATCGAAAAACTCCAGGGAACATTATAAATGAAAGCTAAAAAGGACTAATTTAAAGCCTGCAAAACAGAAGTTTCTCAAAACTTTGTTTTGATTCAAACATTAAAACTAATGGTCCAAATCTGTGTAATAGTGAAGTGTGCTAAATTTCTTAATTTTATTGCAAGTGAGCCCAGCTTATGAAATTAATTCAGTGATTAAAGTAAAAAAAAAACCCCAAACTTTGTAATAGTGAAGGACGGAAGTCTGAAACACCACTATTCTATGCCTAGTACATTCTGATTAGATTAAGCTCCCTGCAACCTACTTCCAAATATATGTTCTAGGTTTTGCTAGCATTTTAAGAGGTATTTTTATTAATAGATGAGTCACATTCATAGCATATCCCTACAACATAGCAACCAGGAACTCCCACATGCTCGTGTGTTTTTGCAAAACAGCTGAAAAGAAACACTGCTGGCCGCAAAACTTTGTAATTAGAAGTATGAAATATGTACGCCATTTCAAAGGGCGTCTTGAAACTCGAATTCTTTGTTTAAGTAAAACATGTAACGTGTAGTGGGGCAAAGTAGTTATTTTTCCCCTGGATTATCCATTCACTGAAGCATGTCTGTGTTGGCATTCTGTTAACAGTTGTATATTGGCTATAGGCATGTATTATCCGGGACAGTAATGCTATTCTGTAAGCTGGCAAAGCTGGTAACATTAACGTAACATCCATTTTACTGGTGAGGAAAAGACTTTGAAACACCCAATTACCATATTTAGCATTCAAATCAAGTACTTTTCTGTAAGTTATTCAAAATCTATTTGTTTCAGTATAATTGTTTTTCATCGCCTGGTTGTATTTGTAAAAGTAATAGTTCCCACTATATACAGTACCAGAGTTTGGCTGCCTCCATAACAAGAGGATATTCCAGATATTACACAGATCTTCCATGGAACAGAATTACTGAAGCAATAACATGGCAGACAATGGAGCCAAAAATAAGAAGTACCAACTTCTGTTCCATGATGGATCTACAATATTGATCTGAGATCACCCTTAGTTTGGCTTCAAATGTATTTCTTATTAGGTATGTGGGTAGATAACTGCTAGGAATGAGCCTAACCCCACTGTTGTGCCCTTTGGCGATACAATACCACTGAAGGAATTAAAAGACATATGATGGTACATTGAGCTAAGTAGTCATGCCCAATCATACCCATGACAGTAAATCTAGGAATGGTAAAGCCTGTGCTCAGAAAAGCTAAAATTCAAGCCTTCTCCCACACTTGCTTCAAAAACCTGTGGAAATTGCATAAGCATGCAGCTAAGCCTTTACTTAAAATGCAGGGTAGATGTAACTACAACAGAGGCAGCTGCCAAAAAGACAGCTTACTCTGATGTTGGGTGTAATCAATACTTGGTGTAATCAACAAGGAACGCAGTTATCTGCAGCAAGGTTTAGCAAAATATTCCGCTCTAAAAGTTCTCACACACACCACGATATTCACCGATTATCACTTCACATTCTGGCTGTGACTCTGGAGAAGAAATCAGCATTTTTTGAATCTCTTCAGCAAACGCAGCATTCAAGCTATCTGATATACAAGATCTCAAGAAAACATTGTTAATTTGAATGTAAGTAAATTGGCATATACTCAGAAGAAAAACACTCACTGTAAAGTTCTGACTGATGTTCTGGTTGTACCCTGATGGGTAAAACTCAGGTGCTTTAGCAGACAACTTTGATGTCACCACTTGAGACACAGTCACTGGAGGTTCGGCCATTTCTGGTCCAAAATCAGAAACTGAAACTTTGTCTTGTGATCCAGATGGAATTCTTGTCTGATGCAGGGGTTCTGAAAAGTTTTTAACAGCTTTTGTTAAAAATCGCTGAACTAGTATGTATTCCCACAGAGAGTAGACACAGAATACATAATTTTTAAAACTTTCAAGTTTACTTCAAATATATTGTTTTTATTGTTTTTCTTGAATATGGATAAAGTTTTCACTTTAGCAAACTCTAGAAGTCCTTCTATGTGATACAAAGTAAACACAATGTTCAGGTGAAGGTGACCAACAAAAAGGGAGAGGAAGGGAAAAAAGCCCTCTCTCCTCTCCATGAAAACATGTTTTCCAAAAGAGCTAACCTGAGAAACTAGTAAACCTGCTTATGGTATGCTTGCTCATCTTGTGGGTGTTCTTCCCAGATTTCAGATACAAATGCAAGACTTTGACGGTCAATGAATGGAAGACATCACTAGTTTTTGACAACACTAATTTTTAACCTAATCCTCAAAGACACTTAGCTATTGTTGTTCCTGTCAACCATTTGCCAAAAAATCCAATGAAATAGTGTTTTTCAAACCATATTTTCCACTTTCTAAACGTGTCTTTATAGATTAGCTCCTAGGTTTATTGAAAACAGAACCCGATACCTACCTGGAAAGGCTAACCAACAAACAATGCTTTGTGTTAGTGTTGTGCTCATTTTTCGGCAAACCTTTAGCCTAGAGTTCTTCAATAAGGGGAAGGCTGAGACCATCTGCGGTCAGATTAACAGACGGATAAAATGCACACGCAGATGCCAGGGTACAGGAAGGAGGGAACGGGCAGAGAGGTGTTGTGAGCAGCTACAACACACCTTTACCTGGGCACAGGCCCACAGCCCAGAAACACGACCGCTCTTCTGAGGAAAGGTGTAGGTGCCCCTACATGGCTCACCTCCGTGCGGTGCCGAGAAGAGCCAGGCAGGTGCCCCGGGCGCGCAGAGCGCCGGCCCTCAGGCCGCGATGATCTCTCTGCCCCTAGGTGCGGGGGTGGGAAAAAGGACGCGTTCCCGTGGACCAGCCAGATGGAGGTGGGGGGGAAGCCTCACGGCTCCAGCCTCAGTGGGACGAAGAAAGGCGGGGGGTGGGGAAGGAATCAGAGCTACAAGCGAAGCAGGAGCAGAGCGGTCCGGGCAAACGAAGGGAGCGCGGCAGGCTTCGGAGCGCTGCTCCCCAACACCTTCGGCACCGGGGGCCGCCGGAGGGGCGGGGAGGGGGCCGCTGCGCGGCGGCCCGTACCTGCGATTCCGCTGCCCAGCGGCGCCGTCTTCGGAGGCCGCAATGGTTCCTGCTGCGGGAAGAGGCCGCCCGCTTGGTGCTGCTGCTCCTCGGCCAAGCGTGAGCTGAGGTAACCGCCGGCGCCGAGGCGGGCCAAGCCGCCGCTCTCCGACACAACCGCGCCGCTGGGAGCAGCGGCGGCGCCTCCTCGGCCCCGGCCTCGGCCAGCTCCTGGAGCTCGGTCGAAACTCTCCGACATACTCAGGCCGGGGCGCTCAAGCGCTCATGGGAGGGCGCCGACGCCCGGCGCGGGGGTAGGCCGGGGCCCAGGGGGGGCGGGCGCTGCGCGGCAGCGCGGCCCCGCCTGGCGGCTCGGCCCCAGCCCTTCACTTTCGGTTTTACCCCTCCCCCCCCCGCACCGCCGCGATGGTCGCGGCCCGGCGCGGCTTGGCCACGCCCGCCGCCGTAGCAGCCCGGGCGCGAGGGCCCCGCCGCGGCGGGGCAGAGCTGCCGCCGCCGGAAAGGCCGGCTCGGCTGCCCCGGGGTAAAGGCTCTCGCCCGGACTCAGGGCCGCGCTGCCAACCGCGCTAGGGCAGAACGGATGAGTCAGCACGCTGCCCCCCACACCCCATCCCTTGACGGGACGGGACCGCCTCGCGGCCGCAGGCCAAACTCCCGGTTGAAGCCAGCAGAGTTAAGCCTCCAACGTGACAACGCCACTGTACTGCTAGGGCTACTGAACTTCAGTGCGCTTGTTCAGAATAGGGCGTTTTCACGTATGGTCTACACGCGACACAGTAACAAATGCTCCCCATCTGATACTTAAAACCCCCCGCACCAACAGGACCCAACCGCGGGAGACTGTCCACGCAACGCATTCTGCTAACGTTAATCCCACTAACTGTGAACGACTGACTCCATGTGTCCACTGACAACTAAAGCCACCCGTCCCGGCTCGGTGTCAGCGTGGAGTCTTGCTCCACCCGCCTGGCGATCGCCAGACCGCAGTCTGCTCTTGTGAGGCGGAAGGTGACCGAGAGCCGGTGACCGAGAGCCGGGGCGCGCAGCATGCCCCTCAGCTGGCCCTGCCCGGCGAGTCGGTGTCACAGCCCTCGGCGGCCGTGGGCAGAGCTCAGCTCCTCGCTCACGAGGGGATGACAAACACGCAAGCAGGTATGGAACATTCTAAAAAAAATCAGAATAGCACCGCCTTGTATTTGAAAAAACCCCCCACCTGACTATTGTAAAATGGTGCCTTCAGAAGTTCTGTTCTTGTGTGGTTTACTATTACATTGTACCATTTTTGATTATTAATTGGGGGGAAGGTATAAAATATTTGTAACTTCCTCAAGGCATGAATTGGACTGACTTTTGGTGAGAGGCGAGGTCGGGCAGACAGTGAAGGTGACACAGTTAACATTAATGAGGCTCGGGGGAAAACTGTTCCTAGGCAACCCTGACTGAAAGTGAAGGCTGGTAAACTAACGAATCTATGCTCTGCAACTGAAACGAGAGAAAGTGTACAAGATCTTGATGAGTCTTCAAAAAAAGTCAGAAGACTTCCCTCGTGTAAACAATCGCCAAAACTAGATTTAAGCAGTATTACCAACCCTTTAAAGATCACAACTTCGCTACTAAAATAACTATATTAGAAATACTCCGTGTTCTTGTGTTATTTCAGCGCTGGTTTTAAAGCCAGACCTCTGGTCACTTCTGTAGACTTTACCCTACACCAGGGGCAGAATGAAAAGCTTACATTAATGTGAAAAAGGAAGCTGAGATTCTCAGTCATTGGTCTAAGGATCCTGAGGCTTTAAGAAAATCACCATTATATACCGGCATCACTTTTTAATATGCAAATCTTTCAGGAAAGCAAATCTCATTCTTTAAGATGTACATCTATGAGGAATTAAATGCCTCATGTTACCATTATTGAACCAGACTTATCACCTTTGGTCATAAACACGAATTCTTTTCACTTAGCAGATGTTCTATATTATCTTCATTCAGTGACTGTTTGGCAACTACTTACTATTAAGAGTGGACTGCGATCCCAGATCCATCTTGTTGTTACAGTTGCACAACTGAAGTCTGCATGAGAGCCGTCGTGTTTGACTGGGAACCCAATTTCTCCTGCCCAGTGGAGACACCTAAAACAAAAATTAAAAAAAGAATCTTTCAGGCAGTTAAATCCAAAATTACAGTCCCCAAATACTACCTACAATAGTCAACCCCTTTAGACAATGTGTAAAATCCTGCTTAGCTGAAGTCCTGCCAGCTCAGTCCTCTGAGACTAAACAGCAGAAACCCTTCAACAGCTAAGTGAGCAAGACGTATCTTAAGCAGCCAATGACTGGACTAAAACTTTCACCAAATGCAGTTATGACCACTCATAAGCATCCACTAGAGGAGTTACCGGCTTTGTCCTATGCGTGTTACCTAACGGTATAAAACTTAATTCAGAAGTAGTGCTGTGCACACCTGCAGTGCCTGGTGCTGAAAACCACAAACTGCAACTTTGTCACTATTCAGAACACAAGTACTTTCACAAGTCGGTTTTCTTTTTTTTTTTTAATGCTGGCAACATATTTCTAATTAGAAAAATGGGGAGGGCTGTTCTAGCTTTTAAAACTGAATGTATTATTAATAATTGGAATTACATTGATCCCTATCACACTGATGAGGCATGTTGTACCAGTCAACGGTGTCCTGGGTTTGGCCAGGACAGGGTTAATTTTCGCCAGACTCCAGGAAGGGGCGCAGCCGGGGGGGTGGGGGCTGACCCCACCTGGCCAAACAGAGCCAGGTATTCCATACCATGCAATGTCATGCTGGGTTCCGGTGGGGGGGGCGGCGCGGCGCGAACTCGCTCGCGGCTCGGGAGCGTGCGGCGCCGGTGCGGTCCGAGAGAGCGGGTCAGTTTTTGTCGTGTTTTCTCCTTATCTGTATCGTTGTTGTTCCTGTTTCCCTCTGTTTGCTGTTCTGTTAAACTGCCCTTATCCCGACCCACCAGTTTCTGCCTCTTTCTTTTCATTCTCCTCCACACGCTGGCGGGGGGAGGGGTGGCCGCGTGGCGCTTTTGTTGCCGGTGGCAGCCGAAACCAAAACATTTAATTTGGCGCCCAACGTGGGGCGGGGATAACGGCAGGGCTGAACAGCGGGTGTTAAAACTGCTTTCTTATATTTTGTTAAATTTTGTTATACGCATTTTTCTGTGTCAAAATAGTTGCCGGTAAAAATGTTTCCGACTTTGTTCAGATGGCTCTGGTATCTCAATCCTTACTTGCAGTATGTATTCACTGCTGTGCTGTTTGTTACCTCGGGAAAAAAGATCAGGATGATGATTTTGCTGTACTGTATGATATCGACTTATGATAACATCACTGTGCATGAAATTAGGCTTGTGTTTGCATGCGGCACTGCGGTCATTTCCGTACCTCGGATCCTATGTCTTAGAATTTGTTAGTAATCAAACCCAATCTGTGGGGAAAACCGAAGGGGATACCTTCCCCCACTCTTTCGCCCTCCCTCTTTGCCTCAGGCTGGTCCTAACGGCTTTTGAGAATTTCGAGTACCCGTGGGATGCTCAGGCCAGCACTCTCCTATTGTTCTGCCTCCTGAATGGGTTTTGGGTCTTGTTTAGGGTTAAACAAGTCGTTAAGAACATCGTGCAGAGACCTGCCCCGGGGCTGTATAGCTGTGAGTGGCTGGGTGTGTGGGACAGCATGGACAGGTGTCTAGAGCAGTGGGCACCCCCGGTGTGTTTTAAACTCACCCCTGAACAAATACAGAATCCGGACAATCTGGTAAAATATCTGAAAAAAGTGTGCTGCCACCCTGGGAACTCCAGAGAGACACAGATCACCACAATGTGCTGGGGTCTGGCCCACGCCTACCGAGCCCTGTTCAACACTGTTCAGTGCCTTAAAGGGGAAAGAGGGAGAAGCGAAGTGGCAGGCACTGCGACTGGCGCTGCCCCCCCAGCCGGCCCTGCAGCCCCTCCAGCCCAGCAGGCAGTCACAGCCCCCCCGACCAGCACCACCGCTGCCACCGCTGCAGGGTCTGCCTCGGTTTCCCCGGCAGGCACAGCAGTTGCTGCAGCCCCAGCTCCAGCTGCAGGCAGCGCGGCTGAGCCCAGTGACAAACCTGTGCCAGTAGCAGTCGCCCCTGTAAAACTAAAGAAAGACGCAAAGAGAGCAGATCGCTCCAGGAGGGATGACGATGAGCCAGGGTCATCACGGGAGATAGAGATCATCACCCGGTCCCTGTCCCTGGGCGAGCTGCGAGACATGCGGAAAGATTTCAGCCGCCACCCAGGCGAGCACATTGCCACCTGGCTGCTGCGGTGCTGGGATAACGGGGCCAGCAGCTTGGAGTTAGAGGGCAAGGAAGCCAAGCAGCTGGGATCCCTGGCCAGGGATGGGGGCATTGACAAGGCTATTGGGAAAAAGGAACAAATCCTCAGCCTCTGGAGGAGACTTCTGTCAGGCGTGAGGGAGAGGTACCCCTTCAGTGATGATTTTGTATGCTATCCTGGCAAGTGGACCAATATGGAAAGGGGTATTCAGTACCTGAGGGAATTAGCTGTGCGGGAGCTGGTTTACTGTGACACAGACGATGAGCAGGTACCCACAGACCCAGATGAACTCCAGTGCTCACAATCCATGTGGAGGAAGTTTGTGCGGAGCGCACCATCCTCATATGCCAACTCACTGGCAATAGTAGACTGTAAAGGTAAAGAGGCACCAACAGTGGATGAGGTGGCTGTCAGACTCCAGCAATATGAGGAAAGCCTCTCTTCCTCCCTTGTCTCAGCTGTGGAGAAACTGGTCAATCGACTAGACAGGAATATGTCCTACTCCCCACCTGTACGGGACAGTGTCTCAACTATTAGGGGCAAGCGTTTCTCTGCTCAGGAGAGGGAATACAGAGGCTATACACCCCGGGGCACCCTGTGGTTCTACCTGCGTGACCACGGAGAGGACATGAGGAAGTGGGATGGAAAACCCACCTCAAGTCTAGAGGCACGAGTATGTGAGTTGCGAGGTAAAACAATCACCAAAGGGGATTCTGTTAGGAAAAATGCCATTCCAGTTTCCAGCAGCCAGCTCTCCAGACCACGTAGACAGTTGGACCTTGATTCCGATCCTCTGGAGGGGACCTCCAAGTCATTTTTACAGCAGGTGAGCAGCAAATTCTCTGACGAGGATTAGAGGGGCCCTGCCTCCAGCCAGGTGGAGGAAAGGGACAACCACGTTTATTGGACGGTGTGGATGCGGTGGCCTGGCACGTCAGATCCACAAGAGTATAAAGCTCTAGTGGACACTGTTGCACAGTGCACTTTAATGCCATCAGAGTTCAAAGGGTCAGAGTCCATTTGCATTTCTGGAGTGACAGGGGGGTCCCAAGAGCTGACTGTATTGGAGGCTGAAGTGAGCCTCACTGGGCAGGAGTGGCAGAAGCACCCCATTGTAACTGGCCCCGAGGCTCCGTGCATCCTTGGGATAGATTATCTTAGGAGAGGGTATTTCAAGGAGCCAAAGGGGTATCGGTGGGCTTTTGGCATAGCTGCTGTGGAGACAGAAGAAATTAAACAGCTGTCCATTTTGCCTGGTCTCTCAGAGGATCCTTCCATTGTGGGGTTGCTGAGGGTTGAAGAACAACAGGTGCCAGTCGCGACCACAACAGTGCACCGGCGACAGTATCGTACCAACCGAGACTCCCTTCTCCCCATTCATCAGCTGATCCGTCAACTGGAGAGTCAAGGAGGGATCAGCAAAACTTGCTCACCCTTTAATAGTCCCATATGGCCAGTGAGAAAATCTACTGGAGAGTGGAGACTGACAATAGACTACCGTGGCCTGAATGAAGTCACACCACCGCTGAGTGCTGCCGTGCCAGACATGCTAGAACTTCAATATCAGCTGGAGTCAAAGGCAGCCAAGTGGTATGCTACAATTGACATCGCTAATGCATTCTTTTCCATCCCTTTGGCAGCAGAGTGCAGGCCACAGTTTGCTTTCACCTGGAGGGGCATCCAGTACACCTGGAATCGACTGCCCCAGGGGTGGAAACACAGTCCCACCATTTGCCATGGACTAATCCAGACTGCACTGGAAAAGGGTGAAGCTCCAGAACATCTGTAGTACATCGACGACATCATTGTATGGGGTGACACAGCAGAGGAAGTTTTTGACAAAGGGGAGAAAATAGTTCAGATCCTTCTGAAAGCCGGTTTCGCCATTAAGCGAAGTAAAGTCAAGGGACCTGCGCAAGAGATCCAGTTTTTGGGAATAAAATGGCAGGACGGGCGCCGTCAAATCCCAATGGACGTCATCAACAAAATAGCAGCTATGTCTCCACCAACCAGCAAAAAGGAAGCACAGGCCTTCCTGGGTGTTGTGGGTTTTTGGAGGATGCACATCCCAAATTACAGCCAAATTGTGAGTCCTCTGTACCACGTGACCCGGAAGAAGAATGATTTTGAATGGGGCCCTGAGCAACGACAGGCATTTGAACAGATTAAACGGGAGATAGTTCATGCCGTAGCCCATGGTCCAGTCCGGTCAGGGCAAGATGTTAAATACGTGCTCTACACCGCAGCCGGGGAGAATGGCCCAACCTGGAGTCTCTGGCAGAAAGCACCAGGGGAGACTCGAGGTCGACCCCTGGGGTTCTGGAGCCGGGGATACAAAGGATCCGAGGCCCGCTGTACTCCCACTGAAAAAGAGATTCTGGCAGCATATGAAGGCATTCGAGCTGCTTCAGAAGTGGTCGGCACTGAGGCACAGCTCCTCCTAGCACCACGATTGCCGGTCCTGGGCTGGATGTTCAAAGAGAGGGTCCCCTCTACGCATCATGCCACCGATGCTACACGGAGTAAGTGGGTCGCTCTGATCACCCCGCGCGCCCGAATGGGAAACCCCAGTCGCCCAGGAATTCTGGAGGTAATCATGGACTGGCCAGAAGGCAAAGATTTTTGAGCATCGCCAGAGGAGGAGGTGACACGTGCTGAAGAGGCCCCACTGTATACCCAGCTGCCAGAAGATAAGAAACAGTATGCCCTGTTCACGGATGGGTCCTGTCGCATTGTGGGGAAGCAGCGGAGGTGGAAGGCTGCTGTATGGAGCCCTACACAACAAGTCGCAGAAACTGCCGAGGGATAAGGTGAGTTCAGCCAGTTTGCAGAGGTGAAAGCCATGCAGCTGGCTTTAGACATTGCCAGTCGAGAGAAGTGGCCAGTGCTCTATCTTTACACTGACTCTTGGATGGTGGCCAATGCCTTGTGGGGGTGGCTGCAGCAATGGAAGAAGAACAACTGGCAGCGCAGAGGCAAACCTATCTGGGCTGCCCCATTGTGGCAAGATATTGCTACCTGGCTAGAGCAGTTGGCTGTAAAAGTCCGTCACGTGGACGCCCACGTCCCTAAGAGTCGGGCCACTGAAGAACATCAAAACAACCACCAGGTAGATCAGGCTGCTAAGATTGAAGTGGCTCAGGTGGATCTGGACTGGCAACATAAGGGTGAACTGTTTATAGCTCGGTGGGCCCATGACACCTCGGGCCACCAAGGAAGAGACGCGACATACAGATGGGCTCGTGACCGAGGGGTGGACTTGACCATGGATACCATCGCACAGGTTATCCATGAATGTGACAATCAAGCAAGCCAAGCGGGTAAAGCCTCAGTGGTATGGAGGACGATGGCTAAAATATAAATATGGGGAGGCTTGGCAGATTGACTACATCACACTGCCACAAACCCACCAAGGCAAGTGTTATGTGCTCACAATGGTGGAGGCCCAGGTGTCTATGAGGCTGTTGCGAAAATGAGTCCCGTTGTCCGACTCAATTCTTTCGGGAGTGCCATGTCGCCACAGGACTTGTTTTTCCAGGCCCAGGATGGTATTCCGGGCAGTGACATGGGGCACAGGGTAGGTTTCCAGCCATCCGGTGGTGGCCTCCACCAGTTTCTGCCTCTTTCTTTCCATTCTCCTCCGCATGCCGGCGGGGGGAGGGGCGGCCGCGTGGCGCTTCTGTTGCCGGCGGCAGCCGAAACCAAAACAAACGGCTACCGAGCCCAAAACAAAAAGCACATCTACTCGCACATAATCTGTAACTCCAAATGGAATCTTTCCCACTGATTTATTTAAAAGCATGGTAGTCTCCTCAACATCTAGGAGCAGGGCATCCTGTTCATTACTTCAAGACTGCTCTTTTCAGTGGTTAACTTCCAGTCATAATTCATCAGTTGTGAGACTGGAAGCTGTGTGACGCATCCAGCAAGGCATATTTTGCACAAACACTTACAGAGGTGTGAAGAAACAATAACAAAAAAAAAGCCTAACTCAGAAATTACAGATCGTGTGACACGAGACAACGCACGCACGCAATAGGCAACCTGGCAAGCTGTCCTCTGTAAACCCTCTCTTCAACAGCGCATTTTCGTTATCGATCCGTGTATTATTTAAACACTCACCAGAGTTCCTCTTTTCCTGTGATCCTCCCACCCCATACCCACCACCCGAGGTCCAACAAAATACACCAGATCGCTGCTTTATTACACATTTCCAGAAGCAACGACAGCAACGCAGAAGACACCACCCGCGCGCCGAGGCGCTGACCCACGGGAAACCACCGCGCCTGAGGCACCCCCCTGCGCCAGGCCGGCCGCCTCCACCTCCGCCCGCCTCCTCGCCCCAGGCGCCGAGGGACGCGGGCGCCCGGCGGCTGCTGGCGCCCGCCCGCCGCCAAGCGCCCGGCACCTGACGGCTCCCCGTGACGGCTGCGACCGCTCGGGCCCCGACGGCGGTACCTCGGCTTCCCCTGGGAAACGCCTCGTCGGGCCCGCGGTACCGGCGGCGGGACACTCGCCGGCAGCCCCTCAGCCGCGCGCTGCCGGCGGCACGCAGGCGCCACGCGACGGACAGCGCCCTCCCCCGCCCGCTGGCGGCCCCTTCCCGACCGCGGACGGGGACGACTCCGCGTGACACGGCCTCGCTCCCCCTCACTCCTTCCGGGTTGGCGGGCAGGCCCCGCCCGCTCCGCCCCCCGCCCCGCCCCGCCCCGCGCCGGGACTGACGCGCCGCCGTGCCCAAGGTCGGTCAGTGCCGCGGCGGGGCCGGCGCTGGCGGCGCGGCTGGTGGGTGCGGCGGGGCCGGGGCCGGGGACGGCGCCGGCACGTCCGTGTTCTCCCGGCGCGGGCGGGGTGCGGCCGTCGCTGCGGAGTGCCACACTGGGAGCGGCGGAAAGGAAGGGCGGGCGGGAAGGGAGGGGGAGAGACAGAGAGGAAGGGCGGGGGAAGGGCAGACGGGCGGACGGACGTGTGGAGAAGGCAGGTGGCGCGGGCAGGGGACCCCGGGAGCGCTCCCGGGCGGGGAGCGGAGAGGCGGCGGGCCCGGGCGGCGGCGGAGGGCGAGGCGCCCGCCCAAGGTCAGTCCGTGGCCGCGGGCTATAAATAGCGGCGGGGGGGAAGCGGTGCCGCGGTGCGCGTCCCGGGCGGCTGTCGGCCCGCCGTCCCGCCGAGGGTCGCTCTCCGGGGAGCCGCGGCCGGGGTCCGGGGGGGCCGTCGGCGGTCGGGGTTGCGGGATGAGAGCGGCGGTGTGGAGAGGACGCGGCCTGGCGTCGCGGGAATGCGAGCTCTCGGTCGGCCTGTAACGTCAGCCCCTCCGGGGGCTCCTCGCTTTAGTTCGGTAGCTGGTTTGGACGAAAAAAGTGGGTTTTGTTTTCGGTCTGGAAGGAAAAGGTGGGGAGAAGCGGTCATCTCGTGGCTGCGGGCGGGTGGCCGAGTTCGCGTGCCACCTGTCAGGTGTCATCCGTAACCCCGGCTTTGTTCTGGCCTGTGCTGCAGGGATTCCGAACCTGGCAGGGATTCCGAACCTGGCAGGGATTCCGAACGTGGCAAGGAGCTCGCGGCGAGGTCTGGGCGACATGGCGAGCCTCCTGCGTATCGCTGTCAGCGGCTGCTCGGCTCCTATTTTTGGCAATGTGTTACCACCTAAGGTGTATTCTGCAAAGACGCCGTGCTTGCGGGTGTTTAGAACCTACCGGACGCTCACGTCCCAGGCAGCTCCAAAGCCAGGTGAGTCGATTAAACTGTTGTAAATGATCTTTTGCTATGAAACATGAAGGTGGTTTGAATTTTTCTTTCAGATGTGCGTTAGTGCAGAAAAGACTTAAAATGAACACTCTTAAATCGCGTCGGCAGCGCGCTGGAGTTGTCAGTAAGTCGCAGTGCAATTTTACACTGGCTTTAAAGGGCTCATGCAGAAGGTGTTTTCATTTATTATGAATACTCTGGGTCCAAATAGTTTTTATGGGTAGGGGGTCGGAGGTCCTGCTGACACCTTGCTCAAGGGAAGTATTTAAACAAATGCTTTTCTTAGCTAAAAGCCCGAGTTGAGTTTTGGTGGTACAACTCTCTGTGTGCCTGCGGGGAAAAACACAGCCCTCACACAGAGAATATCTGCAAACATGACTATATGTAGATGTAATTATCCCATCTAAAAAATCTGCTAACTTTATTGAGGAAACTCATAAGCCGTACTACCTTGAAGAACATTTGATCTTCATCTTCAGGTGTAGGGTTTGTTGGTATATTTGCACTAATTACTTTTTAGTGCAGATGATGGACAGGTTCAGGTGTTTTCAGGGGCAAAAGGGAGGGGCGAATAGGGACATCCTTGCTTCCAGTTTAGGATGTCAGCTTGGTGTATGAAAATCGTAACTGACCTTTTTTTTCCTATCCTATACTGTGGACAGCTGGATAGCTACAAGACTGAGGAACATATGCAACAGGTTTAATGATATTTTTGCCCATTATCTTGCATGGGTCGTGTTTCCCTGGTGGAATTTAGAGGCCCTGCTTCAGTGCAGCTCCAAGGCCTTCTCAGTCTGCGTCGGAATGACGTGGAGAGTTAGACTGATTGTACGCGTAACATTTGGTTATTCCAAACATACACAGTACGTAATGCATTAGGTATTTCAGAGCATTAGAAAAGTAGTGCTGTTTGTGAACAGAAGCCTCTGGTTGTAAAAACAGAGGACATGAGATTAGACTGTGTTAACTCTTGAGAAGCCTGTGTTGTGTGGAATTTCTGGCCATAACAACAGTGGCTGGTGCATTTTGGGGTCCTGTCAAATGCGTGACCTAATGCTTCGGAGCTTCTGAAGAAATGTGACGAGAAGAAGAGTTTCTTTACTCAGAGGGCTCCTGATAATCTGTATCACATGGCTTTTTACCACAGTTGCATGGTGAAACCTGAATTTCTTTGTTGTGACTGACAGGCCAGGGATCTGGGGTCTGTCAGAACTGATCAGGTCATAGTTTTGCCATCCTGTGAATTTGTGATGTTCTAAAATTTTTTTTCCATACTCAGTTACCTGAGTGAAAGAGATGTCTGTCTGTCTTGGTAAGGCAAATTATCCCTTGTTTGGGAGTGTTAACCTGGGACGTAGGAAGCTAGGTTCAGAGTTCTTTCTCAAATGTCCCAGGTAAGTGCCCTTGTTGTTTGAGTTCGGAATCTGTTTTGGTTTCGGCTGCCGCCGGCAACAAAAGCGCCACGCGGCCACCCCTCCCCCCGCCAGCGTGTGGAGGAGAATGAAAAGAAAGAGGCAGAAACTGGTGGGTCGGGATAAGGGCAGTTTAACAGAACAGCAAACAGAGGGAAAACAGGAACAACAACGATACAGATAAGGAGAAAACATGACAAAACCAGACCCGCTCTCTCGGACTGCACCGGCGCCGCACGCTCCCGAGCGAGTTCCCGCCGCGCCGCCCCCCCCACCGGAACCCAGCGTGATGTCACATGGTATGGAATACCGGGCTCTGTTTGGCCAGGTGGGGTCAGCCCCCACCCCCTGGCTGTGCCCCTTCCTGGAGTCTGGCGAAAATTAACCCTGTTCTGGCCAAACCCAGGACAGAATCAAACTTTGTGTTTGACTTTGACTGCAAATTTGATCATGAAACTGAAAGATCTCTTCATTTTTACTGAAATCAGTGTGATCATCTGTGTGTGTGTGTGTGCATGTGTGCATTTGTTTTATGAATCACTTTTCAGCAATCTTTCCACAAGGACAGGGAATTCTGATTAGTATCATGTGTTTAAGCATTCAGTGCTGTCCCTTCAGATCTGTCATGTAGAAGCCCTTATTTAAGGGGGAGTAGTATTCATGCAATGCTTTTTAATGCTGAGAATTACGAGTTTTGTAAGTCTTCTGGTTGATAATTAAGCTGTCCTTACGGTTCGTTTTGGTAACATGAGATTTGTCCTTCAGTAGAGGACAAATCAAGGTTAAAACAGCCATTGAATGACAAATTAGTAGCAGTACTGTTGCCTGTGTATACTTTTTAAGTGCTCTTGAATCAAAATTTAGCAGCATATAAAATAACTACATTTTATGCTTACTTTTAGAAATTATCTTTTGATTATAGTGACATTTGGTAAAATCACTGTAATGCCAAGAAGAGTGAGTTTTCTGAAAAGACTTAGTGTCACAGTTATTATTCTTAAGCCTGTGGTTATTACTTTTGTTCTCTCATTAGTCCAGGATATATTATGCAAAAGAATAACAGCTCCTTGAGGAGTGAAGAGATCTGGAGTCAGTTGAAAAGTAAACTTGGAGGATGGATACTTTTCTTATTGCTATTTATTTTGCTGTTATTTTCTTTGTTTCTTAGAAACATAGGAATTTTCGTACAGGAGTAAACAAGTATTCCTGTAACCTGTCTTAAATAGTCGCTAGTGCCAGATGCTTCAGAAACAGATGCAAAGTTTTCCCAAGTCCTGGGAAAGGTGCATGTGAAGTGACAGACTCTGAGGTTTCCAGTATACTTCCAGATTGGTTTGTCCTACAGCTCTGTGACTTTTACCTGTCTCTGTCTTGGGATTTAGAATGTCCTTTTTATTTTCATGCTTCTTTCTTAATGTTTCCTGTTTTTTTTCTAAATCTTGCAGAACGTTTAAATCTGTGACGGTTTATTGTGAATTCTCTAGATAAGCTGTACGTTATTTATAAACCATAGACATTGTCCTTTCCTTTCCTTGTTTTTTTTTGTATCTCCTTGCTTGTGTAGGAAGAGGGATCAGGTGTTTGTTTAATCTTCTGTACCATTCTTTTTTTTTCTTTTTTTCTTTTTTTTCTTTGTTTTCTTTTTTTCTTTTCTTTTTGCCAACGTCATATTGCTGTTCTTCGGAATATGTCCTCATCTTCAGAACAGATGAGATGGTTTGTTTAAAGCTAATACTGGAGTAACTTAGATATCAGGCAGGTTACATATGCTGTTTTCCCATCCCAGAACATTTGGCATATAGTCAAAACGTCTCCTTTCTCTTTTCTCTAAGTTAATCTCTAATATTTGTTGATACTCTTTTGCTACAAACTACTTTCTCAAATCAGGTTGAGATAAAAACCTGTGTTTTTCTCTGTTTCTGTATGTACAACATTCAGAGTTTTCTTGATAGTTTTAATTTAGGATCTTCTTTAAACAGTCATTTTGTAGATGGAAGTTAAATGGAGAAAATTGCTTTTATAGTTATTTTTAATTGTTTGATTTCTGAAGCTTGGAAATGTAGACTACCTACTTAGTTTGTTTGCTTGAAGTTTGAGACTGCTTTGAGTATGTTCTCCTTAGACAGTCAAGATTATGTTAAGGGGATGAGAAAGAGTGGCTTCTTACTTGTTTTTCTAAACGCTAATTTATCTACATTCCATACTAGGATTCTAAGAGTTGTGAAATTTAACGATTGTACTTTTGATAGTGGCAGAATCCTTTTGGTGTTGATTATTTGTATCAAAAAAGTACTGTGTGTCTCCTATGCAATGAACAGTACATTCAAAATCTTCATGTGACTCAAACGTGCTCAAGGTATATTGAGTATACTGAAGGTATATTGAACTGCTTTTGGAATATGTTCTTAATGTCATGAAGCAGTAAGTCAGTTACTAAAGCATACTCAAGGCAGTGCTTAAAGAGATTTGTTGGACGTGGAGGCTTAGAAAGGCAATTTGGAAGCTTCACACTCATGCAGTTTTAAACCCATGGCAAGGATAACAGATGTGCTTTCTCAGAATAAAACCTGAATCAAGATCTTAAGTTTGCAATTCTAGATTTCAACCTTTCAAAAATAATGACTTCAATGAAATTGAGTTCAACAGACCAAATCTCTGTGTGTGTAGCCTCCTTCAAACACAGTATTTATCATACCCTGTCCTGGAGTTCTAACATAGATCTTGGCTTTGTGATTGTAGACATTGGCTCCATTTTGGTGCAGAATGATGTGATAGCTCAGGGTAGTCTGCTTGAAAAGTCTCCTATACCTGCTCTAGCTAAAGGCTGGCAAACTGACATCTGTTTGCTTCTGTATTCATTTGCGTCTATATTCACTGGTTGCTAGAAATCTGATAGTGCGACAGAGGAGAAAAGAAGGTGTGAGGCAGATGAGATTTGTTGGATATTTGTCTTGGATTTGATATCCCAAAGCATTGGAGGAGGGCGTAGTTCTCAGTATTGGTGTCTGGTAATTTGGCTTACCAATAAGCTGCAAATACTTTCTATCTAAAAACGTTTTGCCTATTTTTGTTGCATGCAAGATGTAACAATGTGAAAGAGAAATGAGGAAACACATTTTACATTTAATGAGTGCATATTCCTGTCCCATCCCTCCTAGCTATTTATTGCTAGTACTCCACACAGGAGCAAGTGAACAGAAAAAGTGAAAAAGAAATCAGAAGCATCAGTTGTCATATGAGCCTTAGGAGCTAAAAAAAAGTTAATTTTTTTGCTTTAAAAAAAAAAAAAGTGTAAAAGCTTTAGTCGGGTGTCGCTGTGCCTTTAAATTTACAGTCATCCTTCTACTCCCTGTATAATTCCTTCCTTCCTTCCTCTGCATTTGTGTGCTGCAAAAACTTCCAAAAGGACAAAGAGAAGGTAGCACTCCAGTCCTCCTTTTCTTAGTGCTTCTTGAACAGCTTTTTGCAGTCTATCCTAGAGCTACTTCCTTTCTAAAATGATGGTTGGTCCCTGTTATCCTAACAAATATCAGTCTGCAAAGTGTCATTTCTGGTTCTAAAAGATGAGAGCTCATTTCCACTGAGTTGATTTACTGAAAATCAGAAGCAGGACTTTATTGTGCAGTAATTAGGAGAAGAATGATGAGAAAGTCCCCTTCAAATGACAAGGATGATTTGTATGAGTGACAGCAACAGTTACTGTAGCTTTCAAGAGGTTAGTGCTGCTGTGATAGGAGTGCCTTGAGTGGCACGGTGATGTTTAGATGTGGTGTGTGCTGATTAAACAGTTCTCTGCAAAGCTTTGTTACCTTTGTGGGTCTGTTACTTAGGTGGGCATTCTCGCTCCTGTTGTGAATTTATGTTCCTTTAAAGCATGTTTTTCTGAATGTGACTTTTGTCTTGTAATATAAAGAATTTTAAATGTTCCCCAACATGCAAAATACCAAAACACTTGTGTCTTCAAATTATTTGTTAACATTTTCTTAGTTTAATTTGAAAAAGGAATCTAAAATTTAAGAAAATAAAAATAATTAGAAGTAATGCACTTCTTTGTCTGGTGATCTTTCATGCTGTCTTCTTGTTGGATGTGTTCAATCAGTTTTTTTTAATGGGTTAGAAGACTGACAAGTACAGGTAGATATTTAAGTACTAGTTTTTAGCAACTCTGTATTTCAGAACATTGTAAGTTGATGGCATCTTGAAAGTTGTTAATCTAAAACATTTTCAGATGTTAGACTTTAAGAACCTTATAGTCCAACTCTTTTTTCATAGATATTTAGATTTAAAAATATCAAAATAACAATTTCTCAAAGCTCCTATAGTGTGGTATGGTTTTGGCTTTCTTTTGCTGGTTTCTATCTTAAAAAAAAACAGGAAAGAAAACTGAAAGGAGGTCTTCCTAAAACATGGAACACATTACTAGTCTGGTACAATTTTTTGTAGCACAATACAGAGTATTGGTGACCAAATTAAAAGCAGATTTGTAACTTAAAACAAGCTTTTCCACCCCTCCTCCCATTTTTTTTGGTTCATTTTTTTGACTTGGTTTGTGGTTTATTTACTTACTTATTTTTTATTGTTGTTATTGCTTGGTCTCTGATGTGAGTGACTGCTTAGGCTCCTCAAATTATATCTCATTAATATGTATTTGGTGTGTCTCATGTATCAATGTCACAATCCAGGGTTAAATGCTGGACAGACATAGGTGAAAGCTGGTGCAGAGCTGGGCCTGTGTGCTGGACGGCATGCTGGCTAGAATAATTGAAACAGTGTTTTAGTTTAATATACAATTATTGTGCTTGAGTCTTTGTATTTATAAATAATGTATTTAAACACTTGATTGGATCAGAGACGTTTAGCTGTCGGATGTTAGACTGGAAGCCCACAAATTGTACATGAACAAAGTTAGATGTTTGTAATTTGAAACCTTAAGCTAAAACTGATAAATTACAGCTTCAGCAGTTTCCTGGTGTTACTTAGCAGAGCTTTGAACAAGTTAAGACAAGGAGGTAACACTGAAGGGAAGTATAATTGAACAAACTTGTAGATGGATATTCCATTATTCTTCAACTACTCCTGAATTCACATTTTTCATTTCTGTAGCACCTCTTAGAGTGTCGATGTAGTTGTGCTTTTCAGTGTAGTTTGTGGTATGTACGTTACATTCATGAATAGTGATCTGAGAAAACTGTAATTTGATAGACATTAAAGATATGTTCAGTTAAAATGCAGTTCAGCTGTTCAAACTCCTTTGTTTATTGCTTCACAATAAAGTTGAAGTGACTAGAGGGGGGATTTAAATTCTCCTTTCCCCAGGCAGAATGTGTTATCACCAGAATATCACTGTGTATTTTATAAATCAGAATGCCAGTTACACAATCAGAGCTGGATAAATTCAGATGGGTGTGAACTGCAACAAACACTTGTTACTGCTTGTGTGGCTGATTGTGCTGACCTGCTGATTCCTGAGAGAACAGGGATGTCTAGCAAGATGGTGTCGTGTAAGGAAATGTAAACTACACTGCTAGAAAACATCATTCTGCTCCCTCTTCTGTTAGGAGGGAGAATTGCTGAGTGTGACATGTCTGCGTGTGTCTGTACAGCACTGAAGAGTGCCATCAATACCAGTTAATCTTTAGTGCAACTAATGCTGTCTTATCTGCCACTCTTACAGGAATTCCTTATAAACAGCTGACTGTAGGTGTCCCCAAGGAGATATTTGAGAATGAGAAAAGAGTGGCTCTATCACCGGCTGGAGTTCAAGCCTTGATTAAACAAGGCTTCAATGCTGTGGTGGAATCTGGTGCTGGAGAAGCTTCCAAATTTTCTGATGACCATTACAGAGAAGTTGGAGCAAAGATCCAGGGGACCAAGGAAGTCCTGGCTTCTGATTTGATTGTCAAAGTAATTGCTTTATTAATATATTTCCTATTACATTCTTTCTGGAGAAACATACAGGTCGATTTTTTCTAATGCTGAAAGTTCAGTAAGTAGGCCCCTTTAAGTTAATGTTTTCCATTCTAAGTTCTGATTCAGTTTTAGTCTGTCCTTTTCTTTTGTTGTTTTTTAATAGCTTAAGTGTGCATCTGCAGTAATAAACTAGTAAATGGCAGCATTGAAAAAAATGGAGGATAATTTCTTATCAAGTTTTTAACTACGTTGGAGGATTTGTGTTTTCTAGAGGGAGGTAGACTAGTTCTGGGCTCTAATCAGGTGACATCCCTGCTCTCAGAAACTTTCGCTCTGAAATTAGTAACATAAAACTCAAGTTACTCCTTAGAGAGAGTTGCTAGGAATTCTGGAGGTGTAAGTTTCTAACTTTTCTCAATCAGACATCTGACAATTCCACAGCAACAGTGTGTCTCAAAAGTATTTGTAACTAGAAGAGTTGTAGCTGATCTGGGAAGACTGCTAAAAGTGAAGGTGCGTGAGAGATATTAGGTTGTTCGGAGTCCTGAAGAAAAAAAAAGAACAAGACCTTAAATTTGATGTTTCCTTTCCTGTCATAAAAGCTAGTAACTGCTGGTTAGAAGCCACCAGATCTTTCTGGAGGCGTATGCTGACTATCACTGCCCTGTCACCAGTCCTCCTGGAGCTGACTGAGAGATGGACTGCAGTTGAGAAGTGCAATTACTCAGTTTGGTTGTGTAAACAGATTTTGATATACTTTGTGGTTGGGAATGGACAGACTGCAAGCTGGGAGAAAGGAAGTGGAGTGTGTTCTGATTTATTTCCTCTGACTAATTTGGAAACATCTCTCTCTCTTCAGGTGAGGGCTCCTATGTATAACTCGGCTCTAGGTGTACATGAGGCAGATCTTTTTAAGACAGCGGCTACCCTGATTAGTTTTATCTACCCAGCACAAAATCCAGACCTCCTGAAAAAGCTTGCAGAAAAAAAAACTACTGTCTTGGCTATGGATCAGGTTCCACGGGTCACCATTGCTCAGGGATACGATGCACTTAGCTCCATGGCCAACATTGCTGGGTATGAATCTTACTTCTTTATTTGTTGTTGTTTTTCTTTCCTCTGGAGCTTGAGTAAGTATAGCTGGATTGAAAACTATGTGCTTTGATATTAGGTATATCTAAAAAAAAATATTGCATTTCTATTTTCATGTAGTTTCAAGCAGGATGATGCTGTTGGAGGTGCCAAATGACTTAAGTTTGTTATGGTCAGCTTTGCAGTAGAGCAGAGCAAGGCTTTTAAAAAAAAAAAAAATTAAGGCAGTTATGCTAATTCCTGGGCTGCTTTGTCTTCTAGTACCTTTTTGATCTGAACTAGATCAGAGCAGGCTCCAAGATATCCTGAAGACAGCTTGAGCACTGATTGTCTTGTCATTGGGATCTGGTGGTGTTGGGAGCTAACTAACGCGAAAAGCACTTGGTGTGAATGCAATTGCCATGGCAGATATAAACAAAAGATCAAATATTCTTAGATGTCGTCATGCTTTGCGACTGATGTTGTAGGTATTGTTGTGAATTAAAATGTTGTTGTCATCAAACTGACTTCTGCTATTAGGTTCGTTATTGCTGTGGGTTTTTTTTTTTACTTTTTACTTAGATTATGTTAATGAGGCATAGTAAGCCTTGAAGATGACTGCCAGATTTTGTGGACACCAGCAGTGTATATCCACATACATGTCTGGCTGCTTCTCTGTGTTTTCATTCTGTGTAATTTTATTACAACATAGACATTTGTAATGTATTTAAAGGTATAAAATCTACAAGCTTTATTACAAATTAGAACTAATTTTACAGCATACAGACCTCTGTATGTCCCTGCTAGAGACAGGAAAGAGAGTGGAGTGGAACTGTTGAACCACAACACTGTTAGTAAAAATGCAAGAAAATCTGCACTGTTCTTAAGAAAAGACATAATTATGCATTAATGTGCATTTTCAGATAGCTCTGCTGATGTTAGCTTGGCATCCAGCCACCTGTTGTTGGATGGCTAAAAAGCTGGTGGAGCAAAAAAGGAACAAGGTTAAGCTATTTGCCCTAAGGCAGATAGCTCTGGAGAGTTAGGGTCAGAGTATCTCTTTTTGAATGTGTGCTTGCTTGCCTGAGTGAGCTCACGGCATAATTACTCTGGATTTTGCAATTGCTTGTTCATGTTTCCACCCTGAACAATCCTCAGGTTACAACCTTTGAGCGTCTCTTCAAAGACCACAGAGCTAACTTTTCACAAGTTAGGCATTTATTGTTCAGGTAAAAATTTACTTGAGTGTGAATAGTTATGGACATACAGTATATTGCAGTCCAAAAATCCTGTCTGAAAATGCACTCTGTGATTTTAAAAAAACAAGAAATATGAACAAAGACAGACTATTAAATTTGTGCTCAATAGTAACGTATTAAACTTGCTTTATTCTACACATGGTATGGTCAAATGTTCATCCTTTCGATTGCTGTCATGAATGCAATTTTACTGAGCCTGGGATAATACTGATATGTATTTGTCCTTAATTGACAGTTACAAGGCCGTGGTACTGGCAGCAAATCACTTTGGTCGATTTTTCACGGGTCAGATTACAGCTGCTGGTAAAGTTCCTCCAGCAAAGGTATGTGCAGTCAAACAGATGTTGTGGCAGACGAGTATGTGTGCTCCTGAGTACAGTTAACCACTGCTGAAACTGTGTTAAAAGGCTTTCTTCCTGCCTTGGGGCTAGTTCTAGAGACTTTAGAGCTTGCTATAGTTATTCCCATACCGATTTTCATTCACTACCTGTAGTGTCATTTTTTTTAATAATAGAATCATTTGAGTTTTATTTAAATTTGCTGAGTTTTAAACATGAGACCTGCTATACGTGGATGGATTATTGGTTGGGTTTTTTTTGTTTTTTTTTTTCCAGATGGGGAAAGGTAAGAAAGCAGTTACGAAAAGTCAGGGATGTTGTGATTTCTGGTACATTGAAGGCTGAGATGGAAAGGATTGCTTGATTGGAATTGCAAGTGGATTGGGTTGAAGAGAAATGAAAGTAGAAGTAGGGAAGGAAAAAAAAAAAGGGACATAAAGTAAGGAGAAAACCTATACTTACTTACACAAACTGTTAGCTACAGATGAGTTGGCTCTCAGATAAGTGAAGTCAGGAGTTACAGCTTTTAAACTGTGAGATTTTTGGGGCAGCTTTACTAAAGTTGTTCTGGGTTCTGTGTCCTAAGGTAGCTTGTTTAAGTGGCAGGTTAATGAGGTGCATCTGCAGCTGTGAAAGCAGTACAGTACTGATGCTTTTCTAACCAGCTCTAGTTTTAGTTTACGCTTCAAACATGATGATGTTACTGTTCTAGGTCTTGATCATCGGAGGAGGAGTTGCTGGTCTGGCTTCTGCAGGAGCAGCGAAATCAATGGGTGCAGTGGTTCGTGGATTTGATACTAGGTAGGTGTGTGAAATGGTAATAGCAATCTAAAATTATTTTACGATTAAGTAGTTTGTGGTTGTATTACAGTGAAAACACTTGTACTGCACTGAATCACAATTCCTTTCCTATGATTTTTATTCCATCATTATTCCTCCATTTTTTTATACCTCAAAACAACCAGACCTTCCAAAGAGTCCTTCTCATTAAATCATTCAGAACTATATGAATAAAAGAACTAATTGCTTTATGAAAATGAGAAAGTTAAGGCATTTATCCAGGATTTCATGTGTCTCTTATTCTTGGGGACACAGGGAAAATAGTGAAGAAATAATCTTCATGCCCTTGTTTTTATAGCTTGCTTTGATCCAGGTGCATGGCTGTGTACTGTCATTCACCTCTACTCTGCTGATCCCAGAGAGGCCAGCTAGGAGCTCTTTGGAGAGACACTTCTTTCAATCTGTTGAAGGAGAGAGAGAGATTAAGTTATTTTATTTATGAAACTCAAGATGAAAGAACAGAAACTGCAACTTAAGCTGCTTTAAATACTGCTTTCCTTGGGTCTCTTACTTATGTTCAGAAGGATTATTTTGTCCCACAGCCATTTTTTTAGAGCAATAGACTGGGAAAATTACAGAGCACAAACATTTTTCTTCTTATTGCTACAGGGACTGCAAACTTGAATAAATTTTTTTCTATTAAATGTCTGCCTTATATTGAATTTGTGTGCACTTAATCGTGTATTTGCATTAAAATTACTTTACATGTTTGTTTTTATGCAGAAGTGGCATCAAGTGCTACTTAGCTGTATCTAATATGAAGGAATAAAAGTGAATGTATCTCCAGATTTATGAAGTGCAATACAAAAAAAATGTTGCCTGCAGTTTGTTAGGAAAATCTTCACATGCCTTAAAACAAACTGTAAAGCGTGATCAAAATCTGTCTAAAACTTTTCAGATTTTTTTTTAATTCCCTTCTTAAGCATCCTGTATGCTTTTGTCTTGGTGTACAAGAATGTTTGTGTTAAATCCTCTGCATGTTGTGAATGTTCACTTAGCACTGATATTTAGTCTCTTTATTCACTGTGGTATCACCTGATGCAAAATCAACTACAGATTTACAGGATAACTGTAATGCCCCCCCCCCCCCCAACCAAAAGACACCCCCCCCCCCCCCAAACATCCCAAACACCACCCCCACCCGCAAGCCTTTCCAGCCCCTAACCAATGTTACCTGTGAAAAGAAGACTTACTGGTATTTCCCACTTCACAGGTTAAAAATGGGGCCACAGTCTGTGTATTTATGACCTATCTTGGGCATCTAAGTTTGGGCTGTAGATTTACCTAGTCATGACACGAGAAGTGGGTGAGCAGAGTTAGTCAACAGTTAATTTCACATCTTTGAAACTTTCTTGAAGCAACTCCTACTGACTGTACAGGAAACCATAGGCTACCTTTATTCCTTATGCAAGTATCTTCATTAGGGACTTACAATTAGTGATGCAAATTAGTTTTCACTAAATGCAGAAAGTTGAGGACTTCATTATGGTCTCCTTAATCCTAGGGTAAGTTTTAGATCTCTTAGATGAAGATTACTACTACTAAAAAGACCAAAAAAGACATGGTGGATTTTTAAAGCAGTGTTTTTTCTACTCCCCCAATCCCCCCTCCCCCCCCCGCATTTTGTTCTTCTAGAGCTGCAGCTCTGGAACAGTTCAAGTCTCTTGGTGCTGAGCCTTTGGAAGTAGACTTAAAGGAATCTGGAGAGGGACAAGGTGGTTATGCTAAAGAAATGTCCAAAGAATTTATTGAGGCTGAAATGAAACTCTTTGCCAAACAGTGCCAAGATGTTGATATTATCATCACTACAGCACTTATTCCAGGTATGTTTCATGTGCAAGATGCTGATTTTCATGTATCTTGTGTAAGTTAGCATGTTTTGGAGCTGTGCCTGCAGTGAAAACAGATGTGTTAATGAATTACATCTGCATAAGCACGTAACTTTTCCCTTCCTTGATAAATGCCTGGTTTAAAAATGTGTACCTTTTTTTAAAGCTTCTGTTTTCGCAAACGAGCAGTGCATGACTCAACATCGTCATGTTTTCTTATTAAACAGGGAGTAGATAGTAATAAAAGAAGAATACATTTTTCTTGTGTATCTGTTGCATCACTGCTCCTCCTGCTGTCAAGCTTGGGCATGATATTGAGCTTCAAGTCCAATTGAAACAGTACTGTCTTTTGTAAGTGAAACATAGCAAGGTAGAGCTTAGGTTCTAGTGCTTTGTAGTGCGCAGCATCTGTCTTTTAATAACTTACGATGTAGTGTTTCTTTTTTTTCTTTGTTATGACTTGAAGTATAAGATTGTCCTCAGTAATCGAACCACATCCAAAATCAGACTTGCCAGCATCTTTGGCAGACTGCCTGTGCATACCTTTTTGTATGCTTGGGAGCAGGATGTTCTAACATCTCTTCTCTCTGCCTATATAAACAAAGCTTCTGTGACATTTCGTCCTAGGTACTGATAACTTGAAAATTTCACTTGGAAAAATAAGGTTTAGAGAGAGAGAGAATGGGAGGACTCATCTCCTGAGCTCTACAGATAAAAAGCTGTATTTTGGGTTTTAACTTACTATGCCTTGTCTTGTCAGGCAAAAAAGCTCCTGTCTTGTTTAAAAAAGATATGATTGAATCAATGAAGGAAGGTTCAGTTGTTGTGGATTTAGCTGCAGAAGCAGGAGGAAACATTGAGACTACAAAGCCTGGAGAAATGTATGTTCATAAGGTGAGTGTTTTAATCTGCAGATCATTCTCGTTTTGCGTGAATTCACATTGTGTTTTGTAAACTGTATGAAATGCTGAAAATGAGTAGCTGATTTTGTTATTTGGGCTTAAGTAATGCTTTACATTTGCATTTTGTCACTAGTCATCTCTATAACAATTTGAAGATTTTTAAAGAAACAAATACCTTTGTGTAGTGTTAATTTAGTGGTTAGGTATGGAAGTGTTACTACTTAGACTTCAAGTCCAGTGACTTGTCTCTGCTGAGTTGAGGGTGTGGTTTGTTTTCTGTTTCTTGGTCTGTCTAAGGAGACGGCAGTAGCAATAACTTCTTTTGACTTGCTTATCACCTCCCACAACTGGAGGTTAACAGTCCCTGTCAGAGGTAAGCTAAACAAGTTCAGACTATGTCAGTGCTTACTTCAGTGCAAGGTCTGTGGCTTAGCTCTATATAATTCGCGCTTCAGGAGGGTGCTGTCTCTGTATGTCTTTAGCTTCACCAGCATGAGCATGTCTGCCCTGGAGTATCCAAACCACTTGTAACCTAAAGCAGGAGTAGTGTGAATTTGTTCATTAAACTAAGCAATTTTGCTCTGGACTGAATTAACTCCATTAGTTTTGCTCCAGTGTTCATTGGCTCAGTTGAGAGCTTGTTCTCTACTTTCTGGGTTTTGTTTTTGTTTTTTGAGAAATCTGCTAGCAGTTACAGAAATCTGGATGATGAGATTTAAAGTAGCAGATTTCCAAGGTCAGTATTTGGTAATGTAGGACATAATGCTGCTGTTATGCGGCTCTAGGGAAGCCTGTAGGACATACTGCTGCCGTGGTTTTCATTAATATAAGCAGGGCTGTTTGTGTATATATCATGAATCACACATTGTATTTGGCTTTGTGGTTTTCTAGGGCTTTTGATGTCATTGCTTAGAAATTGAAATTAGAGTATGTGGAACAGAAATAAGCAGGTACTTGCATGAAGAATTTACATGGAGTGCTTTTAGTCAGAGGAATATTACCCCTGGGTGTCGTGTATTGGCACTGTGGAAAGGAGCAGCAGTGCAGAACTGTTAGCACTGTGCTAGAGCGTTGCATTCAGAAGCCAGATTTCCTGGTAGCCTGCGTAGATCTTAGCTGTAAGTTGCAGGAGCAGTGTTTTAACACAAACTTGCTTGAATGTGAAAAGTGTGTGCCAGCATCAGCTTCCCATACCTTCCAAAAGCTCAAGCACCTGATAGCCAGGCATACTCACATGTGTTCTTTGGACAGTGTGGATATATAATGGTACATATTTACATAAATGTGAAGCCGGGCGTATTACTTGCACAGCTAGCTAGCTTTGACGAAGCTCCCTTCACTCCTTTGTCGTATAGAAAGTTGCCTCCAATGCGTGCCCTCCAGAAGGACAGAGAAGATGCCGAGCATTGGACAGGATAATCTGTTACCTGGTTGCTTTGACAAGCTAAGTTCTGAGAGTATGGTAGGATTTTGAGAGAACAAGGTCTTGCACCAACACGTTGTCTTCTCTGTGTAGGTTTGTGGCTAATAGCATTTAAAGTGTTGGGTTTGATCATACTGAATTCTGTAACTGTTGTGAGTAATCCCCCCCCAGCTTACTAGTGTTAGAGGTGTAGGTAACAGTTTTAATTGGGGTTAAAACCAGAAATAAGCAAAACAGGGTATATATTTACAAAAGGATATATTGGACGAGATACTGCTTCTTCAGAGATTGAACTAATCCTTAATATTTTACTTGAATTATTTCAGGGTGTTACACACATTGGCTACACAGACCTGCCTAGCAGAATGGCTACTCAGGCCAGTAGTCTGTATTCCAATAATATTATCAAGCTCCTAAAGGCTATTAGTCCTGACAAAGAGAACTTCTACTTTGATCCAAAAGATGAATTTGATTATGGGACTCTGGATCATGTGATTAGAGGAACTGTAGTAATGAAGGTAAGCCAGTAAATAATCCGTTCTGAATTTGTGAGTACATACTTTTACATTTATCAGTGTTGTCTCTTACAGTGCATTCAAAGACACTGCATGCCAATAGACTTTAGGTGTGGCTTGATGGACAGTGTTGGCAATCATGTTTGTATTCAGCTGAATATTACTTTCTCCCTTTTTGTGAAGGGAAACCTCTTTGCCTTTGTCTTGTCATGGTTAAACAAATAGTTAATGTCTACTGTTAAAAAATAGGAAAAAGATGCTATTTGCTTATTGTATTCATGTGATAAAAGCATAGTTATTTAAAAGATGTTTGAAACTTTACTACAGGACCAGAAAAACATTCTTCCTTTTTTTTAAAAAAAAAAATAAATACATGTTTCTATTCTGATAAAAGTAATCAGAAAAAAATGGTGGAACTAGAATATGCAGGATACTTCTTTTAGGGAACAATAAAATACAAATTTAGGGCATGGGTCAGTATGGGCTTTCCTCCTGCAATTATAAGGAAATATTAATTTGCTAGTTAGGTAAGAGGTATTCATTTCTGTTGAGTTTTGCTGCATAATGTTGCCAACATTTTGTAATGCTTTTTTGTAATGCTCCTACTCTGGAGAAGGCTTGCACTGACTTCAGGTCTTGCAGACGACTGAAGTGGTGTGTACAGCACAGGTCTGACAGCTCTACCAGTTATTCCTCCAGAGGCCAGAAGAACACCACGAAACGAACAGAGACATCATGCTTGCTACCTAGCTGAGGTCTGGGCAGGCTGTGATTACAGTTCAGATCTGTAGCAGATCTTGCTATTTCCAAGACCGTGTTTTATTTTACATAAGTGTTTTCCGTTTAAGGAACTTTATCTCTTTGTTTTGGTTTCCGTTTTCAAGCATGTGCTGTATTTCTGCAAGGTGCTCATGGAGATTGGTACTAAATCTTGTCTGAAAAATGTGTAAACTGGTATGGTTAACTTGGTCAGGCTGTACTGATCATCCAGCCTTGCAGACTTCTGCTGATGCAGAGAAGGAAGATGTTGCTGTGGCATGGCTGTGGGATGTTACGTCTTAATCTGAGTTGGAGGATTAAGAAGAGTAGGCTCCTCTAACTATAAATCATCTGCCATGTTAGCGATAACTGTAAATATCTCTTGTCAGGATGGCAAGGTGATTTTCCCAGCACCTCCACCAAATAACATTCCTCAAGGAGCCCCTGTGAAGCAGAAGACTGTAGCAGAGCTGGAAGCGGAAAAAGCAGCTACTATTACACCTTTTAGAAAAACTATGACTAGTGCATCTGTATATACAGCAGGTAGGCAACTTCCACAGTTGGAGAATCAGAGTAGAGCGCTCCTCAGAGCAGTTGATTGTGTGGTGTATCCTAGTGCAAAATCAGTGTAGTGCAATAATTGCTTTTGAGAGGGAAAATAAAATTTTAAAAATTTAACTAAAAGTATTAATATTTCAAACAGTGCTGAGTCATACTGTGTGCATGTACTTGTGTTTGTGCGTCAGAACTCCTGCAAGAGGTAATTAATGAATTGAGTATTCTTAATTTTAGCCTCTGTTCTTCATGTGCATGCTTTGAGTCTTCCAAGTAGTATCTCAGCATGATTGTGACTCTTCTACCTTTTTACTGTAGAATGGGAGAGTGGCAAGGTTCAGTGTTGGTGTAGAAACCTCTCTTTGCTGCTTTGTGTGCGTGCATAACAGATGTGTGTACTACATTTATGGTTTTATTTTCTATTGTAAAAGAAACACTGTCACTGAAAGAACCTTGTAGTTGACAAAGATGATTCAGCTGATCTTGAAATAAGTCTATGCCCAAAACACCATTTTGCTTTTAGCTCAATACTGGACTCCTGTTGTACAGAGTTTAAATGTAAGAAACCATTGGAAAGTTACAGATAAGTTTTGCTGTGCTTTTCTTCTAGGTTTATCCGGCATGTTAGGACTGGGCATTGTAGCTCCTAATACTGCTTTCACGCAAATGGTAACGACATTTGGCCTAGCTGGAATAGTGGGGTACCATACAGTATGGGGTGTGACTCCTGCGCTTCACTCTCCGCTCATGTCAGTGACTAATGCTATCTCAGGTAAGTAGCTGTCACACAACTGCTTATTTTCTATTTGAAGTAGGCACACCTCCTTTTACTTGAACTTTAGACAGAAATCTGATATGCCTTTTAAAATGCCGAAGAGCCTTGTACTACTTTGCATGTCTGAGTTTACTTTCATAAATAGCAGGGACACCTGAAACGTACTCTTTCTGAGAGTAAGTTTTTTTCAAGGGAAGGGCAAATGTAGTGCTGTGTATTTTTAATTTTTGTGAGTAATTTTTCACTCTTAACCTGTTTGCTTTAAATTTTGTTTTGCTTGGAATACTGCAGTCTCTCCTCTCGTAGAACATGTATTTCCTCCTACCTCTCCAAAAAGTTGCACTGAAAATAATGTGTCTTTCGTATTTTCTACGTTTCTTTTTTTTCATCTCCTTAAACTATGTGTTTTGAGAGAGGGTGGGAAAAGAAAAAAACTCCTAAGTGACCCGTAAGATTCAGAACTCTAAATATGTTATTTATATATCTCTGTGTGCATATATGTGACAGGTCACGAGTATGATCTGCTTTGACTGTTAAAAGCAAAGTTTCTTGTATTGAACAAGTAGTCAGAGGCTGACTCTGTGCTTGAGACACTGTCCTTCAAAACTGTATTAATATACTAGGTTCTTTTCTTTGGAAATGTGTTTGTATTGCTGAAAAAGACCACGGTAGTCTTTGTTTAAATAGTAATGTGTAGAGTAGGGGTCAAAATTTGGGTTGGTTGGTACCTGTTTGATATCTGAAAAGAAACTTGCTATAAGTACAGAGGCTTTTAAGGTTCGATTACACTTCTTTTTTTTTCTCTTTTAAATAGGACTGACTGCAGTTGGTGGGCTGGTATTGATGGGAGGAAACTATCTCCCTGAAAACACTCCTCAAAGTTTAGCAGTGCTTTCAGCCTTTATCTCTTCAGTCAATATTGCAGGTATGAATGTTAGGTTTTCTTCTGAGGGTAACCTTAAAGCACTTGTTTAATTCTTTTATTTCTTCTAGCTCTTTAATTGTATAGATTCCAGAAACACTGTTCTGCGAGTAGGATCTGACAGCATCCACCAATAAAGACACCCCTCCCAATTTTCATAGCAGTTATTGTATCCACTTTGCACATGCTGTGGTGTAACCTTTGTTTTAGGGAAGCATTTACATGTGCATTTTTCTTTTACAGTATCCTTCGGGTGATTATTATATGAAATATCTTTTCCTGTGTATCCTAAGATGGTACTGCATTTGTCCTTGTATTCCTTTACCTACTTGAAAAATATACTAGTGGCACAGAACACCATTCTGCTTACTCGAGCCTCAGAAGTCCTGGCTTCACAAATAAAGAACATAAGAAAATGAGCCGTGTCACTTATAAATACTGCTTTTTGCTAGAGTAGACAGGGAAAAGGACACAGTCATAAACTAAGCTGTGTCTATAGTCTGCGTAGAGTGTGGAGCCAGAGCAAGTCCTGCAGGCTTTGCAGCTCCTCCTTTTATGAATTTCCTCCAAAGGTTAAAAAAAGGCAACAAGATCTCACCCTGATTACACCTTTGTTTCATGATTGTTTTGCAGTTTACCAGCTTTTCAGAGGATTTATTTGTGTCAGTTCCTAACTTTGTGTGGTAATATGGTTTAACCAAGTATTTCTCTTACAGGTTGGCATATGCTTAGTTTCAGATACTATATTTGTAAAACTCTTCCTTTACTTTGGCCAGGTGGGTTTCTAGTTACACAGAGAATGCTGGATATGTTCAAACGTCCCACAGATCCTCCCGAGTACAACTACTTGTATCTGCTTCCCGGTGGTGTATTTGTAGGAGGCTACGCAGCTGCTCTCAGCGGTGGTTATAATATTGAACAGGTAAGAAGATAACTTTGTGGCTCTTAGCCCTCTTTTCGCATCGTGGTATGCTTCTTCACTGCTTACTCTGAGGAGTAAATAGCAGATTAGCCATGGTCTTCTCATCAACTACGTATTCCCACGTGGCCAGTCTGAAGTTGATTACCTTTAAGCTTGCAGTCATACCCTAGATGCTGAATGTGTGAATTTTAAAAGCTTCCCTTACCCCCCTTAAAGCAGCAGGTGCTTTGTTATTTATTGGACAGTTTTCAAAAATTACAGCTTAAATATTAGAGCAAGTACAGAAATCAGTCTGTAGTTTAAATGTTTCTGAAAATTCACCTTGGCGTGACAGTTGAAGTAGGTATAATATCTGGATGAGATGAGATTTCAGGGTGGAGGGATGTACAGGGATGGTACCTATAGGACCTTTTATGGTAAACTTCGGTTTGCATTTGTTCTAATAGTAAGAAAAATCAATGTGTATTGCCTTCTGTGTTTGGAAAAAGTGAATCCAAACATAAGTTTATGCCAGTCTTGTAATAAATTTGAGTGTTTTCAGTTATCTAGACATGTATACCTCAGTTCATTTAAGTTTGTTTATACTTTTTTTAAAACAGTTGTTTAGATGTGCCATAAGCAAATTCTGAAACTATTCCTATAATGCACAGGACAGTTTAGTTTTGGGTTTGTACTAAAGGAAAATTTGCTTCTGAACTGATGAGGAAAATAGGCTTGACTCATATTTGGTATTCACAGTGCAGATAAACCAAGGTCAGAAAATGGGGAAAAAGTTTTAATAGATACCACATTTTAATTGGCCAAAATCACATCTTGTATAACAGTTTATCACAGTGAAGAGTTTTGGCTTCAGTTAAGAACTATGACTTATACATGTTCTGGAGAAATCAGCCCTTTTGTGTAATAATTGGAAAGATGTTTATAATGGTTCTGCAATGTCTCTACTTCATTTGTGCATATTGATATTTTTCTTATTTTAAAGATGATGTATCTGGGCTCAGGCTTGTGCTGTGTTGGTGCGCTGGCTGGTCTGTCCACCCAAGGAACAGCTCGTCTTGGAAATGCTCTGGGTATGATTGGTGTTGCAGGAGGTTTAGCAGCAACTCTTGGAGGCCTTAAACCCTCACCTGAATTGTTGGCACAGATGTCGGGTGCAATGGCACTTGGTGGTACTATAGGTATGTGTATGATACTATAAACTAATAATGTATGCTCTATACATGCATTTATGCAAGCTGTATATACACAAAATATTGTATAGCTCACAGGTAAACTGGCTGACTTACATTTATGGCTTGTGTATGTTGTTTTGCAAAAACGTGAACAAAGATTGTAGGTCTCAGGGCTTTTATTAATGCATCAGGATGTGGTAAAGAATGTGGAGACTGGTGGAAAAGCAGGAACTCGGTTAGGGAAACTGGCTATGCAGAGGTGAATGGACTTGCCCAACTTCATAATTCTGTTCAGTTCCTGACTGAATGCTGCAAAATTCCCTTTTTCACACTGTGCTTTCATCACGGAAAATGTTGAATTTCTCAATATTCAATGAAGCTTCTAAGAACACGGCATGCTTTAATCGTCTGATTTCCGTGATAGCCTCATTGCACAAAACACACATAGGCAGCTTTCAGTTAAATGTAATAGCAATTTCCAGTGTAGAACAACTTTTTCCACTGGAACAGGCATGTGTGTACGTGTATTCGTTGCACAGTGAACCATGTTACACTAATTTGTAGCTGCACAGACTGGTTGTGTTTTGTAAGACTTCCCTTCTGTCTTCCACTCTTGATAGGTTTGACGATTGCAAAACGGATCCAGATCACGGATCTGCCTCAGCTAGTGGCTGCTTTCCATAGCTTGGTTGGTTTGGCTGCCGTGCTCACCTGTGTAGCAGAATACATGATTGAGTATCCTCACTTTGCTACTGATCCAGCTGCAAACCTCACCAAAATTGTGGCGTACCTTGGCACGTACATTGGTGGAGTGACCTTCAGTGGCTCTCTTGTTGCTTATGGAAAACTGCAAGGTGAGACCTTCCATTCAGGATTAAGTATTTGCTAAAGGGTTTTCCCCACTCAGGATTTAATTCTGCCTTTAGACTGCTGTGTAATTGGAAAGAAACCCAGTATATTGCATCAGGTAGAAGTTTGTGTGTTTAATTCTTAGGAGTGTACTTTTTTCTTTTTAATTTGATTTAATTTGTGTACAGCTTTAGTTATGAAAAGTTTGTCCTGAGTGCTTGGGCGTACTACTGCTGTTGATTACCAAGTCATGTAAGCTTCCCTCAGTTCATCTTGTCTAGAAATAAGTGTTGCTTTAGTGTTGTTAAGATGCTACCTGACAGTGTTTCTCTAATTGATTTTATTGAATTTTTGTGATCACAATTTGGTATTCCTGAGCAGATATTTTAATTGAAACCCTGGTGTTGCTGGACTCAGTGAGCACCGCTAATATTTGTGGGATTTTGGTCTTAGCATTGCAGGCTTCATTTATGTAGGTAGCTTGTAGTATCAGTTGAGATTGCCACACCTTAAACCATTCAGTTCATTGTCTGTTTACCTACTGTGCAAACTTCATGCCTCATAACTCTTACTGTTTTGGTAAATATGCCTTCTCAATTAAATCCTCACTAGTTCCTGAGTCTTAAGACACCTGAAGGTCTCTTTATTGCGTTTATTTTTGGTGTTGCAAGCACACAGCTTTTGAGAGACTGAGATGATACCTGTACTGAGTTTTGGCTAAGAGCTTCCTATTACTAATCTTGTTACTAGCCTTGCAATGGTTCCTTTGGGAAACATCTGTTTGCTTTCTTCAGTGTTTATAAAAACAGCCATTGAAGGAGGAAGCATGACATGGATGGAAACCTGTCTTCTCTAATAATCTTTTCAAGGATTTGTCAGTAGTATGTATTTCTGCTAAGTAGTTACTGATTTATTTCTTCTCTTTTTTTTCCTCTTCCCTATCTTATCTCTTCCACCCCTTCAGTGATTTGTGCACGTCCCTGCGTATTGCAGCCCATTCTCCTGTTTTTCTTTTATGTTTTTCCCCTGGCATTTTCATATTGGCACGATAATATTAAACATGTCTGTACTATAGAACCAGGGGTAGTAGGACACACACCTTGATGCCTAGTCCTGATACTGTCAGTTCATTCTTTCCCTTAAATTCACCTAAATTTAAATCAGATACTTGGTAAATAATTACTTACACCAAAAGTGACAGATAAACTTGCATTATTTTTACTCTTTGCTGTGTTGCTTGGGGCAGGGTGGGGAAGCCTAGAGTGAAAATAAATACGTAATTGTATTTTTAAACTGAATCACACAAATACCGAACCCTCTTTTCCCTTCAAGTCTCTGCCGGTGTGGGAAGCTGTGGGAAGTCTCTGACTGAGTTATTGGTGAAATTATAGCATTTGAAAGCAGAAGTGTTTTATATATGGGGTCATCCATGTAGTCATATGTCTCTAAGCACACAGCTTTTGAGAGACTGAGATAATACTGTACTAAGAAGTTCCAGCTAAAAGCTTCCTATTACAGAGCTTCATACACAACACGCAGAGACTAGGAGCCAGAATGAAAGTACATTTAAAAAAAGAAAAGGGGCTTTTCAAAGGGAGAAGAGATTTTTGTGATTATTCTGGAGCACTTCAGTGAGATTAGGAGGTAGAATGAGAGTTTAAGCAGGAGTATTTGAGAGTCTAGAGTAAGTTTGAGTGTTGCAATACTGAGTCAGCACAAGGTCTCAGCTTCAGCTGACTTGTTTTATCTTCTGTCCGTCCTTTTCCCTTTTCTTAGTTTTGCTGAGATATTCAGTCTTCTCTGGGGCAAGAGACAGGCTCTCCTGCATGTGTGTGTCAGTCTCTGAACATGCGTTTGATTGCAGGTATCCTGAATTCTGCACCACTGCTCTTGCCTGGTCGACATGCATTGAATGCAGGATTGCTGGCTGCCAGCGTTGGTGGAATGGTTCCGTACATGATTGATCCTAGTTACACGATGGGGATTACTTGCTTAGGTTCTGTGTCAGCGCTCTCAGCCATAATGGTGAGTCGTGGAATTGTAGGAGGTGAAACAAATTAAACCAGCAGATTGTTCTTCAGCTTTGCTGTTCGTTTTGCATTGTTTGCAAATGCTTTGTTGCATGTTTCTTGTTCTAGATTTTATTTTACCATCCTGAGTCACAATCGTCATAGTACCTGTATGCTACTTGCAGTAGCAAGTAGCAACCGACTTTTCTGAATTTAGCTGTAAACCAGAACTGTTCCAGAGAACAGGCACATATGTGTATAATTCCTTTTGCAGCTATGACTTGGTGGAGCCTTTTATATGACAGACTGGTATTTTAAAAGACTTTTTAGAAAGTTTATCATAAAAATACTTAAAAGAGCACTGGATCTACAGGTTATCAGGATAACTTAATCAGATTGTCCCCGTGTGTAACTTTCCCCATTCGCTCACACCAGCTGTTGGAAAATTTACCTTGCATATTACCATTCTGTAAACTGAGTCTTGCAAAGACTGCTTAGTATGAATCTTTTAATGGTATGAACAGTTCGTGGAGCTGGTAGGATATTTTTGCAAGTAAAAATACGTGACTAGGATGAAGACAGAAAAGTGTCTTCCTATCCCGTCTCAAAAGGCAGAATGGGTAAGTACAATCCTCAGGCCACAGCTTAATGTCTCCTATGTTGAAAATACTTGAATAGGTTATCTAGTAACTTGATATGTATTTTTCAGTGCTGCAGGCAGACTGTATTCTCTGTGTGTTCTCCTGAATCGTTGCTTATACTGAAGTATTTTCTTTCTTTTTCCAGGGTGTCACTTTAACGGCTGCCATTGGAGGTGCTGACATGCCTGTAGTTATTACTGTCCTGAACAGTTATTCTGGATGGGCTTTGTGTGCTGAGGGCTTCCTGCTGAACAACAACTTGCTGACCATTGTTGGTGCACTCATTGGCTCCTCTGGGGCCATCCTCTCTTACATCATGTGTGTGGTAAGAAGTCAGCAGAAATTCTGCGTGTTTTCCAAGTAATCAAAAACCTTATTCAGCATGTTTGCTATGAAGATAAGCAATCAGAAGACTAACCTGCTAGGTGTTCAGAGACTAGATAATTTTTGATTGAAACAGTTGAACTAGATGTCGGTCATTTAAAATTTGTCAGCAGGAGATACTTTAACTAGTGAGTTCCTTTCAAACCAAACATTTTTATTAGAGAGTAACTTGAAGTTTGGAGTACAGGAAAATGTGCTTCCTTCAGAGCAGCTACTTTGAAGTACCACGAGGTGGCAGCAGGCGTGCATTAATGTGTTGTTGATACTAACGTCTGTGACAGAGCGAACTTAATCTTCAGCTCTGTGTGTAAATCATATTGCGTTATTAGCAACAATCTCCTTTTCTCTGGAACATTTGTATAGAAGTCCGTTGTTTTCCTATGTGTGTCTCCATTTTGTTTTCAAGGATGGAGAGATAATGACTTAAAGAAAACTGTTCACAGTGCAACAGCTGCCAACCTCCTGATTCTTTGTTGTGTAATTCTATTTCACTTCTGCTCCTGTGTTCTTGTATGATCAGTGTTGCTGTTCTTCTGTAGTGATGTTTTCCTGTGGTCAGCCCTGGATGTCTGCTGTTACTTTGTCTCTAAGTAGTGTTGTTACTGTGTTAAGAAAGTTCAGTATCACTTGTTTTCATCTCTCTTGAGAAACAATTTCAGAAAAGCTTAAGAAAGTGTTTTTTTGCAGCTTTGTGGAGATGAATTCAGATGAACAATCCCACATATGAATTTTAAAGAATCTTGTTCTTTCTTGGACATTCTGTATCTTCTTATCAAAAGGAAATCAGATTATGTGGTCGATGGGACACCTTTTTATATATAAATATATGAATTTAGCAGTTTAGTCCATGTCACTAGAAAGATAATGCTTATGGGCACGACAAGTATGAAAAGTATGTTCTTTAAAGGTCAAATTCTTGTAACTCTTGGTGAAGAGGTGATCTATTTGGTATATATTTACCAATAGGCGTAGTAGCTATACCTTGATTTTTATTTTACCGTCCCCTTCCTTGTTTTATTTATTTTGTTGCTAGTTCCTCTCAGCACTCACAGAGAGTTTTGAGATACTTGCATCTGTCTGTTTTGGAAATCTCAGTAACTAGGGAGCCTGGGAAAGTATTTAGCAAAATAGTTATGCAGTGACAGAGTGGCTTTCTTCTATGTATTTCTAGAATTTCAGGAAGTTTAGTTTTTTGAGACAGTATTCTAGAAATCTTGCACTGCTTTACATTAACTTAGACAAAGTTGATCAGCCAGTAAAATTAAAATTATTTTGTATAATTTCTGCACAATAAGCAGAATAACTTGTTTTTAGCCCAGCATTTTTCTTTTGTGTTATATTTCCTTTAATAGAAATCATTACTGTTAAAAGCATTGCTATAATCAGGGGATTCAGTGTCATTGTCTTGAAGCTGTATTTCATGAGAACAAATCTCCAGTAGTTTCAATAAGGTCTGCTTTAGGCTGTTACAACCTGTGCTAATGAAGCAACAGTTTTCCCCTTTTTTTTTCTTATTGTTTTCTTCCCCCCACCTCCCTGCTTTCTCCAGTGTGACTTACATTTAGAACAGTATATTTATGGAGGCTTGTCTAGTACAGATGAGAAGGTGTTTGTGGAAATATCTTAATGGTTGAAACCTGCTTTTTACACCATTTCCAATTACTTTGTGTGATAAAATTGTAGCTTTGTCACCCACACCCTATCTCTTAAAGCTTGAGTTCATCAAATTGGCCAACATGTATTCAGATAATCACTGAGGTTTTGCACTTGTATCTGCTTGATTCTCCCTGAGCTGTAAGCTCCTGGCCAGTATCACCTCTGTACGCACAGCAGAGAGGACTTCTTTGCTGGTAGTTGAACTACCTGTGAATCGTGAAGTCTGCACTTTATTCATATGTGTTTGACGTTTCTGGGGTAAAGAAGGTGAAAGAGGTTATAAAAGAGTTTCCACACTGTCTCTGTGCTGAGTAGGTCTTAGCTGCAGTAGTTAATTGCTGCTTGGTGGCGTCTTGGCTCATTTTGAAGCCTGCTGTACCACTCTCTTTTTTGCCAGACTTCCTCCTCTTTCCTTGGCTTACTGGTGTGGAGCCAGGCAAGGGTGCTTCAGTCTCGTGTTTGCTTTGTGTGGATTCTCAGATTTCTAATAATAATTGAACTTTTTTTTCCTTTGGCCTGGTCTTAGTGTTGTCTTTTGGCTTAGATAGGCATAGCTTTACATCTTGTAAACTTAGCATGTGCAACATCTGCAGAGGGTATTCTTCTGTCTAGGCTGTCTTACCTGACGTTTAACTGCTGTAGTAAACTATGTAGTCTGTTTTCCAGTTTGAAGGTTTAATATTGTGATACGTGTAAAAGTCAGCAGTTCTTTGGGGATATGAACTATTGCCTACCGTAGACAGTAGAAAGATGATGATCTCACTGCATTTGTGCACCTTGCTTACAGTGTCTGGAACAGTGACAATTTATCAGGATAAAAGTTCTTCTGACATCTTTGTTGTGCTTGTTTGCTAGATGATGAATTTCACAGAACAGCATATCTTCTCACGCCACAGCAAAAAACCTGTGGAGTTGCCTGATTTCAAATGTCAGTGGAAAATGGGCACTTGGAAGCATACTTTTGTGGGGGTGATTTCTCTCACATGTATGTGTGCCTCTCCAGGTCCATTCTCAAATTTTGCTGTGGTTTCTGAAGTACCACAGCAGGTGTATGACATGTTTAATTAAAGAAGCAATTTATCCTGTTCCTTTCCTGCTTCTGTAGTTCTGTTTACTGCAGTTACAAGTTTTGCCTGCTTCCAGATATTGCCAGCTACTGCTTTGGAACCACGCTCACAAGGAGATATGCCAGTGAAAACATTTAGCCAGTGGCTTTTCCTGGCTATGTGTCTACAGAGCCGAATTTTCAGGATGTTCTCTTCTTAAAGCTACTAGTTTAAGATCTCATGTTCCCCTTTGGTGCTCAGCCAGTAAGTTAATGGCCCCCTTCAGTTCATTACAATTTGTTTTGAGTCGGCGTTTGGTTAGTTTTTTGTGACTACTTAGCTTTGTTGTGTTCTTTCCTGTCTTGATGCTGTAGGAGCTTTGCTTCTGTACTACCTGTAAGAGCTTCAAGGTTTCCATGCTGTCATATAGCAGTTTTGTGCTTACGTGCTGAATTGCTCAAGAACTTAAGAATATATCTGGCAAAAATTGTGTGTTTGTGTATATACATGTGTATGTGAAAAAAAAAAAGTGCTGTCATCAAATATGCATTTTTTTGTATCTCTCCCTTTTAAAAGCAAAGAGAGACTAATATTTGCTACTTGTGTCGTGTTGTTCTTTGTCTTGGGAAAATGTTGATGCTCTCTTGTTACATGTGTAATGTAACAGTGTTAGAAGCTGATGTTTGGCTACTGTGTTAATCTGGGTCTCTGTTTGAAGGAGCCTGTTTTAAGAAGTTCTGAATTGTAAGCAGGCAAGAACAGCGGATAAAGACTATTGTCAGGATGGCTTTAATATTTTCAGAAGTTTCCTTTGTGGACATCTCTCCTTTATAGCTTTCATCTTTAGCTGATCAAAAACTTCTTGCCTTTCAGGCTATGAACCGTTCCCTTGCAAATGTGATCCTAGGGGGATATGGCACCACATCAACAGCTGGTGGGAAGCCCATGGAAATTACTGGGACCCACACAGAAATCAATGTGGACAATGCAATCGAAATGATAAAGGAAGCCAATAATATTATTATTACTCCAGGTAAGAGGATGTATTATAAAAAAAGCCCAAAAAACCAACCAAACAAAAAACCAAAACAGAATGAAAAAATGTAGCCTGTCTTGCAGTTGCAACATAGCAGCAGCCTTTCAAGTGTTGACTGGGTATGTGGGATCTGTTTGCTCCCGTGTTAGTCATCATTCCTCTGTGTAGACATGTGTATGCCACTTTATTTTTCCTTATGTGTGTCTCTTCAATCTTTATTCTATTTATTTAGATTTTAAATTCTTCAGGACAAAGACTGTCTTTTGTAGATTATGTTTACAGTTAATTTTGTGTACAGCTGTTGTGGTGTGAGTTTCCAAGCACTCCCACAGTACCAGTGGTACCAATAACAAAATATCTGTTAAGTTACTGAAAGAGAGGATTTTGTTTACGCTTCTCATCTACGTACTTAATTCTGCATTGTTTTATTAGAAAAAACAGCAGAAAAACATCTAAAACTTGGTTAGTATACAATAAATACTGGAATGAAAGTAGAAAAAACCCTGACAACCAAAACGCTGAGTTGTCTTAAACTATTTTGTTGGCTGCAGGCTCAGATGGTTCAATAGCACATTCCCTGTTAGGAGAAGTCAGATAGGGAATAGCTCAGAACTTGTTCTCCTTCAACTGAATGGCACAACTCTCTGTTAAATTTATTTTAGTGTTGGAATGAGAAGAATGCTAAAAATCAAAGTTGTCTTTCATTTTGTTTCAGCTTAAATGAAAATGTCAGTGAGGTAGGATTCTAATTTGGGAAGTTACCTTTGTTTCCAACAGAGCTTACAGACATCTTCAAGGAGTTTGTCTCTTGCTCCTGTGGCCAAACCTTGAGGACAGCATTAATAATTTGTACTCTCCATTTTCTTCTCAGGCATTATTGCTTTGATGAATTAATTCAGACAGAAAGGCTGAAAAGATTATTTGCTCCTAAAAGCCCTGGTCAACTACTAGATTTGCATTATGCATATCTAAAATTTTGTTGAATATAATGGTGGTGAAGTAACCTGATAGTAGCCTTTTAATCAATTTTTCAGTGTACATGTTTGAAACGTCCTTTTCTGGTAGAGAAAGGAACATGTATTTTTGTGAAGCTGAAAGAAGTTACTTGTGTAGTTGAGTAGTGAAACTACTACATTGTTAGTGGTCAGGAGACCAAAAAGAAGAGGTGAATTACACTGGTCAGTCTGGGAATATATTAGTATCTGGTGTGTGTCTGTATATATACATATATAATTTTTTTGTTTATTTTTAATTGAGAGCTGCTGTTTGTGTGGAAGGTATAACTATTCTGTCTGCACTGAAACAGAAAAATAGCTTAAAATTTGGAAATTCTTTCAGGTTATGGTTTGTGTGCAGCAAAAGCTCAGTACCCCATAGCTGATCTGGTGAAGATGTTGAGAGAACAAGGGAAAAATGTCAGGTAAGTACTTTCCTTGATGAAAAGTATTACAGGGTGTGTGGTGAGGGGTGTTTTTTTTTTCATTCCATTAGGATTCCCTACAAATTTTTATTTTGGTTTAATTTTTCTTTAAGCAGCCACTTCGTGGAAGTATGTTACTGTGGGGAGTAATCACAACAGCTGACTTCAGTGCAGGGAGATTGGTTTTTCTGTGTGCATTGTAATCAATCGGGAGAGAGCACAGGCTTAACTTAAGTGCTTTGAATGGCCACCTAGAGAAACATCCATTAAGAGGGATCATTTACTTGGCTAAAATAGCTTTAATATTTTATTCTTTTGAAAGTCCTAATTTCCTAAGGAAATGGACCCCTCTGCTTGGGATGTAGTTAAAGGGGTGCAGTGGGAATAGTTGAGGCTGCTGCAGTATGGGGAGGTGTTTGCTGGGGTCAGTCTGGTTTGAAGTGAAAGAGTAGATCAGGTGGCAGCCTCTGCACCAAGAGCATGGGACTTCTTTCCTGGGGTAACTGAGTTGCATTAGTAGAAGTAATGCTTATGACTATACAGCAACATTTGTATATTTAAAAAAAAATATGGACAGTAGCATCCGATTCTAATTGGCATGTTTGAAACAACGCTGAAGAGAATTAACCACGCTATAATGTTTAGATGCCCTTACGTTAAAAATCCACATTCTAGCATTGTCTTCTTACTCTTCTACTAAGACTTTCTGCACTCTGGAATAGCTAAAGACATTCAGCATGGTGTTGATGAGAGGTGTCTTGCAGATGCTCAAGAGCTCCTTCCATGCTTTGAAGGTTTCTGCATTGTGGTTGGTTCAGGAAGTAGCCGGTGAACAGAAGAAGGTCCGAGGTTGTAAACTTCTGTCCCTATTTTAATGCAACCTGAGTTTTCACAGAATCGCAGAATAGTTAAAGCTGGAGAGATCTCTAGAGATTGCCTAGTTCAGCCAGCCCCCTGGCTCAAACCAGAGTCAACTGTAGCAGGTTGCTTATGATCTTGTCCATTTGAGTTTTGAATATCTAGTCTCTGGAGGTGGAGACGTAACAGCCTTTCTGGGCAATCTGTTCCAATGCTCAGTCACCCTTAGAGTAAAACAAGCTTTTCCTGTATTTCAGTTTGTGACCACTGCGTCTTGTCCGTTCACTGGATACCACTGAGAATCTGTCTCTGCCTTCTTTACTCCCCCCCATCAGTGTTTATACACAGTGATAACACTCCCGTGAGTTTTCACATCTGCGGGCTGAAGAATCCCAGCTCTCAGCCTCTCCTATTGTGGCAGATACTCCAATCCATTAAAGCAACTTAGGCCTACACTTAATGGGTTCTCATAAGTTTTTGCTCTTGCAAGCAAGACTGTTATTGGAGTTCTTTAAGTATTGCATGGAAGGATTATTGGAGTGCATGCATTCAGTGCTGTGGATTCATTTTGCTGGAGTGCTCCTCCAAAAAGCAGAGATAATTCTTAAGTCCCAGTATTGGCGTCAAGTCCTTTCCTTCTTCAATTTTTCATAGACCTGACAGATGTTGAAAGTACTTGAGAGCTAATATCATTCCTCCCTCGCTCATTGTTTGGGAAACTGTTTTCTAATTATGGTAATGTAATATTTTAAAATAAGTCAAAGCTAAGTTTTCATGTGAAACAAGATATTTGGGCAGGTGCTGGTTGGCCAGACTTATTCTCTGATTTTCACATGTTTATTTCAATTAGATGGTGACTTTCGTTTGAAATCGATGCTCTAGCAATTAGTGTTTTTGGATTTTGTTTTTCTTCCACTATTTTTCCTAGCTTATTGAAAAGTCACATACATGTTTTTGCAGTGTTTTACAGCATGTATTGTGATGGATAACAGCAGGGTGGTTGTAGGGTTTTGCAGCAATTACTTGTTAGTGTTTACCCAGAATGTTGCGATTTTCTATATAAAATTGCTTTATAGATGTATTTGTTCATGCATACATGAGAAGTGAGGTTGTGTGTGTGCTGGTGTATCTGCTTCCTGGAGCAGGTCTGTTCACACCTTATTTCTCCGTGTTTAGCAAAAGCTCTATGTGTGTTCAAATTGCATTAAAAATTTTTGAAGACCTGTTAGTTCTGCAACAAAAGAACCTTTCTTGCCTAATGCAATGACGGCATAATGTGCTTTTGGCTTTCCTCTTGGCGCTTCTGTGAAGGTGAGCTTTATTTTTTATCAGCCTTGGTGAAATAAATAATTACTGGTTTTGCCTTTTGTGTTGGCTTTGTAGGAGAGAAACGTGAATAAATCCTTGAAATAGCTGGCTTATGCTTGAAATGAGTCAATCTTAGGAAGGGATCACTGCAGTGGTTACCTAGTATTTTAATGAAATAAATCTGTATTTACAGTTTGTGGTAATTCAGGCCTTTCATCACTTTATGGAGCTCCCATGGTGTCTGTTGAGTGCAGCTGCTGTCCCTCTGGTTTCAGTAGGCCTGGAGTGCCTCGGGACCTGAGTGCGCTCACCATCCAGATGTAGTGACACTCCCGCAGATCTGCTGTGGAGGGGTGCCAGCTTGGACATACGATTGTCATCAGTTTTTAATGCCTATACAGTGCCAAGAAAAATTGTGTCTGTCATACAGTCTTTTTTTGCTTCATGGCTCACGATTGATCCAGAGGAGCTGTTGTTTTCATTTGCTTTGCCTATAGCCATAACATTCTCAGTGAAGAGGGCAGATTATGTAACATGAGGCATAACCTTTGACTAGGGTGTAAATTTAGAAATGTGGGAGAGTTTGGAAACTTCGGACTGTTTTAGTTATTAAATTGTATAGCTAACATCATTGCTTACTTGAGATGGTTTTGCAGCAGATCACATCTTTAATGCATTAGCGGGATCACATAGAAAGCTGGATATTGGTGAGCCTTCATTGCAGCTTTCCCTTGTTAAGGACGGGTAGAACAACAGAACTTTTCATAGGCTAAATCCTGTAGTGCCCAGAATCCATTCGCCTTGGAGAGGAAATGCTTGTTCTACAACTGGTGCTGTATTTCTGCAAACTTACAACTGAGCAAATTGTTGAAAGTTCCTGCCTTACCAAAATTCTTCAGCCACATGCTGTGTTGTTTGTAGGCGCCTAGTTGTGAAATTCTGATTTATTCTGTGTAACTATTTTCTATAGTAATTCTATATATAGATATATAATTAATCAACGATATTGTAGTTCAGTTTAAAACTGTATACATTCTCATATATGCATGGGTAGTTGTTGCTGTCCCTGTCTACGTGAAGTTAGCCATCTTAGCTTTTGTCATGGTATGACTTTCCTAAGACTTTTTCTATCAATGAGTTTTGTTTTTCTGAATAGTAAGAAATTCTTGATCAGAAAAATGTACTGCAGGGTGAAAGGACTCCTAAAATTGTGCTTTGTATAGACTTTTAAAATCTCACTAATAATTAAGTATGATGGTTTTCCGATAATTCTCATGGTTGAGAGAAGTGCAGTTTATCTCTTTAACAGCCTTTCAGATTAGTTGCTAATAAGTTAGTGTTTTGGTTTGAGTTTTTTAAACCTAATATTTATAGGTGGATATCTTGAAGGGCTTGGGTTTCTGTCTTCTGATGCTGGAGAATCTGATTACTTCAGAGCACAGGGAAACACGGGTTTCTTAAATTTTTGAAAATGTGACAGCGTGGATTTGGTGCTGGACCTGCAATTTTGGATTTTTGTTGTTATCTCTATGGCTGAGCTCTAATCAAATGTGTTTAGGGTTCTGGGTTTTTTCCCCTCTGTTTTTCTAATTGCTTGTGAGTAGTGGAACATGTGGATGAGTACTACCTACACATTTATCTACAACTAAACGAACCTACCTGATTAACTTCAGTTGTTTAATTATATCGAGTTATAGTTGTCATTCTTCTTTGCTCTGCAAGAAAATCTAGAATAATATTAAAGGATGAGCTGTTAAGATGCTGTCCCAACCAATCTTAACATACTGCACAGCTCAGGTGTGCATAAGCTGGAAATAACCGTCACTGCTGACTGGCAGTGTAAGAACAACGTGCATTGATACAAGGTGCTAGGAATCTGAAGTGTGCTTACTAGGAAGATACGAAGTATGTACATGTGTGTCAGTTCTCTGTTGCTTACAATCAAATTAACTGGGTGGGTTCTGAATTATTAATGCTACAGATGAAGGGACAAACGGAGTCCAAAAGATCTGTTAGCTGAAGTGCTGTATTGGTGTAGCTAGAGAGAACTAGCAAACTTTGCTGTACTTGATCTGCTTCTGCAGGGATGCAGCTGTAGCTGTACGCTCCTGGGGGTGTGTTATAGGTGTGTCATTGGTTCCACATGGGTCAGCTCTGCCCTGGTGGACCTTACTGTATCAGTTGTGATGCTTTGTGGAGGCAGGCTCTTCTTTCTTCCCTGCAGTTGGGTTCTTGGGAGGGTGATTGAATTGTCCGTGCCATGTATTTGGATCTTACCTCTGCTGTGATAAACCAATGGCTAGAAATAGGGAGCCAGTACCAACTCTTACTTCAGTGTGCTTAATTTAACTTATTTAATTCCGTTTAAATGTCACTGACCTGACCCCAGTAGGGCCACTGAGCTTAGCCTGTGTTTCTGGGGACATGTTCTTGCTTCAGGCACGATACCAGGCCTAAACTAGCTGTGTGCTTTGACGCTAGTAATCTATATAATCATCTATAATGTGTGATGAGAGCATTATACTGTGATATTTACAAGTTGTGCTGCACTGCAGATGCAGATGTTGTTATATGCAGGATTCAAGCTGTGGAATGTCTGAATGATTCACTTTTCACTTCACGTAGGTTCCTCCCTCTTCCTCCTCCCCCCCCCCCCCCCCCCTTTCTCCAGTATCGTCAATAGCAGATTATTGTCTGTACTGGAAACAGAGGTGGAGAGGTGTCAAAACACGAATAAAGTGAATGGGGCAGGGGGGAAGAGAGGGTGAGGCAAAACCCTTGGGCAAATTATTCTCTGTATATGCAGTGTCTAAAGTGGTGAGTAAGCTAAATTAGGCACCAGCCAGATGTTATTTGCTTACATCACTCCGTCCAGCTTTGGCATAGTGACAGGGATCCTATCTTTACATGGATGAAGTGATCTTGAAACACTTCTGCATTGGGTTAGGTAGGTGCTAGCTCTTTCAGTATTGATTACAGGAATGTTATCTAGCCAGTTGTGATAAAGATAGATGCTGACTTTATCAACTGTATAAAAAGTAATTTCCATTCTGAGATTTTTCAGTAATTTTTCATGCAATGGTTGTCCTTTTCATGCTACTACACTTAACTTCATACTACTTTAAGTAACACACATCCCTTTGCCCCCGAATTTAAGTGGTTTTTGTGCTGAAAGTGCTGTCCTAGATATGATGTGTATGTCAGGAGTTTTAGATGTTTAGTCTAAATTTAAAAGAAAATGTTGCACTTTTCGTATTACAAGAAAAGGTTCAAAATACGAACTTCTTTTTCAGTGTGCTGTGTTGTTTTTCTAAAGCTAAAAAGTACCTGAAGGAGTCTGATTAAGAAGGCTGAATATCTTTGCCTGTTACTCATGCTGTTTAAGTGTGAAGTCTTAGTAGAAAGGAGGTGTATGCTCACTTCAGGGTATCTGACAACTGGATAAGCAAGCCTTATGTTACATGGTCAGTGTCAGGGTCAAGAGAAAAAATTCCTGTTGAATTCTGTGTTTCAGTGAACTACCAGAAGTCAGACACAGCATAATTGTAAATCTTTGCTGTGGATAAAGTATATGTATGCTGAAAACTTAATGTCATGTAAACAGGAAGTCAAAAAGAGTGTGAGATTTCTGTTTGATTTAAAAAACAACCACTCAACCTAAGGGCATTCTTGCATAAAGGATATTAAAAGCATATGAAAGAAACTTAGCAATTTTTCACTTTGAAACATTTTTACCATAAAACTTGTCTCTCAAAATAATTTGTGTTTTGAATTTTAGAATATCAATGAGGTTCACATTTTGGTCATCTGGGAGACAAAATGTTTCTGCCGTAACACACATAGCTTTGAAGATCTACTGCTATGATGAGTCAGGAGCAAGATACACAGCTTTTATTAGACATGCTGTGAGCCACTGAGGATGTTAGCTATTTCTTTTCCATGCTTACCTGCATTCTGCTTTCAATTGGACTGCCTAATTTCTCTCCAGATATATGTAGGTCTTATCTTGTGAAATAATGAAAGCCTTAGAGAGGCATGTTTTTTTAATGATTCTTTTTGACACACTTGCAAGTCCAGTTTCAAGAGGTACTGGCAGGCTACTGTCATTTTGGTTAACAGGCTCTTAGAAGCAGACTTCTGGGACTCACTTCAATATTTGTCCAGAAAGGTTTCGTATGAGCAGCTTTCTCAAATTTTGTGAACATGCAGTATGTGGTTTCAAGCAGAGTCTGTCAGAAGTCTCTAACTACTGATGGTTGATGCCGTAACTCTTCCTAAACAAAGACAATTTGTCTCTTTCTTTTCTTCTTTCTTTGCCGCTTGCAAGGAATAGTGAAGTCAAAAGTGAAATTCATTCTTTTGGCAGCTTAAATTTTGGCTTTCCAGCCCTTGAAATAAGATTGTGTGTGTATATAGTATTTAATAGAAACCTCACGAGTATTTTGTTTTGTGTATTGCCAAAACAGCTTTGGTCACAATGATGCTCAAATGAAATTATTAGGAACAAAAGAGAGTTTTGTTGGAAAATCTATTTTCACTGCCAGAGGATTGATGGGTTTTCTCAAGGGTACTTCAGAATAAGAGTTCTCTTACTGTACTGTGAGTGATTGAATTTGGTACACTTCAGGACTAGCTGCAGCACTACACACATGGCTTATATTACTGAGTGAGTGGTGTGAAATGTAAGCTATTAATATTTTGTCCTGTGTATTTAGAATCGTAGACTCATAGAATCATAGAAGGTTTTGGGTCGGAAGGGACCCCTAGAGGTCATCTAGTCCAACCCCCCTGCAGCGAGCAGGGACACCACTAACTAGATCAGGTTGCTCAGAGCCCTGTCCAACCTGGTCTTGAATGTTTCCAGGGATGGGGCCTCCACTACCTCTCTGGGCAACCCGTTCCAGTGTTTCACCACCCTCATTGTAAAGAATTTCTTCCTTATATCCAGCCTAAACCTACCCTGTTTTAGTTTAAAACCATTACCCCTCATCCTGTCACTGCTGTCTCTACTAAAAAGATTGTCCCCATCTTTCCTATAGGCTCCCTTTAAGTACTGAAAGGCTGCAATCATTTGCTTTCGTCTTGCTGATTCTAGGTATTATGCTTTGCAACAGGATTCCAAATGTTTACTAGCTGAATACAATCTGTTCTCTTTGTTTAAAAGTGTTCCTTTTAAAGCTAGCTTTTATCCTGCTGTTGGACCTGGAGCATAAAATTGTGGTGTATTTAGTATTATGTGAATTAATCATGTGTCCTTAATTTTGTTTCTGGAGTTCCCATTTTCTCATCTTTGCATTATCTTAATGTTGTCTTGTGGATGGAGTGCTCACTTGCCCTTTTAAGAATGTATTTGTACAGTGTTAAATTCACAAGCGATCTATGTTGAATATACTGTCACTTGTGGATCGTTGTTGCAAATGAGTGATTACATCACTGAAATGATCACTGAGAGGTTTTGCAAGAAAAAATTTTACTGAAAATTTAGAAAATGTGATCTTACAGAGTTTGTTGGAAAGGTTCACTCTATTATGTCTTAAATTAATGGAATATAAAATCAAAGGGGATTTTGAGTAGAAAATGATTTATACAAAGTGAGAAAAATATAAGGGGATAGGGAGACTGCGACGGTTTATGACTAAGGAATATGCTTAGCAGCAGTTCAGGGTGTGTTCACAGTTTAAAGAGAGAGAGAGTCACAGGGATTTAGCAGCTATTAATCACTGGTTAACTTAGCATTTTCTCGATGATTAAAAAGAATTTGCTATTACAATCACAGTAACAGAATATTATGTTGAATCAATTCACACGTACACACTCACGCAATCATAAAATTCCCCTGGAGTTCAGTGCAATACTCACTTCAAATCAAACGATTTCCCAAGGGGCGAAGGCTGTGTCTGGAGGAGATCAGCCCGGGTAGTTTGCGAGTTGCTCTGAGAAGCGTCGTGCTCAGAGGGAGTTACTGGGTGCAGCCCGCTGCGGACTGGGAGAGCTCAGGGGGCCTTCCTTGGTACCGCTGTGTGTAGGGTCTCACGATGACTGACTTCAGGCATCAGTAATTTTCCATCCTGGTCGCCATCCAGAGGATGCAGTCCTGACGTTTAGACAGCAGCTATACAGCTCCAGCAGTACCTAGACCGTGCAGCTGTGACACTCACCAGGCGGGTGCGACTCCAGGCATCAGGAGTTGCTGGTGCGGTCAGGGAGTGCCTGGTCGGCCCAGCTGCTGCTCTTGTGCAAAGACAAGGGAGGTGCCAAGCTGTCGCCATTCCCTGCACACCAGCCAGCCATGCCTGTAGTGCGAGTTGGAGCACAGTGTTGGCTGGTTCTGGGATTGCCATGGGGGGGGCGGGGGGGGAGCTGCACCACCACAACCATCAGTGATGTGTTACCCGCTTCCACTGTAGCAGAGAGTTGAAAATATAAATATGTAACAATCCCTTTGTCATGGCAAGTTGATTTTCAGTCTTCCTGTCCTTTCCGAAGAAGTCTGAAGTCCTTTTGTCACCAAAAATGCGGGAATAAAACCTCGTAACCCCAATGTAGTGTTAAAAGGCAGGCATTCTTTATTGCAGCGCTGGATGCACGGGGGATAATTCCACCGAACGTGCATTCCTCATACCTTTTCTGTGCAGTTTATATAGATCAAAAATATACATATTTATTTTATTCATGCATATTCAGTATTCTTCTCTTTGGCGATTGGTGTAAACTTTTCTCGCTTCTTACGTAAATGGTCGCGCAGACTCAGTCACCCTCTTCCGTTGTTCCTTTCTGAGTAGGTGGTATTACTTGAGTAGGGGGCCAGTGAGTCGGTGGTCACGATCTCCCCCTGCCGGAATTACCTTTTACCTATCAGGCTCGCAAGCTTGGCAGTCCTGGTCAGTTACTTCAGTCCGCTTCACAAAACCACACTCCATCATTTCTCTTGATAGAAACACAGTTACCTACCATTGTTAGCATTAATGGTTACCTAGAGACTAGACCCTCTGTTCCCAGACCTAATGTCCAGGTGGGTCGGGCTGGACAAGGGACAGAGCAACGTGTTCATGTTTATGGTTAACTGATTCTATCACCCTGGTTACACTTTTACTGCATTCGTGATGCACTGGGATTTCTGCTCAGGAATTTCTGTTCAGAAATCCAAGAATTTAGTTTTCTTTTGGTTATTTTCTAACTCTTCCAAAGTGCATGTAGGCTTCCTTATTAGACATTTAACTTCAACTATATACACCATTACATCTAAGGCATTTCTGGTGTGCTTGAGTCACCATTACATTTGCTGATAGCTCCAGAGCTGGAAAGACACAAAATGCACAGGACAGTAGGCACTGATCTGCCGAGTTTATTTAGGGCCAGTAGATGAGTAGAAGAGTACTGTCTGCCCACAAGAAACAGATTTGCTTGTAACAAAAATATGTCTTTGGGAGTTGCAGCTCAACCAGTCTAACATGTCCATTCTGAATTTTGTCAGGTTTTTACTCTTACAGAACTGTATGCATGCCTTAACACCCCTCCACCCTGTGGGTCTGCCTGAATTTTTGGTAACTCATAAGCAGTGTGTTTTCTCTAAGTTGGTTGTGAGCTGTTCTGAAAGCATTTGTTAAATTGTTATACTTAAACTGGTATAGCTTCTTAGCTCTCCACCTTCTCATTCCCCCTCCTTTTTTAATTTGAATTTTTTTCCTCCTAAGATCAGTGATGAGAAGAAAGTGGCATGTTAACGTAATTCAGCAAAGCATTGTCCTGTGCTTGGAGTCCCTGCTAATTTTTCTGTTGAAATGTTAGGCTATGATAACCATGCGTACTCTAGTGATACTTGAGTTAGATTTTCCAAGCACATTTCTAGGTCTAGGAGTGGTTTTGCTTCAGGAAGGCTGCACAGTCTTTTGGCCTTTAGATGAAGGGTATTATGTTGTGGCCAGTTCATTTACTCTGTGGTACTTTCACTTTGCAATGATGTAAGGCGTCTGCAAAGCCCATCAGTGTGGGTGGTGGCTTTGCAGCAATAAAAAATAAAAAAACAAAGGTATCTGTCACAAGGTTTTAAATATGGTGCTGCTTGAAAGGCCAGTGTGAATGCTTGCTGTGTGTGATGTGGCTCAGGCTGGTGATTGTAGCCAGACAAAATGGTAGCATGGTCGTTCTACTTTCAAAACTAATTGAAGAAAAACTCCTTGGTATAAGCTGTTACAGGGTGAAAAATTTACTCTGTTGGTCTGTCTTGCAGTGATGTGTTCCCAGGCATTTCTGACCACAAATTCCTTCTCTGTTGTCACTAGAAGTCTCCAGCAGTCTTTCCAAAGCTGCTTTGCAGGTGCAACAACTTTCTGGGAGAGTCTTCTTATGATGGAAGGATTGAAAATGTACTCCTAGCTATTTTAGTTTTACTGGGAAATGAATATGTTCTTTTGCATACCTGTTGTGTCAGTCATACTTTTAACTTTGCAGAAAAGGAACAGCTGCTCTCTGGGTGAAGCGTCAGATCTACTGGCCTTGTTCCCTTTCCCACCCACTCAGTTCCCTGCAACACTGGAAAAGTAATTACAATATTGTTAAGGTTTAACCATTACTTTTTATTAATTCACATGTGTGCATATGCTTAACAACTTTTCAGCCTTGTAAGTCACAGGTGGCAATTTTACTGTATATGAGTGGTCAGTGCTTATTAATGGGGTTGGACTTTCTTTCCTGTTAGGTTTGGTATTCACCCTGTGGCTGGCCGTATGCCTGGTCAGCTGAATGTCCTCCTAGCAGAAGCTGGTGTTCCCTATGATATTGTACTGGAAATGGATGAGATCAACGAAGACTTCCCAGGTTAGCATGCTTAAGCTATAAGTTTCCAGTAGATTGGATTGGATCTTGTCAGTTTTTATTTGATTCTGGTTTTACATCATGCAAGGATTTTAAAAATATAAAATACCAACCAGGCCATTCAGTTTCTCTTTGTGCCTCTTGTGATATCACTGTAGAGGAACAGAGATCTTTCTCTTGCAATCGGAGTGCTCTCCTATCTGCTGGCAAGTGAGCACAGAGGAATACAAGAAATAGCCTGACTCAGAAGTAGAAAACTGAGAAGCAGAGAGTACAGACAGGTAAAGCAAAGGGAAATATTGAATGCGGGAGTACAGAAAAGAGTAGATATTGAAGGGAGGTTAAATAGGCCTCTGAAACTTCAGAACCAAGGGAAAGGTTTGTTATGTTCTTGGTTTTTTTTTTCAAGTTGCTTGTAGCTGTGAAATAACAAATGCTGTGTCTTTTTTTATCACTGTTACTGCTCCATGCCAGAAAAGTACTGTTAATTCTTTAGATCGGGTGTTGTGGACGACTTGACCCTGTCATGTCTTGCAAACCAGTATAGCATTGTACAGACAACTTCTTGCTTTCTTACATCTTTTTTTAAAACTCAGAAAGTTGCTGTAGAAGTTTTTTTGAAAGAATATTCAAAGGAAAAGCCAGGCACAAAGAAATTTGACGGTGATGATAGTGTGTGTGTGTGTGAAACCACATTTAAATGTCAAAGGACTGAACTTTTGTGTGGGAGAGTGGTCTAATGAGTGCTTTGGAGTAGGGTTGTGGATGCTTGCAGTTTGCTGAAGGTAGATGTAGCACACTTGGACTTTTACATATACATTGCCTCTTACATAGAACAAATATTTGTGAATGAACTCTCCCTGTTGTTGTTTGTAGAGTGCTTACCAGAATGGGTGGTTCTGCCTCTAAAGATCAGATTTAACACAAAAATGTACATCAGCCTCAGTGTGCAGGTTTCAGATAATTTTTCATCAGCTTTATTTTCTTTGTCTTGCTGCAGAAACTGATTTGGTCCTTGTGATTGGTGCAAATGATACAGTTAATTCAGCAGCTCAGGAAGATCCAAACTCTATCATAGCTGGAATGCCAGTTCTTGAGGTCTGGAAGTCCAAACAGGTGAGATGAACAGAGTTGCATTAGTACCTTCCTTAGATAGCATGCTTTTAAAAAACATGGTTCATGGGATAAGCTAAAAAGATTATTCTACTCTTCTGGTTTCCATGAGAAGCTTTTCTGCAAGGTGTCCAACAAAACAGTCAGTACATTGCAAGTATGATGCACTGTTTATGAGTTTATAATAGTCAGCAAGTGCTTTAGTGAGACTAATGATGACTGCAGTAGAAAAGACCAATGAAAGTGCTTCTACTGAAAAATATGATCAGAATAAATGATGTTCTGCTCACATCTGCAGCCCTGAAGGGTCTCTCCACAAATATCTGGTTTTTTTAAGTTTATAGGAAATTTGATTGACAACTTTAATACTGAGGTGGAAATACAACAATTAATAAATAAAACTAACTTACTAACTAACTAAATAAATAACCCCCCAAAAGACCCATGAGTGGCTGGATTGAGTGGAGAACCTAGTCTGTCCAGATTGAACTGACAGTTTAGTTACCTCACCAGTTTTGCTCTTTGACAGCAACATAATTTTGTCTAAAGTACATACACTTGAGTTTCCTTGATGTGAAAACTTTGATGTTGCCTTTTGAACCCAGTCATAGCCTCAGTTGTTTTGTGGGTTAGCCATTCAAGTACTCAGTCATAGGCACATACATTTATCAGTGCTTTATGTGTAACTGTGTGTTGCAGTTTGAGAAAGAAACATGTGGTTAAAGTTGGTAAAGCTTCATGGTTTCTCTGCTGAAGGTGCCATGGTTAACTACTTTGACATTTAATAGCTAAAAATGGCTTAAATTTATTTTAGGATTTTTATTTTACTTTATTTTAAAATCCCATGTATGAAGTAATACAGCGTAATAGTCTGGCGTTGCACCAATCTGAATTGTGTTGGTGTCAGGAAAATAGGTTCTTAAAGTAGTTCAAAAATAAAAAAACTTCAAAAACCTTCTGTATTATAATCATCGGTATCCATCTTGCTTTGACTTTATTGCGTGGAATAAAGTAAAAGCATATGCATGTCTAGTGTCCACAGTCTCTTCATCTGACACGTAATATTATGTTTAACAATAAAATGTTTCTGAAACTGGTCCGCATATCAATTTTTCTACTATATTAAAATTTGAAATTGTTTTGTAGCAGTGAGCATCCCATTTTGGCCAGGGATCTCGCTTCCTCTCCCTTTGTGGAGGCTGGTTTTGTGTTGTCCTTGTTTGCGGGGGAATGGTGGTTGGTTTTTGCTGTTTCAGACATGAACTCTTTATGTGCAGGTCATTGTAATGAAGAGATCTTTAGGAGTCGGTTATGCAGCGGTGGACAATCCAATCTTCTACAAACCCAATACTGCCATGTTGCTGGGAGATGCTAAGAAGACTTGTGATGCCCTGCAGGCCAAAGTCAGGGAATCGTATCAAAGCTAAATATACTGGTTTATATTCCACTCATGATTGTGACTACAGTTTTGTCACAGAGGTCATGGAAAACAAGAGTTAGAAGAATCTCTTAATCATTATGCAGCCAGCATTTGGAGAAGACTGCATTGACTCCTAGGAGATGTAGCTGAGTTGGGGAATGTAGGCTTTTATGAAAGGGTGGGCACATTAGCCCTTCAAGCTAAGTCTCCCATGAGACAATGCATTAAAGAATAAAAATGTGCATTTTAAGATTAACGTTGAGCTGTTAGAAGGAAGAACTGATGACTCATGGTCATCTTTAAGTAGTTATTGGCTTCTTCCTCCTAACTGTCTATACTTCTGTTGTGGAAATTCACTAAAAAATACTGTGCCAAAATTTTACTCTGTCTTATCTTCAAAGCTGTTCTTTGGCCAGTATGGACAAAACAACAGTTCATTTCATCAGAACTTAAATCAGAATTACAAACAGATGCAAGCAAATCCAAATAGATGCTTACATGATCTGAGATTCTAAACATAATATTGTGTTAAATCTCTATAGAAAAATGCAACTGTTTCTTTTGGGGATTGTATGGATGCTGTGAATCAGAAACATTTTAGGAAAGTTACTGTTCTTTAAAATACTGTTCCACTCTTTTCTAGTGCGCGCTTACATTATGTAAAATGAAACACAGGATTTCAGGGACCTACCAAGTGATCTTTAGGCCTGACGAGGAAATGTATGCTTGCTTGCACTGCTTAACTGTTCTAAGCAGCTGCTAAATTCTCCATCTTTTCCAGTCGTTGCCTTTTTGAGTATCTGGGGAAATATATGGTCCAGTTCTGCACAGGCAGAACATTTCACATATCTGATCTGTTCATAGAATTTGGACCACAGTGTTTCAGTTTATGTTCACTTAGACTTGTAACTGTATTTACTACTTTAAAATTTAGTGATGCTTTCTTAATTAACGTTTTTGTGATGCTGGAAAAGGCACTTTTGAACATATTTAAGATGCTGGAGTTTATTAGAATTTTTCTAAATAAATAAGCTATTGTTTGGACAGCACAGAAACATACCAAACTTAAAATCCAGTGTTTTGATTATTTGACTTCTCCCTAATCTAATTAAAAGCACTGTTAAATTCACGTAATAAATTCAGCAAAGAATTAAATTAAATTCATAGATTGCAGTTCTGTTTTTATTATGTTAAGTATACTTCAGTGGAACTCAAATATTTGCCTAAGAAAATGAATTTATCATGTTTCCGTAATGATGTAGCAACTGTCCATGGTGACAAAGGCTAAATAGAAATAACTGTACTTGTGTTAGAAAGCATTCATATCTGAAGAAGACAAACTATTATGAAGTAAGTTTTGAAATTAATTCATCTTGACTGATAGACAAACATTTTTTTATTACACCATGTATAGAGACCTCATATAAGTATTTCTACTTAGCTACCTCTGTTTTTATGTGAAGATCACTTAAATACAGACTTTGAACAGGTGATGCATTAATAAATGTAACAGTGTATGAAAGAAGCTACCCTTTTTGCAAATGTCTTTTATATAACTGAAATGAAAATTATAATGTAAGCATTAATATGTTGTACACTGCAGGAGAAGACTTGTAATTAAATTTTAATTTAAATCATTGCGGCAGCTATATTGAAATGTAGCATGTATGGCCTTTCGATTTCATTGTATTCAACTTTTTTTTTAGGTCTGCAAAAATAGGAGGGAAATGGGAGAAGGGTAAAGACAAGGAAAAAATCCTTTGTCTCTCTCCCTCTCAACTAAGCAAAAAAGGGATTAGAAGAGATATAACATCCTAAAGTACTAATTTTTGTATTGTCAAAGTTGAAGTATCTAACTGCGGTATGCAACATGTCTCTGCTTGTAAGTAGCTGAAGTAATACTAAGTTTTTCTTAAAGAAACACGACGGGGATGGGGGGGAACAAATTTTTTTCTTTTCCTTTGTATTTGGAAAAATCCCATACTGTTACGTTGGATCAGAGGTACCAGTGTCATCTTTAAAACTGTGCTTTACCGTGAAACACCAGGTAATTGTTGAAGTGCTAATAAAAAGCTGATTATTTTTCTTTATTGATCGTTGTCTCTTTTCTCTCCTGTTGTGTTTCCTGAGTAGGGAAGTAGTCTGAGATTCTTTCTGGAAGTGAGACGATCAAAATGCCACCAAAGAATAATTGAGATGGAAGAATGTAGTGAAAAGAAATCACTGTGAAATATGCATATTTCTTTTCTTTTTTTTTTTTTTAATTTGAATGGTTCTTAAAAATATTCGTTTTAGCTATGACTGATGTCACCTGACCTTAGCAACTTCACTGTAAGCTTTTCTAGTAAATGAAGAGGGTTCATTCTCTCTCTGCTCTCATAAGAGCAGTTGATCCCAGTTAAGTGTTGCCTTAGACTTTAAAAAAAAAAAAATGTTGTAAGAGCTAACTTGGGTGAGTACTTCATTTTCCATTGGCTGGGGTGCAAGATGACTTCTTCCTTTGAGCCTGGCACCATATGTAAGTTTGTTTCAGTTCTTGGTTATTTAGTTTTACAAAATGATCAAATTGATTGTTGTGATTATTTCAGTTTCTACCTTAAAAGTGAATGATGAATAATTTTTGCCATCTGATAGTATGTTCAGTTGTATCATTGCACAAGTCTGACATGCGATTTTCATGTTTTCTTCAAGCTTTGGTCAAGCTGAGGCTTGAAGTCTCTTTCAGACGCTGCAGCCTGGCGTGGATTCGTGGGTAACCTCTCTTACCTGGCTGAGGAGGCCACCGGGACGCGTATACACAGTATGTGGATTTGTAGTCTGGCCGTTAGCTTGTGTCCCTTTGTGGATCTGCCTGCTGGTTTGAAGATTTTACTCTCTCTCCCTATCTCCAGCTGCTTGTTATCCCCCAAGAGGTATTTACTCTAGCCTGCCTCAGCAGGCTATGAATATCTGTTCTGATTAGATCATGGCAAAGCAAGAACGAAAGGAAAGGGTTGGAGGGCACTAATCTCTGTTCAGCTGGTGGAACTTGACAGTGTGTGTCCATGGCCGTGAGGCACCTTGGACCTTTGTTTTTAATACAAGTTGTTGCACTACTAAAGTGACAGAGGAATTTGGTTTGAAAGGATTCCCTAAAGATGATTTGTTCCTGTCACCTGCTGAAAAGAGATCCAGTTTGATCAGATGGCTCCAGGCTTTAAGCTGAATGTTTCCTGGGTGCAGTTTGCACAGACGGTCTGTTCCCCTATTCCAGTGTTTGATTATTCCCATTGTGAACAATTTTTAATAACTAATTGGAATTTCCTTTGCTGAAACTTGTGTGCAGTACCTAGCCTAATCCTGTTACTGTGCCCCTCTGAAAAGAGTCTGTTCTCACCACTGTCTCGTGGAAAACAATAGGAAGATTCTGCCCTTATCCTTCTAAGGCTGACAAACTCAGTTCTTTCTGTTTCTACTTGTATGTCATATGTGAGTGGTGCCTCCCAGTTTGGCTCGCTTCAGCATGTCAATGGTTCCTTGTACTGGACACACTAATCCAGATGCAGTGTCACAAGTACAGAGTGTAGCGGAATTGTGACTTCCCTTACCTGCTGGCCATATGCTTACTGGTGCAGCCCAATATGCAGCTGGCCTTTGCAAGGTTGTGATGATGTTTCATGGTGGCCTAGTGGGACCATCTTGTTTTCTGCAGAGCTGTTTTCTGGCTAGTCAGACCCTGCTCCACTTCTGTATGGAGTCATTCCATCCTGAGTAATGGACTTTGCATTTACATTGGAACTTAACGAGATTCCTGTCAACCTGTTTCTTAGCCTGCTGAGGTCCCTCTGGCAGTCACACCCTGCGGTATATAATTTGTTTCTGCAGTTTGCTAAAATCTGTGAGCTTGTTGTGAGTGCACTCATTCTTCCCGTTGTCCTGGTTAGTAATAAAGACATTAAAGAGTGTTGATGTCGGTACTGACCCCCCTCATGAACGCTACTGGTACTTTACTGCTAACTGGACTTCATATTGCGATCACAACCATTTGGGTCTGGTGGACCAGCTAGTTTTCCACCCAGTCGATACTCCACTCATGTAAACTATATGTCACTATTGTGGCTGGATACTGTGGGAAACCTTAATCAAAGGCCTTGCTAAAAATCAAGGTATGCAGCATCATGGCACTTCCTGTGCCCATAGGGTCAGCCATCTCGCTATGGAAGACAGTCAGGTTGGTCAGGTGTGATTTGCCTGTGCTAAAATCATGCTGCCTGTTCCTAGTTGCCTTGTCTTTCATGAAGTTCCCAGGGGAGCTGGCTATGTCACCTTCCCAGCGTCAAGGTGAGGCTGCCTGGCCTATTGTTTCCGTGTCCTCACCCTTGCCCTGCTTGAGCCAGTGTCAGCTCATTCAGACCAGAAATCAAATTTTAACTTTGTAAAATCTCCTGTTTCTAGCAAATACACTATTTACTTTCTGTCCTGAGAAGCATGAAGTTTTGTATTGTAATAGTAAATTGACTTTGCAACCTTTTGTAAGTAGGGGACTTTCACTGATTACAAAATAATGAGTTTGCAGCTATGTGATCTGTTAATCCATCAATCTGTTTATCAAACTCTTGCTTTAGTTTGAAATTTTAGAAACCATGTAATCATCTAATGAGTCATACATATCCTGCTATGTTGGCTCCCTGTAGCAAGCGTGTAATTCTGGTCCGTTGAAATAAGGAAATTGGGTACTGAACCTACTCCTGTATTTTAGTTTGAATAAAAAGCTGGCTTTTGGAGTGAATCACAGGTTTTTTTCCACTTGAAAAGTTTTGAGTTCTGTTGCAGAGCAGTCTTGGAGCACACAAACTTGAATTCTTTTGAAACTAAGCTAGAAGATGTGCTAGAGCCATGAATGAACGTTTAGTCTGTGACCGGATTAGAGGCAGTCCACAGAGAAGACCCTCAGACATATAGGACTGGATTTCATATCCTCGGCACTGAGCACCTTGTTTGCCAGGTTTGGTTCTGTTGTGCTGAAATAATTGCTAAGATAGACTTCCAGATCTCCAGAGCATGTAAGAGAATGAGAGGGTGTAATTCACTTCCTCAATTCTGGAGCTTAATTATTTGTAATAGGTTAACTTAAAATTTAAATTCAAAAAACACACTGCAAAGCAAGAAAAGCTTTTCACTCTACTAGCACATGTATGCCTTTGTGTAAGCTTCTAAATTCTGCAGGAAAACTTTACAGGAATGAATTTGAATATTGGGAGATCTGGGCACTCTGTTTTGTACCTGAGCAGTGCAGTTCAAATACTGATTTCATAAGACTTGCAGTGGGTATTGTTCTAACAATACCACTAATGTGGGGTGGTTTGAAAATAAAATAAATTATAAATTGCAATAACTTCCGTAATCCAACTGCTCTGTAGCTGCCCAGAGGATGTATTACATTAACTGTGTTAGACTGGTGGGATACATGGTTCTTCCTGAGAGTAATATACGTACTTGCACCTCTTCATAAATGGGCTTAGAAGCCCCAAGTTCCAGAAGAGTGGTGTGTTGAAGTATCAAAACCAGTCCTAAATCAGTAAGTTATTACCTGAGAAATTAAGGGACAAATTGATAGCCCTTATTCCAGGGCGATCATTATAATGATTTCGAATGAAAAAAGTTTTTCTCCAGTTGCAGAGATAATGAGAAAATTTAGCTAATGAGCGTGAACGGAAAAAAGTACTAGAGGAAACATAACTATTCTGCTTTTTGTACTGAACTTTACCTGGAGACAGATTTTCGCTGCGTATGAGGGGGATCATACTCTACAACTGAACACATGCATAGATAGTTTGTGTTATTCTCTTGGTGACAGTTCATCAGTTTTATTTTTCCCCCATACACTCCAAGACTGTATATGGCCCTGTATATATCACTCTGAAACTGGGCACTCCGCAGTCCAATATTCTGCACAGCTTGTACAAATTGTAAATTAGTACCCAGTTTTACTTCCCTGTTACAGAAATCGCTCTCTGAAATGTTCATTGCAAATTTTTAAATTCAAACCTCTTGACGCTTTTTTTAACTCTGTATGTTGTACTTCTGCAAAGCAGTTTCAGTTAGCCAAGGATATAGAAAATAACTATTAAACGTTTTTTACCAACTTCTGCTGTCTGTGGAGTATTACGTGAACAAGAGGTATGAAGTATGTCTGTTACGCATTTTGAAAATAGGGTCAGAGTGTGTTAGACGAGATGGGGAAGAAATTGTACATCAGAAGTAAAGTAGTTGTGCTGCAAAGATCAGACCTTTACTTCACATGGAAGTGTAGCTTTGAAAATGAGATTATACATGATGCAGTTCTGTTAGATGTGCTGAATAGGACACTTACTAACAGTGTGATGTTTTGCAGTTAGGCATGAGACCGGGAAAAGGCCCTGTGTGTCTCTTAACCTTTCTTTACTGTCTCTTGTTGACAAACCCCATAGAACTGGTTATTAGCCAAGCCTTTCCCTGTTAAAGGAAGGAAGCAACAAAGGAGCTGGAGGACAGAAGGGCTGAGGGGGCTTCACACTCAGTAAGAAGTATGTCTGAAAGAAGATTGCAGTTGAACTCTAGCACAGCATGAAATTAAGTTATTCTATTACATGGTCAGTCTAACCCATAATTTAAAAAATCCCTAGCGGAATGGAAGCTAACAGCTAGTGAATATAAAAAGCTCAAGCAGATGTTAAAGCTGTCTTATGCAGTAATAACTAGCAGTTGCCCATTCTCCCTATTAAGATATTACAGATGTGGATAGGAAAAACCATTTGGTTTTCTGATTTTACATTCTCAGAAGCTCATTGTTTTCATAGGCTGTAGTACAATGAACTTAAGTTTTCAAGTGTTTTATGGTGGATTTGTTAATGTGCGGACACAACACAGGAAGCTGACTCTTCTCCAGTTTATAGGCACATCAACAATTCTTATTATCCCTCAGCATTCTGTCCCCAGTCGTATCCATTGTATGTTAGTTTAGTGAACCATATGATGTGAGTTGATCTAATTATACTGGAATTCTAAAAACAGGGAATTGTAATCAACGTAGTGCAATGTGCGAAGTATTGCTGTAATTTTCATGTTGCATTCCTGATGTAACATCGACTTCTTCTTTTAAACTTTCAGAGATCTCATAAACCTTGCTTTCTACCTGGTCAATTTGATCTGTGAACAGTGTTAAAGTTGCCCATGGAACTGCTGAATTTTGGCTATAGACCTTGGAACTATTTTTTTCTGCAGGGCAATGGAGCAAGAGCTACCTGTTGCCTTTTTACCTACTGGTTCCTTTTTTGGTTTGTTTGAAATCATATGTCATTTGGTATTTAAATGCTAACCCTTTACTGATGGATCTAATTTCTGTTGTCCTCCAAAGTAGGTAGTCACCTTTGCATTTTTTGTGGCGTTGATGTTGCAGGAAACCCTACAGTAGCCCCATGTTACTGTCCTGTATCTGTAGCTCTGATGCCAGCATAGAAAAGAGGTAGCTTCCCATCTCTGCTGTAGACTGGCATTGTGGTGGGTCCTAGAATGTCATTCTGCTGCTCTAACATTTGTTTTCAAATATAAATCTGCTCATTTTTCTTTACTATGAGGGTGGTGAGGCACTGGCACAGGCTGCCCAGAGAAGCTGTGGCTGCCCCCTCCCTGGCAGTGTTCAAGGCCAGGTTGGATGGGGCTTTGGGCAACCTGGGCTGGTGGAAGATATCCCTGCTCATGGCAGGAGGGGTTGGAACTAGATGATCTGTAAAGTCCCTTCCAACCCAAACGATTCTGTGATTCATTTGCTCTTTAAGGTAGCCGTAAATCCCTTATGGTCATTAAAGCTCTGAATAGAGTGAATAGGGCCTCAATGGGAGATAATATGAATGAGAAACTTCAGTTTTAATTTGGAAACATACCCTGGTGTATTACTTTGAGATTATCATAGTCCTCATATTAGACACATGTTGCCATTCCTCAGATTTATTGGAATATTTGTTATTAAAAGGTTGAGCAAAACAACGTTGGGTTGAAGCTGTAGTGACAGTAAAGACCAAAGTACAGCTTGAAGAGCTCGGTGTAACCAATGGTGTAACATTGCAGGTAAAAAGGCTTGCAGATGTACTGGTTTGATCTGCCTGATGAATTACAGTGTACCCCTTTGGGTAAGAAGGAGGCATCTGAAGTTCCACGTTCTTTGTAGATGACATGACAAATGAGAGAATTTTCAAGAGGGGGTGAGTCTGACTTTGTTAACCATCAATTCTCTTTAATTCTATTCATAGACCAGCTCTGTGACTTTGGGCTGAATAGTTAAACCTCAGTGTTTGAATGGGTGTGATATCCTATCATCTCAGAAAATGTACAGTGGCTTACAAACATCATCCATTTTTAAATTAAAATAAGTAGTAGTCTGAGCAACACATTGTTTCTGTGCATGCATTCTTCTCAAAATATTTGTCTTTAAAATTGCCAGCTCTTAAAAAGAGAGCTGAATCTTTTACCAGCCAGAACCTGGAACAAACATAGTCTACAGACTATGGTTTTGTGTTTTTTAGGTGTTATTCTACCATTAGTGTTCAATAAACCCATAGCAGAGCCTTCCATGCATAGTATCACTTCTCAGTGCAAATAGCTGTAAAAGCTTTTTAACTTACTTGTCTCTTTAATTCAGACCCAAGTTCTAGTATTTGAAAGATATGTCTTTGAGAAGGTGTTTTTTGTTAGAATTGTTCCCGCGGGAAATGCTCTTTTTTTCTCAGAAAACATATTGGTGAGGTGCTAAAGTCAGTATTTGAGCCTTAGTTTTCAACTAGTATCTTTTTTATTTTATCTTCAAAATATACTGATTTGACTCTCAGCCAGACTTCTGTAATAATATATTAGGTTAGGACAGGGAAGTAGCTCAGATTTTGATCAGTGTGACATGAAGTTTACCATACCTGAAGACTTATGTTCTTTGCAGGAAATACCGAAGCATTCTGCCAGAGTTTAAATGCATTAATATTTTTCCTTTTTCAAGCAAAGGTAATATCAACTCCCTTTTGTCTATTTAGATCCAGAAAGTGCTTCCTTCATGGCTTTTACTTTTAAGAGTAGCTATAATGGGTTTGGCAATTACTCTGATGAACTTGCAGTGTCACTTTTATTCGGTTCATTTTGTGGGTGAAAATTAGTTTTGATTATTTTGTTAATTGTCTGCCTTTTGTGTTGGGGGAGGTAGCCATGTTTAATAGGATTGGAAACATGTGAAAAAATTACCATGGCCTGCAAGCATTAAATTGTGTTGAATACAATGATAATTGGAAGGGAGCAGAGACAAATGGAAATCGGGCATCTAAGGCTTTTTTTTTTTTAATTTTATGTTTTACATATTAAAGTTTCATCACAATAATGACACAAGAAGATACTTTATCCAGCCTGAATCTAGTGCTGTATCCACAAATTTCAGTGCTCCTAATGGGAATTATTTGTGATTTAAGTCAGTATTCACAAGCTGTCAAAATAGAGACATTTAAAAAATGGAGATATTGAGATTTTTATCTTTGAAATATGAAATTCGTGTTTTCTGATTAAAGTATAGGTAAAACAAAGCATTATCCCCTTACTGGAGTGTATTTCTTTTGTAGAAAATATTTTTTTGGGGCCCAAAATAAGAGACGGTTGGAAAGAAAGACCACTAAAGAACAGTATGATACAGACCTTTTGTGTCTCAGGGAAGGTTTGATACTCTGAGAAAGGGGGTCCTGGTTTTCCTCATGACTGCCCTGTGACAGTAATACCTCTTGTTTACAAGAGGAGTTAGGATTTTTTTCTCCCCAGGCAATACCAAAGCATGCAGAATAGGGAATATGAGTTGCCACAAAAGAAGTACATCTTTTAAGGCTAGTGTTTTGCCATCATTTATTAAAATCCTGTAGGAATAAATATTGCTGAGATCCAAACAGTAAGAATAAAGCTCTGTTTGTATGTGTGTTGGCATATGTAAATGGGAGTTCTGAAAATGTAGGTTTCAGCTGGCACTTATCTCTACAAACACATTTTGCTTGAACAGTGAAGACTTCTACGTACGCTGCTCCCTGTTTGCGCATTTAGAGATTTTTTTGAAAGCTTGTTCCAGAAGTGTCAAAGCTAGCTGTCTTCGGCTTAGCTTGTGTTCCTGTTACCACTGAGAAATAATCCTCGTGCAAGATGTATAATGGAGCATCTATGACATTATCTGCTGAAAAAGACCTTTCCTTCTTGGGGAGTTGGTTGTTGCTGTTTTTTTGGTGGCCTGTTATTGTCATAACAGCCTAAAAATAAAAGGGAGAGTTGACACCTTTTGTTAGGCAACAGATGAAGCTGGGAAAAGAATAGACACATTTTTGAGACCTAATTTTCTTCTAGTTGGAAATGGCCTTGTACTCAGCTTTGATGGGTGTGTTAGCCTGACAGCTCATCTGGTACTTTTCCCAGCTATATTGTTTGGTCTTACATTATTTCTTCTTACAAAACTTGTTTTCTGTGGTACGTCAGGCAAACCTGTACCTTCTAACATTTCTTATTGCTATGGGATCTAAAATTATTAAATATTAATGTGGTATTAAAGCCATCTGGTGTGGTTTTGTGGCATTTATTCTTAAATGTCTTTGCCCATTTTCTTTTTCTGTAGCAACCACGTTGGTTAACCTCATTTTAAGTCCTGAAATCTTTACAATTCTTAGATAAGAATTTAAAATAGAATTCACATGTTACAATTAACATGCCAAAAAAATAAAGTATCTTCCTGTAAGTAAGTTACAGCAAATAGAGGAAGTTGCACTTGCATGGAGAATAGGTATAGAGGATATGTCAAAGTAGAAAAAAGGGCAAATTTTTAAAAATACTCCATTGTGTTTTCTGACATTTGATGTCTTTCAGACCAGAGTACTTGACTGAATATTTTATCAAATACTTCTTTAAAATTAGCCGAGATGCTTCAGTCTGTTACAGAATTACATAGTTCATAGAATTCTCTTTTTAGTTAACTGGATTCCAGTCTGTATATTGCTCATTAATAATAAAATAGTATAATGTAAAATGAATGCCTGCTACCCCAAGACTGTTCAGTAGTCACATCATATATTCATTCGAGCAGTTTTTGTGACACAAATGGTCAGTGGCTGCCTTTTGATAGGTTCTGAGCTTCTTTTCTGTGCTGTGTCCTTTTTCAGTGAGTTATGCTATCAGTGTTAAGAACAACTGCAAGGTCTGGTAAGTCCCTGATGCTGTGACTGGGCCTTGTGCTTGAGACTGTCGTAGGAGATCTCCCATTTTCTTTGGATCACTGCAGAGCATCCAGGTTGGAGATCTAAATAAATGGGTGTATAAATTCTGCCCATGTGATGTTATTGTGAGAAGTTTTCAGAAAACAGGTTAAGGAGATAATTTCCTAGGTCCTTATGTGAAATTATCTATGCCGGGTCAGTTAGTGTGGAAATACTTGATTTTAGGGCTCAGAAAAATGAAGTTTAATGTAGTTTATAAGTGTAAAAGTACCTTTGGATATCAGGTGTTTGCAACAATATTACCCAGGCAAAATGTCTAATGCTGCTTCTGTGTTCCCTTTCGCAGTTCTAGAATTGTCTTGCTGTGATTTTTCAGAAACAATTTATAAACGCACCTACTCAATTCAGCTGTTAATATGTGCTTTTCGAGAGTACTCTATGCAGCACTTTGAGATTTGATGTGTATCACAGATAGGTAGCAAAATCCTTTGGAGTACCTTTAGGAAATAAATTTTCATTTTACTTTTTTGAGGATTAAAACAAGCTGAAACATAAGTGGCGTTGTGGTCAAATGCCACTGCAAACCTTAACATCAAAATCTTCATTGAATGTGATCTGAGCTTCCTGTGTACCTCCCTAATCCTCGTGTCATTGTCCCCTGTGATTTTTTTAGTGAGGGTCCTGAAAAAGTTCTCCTCGGACAAGAACTGGTTGACTCGCTGTGGGCACTTGGAGTAAACAGTGAGCAGAAGAAGCGAGGCAGAAAGATACGGATGTTGGAGCACCCGACTTGGGACTTGAGTAGTGATTGCTTGTACCAGCCACTGGATGTCACTTGTTCCACATAAATATGTGTAAGAACTTAATGGTCTGGCATTAGAGAAAATAGTTTTCGTGTCTGTTGTGAACACGGAAATGGTGCCTATGTGAGCATGGGCAGCAGCATTTTTCTTTATCTGCCTTGTGCTTTTTCCTCTGAATATCAAGAGAGGTTAATCTGAAGTGATGTCTTGTTACCCTGTAGCACAAGATGCTTGTAGCTGACTTTTGGCTATGTTACACTATAACGCTTCTGAAATGGGGGTTTAGGTGTTGGCTTCTCCTATAATATAGAATATGAGACAGAGATCAGAAAGGTCCTATTTCTGCCACTACTGTGCTGATAGCCGTCCCCTCTGTAGAATGAGCACTGACTTGCACCAGGAGTAGGAGTCAACCAGAATGTTGTTTTCACAACAGTGCTTTTGATCTTCTGTGCATTTGTAGGCTTGTCTTAAAGACTAAAACATGGATGTACAGAAATATACATCAAAGGCAGAAAAGGGAAAGACGTGCCCCCCCCCCCCAACAAAAAAGAAAAGGCAGAAAGGAACAAAACCCAGGAGGAAGTATTCTCTTCTTGAGGTAGTGATCATTCACTGCAGAGCATAGAATCATAGAATGATAGAAAGTTTTGGGTCAGAAGGGACCCCTAGAGGTCATCTAGTCCAACCCCCCTGCAGTGAGCAGGGACACCACTAACTAGATCAGGTTGCTCAGAGCCCTGTCCAAAGAGGTCTTGGATGTTTCCAGGGATGGGGCCTCCACTACCTCTCTGGGCAACCCGTTCCAGTGTTTCACCACCCTCATTGTAAAGAATTTCTTCCTTATAGCTACCCTAAACCTACCCTGTTTTAGTTTAAAACCATTACCCCTCGTCCTGTCACTGTTGTCTCTACTAAAAAGATTGTCCCCATCTTTCCTATAGGCTCCCTTTAAGTACTGAAATGCTGCAATCAGGTCTCCCCGCAGCCTTCTCTTCTCCAGGCTGAACAAGCCCAACTCTCTCAGCCTGTCCTCATAGGAGAGGTGCTCCAGCCCTCGTTTTTGTAGTCCTCCTTTGGACCCGCTCCAACAGTTCCATGTCCTTGTGCTGAGGGCTCCAGAGCTGAACGCAGTACTCCAGGTGAGGTCTCACCAGAGCAGAGTAGAGGGGCAGAACCACCTCTCTCGACGTGCTGCCCACGCTTCTCCTGATGCAGCCCAGGACACGGTTGGCCCTCTGGGCTGCCAGCGCACATTGCCGGCTCATGTCCAGCCTTTCGTCTATCAGTACCCTCAAGTCCCTCTCAGCATCTAGCAAATGAAATTCACGTCTTGAAAAAAATATGTGGGCAACGTCAACACCAGCCAATTTTTAACTGTCCTGCTGTGTTTTGACGTATGCAGTTACACTTGATCTGGTCACGCATTGTGCAAACAGAATTGTGCCTAGATGTACAGCCTGTCTGCTGTGTCTATCCTGATGGCAGTATCTGATAGTGTTATCAAAAGACTGGAATAAAAAGAAGAAGGGTCTTCTCTTGACTAAGCCACAGAGAACTGTGGTAACTCGTTTATGAGTCAATGCATTCACAGGTAACCCTCAGCCAGAGCACACTGTCCCATCACTTCTTTTGTCTTCCTTGCTAAATTTTCATATTTCTAGTGAAAGTATGTAAAATAATAAAGTATAAATATTGTTCTAAATATTCACCAAATCTAATATAAAATATGTAAAATAAATAGAATATGTATAAAATGCATAGTATAAGCAATATATATATCAATATCCCACAATTAATGAATTAATATCATTGCCATCTTTAGAATGTTAATAATACAGACTTTCTGTAGTGTCAGAATATTCTTTTCTATTGAAATGCTTCCTGTCTAGGTGTCAGCTCTTAAAACTTTACTGGTATTTAGGATGTAGAATGACATATTGTACTTAGTGAAGTGTGGTCTACTTCTTCCAACGAGTTCAGGCTGAGCAGGTTTTCCCTGTGTGTACTGAGTTGTTCTGAAGTGCTATGGCATTGCAAAAAAAAAAAAAACAGCCAAAAAGAACTGTCCCCTGTCATCTGGGAAACATTTAAAAAATGTTCCAGTGAAAAATCAGTTCTGATTTTTATTTCTAACCAAAACTTTTTGTTAAAAAGACATGTTGTTGTGTTTCACAAATTCTGTGCATTTGACTCTGAAAACTGGGAGGAGTGGTGGATACACCGGCAGGCTGTGCTGCAATTCAGCGAGACCTGGACAGGCTGGAAAGTTGGGCTTGGGGCGGACCCGCTGGAGAGCAGCTCTGTGGAGAGGGACCTGGGTGTGCTGGTGGATGACAGGTTGACCATGAGCCAGCAGTGTGCCCTGGCTGCCAAGAAGGCCAATGGGATCCTGGGGTGCATCAAGAAGAGTGTGGCCAGCAGGTCGAGGGAGGTTCTCCTTCCCCTCTGCTCTGCCCTAGTGAGGCCTCATCTGGAGTACTGTGTGCAGTTCTGGGCTCCCCAGTTCAAGAAAGATGAGGAGATGTTGAAGAGTGTCCAGCGGAGGGCTACAAGGATGATGAGGGGACAGGAGCATCTCTCCTGTGAGGAGAGGCTGAGGGAGCTGGGCTTGTTCAGCCTGAAGAAGAGAAGGCTGAGAGGGGACCTAATAAATGCTTATAAACATCTTAAGGAGGGTGTGAGGAGGATGGGGCCAGACTCTTTTCAGTGGTGCCCAGCGACAGGACAAGGGGCAATGGGCACAAACTGAAGCAGAGGAAGTTCCGTCTGAACATGAGGAAGAACTTCTTCCCTCTGAGGGTGACGGAGCACTGGAGCAGGCTGCCCAGGGAGGCTATGGATTTTCCCTCTCTGGAGATATTCAAGACCTGCCTGGACAAGGTCCTCTGCAGCCTGCTGTAGGTGACCCTGCTTCGGCAGGAGGGTTGGACTAGATGACCCACAGAGGTCCCTTCCAACCCCTACCATTCTGTGATTCTGTGAAATAGAAGGTCAAGCATGGATTAAATGTAAAAACTTGCAGTTGCAGTTAACAATTTTCTCCTACTTTTTGTTCCCCTGAAACTTGTGATATAAACACTTAAGTGATAGTGTCTTTGCAGGGTACATTAATCTATTTTTAATATGTTTGTATTTGTGAATTTTTATTATCTTCCACCTATTTATGGTAAATACCTGTCTTAAAGGTTTATTTAGTGCTCTGGAAAACGTTTTAATTTTTACAGTCATGTCTCGTGTGTTTAAAACTGAAATAGTCTTTGTTTTCCTTCTAGTTGTGTTTTCACTGTCTGATGTCGTCTGCTCTTAAAACTCTAGTAAGGGTCACCACATGGTAGGGTCTCAGGTGACTGCTGGTTACCAACCCTGCAGGCTTTTTTGTTAAAGGATGTTCTGTTTCCAAGGGTCTTTTAGTCCAACTGAGTGTTTTCATGTATAGTTTTTGATTACATCTTTTATAAAAAAGTTTTGTCTGTTCAGTTCTGTTGTATCTTAAAACTCTACCATAAAGTTTTCAGTCCTAGTTTTTCGTTACTCTCTATAGTATTAATTTCCCAACAGCAAAGGCTGCCTCTGTCTGGTTATTATAAAACCATATTAGATACCAATGGAGACAACAGAGCTTGTTTACTCTTAATTACATACAATTCAAGCAGTGTATAACACAAACCTTTGCTAATTTTGTTTTAACGGTTAAGCATATTGGTCAAATTTGGTAAATGATGCCCTAAAGGACTGTGCTACAGATTACAAGGGCTGAAACAGTTTGTCAGCTGCTTTCTGGCACTGAATATTTTAATTATAAATGTGAGTGGAGCTTTTGTAATCACACACATGAGGAATGGAAAACTGAAAAGAAATAAAAAATTCACCTTTAACTTTTAACTTATTGTTCTGCACTTCAGCAATTTTTTTTGGTAACAGCTCTACCGTGAAATTTCAAAAGTTCCCAACAGAATTCAGATAAGAAACAAGACAGCTGTTTTCCACCATGGTTGTTCACGGAGGTAAGCTTTCGTGTGCTCGGTCTCCATCCCAGTTTTCAGAAGAAGCCATATTCACAGTTCATCGCTTTCTGTTATGACTCCACTAGTATTCGGCTGTTGTTTAATGTTTCATGTTTAAGGAAGAGGGTAGAGGGCTGCTGCACGTAGACAGTGGCGTGTATTATGGCTTCATGTCCTGTTTCCCTGTTTGCCTTCTGTCCTCTGAGCAGTGTGGATTGCACCCCAAGCAAGCTGTTCCGAGTAGTTTTATTTTGGGTTTTTTCGTGCCACTTCTACTTCACATCATGAGGAATTCCAAGAAGAAGAGCAAAGAGGTGTCAGGGTTAGTGTGTTGTGGAGAGTTTACACCTCTCCCTTGCTTTGCCCAATAACTAGGTGAGGGAGACCTTGCTGGATGTTTTTATTCATTTATTTGTCTAGGAGTCCTATGGGCCTTTTTGTTTTGGAGTTTTCTCTAGTTCAAAATTACAGAGGAGTGGACACAAGCAGATTAATCTAAGGATTGCTTGCTTAGCTTGAATTCTATCGGTTTCTTCCAAAGGAGCCCTTCTTGAAATTTCACAGAATGTCTCCTATGTCTGATATATAAAATTAAAAACATACTTTAAGGAAGCATTTGCTGGATTTAAACCCATGAACATGAAACAACAGAAACCCATGTGTGTAATGGTACCAGAATTATAGTGGATCCTTAAGGTAGTAGTAAATTAATCATACAAGAGCCTGGTTCTGTAAATTTTACTGCAGTCAGGTCGCAGGCACTGCAAATGATGAAATGAAACAGTACCTGTTAGAGTTCCTCTTCTTGTGAACATTTCAAACAAGCTGAGGCAGAATGAATAATGCATGCACTAGTGTTCTGCAGGGTGATATATTCATTAATTCTTTTAAAGCGTATGGTCAACCTATTTGTCAATCATGAGAAAAAGCTAAGTAGTTTCAACCTGATAAGTGTCAAAATCTGTCTAAAAATGGTAGAAAAACTCACTTATGCTTTGTTTTGTTCATTCTTTTGAAAACTCTTGTGCCTCTGTACTTTAAGCTCCTGCTGGTCTGCAAATGAAAACCTTTTTTTGCTTTCTTGTACAGCAAATAATGGAAAAGTCCTGCCACTGACAACTTGTGAAATAAGTAGGGAGAAAAAAACCCAGGTAAAATAGTGTAGATAGAAGTCATTTTGCCCAAAGCAAATAGGCAAAAAGGCCCGACAATTTTGCTGAGTTCTGGCAAGCGGCAAAACGACTCATGGTGTAACACTGGGTATATTTATGCTCCGTGCTATTACCCAGGAGAGCCCTGCATTCCAAGTGCTGATAGACTTGCCATTAAATTGGAAAAAAAGTCTTTATATGGAGTCTAAACATTTACTGTCTGAGTGTTAAAATGATCCAGATTGGTGAGATGACCACAGATTCGTGTAAAAGGGTAACTTCTTGCCTGAGCTAAACAGAGTTCTCTTCTCTCCACCTTCTCCCTCAAACAAGGCAGGTTTTGGCATCAACTCTATAATGTTTATGTGAATAACCCCCTTCCAGCAGAAAACCTTTATGACTCTGGACTCAACAGAGCAGGTCCAGCTGAGAGTGTCAGCCTGGCATTAACATACGATGTTATGACTGCCAACATGGTGCTGCCTACAGGTAGTCCACGTCTGAACAGCACCTAGTGCTGGATTTGCATGCTGCATCTTCAAAAGCACAGACCTGTTGTGGTTTGAGCTCAAGAGGAATATCTGTCTGGATAGCGGCTAGGGTTTAGACAGATTTCATTCCTCCCCAGGTCAGCCAATAGGGAAGGATCCATTTGCATGCAATTTGCGAAAGGCAGGCATTCCTTCTGTTAAAACTGCGTAATAGACACTCAAAAGAGCACATTTCAATAGGCAGTGTCATGTGTAGTGTTTTCTGTATTTAGAAAATATTTATATGACTAATCTCTTAGGAAAATGGGGAAAAAACCATCAATTTTCCCACACTTCGAATTCTAGAATGTGATCTCCATAGGAGAATTACCTTTGCCAGCAGATTTCTTTTCATGAGCAGTACTTTTTGGCTTGACATTTGAAACTTGTGCAGAAACCACTGAGGTTAAAAGGTAGAATTAAAAATCTCCTTTTTTTTTTTTTTTTTAAAGGAACAGGTATGTATTTCTATACAGAACGTAAAGACATGGAGGTTTTTTGGCTTTCAAAAACGTACATATTCACTTGAAGTTTTACAGAAGAAAAAGTTATTTACACACTGGGCAAATACGTTCTATTTATCTGCCAAGACAATTCTTGCACCATAATTCCTTCTGAAGAAACAAATGTCCCCTTTCACATTACAGCTATGCACAGTTTACATGAATTTTTCCAGGGTTCCACTTTAGAAAAACTGGAGTAACACTTAGATGTTTTTCTTTTCCCTCATGTGTAAGCTGTGACCTTTTTATCGTGGCCTTGTGCTTACACAAGCCAAAGTACTAGTAGGTGATATAACCTGTAGGTGTTATGAAAAGTACTCTGCTAAACAGGAGTGCTGCAAGTTTTGTCAGAGAAAATAAAGTTTTACCACATACATGTTAGACGGGCAGACCAGAACAGGATTTAGGAGCTTAGGCGTGATGGGGATGTGGGACTGTCTGATCCATGAAAAATGTCCATCCTTGATTGTTTCCCTTCTTTTGAGTTCCCATCTAACAATGTTGAGAGGTGTGTTATGCTTAAAGCAAGTCTCCTAACATTTGTTGTGCCAAGAATTCTGTTATTGCCTACCAATGAATTCCTTAAATAAAATTTTCTGTGAAGCCCACCCTCCCCAGCTGGGGAGGAAAAAAAAAAAGCACCAGCTCCTTCTAAACAGAGACTATGACACTTCTGTGTATTCCTTTAGCTTGGTGGCATATCCAAGAATTACCAGACAGATGTTGAGGTAGGGATGGATTCAGAGTTACAGACTATCCTCTGCCCTACCAGCTGAAGGTGTTTCTGATTCTCTTACAACTAGAACTCTCAGTTCTGGACTTTTTGGTCTATCGTCCCTTGTTTAGAGATGCAGAACTAGCAACAAGGAACCAAATTCAAAAGCAGTCGAAGACAAATCCTACATAACCACATTTAGCTGCTACCTAATCCTAGCAGTGCCTAATCTCATAAGAGATGGTATTTTTTAATATAAAAATCTGAGTCTTTTTTTTAATCAGTGTGAATATCAACACCTATCTTCCTAGGAGGACCTTGAGCCTGGGCTGAGCAGTGCCTAGTTCCCATGGCATGCCAGTCCACTGGGAATTCTCCCAGGACCCTTAACCCCAGGGGCCCAATGAAACTGTATTCCTCTGGAAATAAAGTTATACAGATGCTTGATTTCAAAACAGGATCAGCACACAAAATGTCAGCAAATAGCCTGTGTAGAATAGCCTGCTGTTCAGAGCACAGGCTCTGGAACTAGGGGATGTAAGCCATGAGGAGACATCTGCCTCCTCAGAGCACTAAGACGTGTCTCCAAAGAATTCATATGTCTCCAATGAATCCCCTAACCCATGGACTTAAAGAAGTCTTAAACTTTTTTTCTATTTTTAATTAACCTTGACACTTTAACAGTACCAGGCACAGACTTTTCTAAAAGGGGTGGGCAATTTTGAGTTGGGAGGAGTGAATTGGATCCTCTCTTCCTTTGGTGAATGTAATGCTGTACTCCCATTTATTGCTTCTGCTGGCTGTGTCTGGAGAAATCGCAAACTGATTCTGCAGAGATACGCATCTATGAGGCAAACCCTGGGAAAGGGTAACGCTTCTCAAGGGACCAGGCTACAGCAACACCAATCTGGAAAATGGACTTTAGCTTTTTAAGTACTGTCTAGCCATACAGGTGCCTGTAAGTATAAATCCATCTAGAGGTAGGCTGGATTTAGTGTCATAAAAACCTTCCCTGAATGTATACGCAGTAGCCATTTGTCCAAGGTAGCTCAGTGTGTGGTGCAGCTGCTGAGAGGGCTTCGTTATGCTATGTCCTCCGTGGGTGCCTTGCACTAGGACCCTGTAGCTCTGCAGCCATTCTTCTTTAATACCTTGCTGTACAGAGCTCCGGGTGAGAGGTTTGTTTATCACTGCTGGCTGCCTAAAGGGCCGCAGTTCATTTCCTCCTGGAGGAACAGACCCCTCCTGCCAATCTGGATGGTTGCGATGGGTGCGGAGGGCGTTTTCTGAGGCGGCAGTACATGACCAGGGAAAGCACCTCGAGCCTCCCGTGCTACCCATCCTTTCAGGAGCAGAGCTCTCTGGCCGTGACCAGTGACCATAATAAAGCTGTTACTGCTGGACTAACATCCCACAGGTGCACTGAGTCCACCAAGAATTCTCAATAAAACCCAAGAAGCATTTTTTTTAAACTCGTAACTGCTCAGATATTCCCAATTGCAAATCTTTGAAATACTTTGCATATCACTAGGATTAAGCATTGTTTGCTTTGAGTCATCCATGCCTTGGAGTTACTGATTTGCCTTTAGTCTTCGTGGTGCCTTATTTTATTGAATTTTATTGCTAGCAAGTTCTTCTTCTGTTGGAACTCATGTACTGTGTCATTCACAAAAGACTTGTGACATTATTTACAAGACATGTAAGGTGTCATTCTCAGAAAACCATTATAGGTGTTAGCTGTGACAAGTAATAGTATTTTGATAAGCTGCATTTTCTAAACATCTCGTGGAATTTGGAACCTTCTTATGTTGTCCTATGTCTTAAAAGCAAGCTAAAAATAGTCAGAAATCAAATGTGCAACACAGGTTTTATACAGTAAGTTCAAATGGAGATGTTTTCTGTAACAAATACATGTCATTTTATGAACCTTTTTCTTTTTTTTTCTGGAAAAGAATTTGGTCAATATTTCCTGTATTTTAATACTCTTGACATGTTTGTTATGATTAGTCATAGGAAAACTAGATAGACCTTTGGCTAGTGGAAATGGATGATATATTATTGTTTTCATTACCAATTGTAACTGAAGTGTTAGGACAAAGGCACATATTTTCTTTCAAAGGGCTATTGGTTACCAGGTTGTAAGTGCTGTAATAAAAACTAATATCTGTATGGTGTTTGACTAATAAAGATGAAGTATTAAAAATGAAAATTAAAAAAATATTTTTTTTTCTTGCATTTTTCTCTGCTTAGGTAGTGAGAGCAGGCTGGTGTGTAGGACTTTTAAAAATCTGTTTGATTTTACTTCTATGAAGTGAGACATTTCTTAGAAATTCAGCAACGTTAGAGGCCTCTTAAAATATGAACAGCTTTTTTTGCTAAGACAGTTTAAAATCATCTTAATTTTTGTATTAACTTTATGTTTTTGTTTAAAAACTTTTTATTAAATCCAGAATTTAGGCTGAAGTTATCCTGACACCATCCCTTTAAGAAAATGTCAGCATATAGTAAGCACTTTGGATGCGCTTAAAATTTTATTATTGTAGAGGGATTTTTTGGGGGAGGGGGAGGCTGGAGGATGTTGGACAATCCAGAGCAAAGGGGGAGAAAACCTAACATTCTTGGGTACCGTCCAATTCCTGAGCTAAGCCATGAACTCCACATTTGGCTTGAAATAAGGAATTTTCTCCTCAACAGCTGTCCCTGGAGTCAATATAAACTGTTCTAAAAGATTTAGTTACCAGCAGAGAGATACTACAGGAGGCACTAAACCAAACTGTTGTGAAGCAGCGGCCATCGTAAGGGAGCCCGGCTTCCCAGGCTGCACCGTGTGTTGCGCGGCGGTGCAGCTGTTCCCCTGCATGTTGTCGGTGTTGTGGCACCTTACACAATGAGAGGGCTTCCACTGCACCTGTGTAGTTCCTTTGGGACAAAAGGCACAGAGGTCAGTAAGGCTGTTTGTGAGGAAGGAACGCAGCTCCAGGCATGATGGTAAGAGGTTGAATCGCCTTAGACTTTTAAAAAGAATATGGTGCTTGCCTCTTTGCCTGTCTTTGTACTTTTTAAGGACCTACTGCTCTAATAAATGATGACTTTTGGAAACAATACTTCCTGACAGTGGAAGAAAGCCAAAAACCCCTTAAAACCTAACTGGAGCAATAGAAATAAAAGTACCCTTTCAGTAAAATGTTGCCATTTTGAATGAACTATGTATTCAATCAAAGTCTTGAAACACTACTTAAAATGAAGCCTTAAGAAAGACAATACTTTTTTCTTTCATTTATGAGTCATCATAAAAGCAGGACAAAAATTTCTTCGTAAAATGCTGCTTGACGACTCAGCTGCTGAACTGAAATCCTGTGCTAATCCAGTGTATGCAACTGAATAATGAACTGAGACTGATAACCTGCATTAGCGTTGTATATTTATACTGCTACAAAAGCAGTAACCTTACTGTATATTTAAACAGAGTATAAAAATGCATGCAAAGAAAGAACGTCAGGTGGATATAAACCAGAACTGGCTGGAGTAAGGGGGCTAAGGAGCTGCATCTTCTCCTATGGAACATTTCGCAGTCTGCTGAGAACGCTGTGTATTTTATTGTCATCATGGATGATGGCCATTGTTGAAATCTGATTTACTGAGACAGAAGATTTGGATGTAACTTCTGCAAAGCAAGTATTACCAGATTGCATCACAGGACATAATGGTCTTTGTGAGGTTTCTCACTTCAAGGGCAGTTCAGAATAATGCAATAAAATGGGCTTATTTTGTACTAAATGCAAAAATTGTCAAGAGTGATCTTGCAGCTAAAGCAAAAGATTAAGCCTGTCTTGGGCTTGAATGTGGTACTGCACCAAGAAGTTGTAACTAAAGTCTTTAGCTCACAGGTATTAAATTAAGATTGCTGGTGGAGAACTCATTAATGTGTTGGATGTTGGCTGTTTCAAATGTGGTTAACCTTGTTCAGTTAAGGCAAAACTGGGGGACTGTTTACACTGTTACTACGAGCAGCATAGCCAAAAAAAAAAAGCATTTACTCAGCTCAGGAGAACAGAGAAAGTGTGGAAACAGAGAATGGGAAGAGGATGGTAAGGACAGTGAAAGGAAAAAAGACCAAAAATGTGAATATGTATGAGAATGCAAATAACTGTGTTCTGAATATATGAGGATTTTTCTAGTATTGTCCATAGTATTTGGGGACTCAGCAGTTCACAATAACTAAATTGTATATTTTCTGAACTGAGGGAAGAATTGGTGTCAGATTTCTGTACAAACCTGTGGTATTTCTCAGTAGATCTACTGCCATGAATGAAAGACAATATCATCTTAAAATCATACCTGACATAGGAACAGATTTTTACATAAATTTGGTCCTATGGTTTGAACTGTAAGAAGTTTTCAATGAAAAGAAACCACTTTCTAGGGACAGTCTTGAAGAATAGTTTTCTCTAAAGCCATGGCACTGGTTGAGACAGCTAGCATGTGTAGTCTGGATACTCATCTCTTCCCAGCCGCTCCCTGACACATTCATCCAGTGGGCTAGAAGAGAGCCCACACTAATGTTAAAAGTATTTAATCAAATCTCTTTTGAATACCATTTAACATATTCCCCAAGTAGAGCATTGGAGGTTGGAGGGTCAAAGGCAGCTTTTCCTCAGAGGCAGGAGTGAAAGGCATCAACATGCAAGTGGCCAAACAAGCTGCTGGAAGCAAAGGTAAGTAAACACAGTGCTCCCCTCTGTTCTTTTACCTATAGATTGCCTTAGCTGTCCTAGGCTGATGAGGCATCCAGGTTTAGGATGGATACAGAACTGAAAAGGGCTCATGCTGTCGATGAAAACCCTGCTAGAAATCAAAACTCAGAAAGATTTGAATTTATACAACTGCCTTTCTGTGGTAACCCCTAAATGAAATCCATTATTTAGAGATAAATCAACTTTTTGTATGCATATTCTTCCAGTAAAGCACTGATACTTGCTGCTTCTGCTTGCATGATCTGGTTCCCTTTAAGAATCAATGTAGCAGCATGAGAATATCCAAGATTTTGACTGAAGTCTCCTTGGGGAGTGGATTCTCTTCAATTTTTATTTTGCTTAGTGCAGAATGGGTTGAAGACACTTGACAGATAATAACAAATACTAATTTAAATATTTTGATAATGTCATTTAAAAAAATGGAAGTCTGTTCTGAGAAGTGCTGAAGTCAGGGTTTTAATTTAAATTTATTACTTTATATATCATTTAACTTTTTTTGTACACAGTTTAATAGTGTGTCATTTTGAAGTTTCAGACAATTGTTGATTAGTTTCTTTATGGAACCTCTGTAATGAAAGCAGTTGTTGAAAGCTGTCAGTCTGCAATCTCCTGTAAATCATATCTTATTTCTGTGAATTTTACTGAGCATACCCTTACAATAAGAATTAACTCACAGCTGTGAAATATTCATGATTCATATCTGCTGAAATCACCAATTTTATAAAAGTATTCATTAGAATCTAAACTTGGCACTTGGGCACAATCCATGCTCACTATGAAAATAGGTTTACAAGTTTTAATGTGATAAGATTTATGATGCCTGTAACGTTTCGTTTCTATGAATGTAAAAATTTTAGTTTAAAATTGTTTGCTGTTAGGAACAAAATGATCTGGAAGGAATTTTGCTTCAGACTCAGAAAAAGGTTTTATAGGATGGTTAGGGTTTTTTTTAATCTCACTGTACTGCATCCATAAGCTCAAGGTCTTAAGTAGATCTGATTTACCATCATTTGGTTCAAGGTTGCTCTAAGTGGCTGTAGCTATATTAGTAAGATACGTAGCTATATTAGTAAAACTGTGTAGTTCCTGTCTGTGGCCTAATCCAGCTGGTACATTGACAAAGGAGACCTGGCCATGAGATCATCCAGGGGCTGTTCCCAGGAGCTGGTTTGGATGCTGCTACCCTGGGTGGATGGGGAAGGGGACGCAAGCGGTGTGCTCTGTGTGCGGCCCGCTGGCCTCAGGGCCAGCAAACAGTCCCGTGCCTGTTGCGAATATAACCAGAGCACCTAGGAAGGCTGGACTGATGACTGTCCCTTACCAGGGAAATCTGTGCTTGAGAACAATTTATCAGTACCTTCTGGATAAACACAAGATTTGTTATGCCCCAGAAAAAAGATGTACACGGTGCTTTAGCGGAGAAGTGTGTTCAGCAGTGTCAAGACAGGCAGACAGCTAAGTGCCACACTCACTCCTCCCCCATCGCAGCTGGATGAGGAAGAGAAGTGAAAAAAAGAGATAAAACTCACGGGATGAGGACAGAAAAGGAGGGGATACTACTACTACTACCACTACTACTAAGTATAATGGTAATTAAAAAGAATGTGCAAAACAAGGGATGCACAATGTAATTGCTCACCACCCACTGACCGATGCCCATCCCATCCCCGAGCAGCGATCGCTGCACCCTGGCCACCTCCCCAACCCAGCTTTACTGCTGAGCGTGACGCCACGTGGTGTGGGACACCCCTTTGGTGGGTCGGGGTCGGCTGTCCCGGCTGTGCCCCCTCCCAGCCCCTCGGGCACCCCCAGCCCACTCGCCGGTGGGGTGGTGGGAGGGGCAGGACGGGCCTGAGCTCTGTGTAAGCACTGCCCAGCAGTGACCAAAACACCTCTGTGTTACCAACATCATTCTCATACTAAATCCAAACCTCAGCACTATACCAGCTGCTAGGAAGAAAATTAGCTCTGTCTCAGCCGAAACCAGGACAAAGAGAGATCTGCTTTAGCACCCTGCTCTGCCCAAAGTCGCCTCTCTGAGGAACTGCAGTGTAGCTTTTCCTGCTGGGCCTTATTTCACCACTGACGTGAGCTGGAGCTGTTTCTTTGCAGATGGTGGGGACTTCACATACTCCAGCATATTGCCATGTAGGGTCCTCCCATAAACACAGGTGGACAGGCAGCTCTGTCTCTCCAGCAGACATAGTCTCTTCAGTAGCTTGTGCTAGTGAAAAACATGTTTTCTCACCCACTTTTGATCCCTTTCAGGAGAAAGAGGGAATAAAACATTCCTCAAATCCTATGACAAAAGTGCTGTAGCCAGAATAATAATGTATAACCACGAATTTAGTCCATAAAATATTTAAGTTGCATTCTAAGATTCTTTCCTCTGGGCTTGACTTCATATTAATGTGTGCCAAAATCAGGTCCTGCAGCACAGTCTACTGAAGAATTCAGTCTCCCAGAGAGGTAGGTCCCTAGGGCACTGGTTATTTGAGTTAATAGATTTGGCATTCAGTACATCCATCTGAAATTCATAGTCTCCAGGACTAAGAGGTCAAAAAAACATTTGGAAACAACTCACAAAGGCATTTTCTTGTTATTGTTTCTGGGATTAACATGGAGACATTTGTCTTCTTGCAAACATTAGTTCGAAGAGTTCTGCGATTACATCTCTAGTCCAAATTTTCATGTGAAGAAACTAGTACCACTTGACGAGACCTTAAAATCGAGACTGTCAAGGGCTGTACCACTTTCTTTTGTGATCTTGCCAAATCTGACAGGCTTAAGTAGGGTGGGGCATGTTGGGGAACTTCTGAAGGGAGGTTGTAGCTGAACCTACTGGCAATCAGCTTTCCTGGTCTTGCACTCAGTTTTTCATACAATTTGTTGCTTCTCAGTATGAGCGAGGGAGTATGTGGCCACATGCCATAGTTCAGCTACCAGGTTTTGGGGGCACTCGGTGGTGTGGCAGAATGCTTTGGGTCCACGCTACTCTTGTCCTGACCACAGTGTCATATGGCAGACATTGTGTAAGCTGGTTGTGAGACTTATTGAGTGGATCCCCAAATTACAGGACCTGAGACTATCCTGAGCTGTTACCTCATGGTGTGATTGTGTGTCTCTGGGCTGTGTATGCTCTGCTTCCAGGAACCTGCACGGTTAACTCAGTCAGAGAACGTAAGTTGCAGTCCTGTGCGCTGCAAATACAGCTTTATGGGACTTCAGGGACTCCCTTTGGCCTAGAAGCTAAGAGCAATCATGGGTCTGCAAAGCTGGGTGTCTTTCCAAATCTGTTGCTTCATGCCTCAGTTTCCCACTGATTAAAAATAATATGTCCTAGTCTCAGAGAGCACCTTTGAGAACAAATGAATGAATGAGTGTGATATTCAAGGGTACCACTGCAATAGAGGCCGTCAGTGTATTTTCTTTTATTATGTGGCAAGTGTAAGATTTCAGATGTCCTTTGTTCATTTCCTGGCTTTTAAGTGTTTCACTTTGTAAATGATGTGATAAGTGAGTACACTGTCATTTAGCAACATTCACTGTTTTTACATAAAACTCATTTTCCTCATTAATAAAAACATCAGTTTGGACCTAGTAAGATACTATGGAAGGCCTAGTTAATTCTTAGGTTTGTTGTATGTTACCCACCAAATGATGTATGTCTATGAGACAACTAGTTTTCCATTTTTTTAATCGATGATTTTCTTTTTCCCCACTAGCAATATGGTCTAAATTTTGTTAAACAAAAATTTTGATTCAGTCTGTGTTTGTATTTTCCCAGGCTCTTTTAATGCCTGAGGGAATAATTTATGGGGCTGTAATTTTGTGGGTTACTGTGTTATGACCACTTATAAATGGCTCCTTAGGGCACTAAAAGGGCCAAGAAAATGTAAATACAAACACAAAACAGAAACAAATACCTGCAACATGAAGAAAACTACAAGCAGTGAGACCATATGGTCTGACAACTCAACTCCGCTTAATGGCTCCATTCAGCTCCTATTGAAGTAAAAGCATGTTTTACTACTGACCGTAATGAAAGAAAAATTGAATGTTAAAACGTCACCTGTAACATGACAATCACTTAACTCTGTGTTTAATAATATCCATACCTATTTATTTATTTTTTTTTAATATTGGGTTGCAGTTCTTTACTACCTTATAACTCCTTATTCCCCCTTTCCTCCGAACTTATTAATGAATATTTTAAAATACTCCTGTATCTTTAGGCTTGGCTGGTTAATAAGCTCTTTATGACATTTTACATTGCAGTAATTAAAAAGAGCTGTTGGCTGGGACACCCGATGGGAGCCAAGCACTGTGGGTCCTGGTCAGTTTTTACTGTAGAGAGATATGTGCTCCGATGGGGAGGAATGGGACTTTTACTGGGCTGAGCTGCCTGGTGGAAGCACACACCTTATCGGCAAGAGCGTCTGAGCATCTGTCATAGGCAAAACATCTCTACTGTCCAGCTAATATCATTTTGTGATCACTCATTTGGCTATAGAGAAAAAGGAGAACATCAGCAATCACAAAGCACTTGAGCCCAACATTTTTCCCTCCCTCTTTCCCAAGCTTGACTTCCCCCGTCCTTGCCGGGGATTAAACTCAGACCGTCCCAGTTACTCAGGTGAGGCGTGACACAGGAGGTCTGGGGTTGTGTGCAGAGCTGTTTTTTCTGCAGCTCTCTGTGCTCATTTATTTTGTCCTGCTGCACTTCTTACTGCTTTTCCTTTCCTGCTGTTTGATTCTCATTTGTTTTCTCTGTCACTCTTTGCTTCTTCAGTTTTCCTGCTACTCTGTTTTTTAGTGCCTTTCCTCTGATGTGCACTGCCTGGGGGCCACAGTCAGTCCCCGGTGTCCCTGTCCCGGCACGGGGTCCCCTGCGTGCTGCAGACCCGCGGGGATGTCCCTGCTGCAGCGTGGGTCGCCTGTGGGTCACAGTGCCTCGGGGCACGGTAGGGTGCTTACAATACCGATGTGAGCACCTTGCTGTTCATCGCGCCTTGTGAAGCTTGTTTCTCTCCACTGTGGAATGAAAATTTCTGGTGTGCTTCTAATTCCTCTGGAATTAGGTTCCTGAATGTACATGAAAAAGTGTTCCTCTGCTCTTCAACGCTCCACAGTTAAAAAAGAGTACACCACGTAAACATACAGTGTACATAGACACTCTACAGACCATGAGGTACTCTGAGAGTGCAGCCACATGGACAAATGTCTCGATTTGAAGAGAAGGTGTCTTTTCCTTTATTGTGTGATAGATTTAGTGAATAACTTCCTGCAAAGCCATTATGGGCCAAATCACGGGCAGTAATCCTGTACAGGGCTAGCTTCCTGGCTCCGTGGAGACGAACGTTACACAAGCTAAGCTCTGTGATTTAATGATTCAGGACAGTGTTTTTCTACGAGGAGTCTGTGAAAGACAGCTAATGAAATCAAGGCTTTGCTCAGCTTACGTTCTCTATACGTACCTCTCACCTCCCCTGCAGAAATGTTGAAGATATAGAAATAGAAAAAAGTGAAAAATCACTGTTTTGGCCCATTCTTGCTCACATTAAATCTGTTAGGATTGCCAATAAATCTAATTTGAACTGGGACAGAGGGCTATGTGAGAATATTTAATGTGGCTGAGACAAACAATCCTACCTTTTTCCCACCAGAGGAAACTTCTACTAAATGGTAAGAAAAGAAAAAGAAGTGATGTAATCAAGAAGCTTTTTCAGGCACCCTGATGGTTTGCAGAAGGGTAGATGCCATATGAACAATGCTGCATGAGCCTCGAAACCTCCTGGCAGGGAAGTCTGTTCTGAATGAAAAGTCCTTGCCAAATGCATCCTGTCATGTTTTCCATCAGTAGAGCTGGATATTTGTGTATAATTCCTGTGGGATTGGAGGATGGTAATGTATACACACAGAAAAAGTTCAATTTCAAGTAGCTGCTAACATCCAGTAAACAATATGTTCCAAATTCCTTTCAAGGCTCCTAGCACACTGAATTTTTTTCTGAACACTGCCATTCTATGTGATGTTCAAGACTATTGGTGAGAAGCCTTCATAACTATAAAAAGAAGAGAACTGGACACAAAATAGTTCGTACTGAGGCTGCAACAGACCATGTGCCTTCCTCCTAGCCACAGTCCTCTGTTTTCAATGTGGCCATCCCCATGGCTCTTCAGCAAAAAAAAGATTCCAGGCTACTTCCAAGCTGTGTACCTCTACAGTTTCCCTGTTTGATAATGTCAGGTAACTTTGTGGCAGTTCATTTTTATCATCACAAAATGAGGAGAGTCTAGGCCCTTCTGCTACGGGACTTCATGACCAAAGCAATCAAAACACACAGAGCTGCTGCTGACGCTGAAAAGGCACTGAGTGGCAGAGACACTCTTAGAAGAGTTTGAGATGCACCTGTGAGTTCACTGACTTTTTTAAAAGGAAATAAAATCCCTGCTCAAGGTTTTTGCAAAGCATCGCTTGCATCTATTTGTGTTTACGAATGCTCATTGCATGATCAGCCACATGGCAGCATTTGCACTTCCTATCATCGACACTGAGGTTACAAAAGAAAACTCCCCTGTGTTGAACCCACAGTTAGTTTCTTCACAAGGCACAGGCTGTAAACATCAGCCATTGCAGCTCATCCAAACACACTGAACTCTCTTTCAGCTTAAACGGTGCATGGATGCAAGCCTGCAGTCCTTAGTCCTCTTAGAGAGCCTTTTGCACACTTGCTGTTAGTGCTGTCAAGTGAAGGAAGACGCTTGGACTTCATTTCAAGAGGAAGACACGTGATGGGCCATACTTGAGAGCAGGAATATTTATCCTGGGGCTTATGCAGTGCTTCCGGATATTAAATAAACAGACTTGGAAAATCATGAGGGTAATTTAAAAATCACGACTCAGTGAGTCATAAAACATACTGTACTTTGCCTTTGGACTTTGAACTTTTAGACACGAGGGATGTGCATCTCTAAACCTCAGCACGAGAAACTTCATTTTGGTACTCCATTTGGCTTTGTTTTAACCGCATCATGACACTTCTGTAGGATCTCTTTCTCATCAAGGGAGAGGAGGAAGTGTCTTTGGAGGCCTGTAGAGGGAGATCCTGTCTGCCTAAATTCTGCAGGAATGGTGGATTGTTCTGGTTCTTTAGGGTTTCCATGCAATTTGAGTGCTTAAGGTAAGCACTGAATGATTCTGCTTTGAAAGTCACAAACTGAGATTCTTCATGAACTGGGATTTAAAGAAAAATATAATGTACTGGAATATTCTTGATAAAATCCTGTATCCTGACGACATTATGAGAGAGTAGATGAGAACAACAACACAGTTTTGTTTGGATTACTCCGGGCCATTAAATGCCTATGACTGCAAATAGAGTTTCCTTACCTTCTGTTCACTTTATCCTTACCTTCTTCCTTGGTCACAAATGATGATTAAAGTGTTTGTTATTTTGTGATGAAATACTACTAATTGTCAAGTGACAAACTGTACTCCAGAAGTAGTTGCGTACATGACTATCCTGTGTTTATGAGTTGATTTTCCAATAAATTCTCAAAGTGCAAATAATGAACTTGTTTGGAACATTACACTGTTTCTGTAGAGAAGCAAGATGGTTACTGGCTGTGTCCAACACACTGGAGGGACACACTGGATTGCGCCTGTTCATGTGTGTCTGGGTAGTTTTACTATTGTGAGTCTTATCGAGAGCTCGCTACGAATTTGCAATGCAGTTGTCTCCAGTCCTCACAAGATTATCACACCCTTATGCAAAAGAGACAGGAACTCAGAGTCTTCTGACTGCTGTCAGCTAACATCACTAGGTACTTCTACGCCCTGCCTGGAGGCTGAACCGATCTTTTTAATCATCATTCATGATTATGAGGTGAATGTGTGTGATGTTGAGTTTATCTTACAACAGAGGATAAAGATAAGAAAGGAAATTTTCTCATCAGTTGTAACAGAAATGGATTGACCTTGGGATCTGTGAGTGTAGATGAATACTTATTTATTTTTTGTTTCCTTGGTAGGAATATTCACAGGTTGAAAAATAGTCATTTGCATTGCGTTACTCCTTTCAGTCTCTGGCTATCTGGGCAAAATTGCAGTCAAGTGCCTGCGGATGTTAGTCTCTGTCTTTCAAATAGGAAATAATTTCACTAAAGGGGGTGCAATCTACCTTGTAAAAGCTGTCATTGTAATGTTAGCTACTATATAACGGCTAACATTGTATACTGTTCCATGAATAGCTAAAGCCCATAACATTTCTCCTACATGTCATGCCTCCAATGGCCTGTTCTTTGACTTTGTGCAGGACTTCGAACACAGAATGAAAAAGCAGAATCCAAGCAGGAAGACATTCCATCAAACTGGAGAAGGACATATTTTGAACTTTATTAGTTGTTGTGGGTTTGCATGGCGAGGTTTTGGTAATGGGGGTACCTTCTAGCAACTTCTCACAGAAGCTACCCCTATAGCCTCCCCACTACTGAGACCTTGACATGCAAACCTACAACACTGCTAAAAACTGAATTTCTGTTCTAACCGATGAAAGGTGTTGCCTTGCCCTAAACAAGCTGTGAACTGAAACAAAGAAAGAAAAATTGCCACATTTTAAAATACAGAATCAATCTTTATGACCCTGTGAGAAGGAAGGTTCATCATGCTGGTAGTTTTATTTCTTGCACAAGAGGTCTAGCTTCTATGGACGAGATAACAAAAGTGCCTACACATGATTCCAGCACTACTGGTTAGATATAGTCATAAATGGTGATCTGTGAATCAGCTTTAATAGGTGTGATAATACTTTGCATTTCAACAGGGCCTGTTATCTAAGTCAGAAGACTTATAAATAGCAATTAGGCTTTACAAAATTCTTGTGAAGTAAGTATAGTAAATATAGTGATATTAGGATTAGAAGAAAGATTATCTCAAATGTTAAGCAACTTGCCAAAAGTCATATAGTAACCCAGCACCTGACCTAGGAATACAGCTCTCCAGTTAACGCTCTAAGCTGTTAGGCTGCACTAGATTACTGTTCACTGGAACTGTAAATGAACTCAGAGCAGTCCTAAAGCAAATGGAAATGATGCCTTAATGTCTTCTGTCAGCATATTACAAGGCAGCAAGTCAGCCACACTGGAACTTACCAGAGAATTTGATGCTGGAGTAGTTGGATTCAACAATGCAACTAATTATACTTGATGTGGCATTATATGAGAGGGTTCTCCAGCATGGACATAAATGACATGTTTGTTTTGAGCGTAGGAGAATCCTGTCTTGGGAAAGTCAGCTGAGTATTCAGGCTTGACTTTGAAGCCTTTGATGAGAGAAGTATGTCTGGTTTAATCTCTGAGTGACAGGTTCATAAATGCACACACTACAGTTGATACGCTAATGGCCATATTATGCTCTGCTGATTTTCTTTGCCCTGCTCATTTAATTTCTTTAGAGACATCCAGAGATGAAAGAGAAAAATGCACAGTAAGTTGTAAAGACCAAAAAGAGGTTTTGTTTGCAAACTCTCTTGTTATCAAGCAATGCATTTAAAATGTACAGCAGCTCGTGTAACTTAAAGAGGCCACGTAGTATGAAAGAATACCAATCTTTTAGATGAAAACCTGTCAGTATCTGTGGGAGGTAGATGTAGATTAGTGAAGATACAATGTCACTGAGAACTGCAGACTTCTGTCTTTGCTCACTTTGGTGGTTACATCTGTGGAAATCATTTGCTATCAATTATGACTCCCTCTCCTGCTTTATGTCATGACGTGACTTATAAGCAGAACAACTGGCTTCACTTCTTACTAAGGAATTCTTCCAGAGTGGGATGAAACAAGTCTTCAGCAAGGGTTTCTATGATGCTGTATTTCTTACTGGTAGCTGCCACAGCTGCACTGAAGCTCTGGGCAGCTGGGACAAAAATCAGGGTAGCTGATGAGCTGTGTAAATGTAAAGCAGTGCTTTGAGTGAAGGACACTGATTTTATCTGCATCCATCAGGGCAGAAAACTGTGTCTCTGTAGCCATTAACAACAGCTGGTACAACATTACCAAATACATAATAAAAAATGTTTGGAATCTTCATTTATTCTGCATCAAAGTCGAGCAATTCCACAATGATAGTTTCATTTTATGCCCCACTGGAAAATCATCTCTCTCTAAGATCTCTGAGTTTAATTCTTGGTATATGTTTTTCCCTTGCAAAAGATAAAGTAAAAATGTTAGTCTTACATTCGTAGACAGGATGTTCTTACCAGTTTTATAGACATATAACCATTAATCTTTACACTAATGATCAAAAAAAAGTTCATTACAACCTGGGTTGCAAGAAAGTGGTATAGTTCTTGTCGCTCTATTTTCTTATTTTTAAATGTCCTTTCTTGTGTCAAAAGCTTAACTACACTAATTCAGGGATACGTGATGGTGTGAGAAAAGGCACTGAGCTGGGATGCTAGGGTTTGCCCCAGCAGTGCTACTCTCCTGTTCAGTGGCCTGTGGTGAGCGGCCTTCCCGTGTAGCATGTCTGAATGCTCCCTGCCCTTTGCCCACTCAAACTCTATGTATTGTCTGTCCCACACTGGAAAAAATGGGGTTGTATCTTGGTCAGGCATTAAGAAGCATTCAAAGAATGAACAATAAAGTTTATTTTTGCATGTTGGTAGTGAAAAGTAAGACAATGGGTAGGAATCTGCTTTATGCTCTAAGCTGCCCACTCTCCCTCTGTGCTCATCTTCTTTCTTTCTTTCTCTCTCTCTCCCTCACTCCTAGGGTGTAAGACAGACCAAAAAAGGATCTGAATAGCAGCTCTACTCTCTCCTATGTCCTCAGCAGGAACTGAAAATCTGAAAATACAGCTCACAGCTGATAATGGATTTGGAAGTTGACTCCTGTTACTGAGAACACACTGCTCCTCCTCAGCCCTTCCTCCAGTTTGGACGTCTGTGTTAACTGCCCAAAGGAGCTGCACTATTCGATTTGGATGTCTGGAAAACCTTCACCTTAGTGTAACACTGCATGACTCTGAGATTTGCAGCCTGTTCTTTTTTACATGCTGTTGTGGCCATAAATGCTCATCAAATATTTGCTCTTTGCTGTCTGTGGTAACTGTCCCCAAAAGTACTGTCTGACAAATACACTCAGTTATAAATCTAAAGGATTATTATGGCACTATAAAATTGCCTTCAGATGACTACGTCAGAGCAATAGATAAGTTGTGATGATTTTTACATGTATTTTCTGTTGGACAACTGTATGCTTTGGATTGTTGTTGCAAGGAGCTCAGAAACAGCCAGAAAAAATGCATATGGATTAATTAATATTTGTGTGATCTCTGTGTGCTGTTTCATCCATCTGTTTAGGTGCTTACATGCATGGTGTGGTCCTAATGATGTGTAAGGTACTCTATTCTTCAATGCAGACTGTCCATATATGCACTCTATATGTCTTAGTGATCTGCCTTTGGATCTATCTTGCTAGCAAAACATTCAGTCCATTTCTTCATGCTCTTAGTAAGTCAGCTGGACAACAAACATCTTGCGTTGCTTGATGCTTCTGCCCCCGCAGTGAACTTGGTGCCTCAGCCAAGTGACATTTAATTTCCGGTGAATGTGGAATGACGAGAGCTGGACACAAGACACCGCAAAGTGTTGTTCTTGTCCTTAGGCTTTCTCTGGTCACCAGGTCAATAGACACTGTGCCTACAGTGAGACTGGTGTACATCATGTGCAGGCCTCAGAGACCTTCCTGGCAACCTATGGAATGGATCATCCTGGTAGACATTGAAGATCCTTTTAATTACTGGTAGGCAGCATGTGATGACTGTTAAAAGCTGTTTTATGGGTGGGGTATGAGAAAACAGAATAGCTTTCTAAGAACTCTGATTATCCCAAGCAGTTAATCATTGAGCTGTTAATAATGGAAAATGCTTAGTGATTTGACTTAATTTGCATAACACTTACAAATTAACATAGTAGGTTATAAAAAAGAGCAAGACATTTTCTTCCTTGAACTATGTTGTTCAGACAGATACTTTACTGATGCAGCTCGGTTTGTAAACTAAAATAATGCAACATCTCCTCCCATGTGGTAATTACAAAAATTGCATCAATAGCAAAGAAAGAAAAAACCCACATTCAGGCACAGACAGATAAGCACATTTACAGATGAAAAGTAACAGAGATGTCTGGAACCCTGAAAGAAAGATGGAATAAAATTTTTGAAGGGCTAAACAGAAGATATAGAACAGAGGAATAATCATTATCAAGAGGATTGGCATAACCGTCAGTGCATGCTGTCCCTCATACGCTGAACAGAATTCCAGATCTTGTCATTGATAGTAATGGAAAAGGAGGCTGAGCCCTTTGAGGTAGCTGACTCTGCAAAAACTAAAAATCTAGAAGGCCCTGTGAAAAAGAGAACCAGGAAAAGTGATGTAGAGCAAGGAGGAGATACACCCATGGAATCAAACATTAAATGCGGAGGAGAAATGGAATGATTACATAGTGAATTTGAGAGTGTAAAAGATAAGAATAGCAATACTGGCAAATAAAATGAATACTCTGAGATTAAGATAATAGAATTTCCAGGAGAGTGGATAGGTCATGAGAGATGAGATGTCGGTGAAGGAAGAAGAAGGGCCTCTAAAAACAGCCTGGATTAATTTACTGCCAGAAAGGTAAGAAATTGCCAAAATCTTTTCTGAAGCTCTGCCCCTGCGATGGGAATTCAGCACAAATAAAGAATCTAGCAAATTGTGGACCACTTGAACAATCATGTAAAAATGGTCCAGACCCTTAGAGTGATGGGATTGCTAGCCTGTAGGTTCAGTGAGGAAGAGGAGTTGACTTCCTTTCAGTGAAGACCTAGCTTTGAAGCAGAATGCTAGGGCGAAGTCCTTTCCTCCCTGTGAGTGGACCTTTGATGACCAAATCGGTTTGATTGAACTTCTGGGTTTTGTGTACTGGGCAGTCTAGCTCTGTGCCTTAGGAATCTGAGACAATACTACAACTCTTGGGCAGTCAGTTCCATCTGTCTGGAGAGGCTGGGTCTTCCAGAGGCTTTACTGGCAATAGACGTGCCCAGCACCATGCTGCTCGGATGCACTTCCAGAGGGCCTACCTCGTGGTGGAGCTCTTGTTTCTAGTCTTTAGGAATGAAGTAGCGGTCAGGCAAAGAACTTGGTCTTAGCCAAGCCACAAACACTTTTACTCTGGAAAACACTAGACAGTTACAAAACAACATCCTGTACGTACCCTCCTCCCCCGCTCAGTGTGATCTCATCTCTCCTGGGAGTCCTGGTTTGGACAACACCTTTCCTGCTGTTTCGTCAGGCATGTGGTAGTGGTTTGGCCTTTTTACTCACATGATCAACTTTTATCATGGGCTCTGTCATTCTTTTGTTCACATACTTCAACTGGGAGCAGCCTAGTGTGCATACTCTCGACCCTCCACTGGCTTCTTTACACAAGCTGTCAAAGCAATGACCTTACTGGTGGAAAACCCCTTTTTCCAGTAAAGAAAGATTATCAGACAACAATGGATGTTAACTGCTTTCTCATTGTTAATCCCCTCTGAGGTGTCCATATGCCAGCAGGAGTGTTGTTAATATTCAGAAGAGTGAGCCTGAGGCTCAGCTGGTCAGCAGAGATACTGCAAAGCAAGGATCTGAGAAAAAGGTATGTCAAAATGACATTTCCCAAAGGAGGAGTCATTCCTGGGATAATGTGGACAGATCCCAGTGCAGAAGTCCACTTCTCAGCTGTATAAGAGGAGGAACCTGGTCATTTCGGTGCAAGTATCACACACTGGCACAGTGTAAAATTTTGCCCCCACAACCCACGTGTTTTACCCTGTTCAGACAATAAAATTAGTACTAACACATTGGCAGCTTCATGATGTATTTACAAATGGTGCCAGTCAACTGCTAATATGCTTCACACTGTTTAGGTGCTTTCCAAGTCGTTGGAGAGGTTGATGAGCTCTCATGTGCTCCAGAGCATGCTTTTTCTTGCAGGGACGGTATTGTAATTCTTTCCTCTATTGACCTTCTTCATCTCTGTTGGACTTCTTTTCTTTCAAAAGGTTCATTTTGTAACTGAAAATCTTTTAGATGCCTTGATCCAGATCATCGTGAAGATGAATTTGCATCACAGAGAAACACTGATACTATGTCTGGCTTTAGCTTGGATCCTTGCTGGCTGTTTGAGCAGAGAGGCCAAGGATTTCATTTATCAAGGGGCTGATTTTTTTTGTTACCTCTCCCATGATTTGGTCTCTACTCAGCAGAGAACTCCATCCAATACTAAGTCTGGCCATATTTTCAAGCAGCATAACACTTGCATCAAAGAAAAAATGGGGGAAAAAACAGTTAAAATATTCTTCAGTTTTCACTTGTAAACACCCCCATGGGACTAACTTACTATGATGATCCAAACAGGCTATTCTGCAGTAGCATTTTACAACTTTACTGCAGAATTGGTGAATAGAGGATTAAACTTTTGTAAGATGAGATGAATGGACCAAGGCTGGAAAGCTAGAATGGGTTGGTGTAGATGAAGGTGATGGAGAGGCTGACAGGTGAACATCTTTCCCCCGTAGTGTTAGTTTAGTTGTTACCTGCTGCTGTATTTTCACAGAGGAATGTTTGGTAAAATGTGTGATTCCAGTGGGGGAAAAAAGAATCCACATAGTGTTTTGCCATCTTCTATTTTTTGGCTTTATGAGGAATGCTGTCAGCTAGAAGGGACACAGGAATTTTTTGAGGACTGTGCTGTCTTAGCACACAGAAAACACTGCTTTTTTTTTCTGCTCAGTCGGTGAAAAGGCTCCAGCAATGTTCGTCATGTCTGGTAGAAAAAATGGAAAAATATTTATTTTATATTTTGAGAGTTATCTGTAGTTTTGTGTCCTAATACTTGAGAATTTTTAGCTCCCTGTCTTTTTGAACAAGCCATGGAGGTTTCTTTTAGCTGCATGCCACTTTAGGGATATTTGAGATTAAAGTGACTGCAATGGAAAGAACTGCAGATACTGGGGAAAGAGTGTTATAAATCATTCCTGTCTCTAAATCAGTTTTGTCTCAGACATATTTTTGTCTCTATTAAATTGATTCTGGTCTCATTCATGACTAGCCCCTGAGTTTAGTAATTTTCCATGGTGAAAGCTAAGATGGATAACTTTTTAATAGCTGTAAGAAAACAAAAATGATTCCATTGCACACATCTGGCTGAACTGAAATCCAGCTTTCCAGGCAATCCATTCTCTCTACTGCTATTTTGAGAAATAATCACGCTGTCTTATTTAGGATTATTTTAAATACTCTGGGATTATTTGCAAGAAATATTATTTCCTGATTTATAACTCTTGCAGCCCTATTGACTTATATGGAGAGCAAGACAGTGTCAGACTCACTTGCCATTCTCAAAGGTATGTAAATAGCAGCTGTCAGTACAAACAACCCTGCAAAGGACCTTCATTTGGAGGCCAGGCATGAAGTCTGGCTGTTTACTTACTGCTGGAAGAAAAGTGGCTAATGTGTTCCCCGCAGGCACTGATCCAAAGCTGCTCTGTCACGACAAGCCATCTCTCCCTCCGAATGTTTGGAGGGATGTTTGATCCAGGAGTGCATTTTGCAGACTGTATAAACTCGTGCCTGGTGTAACTGTGCTGAAGGCAGCAGAGCTGTCCTGGGAAGCCAAGCTCTTTTTGCCAAATGTACACTCTGTCTTGTGTGGGGTGTGTAGATAGTAGAGAGCTGGAAATGCTAGGATAACAGGCTGCTTGTGTGGTATACTGTAAAGGACACAATTCTGTGATATACATACCCAATGTGCGACTAGAACGTACAACTGGATTACTTCTTTAGAAAATATAGCCAGCTGGCTCAGTATTTGGTCTTATAGAATCTCTTGTAAGATTATTATTTCGGTCTGAGCCGAACAGTGTACTTCTAATTAACCATGCAGGAGAGGAGAGCATTGCGTAAGAGATAGTATCAAACCATGGCAGCGCTCTGAAGGGGAAAGAAGATGATACTGATGTCTTACCCAGGAAGGGATCTGTGAAATAGATCTCGTGGAGTCAGAAAGCATGGAATACGCTTGAGAAGGCAGTTAAAGCTGGCATTACTTCACAGCTCCTTTGGCAGGAGCAGTACTCTGAAAGAAAGAGGAGAACATCAGCAAGGCTTTCGACACTGTCTCCCATAATATCCTCCTAGGGAAGCTCAGGAAGTGTGGGCTGGATGAGTGGTCAGTGAGGTGGACTGAGAACTGGCTGAGTGGCAGAACCCAGAGGAGAGGCAGAGAGGAACCTGATGAGGTTCAACAAGGGCAAGTGCAGGGTCCTGCACCTGGGGAGGAACAACCCAATGCACCAGTACAGGCTTGGGGCGGACCTGCTGGAGAGCAGCTCTGTGGAGAGGGACCTGGGTGTGCTGGTGGACACGAGCCAGCAGTGTGCCCTCGCTGCCAAGAAGGCCAATGGGATCCTGGGGTGCATTAGGAGGAGTGCGACCAGCAGGTCGAGGGAGGTTCTCCTTCCCCTCTACTCTGCCCTAGTGAGGTCCCATCTGGAGTACTGTGTGCAGTTCTGGGCTCCCCAATTCAAGAAAGACGAGGAGCTATTGGAGAGAGTCCAGCAGAGGGCTACGAGGATGGTGAGGGGACTGGAGCATCTCTCCTGTGAGGAGAGGCTGAGGGACCTGGGCTTGTTCAGCCTGAAGAAGAGAAGGCTGAGAGGGGACCTAATAAATGCTCACAAATATCTGAAGGGTGGGTGTGAGGAGGATGGGGCCAGACTCTTTTCAGTAGTGCCCAGCGACAGGACAAGGGGCAATGGGCACAAACTGAAGCAGAGGAAGTTCCGTCTGAACATGAGGAAGAACTTCTTCCCTCTGAGGGTGACGGAGCACTGGCACAGGCTTCCCAGGGAGGCTGTGGATTCTCCTTCTCTGGAGATATTCAAGACCTGCGTGGACAAGTTCTTCTGCAGCCTGCTGTAGGTGACCCTGCTTCGGCAGGGAGGGTTGGACTAGATGACCCACAGAGGTCCCTTCCAACCCTGAACATTCTGTGATTCTGTGAATTAAAAGTTTTCTTTTTTTTGTTTTTAAAGCAAGATGCTCACTGGCACAAAAATATATTAGAAATTGGCTGGATATTCGGAGTAGAGATGAAACAAGAGAAAGAAAAATGCAGTTTTATTTAAAGAGCAAATTATTTCAGTTACACATTTGATGATCACGGTTGCAAAAAAAAATCACCATAAATATAGCAGTAGCTCCCAGTGTTGACAATAGTTTGTCTATTTGTAATATATTGTGTAGTACATAGTATTGGTAAGAGACACACTTGTATCTTGGTCCAAGCTATATGTAGAGCCTGATGCAGCCACACACTACTAGAGGGAAAGAGGTGGAATATGACATAGTCCTGCCAAAGCCGATAGTCCAGCTCGTGCATGGAGAAGAATCACTGTTGAGAGGAGGGCGGTTGCTCTTGCAGGCTGATCCACAAGCCTGCATGTGAGACTTCAAAGTTACGGTGGTTTGTCTCATCTTTTTCACAGGTTGCCAGGATTTGCTTTCCTCTTCCAAAGCACTCTGCTTGGCAAATGTTCTGTTTCAATATCAACAGGGCATTTCTTCTTCAGGTCTTCTACAAATACCAATGTATACCCTGCTACTATTCCTACCCTTATCCATAGAATTTCCAGCTAGATTAAAGGCAAGGTGTAAATGAAGAGGAAAATCATGTGTCTGAAGGGCAGTCATACCACAAGCTAGGCAAAAGCTAGTACTCAGACACAGACGTTAGTGCCCATACTCTTCTGACAGGGCAAAGATTTGCTAGAATAATCCCTGCTCTACATCTCTGCTATGGCTAGTCCTGAAAACACTCTGCAATGTTACAGAATCAACAAGGTGTCAAGTAAAAATGTGAAGGGAAAAACAGATTCTGCTGAATTCATTCATTTTGGAATCTCTCTCAAAAGAAATTGCCTCTGAACCTTATATGTTTATTTCCTATCATTTGCAAGTCTCCATAACTGTCATTACCAATTTATCTGTAGGTGGATGGGAGCCAGTGGGTTTCACCCTTCTTTCTAGTTCTGCAGTTGTAAGCAGTCCTCCCAGGGGATGTGTGTTCTTCCTCACTGTATGCATTTCATTCTTCATCATTTCCTGGATGCGCTATTCTCTGCAGTATGCAGAGGTACATATTGCGTAGTTTCCTTTTTCTTTTGGAATTTGAGAATGTAAATAGCCTTAATACCTGATCTCTCCATACATCTAAATTTCCATAATTTCTTTTGCTGTATTGATTTTACTGCTTTCCTTTTTCTGGCATAAAATGATTTCTATGTTTTACATTCTATGTATAAAATGATTAACAAAAGTCTTCATAGACCTTTCACTTCCACATCACCAAGCAACTTCTTTTCAAACAATTTTAGTGTGCTTTAGATGATGACAGCATATTTAAGGAGGAAAAAATATGTAAGGACTGAAAGAGTAAAAAATGTGGACATCAATGTGCAACACGAGTAGGAAAGCAATTAGAAAATAAGGAGGTCATAAAGAAATTAATTAGAAAAAAGAAGTAACTTAAAATACATTTTATCAGTAGACTGGAAACTGACGACAGAGCTTTGTGAGGAGACAAGGATTTATGCAGAGAAAGACTGGTGAAACCACATAACTTTATTCTGAATCAGATTTAGAGGCTAAATCCAAAACTTTTGGAGTCACGATCTGCAGAATAAGTATCTAGCTCTTCATAACTTTCCTTTCAAACTGTTACAGGAGTGATTTTTACCAAAGTAAGCTCTCCTGTTGACTTCAGCTGGGCTGTATGCATGAACTTGCAAGATCAGACTTCTGTCAATGGAACTGGAAGAAATGTTTCCTCATTAAAGTCCTATCAAAGAGTTTTGCAACCTGTTGTGGGATTAAATGAAGCCTGAGATTGCTTTTCATGCTTCAGTGTAGACTTAGGAACGGGGTCAGGCTATAGTGATGGTGTAAGGCTACAGCTCTACTTATCTTTTAGATAGTTTTTGCAGCAGCTTTACTAAGTTTTAGGTTCCTGTTCTTATGCAGGGATCTCATCCTTTCTACTGCATATTGCTTTTGGGTTCAAATTCTTAGGGCTGCTGCTGCTCCTGACTTCTGTAGAAGCAATGGGATAATGGCAGTTCTTAATGATTCTTAGCCAAATGCAGGCTGTTGCTAGACATATGCAGACCTCCTAGAGAGAGCAGCAAGGAAGGAACTTGAACAACATTCATAGAGAGAGAGTTGAGGGAAAGGAAAAACAAATGATAGTTGCTAGGCTCTCAGTAAAAATTCAGCCCGGGTTGTTGAAATCTAAAATTGTTGCTATGAATCTGAAGAAGGATTTAGTGGGGTCACATGGGAGTCCCACCTGGCACTCTCCATCTGAGGCCAAACTAGGGAATAGATCTTGTGTTGGCAGTTTAGTGTATTTGTGATGTTGTTGTTTTGTGTTTGCTCCATGGATAAAGAAGACATTCCAGCCTTGGTGGCTGTCAAGCCAGGCCTTTTAATGAGTGCTAGACATCAATGTTGCGAAGTAGCTCTAGATCATGAAAAGAATCTTGACAACTTTACAATTCACAGACTGAGAAGGAGGAAGTGGCATGTTGCTCTTCATTTTTGCTGAAATACTGTTATCACATATACACCATAGCTGCAATATATGCGTCTTTCAGTGGGTTTTGAAAGTATACCACAAAGAGGTCAGTAAACTATTGCATGGTAAGTGGAAGGAATGAGTTTACCTGTTCCAATGAGTAATTAGAAAGCAGAGAGAACACCAGCGATGGTGAAGCTGTCATTATGAAAAATATGTACTGACGTAGATGATTACCTTAGTTTTACTATCTCTCTTTAGTGGTAGTGCTAACAGACCACAGTCTCAGTAAATGAAAGCCTACTCTTAAATTAGTAGTCTAGAACCAACCACCTTCAGAATTCAGCAATAATGGTGGGGCCAGTTTGGACTCCTCTAACAGGTCCTTACAAAGTGTCAAAAAAAATTCTGGGTTAAACTTAATTTTGGGATCAGGTCAGGATGTGCAAACAGATTTTTTGCATCATCCATGTTTAATTAAGGTTAATACAGATCATAAATGAGTGGTCTCATCATGATCTGCCTGCCCTGGTTTACCTCATAAAATCTGAACATACCAAATACAAGGTAGTCAAGACGTAAGTGTAATCCTTCAGTGGTAATCATCTTCCATTTTTCATTCCATTTGTTAGCAGAAGTTCTCTCCTAAAAGAAGCAAGCAAACAAGCTACAATTTAGAGTCATTACCTCAATGCTAATAAAAGTCCTGATGTACTGCATATGCGACCCATAAATATTGGTCAGCTAAGTGTTCACCATTTGTTCTGCTACCCTCACAGTAAATAATCACTGTTGCAGCATTTAGATCCAAAACATGCTTAGAAATATCTGTGCTCATTATCAGACAGAGTTCATTTCAGCTCATCACACTGTTTCAAAATAGGTCTTCATCATTTTCCACCTGGGAATATTACAAGCAAGTAACAAAACAGGTGTGTACACTCTTGGGGCATCAGAGAACATTTTTAAACCTCGAGTATTTCTGCTAATTCGATGTTCCATATTATTTTATACAATCAGTAATAATGAACTGTTTGGTAGTAGTGCCAGTGCCAGAAAGAAAAGCAGCAGCCTTTCTGTGGATTGCACAGGGACTCTGTTCAGGCTTAGGTCATCCTGAGTGCCATGCAGTTTACGCTGGGTGCATTTAGCGGTTTAGTATAGATGTTAGCTCAATCAATGCCATCCTAACACAACTTCGTTATCTCATTTGTACGGCCCTGCCAGCAACTGGATAGCTAACTTTATACTGGAGAAGACAAAAATTATTTTTTTAAAACCATTTCCAATTTTCAAGTAATTTTGATTTTTGGCCAGTTTGCAACGTTAGGAAGATGTAATTGGAAATGAATGGTTAAGATTATAAAATGATTGTGCTTTTGGTGCTGCAGCATTTTTAGTGAATTAGCCTCAGTGTTTACAAGAGACTCACAAAGTTAAACCTACAAAGCTTTAAAGAGAATTGCACCGTTTGTACAATTCTCTGAGGAGGAAAATGTTTTTGCAAGGTCCTTGGCACAACTTTCTTTGAAATTGTTAGAGCCTTTTATTTACCAAACAGTGTACATTGTTAAAAGCAAAACTTCCCCTGTGCTCTAAATTTTGGCCCAGTTAATCTTTCAGGAGTGCTGAAAACAGGGCTTTAATTAGCAACTTTATCAGTTAACCCAGTCACTCATCCCAGTGCTTATCTGATACTGTGTCCATGCAGGCACTTGGGGACATCAGAAAAAGGCCGACTTGTCAGTGGGACAGTTGAGAGGACATCAGTGGCAGGGGAAAAAAGGAGACCACAGAAATGGAGGGCATTAAATGGAATTTCATACAAATCCAAAAGGAAATATCTGATTACAGTAGCATAGGATGGGCATGGATTTCTCTTCTGTTTCTCCCTGTTCTTCTCTGGTATGTCACCCAAAGGAATAGAGAGGAAGCCAGTGGTCCCCTACAGTGTGAACGCAGGGTCTGGCATGATTGAAGCCCTTCGCTAGGGAGGTGCTGACTGAGCTGAGAATAAAACCGTGCTGATGCTGTCGTCGAGGAGCTGCCGGCTCAAGCCAGCATGGGGCTCTCAGCCAAGGCTCTCATTATGCTCTTTTGCTGTCTTCAGCAACAAAGATTTAGTGAGCACGCTGCTCTCCCTACTTGCCTCTAATTTTTCAGTTTTCTGTTTAAGGGAAAGAGGCTGTGTGTACATATGAGTGCAGCTGAGTGGGTGACATCGGTGTCAGAGTGGACCAAAAATTGTACATGCTGGCCTGCAAAGGGAACTGGGAAGAGTAATGGATGAAAACTTTCTGGTGGATGGCCAGAGCAGAGGAAACCCACGTTGATTTGTCTTGAGGATGAAAAGGGAAGACATTTTGTTCTCCTAGGGTGAGCCTGTCATCACAGACCTCTTCTAGCAGGAGGAGCCTTGTGCTGCAATTCATGCAGCACTCAATCATTAGAAGCAATTGTGCGAGGACTTCAGTCTGTGGCTGGTGGACTCTGTGACTGGTCAGGCAGGGCTCATCCTGTGGCTTTAGAGGCCTTGGCTGGTCTTCTGAAATAATTAAATAAGAATACGCAAGGGCTTAGGGGGAAATTAAAAAAAATCAGCTGAATAAAAAAAAAATTATGTGATCTGCTTCAGGTACTCCGGCTCAGTAATAAACATGGAAAATAAAAAATAAAATCATAAAATAAAAAAGGCAATATAGACCAAATTGTAAAGAATGAAGGCTATTAAGACAAAAATATTTGAGAGAGAGCTGGGCTTTCATTTTGTTCTTCACCTTACTTTATTTGCATTTGTGAAGTTGTCTGTAACACTTCTTGTGCTCAGTTTAGTCTTTCACGTGGCATCATTTGTAGTTCAGAATTCTTACTCACCTCATTTTTTTCCCTAAACAAAGATGTACCATTCATGTAGTTCTAAAACCGTCTTGTCAGCAAAAACTCTGTAGCTCTCAGCAGCGCAAGGAAGTCTGATATTAAAAACATGCATCGCTTTGCTATCTTAAGATGAACCCATTAGCATGTGGCTGAAGAGTAAGTTTGAGAGAGAAATCGTGCTAAGAGGATGGAGTGACTACCTGGTGCCAAGAAGATATTTTATGCTTGCTCAAGCAGTTCTGATGAGTTGATAGCTGAAATGTTTATGCTTTAATTCACATAGATAGCATACTAAAGACGTCTATTTTAAACAACAGATAATCCAAGTGTTGCGTTTAATTTGTGATGTAACTGTGGCTGGTGTTCTAGGGCTTGCAGGGTTTGCTTATGCTCTTATTGACTTCTAGCTGGGTTCTGCGAACAGAGGCAGAAAACAAAAAGCAGGAAGACATGTACTGGCTGACATTTTCTGTTCCTGATGGTGCAGACTCTGAATGCAAAGCATTGTTACGATTTTCAGTCCACTGCTAAAGTGTGTAAAGTCACGAACAGTTGTGTTTATAGACAGAAAATCTGTGTCTCAGGAATGTCGAAGTGCATAACCTTGTGATATCCAAGATTTAATGAAGCCGCGTTCAAAATTGCTGTTTGATTTGATGCAAGAATTTAAATGTCATCAGCAGCTTCACTCTGGTGGGTCGTTCAGTCCTAATTTCTTGATTTTTCCTTATGTTCCTGTTTTGGTTTCCCATTCGGGCGCGCGGGGTGATCAGTGCGACCCACTTACTCCACGTAGCATCGGTGGCATGATGAGTAGAGGCGACCCTCTCTTTGAACATCCAGCCCAGGACCGACAATCGTGGTGCTAGGAGGAGCTGTGCTTCAGTGCCGACCACTTCTGAAGCAGCCCGAACGCCTTCATATGCTGCCAGAATCTCTTTTTCAGTGGGAGTATAGCGGGCCTTGGATCCTTTGTATCCCCGGCTCCAAAACCCCAGGGGTCAACCTCGAGTCTCCCCTGGTGCTTTCTGCCAGAGACTCCAGGTTGGGCCATTCTCCCCGGCTGCGGTGTAGAGCACGTTTTTAACATCTTGCCCTGACCGGACTGGACCATGGGCTATGGCATGAACTATCTCCCGTTTAATCTGTTCAAATGCCTGTCGTTGCTCAGGGCCCCATTCAAAATCATTCTTCTTCCGGGTCACGTGGTACAGAGGGCTTACAATCTGGCTGTAATTTGGGATGTGCTTCCTCCAAAAACCCACAACACCCAGGAAGGCCTGTGCTTCCTTTTTACTGGTTGGTGGGGACATAGCTGCTATTTTGTTGATGACGTCCATTGGGATTTGACGGCGCCCATCCTGCTATTTTATCCCCCAAAACTGGATCTCTTGCGCAGGTCCCTTGACTTTACTTCGCTTAATGGCGAAACCGACTTTCAGAAGGATCTGAACTATTTTCTCCCCTTTCTCAAAAACTTCCTCTGCTGTGTCACCCCATACAATGATGTCATTGATGTACTGCAAATATTCTGGAGCTTCACCCTTTTCCAGTGCAGTCTGGATTAGTCCATGGCAAATGGTGGGACTGTGTTTCCACCCCTGGGGCAGTCGATTCCAGGTGTACTGGATGCCCCTCCAGGTGAAAGCAAACTGTGGCCTGCACTCTGCTGCCAAAGGGATGGAGAAGAATGCATTAGCGATGTCAGTTGTAGCATACCACTTGGCTGCCTTTGACTCCAGCTGATACTGAAGTTCTAGCATGTACTAGCGGTGGTGTGACTTCATTCAGGCCACGGTAGTCTATTGTCAGTCTCCACTCTCCAGTAGATTTTCTCACTGGCCATATGGGACTATTAAAGGGTGAGCAAGTTTTGGTGATCGCTCCTTGACTCTCTAGCTGGCGGATCAGCTGATGAATGGGGATGAGGGAGTCTTGGTTGGTACGATACTGTCGCCGGTGCACCGTTGTGGTCGCGACTGGCACCTGTTGTTCTTCCACCCTCAGCAACCCCACAATGGAAGGATCCTCTGAGAGACCAGGCAAAATGGACAGCTGTTTAATTTCTTCCGTCTCCACAGCAGCTATGCCAAAAGCCCACCGATACTCCTTTGGGTCCTTGAAATACCGTCTCCTAAGATAGTCTATACCAAGGATGCACGGAGCCTCGGGGCCAGTTACAATGGGGTGCTTCTGCCACTTCTGCCCAGTGAGGCTCACTTCAGCCTCCAATACAGTCAGCTCTTGGGACCCCCCTGTCACTCCAGAAATGCAAATGGACTCTGACCCTTTGAACTCTGATGGCATTAAAGTACACTGTGCACCAGTGTCCACTAGAGCTTTATACTCTTGTGGATCTGACGTGCCAGGCCACTGAATCCACACCGTCCAATAAACGTGGTTGTCCCTTTCCTCCACCTGGCTGGAGGCAGGGCCCCTCTAATCCTCGTCAGAGAATTTGCTGCTCACCTGCTGTAAGAATGATTTGGAGGTCCCTTCCAGAGGATTGGAATCAAGATCTAACTGTCTACGTGGTCTGGAGAGCTGGCTTCTGGAAACTGGAATGGCATTTTTCCTAACAGAATCCCCTTTGGTGACCGCAGTGCCGCATGCAAATTCAAGCCTAATTTCATGCACAGTGATGTTATCGTAACATAAGTCGATACCATACAGTATAGTAAAATCCTAATCCTGATCCTTTTCCCCAAAGTAATGAACAGCACCACAGGGAACAAGTACAGCAAGTACGGATTCAAAAACCATAACCATCTGATCAAAGACAGAAACATTTTTACCGGCGACTATTTAACTAACACAGTAAATGCGTATAACAAAATTTAACAAAATCTAAGAAAGCAGTTTTAACACCCGCTGCTCAGCCCTGCTGTTATCCCCGCCCCACGTTGGGTGCCAAATTTCATGTTTTGGTTTCGCCTGCCGCCAGCAACAAAAGCGCCACGCAGCCGCCCCTCCCCCCGCCTGGGTGCGGAGGAGAATGGAAAGAAAGGGGCAGAAACTGGTGGGTTTGGATGAGGGCAGTTTAACAGAACAGCAAACTAAGGGAACAGGAACAACAATGATACAGAAAAGGAGAAAACACAACAAAAGAGACCGCACAACAGACCCGCTCTCTCGGATGGCACCGCCGCTGAGCCCTCCCGAGCCGCGAGTGAGTTCCCCCCATGCCACCCCCCCACCGGAACCCAGCATGACGTCACATGGTATGGAATACCCAGCTCTGTTTGGCCAGGTTGGGGTTGGGTGAGCCCACCCGGCTGTGCCCCTTCCTGGATTCTGGTGATAATTAACCCTGTCCTGGCCAAACCCAGGACAATTCCATCACCTCATTGAAACTACTATAGTCATTACATTTGATTGCTCACTTCCCCCAACAGCACTTTTCTTGCTTTTCTTATTCTTTCTCTGCAAAAGTCTTGCCACTACATTATTCTTCAAAAAAAGACAATTACTTTTTCTTTTTCCTGTCTTAATCCTTTGATATATCCAGCAACAGACCTTGGCTGCCTATTGACCTAACCTATTTATGGGTCCAGTCTTACATTCTTATTCTTTTTTCCACTTTATTATAATCCTAAAATGTGTAAGAGACTTTTAAACATTGAGCTTACATAAAAAGAGCTTAGATACTTCTTGCAGCCTCCAGGCATTTTTACCTTTCTGTGGAGGTGTATTTCTTTTGATATAGCTTCTGACACTTTCAGAAGGTGCAGTAGACCAGAGCAGTAAAAATAAAACAAGCAGAAAAGGAACAATAAAATATTTATTTGACATCTGTTTATCCCATGCTTAACCATTTTCTTCCTTTCTAACAAATCCTTTTCCCCTGGTAATCATAGGTTAGTAGGTCATTATAGTAATTTGTAGATGTATGTAACTGTCTAGACCGTTCAAAAAAAACAAGAGGCTGGTCCTGTTTCTTGTATTTCCTGCAGCTGAATTTATCCTTAGCTGAGGGAACCTTCTGTTGATGAGCTTCCCAAGCAAACAAATTCCAAATGTCTTTGTAGCAAAGCTGGTAGAAAAATTAAGCTATGTAAACCTTTCAATCTTTTTCTCCAAAGGAGTGACATTTTACAAGCCACTTAGTAGTTTCTGTGATAGATTATCTAGCAGTGTTATGACAGCTTCTCAATTTGTATCACTTATGTCTGTTCATTGTTGTTAGTATTTGTCAAGGGCTGCTGAACAGTGACTACCATGTGCCATCCCTGTTTGGGATTGCTCATGACATTCTAGGATTTTGGCTTCTTGGTGCCCTGAGTCTGGGTCTTGCTCTGGGTCTTTGTTTGTTTGAAGACTCCTGTGACACAGAGCTGCAGCCATTTTTCATTCTATCCCATGCAGAGACCTATTGTCAAAATTCTAAGGAGATGATATGTGTTAATAGTGATAGCATACTCAGAGCAGGAAAAGGGAAAGAAGTCATTCAGTCCATTCCTGGTTTATGTCATTCATGAAATATATTGTCTAAACTCTTCTTAAATGCTCCCATGATGCTAAGACCACAACTTCCCCAGGCAAATTATTGACACTGATTAGTACTAGAAGGTTTGTCCTAATGCCTTATCAAATATCCCTCATGGCATTCCTGCTCCTACTGAGCTTCCTAGTAACAGCCTAGATGCCAGATGATACTCTCCTTTCCACAAGTGTTCTCTCATCTAAGCTAAACAGTCCCAGGGTCTTTCAACCACTTCTTCCAAGTCCTGCTTTTTAGAGATCTCTTTACTATTGCAGACCTCCTCTGGATTTTTCCTTCATCTGGCCCGTGTATCTCTGCAAGCAATTGAGCCAGTGTTCCAGCTGAGACCTTACCACAATGGAAAGACTGCTTAGTGTCTTCTGCAGGCTAAACTGCTCTTTAAATGCCTCAGATGTCTTTTCTTACATCTTTTTGACTGATGTCCAGCTTGTGATCTGCTGCCTGTTGCTCACAGCCCTGTATTTTCAAAGTGGATAATCCGTCCCTAAGACAGTTGTCACACCCTTGGCCGTTGTATTGTTTTTTATACCATTTCTTCAAATTGGCATGATCATGTTGAATTCTGCCTCATCCCTCAAGCTTGATCTTAACTATAAATTTACAAAACAGTTTCTTTCACCCTCCAGGTCAATAATTATAGTATCAGCCCCAGGAGAGACTACTTCATAAGGCTCAATCCAGCTTTTCTTACTAATTATTAGCTTTTTGATATCAGCTGTCCGTGCACTTTTTGCTTATTAGTTCCCACATTTTAGTCACTTTTTCAAACTAGGCCTGATCAAATAGTGATCTGTGACCAGATCAAATCTGTTAAGGTTTATTAGATCATGCACAGAATTTTGAAAAACAGTCTGTGTTGGTCTGGTGGACTATATGGCTGGAAATGAAGAGGGCACACAACTTCACACTGTCCCAGAACATCATTGGAAGCAGAGTCAACAGCCTTACTAAAGTTAAGACAGATAGGATGTCTGCTTTTTCCCCATCTAAACAATCTCTTACCTATCACAGAAGAAAACTAGATGGGAACTTGACTGGTCTGTCTTTGCTGTTTCTTATGTCCTAATTTCTTCTATTTGCAGTGCTTGCAAACTGTTACCTTCATGATGTTTACCATTTTATTTCTTTTGTTTTTCTTTTTTTTTTTTCTTTTCCCTGGAAAAGGAAGTTAAGATGACTTGTTTAACAGTCCCTGATTCCCATTTTTCCCTGTATTTTAAAGATAGACATAATGTTTCCCATTTCTGCAGCCTCGTTAATCCCTGCAGGCTTTAAAAGTTTGTTGGAAATTGTAATGAATGCTCCAGACAGGTCTTCAAGTTTTCTAGGACGAGATTTAAAATCTAGACTATTTGAAATTATCTGATTTATCTAATTACTTTCTGGTATTAATTCTGATAGTGTAAGTGTGACTGAGCCTTTTAGAAGAATCTGAAACAAAATAAGCATTGCATGCTCTGTTCTATGTTGTATTCAGTATTGTCTGTCTTTCTCATTAGGTAGGAAGCCAACATTTCTCCTGGTTATCTGCTGACTCCTAATGGAGTTATAGAGCCAATGTGACAGTTTCTTTTCAGCCCACGTTTGAGCTCCAGTTGTACTTCATTTTGGGTGTGTACCATGGTGGCTTGTCGGTACGTATTTAAATTCCTTTACATTCTTCCCAAATACTCTCAGTTTTCACTTTCTATAGGCTCCTTTTTGTGTGCAACTTTTTTTTGTTTGAAGTCAATAAACACCTGCTGCTTTATTAACAATATTTTTTTTCTGACAATTCTTTGAAATCTATTTCTAGATTTTGCTATTTTCAATGAAACAGAACCATGAAAATAATCTGATACTAGCCAAAGGCTACTTAACTGCCTGGGGTTCTCAGACTAAAAGCAAAACTCATTATCAAGAAAATAAAGGTAACACATAGGCTCATAGAACAGTTAGACCTCATGACAGTATCGCCACAGCGATAGACTCCAAGTGGAGTACACTGTTTGTACTTTGCCCAATACATGCACACACACACACCACATTTAGCACAGAGTGGTGGTGGTGGTGGGGCATTGGCTTTGTTTTATCCCATGTGGGAAATATAATACAGGCAGTCTTCATATAATAAAATTTGTCTTTGAATTTCTGGTTTTCAGAAATTCTTGATACATAAGTTTTTTTGTATTTAGGCAATAGAAAGCACTGACTTCTTTTTAAGTAAAGTGTACAAAACTGAGGTTACATTATAAGTGAAACTAGAACAGCAAATTTATTACCCAGTCTTATACAGTATTTTGAGTGCTGGTTGACCAAAGTCTTAACCTCTTTTGACTCTGAAAAGGCCAGATCATGGCTCTATTGAGATAAAGATTAGTTTTCATCTTCAGTCCAGCAGGGCCAAGATTTCACCTAGAAGAGTGTTCTCACTATCTTTCACAGTGTGCTTCCTAGCTGAGAATGATCCTAGTTCTCATGATTTTAGCAACAGAAACTGCTGCATTTTCGTGTCAGCCAGAACATTCTTATTCCATTGTTATATTGGTAAATAGTTCATGTTTCTCACCACTGAAGGCAATGGTTTATGAAAGCCACAAGCTTAAAATAACCACTCCCTCTTTGCCATCAAGTATGTCACAGCCATTGCATTTTCAGTGTAGCATAGACATCATGAGAGGAAACTTAAACATGTAAGAGTGATAAGCTAAATGAGGAGAAGTATACGAAAAAATACAGAGGGAGCAGAAAAAGACCGACAATAAAACAGGATAGAAGGATTTTCGTTCCAGATTATTGCAGAAGATTTCTTGTTCTGTCAGGCAAAGTCTCAAGTATACCTCCTGGAAAGAGGAGATTTCTGTCTTAGAAATGGCAATACAGTCAGTAATGGAGTGGTCTCCAAGGACTCCCACATGCCAACAAGACTTAATTTTGTCAGACTGGTACTCTTAAAACTTTGGGTGAATGTGGAACATTGTGGTTTTATCTGCTTCTGATGCAACGCTTGCTTGTGTGTCTTTCCCAGATGTACAGCATTGCAAGTGGAATTATTCAGGGTTTCATCAGATGTTATTAATTCTTCTGGGCTTTCCTGCCTAACCACATGGAGGTTATTACCCATGTACCCTTTTTTCAAAAACCGTCTACATTCAATCTTTTTATGGAATAAGAACAAAAACCAACATAGCCTCATGGTGCTTTTTTTCTTTTCTTGTTATAAATACAAGATATTTGATAATTTATTTTCAAGTACTTTGCATTTGCACATGCTGCGCCTTAGTGTTAAGTCCTTAGGGCTTGTGACCAGCTCTCTTTGCAGACTGTGTTTCCACAGGATGCAGAGAAGCAGAGTGGCATGGCAGAAGATCTTTTGTTTTAGTGCTTGAAGTAATCTGCTCTGGGATGGTACTGCTGACAGCAAAGAAAGAAAGGTCACCAATCATGATTCAACATCTTCAAATTCTTCCCAGCAGAAACTCTTGACACCTACTGGCTCCTGCTTAACTTTTCCCACCTCTGTTTCAAATGAGTTCTTCCACAAGAAACCAGGGAAAGCATGACTATAAAGATGCATATGTAAAAGATAACATGCCATTACATTTTTTTTAATGATTAAGTTACTAGGAGTGACTTGGAAACTGGAGGCTATGTGAATTTCATGTGTCCAAATGAAATGTGTGGCAGATGCCTCAACGCCATGGCATGGATGTTTGTATGTCACTTATTTTGGTGCTGGAGATGGCACCAAATATAACTGGGATTTGGTTTGAAATCCTCCACAAAGAAAATTTAACTTGGCAACTTGGAGTCATCTTGAAAGACTTGGCTCACAGTTAACAGCTCAGAAAACCCAGCAGATCGTTACTGTGAAACAAATACTTTAGACAGTTTAGTCAATTCTATATGTAATCCTGATAGTCAGGCCTCCTGGGACATCTAAGGCAAGAAGTAAGAGAATATCATCAGACTGCCATCTGAAAAATACCTAGAAGTCTCCCTACTGAGAGCCCTTGCATTGCAATTATTTTTTTTTCTCACTGAACACTGAATTTAAGTTGTTCTGGGCTCTACTTAGTCTCTTTGGGGAGTGATGGTCGTTGCAGAACTCCAGTTATTTTTTCCAAAATTCTTCTGTCTTGCATAAAAACATTTGTCCTATAAAGGATGTCGGTGTTTTCAGATCATTTCTGTGCTTTTCTGTTTTTTCTTACACAAGTGCATTTTTTTGTATTCACTGAAGTGCATACGCTGGGTCAAGTGCATTACCAGAACACCGTATCTTCAGCACTTACCTGATTATTGCTTTTATCATCAGCTAGATGAGAAAAGAAAAAATCTCTAGACTTCTTCTGTGTCTAAGTGATATTACAAGTAATTAAAAATGTCCACTTCTTACACAAGTCATATCAGATTCTATGAGTGAAATTCCAATTTTCTTCCCTTATCTTCTGGATTCAGCACAAAATAGGGCAAATGAATCACCTTTCCAGAGGATATTTAAGATGTCCAAGAGATACTGGACTACTGTGCCTTGGCAACTTCTTTCTGTTTGACAAATGTATAAATTCATAATCTGCTTTGTAATTTAGAGTGCTCCCTTCCCATCCTGGCACATTCCTTTTCTTCCTGCACTAAACTACCCAAAACACTTTTATGAATCATCTATCTTGACATTTAAAACAGACTTTCAGCTGATTGTGATTAAGAATCAGGATATTCTGTGCGGATTTTTCTAGACAGAGTATCTGAACCTGTATGCATTTGAATCATGGGATTTTACTGGGAAAACCATTTAGAGGCATATGCAGAAATTGCGTGGTAGAAATTCTTGAGTTCCTTTCCAAGCAGAGAATAGATTTTACCAACATGTGTGTTGATGATGCATACTTTCAAGCACATCACATGCTTGGTCACTCATCCAACTGACCACAACTCAGTAACACAGATCAAACCTCAGATATGCAAAAATACTTGATGAACTAAGCAAGTATCTCAATTCAGTGAGTATCAAGTAAGTTCAGTGAAAATGCTCTATTCACAGGTGTGTAATAAGTAGAGAAGGAGTTTAAAACTCATGGAATTACTAATTTGTAGCAAATTAATCACTCGGTATGAGATGTGACCCACTTCCAATGAGAAAGAGGACTGTCTTTAGTAAAGACAAGATACTGAATTGCACATATTCCATTATTACATTTAGCTCCTGTTTTCTAAGATACTTCCTGAAACATGCTGTAAAATTTTAGAGCACCCCCCCAAATATCTATTTCTCTAGTTCCTTTTCTCCTTTTATTTGTAAATATTTACAGAGTATTTCTATATATGTGTAAAGGGTAGACTAGAACCGATTCTTTGATCATTGTGTTAGAACAAAACAAAAGCCTGTCTGAACATATTAAAAAAAAAAGTCCCATGCTTAATTTTTGGGAAAGCCAGTGCCAGTTTGTGGCCTCTTTCAAAGTGATCTGAAGTTAAATAAAAAGACAAAGTAAGTTTGGACCAAACCCACCTTCCTTAAATGGCCACTCTACCTTTACGGCAGTCCTTAAGATTAATCATAATGGCTCTGTTTACATTGATGGGCTGGAGAAGCCCAAAGATTGAACTGGAGACTTATTCACTTTCTGTTACAGTATTTGCCAGTAGGAGCAAGTCTAAGAAGTAAGATTTGTCTCTGAATGAATTCAGAAAGGCTACAGAAAAGTCTTATCAGGTGAATGAGGAGGCCAAACCCCATCAAGAAATGAATACTACAGTTAGCATATACATGAAATGGTGTGCAGGTATATAGATGATCATTTCACACCTACTTCAGTCTCCACTGAAGTGTCATCTTTTCTTATTTCAGTGCATTTTGGTAAGTCCACTGCTTTATGCAACGAGTATAGTTTCAGGTATGAAGCTGGGTTTCAAAAAAGTTAGCTGCTGTTTTCTGCTAATCCAGCTGTGTCTGGTGTTGATCATAGCATGTTCCCACATACGCAGGAAGAGAGTTTTCTTTGCAGCAGTGCATTAGTGACCTTCAGGGATCAAAGTGATCACAGAATCACAGAATCACAGAATGGTGGGGGTTGGAAGGGACCTCTGTGGGTCATCTAGTCCAACCCTCCTGCCGAAGCAGGGTCACCTACAGCAGGCTGCAGAGGACCTTGTCCAGGTGGGTCTTGAATATCTCCAGAGAAGGAGAATCCACAGCCTCCCTGGGCAGCCTGTTCCAGTGCTCCGTCAGCCTCAGAGGGAAGAAGTTCTTCCTCGTGTTCAGACGGAACTTCCTCTGCTTCAGTTTGTGCCCATTGCCCCTTGTCCTGTCGCTGGGCACTACTGAAAAGAGTTTGGCCCCATCCTCCTGACACTCACCCTTCAGATATTTATAAGCATTTATTAGGTCCCCTCTCAACCTTCTCTTCTTCAGGCTGAACAAGCCCAGCTCCCTCAGCCTCTCCTCATAGGGGAGCTGCTCCAGTTCCCTCATCATCCTCGTAGCCCTCCGCTGGACACTCTCCAGCAGCTCCTCATCTTTCTTGAAATGGGGAGCCCAGAACTGGATGCAGTACTCCAGATGGGGCCTCACTAGGGCAGAGTAGAGGGGAAGGAGAACCTCCCTCGACCTGCTGGCCGCACTGTGCACATTGATCCTCCTCAATGTGCACAGGTGAGGCTTTCCTTTGCCTTTGACACTTCGACTTCCACCTGCAAATGCCCCTTGGGTGTGAACACGACAAATCAAACCTGCTCCTGAACACTCCCTGATGTGAAATATGCTGTGTGTGTGGGTGCCCAGGCCACAAATGCAGCTTCTGTGGCTCTACACAGGCTCTGGGCTGACAGGTTGAAGATCAGTATTTGAAAATAGGTCTCTCAGGGTCCTCACTTTACAATTCTTACATGTTGGAAGATTCCTACTTGAGTGACAAGCAGCAATATGAGTTGAAAAGGCAAGCAAGAGGCTGTGCTTGCCCGTCTGACCTTCCTCCACTGAAATCATGGTCCCAGCATATAGATGTGGCCATACGGTAATTAGTTTTCCTGTCTTGTCTGCTTGGAGGCAGAAGGCACACAAACATGGGGAGAGCTCTGGCTCCCACCCTGGGGCTGTAAAATAGCCTATATAGCTATTTCATGAGCAAGTCGTATGGCACCTAATTCAGAAATGTGAAAAACACATAGAAGTTCAGCGAATGGAGAAAGCTTTTAGGAAGGGAAAGCAGCTAAGACAGATCACATAACAGCATAAATATGTGACATATCCTTAGATAAAGCTGAAGCTACAGCCAACTGTAGCTGCTGGAGTCTGCCAGGGAGTAGGTGCCACGACTAGCAGATATGCTTCCTCTGCTTGGTGTCTCGGTAGTGCTGACTGTTGAGACCAGAAGTGCTTGAGAGGACCAAGAGAAATGGGTCAGTAAGGCCAAAGAAATCATATTACATTGCACAGGAGAGTGCTTATTGGTGCCTGTTTTCCTCAAAAAAAAGGTGTTAGAATCATGTTTTGAGCTCTGAGTGCACCAGACTTCCACATTAGCAAGTGCAAGTGATGATCACCCCTGGTTCAGCAAAGCACTCAGGCACCGCTTAACCTCAGCTCTTAGTGTGGTTGAGTCCAACACCACCTAACTAAATTCAGTAAGCCCTTTGTAAAAGCGTGTCCTTGTATGATGTAAAAAGGGCATCCAAAATTATGTTTTCCATGGGCTTTAGAAATATAAATTTAAATGTTTAGAGTTTAGATATTTAGACTTTAGAATAGCCACAAAATATCAGTCACCGGTGCGCTTTAAATATTCAGCTGTTTACAGTAAGTGACCTAAATGCCCTTGTTTGCTTTTGCAATTAGTTGTGCCTGGGGCTTTGTTACCCTAAAAACTGAAAAAGAAATTGGTTTTAAGGTAAACAAACTCCTGATACACAGTTAGAACATACAGAACCAGCTTTTTATATGACCTGCTAGTTCTCTTCTTTTTAGTAAATTAAAATGGGATAAACTAGTAGGAAAATGTCTGGCTTATTAAAGAAATGTTATCTTGGTATTACATTGTAACAACCATTTCAAGATTATTATCAGTTTGGTTACAGATGAAGTCTACTTTTATTACTTCATGTCCTAAGCCGTGACAGAAGTGTTAAAACAATTACTCAGCTATGGTTATGGCTGGTAGCAAATTTTTAATTACTATTATTTTATTATAAGTACTATGAAAATATTAATAATTTTGAAAAGATCTTGAAACTACACAAGTAGAGTTAGTTATACCACTTGCTTTGTTGAATTGTAAATTTTATCAAACAATATACACCTGTGGAACCTCACTGAATTATTTTTTTTTTTATTGATACGTTGTTGGAGTGCTAACCGTGGACATGGAAGAAATCTTTTTCATCAAAGAATCTCAAGTACTGTTAAATCAAATTGCACTTCTGAATCAAGTCTTTTTGATCAAACGGTAACATTCCCATGTCACAGGTAGATAAGATGACTTACCTGTAAATATACTTATATTTACAGATGTGCCAAATGTCACAAAGCAAGTGGCTGGAAAAGAACCAGGAATGTAAGACACAGAATCATGGAATGGTAGGGATTGGAAGGGACCTCTGTCGAGCATCTAATCCAATGCCCCTGCCGAAGCCGGTTCACCTAGAGCAGGTTGCACAGGACTGCATCCAGGTGGGTTTTGGATATCTCCAGCAAAGCAGACTCCACAGCCTGTCCAGTGCTCTGTCACCCTCAAGGTAAAGAAGTTCTTCCTGGTGTTTACAGAATCTCAGAATGGCAGGGATTGAAAGTGACCTCTGGAGACCATCTCGTCCAACTCCCCTGCCAAAGCAGGGTCACCTAGAGCAGGCTACACAGGACCCCATCCAGGTGGGGTTTGAATATCTCCGAGGAAGGAGACTCCAGCCCCTCTGGGCAGCCTGTTCCAGTGCTCTGTCACCCTCAAAGTACAGAAGATCTTCAAGTTCACCTGGAACTTCCTCTACTTCAGTTTGTGCCCATAGCCCCTTTTCCTGTCACTGGACACCACTGAAAAGACTTTGGCCCCATCCTCCTAACACTCACCCTTAAGATACTCATAGGCATTTATGAGATCCCCTCTCAGTCTTCTCTTCAGGCTGAACAAGCTCCCTCAGCTCCCTCAGCCAGCTCCCTCAGCCTTTCCTCGTAAGACAGGTGATCCAGTCCCCTCATCATTTCTGTAGCCCTCTGCTGGACTCGCTCCAGTAGTTCCTCAAGTCTTGGGTCTTTGTTGTATAAATACGTACCATATATTTCTATCCAAGATCCAAAGTACAAAACATCAGCCTCTTGTGGTTATTGTTAATAAAATTATTTGAAATACAGTGCAATTTCTTATAGGTTTATTGCTTACATCACAGCACTGCTGATCCATTTTGCTAGGCAATGTGTACCTGAAGAAAAATACAATCCCTGTGCTGAGAGGAGACATAATAAAGATATGCTTTGTCTTTGGCTGTGCAGTTCAAGGTCATTACTCTGATCTTTTTACTTTTAAAACCTTGAAAGCACTCCATTTTGAACTGAATGATGAGTATATGGGCAAAGTGTCACAACATGCATATGTTATATTTGCAAGGTCCCTTATCTAGGAATAATTCTTACATTTTTCCTTCTGTGCCAGGACACCATAATGCACAAGCAATGTACTATAAATACATCTTTAGCTGGGCTCTGTTCATTCTTTTGTTTAACAACGAGCAGTTTCCATCATTTGCAAGGTAAACTATAAAAACTCTCTACTAATGCTATCTGACACAGTATAGAAAAGTGAGCTTCAATATTTCAGCAGAAGGCTCTTGCTTTGTACGTTTGTATCACAGAATCCCAAGGCACTAATGGTATCTTTACAAGGAGGAAGAAAAAGTAGTAGCTGACAACTCAAAGACATACCTTATCTGAATAGTGTTATTGTGAAGAGAATAGACTTGGAAACAAAAGATGGAAATTACAGAAACAGGAATCGGATACCACAGATCCAGAATAAGAATAGCAAATAGAATATGGGGCAAAAGACTTAAAGCCTGAGTGACAGCTGAAAGACAAGATGGGATTTCATACATTTTCTAAACATTGCTTCTGTGCTTCCTTCAAAGAAATTTTCAGGTCCCAGCTGGCTTCCCTCATTAAAGAACAGTGAGTGTTCTGTAGATAGGAAATGTGTGTGTGTAAGCAGGAAGGGGCTGGATCATATTTACCCTTTTCTCACTATGATCAGTTCTATTTAAAAGTATGTGAATCTTTCGGGATGTAAATTTATATTAGCTTGAAACTGAATAGTTTGAAGTTAAGCATTGCAGATTATTTTTTGGGGGGGAGCAGGAAGGACCATGAGGAAGGAAAAAAAGCAACTATGTGGAAAGAGGTTGAGGTCTTGCAAATACAGATGCTTTGCAGCATGTTTTCTTCTGTTGCTTCCTCTCAGGATTTAGTCCCTGAAATGATACTCTCTTGGAGCAGGGACAGAGAAGTTTTGAGGGGTTTGACGTTGAGTTGCTATTCATTTGGCAAAATCTTCTAGGTCAGTCATCTCTGAAAGAGCAATATGTTTTGCACATGACTTTTTCTTTTTAATCTCATAGTTTCTCTTTTAATTATTATTAATTTAAACTATTTACTTGGATTGACACAATATCCCATTCAAGTGATGACCGGCAGGTTATGAGCATTGAGGAAATGGGCAGATGAACAAGAACTACAAGATCAAAACTTACAGGATTTGTACCCAATGAAATACTATGTAGACATAATGGAAAAAAAGTAGTGGAAGAGATTAAATACTTTTTGTGCCCCAAAATTTTGTTGCATTATGTCATCTATGTCTTCCTGTGAGATTCAGAATATCTACAAAATTGTATCCCAAAACACTTTCACACTTAAAAGAAAGAGCAGACAATAAGACAGGGAAAAACAAATAGAGTTTTCAAGATGGCAAGTTCTGGAATAACTAGTAGCAAGACAACAGATAATAAACTAGTTGCAGAAAGCGGTGGAGCAAAATGGTATGGAGGAATAATGACATGTAGGACACAACAAATCTATGAAAACAGCTTAAAACTATTGTGAATATTGCTAAATGGAAAGTGAAATTCTGTGATCCAGGGGGAGAGTGTTACAGGTTTTTTTTTGTTACAACCAGCATGTCCAAATAGGCAGTGACACTCCTCATGTGCTGCTATCTGGTGAACTATGACTGGAGGAAATACTGGAAGGACTTTTGTGATTGAGTCAGTGGGAGGATATAGGTGTAACAGTGAACAAATGCTGAGGGGTGGTTTAGAATCGGAAAGGCAAACATGGAAAAGATTCAAGATTAAGGGTGATGCAAAAAATCACGCATGGTGGAAGCAAATTCTTGGCTATCACAGCCACAATTCATTAGAAGGGTTCGTTAGCAGAATCTGTGGCAATGAATCTGAAAAAGTGGGAAAGTAATGAAGGGAAAGAGTTAAGGAAGGCTGTCTGATTTCATTATAAAGTTCCTTTATGTTCATAGGTGCTCCAAAAATATTTTCCCTGGTTATTTTTTAATTTCTCTCTGTTCTTAGCTATTTACAAAATTTGCAGTTGTTTCCTTTATCTTATAAAGCATTTGGAGTGATATTATATATGGAATATGTTATCTAAAAAAAGATATACTGCATATTTATAATTTCTTTGATGACACAGGGCCAAATTCTGCCAGTATATATACAGGTGCAACCCGGTTTGAGGTCTGCAGTATTCATACTCATTTATATCAAGAATGAAATTGGTCCAGAACATACTTGTAAAAATCTATGCCTCTTTCTTGTGAACCCAACGCTCATGCAGTATTAACCTAACACATTTCTGTTTTTACAGTCATTATAAAAATTTCTGCTTCATTTTAGCAAAAGCTTGGGGGGTAGCAAATAAACCATAAAGCCTAATAAAATCAAACTTTTAGGCAAACCCTCTTGTATATAAAATTGAAGAGTACAAAGTGCCAAGGGTTTGTATTAGTACCATCCATTTTGTTAGCATTTTTCCAATTTGTCTTGCGTTACGAACCCTCAGAGTACTATGTCTATTGTAAATATTTAAGCATTACTGTTGACATAAAGATAATACTGACAAATTGAGTTAACATTTCTGCTGAGGATTACTGACCATGTGTAGTGCAGAACAACTTTTAACACCCACACCAAGCCCTGCGCTCATGCCAAACTCTGTTTAGTCTACAATACGGCAGCGTCCCTCAAATGAATTTTTAGCTTTGATTTACACAAAACATGAAACAACCTTTCCTGGATCAATTAATTGTTTGACTTTCCTAATACATTTCCATTTTAACTAGATTATGTCTGTATCAAAGGACAAGTAATGGGTGCAAGATGTTAGTGCTCTCATGCGGATGGGTGTCTGTGTGCACGTTTGCATGGTGCCATTGCTCCAAGTCAGTATTTTCTGTGTTTTGAATATCAGCCTACAATGTAGATATCTGTCTGCATTTGCAATAACACCTGGGTGTGCACGGATAAGAATACGCGGAGGAGTTTTGATCTGTTGCTTTGTGTTCCAAGCGCAAAGCTTCTGTGGTGTCTTTTTCCTTCTGACGAAGAACATACAGGGCATAGGTAAAGAATCCAAGCAGAAGAAGTTTGAAACCACTTACTCCAGCAGGGTGATATTTACATGCTGTAGTTTGCAATTTTTTTTCAGCACTTGCAGCCAAAAGCCTCCCAAAATTTCAAGAAATTTTTGTTTTTGTTTTTTGCATGTTGTTTACCCTCACATGATTTGCATCCTGGACATGACCAACATATTTTGATTTGAAGAGGCTTAGAAGGCATTCATATATAACCTTGATTTGCAAAAAATGTGAAGCGTAAGCCAGTTTAAGATTTACAATAGTCAAGGATGATGCATGTTAAAATTTCTCTACTAGAGCATTTGGCTGGGAAAATTATGAGATTAATTATTTCTTGTGTGTAGCTAGAATTCAAATGTGAGTTAATATGAAGCCCTGATTTCTTAATTCTGGACCGTGGAAACACTAACAGAACTGATGTGGATCAGGATGCCATGTTGCAATTTGATTACACAGCATCATTCTTACTTGCCTCCATATTAAAATCCGCACATTGCTTCATTATGTTGATGAGAGATTTCCAAAATGTGTTTTACTATGAGGCAACTGAAATGATCCTTGAAAAGGATGATATCCTTTCTTCAACTGACAGACAATATTTTCCACACTTACAATGCCTCCAATTATTATGCTAATAACAGTACTCCTAATAGCTAAAAGATGTTTTACAGATGGGGTTAAAACCCTTTTCCTAGCTTTATTGGTCAGAAGACCCAGGCTCAAAGTGAGGATTTGACCTGCTAGGCTGCCTGTTTGGCTAGTGGCCTAACAAACTCCTTGTCATAATCCTAAACCCAGAAAGAAGGAAATTCTAGGACATGAAATCAGGAGAAACCTGAATCTGAAACCACTGTGCTTTCTTGGGCAATGAAGGCAGACTGAGATTACGAAGAAACAGGCATTGGTAAACGGTGTATCTGAGATGCTTGTCCTAAGTAAAATGATGCTGCTGTCTTTGTTAAAACAAAGCTGAAAGAGCCAACCAAACCTCTGTCACATTCAGCTGGATTCATACATGGTACTTCTCTTCATGCAAACTTGGAGGCAGCCTTAGATCTTGAATCAAAATGTTTGTGGCTACTGATCTAGTGTGCTGAGTTCCTGTGGGCCCATAATAATAGTACTCAAGGCTTAACATAAGCTGCAAGGTGAAAATCCATGTGCCAGTCTAGAAATCAGAATTAGCTCAGATGGAGTATGTAAAGACCTACTACGGCAGTTGCAGCTAGCTCACGTGATCTAAACAGGTTTCTATATGTTTTATTATCCAACATCAGTAACGGAGATCTCACAACTTTCGATTTTAATTTGCTTGGTCATCTGATTCTCCTGGTACCCTCTGGAAATCATAGCCTTCATTTTAAGAAAGGACTGTGGTACTGGAAAGGCCTTAGCACAGGTTAATGAGAGGAAATGAAATTTAGTTTCAGGCCTGACACAAGTTGAATACCTCTGCAGTGTAGAAAGAAGCAGTCCTGACTAGGATAATTTTACTCTAACAATACAAAGATAGTGCTAATAAGACACCAGATGGTTTGTCAGAGCTGGTTATAACTGAGAGGGTCTGGAATTGAGTTTGCAAGAGCAGTGTGTTTCTCTGCATCACAGCAAAGCAATAGAAGAATATAGCTTAAGTGTAATAGAGCATCCTGCCTGTCTGAAGTAAATACCTAGAACTTAGGCATTTTACATCCTACCTAAATCTCCACCCAGGGAACTATTACAGCACCCGAGTTCTTCACAGCATAAACATGTGTCTGTTCTCTGTACACACCTGTAAAGCTAGCAGATAAAGAACAAAACAAAGAGACACTAGCAGAAATGATGTATTCTTTGTCCTACAGAAGATCAGTGATACAGTAAGCTCTAACCGCCAGATTTTAACAGGCAATATTAAAAACTAACCCTAGTCTAAGAGATCAGTTTTATAGTTTCTTTACTTCAACCACCTTTTATTTGAGTTGTCTTCTCTACCATGTCATGTATTCCTGTCCCTCTGCTCTTACTTTTCTCTCCTTCCTTTGCAATTCCATTGCCTCCGCCCTTAAAAACAACTTACCTTCCTTTTTTTTCCTCACCTGAGTGGAATAAGCTTCTAACCACTCTCATACAATTCAGTTTGCAGACAAACCATGAAAAAATTGACAGTTGTGTATAAACCAGTCTGTAACTTCTTTATAAGATACTGTTCTGCTATAGCCTTTTTCTCTTGCAATGCTAATGAAAGTCATATGTATGAACACTGAGCAAGCCATCTGACCTGATCCAGAGTAGCATCAGGCAGAATGTCTCATTGGCTAGCTCACCTATTTACAGAGAAAACTCAGACCAAGTAGCCAAAACTCAAATTTGCTTTATGTAAGGACAGGTGTAATACAGACACGGCTTCTTTATTTTTGTACTAAATTCTTTCTTTGCATTTGTCTATAGATAAGGGTATAACGAATGCATGCCCTGGTATAACGAATGCATCCCCTTTCTAGTTCAGTCTTCGTATAGCTCTCTCTTTATAGGTCTTCCCTTAAAGTAGTGCTAGCCTCCTACTTCGCATGAGTTGAGCTCTCAGGATACATTTCTACTTCTCTCTGAAATCACTGCTTGAAACTGCAGGGATCTTTTTCTAACTAGGACTTTTTGGGATCTAGCTCATAGTTCATAGCTAGTGAAAGACTTTCAGAGATATTTGCATCATGATGTCTTAAGATTATAGAAAATGAAGCATCTCTTTGTATATGTCATCCTTTCCCATATACCATGGTTCTTCTGTTGGAAAAGGGCTGCCTAGGAAAGCTTGCACCTCTGACAATGCCCTCCCTGTGGAGAGGCAGAAGCAAAGGTTATGGCTTCTGGAAAAATACCGTGTTAGAAGGTGTCTTTAATCATCTTTACTAGGATCAAGGATTATTGTGGGTCTAAACTGGTACTTTAATTGGGGACTGAAGAGAGGAAGTAATGAGCTTGGTCTCAACATTTATGAGTAATATTTAAGTGCCTGGAAGGAACTGGGTGCATAGTGAGACTACAGAATGACTGCAGCAGAAGGTGGAGAGATTGAAAAAAACATTCTTTAGTTAGGAAAAAATGTAAACCACTTAAAACTGTGGAAAGATGACCTGAGACAGTTATCCAGTCAGAGGGACAGAGCTAGAGTGCATGTTTGTCCAGGGTTAGCTGGTAGTGTAACGTAAATTCCACTTTTCCACTGGAGTTTTGACATGTCTTTTGCTGCATAAACGACAAAATGCCTATGAAGAAGCTACTATGTCAAGTCTCAAATAGTCGTTTACAGGCATGGAAAAGCCTGTTTCCTACTGCTGCTCTGTTGAGGCGTACAATAGCATATAACAAACAAATGATGGCAAACTCTTCAGCATTCATGGACAGTGTCCTTACTCAGTTTGTGGTTATCATATATAAGCCTATGCACCAAAATGTTCTGGTGGAATAGGGCTGTGTACAGACTCATGTCAAAAAGGGGGGCAGTAATGGCCTCTCTGCCAGTAAGGTGCTATGATTGCACCAAACGGTGCTGCCAGAATTGTACTGACAGAAGGAGAATTCAACATTAAGGAGGGCTACTGTGGAAATGGAGCACAGATATTTTTCTTGAAGAATTAAGTATTCAAAATATAATGAAACTCTTGAAAGAGAAGAAACCGTGGTGACCTTATGCATGAACATACATAGAGATGGACACATCAGCAATTCAGAGGAGTTATTTACAATGGCTTAGCAATAGGAGAGTTAGCTAAGAACAGTAGGAGAAATTTTAGAGGAGGAAACCTTCTGGCCATGAGAGCTATTAGCCGTGGAATAATCCCCCTGGGGAGGAGCAAGAGACTCTGTCCCATGGAACATGAAAAGCCAGACCGGATAAAATGCTGCTAGAAATACAAAAGGGGTTATGCTCCTGCACAGAAAAGCGGTTAGAACAGAGGAGCCTGTAGGTTATTATTTGCAGATCCTATGGTTATTGAAAGGATTGATAGCTCTCCTCTGCCGCTACAAAATGACATCCTGCTGCTCCTTTTGGACAGTGGGATAAAACTGACGCTTTCTGTTCAGGAGGGAGGCTCAGATGCATGTGCACAGTCACTCCTCCTGGATTAATGCCTGACCATATTTTTGTTGTTGGTGGAGTTTTTTTGGTTTTAAAACCAAAGGCAGACTTCTGCTTCCCCTATTCCATCTGCCCCAGCTTATCTAACTGGGCTGTACGTTTCAGAGGTTTACAGCCTGGTACAGCTATTCAGACGCATGAAGCTTTTGACTAGATCTGTCATATTTTCAGAGAAATATAGGCTTTCAGGCAGCTTCCTCAAATAATTCAACAAATTCGGGATCTAACCATGTCTTTCTGAGAAATGAGCAGTTGTAAATCAGGGCAGAACTTGCCAGAGTGCTTTGAGACTCAGCGGGAGGAAAGAACAAGTTATAATAAATGGAGCATCTAATTTGACTTGAAACACAGACAATTAACATACTCCAATTTTGTAAAATATGCTAGCAAATATATAGGCAATGTTAAAATTTACTGACCCAAAGGAGAAATTCTATACAGCCTTGTTTTTTCTGCATTTTGTTATTCTATATGCATGGCCATTCAGCATATCCTTTATTCTTTAGAGAGGTGTAAGTGTATCAAAATAAAACTGAGACTTCCTCGTACCCGATTGATGAATGTATAAACCAACAGCTGTGTGATTTTTTTTTAATTAACAAAAATTTAGATACTATAAGGGATCAGTAACTACCCCTGTATATAGAGTGGGAATAAAGCAACACTTGCATACTGGTAAATCTGCCCTTTCTGGGGCAGAAAGTTTCTATCTGAAACCTCACACACATTACCAGCAAGTAATCCACCTGTGGAAAGAGTAAGTTCTCTTCAGAGATTCACTTTCAGTGTGATTCTTGATTGAGAGAGTTTCTTTAGGCTCATTTCCACTGAAAATGAGATATTTGTGCATGCATGGTATTTTCAGTGCATACAAAAAGTGTTTAAAATGCACTTGCAGACTGCAACAAATGGAAATCTCCAGAATCTCACCTTATTGTTATAAACATCTTAAAATGAATTAATTTGGAGTGGCTCAAATCATTGCTGTCATTTCTTTGTTGCACACAAAGAGAACTTCCCCCCTCAATTGTTGTAAAATTATGTTAGTAGGCAGAGTATGCTCTTTTTAGTTCAGGAATAACTAAAGAAAGAAGCAGGAAGAGGGGAAATACTTTGTCATTTGGGAGAACAGAGATTGTTGCCCATTATCTTTAAAAAAAGGTATTTAAAAAAAGGAAGATGAAAACTTCCTTTCATCCTAGTGTAATTGGGAGTTCCCTGCTCTTTCTGTAGAGAATAGAATTTTAAGCCAAGAAAGGAAACAAAGGCAAAACTGTAATGGCTTTGTTACAATCTTTGGATGTACTAAAGCCAATTTAACTGACTTTTCATAGCTGATAGGAGAGATCTCCATGACTCATATTTTCTTCCTTCTACTGCCTCACAAAAATAAGCACTGGAGAGAAAAAGAGTTTTGGAAAACTAGAGCCAAACGCAATCAGTGGGATGCCAAGAGAAGAAAATTAGCAAGAATGCTGCAGGCAAAAAGTCCCAGAATCCAAACCCAGAACGTGCTTGTCAGCACTGTGTGCTTTTGCCCTTTTGTTTTCAGGGGTGTGACAGTTGCTAGGGATGGAAGACGGCAATTGGGGAAATATCTACAGAAAGAAGTAAAAATGAGGAAGATGCTCAGTGTTGTAAGTTGCCAAACAGCTTGTCCCTTTTCCTCCTTTTCGGGCTAAATATGGTGAGGTGGAGTCTCCTTTTAGTTCTGGGCCCAGAGATTCAGTTACAGGTTGTAGGGCATGGAAGAGTCCCTATCAGACCTTTCTCTTCCCTGCTCCAGCACCTGGGACATTATTGCGTGTGACATACCAACAATAAGCAATAGGAAGATATGCGGTTGTACAGGCTCCCTCCAGGAACTGCTGCATCCACCACTGTCCTGAATTAAAGGCTCGTAAGCACTTCAGAGAAAAAGATGCTGCTTTGACCAGCCAATTCCTGAGATGTGACCCTTGGGAGTGTAGACATCCTAGCTGTAATTTATTTAACTTGCTGTAATATGTGTGCTTTGCAAAGTAAAACAAATGCACAAAATACTAGAAAAGCAGTGCAAGCCCCAACAACTTCAAAAAAGACCCTCACATAATAAAGTTGCACACAGACATGGGTCCTAAAGAGGGAGGGATACTGAGTCTTTGGATTTATGACCATCAGGAAGCGTCTGGTGGGGAAAACTAGGGAGTTGCTTGTGGGAAGTATGGGAACATGTGCCTTGTGCATGGAGGGGCAGCTGCAGGCAGCAGCAGAAGGGAGAGAAGAGCACATCTCCATGCAGCATGTGTGGGCAGGAACCACACTGTGGCAGGTGCAAATGCTTCAGGGCTTGGCAAGTCCAGTGTAACGATCACCTGTCAGCCTGAGAGGCTGGTATGTACCTTATCAAAGCACAAAGCTAATCAGAAAGAGCCAAAGTACTGCCCAGGAAAAGGTGAAGGGACTCTAACACCTGGGAAGTACAGAGGAAGCCAGAGAAAGTCCACAAGTTTGAGGGAAAACAGATACCAAGATGGCGAAACAGTGATTTTAGGAATAAAATGGGCAAAGAAGAAATATTGAAAAAGTATTTAAAAAACCAGCAAACATTCAGAAAGTTGTCCTTTTCCTCAGAAGTAAAAACACCCATATATGTAGAGCTTTACAAATATTTTTTGTTCTTTTCCTTTTCCCGTAGTGTCAGGAAATGAGGGATGATGCAAATACGGACCAGGAGCTTTGTAGGTCTTCTGAAGCAAAGAGCCTTCTTCTTCTCCTTAAAACATGTTGTAGGATCTGACCCTTTCTGAACAGAGGCTTGCAGATTTTAGGGAGAATCCTAGAAAAAAGCCTGTAAGATGTGGAAGTAAAACAAAGGCCATGTGAAAAATACTTCTAAGCCAACAGAGGGTTTCTCAGTGCTGAATAGGTTTTGTTTATAAAAACCATTACAGCAAAGTCCTGTGTCCTATGCAGAGTAATATTTCCTTTGTTCCTTAAGTCCTTTGTTCGTTCATTCGTTCCTTCCTTGACTACAAAATAAAGTTGAAATGAAACCACTACAATTTATACTGAAAACAAGAACTTCATCCTGAGCTGTAGGGTTGTCTGGACTTGACTAGAATCTTATTTCTGCCTTAAAGCCAAAGAATCCCTAAAACAAATATAAACGGAAAATAATAGAAAAACTCCACATTGTGGCTGTGTGTTTCCTAGCAAATGCAGGCAACTTTTGTTTGGAAATGGACAGGAGTCAACATTCCAGACCTTTAAATCATAGGCTGAAGAACTGAAAAATGTGTCTACTCTTACACCTTTTACATGAGCTCACTTCAGTGGCACTTTGCTAATCATTGTGGGTTATGTCCTTATCTCATTCCAGTCACGGAGGATGTCATTAAGGTGTTGGCTCAAACTAGACAGTTATGCTTTTTAGTGTGGAGGTGACATTTGAGGACCAGGTGAAGACTTGCATGAAGGCCATGTACTGCTACATGATGTTTGGACTGAGCCGCTTTAGGATTCAGGAAGTTGTAATAGTGCTTTCGATTTTCTGGTCCTGCTGCCCATCCTATTGTCCTTCCCTTTGTGATCACATCTGGCTACAAGTTAAGAGTCTCCTCAAAAGCAAGTATTTTCCTTATGATAAGAAAATATTGTCACACTCATCTGTAGTAATCAGCAGAGCAAAATGCAGGTTGTACAGCCTGATTTATATTATTTCCCTCTGTTAGCTGTCTCCGCTAATAGCAAAAAGATTTTCCCTTTGCAAATATAGTAGTCAACAAAGGTAATACTGGCAGAATAAGAAAAAAATCACAGTAAAGTCTGTGCAGACATAGATCATAGAATCATCATAGAATTATAGAATGGTTTGGGTTGAAAGGGACCTTAAAGATCACTAGTTTCAGCTCCCCTGTCATGGAAAGGGACACCTTTCACTAAATCAGGTTGTTCAAAGCCGCATTCAACCTGACCTTGAACACTTCCAGGTAGGGGGCATCCACAGCTTCTCTGGTCAACCTGTTCCAGTGCCTCACCACCCTCATAGTAAAGAATTTCATTCTTATATCTAATCTAAATCTACCCTCTTGCAGCTTGAAGCCATTACCCCTTGTTCTATCACTACATGCACTTGCAAAAAGTCCCTCTCCAGCTTTCTTGTAGGTACCCCTTCAGGTACTGGAAGGCTGTTATAATGTCTCCCTGAAGCCTTCTCTTCCCCAGGCTGAACAGCCCCAACTCTCCTTGCACTTGGCCTTCTTGAACTTCATGATATTCACCTCTCAAGCCTGTCAGGGTCCTTCTGGATGGCATCCCTTCCCTCCAGTATGTTGACTGCACCACACAGCTTGGTATCGTCAGCAAACTTGCTGAGAGTGCACTCAGTCCCATTGTCCATGTCATCGACAACGATGTTAAACAGCGCTGGTGTCCTGGGTTTGGCCAGAACAGGGTTAATTTTCACCGGAATCCAGGAAGGGGCACAGCCGGGGGATGGGGGCTGACCCCACCTGGCCAAACAGAGCCCGGTATTCCATACCATGTGACGTCACGCTGGGTTCCGGTGGGGGGGGGGGCGGCGCGGCGGGAACGCACTCGCGGCTTGGGGGGGCGCAGCGCCGGTCCTGTTTCGGGAGAGCGGCTGAGTTGTACGGTTCATTGTTGTGTTTTCTCCTTATTTGTATCGTTGTTGTTCCTGTTTTCCCTCTGTTTGCTGTTCTGTTAAACTGCCCTTATCCAAACCCACCAGTTTCTGCCTCTTTCTTTTCATTCTCCTCCGCACGCCGGCGGGGGGAGGGGCGGCCGCGTGGCGCTTTTGTTGCCGGCGGCAGCCGAAACCAAAACATTAATTTGGCGCCCAATGTGGGGCACGGATAACGGCAGGGCTGAGCAGCGGGTGTTAAAACTGCCTTCTTAGGTTTTGTTAAATTTTGTTATACGCGTTTTTCTGTGTTAAATAGTCGCCGGTAAAAATGTTTCTGTCTTTGATCAGATGACTGTGGTTTTTGAATCCTTATTTGCAGTATGTATTCAATGCCGTGCTGTTCATCATCGCTGGGAAAAAGATCAGGATGATAATTTTGCTGTACTGTACGATCTCGACTTATGACATGATAGCATCACTGTGTGTGAAATTAGGCTTGTATTTGCATGCGGCACTGCGTTCATTTCCATACCTCAGATCCTATGTCTTAGAATTTGTGAATAATCAAACCCAGTCTGTGGGAAAAACCGAAGGGGATACCCTCCCCCACTCTTTCGCCCCCCCTCTCTCCTTCAGGCCAGTCCTAACGGCTTTTGATAATTTCGAGTACCTGTGGGATGCTCAGGGCAGCACTCTCCTTTTGTTATGCCTCCTGAATGGGTTTTGGTTGTTGTTTAGGGTTAAGCAAGTCGTTAAGAACATCGTGCAGAGACCTGCCCCGGGGCCGGATAGCTGTGAGTGGCTGGGTGTGTGGGACAGCATGGGCAGGTGTCTAGAGCAGTGGGCACCCCCGGTGTGTTTTAAACTCACCCCTGAACAAATACAGAATCCGGACAATCTGGTAAAATATCTGAAAAAAGTGTGCTGCCACCCTGGGAACTCCAGAGAGACACAGATCACCACAATGTGCTGGGGTCTGGCCCACGCCTACCGAGCTGCCCTGTTCAACACTGTTCAGAGCCCTAAAGGGGAAAGGGGGGGGAATGAAGCAGCAGGCACTGCAGCTGGCGCTGCCCCCCCAGCCGGCCCTGCAGCACCTCCAGCCCAGCAGGCAGTCACAGCCCCCCCGACCAGCACCACCGCTGCCACAGCTGCAGGGTCTGCCTCGGTTTCCCCAGCGGGCACAGCAGCTGCTCCAGCCCAAGCTCCAGCCACAGGCAGCGCGGCTGAGCCCAATGACCAACCTGTGCAGGTAGCAGTCGCCCCCGTAAAACTAAAGAAAGACGCAAAGAGAGCAGATCACTCCGGGAGGGATGATGATGAGCCAGGGTCATCGCGGGAGATAGAGACAGAGATCATCACCTGGTCCCTGTCCCTGGGCGAGCTGCGAGACATGCGGAAAGATTTCAGCCGCCACCCAGGCGAGCACATTGCCACCTGGCTGCTGCGGTGCTGGGATAACGGGGCCAGCAGCTTGGAATCAGAGGGCAAGGAAGCCAAGCAGCTGGGATCCCTGGCCAGGGATGGGGGCATTGACAAGGCCATTGGGAAAAAGGAACAAATCCTCAGCCTCTGGAGGAGACTTCTGTCAGGCGTGAGGGAGAGGTACCCCTTCAGTGACAATTTTGTATGCTATCCTGGCAAGTGGACCAATATGGAAAGGGGTATTCAGTACTTGAGGGAATTAGCTGTGCGGGAGCTGGTTTACTGTGACACAGACGATGAGCAGGTACCCACAGACCCAGATGAACTCCAGTGCTCACAATCCATGTGGAGGAAGTTTGTGCGGAGCGCACCCTCCTCACATGCCAACTCACTGGCAGTTATAAACTGGACAGGTAAAGAGGCACCAACAGTGGATGAGGTGGCTGTCAGACTCCGCCAATATGAGGAAAGTCTCTCTTCCTCCCTTGTCTCAGCTGTGGAGAAACTGGTCAAGCGACTAGACAGGAATATGTCCTACTCCCCACCTGTACGGGCCAGTGTCTCAGCTATTAGGGGCAGGCGTTTCTCTGCTCAGGAGAGGGAATACAGAGGCTATACACCCCGGGGCACCCTGTGGTTCTACCTGCGTGACCACGGAGAGGACATGAGGAAGTGGAATGGAAAACCCACCTGAAGTCTAGAGGCCCGAGTACGTGAGTTGCGAGGTAAAACAATCACCAAAGGGGATTCTGTTAGGAAAAGTGCCGCTCCAGTTTCCAGAAGCCAGCTCTCCAGACCAGGTAGACAGTTGGACCTTGATTCCGATCCTCTGGAGGGGACCTCCAAGTCATTCTTACAGCAAGTGAGCAGCAAATTCTCTGACGAGGATTAGAGGGGCCCTGCCTCCAGCCAGGTGGAGGAAAGGGACAACCGTGTTTATTGGACGGTGTGGATTCGGTGGCCTGGCACGTCAGATCCACAAGAGTATCAAGCTCTAGTGGACACTGGTGCACAGTGTACTTTAATGCCATCAGAGTTCCAAGGGTCAGAGTCCATTTGCATTTCTGGAGTGACAGGGGGGTCCCAAGAGCTGAGTCTACTGGAGGCTGAAGTGAGCCTCACTGGGCAGAAGTGGCAGAAACACCCATTGTAACTGGCCCCGAGGCTCCGTGCATCCTTGGGATAGACTGTCTTAGGAGAGGCTATTTCAAGGACCCAAAGGAGTATCGGTGGGCTTTTGGCATAGCTGCTGTGGAGACGGAAGAAATTAAACAGCTGTCCATTTTGCCTGGTCTCTCAGAGGATCCTTCCATTGTGGGGTTGCTGAGGGTTGAAGAAAAACAGGTGCCAGTCGCGACCACAACGGTGCACCGGCGACAGTATCGTACCAACCAAGACTGCCTTCTCCCCATTCATCAGCTGATCCGCCAGCTAGAGAGTCAAGGAGTGATCAGCAAAACTCGCTCACCCTTTAATAGTCCCATATGGCCAGTGAGAAAATCTACTGGAGAGTGGAGACTGACAATAGACTACCGTGGCCTGAATGAAGTCACACCACCGCTGAGTGCTGCCGTGCCAGACATGCTAGAACTTCAATATCAGCTGGAGTCAAAGGCAGCCAAGTGGTACGCGACAATTGACATTGCTAATGCATTCTTCTCCATCCCTTTGGCAGCAGAGTGCAGGCCAGTTTGCTTTCACCTGGAGGGGCATCCAGTACACCTGGAATCGACTGCCCCAGGGGTGGAAACACAGTCCCACCATTTGCCATGGACTAATCCAGACTGCACTGGAAAAAGGTGAAGCTCCAGAACATCTGCAGTACATCGACGACATCATTATATGGGGTGACACAGCGGAGGAGGTTTTTGAGAAAGGGGAGAAAATTGTTCAGATCCTTCTGAAAGCCGGTTTTGCCATTAAGCGAAGTAAAGTCAAGGGACCTGCGCAAGAGATCCAGTTTTGGGGAATAAAATGGCAGGATGGGCGCCGTCAAATCCCAATGGATGTCATCAGCAAAATAGCAGCTATGTCTCCACCAACCAGCAAAAAGGAAGCACAGGCCTTCCTGGGTGTTGTGGGTTTTTGGAGGATGCACATCCCAAATTACAGCCAAATTGTGAGTCCTCTGTACCACGTGACCCGGAAGAAGAATGATTTTGAATGGGGCCCTGAGCAACGACAGGCATTTGAACAGATTAAACAGGAGATAGTTCATGCCATAGCCCATGGTCCAGTCCGGTCAGGGCAAGATGTTAAAAACGTGCTCTACACCGCAGCCGGGGAGAATGGCCCAACCTGGAGTCTCTGGCAGAAAGCACCAGGGGAGACTCGAGGTCGACCCCTGGGGTTCTGGAGCCGGGGATACAAAGGATCCGAGGCCCGCTATACTCCCACTGAAAAAGAGATTCTGGCAGCATATGAAGGCGTTCGAGCTGCTTCAGAAGTGGTCGGCACTGAAGCACAGCTCCTCCTAGCACCACGATTGTCGGTCCTGGGCTGGATGTTCAAAGAGAGGGTCCCCTCTACGCATCATGCCACCGATGCTATGTGGAGTAAGTGGGTCGCGCTGATCACCCAGTGCGCCCGAATGGGAAACCCCAGTTGCCCAGGAATTCTGGAGGTAATCATGGACTGGCCAGAAGGCAAAGATTTCGGAGCATTGCCAGAGGAGGAGGTGACAGGTGCTGAAGAGGCCCCACTGTATAACCAGCTGCCAGAAGATAAGAAACAGTATGCCCTGTTCACAGATGGGTCCTGTCGCATTGTGGGGAAGCAGCGGAGGTGGAAGGCTGCTGTATGGAGCCCTACACGACAAGTCGCAGAAACTGCCGAGGGAGAAGGTGAGTCCAGCCAGTTTGCAGAGGTGAAAGCCATGCAGCTGGCTTTAGACATTGCCAGTCAAGAGAAGTGGCCAGTGCTCTATCTTTACACCGACTCTTGGATGGTGGCCAATGCCTTGTGGGGGTGGCTGCAGCAATGGAAGAAGAACAACTGGCAGCGCAGAGGCAAACCTATCTGGGCTGCCCCATTTTGGCAAGATATTGCTGCCCAGCTGGAGCAGTTGGTTGTAAAAGTCCGTCACGTGGACGCCCACGTCCCTAAGAGTCGGGCCACTGAAGAACATCAAAACAACCACCAGGTAGATCAGGCTGCTAAGATTGAAGTGGCTCAGGTGGATCTGGACTGGCAACATAAGGGTGAACTGTTTATAGCTCGGTGGGCCCATGACACCTCGGGCCACCAAGGAAGAGACGCGACATACCGATGGGCTCGTGACCGAAGGGTGGACTTGACCATGGATACCATTGCACAGGTTATCCATGAATGTGAAACATGCGCTGCAATCAAGTAAGCCAAGCGGGTAAAGCCTCAGTGGTATGGAGGACGATGGCTAAAATATAAATACGGGAAGGCTTGGCAGATTGACTACATCACACTGCCACAAACCCGCCAAGGCAAGCGCTATGTGCTCACAATGGTGGAGGCCACCACCGGATGGCTGGAAACCTACCCTGTGCCCCATGCCACTGCCCGGAATACCATCCTGGGCCTGGAAAAACAAGTCCTGTGGCGACATGGCACTCCCGAAAGAATTGAGTTGGACAACGGGACTCATTTTCGCAACAGCTTCATAGACACCTGGGCCAAAGAACACGGTATTGAGTGGGTGTATCACATCCCCTACCATGCACCAGCCTCTGGAAAGATCGAACGTTACAATGGGCTGCTAAAAACCACTTTGAGGGCAATGGGGGGTGGGACTTTCAAAAATTGGGATACCCATTTAGCAAAGGCCACCTGGTTGGTTAACACCAGAGGGTCCACCAACCGGGCTGGTCCTGCCCAGTCAAAACCTCAGTGCCCAGTAGAAGGGGATAAAGTCCCTGTAGTGCACATGCGGAACATGCTAGGGAAGACAGTTTGGGTCAGTCCTGCCTTGTGCAAAGGCAAGCCCGTCCGCGGGATTGCCTTTGCTCAAGGACCTGGGTGTACCTGGTGGGTAATGCGGAAGGATGGGGAAGTCCGATGTGTACCTCATGGGGATTTAATTTTGGGCGAGAATAGTCCATAAATAAATTGTATAAAGTTAGTTGTTAAATAACCCAGTCACTGTCTGTTATCACTGTTATAATTGTTATATTTTGTACCAGTAGTAGCATAGTAAGAATTCTCCAGATTAAAGAAGGATGGACTTTTTCGATGAAAACCTAGCAGAGCACAGCAATGATGGAACTGGACCTGGTTTTCAACAACTGGCATCCAGCAACTTCATCAAGATCAACATCTCCTGCAGACTGTGGGCACGGGCCACACCAGATACATCAGCCGTGAGCTCCGGATGCAGCAAGTGACCGCCCACCACCACACATCACCTCCCCTGCCACGGAAGACCGTAACGACAGATGGAGCCCGAAGTCATCGATTAAATGAACTCAACAGACACTTTAGAGTGATGATCCATAGACTAAGGGAATGATATCTGGAGACAGGAGAAGTGGTGGTGATCAACCGGACAATGGGGGACCTGGGCATGACGTAGATGGTATGGAATAAGGGGTGGATAATGTCCTGGGTTTGGCCAGAACAGGGTTAATTTTCACCGGAATCCAGGAAGGGGCACAGCCGGGGGGTGGGGGCTGAACCCACCTGGCCAAACAGAACCCGGTATTCCATACCATGTGACGTCACGCTGGGTTCCGGTGCGGGGGGGGCGGCGCGGCGGGAACGCACTCACGGCTTGGGGGGGCGCAGCGCCGGTCCTGTTTCGGGAGAGCGGCTGAGTTGTACGGTTCATTGTTGTGTTTTCTCCTTATTTGTATCGTTGTTGTTCCTGTTTTCCCTCTGTTTGCTGTTCTGTTAAACTGCCCTTATCCCGACCCACCAGTTTCTGCCTCTTTCTTTTCATTCTCCTCCGCACGCCGGCGGGGGGAGGGGCGGCCGCGTGGCGCTTTTGTTGCCGGCGGCAGCCGAAACCAAAACAGCTGGTCTAAATACCAATCCCCGAGGAATGCCAGTTGTCACTGATTTCCACTTGCATGTTGAGCCGTTGACCACAACTCTTTGAGTGTGACCGTGCAGCTAATTCCTTATCCATTGAGTGGTCCATCCATCAAATCTGTGTCTCTCCAGTTTTAGAGACAAGGATGTTGTGCGGGACAATGCCAAATGCTTTGCTCAAGTCCAGGTAGATGACATCATTTGCTCTTACCTTATTCACCAAGGCAGTAACCCTGTCGTAGAAGGCCATCAAATTTGTCAGGCACAATTTGCCCTTAGTGAAGCCATGCTGGCTGTCACGAATCATCTCCTTATTTTCCATGTGCCTTAGCATAGTTTCCAGGAGGGTCTGCTCCATGATCTTGCCAGGCTCAGAAATAGGACTGACAGGCTTGTAGTTCCCCAGGTCATCTATTTTTCCTTTCTAAAAATAGGGGTTATGTTTCCCCTCTTCCAGTCAGTGAGAACTTCACCGGACTGCCACAGCTTCTCAAATATGATGGACTGTGGCTTAGCAACTTCATCTGCCAGTTCCATCAGGACCCACAGAAGCATCTCATCAGGTCCCCTGGACTTGTGCGCCTTCAGGCTCCTTAGACAATCTCGAACCTGAACTTATCCTACAGTGGGTGGTTCTTCGTTCTCCCAGTTGCCAGCTTTGCCTTCTGCAACTCGGACAGTGTGGCTGGAGCACTTGCTGGTGAAGACTGAGGCAAAAAAAGTCATTGAGTACCTCAGCCTTCTCCATATTGATACCTGTAAATGTAAAATTTCCACTTACCAGAGTGACTGTAATTAAACTAAACTAGATCCTTGCTGTTCTGAGAAGACAAGAAAGCTTTAAGATAAAGAGGCTTCTCAATAACACTACTTAGACAAAATCGACTTGCTGTTTTGAGAAAGCAGGAAAGCTCTAAGATAGAGAGGCTCCTAAATAATTCTACCCCAGACAGCTCAACCTTGGGAGGGCAGATGCACCAAGCTACAGAGATAAAGAGGCACCAAGAGGGCCACAAGACCGGAGCAAAACAACCTGGAAGGACACAGTGTATGTGATCATAGAACTGAGTCTGTGCAGAAACAAAGGTCAAACAGCAGACACTGCAATGAGGAGTATAAACTTTCATCTTGAGACACCCCAAAGACCACACGAGGACGCTAACAGACATGCGTGAAAAATATTAACATATGCTAATTTGTTCTTGGAAGAGTCATGAATATGCTAAACATTTCTCAGAAATATAATGAATATGTATATTGTGATTGTATTTAACCTGAAATGACAGGGTGTTTGGCGCGCACGTTTGGAGGAGAGATCCCCCGTGTGCCCAGCGCCGCAATAAAGAATTCCTGCTTAATAGCCCTCTGACTATTGAGTCTTCAGCTCCGGCTTTTCACGGCATCAGTGTCCCAGGTCACCAGGTCTTCCATTTTCTTCTGGAATTTTCCATAGCCTTCCTTTTATCACTGACATACCTGTAGAAGGTTTTCTTGTTGCCTTTGATGTCCCTGGCCACATTTAATTCTGTCAGGGCTTTAGCTTTCCTAACCTGATCCCTGGCTACACAGACAATCTCTCTATATTCCTCCCAGGCTAGCTGTCCTTGCTTCCACTCTCTGTAGGTTTCCTTTTTGTGTCTGAGTTTGTCCAGGAGCTCCTTGTTCATCCATGCAGGCCTCCTGGTGTTTTTGCCTGACTTCCTCTTTGTGTGGATGCATCGCTCCTGAGCTTGGAGGAGGTGATCCCTGAATATTCACCAGCTTTCTTGGGCTCCTCTTCCCTCCAGGGCTTTATCCTATGATACTCTACCAAGCAGATCTCTCAAGAGGCCAAAGTTTGCTCTCCTGAAGTCCAGGGTAGTGAGCTTGCTATGTGCCCTCCTTGCTGCTCTAAGGATCCTGAATTCCATCTCTTCAGCCAAGGCTGCCCTTGAACTTCACATTTCCCACCAGCCCCTCTTTGTTGGTGAGAACAAGATGCAGCACAGCACCTCTCCTCGTTGGCTTCTCTGTGAATCACTTGGAGAGGGAAGATATCATCAACACATTCCAGGAACCTCCTGGATTGCTTTTTCCCTGCTGCGTTTTCCTGCCAACAGATACTGGGGTGGTTGAAGTCTCTCATGACGACCAGCGCTTGTGAACATGAGGCTGCTCCTATCTGCCTATAGAAGGCCTCATCTACTCAGTCTTCCTGGCTGGGTAACCTGTAGCAGACACCCACTATCATGTCATATGTCCCTGCCCTCCCATTAGTCCTGACTTGTAAGTTCTCAGTTAGCTGCTCATCCAACACCAGGCAGAGCTCCGTGCACTCCAGCTGGTCATTGACATGGAGGGTGACATTCCCTCCTTGTCTCCCCTGCCTGTCCTTCCTAAAGAGCCTGTATTCTTTCACTCCAACACTCCAGTCATAGAAGCTATCCCACCACATCTCCATGATGCCAATAAGATCATAGCCCTGCAGTTGTGTTCACATGTCCAGCTCCTTTTGTTTATTCCCCATGCTGTGTGCACTTGCATAGAGGCATTTAAATTGGGCCCCCGATAGAGCTGACTTACTGGTTGGAGTTCCTTTGTTCTGCCCTTCAGGTGCTCTCCCGCTGACCTGTGATGCTTTTCCAGGCTCTGGGCAACTACTGCTGGCAATGGTATCAAACTGGCAGCAGTGGGATGGACTGAGGTTCCCTTCCTCTGGCAAATTCAGTTTAAAGTCCTGATTCTGACTGCTAATGTTAGTTCTCCATCTAAAAATGTTGAATGTAGGCACTGAATAAAAGCAAAAAAGAAGCATAAATGTAATTTCTGGGTTTACAGTGTAAAAGCATTTTCATAAATACGTAATTATACATTCCTTTTCCATGAACATTATGACCACTCAGAAATGTATGTTTTACCTTCCACTCTCCTGTTTCTTCTAGCCACTTGTAACTACCATTTCCCAGTATCTTTGGTTTGTTTGTTTGTTTTCCCTGAGGTAATAGTCTTTCGATTTATGAACACAGCTGTGTAAGTGTCTATTTTCAACTACAGTCAGAGGGTCAGTTAGTCAAAGTTATAGAACTGATAGATTATTCAAAGCTAGAAATTTTTTAAAGAAATAAATTTTTGGTTAAAAGGAAACCTAGTGTTATGAGAATACTTATTTGGGTTCTATCTTATTTACTGCTGATTATTAGCTTGATATATGTTATTACTGTAAAAATAGGTATAGGTATGGCTTCTTTCTAAACTGCTTTCAGATCACGTTTTCTCTGAATGAAAAGGTATTTTTTCCCTACTGCAAATCTTTCACATCCAAGCTGGAATCTAAAAGCCAGCCTGACTTTTATATCCTTGCCAGTCATAATTGTTCTGTGGTTGCAAATTAGGTGACAGTGCTGTTGCCGATGCACAAGGATGGCCCGAGTCCAGTTCCCTGTTCCACGCTGTAATTGGCTTTGCAGTACTAACAGAAGTGAAACATTCCTTTTGTCAGAAAAAGCAGGAGCTACTTCTCAAAGACACACAAGGAACAGACACATTTTTGAGGAATGCGACATTTCTACAGAGTTGTTTTTTTGGAGAGTAACTCCCACGTTAGATTAAACTGAGGGAAAAGTTCGGAACAGCTCTGCCCTAAAGAACACATTATAGAGGGACTTAGCCCCTTTAACGTTTCTCTTTTTTAAAAAAAAAGAAACCACAAACAAATTGAATTCTTTCACTTGAGCGATGTCTGTTGGAGCATGTTGCCTCTCCCTGAAGGGTAAGCTGCCTTTTACAAGAAACACAAAGAATTTCCTTTGAAATAGTTTACAGAACTGTTTCTTCACATTTGTAATTCAGCCTTGTCTAGAGCACATGGGGAGGGATCAGGGATGGTGGTCTCGGGTGGGCTTGTGGTGCCACACCTGCAAGAAACCACAGGAGGCACCAGCTGGGAGGGGTGGGGGAAGGACAGAGGTTTTCATGTTCAGATTATTGACCAAAGTGGACAATGGAACCCTTGGTTCCTCTCTTACCTTGGTGGCTGTCACCTTGTTCACCAACAGAGGAGCCTATTCCTTCTGCCCGAGGACTGTGATGTGGGGATCACAACATTATCTCAGTACGCCAGTAGCATTTCACTCTGTTCTTGCAGCCAGAAGTGTTTGTGTGAGCAAAAGGTTCTTTACATATTTAGAAGGTGTCTTGACTTGGACAGTCAACCACTGTCTTTAATATGATCAGTAACTCCAGCTGTGTTAGCACTATTTCTAATCTAAACTTCAGTGTGAATGTTGGGAGCCACAACTCTTTACCTGGCATTTTCCTTCTGTCCTATCCAATACCTTCTCATCAGCGTTATGGCTTTAATACCTGATATTCTCCTTCTGATAACACTTAGACACCGTAGCCAAGTCCCTGCTCCTTTTTAACAAGTCTCTTGCTGCAAGATAACTAACTGCTCCTCTTCTCTCATGATAAATTTTTCTCTCACTCTGATCTATAACTTTTCACTCATCCTTCTGAAAATATCACAGACAGATTTCATTTCATTTGCTACCAAATTATCAGCTCACTCTTGTTATTTCTTTGCTCAGACTTTATAAGAGGTGTCTTTTGTGCTTTGAACTCTTTCTCTGCTTTCTGCTCTTCAAAAAAGAGCCCTTTCTCCGTGTTTGCTAGGGGATTTTTTCCCCGTAATCCAGCACCTGGACATGGTCAATCTCCCAGAAAGCCTTATGGGAGTATGGGGAGCACACCCCAGTCTCTAGGTTCCTCAGACATTGTGGAGTGCAGTTGCACTGGGACTACAAGCCTACAGTATTTGCTTTGGACACATTGCATAAGGAGAGATGATGTATCCCGTTTAATTAGACATCCATCTGACACAAGGCAAACTTGGGGCCAAAAGTAGTACAAGTTTATTCTGACTAAGTAAAAGGTGAAGTCCTTGGTTTATAAAACTATAGCAAGGTTCTAAAAAAAGATACTGTTCTGTAATGTAGAGGCTAAAATGAAATTCTACAACTCTTTTAAACACCTCCAGGGATGGTGACTCAACCTCCTCCCTGGGCAGCCTTTCCAAAGTATGACCACTTTTTCAGTAAAGAAATGTTTCCCAACGTTCAATCTGAACCTCCCCTGGCACAACTCGAGGCTGTTTCCTCTCGTCTTATCACTTATTACTTGGGAAAAGAGACTGACACCCATCTGGCTACAACCTCCTTTTAGATAGTTGTAGAGAGCAATAAAGTCTCCCCTCAGCCTGCTTTTCTCCAGGCTAAACAACCCTAGTCCCACAGCTGCTGCTCATAAGACTTGTTTTCCAGACCCTTCACCAGCTTTGTTGCCCTTCTCTGGACATGGTCCAGCACCTGAATGTCTTCCTTGCAGTGAAGAGCCCAAAACTGAATGCAGTATTCAAGGTACGGCCTCACCAGTGCCGAGTACAGGGGGATGGTCACTCCCCTGTCTCTGCCGGCCACACCATTCCTGATACAAGCCAGGATGCCACTGGCATTCTTGGCCACCTGGGCACACTGCTGGCTCATCTCCAGCTGGCTGTTGACCACCAGCCCCAGGCACTTTTCCGCTGGGCAGCTTTCCAGACACTCTTCCCCAAACCAGTAGCATTGCATGGGGTTGTTATGACCCAAGTACAGGACCCAGCACTTGGCCTTGTTGAACCTCATTCAACTGGCCTCAGTCATCTATCCAGCCTGTCCAAGTCTCTCTGCATAGCTGTCCTACCCTTGAGCAGATCAACAGCCCTGCCCAACTTGGCATTGCCTGCAACCTTATTGAGGGAGCATTTGATCTCCTGGTCCAGATCATGGATAAATATATTAACCAGAACTGGCCCCAATACTGAGCCTTGTGGAACACCACTTGTGACTGGCCACCAAATGGATTCAACTCCTTTCACCACAACTCGCTGGGCTAGGCCATCTAGACAGTTTTTCACTCAGTGAGGAGCACGCCCGTTCAAGCCATGAGCAGCCAATTTCTCCAGGAGAATGCTGTGGGAAATGGTGTCAAAGTCTTTGTTGAAGTCTGGGTAAACAATGTCCACAGACTTTCCCTTATCCACTAAGCGCATTGTCTTGTCGTAGATGGAGATCAGGCTAGTCAAGCAGGACCTGCCTTTCATAAACCCATGCTGACTGGGCCTGATCTCCTGGTTGTCCTGTACCTGCCAAGTGGTGGCACTCAAGATGATATACTCCATAACCTTCCCTGGCATCGAGGTCATATAGTCAGACTGACAGATCTGTGGTTCCCTGGAGCCTCCTTCTGGCCCTTCTTGTAGATGGGCATCACATTTGCTAACCTTCAGTCAGCTGAGACCTCCCCTGTTAGCCAGGACTGCTGATAAATGATAGAAAGTGCCTTGGTGAGCACTTCCATCAGCTCTCTCATTACCCTTGGGTGGATCCCATATGGTCCCATAGACTTGTGTGTGTCTAAGTGGTGCAAAAGGTTGCTAACCATTTCCCCCTGGATTCCTGGGCCTTCATCCTGCTCCCTGTCCCTTCTTCCAGCTCAGGGCGCTGGTTACCTGGGGAACAACTGGTCTTACTGTTAAAGACTGGGGCAAAGAAGGTGTTAAGTACCTCTGCCTTTTCCTCATCCTTTGTCACTATGTTTCCCACCACATGCAATAAAGGATGGAGATCCTCCTTAGCCCTCCTTTTCTGCTAATGTATTTTTAGAAACATTTTTTATTGGCTTTTATAGCAGTAGCCAGACTAAGTTTTAGCTGGGTTTTGACCCTTCTAATTATCTCCCTGTATAACCTCATGACATCCTTATAGTCCTCCTGAGTTGCCTGCCCCTTCTTTCAAAGGTCATAAACTGATTTTTTTCTGGAGTTCCAGCCAAAGCTCTCTGTTCAGCCAGGCTGTTCCTCTTGCTCGCTGTCTGGTCTTTTGGCACATGGGGACGGCCTGCTCCTGCGCCTTTAAGATTTCTTTGAGCAATGTCCAGCCTTCCTGGACTGCTTTGCCCTTCAGGACTGCCTCCCAAGGCACTCTGTCAACCAGGCCAAACTCTGCCCTCCGGTAGCAATTCTGCGAACTACTCTGCTTGCTTCTCCAAGAATCAAAAACTATCCATTCATGATCACTGTGCCCAAGAAGGCCTCCAACCATCACATCACTCACAAGTCCGCTGTTTGTAAACAACAGGTCTAGTGGGGTGCCTTTGCTAGTTGACTCCCTCCCCATCTGTGTCAGAAAGTTATCTTCCACACACTCCAGGAACCTCCTGGACTGCTTCCTCCCCGCTGTATTGTATTTCCAGCAGACATCTGGCGAGTTGAATTCCCCCGAGAGAACAAGGGCTAGCAATCATGAGACTTCTCCCAGCTGCTTATAGAATATTTCATCTGCCTCTTCATCCTGGTTGGTTGATCTATAACTGACTCCCACCAGGAGATCTTCCTTATTGGCCTTTCCCCTGATCCCTGATTCTTACCCATAAATATTCAAGCCTTTCTTCACCACCATCAAGCTCTAGACAGTCAAAACACACTGTAACACACCGGCTTACTCTATCGCCTCTCCTTCCTTCCCTGTCCCTTCTGAAGGGTGTAGAACCATCCATTGAAGCACTCCTGTTGTGTGGGTCATCCCACCATGTGTCTGTGACTGCAACTGTATCACAATTTTCCAGCTGCACAGTGGCTTTCAACTCGTCCTGTTTGTTGCCCATGCTGTCTACATCAGTGTAGATGCACTTCAGTTGGGCTGCTGATCCTGCCACCTTTTTTGGGGGAGAAGCCTTAATTTCTACGTGACTGCTCTCAGGTGATTTTATGGTTTCTAACATGTCAATAACTCTTGCGTCTTTGCTGCCACATGGCTCTCCATCCCCTGCCTCCACTGAGATGGCAGAGTAAACTCTTCACTAGCACATTGTCCCTCTAACCTTGGCATGCTGCCCCTAGGCTTACCTCTAGTAAGCCTGGTTTTATCCCTTTCTCTCTTCATATCTAGTTTAAAGCTCTTTCAGTCAGCCCTGCTAACTCCTGTGCAAAGATCCTTTTCCCTCTTTGAGACAAGTGTATCCTGTCTGTTGCCAGCAGGCCTGGTGCCATGTAGGCTGACCCATGGTCAAAAACCCCAAAACTCTGCCAGTGACACCAGGCTTGGAGCCAGGTACTGATCTGCTGAGTTGTTCTTTTTGTTCCCTCATCATTTCCTGCATCTGGAAGGATAGATAAGAACACTACTTGTGCTTCTGATCCCTTAACCTGCCATCTCAAGACTCTGAAGTGTCTCTTCATTGCCTTTGGACTTCTTAGTGCAACTTTATTGCTGCCTACACGAAAAATCAATAAAGGATAATAATATGAGGGCTGTACCAGGGTAGGAAGCCTTCCCTTCACATCCTTAACCTGGGCCCCAGGGAGGTAGCAGACTTGAAATAACTTTGAAATAACTTGAAATAACTGAACCGATGTGATTTTACTTGAGCTAGGAGTCATTCTGATTAGCCTATTTCAATTATACTGCACAGCCTTTCTATTATTAGCAATGTCTTAGCACTCTTTATGGCTCTGAACATCTGAGCCGGCACTCCTAGGACACTCAGGCCCATATTATCCAGGCCTATGGATTTTAAGATACTTGTTTCTGACAGACATTGTGTTTGACACTTCCCCTTGTCACTTGTAGAAAGCCCACTGTCAATCTGATGCGATATAGGTATATCAACATGTTTCCTTCCAAATGCAGAACAGAAGGTTTATTGTCTGGATTTGCATTTGTTGATTCTTCTTCATCTTTTTAAATTACTTTATCATTTGCATTTCCTAAAGAGCTAAACTATTATTCTGCTTTGGAACTGTAATGTTAAACAACATCAATCCTCCTTGCTATCTGTATTCCTTCAGACAGAAATGTTTATAATATTTCTCACAAGTCTCTAAGATGTACTATATACTGATGGCTAGCTATTTGTTCTTTTAACTTCTTTTTACTATTTTCACCTTATTGTTATATCAAAATCTTTTAGACAAATATGTCATTTTCCTTTTGAAAAAATGATTCTTCTTTCTTTATAGTAAGTTGGTCTTTTAAGCATTCTGATGTTAACTCATGTTTTCCTGTTTAAGTGTCTTCTTGTCACTGTTTTGCAAAATTTTCCTAGTTTGGAAAACAAGCCTTCTGTGGCATAATATCTGTAACTGATATTAACTAAATTTTATCCCTCTCCAGAAAATCTTTTCTTTATCATTTCGAATGTAGTTAGGTCAATTATGTCTTTGGTTCCCCAATAACCGAGGGCTGTTCCCATTAAGCTGGGTAGAATAGGCCACCCTGTCTCAGGATCAGGGAATAATGGATTACTGGACGAACGCAAGATCTCATCCAAGACCATACAAAGGCCATGTCCCAAGTATTTCCTAGTCTCTGTGCCTAGGTTCCCATCTGTAAAAGGGGGATAATGCCATTTCTCTTCATTACAAGCCTTTGGTGAATATATGCTAAAGAAAGGGCAACAAGTTTAGTTAGTGCAATGTATACAGAGAAGTATATATGTACAGATAAGTGTGTATATATATACAGATAAGTGACAATCTCAGCATAGAGTTTAGAACATAGAACAATGTTCCTTGTTTGTATATATTATTAATTTTGTTTGTGCTTGAGCTTATACTTTAATAAATCAAGTATATAAGGAGATACTTGGAGATCAACAGGATGAAAAGTGATAGCCTGACTCTTCTCCTCTGTGCATTTAAATTGGGGCAAACTTCACTGAAGCACACGCAGTTTAACTCATGTAAAAAAATATTCTTTCATAGGAAAATTAAGCTCTCGCATGTTTGCATTACTATTTGCAAAAAAAAGCTTCTGCTTTCTCCTTGTGCATGCATTTTCCTCTCATGTTCTAGCGTGGCTCTTTTTTTGTAGGACTAGAATGGAAAACACAGGAAATATTATCTGATTGCAAGATCTACTGGAGTACACAAAGTGTAGTGCCATTAGGAAGGTTTGTACACAAAAACTTATGCACTTGCCAGTGAAATAGATGAACATTTAAGAGACACTATTAGTCAGCCCTTGGAAAGTCCTGCAGAGACTTCACAGGCCTCTTAGCAGAGGTAACTCCAAACATGTCTCAGTGTGGAACAGTCTGGTATTCTCTCACCCACTCTATCTTGCTTTGCTGTTTTTTCTATACTTCCAAGACAACCATAATTGCAATTAATCTATTGTACAAAATGTGCTATTTAGGGACAGGGTTATTACCATTTTGGGCATTGTGTATTGCTAACTTGTCATTTATTTTCAGTTAATCCAAAAATCCTCTCACCGCACCCATATTTTGATGAAGTAATGGCTGCTCAGATGTCCTCAGTAGGCAAAATGAGTCTGTGATGCATAAAATCAGAACAATTACTTTTGTCTGTGTTTACAGAAATGTGTAAAAAGACAATGGGAAGTAAAGACTGAAGTGCTACAGTTGAAGCGGAGGGAGTGAGAACGAGGGAAGGAGGTTGTTATCATTTCTGCTGGATTCAAACTTCTATCTTTCTTTACCATCCTGCTGCTGGGCTGTGGTGCGACAGGTCTTACCATATGAATGAGTAAGACCTCGCTGCTTGGCACTTCTGTGTGACGGTTGTCTTGAAGAAAATGGCTCTCTCAGTGCTTCTGTGTATGAAGGAAATTTGCGTTTCAAAAATGTTGAACGGTGCTTGAGTCTTCAGTGGGTATTTAAAAACACCAGGGAGCTTGTGACTAGTAGGGACAAGTTTTCTATGTAAATATCTTATCACTTGAAGCTTTTTATGCTTTATAGTTTACCACAGGATGCTACAAGATATTTCCTTCGGTGACTAGAAGCACATCCAAGATACAGTCAGGCCTTAGCAGGTGTTTGCCACATGCTGCTGTGAGGGCTGGGATTAGTTGGGTAACAGTGAGCAAACATCTGTCTTGTATTATTCATACAGACTTCATTTCAATTCATATCAATGTTCCTATCAGTATGTGACGGTTGATTTGGTTCTCCAAAGTTCACTACGAGGGCTGGTAGTAACGTATCCAGTAAATGTGTCTTTCTATGCAGAGATGCAGTTTTTCTTCCCAACAGTGATGACAGGACTTCCCAGGTCATCTGAACACGAAGAAAGGGAAACTTTCCCAATGAGCATGTGTGAGGGTTGTTTCCTAAAAATTTTTTTATTCTGGCTATACAACGAAAATAAATCTTCAAAACATATTTTACCCAAAAGCAAAGTTTACCATAGTAAACTCCAATGGGAAATTAAAATATCAGGAAACAGTGTTTATTTTCTAATGTTTTGCCAGCTGCAGAACAGAGTCCAGTAAGTAGAACAGACCTGGCCTGTCTGGTTGTTTCCTCTCTTGCGGCCAGATTTCTCTTGCTGGTCCTCTCCCAGTCCTCTTTTAGGTTATTTATTCTCCCCTACATACCGGCTGGCAAACAGAAATCCAGGCAAGGAAAATATGTAGGAGACATTTCCTAATGTTTCATTGGCCTTTAGCAAAGGAAAAGGTTACAAAGAGTGTAGACCTGTTATTTTTGTAGTAAAGGGCAGTGTGATGTAGCAAAGGTAATTAACTCTGAGGAAAAGTTTCTATATGAGAAAAAATCAAGCTGCTGTCAGGACATAACTCCATTTTTACCGACTTTCTTCTCTGGCTCTTTCCATGGCTTACTTCATCTCTCTTCAGGGAGTCCGCTCTTCAAGATATGTTGAGAAAACAAAAGAGATTGGCTGTTGGGCTTTTGTTTACTTAATTGGGGTTTTTTTGTCCCAGGGCATAACTCAAGATTTTGAAATAAACTTGTTGATCTGAGTTAAGATGAAAAGGTGAAATCTAAAAAGCATACAAACCCAGTCAGAGAAATTTACTGCTATCAATCAATACAATTCTGTAATTTCAGATCATTTCATTGCATTTTGTCTTTCCACCCAACCAGGGTGAGGAAGTCAACAAAATCTTCTCTAAACAACTGCCGGAAGTCTCTATATCAAAAAACCTTATTTACTTGGGACAACTTTAACTTCCCTAACACCTGTTGAAAGGGCAACATGGTGGGATGTAACCAGTTGAGAAAACTTCTGTAGGGTGTAAAGGATAACTTCTTGATAAAGGTAACTAATTGGCCAACAAAGGGATAGGCACAGTTGGATCTCCTATTCAATAGCAGAGAAGATGTGGTTGGGAACATGATAATGAGTGTCAGCCTTGACTGCAGCAACCACGAATTAGAGGAGGTCATGAACACGAAGTGAATGAGGGAAGTGAGTAGCAGACTATGCTTGTTCAGAACACTGGTAGGTGGGATTCCATAAAAGACAGCTCTGAAGGGCAAAGAACATAAAGAAATCTTGTGAGTCTTCAAGGGCAGTATCATCCAAAGATTTTTTCTTATACTCAAGATAAAACATAGTCCTATCAGGAACAAAATGCGAAGTCCTGTATTGCCTGTCATACCTGGGAAGGCAGAGCCCCTACCCTTTGCAACAATCCAGTCTGGGTACTGGCTGCCTGAGCAGCAGCTCTGCAGGTAAGTCCCTAGGGCTTTGGGAGAGACAGCGAGCTGCACAAGGGTGAGCCATCTGCGGGGCTGGCAGCAGTGAGGACCAGCACCATCAAGTCCTGTGTGAGAAAGCGCACAGCCAGGAGATGGAGGGAAGTGATTATTCCTTTCATCTTCGCATGTCTTGGAACACACCCAGGCACTGCATCCTCTGGTTTGGTCTCCCCAGTCTGAGCTAGACATTGCCAAACTGGAGTGAGCCCAGCAGAGGGATACCAGGATACTCAGGGGCTGGAGCACCTGCCCTATGAGGGAAGCCTTGAGAGATTGTGCTGCTTCGGCCTGCAGCTTGTTCAGAGCAGCCTTTGTGTAATTATAGGCAGATTATTGAGAAGATGACACCAGGATCTCTGCAGCAGTGTGTAGTGGGCAAGACAGGAAACAACAGGCATAAGCTGAAACAAGAGAAATTCAGACTGGACATAAAGGTGACATGTTGTCTGCCTGGAAACAGTCCAGAGTAGAGCAGGTTGCCCAGAGAGGCTGTTTGGTCTGCATCCTTGGAGCTTTTCAAGACCAGGCCTCCTCAGTGATGCTACTTTGAGCAGGTTACAGCACTGGGGACCTCCTGATGTTCTCTGCAACCTGCATATGATTCTATGACTTTTCTGCTTACACTTATCAGAACAGAGAAACTGTTCCATATTTTGAACAGAGAAACCGTAATTTTAAAGAAAATATAAAACAAAAATTTTTCAACATTTCTTGATTTTTCCCTACATTTTCTTTCCCCCCAATGAGTGTGATAGCCTGGTTTTGAAGGCTCAGTTTTCTGAAAGACAAAATGTTTTGTTGAGATATAGCTAACCACCTCTATGTCGGCAATTGCATTTCACCCTCTACCTCATGTAAAATTAAAGGAAATGTACAAGATTATGTTGGGTCAGTATGAAGGCAAGACTTCATTAGCAAAAAATGTTTGTGCCAAGTGCTCAGTTGGCAGACTTCCTTCTCCTGTCCTTGCTTTGCTAAAGCCCATGCTTAGTAGCCTGCCAGTCATGCTGAGTTTTCGACTCCACTTTGCAATACAGCAGAACATGGAAGTGATTTGAAATGGGTGGGAGCTCTGTTTACAGCCAGACCCTTGGTTCTACTCTGATTTTTTAGTATCAGATCATGAGTTAAATTGTGTATGCATTTAAACATATAAGCCAGCTGAAAATGCTATCCTAGTTGTTGAACACTGGGGATTGAGAAAAAGTATCTTGTGTTACTCTGAATAAGTTTGACAGAAATTTAGTGTGTTTTCTAATACTTTCGTATTTAGCACCTATCACCTTTCCTGAAAACTAATAAAATTAATACACAGTGTCACTTTTGTCAATATTCTCAGCCAAAGGCAGGTTAGGCCCAATAAAATATTTTTAGCATTTTATCCAGAAACAGTCATGCGCAAGTTGTAGATGGTGTTCATGAAACAAGTAGTTTTGGTGACGGATTATGTTTGCAGCCATCTGCTTTTCTTCTGTATCCAGGACTGGGTGAGAAAAATACGTAACAAAGGAGTCAAACTGCAGTAGATGACATGACACTCATAGCAAATGAATTTTTTTGACATAATCAGAGTGCTTGGAAACAACCTAACCTTATGAGCTGTTGCAGATACATCTCATGCGGTTTGAAATTGCCTGCCCCATATCAGATATAGGGTTGAAAGGGATAGATCTTAATGACAGAATGGGCAACAACAAAGTTGCGTGATAGACTTTCATACCAGACTTGTGTGGCCTTAGTCTGTTGCCTTGATTTGAAATGTTTTTTTGCCTCTGAAGGTTAGTAAGGATTCATTTCTTTATTTGGGCACCTGACAAGGACAATAATAAATAGTTTTGTGAGAATGAGCAGTAGCTTTCATGCATAAATATTTTCAAGGGCTTGTCAAAATTGTAAACTTACTTCAAGAAAATATTTGGCCAAAGAAGTTACATAGAGCCTGCAGCACACAGACAATCTGGTGATGGGTAGTTGTAAGTGAGAACAGATTAAGACAAGTCTGTAATCAGATGTGCATATGTCAGAACTGCTTAAAAGTTAAATAGATCAACAAGTCAATACTTCTGTATTGCAGTTTTTATTCCTTTCAGTGCTGAACCATGGTGATTAGAAAATGTGACCTTCACAGGAAAACTACAACATTTCATAACCTATGCAAATCAAACTTATTTTAAATGAACCATTTGTATCTAGTTGTTTTTAAGGTCCTAAGCTTTTCTGAAATACCCTTTAAAAAACTGAGACAGTCTTATTTCTGTACTATTTGTTTTCTCATGTTAGTCTTGTAATTTCAGGTACATTCCATAAAAACACAATCTGCTGCTTACTTAAATCTTACTGTATTAAGGGCATGGAAATTAGTTCAGTCTTTCTTTGTTCATGACCCTAATTCACTGTGTTCAAACCACACTGCATCATCAACCACATATGTTGCTTTCCTGCAAGTGGTATTATTTATCATTGATACTTTTTTGACATTTTTTAAGTGATACTGTACAAAACCCAATAACTCGGTAATGCCAACTAATTGTTGCCTTAACTTACATATTTTCTTTGGTTAAAAGGTGTATACATGTGCTTTAAAATCCGGCTTTGTTATGACACCCAGAAAAGGGAAATCAACCAAACAAGAAGTGGAACACTGCCCTCTTGACCGGTGGGCTGCTGATATACTGAGACTGTTGTCCATCTTTCATGTGCAACTTTCTTCTTTCCTCCTCTCATCTCACACTGCAGGGACAGGGATTGCTTTCTTTTTAAAGGGCCATAGAGTTCCCAGCAAAATGGGGCTTTGATCCTGCCTGGGGCTTCTAAGCATTATGGTAATAGAGATTAAAATAGATGTTTGTAATCAGAGCAACTATGTGGTATTTTTTAAACAAATATATTTGGTTCATGTGCATAAGTTTGTGTCTTTGTTCAAACAAGTGGTACATATAAATAAATAGTAATTCCACCGAAGTCTACTCTATGTATAAAGAGCAGTTCAGTTCAAATCCATGAAGTTACACCAGTGAAAAACATTTTATTTACATACTCATTCTTTGGTGTACACCTAAAATACCGAGCAAATTCTACCACATCTTTTCCATTAAAAGGTCAGAAAAAAATCCCCCCAAATTTTAAATTGGATCAAAAGTTCATAAATCAGTTTGCATTGGAAGAACTAGCAAACTGTTCCACTAACATGTACTCTTTAAAGAAATCAGTCTCTGTAATCTCCATTGTCTGTCGCAGAAACATGCCAGCTATCAGTTTTTATTACAGTCTCATGATAAAATAGTTGTGATGAGCCACCTTACTTCAGAAAACGTGGACAATGAATTTCTGTTGATTAGCGATGACTGCTTTTTATGGTTCACTTCACAGGTTGGTGATTTTTGGCTTTAATCTCAAAATAGATGGCAGTATTGGAGAAATTATATAAATTTCTTACTTCCATCATAACCATCTGATGCTCCCAGTCATCCAGATTCTGGAGGCTTGCAATTTTTAGTGAGGAAAGAAAAGGACACTTAATCTTGGATGCACATACCCAAGAAAATATCTCTGTTGAATTAATTTGATGTAACTATTTCAAGATCAGTTGAAACTTCTGCATTTAACTCAAGGAGAAAAAGTGATATGTGTACTTCTAAGTATTCTCTTTCACATCCCATAAGAAAGACAGTCAAAAAAGTCAAATGCAATGATATTTTTTTTTTTCTTGCTTGGTATCTTTCACTGTCATGGCTGTGCTTTGCAGAAGATGTGGTGAAAGGCATCTACTGCATTTGAGCCTTCCAGCTTCCTTGAGCTTCTTGTCTGAGAAAGTATTAAAATACCTCAGGAACTCTTTCACTCTTGCAAAGTTCTGTACTAACAATGTTAACTAGCAGACGTTTCAGAAATCCACAAAGCAGGAGTTGCTCTGGAATCTCTATGAGAAGGTGGCAAAACAGGCAATAGTCACTTTTTTCCCTTTGCAGCAAACACACACAATCATCAGTTTCATAACAGGCCATGCAGTATCAATTAGTTTAATAAATCTCCAGTATTCTCAGTGTCTTCCCTGTTTTAAGCAGTAGCTTTATAGCTAGAAATACATAGGAGTTCAGCTTCGGTTATGCTGTATCTTTATCTTGGGCTGAATGAGGTCCTGCAATGTTATTTTCTGACTCCAGCCACCAAAAGCACTTTGTAGCTTCTGACAGTTTACATAGATTAGTACTTAGCTCCTTACAGTAACAAAACTTTGATAATCTTGAGTCTAACTGAAATTTTAAACATGGGTGTAAGAGTAGTGGGGAGAAAAGACTGTGCAAGGAATGTCTTAAATATAGCACCCATGCACAGAGACTTTCTGTTAGGGTATCAAACCATGATTACTGAAATCTAAGTCAACATTTGACAGCTAATTTAGCTCTTGTTTTTTGACTTTTCTATTACTGGCTTAGAGAGGTACTTTAACAAATTACCTGGGGAAACAGTGCTCATCTACCAATGCCTGGATGATAGTGGAAAATATCAGCCTATGTAAGGGATTTCAGAGGGCATTTTGACCCTTACTGGTTCAGAGGTCAGATAACAAAATAATTGAGGGCTATGTTTCCCTCCTTACACTAACAAGGTCTTGTAGGACTGAATTTTAGGACTCAGACCATAGATCACATACAGACATTCTCCTGGGAGTTATTTTAGATAATTCACACTTGTTACTTTCTTAAGGAAAACCAGGCAGAATTTTCTCTACTGGCATTAATTCCTAGCTTCCCTGACTCATTGACCTTTGTTTCACTCCCAAAGGAAGAGATGGGGATGCTTACTAATATCTGCTAGTCTAAAATGGTAGTTTTTCTTTCTCTTTTTCATAACTGTTATTTCCTCCCTGCCTTTCCAAATACTGACAGCGAGATCTGGTAGATCATTGTTTCAAGTACATGTAGTGTTATATATGGTGCTCATAGGGTATAGATCTTTGTTGGATGTCACTCTTCTGACTGAGGAATGAGGCTACAGAAATACCTGCTTGGCATGGGCTTTGTCTAAAATACCACGTGAGAACATTTTTTACTCTCGTAGAGGCTGGACCTGAAGTATTAGAATTTAGTCATCTCTGACCCAATGTCTATGCATGGAAATAAGAAGAAAATAAGAATTTTCATTAGTTCAGTCTATTATCTGAAATGCTGGAACATCCTCTTCCTTCCTGTCTTTTACCAAAAACCTAAGAATAATTGGAGAACATGTCGAGACTGTGATCAAAACAGAGAACATGGTGAGCTTCTTCCTTTTTCAGTGCATCCAGGTATTCATACTTGCAAATCATAGAATGGGGGGAGCTGGCATGATCAGGAATGTACTGAGAATCCACCTGGCCTTGGGAGCTGAAGAGTTGTGGCTGTGACTCATGCTGTCATGAATCACACTGGCACTTGTGTGTGGAAATCTCACTTTTGTGTGTAGACACCACCTTTACAGTCATTTTTTAAGCTCTGCTTTCTGCAAGTGTTTTCCATCGATTGTTGCTTCGGGTTTTTTTCCCGAAGTTCAACTCTTCATCAATTTTACCCAGTGACACTGTTGCCAGAATCCTTCTGGAAAGCCAAAGGCTAGAGGGACAACAGCAAAGACAGTCCAGCAGACTTCAATGAACTGGAAAAGAAGTAGCTAATAAAATTAATTAAGAAAAGATCTTATATTGTAAGAGCAATAGAGTTTGCAGTTCTAGTGGAGTTTGCCATGCAGCAAGGCTTGCAATTCAACACAACTTCAGTTTCATAGTTGACCAGCTTCTAAGGTTGTTTATTGCTCTTCACATCATTGTTATGCCACATAAATTCCCTTTCATCTCTAGGTTCAGGTTTTGGATACACTTTCTTCTGGATGTATTTCAAAGCCAGTAAGCCAATGGCTTATGTTGCTGAAGAGGTTAGTCATAGCTTGGTCCAACTTCTGAACAATGATTAAGCTCATGATTTCTGAAATGTTTATGTGAGTTGTGCCTTGTATTGTTTATTGCTGTTGTTGACACTAACACGTATGGTCCAGATGACAGAATAAGATCTGCATTTGAGATTATGTGGTGTATTGTAAACTCGACTTTGCAGATGTACTTCTAGCTAATCAAAGACAGAGGAATTGTTTTGAGTCACATGTTGGAAAGATAATAGGGATGTTTAACGCAACTCTTCCATTTCCAACTTGGAGAAGTTGACAGACACAAATATCTAGAGGCTTAGTGAGACATTTTTGAAGCTACTAACAGGCTTCTTTCTTTGGAAAACCTTAAGTGCAGCTGAAAGGGAACTCTACGAATTATTTACAAAACAAAATAGTAATTAATACCTTCTGGTGGGAGCAGACTTAATAATACTGAGTGTTCTGAAAAATGACCTAAACTAATTCCCTCACAAGAGTCCAACGAAATACAATAAATATGTGACTACTCCCATGTTGCAGCTGGGATAAAAAGATGTAGATTTTCATATCACGGGGACATGACTAAACCTGGAGCCTTGTTACCACAATTTTCCTCTTGGTCTGCAGGGACAGCTAGATTCTTCCAGAAAGTTTATCACTTCTTTAGGGGCTGAACCACACACTTCTCCAAAGAGAAGCGCTCTTCACCCCCATTGACTTCTGAGAAAACTGTGTTCTGAACAAAGTATCTTGGATTTGTGTTAAAAACACCTGAGAGGTGTGATTTTAGAACCTGTTTAGGTGCCTAAACAGGTACTTAGATGTTGACATCAAAAACCCAAGTAATTTTTAGTAAAAACCCAGCAGAAGGTACTGACAGAACCCAAACGTAGTGCTCCCATTCAGCTAAGAAGACCTCAGGGCAGGACAGAAATTTTGAGTCTGTTCTTGAGTTGTTACTATTTCTCCTGTGTCCAATTCATTCACACTTTCTGTTGGGACTGCCTTCATTGGCATTAGCATTTAGTTGCATTGTAATTTTTATTTCATTTTTATTTTTGTTTACATGATCACATCAGTCTTGTTAAACCGTTGCTGATGGCATCAGAGCATGGTCTCGTGAATGGTGAGGAAGCAGCATTTCATCTGCATCTATAACAATAACAACAGCAGCAATGACAGCAATAACAACAACAGTGTCAAGGTAGTATTGTACCTCAGCTGGTATCATAGACTTGGAATCTTTCAGGTCAATCTGAATCCACTCTACTGACTTTCATGATTTTACTTGATTTGAAATAGCTCAACCAATAACTGCATAACTCTAAGAAACAAATCATTTTTAGGATGAAAGAGGTGAGACAGGGATCATTTTTGTCTGAGGAGTAACAACAAAGAACTGGATTTCTGGAAAAGGTTAGGATCTGCAGTCTGGAGTGGTCGTTGTACAAGCCTCGAGAGGTTTCATCTCTAGTTTCCCATGCAGCTCATTTTCGTTCTTATCTTTGTTGAGTGACTGTTGGATGTCAGCTGCACAGGTAGGTGACCTGTGTCTGTCCCCTTTTTTAGCTATTTCCATGAACAGGGAACTATTTAGACTTCCTGTTACACTAAGCTGGATGTTCTGCAAATTGCAATTTCATTAGGCTCCTCTGTCCTTTTCTTTGTCCTGCTGAAAATGATTTATCTATGATGATATCTGATGTGATTTAGTGCAAGGACCATTACATCTTTTTAACATAAAATATTTAATATCTTTAGCTGTACTAAGTGCTTTGCACAGGAGAAACTCTTCGTGTTTTCTGCTTATCTTTCAGCTCTCTCTAGAATTGATATACTTTCAATGTCAACACTTTTTTAAGGAGCGAAATGGTCTACATGCCTTTGTTCTGGTGTTACGACAGATAGTCTTTTTATGATGGCACGCAATGTGAGTAACTTTTGTTTATAAACCACATTGCTTTTCAATAAATTGCAAATGTGGTTTATACAGATATAAACCACAGCCTAATTACCTTAAAATGTGGTGCACCCTTGTTTGTTATGGTTTTTGTTATTACTGCAGTATTGATAAACCTTCAAGAAACAAAAAGGAGCACTGTTTTTTCTTAATAGTTAACACAAGTTTTATATGTGTTTATGTGAAAAGAAGTAGGTGTTATGAATAATCAAACAAAATAAATGTCAGTAGCAAAAGTCCCCAAAAGCCAAGTGTATACTTTTTGTCCACACTCAAACATTTTGATTTATGAACGTTTTAAGATTTCTCAGAAATCAGCAAGTATCTCCAAGTGCTCATATATTTATGAAATTTACTTTCATGATAGAAAACACAGCAACTAAAACTTCATTTGGATTTCATCTATATGAAATATGACCTTGTAAAACTGGATCACCTTTCACCATTTGTATTTACATATCTCCCCTCTAATATAAAATTGAATTATACAATCAGGGTACATGAAACACATTGTTTTAGTACCAAAGAATTTCTCTAATCTCCTTTACTGTTCAGTATGTTTCATTTTGTAAATATTTACAAGTTTGCTTTTAAAAGCAAGAATTTTAAATGAGGTAGGAAAGACAAACAAAACAAAAGTAGCAAATCAGGAAAGTATTTTTTCTTGGCTACAGACTGATTGGCTTCAGAGACTGATGAGTGTTGCAACACAGCAGTTGCACAGAGGTGGGAGTTCCCTTTATCTTTCCTTCACAACAGCTACCACTGTATGTACCAGACTTTTGTGACTTCGTCAACTTATCTTTACATTCAGCCACATTCTACAGCAGCTCTTTGTAGCTACTCTAGGATAGCAAACCTCAGATGTCACCCAAAACTTCACTGTCACTTAAATTCAAATACACTGACCTTTCAAGGGAAAGTTTGTCCTCCTATTCTGAGAGAAGCCTTATGTAGTGATTTTCAAAGCAATTTATCTAGAAAAGAGTGTTATTTATTCACATGTATGCATTTGATTTCTATCACTTTTCATTACAGTTGCATTGTGACAGTTTTAACAAGACTGGTTTTCATGCAGAAGTTACTTATTATGTTGGAAATATAGCCAGAAATGTCTACAGAGATTCTTCTGAAAGAGAACAGGGGAAACTTCCAGCACGATAACACACCATCTAGAATATAAACAAGCTCTAGGAAGTGTGACTGGCCAAAAGGATAAAACTGAACAGGCTTTATTTGATCTGAAAGAGACAGAAATTGTATGTGAAATAAACAGGAGAAGCGCTCGGAGAATTGCAAAAAGGACTTGTTGGCACTGGGAGAGCACTGAAGCCTTTCACTGAAATGGGCATGTGGCTGAGCAGAGCTGGTTAAATGTTGCTTGCAAATATTTATTTGAACTCAAAGGTGAAAACTTCACTCTGGCTCATTCCCTTTTCTTTCTTTATTGCAAGCACTTTACGAGTAAAACTTTATTTGCAGAAGTATCATTGGACAAGAAATCCGTCATTGTACGGTGGATTTACGCATGCAATCATACCGGAAGTAGAGGCAAATCCATTTTGAAAACTCTTCATTTGAGGATCATACAATCAAAGGAATGATGATGGTGAAATCATACAAATCACAGAACCAAGCCCTCTGAATTCTGCACAGTGTAAATTCAAGGCTCCGAGCACGGTGAAAACATATATTGGTTAATAACCAAAAGACATGGCATTAAAAATTCACATATGTTTTAAAACGGAATACATGATAGTAATTTACAATTACTAAAGACTTCCAATTTTTTTTGTATCCTACAGAGCAAACAACTCCTCCCAGACTGCACTGCAGCCTTTCAATTTCTGTGCCTCTTTGCATACTAAAATGTGGCTTTTTCGTGGCGACATCACAGCAGCCGTCTCAGCCTTTCATCTGCTGCACTCTGTTCTGCTAACAGCTCCTGTCTCTTGGGAGGCAGAGGTGATGCAAAGTCTCTTTCTTTCACAAGTGAGCTGAGTTTCTGCAATGCTAGTTTTACATTTTAGCTAAATTTCACAGCAGCACTTGGTATGTTTATACACTCTTCACCAGTCTCTTCAACCTAGTTTTCAGAAGGTCCATCTGTACTGCTCTGCCGCCCCATGCAGGAAGAGCAGGTTTTGCAGAGCAGAACCTTCAAGCCTGGCAACAAAACTTTCTCAGCCAAATGGCTCTGCTTGCATGTGTTTTAATTTATGACAGTCTGCTGGAGATAGTGTCTGGGGTGCAATGCTAGACTATTTGTTTAACTTGAGGATGGTTATTTTCTTGATTTGTTTTACGTAGTCATTTTTTCTGGCAAAATAACAAGATGGTAGCGGGTGTTTCTTCAGGTGGAAACAGCTGCCTGGTGTCACCTTTTAGGGTGGTTAATTTTGCAAACAGGATCCCAGCTGCTCTGGTGCTGGGCGCTATGAATATTAAATTTCTTCTAAACTGCTAGATGCACAATTGCAAACAGAGGTATCCAGCTGGTCACCTACTCCCTTGTAGCACAAAACCAAGTCTCCTTCTATCTCCCTATCACCACCCTCCTCATTCTCCTGCTTTCCCTCAAAATGAAGAAGGAAAACTAACTGTCTTTATACCTTTCATCAGAGGATGCCTTGGTGAACTGTTACGTCAACTAACAGATCCAGGAGATCACTGTATTCAATAAGTGTTAGACCAAATAAGCTCTGGGCTCTTAAAACTCAGATATACACACTTTGGGTCCATCAACAGGTGAGCTCTTGGGTGAAAGCCTCAGGCAGAAGTAGATCGGATTTAATGTTTGTCATGAGCTTACAGAATCCTCCATACCCTTCCTGGTTTAAGTACATAATAGGTATAGCTGATGCTTCTGTAGCCATAGACTAAATGACCTCTCTTTCAGTCCTGTTATCTAGGATTCCTCTGTGCTGTTTAAAGAAGTTTTCCCAGGAAAGCTGGTGGAAGAGTACTCTTAAAGTGCTTTCTTGGTATCTGCTTTCTCAAGTATCTGGTATGTTCTCAAGCCCACTCAAAACTGTTGAATTCCAGCACTTCAAGGTTATCAATATCGTCTCAGCTCAGTCTGGAGTACAGGAGTTCTTAGGTTTTTCTTCCTTATCCTCTTACATAATCACATTAAAGATATAAAGATATAAATATGTTAACAGTAGTCTCAGAGGCCAAGATTTGCTGACCTGGGATGTCTTCCTAGTGTTATGGTTCTCAGATAACTGGCATAGAGCCGAATGTGACAATATGGACAGAAAGAAATAAACGTATGCATTCCTTGTGCAGAGAAACCCACAGGGGATATAACTGAACTGAATTTTGTATAAACAGAAGTAGGTAAGAAGATAAAATAAACGCACAGAATATCACATGGTCCCCAAGATATCATGTGCTCCTAAGAAGAGACTTGGAAGCAGCAGACAGGCTACATTTAGGGTTGCCTTGAAAGAATGTGTGTGGGAAACCTGGCAAATAGTTCACAAAGCTGGAGCTGCTGTAGGGGAAGGAGCGGAGGCACGCTAGGAACAAGGACAAGCTCCAACACTCCATGGTGAAACAGAGGGATCCTGTTTAGATACTAAATAAGAAAATACAGAGATTGTTAAATATAGAACTATCTGAGTTCAATGAGAGGAAAGACAGATGACTCTGTCTATGCTATGTTCGTTAAATGACACTAACTACCTTGCAGCTTTAGATTTCCCTTTCGGTGATACAGAACTAGATGGTGGCTGGTGAAGGGAACACCTCAGAAGAACACAGTGAAACAAAATACACTCCTCCTGCTCACCTGGAAAGTGGGAAGCCCAGAGGTTAGGCAAGAAGCGGTGGCGCGAACCTTCCTAATAACCACAATATGTTCTGCCTATTCTGCAGAGAAAACAGTGGCAGAACCCACGTCCATCAGGTCACTGCTCATACAAGTTATGGCAATTTTGGAAAACAGAGAAGAATAGGCTTAGTTTTCACATGTGCCACCGTATGCTGACAAGAAAGGAGGAAAATTGGAACTGATGACCACTGAAGCAACAGAAAGATAGGCAACTTCTGTTGAAACTTCTGTTTCTTTTTCCTGAGCACAAAACTGTGCTCTCAGATCTGCTGGTCTAATCTCCATTTTGACATTCTTCTCCCTGCATACACATGGCAACATTACCATAAATATGGAGATGGAGGTCATGTACAGAAGAGTAATCTACAAAGCCAGCAAAGAGCAGAATGTTTCCATAGCTCGAGAAGGATTGTTTTGGGGGGTTACTACCAGGATATTTTCATATTTCACAGTCAATAGGAAAGGAAAAAATTGTTACAGATTTGTTTAGGTATAAACAGTTCTTTTGCTGAAATAAATAAAATTATCTGTTTTTCTGTAGGCCAGATTAATATTGTTTTCAAGAACTGAGTCTCAATAAACAGCAGACTGTTCTCATTCGGAGGTGAAATCATAAATTGTTTTCCTCCCTTAAATGTCCCCGGACTTTTTGAAATGACATCACCTGCACATTCATCAAAGCTCTGCATTTGGCATATTTTTTTCTGGTTTGGCAAAAATTAAGCAATGACTTGAATATGGTCCAATTTGTTGAAAAAAATTACTTTAAAAACATACATGTGTTTTAAATTTGTTGTGGATGCTTAGTAGCATGAAAGTTTTTATGCCATTATTTCCATATTTCTTTTCCCCCTCAATTCTTTTGGAACACTTATTGTGCAGGATCAGAAATATTTTCTTATTGAGCAATCTGAAAATCAAGAAAATAAACTGCCCAGAAATGTCCTTCTTTTCCCCGATAACCTCATCTGAGGGAAAGAATGTTTTCTTGGGCCCTGCTGTGTTTTCTGCCCTGTGGGTTGGTTGGGTGTGCTGGGATCATCCCTCCAAGCAGGTCTTGAGCAGATCGTGGCTGAGAGGTCCTATGCAAATGCCGATGCAGCAGGCAAGAGGTGTTTACTAGGTGCGGGTTCGGACTCAATTCACAGTGCTCGGCTTTATGCCTCAGTTTAAACCTGTCTCCCCTTAGCAAAAGGCAAAGGCTTGAGTCTCAGAGACTGGTACCAACTAAAGGGCCTCGTCTAAATCCTGCTGAGGGTGGGAAGGATCTCCTGCCTCCGCAGGCATTAGATGTACGCCTCAGTGCGGGCAGAGAGGCCAGCGTGCATTTGAGTGGCTTGGTGGTTTGGCACAAACATGCTAGGCATGCCCATCCATTTGCCTACTGGGCAATCGTCTGCCAGCGTGCAAGAATGGCCATGTCCCTGGTGACCAGGTCATGCCAGCACCCTGGTGTTGTCCTAGCTGGAGGTTTTCCCTGGAGCAGCAGCAGGAGCTGCCTGGGAGTCCTTCTGTCTGCCTGGAGGAATCCCCTCTAGCTGGCAGGGACTGCGGATAGGAGGCACAGTGCCCTCCCATTCCCTGCCTTCTGGCACCAGCAGAGGGAAGTACTAAACAATTCACTAGCCTAAATATCTAGATTAACTTTTGGGTGCCAATGTAGCTTAACATGGGAAAGTCCAAATTTCACTGCTCAGTTTTTCTTGGTAATTAGATAATAAACATAAGCTTTTATTTTTGCTGATCACTTTTTAGTTTGTGTAACATTACTGGACAATAGGAGACAGATCGTGGGCAAGTAACATTCCTGTATTAAATTAATTAAGGAGGCCAGGCTGGAATTATGTAATCTTCATTCCTTAAAACTTAGAGCTTGGTAAAATAATTAATTCTTTTCATAGCAGCTTTAGATTGGACCCAGAAGGCCATCTTATTACTGGAGTTAATGAAAACAATAATTCTGCTCTGTACTCCTGTTTAAAGTCAGAAGGCTAAAAGCTGTGGACTCACTGGACGAGATTTTTCTTCTTGCTTGTATTTCATAACATGAGAACTGTTATAGTGGATCAAAGCAAAAATCAAATTAGTGAAGCCTCATCTCCAGTAATGACCAGTACTTCATGTTTAAAAAGAGCACAAGAAATATTTTTATACTGCTCTTAATGAAGTTTGGGCCCAAGTTTCAAATTTGTCAAGGCTGTATCAGGCAGTAGAGTTGAACAGCCACCTGCAGAGCTGCCCTTATCATCCCAGTAACCCCATGGACTTCCTTGGGTATACTTCTGCTTCTGGAGAGGGTTCCCTTGGCTGCACATAACTACAGTGGTAACAGTTTACTGTTCTGATAGCTGAACCAGCTTTTCACCAGCCAGTTCCCTGACTAGAGCTCAGAGTGGCCTTTACCGTTACTTGTATGCAAGAACACATAGGTACAGTGCCATTAAGTTATTACAGAGCCAGACCAGTATTTTCAAAAGAAGACTTGCAGCTTGTGGCTAACTTCATATTTAGGTACTTGCAGATTCTTTTTTACAGAATCGCACAATCACAGAATAGTAGGGGTTGGAAGGGACCTCTGTGGGTCATCTAGTCCAACCCCCCTGCCGAAGCAGGGTCACCTACAGCAAGCTGCACAGGACCTTGTCCAGGCGGGTCTTGAATATCTCCAGAGAAGGAGACTCCACAACCTCCCTGGGCAGCCTGTTCCAGTGCTCCGTCACCCTCAGAGGGAAGAAGTTCTTCCTCTTTTAGGCGCTTATATCCCTGGACACTGAGATGTGCACATGCTTTTGTGATATGGACATGCTTTTGCGATAATGTAGAAAACTGTTGCACCAGAGAAGCCCAGGCTGATCTCTGGCAGTGAGTTAGCATTACTCCAACTTTGGGTGTTTGTACCTGTTCTTTCGTTTGCTTCTCTTCGTTTTTCATCAGGTTGAGGAGGGGAAATAAGCTTCAGATATTTGACTTATTAGAGCTGAAGTTCCAGGGAGTGACACAAAACATCTTCGAGACAGTAGCTGGTGAGCACCTTTTGAGTTAGACTCTTTCTCTGTAGCCAGTATTCCCAGAGCGTGGCATTTGGGTGAGCAGATATCCAGGATGGAGGATGGACTTCTGGTTGAATGATGTCCTTTGACAGGAGAGGTTATGTTAATTCATGGGGAGAACTAAGGCTCTTTTTTGGAAAGTAAAATCTGGTAGGTTTCATGGCTGAACTGGAGAAGGCAAAATGACATGTTTGTTTTGAGGATGAAATTCATGTAACATGGCTTTCACTTCTGTTTGCTGTTTTGATTCATTTTTATTTGTACATTGTTATGATAAGATTTCATTCCCAGGGGTTGTTGGACAGTGCCATGTTGAACCATGTACACTGGCAATCTTTCTGTGTGTTCACAAGGACATATCAGGCAACTGCCATTTCCCATACAGGTAAGTACACAAAACCCAAAATTTGTTCTTCCTGTGGGAAAAGGACTAACAGTGAATTTATGTGGTAGAGACACTGCCAATAGCATAGCCAGAATGTACTTATTTTTGTCTATTGCCCCACGAGAGTGGAGAGCTTCATAAGAAGCTTTCGTGCTAATATATACAGAAGACAGAGAGTACTTGCTTATTACAGTACATTTATCAAAAAGCTGGAAGAAGTTACATATATATTTGTCCTGTGATTTTATCTAAAATTTTAAATAAAAACTGACCCATTATTTTTTTTTCTTACTTCTCTTTTTTTTTTTTTAAGTATTATGTTCCTTATTTTAGAACTGGACAGTAAGTGACATGGACATTTGGAAAAGATTATTTAAAGGATGTGACTGGTCAATTTTAAACCTACTAATCATGGTTACATTTTGTAAAAATAAACCATGATTCTTGTTCTCAGCAGAAAATATGAAGAAAGTGCTAAGACGTGTGGTGTTAGTTATTTCATAAACATCATATTAAATTTAAAGAAATAAGAAGCACAAGGGGAACATGGAAAAAAGTAAGTGCAGAATAAACAAGACAACACAGAAGAAGTGCTAGCTGGCACTACAGCCACTGAGAAAAGTGGGCCAAGAAATAACTTGGAGGGAAAAAAAAGACATTTGGCAAATACGAATCGTGGTGGAGGAAAAGCAAGGACATATGGTATGAAACAGTTGTCAGAATGTAAAATCAGATGAGTAGGAAGATGTGTGACAGAACAGAAAAAAAGAAATTGAAGGGGTAAACGGTGTGTTTCTGAAAGGGAGTCTCATGATGGAGGACTGAACTAGGAAGAAAAGAATACTTAGGATATGGTATGGTCCTGATATAACAAGAACAATTAGATTATTAATTAACAGTCAGTCTTTTGTCTTTATTAGGTTTTATGTGGCTTTAAACCTGATTTATATAAGTAATAAAATATTTTTTTTAAATGAAACACATGCTTTCTAAAGCAAAAATTTAGGAGTAATGATGGACTGTATCAGTGTTTTGTGGCAGATCTTCTACTCCATGTGTTATCCCTTCTTTGAGATGTGCTTTCTTAATCTTTCATTTCTGTCTTTCACCTCCTGCATTTGCCAGTCCCACTGGGAGAATCCAGAGAAGTTTGGAGAAACACTTCAGATTTTTTCTCTTTCCCTCACCCTTCCCCTGAATTTACCGTCTAATGAAGCACAGATGCAGTCTCTTTTATAAGGTATAAGTTTCTAACCTAAAATCAAAGACTAAATAGGGAAAATATTTTGTAAGTGGGAAAACTATGTACTGGAATGACCATCACTTTTTCAGAAAGTTCTGCTTTTGAAGAGCGTTCATGTGTGATTACCTTTGATCTGGCCACCCTTGTTCTGTTTTCTCTAAGTGCCTACAAAGGCAAAATGGTCTGAGTATAACTCTGAGTTAGTAACTAGTGAATTATGTCCTGTCATAACTCAGGTCCTAGAAACATGGTTTTCTCAAGCCATCTCCTGTTTTCTTGCTTCACCCTGATGTGGCTGTTGACTGTTTGGCAGCATTGCTGCAGAGCATTCCAAAAAGAAGAAACAACTTCTTAAATCTGCAAGAAAGCTCCAGTCTAGAGAGTTAAATATTCAGCAAGTTCTGGGTTAACCAGGTTACAGCAAAAAGCTCTGTTGCTACTGTAGCCTGAAGTGGTTATAGGAGAACTCCTTTGCCTTTAGGGAAGCCACAAGGAATTAGAGAGTGGTCATTTCCCAAGGAAATACCAAAAAAAAGGGTGTCTAACTTCTATATGTACCTTTGAAACTCCTAAATACCATCTATCTCTCATAAAACATACGTTCCATCTATATCCATCAACAGCGCACTGACACACTGATGTCAGGTTGGACCTTGAAGCTCCAAATGAATGAACACTTTGCAGTAACAAGCATGGGGTCGAGAAGAAATCCCAAGATTTGGACCACAGCAGGATCCTGCCAGTAGCTCAGCAAAGAAAAAATGCAGCAAAAGCGGTAGCTCTTCGCAGTAAATCGAGAAGGCACCAAAGCTGCCTGGTAGCTGGCAATGAAGGCAACATCATTAAATGTAACCACAGTAGCTAAAAGCTGAGATGATGCCAATTGCACAACCACAGTAGCCACAGTAGCTAGCGAGCAAGGCAGCACCAGTAACGCAGCCTCAGTTCCAGTCATGCCATTGTCTTTTGATTGCCTGTTGACACGAACTACAAGAAAACCAGACAGATTTGCAGTTTCTTAAATAGCCTGTTACCTGTACTGACAGCACAGCTGCGCACACCCAGGTCTTTCCTCAGCCACTAAGGAATGATGCTTACAACATGTACAGCCTGGGGTACAATACAGAACTGTGTATGTACAGGAATGCAATGTGAATTTGCGTGCTTAAAGTTGAAATTCATGTTTTCAAGAGCAAATGATTAGTTAAACCTTTTTGCTCTTCTTATATTTGAATAGCATAATTACGTTCCTTACATAAATAAACATAATGCACTCAGTATATTCCATGCTCCATAGCTACAAAGAATAAGTCACTCATTTAGTGACTTGTTGTCAGTATGGATACTACAGTAGAAACTGCATCTGTTATGGTTTCAAGTAGAGCTGGGTCAAGATCATATTCTGAGAGGTGTAAAATCACACAACAAGGGCAAAACATATTTCATCAATTTGTCCTCATAATGAGTTTTTAAGATTTGATACTGAGAAATCTAGTTAATAACTGAAAATAACACTTAAGCACAAACTGTATTAGAAACAAATTCACATACCTTCATCCATGCTGCAGTTCCTGTTTCCTTTCCAGGCTGACATATACATGCACGCACTCGACTTATTAAAGATTTAAAAGTTCATTATGATATTAAAATATTGCAAGTAATTAGTTTTATTTAGTTGAAAAGAAGTCTTAAGATTTTACAGAAATAAGTTTGCCTTTAGCTAAACAAAGAGTTATATAAAATGATGAAATCTAGGGGAGATTAATCTCTATTAAGGGTTGCTGAGATGAGAAGAATCCTTTGCTTGGAATAACCAGAGGAAAAGAGTGGAAGACTAGAAGAAGGAGATGAGCAAAAAAGTTTTGATGGATATTTCATTCACTGAAAAACACAGATACAGTTTCATTCGGAACTACTTGAGAATTCCTGCAACAGTTAGGGAATAATTTTGGTTGAAAGTTTGATACTTTTTTTTCTGTAAAAGCTACATGTTTTATTTCAAAGGTTTCCAATTGAGATATTTTACTGTTTCTGTTTGGAAAGACATTTTGTTTTGAAATTTGCTTGTAAAATTTTAAAGCTAAAAACACAGAATAAGAGTTCTTTCATTTCTTTCTCGGAGAGGGAGTTTGCTTAAAGGAAATTTCTTTTCTATGTTAGGCTGCTTCCGATTTACTTTGAAATATTTTTTCCAGTTTGACCAGGAAAGCGAAAAATCAGCTTGTCATGCAGCTCAGCCTCTGAGAGGCCAGAAGAGGGTATTGTATTTATTATAGAATACCTTTACAAGGAATACAACAAGAAAAATGAAGACTGCAGTAGAAGTACACTAGCTATCTTTGTTTCATGATGCATGAGTTGTGATTAATGCTATTTCTTTGACTAATAGTATTTTGCATCTTGGTTTTTTCTGTGACTGAATATACACTTTTCTTACATAAACTGTTATGTCATGTGAAATGTGCGTGCTACAATAAATAACTTATAATGAAATCTGCCAAGACTGATTGAAAAAGCAACAGATCAAAATGAGGTTGAGAAAGTAATTCCGACCAGGATGTCCTATTTTGCTGGTTTGACTGCTCTGATTGAAACCGTCTGTGAAGCAACAGCCTTTGCGTGATAGGCCCAGACACAAATTAACAAGATGACAGTGTGTTGACCTACTAAGCAAAAAGCACAACAACCCAATAACTACAAACAGACGCAGTTATTTTACTGCTTCATTAAAAACTCCCGCTCTCCCACCCAAACTGTTGTGTGGTGGCTTCTTTTGGCTGTATGTAAATTCCCCTGTGAAAACATACACCTCCCCAGATAATCCCACCTGTGAATGATTGCGTCCTTTAGCCGAGGTGACATTTTCTCCTAGCAGTTTACCAAAAGGGTTCTTTTTTTCCTGTTTTGTTCTGTTTTTCAGCAGCTCAGTGTTTTATTATACAAACCAAATCGGATGCAAGGGAGCTTAATTGCAAGGGCCAGAACATTAAAAGCTATACATCAGTGCTCTTCCTTTGGAGACCTCTGATTGCTACTATTTTCTGCACCAGAACTGTGTCATACAACAAGTCAGGGTTAACACATTGGTACTGTAGCTTGAATAAAATTACCAAGATATTGTAAGGATGCTGTATCCTCAAGGAATAAGTGAAAAATACTTTTTATGTGACTAACACAGAATCTTTTATAGCATCAGAGTAGCAGTTAACGTGTTTCTAGCGTGCCTAGGACAGAAGAACCTAATACCGCCTTTGTCTCTGCATGAGACGTTACAAGCCTGCTGCCGGCAATATGGACAGTCCAGCACTCTGGACATCACGTGTTTGGCAATTTATTCCACTGAACTTGAACAATGTTTTTCTCATTATCCCTGTATTTTACTAAAGTTTTGAATAACACTGCCTAATCTGTCTCCTAATGATATTTACAGCGGACAGCGTATCTCTCAAAAGCCTTTTTCCGAGATAGCTGAACACCTGGATAGTATCAGTCTTTTGAAAGAAACTCAGTTTTTTTAACTCTTTTGTTGCTAGCTATTGTTTGAAAGAACTAATTGTCAATAGCAGGAGAACTAGACTAAATACGTAAACAGCCACAATAACTTCCAAGAACTGTTTAAATAGTTATATACTCACAGTGTGGGGAACAAAATGAAATTGGTTTGGGATTTTAAGTATTAATCTCATTGTCAAATAGTCTATTCAATTTATGACTTTTTTTTTTAGTTTCTAAATTCTATATTCGATTGGACTAATAGTTTCCGTATTGAAGGTAGTTTCATGGTATATATAAAAAAGGCATTTTCCTGTGAGAAAAACACTAAAAAACTGAACAACTTCCATTAGGCATGATGAAAATGGGAAGATGCAGTCCCTCTCCGAATGCAGAAGTAGTGCAGCCTTGTGCCTGTTCCACACAGGACAGTATATGCCAAACTGGTTGGTGTTCAACAAGACTCAAGGCGCCAGTAAATATTAGTCTAAAACTATCCTGTTGTCTGAGTCTTATGAGTGACATGTGGGTGAATAGAGTGTGTTTTCTATTATATTTAAAAATCTTCACCATATTTTAAATACTGTATGAGGCTATAGTAAGGGGCTATAATTTGAGATACCTGCCTCCTGCAAATACATTTGGGAAGACTGTGTCGGAGACAATAGGCTTTAATGTGCTCTTAGAGAATTATGTATTCAGGGCTTCAATTATATTCATCCACATTTGCTGTGATGCAAATCCTGAAGCAAACTTGACAAATGAATCTCACTGACAGCTTTTGAAATATCTTTCATTTCACAGAAATTAAATTTTTGACAAGCTCCAGTGATAAGCACAGCAGAGCTCTCAGCAGCATCTACCCATTCATTCAGCGCTTTCCTTTATGTGACTTGTGATTGAAGACTTACATGGGCAAAGAATACACTGAAATACCAATGGTTTTCATTTATAGCTGACAAGTCTTACCTCCAGCTTCAGTAGGATTTCAGCACAGGATCATAGGATCACAGAATAATTCAAGCTGAAAGGCTTAAAGTTAACTGCAAACTTAAATTGTTTGTTGACTGTAAGCCTTGGCATGTATATGTTGGGTTCTAAACTGTCTTCTGCAGTACCAAGTGACTTACAAACATGTATTAAAAATCTCAGCTTTCCATGTGACCACCATGTTACAGAATAAGAAGGCAAGGTCTGGAGAATTTATGAGAGTTGCTCAGATAACACAGGAAGCCATAACTAGAACACGGTTCCTGACTTTTAATGGTATTGACTCTTGACTCTGCTTTTCTCGTGGTAATATTCACTGCAGTGGGAATGAGAACATGGATTTACTGATCACCAGAAACACCAAACACATTTTTGATTGCATAGCACTGTTAAGAATATTGGTTTCTAGCTTAGGTTAAAGAATCACAAATGAAGGGATGTTTTGAGGATGACTTGCTTTTAATTTCTTCAGAGCACATGTGCTTTTTTAATTGGTATACAGATAATTTTGATTAAAAAATCCAAATTAAATTCAAACTAATAAGAAGATTCTAGCCCATTAAAGTGTGGGCTACGAAAAATGTGTTTATCTCTGGAGAGAGTCTGACCAACACAGCAAGGCTAATGTATGTTCTAAGTTAGAATGGTGGTGTGACATTTTTCATGACACATTTAAGCATTACGTACACGTTATATGACAGTTGAAATATGATGCTTCCAGCAGTCCGGTATTTCTACCTCTGGCAATAGGTTGACATTAACCAAGTGAGAAAAATACATCTTCCTGTAACTCCTAGGCTCTCTTATCTAAATTTTAATTTGGCCTGAGTCCAGGACCTAGTTTATGACCTCTGATGAGCTCACACTGCAAAGCAGAAAAGACATAAATTTCATACTCAGAGTCTTAGCCATTTCCCTTCTATTACATTATTTTACACTGTTTCTGTAACTTTCCGTGGTTTTACTAATATTGCACAATTTATTGGCAATGTAGTTTAATTACGTTTGTATTAACAATTAATTGATATTGGAAACCTGTGCTCCAGGGACACTCATAAATGGAAATTTTAGTTTTAATAACTAGGAAAAAATAACAGTGTGTAAGTTGAACTCTTTTTATGTGGCTTTTTTTGTAAGGGTTTTTCCTTCCACGTCTCATCAACTGCTAGTCAAAAAGTATTTTATAACATTAATAAAATGTAAGTAGAGAAAATCTGATGACAGGAATATTATTTTCCCAAATCAAAAGTTAAACTTTGTGTTTTAATATCATCACCTATGGTGGGCACATTAAGATAGCTTACACCTTTTTCATTTGCATGCCAAACTTTATTTTTTCTGTTCCCTCTTATTATTAAAATAAGATTCTGGTTTAATTTAATCCAAAGCAGTATGTTTTTTAAAGTACCTGAGAGAGTTATTAATACACAGTAGTAGAGTTAAGCTGAGTTAGCCTAGGGACCTATTCTAAATCAGCATTTTTCAACAGTGAGGTAGTATCTTCTCTAGGGAGAATTAAGACTTGTAATAGCCACTCAAGAAGGACCTAGGAAAATGAAAAAGAAAGTTTTTCTTTGTTATTAGATCTTTTTCTTCTGGGACCTACTAAAGGCTGAACTATTTATTAAATACCCTGTAAGCATCCTTTTTTTCTGCATCCCAAGCACAAGAGAACAGCTGGCTAGCTACTGTGCGCTTCCTGGGGTGAGTGAACAGCAGATTTTGTTGGTGAGGGAACTGGTCTTTCAGTTCTTGACTCCGATGGCCATCTGCTCTACTCTGCATGGTAGAGGGAGACGAGGAGCTGACAGCAGGACTGTACAAATGCCTGGGGACTGGCAGGGGCTTTGGGGTTTTGGCAGTATATTGAAGGCATCAGCTCTGTACTGTGATCAGCTAAGCTAGACGTTCACACAATCACCATGGCACGAGTCTCATTCACTGCATTGGAGATGGGGGTCCTTTCCGTTCTACGCCCTCTCCATCTACTGGCATAGATAAGAACTGTAGAGATGGTTTGAAATATTGGCAGATGCCACTTCAATACCTTTGGCGTTCCTACCTGCCTCCTCTCTGTCATACAATCTAGCATTTGGTAGGGTCTTTTGTCTCGCTGCTGAAAAAGTGGAAAATTCTTTGGACGTGGCCAGCCCATACCTTTTGCCTGTCAACTTACCAACAAGCTTAAGATCTATTTCTGTGTATATTCGTGTTATTTCTTCCAGTGGTGCTGCTAGCCAAATATCCCCTTGAATTTCATATATATTGTGCTACAAACATACTGGGCTTTCGTAGTCCCCCACAGGCTTCCCTAAATAAACAGAGTCTGGTTTTTGGTTGGAAACTTGTATGACTTGCCAGAAACTTTTCTGATTCATAAGGACTGGATTATCTCTGATCCATACATACTGGGTTTGTGTCTGTTCTGCAAGTCCCTCTGTATCTTCCATGTCACTGCCTATGAAATGAAAACCCAAAATCTCTGGGTTCATACATTTCCCCAAAAGCTTGCTTAGATAAACTAGTTTCCTAATTTATGCAGTATGAGGAATTTTTATAGGTGCTTGATCAGTTGATACTACTGTCACAAATTTAAAGAGGAGTTGTCTGCCTATGGCAATGTCCAAGAAATAAATGTATTTTATGCTGAAAATCTTTCTGTTTTTAATGACTTCTGGGTCATTAATGACTTCTGGGTTTTAATGACTAAGACAGTGGAGGTCAGAGTCTATTTTACCCTGTGGGCAAACAGTGAAAGTAAAGGGTCCTTGCCCTTGACATTTCCAAGCTAGAGGCAAACAAGGACAGAAGTACTCATTTAAGCACTGGTAGTGGCATGCTTAACAATGGAAGGGGAAAGATGGATGCATCAATGTAATTAAAATAGATTAAACAGACATGGAATTTATTAGTCATGGAAAAATCCCAGCTTCCAGCTCTTGAAGAGACAGTTTCTGGAAGGCTATTTTTGTGATATGATTGGCTTTAAAATGGAATCCACAATGCTTTGAGAATTAACTGGAGGCAAGACCAGCAAAAGCATTCAAACTCTCATAGATCAGTGTTGGGAATAGGGACAATTTGTAAATAACACCTCCAACATTTTCGAAAATGCCTCAGTACTTGGGAGCTACTGTGATTGCCGTCCCTTCTGCAGGCTAAGAAAAAAGCAGTGCCCGGCTTTCTTTTGCATCTGGTATGGAAGTAGCAGGGATGCACAGAAAGGTTGAGTGAGGTGCAGAGGAAGAAAACGGAAGAGGCCAGATGAGACTAGAAAGGTAGCAAGAAAATGAAAATTGGAGTCCAGCTGATCAAGACAAGCACCAATCTACCCTAATACCTACAAGGGGATGTGAGCTTGGTGACTGTGCAGCTTCCTCTCTCTCTGCCATGTAGTCAGGGTTGCATCTGCTCCTACCTGATCTCTTCAGCCAGCTTGCTCCCTCCAAGTCATCTCCCCCATCTATCACATCACCTGTTTACTTGGGACTTTGAGCAGCAGTGAAAGATTTGATCTTAATGATTTTTTCCCACTGGGAAATAATTTCCTCTTTAATGGCTACAAGTGTATTCAAGTAGTAACAGTAATAATTCCTGTTGCATGAAGAGCTTGACTTTTCTCTGATTAGAGAGTCTCATGCTCATCAGAGATTTGAGAAATTTTATAACCTGTTCTATGTGTGGTGCTTCACAAACAGAGCTTATGTTCATTGATTACATGATGCAAGGAAACAGATGTGTTTTACAAACAGTTTTAACACTTATGAAGGGAGCAAAATACTTTGAACAACACAATGAAAATATCAGCCATTACAAGTCCAAGCCAATGTGCTAAATTAATATCATATTGTTCTCTGTGTGAAAAATAAGAAGTCTGATTCTGAAGTGCCTTATTTAAATCTTACACACAAGTGTAACTCTCTTCACCCTAAGACACTGCAGAAGTTTCATACGTGAGCAAAGTATGCTCAAAGCTGAATGACATTTTTACTTGTGTGATGAGAAAGACTGGGAGAGATGAAACCCTTTATGAAGCTGATCCATTTTTCAGGCATCTTAAGACAAGAAACAAAATTTAAAAGCAGAGGTGTTTATTATAATGTTTCCAATCTTACGTTGCAGGGTCCTACCAAAAGGCTTTGAAACTTTCAGCTTGGCTGCTTATAAGTTCACTACTTGCCTATGAACTGGCATGTGTTTTAGATTTGTTAGAGGAAGTTTTCTACTGTACACTTTCAGTGTTTCTCTACTGTAAACAACGCTTAAATACAGAAAGTTGTACTGTAAGCCAAGCTGGACTTTTAGTGGTCACCAGGGTCAACTGCAGAACCAAGTCTGACCTCCAGTCTCTGACTCCAGTTAGTCACAGAACTAATTTATTTTTCATTTTCCAGGCCATTTGTCTGCTTGGAAACCACAGTGACTTATACGATTCCAAGAGTTGCACTTGGAAAAAATTATTGTAGTGTGTTCGTCTGTGTTTAGTTTTAACACGTGTTCGTACTAGTGATTTATACATTTCAAAAGGTGGTGGTTTATTTGAATTAGAAGACTTGGTGGCTCTGTTGGTGTTTGTGTCTGGAACATGTTATTTTCAGAATGAATGTAGTTTGATTTTGATCTTTTTATGGTTTCCTAAGCATAGGTATGCAGATATACTGGAGCACATGACAGTTTGTCATGTTTTAGCTATTTGGTCAAATTTTCTACTGCTCTATATTGTGAACAGCACTTCAGGAATTTTTTAAGCATGCATTTTCTATAAATTTGCACTAAAGTTAAATGTGGCTGGCTGTTGAGTGAAAAAACTTTTCTTTGTGTCTATTGGAGGCGTATGATTTCCAGAATTTGGCAAATCATCGGCTGTGGTACACAAGTACGATTTTTTCTTCACCACTGAAGAAGAATTACATTTCCTGTGTAGTGCAGTACTGTGTACACACAATTACCATGAACAATAACTAGAATTATGCACTTTGCTCATCATGAAGTAGGGTAGATAATAATCTCTAAATCTTTTTCTCACTCCTTATATTCTAGATAATATAGATAATATATACATACATACATGAAAGGCATAGGTCAAAGTCAGCAGTGGAGGTTTAGACAATGATAACTATGAAGAATAAAATCTTCAGAAGGAGATAGTTGCTAGAGGATATTTAGTAGCACTTCCACTTTCAGGATGCTGCAGGGACTGGTATCTTGCTTCCATACTGTTTCTTCTAGGTAGCTTACGCTCAGCCTGAGGTCCAAGCAGGTGTGTTTCTCTCCTGTCTTATACTGCACAGAATGAAAACCCAGACACACAGGTCAGAGGGAACCACAGCCTGTTCCTGTAGTCTAGACATAGCCTCACTCTTCTTCAGCTGAAACAGCTGTGCCGCTACAGCCTGGTCTGAGGTTAACCTACTGGCTATTTTATAGCAAGAAAGGACTAGCTTGGGAATCATACTTCTCCGTGAAAACAATCAGTCCTTGAGTCCTTCCCACAGCTATGATATCCTGGCCTTCTTGAATGTGAAATTTGCAAGTGCACTATTTTATTTTTTCTAATTACAAATCCGTTGCTCTGATACGAAAGCACATGCGCTAGCACACTGTTTTTCATAAATCTGTGAAAAAATAGGGTTTGGAAAAATATCTTCTTGAATGGTAACAATTTATATATTAATTCTATTTGTGTCAAACTATTTAAGGTTTGGGTTTTTTGTTTTCTAGTGCTAATCTTGGAACAAAATGTCCAGGGAGACAGACAACAGAAGAATTCTGAGGTTGATTTCTAAAAGCCTCCCAGCTTCCCTGTTGGTAGCGCTGCGGGATATTTTGGAAGCAGTATGGAATGCATTTTTTACAGTTTTCCAGTGAAACATCCAGTATGGGCATTTTCAGAACCCTTACATTCTGTCTAGATTAACAGCCAAACCTTCTCTCACTTTGATATTTAAGGCTCACTAGAGCTTCCGCTGGTGGATGCAGATGACACATTGAATCATATCGTTTTAAGTGACTTTAGCAATCGTTATATGAAACCACAATACTGCTTATGTTTTCTTGGAGAAAAGGAAAGAAAAAAATTATTTGTACGGAGCAGCAAGTCAGTGAGAAGAAGAAACCTTGGAGTTTTTCTTATGAGCAGTGGAAACAGGCTGATTACAAACTGTCGGTAGAAAAATAGCTTATATGATTTAATGCTTTAGAAATTCTGAAGAAAGCAGCAGCTCAGAATCTGACTGGTGATCTAGTTACTTTAAAGGGACCCTAGGGAGACTTATTTCCCATTGCACAGGTACTGTGGTAGTCTGCTGTAAAGATGTCTTTGAGGATCCTTTTCCAAGCCTCTTTGCAAGAGACATGTTAGCATGGAGCTGAGACCAAGAAGCCTGCTGTGGTATGACTGCACTTTGCAGCACTGGAGAGTCTGGATGACTCTGAAGTTTACAGGGAAATCCAGGTGCCTGATAGACTTGTCCTGAGGTGCAAGTAACAGGTAATGTCTGACGGGTCTTGGGTCATCAGAGTAGGTTTGGAGGAGCTTGCTCATCTCACTTCCATCCTCCCAAGTTTTGCTATAGGCCTACCTGCGCAATGTATGTGCATATGACACATATCCATCTACATCACAAAGAAAGTGCTAATGTATCACATCACATACACACAGAATACATCACAGTTTACTGGACTTAGAAAATAAACTAAAAACCCTAAAGCTAGTGTGTAAAGTCTACTGGAAGTGTAAATACGCAGGAAAATGTGAGTGGATGCTACAGAAAACAGAACATCATAGAGCATTTCCAGAGATAATGAGAAGGAAAAATAGTGAGATATGTTGTTAGTCTCATTGACTCCAAGAGACAATTTGGGAAGAAAACGTTCATGGATAACTCAGGATGTTTAGAATTCCAGATTTGTTGTACTAGATAAGTGGTAACTTCTGCAAAAAGTAATGTGAGAAAATGAAATGTCATATGGGTTTCCTTTTCAAAGTAGGGTCACAGCTGAGCATTGCATTAATGACTAAAGACTTCACATGGAAGTTCTGGAAAACTCTATTTTTCTGTAACACAGCATAGAAATTTCTGGAAAATAGCTTCTGGGTAATGAGAATAAGATAATTGTCAATGCTTTTTCCTGGAATATACTTCTGAAAATCTAATTAAAAGGTTTTGCTGATTCCACCTTTAGATTTGCATTTGTAGAACAGATTATGAAAGCATCACATTCCTTATTTCTAATGCCTTTGACACATACCGCTTCTGTTCATAAATGTCTGTTTCCATAAGTTGACCCTCAGTGTCCAAGGCATGCAGCCTGCTTTCTTTGCTTTGAGTTTCACTCAGAATGGTTTGTTTGTTTGTTTTTGTTTTCCATTGTTGTTATCATTATTACCACATTTTGTGAGGTCAGTGGAGTCCAGGACACAGAAAGGAGAAATCTCTGGCTAATTCCTAAAGATGCTGACTGCCTGTTTTCCCACAAATATTACAGGAAATACAGGGAATTGCCATGTTTCAGATAATAAGGACTCACTCATTTTATGCTATTTGCTAGATTGCTGAATATTACCAATCATTTCTCACACAGCTGTGGTCAGTCAATCAATGTAAAAACAAAGTAAAATAGTAAAGGAGAAAAAAAGAATGAGCAATAAAGGTACCAGAAAGAAAAGTGCAAATCAAAGTGCAGAAGAGGGGGGGAAAAAATAACAAAGTAACAGGAGAAAAATAAAAAAGGATCCAAGGAAGAAGAAGGAGGAAAGAATCAGAAGCTCGGGGTGAGGGGAGCTTTGCAGAACAAGCACTATGTGGACAGAGAGAACCATTACATACAGAATTTGGAAATGCATACTAGGCAGACGTACAGCTTTGGCTTAACAGCAAGAGAGCCTGAGGCCTGACTCAGTGTTGGATTCATATACCTCCCATATTGCTCAAAACTCAGACCCTGAATTTACTAGCTCAATCTGCATTTAATATTTAAGTTATCGAGACTGAAACAATGAATTCTCTCATTCTCAAACCAGACACAGGGCTGTGGCACAGCTCTGTTCCCACTTAGCAAGGCAGTGTAGTCAGGGACCGAGTTTCAGTCCACATTGGGATGAGATCAAGTCACTAAGTTTGGAATGATATTTTAGTTCATCTGTTCCTCAGTTCTGGATCATTTATGTCCAGGGTTTTAGCCTGTGTTCTGTCATCTTTTTTTCTGCCCATTACCCCTCTGATTCTTGGTGTTAAGTCTGGGGACTGGGCTGGGTTGGGTTTGGGTAGGGTTATATCCAACCATGTATTCCATTGTTGGCAAATCTTTAATAATTTCTCTCCCAAAACCAACAGAAAAATTTGTTTACTACAGTCTTATGACACTAATCTTACAGAAAATCAGTTAGTTTTACTTTAGAGTGAAAGCATCGCAAAAGCTTGTGCCAGTAGGAAGGAGCGTAGACATCAACAAATGAAAAACCTTCATGTTACTTCGAAATAATGGTGTCGTATTAAAACTCCACAGGGGAGCAGACTGCTTGTAATAATGGTTTTTTTCCAACTTGAAAAAAAATACACCTTTTCCATAGTTTCCAGTTGTAACTTAATTTTTTCCATCTCTTATGGTTTATTTTCTCATTCCTATGCACCAAAACCAGGATCTCGGATTGAAGGAGGCTTAAAAATCTACTTTAAAACATGTTATGCAGTAGTTTCTTGGTCTGATCATCAGTCACAGAAAAAGTGCATCATCAGCTAAGCCTTCTTGCCTCTTCTGTAATGGAGGAAGGCCTGTGATTAAAGGTGTTCTTGTTATAAAATGGTGCACTTACAATTGAAGGAAAAAATTTTGCTCAGATTCAGTAGAGCTGCCATCTTAGTTCTTCTCTGTAATGTACGTTTTCTTCTCTGAGCTGCTGGAGCAGCTCTCAATAGCAGAGCTAGGGTAGTATGCCTGTAGGTAGTAACTGAGCTAGGGAGAAATATGCAGCAGAAAGATTCCTGAGACATATATGTGGGTTGCTGCTAAACCAGATTTGTTACTTCAAGGGTAAGCTACCAGTTATTCTGTTTTCTGTTAACTCACAGGGCAGTTGTTTTCTGAGGAAAGCAGTCTTTATTTACATTTGCCATTAGTCTCTGAAATAAAACAATTCCAGTTACTTACTACTGTTGTTGCTGCTGGCAAGAAAACTGCTTTTACAAGCCATACAAGTAAGTATAATAGTAATATCTTCCTGAGGCTTGCTGTTCCACACACCTTTACCTTATTTAACACTGGGGCAATGCCAACTGCGACCACCCATTCTTGGAAATATAAAGAACCGGCACAAATTGGAAAAATGTTGACTGTTGAATCATCGTGTGGAATATCCAGTTCCAGTTCCTCAGGGCAACACTTACAGCAACCCACACGGGATGCTGGGTCACAGAGAGAAGAACTGAGTCTGTCTGCGGCCCTGATTCGGTAACACATTTTTATTCAGAAATGGTTCTTAAGCGTATTCTAATAGTTAGCATGTGTTTTAAAGCCTTTTGTCTACAGTGGCTTTTAGACACGCTCATAAGGTCTTGTGGGCTAGGGTCTAAGCCAGTAGACACCATCTTCCCTGAAGAATTTAATGAAGTTTATGTGACCCTTTGCCAGCCTTTCCCAGCTGCTTATTTTAAGTTACTTTGTCTTACTGACACTTTTGCAGTGACATAAAAGTTACTACTGTGTGTTTCAATTATGCAGATATAAAAGTGTTACAACTGATTTATACCCTGTAGGAAGGCAAACAAGCTTATGGAAATAAAAGGATCCCTATTAGTGGGATATCAATACAGCTTTTGCTTAAAATAATTCCATTCATCTGAAAATCTATCTCAGGACAAAATTTGTGTGTAGACCAACAAGGCCTTGGTTTCAAGCAGAAATTATGAGGTCACTTAATTGGATTCATAGACTTTTCACCCCTGCTGGGAATTTAATAGAAAGCACCCTTCTCTGGTTTAGCTTTCTGGTATTTTTAATAGGTTCCAGCTCCAGAATAATTAGCAACTCTCATTGTGCTTAATATGTTATCAGGATATGAAGCTACTGACAATTCTGACAATGTATGTTAGTGAATCTAGCATTCAGGTACTTAAGTTTGGTCTGTTAGATATAAAATATGGATAAAACAAAATATTGGGCAGGAAAATTTCAGTGGATTCGTGTGCCAGTGCCACATTTAATAATTAAGGCTATTTGGATGGAATTTATTGTTACACAAAGTAATCCAAAAAAGATCCATGATGTTCATTCTTGTGCAGAGAAACAACCAGTGTCTCACAAAGTCACACAGGGTTTGTCTTAATCAGAAAAGTTGCATTAACTCTTGGAAAAGGTTTCATTGTATGTCAAGGTCTTTTCATAGCAATGCTTATAAACAGACTTTAGTGGGGTTCTGATTTTCCTTGTGGATATAAATTTCTTCTATGAGATGGCAATGCCCATGCAGTCTGCAAGATTTGTGAAATTGAAAATCTGGGAATTCTGTAAATATTTCTTGGTCTAGCTAAATGACGATTATATACGAAACAGCAACACAGTAATATGTTCTAATAAGTCCTCTCAGACTTCATCAACAACCAGGAAGTCTACCGAAACACCCATGCAGCACTTTTCCAGAGAAAGTCAATGAGATGAAGCACTCAGCAAGGTCTGGAAAAGTCCTGGACATTTACACATGGTTTAAGAACTTCAGACTTACACCCGCTAAATCTAACACAATTTGAAAGGACTCAGTGTCATGTTTCGATGCACAAACCATAGTCAAAGACTAGGATTCAGGATGAAAGCTGACATGATAGATGATTATCCAACACCTGCCTATGCTGAAATTCTTATACATTTGTTTGGTATTTACATCTGTCATTTACAACTACTACAGATAAGGTATTGACCTCCAAGTCCGAACGGCAGAACAACTGAATTGCAGATGTTGGGATTGCTTTGAGATAGTTTATAATGATTATGCTTTTCAAAAGTGTTTCCCATGCTAGAAGGTGTGAATATATGTGAAAGTACAGGTAGAGAAGAGTGTGTGTTACCTGGCTATTCTGTTGATTTTTGAGATTGTCTAATGCCCTTTGTTACAGGTATTTATTATGGATATTGGGTTTTTGTATTCGACTAACTGAGATAATGCCATAAAGTATAACATTTGGCACAGAATCACACCACAAATCTTGGTTTTGATTATGAGGGAAAAGCACGTATTCTGCAAGTTAGTGGGTTTCCTTTTGCTTTTTCTTCTTGGCATAACTCTGCAATTTTATGTATCTATGTGACTGAAATACATGTATCCTTGATTTCTTTATGAAAAACAATTAGGAGTAGTGAAAAGACAGTAAAACAAATATATAAAAAACACCCGGCTGCCCAAGCCACTAAATCATGTTGAATTCCAGACTGTGACTTTAAAAAATTGAGGCATTTAAACACAAAATCTTCTTCCTGAAGGGAAGATGATCTTCACACATGTGATAACACTGCTGGGATCACTCCAATGAGGAAATGAACCCTACGTTCTTTCTTATGTTTTTAGTGTTTCTGTGACTACAGACACTATGGGCCAGAAATACCATGTAGCTAGAGAGCTCTAGGTAATGGTGGAGATATACTAATGCTGTGGGTGGACGGAAATCTTGGGGAATGGATTGCAGTTCATGTAATTTTGTAAGTCAGTTGGTGGTAAAGGCTCAAGAACATATATGCTTTGCACATCACTTCTAAAGGACACATTGTAGATTTTGATTCTCTCTCTTTGTATTCTTTCTGCAAATCTTATTTTGTCCATGAATAAAATGGTTTCTTGTCCAAGAATAAAAGGCAGCAGGAGACAATGAGGTATTCTATTATTCTCTCAGCACCTTGGTTCTCTCCCTGTATTTCCAAGGGAACAATTCATGTGGAACAAACATGTGCAAAGAACACAAGATCCACATAAAAGGGCACCAAGCATCCTGTTTGTGAATAGTTGTCATGTAGCTGCAGCCAGCTGCCAACATGTAATGATGATTTATGCTTTGGCTACCATTTGCTTGGCTTAGTTGTGATTGGCTCTTAATCCTGCATAGATGGAACGATTGGGCTGCTTTCAAAAGACATGGCACTGGAAATGGAGCAGTTGTTAATGCTTTTCCTAATCCGTCCATCAGCTGAAGAGCTCTAATCAATCTGTTACTAACGCTGATGAACCAAATCTCACAAATGGTACAGGTGGGCAGGAGGAGGCAGCTACAAGGTGCATATTTGGACTGTGTGAGCAGCAGCCATGCCAGGTAGTCACTCTGATTTCTCTGTTGTGCTTACAGCAGCTTTCATTAAGAGAGAATTTGAGAAAGATGCTTTGTCTTGCAAAAGAATATAATAGAAAGTACAGAGAAAAAGGAAAATTCTGGTGAAGAGAATGTGTCATTGGTACCCATCTAGGTTGAAGAACAATGAAATTTTGACTGTTTGCATGCGGCCTGTGTTTAAATGGCCTAAAATAGCTACATGTAATTACCAAGTCTTCAGCTGAATAATTTGGCAGGGTTATGAAACATCTGCAGAGGCTTTCCATCACCTCATGTAGTCTTTGTGCTTGTGAAGGGTGAGAAACATTTAAACTGAAACAGTTGTGATGTACGGGTTCTCTGCTGGACTAGCATTTTTAAGTTAAATTCCAAATGTCAATTACTTTTGAGTTGGGAAGTTTTCCTAATTAATTCCTAGCCAACATGGCTTCTCAGCCTACAAAGGCAAGCAAACAAACCAAGATACAACAAAAAGCTTCCTAGCAGGAGTGTTACAAATTAAAAAAAAAAACCAAAAACAAAACAAACCAACAACCCTTTAAAATGTCTCATAAAGTTCAAGTGTTGTTTCTGTGAGTAAAAGGCCTTGGGAAAGACACATCCCATCCATGCAGCAGAGCAACAGCGTATGCCTATTACTGAACTCTCTGTGACCTATACATGAAATACCTAGAGTACAGAACTAGGCAATCTGACCCAAAAATAACACCTACAGCACATATAATACTTTTTAACTGTGACCTGGAAATGTATGGAGAAAAAGGACCTATGGTCCTTTTTTTTTTAATCATGAATAATATGAAAATTCCTCAGAGCTGAAAATTACAATTTTAAAGGCTTCAAGATGTCTCACTAGATTTTTCTTCCTGGACATAACCCAAACAACATGAGTGGTTCTGTTTTTTAAGTGTGTATAAACTGCACTTCCTTCGACATTTTAATTCCCTTCTTTCCCATCACTTTTAAATAAAGAATGCAAAATATTCCTCTCCCTTCTGTCCCCAAAATAACTATAAAGCCCAACAGTTTCAAACATGCCAGCTCAGCTTCCTATTAAATTTAAATGGAAAGTTATAAAAAAATCAATACAGCATAACTATTTTCACACAAGATTCTAGGTTCAATGCAGAAAATTTGTAGAATTTCATGTGCAAGTGTGTGTCTTTGCTGAACAATTTTAGTGGGTCGAAGTGTCTGCCCTATAGATAATAAATACATTCTTTCAATTCTCCTTACATAAATCATTGGCTAACCACATAATGAGGAACCTCTAAGTAACCATTTCTTGGGCTAGGACTTTGAGTCTTGTTCTGGGTTAAGCGAAGTATGAAAACAGTCAGTTCAGCTTGGAGTTTAAGAAGAAATTCCATGAAAAATAATTATTCACATAAAGTTTTATGAATAGGAATTATTCAGAGACTGAGGAACTACTGAAAGATTATTGTAAGTTTCATTTTTTCCATATGGGAATACCTCAAGCATTAGTTGTAATTAAGTGCCCCCCCCAAAAAAAACATTTATGACTTTCTCAGCTGAGAATAGGCAAGAATTTTAATGATTTGGGGAAGACTTTTTTTTCAGTTGCAAGTGAAACTATTTCTTTGAGGAACTGACAAAACTTGTATCATCTGCAGTGATTTTGAAGTCAGCTGCTTTCACTAGCATCTACTTAACAATGGGGAATTTTAAAGAAAAGAGTAGAATAAAACATGCAAGAACTGCTGTACGTCTTTGGAAGTAGCTTATAATAAGCAGCTCAGATTTGTCACTCCAGATTCTCTCCTGGGTCCTGCCTTGCAATGTGCAAAAAATAGTGAAGAATTGTGAGAAATCCAGGCAGACACTATATATAATATTTAGTGTCTAGAGTAATTCAGTATAGTTGTAATTCTTTTATATTGTAACAATAAACTGAAGAAAGAAGAAGATAGTTGTGTTAATAATCTTAGAGTTAGACACATTAAAAAATACTGCTCTTAGGAAGGGTGAAATAAAATCAGAAATCAACAACTGAGTGAAAACTCAGTATTAAAAGTTAAGCCAAATTAGTGTATGTATATGAGCAGCACGATAGATTCAGACATAGAATCATAGAATCATAGAATCATAGAATCATAGAATCATAGAATCATAGAAAGTTTTGGGTTGGAAGGGACCCCTAGAGGTCATCTAGTCCAACCCCCCTGCAGTGAGCAGGGACACCACTAACTAGATCAGGTTGCTCAGAGCCCTGTCCAACCTGGTCTTGAATGTTTCCAGGGATGGGGCCTCCACTACCTCTCTGGGCAACCCGTTCCAGTGTTTCACAACCCTCATTGTAAAGAATTTCTTCCTTATAGCTACCCTAAACCTACCCTGTTTTAGTTTAAAACCATTACCCCTCGTCCTGTCACTGCTGTCTCTACTAAAAAGATTGTCCCCATCTTTCCTATAGGCTCCCTTTAAGTACTGAAAGGCTGCAATCAGGTCTCCCCGCAGCCTTCTCTTCTCCAGGCTGAACAAGCCCAACTCTCTCAGCCTGTCCTCATAGGAGAGGTGCTCCAGCCCTCGGATCATTTTTGTAGCCCTCCTTTGGACCTGCTCCAACAGTTCCATGTCCTTCTTGTGCTGAGGGCTCCAGAGCTGAACGCAGTACTCCAGGTGAGGTCTCACCAGAGCAGAGTAGAGGGGCAGAACCACCTCTCTCGACGTGCTGCCCACGCTTCTCCTGATGCAGCCCAGGACACGATTGGCCCTCTGGGCTGCCAGCGCACATTGCCGGCTCATGTCCAGCCTTTCGTCTATCAGTACCCCCAAGTCCCTCTCAGCAGAGCTGCTCTCGATCCTTTCATCCCCCAGCTTGTATTGATAGCGGGGATTACCCCGACCCAGGTGTAGGACCTTGCACTTGGCCGTGTTGAACCTCATGAGGTTCACACAGGCCCACCTCTCCAGCTTGTCCAGGTCCCTCTGGATGGCATCCCGTCCTTCTGGTGTCTCGACCGTACCACTCAGCTTGGTGTCATCTGCAAACTTGCTGAGGGTACACTCGATGTCGCTGTCCATGTCATTGATAAATATATTGAACAGCACCAGTCCCATTACAGACCCCTGAGGGACTCCACTCGTCACTGGTCTCCATCTGGACATTGAGCCATTGACCACTACCCTTTGGCTGCGACCATCCAACCAATTCCTTATCCACCGAACGGTCCACCCATCAAATCCATGGGTCTCCAATTTAGAGAGAAGGATGTTGTGGGGGACCGTGTCAAAGGCTTTACAAAAATCCAGGTAGATGACATCCATAGGTTTTCCCTTGTCCACCCTTGTTGTTACACCATCATATAAAGCCACTAGGTTGGTGAGACAGGACTTGCCCTTGGTGAAGCCATGCTGGCTGTCTCAAATCACCTCCCTGGCCTCCATGTGCCTTAGCATATCTTCTAGGAGGATCTGTTCCATGATCTTCCCAGGCACAGAGGTGAGGCTGACAGGTCGGTAGTTCCCAGGGTCTTCCTTTCTACCCTTTTTGAAAAGGGGCACAATGTTTCCCTTTTTCCAGTCACTGGGAACTTCCCCTGACTGTCACGACTTTTCAAATATCATGGAGAGTGGCTTGGCAACTACGTCATAGATATGTATGATTTACTTTTTCTTTTATATTCATAAAAAAATAATTGAAAATAGGTTTTGGTATTGTGCTCAGTTGTTGCATTTCCAAAGACCACTATGAAAAGCTTAGAAAGGTAAATTACAGCTCTTATCCACTTTCCCAATGGAAAACTAGAAAAATTACTTATCCACTTTTGCTATCTTTTTAAAAAATCCTTGTATTTCCACAAGAATTCTTAACAAATATGAAGAAATATGCTGTCTCAGTTTTGCATAAGTTTAATTAGAAAGTTGGAGAATGATTTTAACATGGTATCAATGTTTTCTGATCAATTTCTAGACTCATTGTATCAGATAACACATAATTTGAAAACATAAACCACGGATTTTCTTACTGGAAATAAAGTGAAAAAATTCAGATAAAACAAAAAATTTATATTTTTAAAAGATTTAAAATGTTGAGCAACACTCTGTATAACCCCTTTATACTTTTCTGCTTTTTAAGACTTGGAAGTAAAGACAGGAGGAATAGAAAGTGATAGTCGGAGAAGGAAATGTTTTATTGAAGTAAGTGGCAGAAATCATGATGACTGCAGTTGTACTGGAGACAACTTACAAATAATTGTTCGGTTTTTAGATAGCTGTAGAGAAAAAAAAAATCAGATCATACAAAACAAATAACTCTTCTCAGCAAACCAAAGATATATATGTGTATTTTCATAAAAAAAATCAATTGTCAATGTATCATTAATTCTAATAATATAATAAATGCATATATTGAAAGACATCACTTATTTGAAACTAATCTTTTTCTGTTTGAGGACGGTTTCAACCAAAATACCCAAGAAAATCAGCACACAGATCATGGAAGTTTGATTTCTTATTGCTTTTTATTTACTAACAGCTATTTCAAGACTCTTCTTTCATAGAACTCGGTGTTCAAAGCTTGGTATTTTTTTTCCCCTTGTGTTTTTAGTAGTTTCTTTGATTTCTGGACAAAGAGCTGCTTGAATTTCCTGATGGTTTAGTGGTAAGATGTTCTAGGGTTTTATAAGGCTGGTTTGTTTTCTTGGGACATAACAAACCCTTTCAGGCTTGCAATCATGAACAGCTTGAACGGCCAAAAGGCAATTCATTAGCTCAAGATGAGAAGGTCTTTTTCACTAGCATTTAAAAATTTAGCAAACACGAGCTAATAAACTTTCATCTTGCTGTCAATCCACTTGAACCTAGGCACAAATTTAGGCTCTTAAATGAAACAGCTGTTCTTGTTGATTGCTTCTAACAAGACATACAAGAGGAGTAAAATTGTTCTGGGAGTAATTACTTTTATGATCACTAGATTCACAGTCACTCACTTGCATTCAGTAGGTACTTACTCTTGATGGGGAAACCTGGGTCTGCTGATGGATGGCACTGCTCAAAGTGAGCAAGTGTGATAGAGTATGTGGCAGGATGATCTGGAGGTGTTGAGCTCATGCAGCTTTATGTAAATTCCCCAAGCGCATCTCCCTTGCTTTGTGTGAAACACTTACACTGACATAAAGGATCAGTAGCAAATACCTGCATGGGAGATACTTAATAGCAGATCCAAAAATAAGACAAAGAATATAAACATCTGTCTTTTACAAAAGGGCATCTTTCATTTTAAAGATGGTTCTGTCCTACCAATCCTTATTCACCTGGATAAGAGAGTGAAATTAAGGGAAGATAAATATATTTTAAAGTGAAAAAAATTGGTGCTGAAATCTTCTAAATTGAGAAGTGAAACTGCTCAAAGCTGATAATTTTTTAGACTAAAATAAATATTCATTATTACGTTGCTGAGATCAGTGAGGTTCTTCTTCACCTCATTTTCTTGTGTTACACTTGCTATAATACACCTAAAATAAGGGTCTGATTGTGCAAGTTGGAGAAAATCCTACTGTATAGGATTGCCAGCTAGTATGTGACTTCGTGTGGGGAACAAAGAGCCCTAGTTTTTCCTATCGAGCTTTGCCTTCGATCTGTTAAACATCCTTGGGTAAAGTCCTTTAATCCTTCAAACCACAATTTCCACACTTTGCTAATATGTTCAGTTCCTTCTTAGGTGTTTAAACTGCTAATAGAGTAACCAGACATAGGAGGCATGGGGATTCACCATGTCTTACACTGATTAAGCATACATGTAAGAAGACTTGCAACAGCAGCAACATTCTTGGCAAATGTAATGAGCACTATCGATTACATTTAGCAGTATATATAACAAACTGGACAAGCCAGACCTTTGAGTAGTTTTGTTCATTTTAGTAGGACTACTTACGCATGTGAGTTTACAGGATTATAGTTCAAGTCTGTAGAGCCAGTAAGTCTGATTGCAAAATATAAAACAAACGTGCAGCCAGAATCCCCTGTCCACATTGCCTGTGCAGTAAGTTGCTTAAAAGGTTTCCAACAACTACTTGTGTTAGAGATGGCTTTTAAAATGCATTGTTCTCCTTTTAGTGTTTAAGAGCTTCAGATATCACTTGGACAAGTGCAGATAATTAATTAAAGAAAAGACTTCCCAGAGTCTCATGAAAGCACACTTGTCAGGCAATCTTTACTATTATTTTAATCTCTATTGTTTCACAGATTGTTTATGTTAATCTTCCCTTGCCCTTTTTACTGTTCCAGGCAATTTTGTGGCAGAATTGAAAGTGGAGGAGGCTGAGACAGACAGCATGAGGCATGACAGCTTCTTGAGCTCTCCTAGTCTGTGTATGGTTTTATGTGCTTCCAATTATCAATGTGTGGGAGTTTTGTCAAAAAAGCTGGGCGTGTGGTTCCTTTTGTTCTTCTGTGTCTGTTGTGGCTTATATTTTAAATCCAACACAAATGTGATTTATAGTGCGTGGCATGATGCAGTTAGGGAAAATTGGTCTTTTCCAGGCAACACAAACATGAGCAGGAGAAAGAGTGCACGTGAACAGCATGTTCCTCTCAGTGGAGAAGTAACACTTCACTGAAGCTCACAGAGATGGAGGAGAGTGAAAAACATGTGAGAAGTCTTCTTCAAAAAAAGGAGGAAAATGTCAATGCCTTGTGTCTAGAAACACGTACCATTGAAAGACAGAGCTGTGAGAGATCAAAGGTAACAGTCTTTCAGCAGAATCACACTGAAGTGTGAAAAGCATTACGACAGCACAGAAAGTGCTGTATACTCACCAGCGAACCATGCACCATAACACCATGGATTACCTTCCAGTGAGCTCTGTGCTTGGTAGGATGGCTTAAAGCAATCCTGCAAGATGATTCACATGGGGTCCTGTCCTGTCCCCCAGTAATGTGGAAGAATTAGTTCCAGGCTTGCAGTCACTTCGAAGCTCATAAGACAGGACATAGTACTGCGACAGCGATGAAGACATCAGGGATAAACTGTGTAACCTGGGAAAGCTAAAGCATGAGAGAAACGTGCCTGTTCCTTTTAAAAAAAATCACCACATAAACTGTCAGAAATTTTGATGATTTATTCCTCCTCATGATGGGCTACTAATGAAGTACAGTTCACATTTAATTTCATGAAATTAAAGTATGCAGAAATATATTTGAGAGCTTGTTGTTTATACAACTGCTGTTTCCTGACAAAAACTCTACGAATAACTGAAAAAAAATATGAGGAAAACTAATGGAACACAGCATTTTTTCCTTCTCTAATTAAATGAAAGATTATTTTGGACTAAGGCACAGTATCTGAAATGCAAGCTTTTGTTGTAGAGGTGATCATCCCAAGCAAGGTTTTGGAAAGCGCCAGCCTTCCCCTACTTCTAAGGCTGCTATAATGCATAGTGACTTTAAACTCGCTCAAAAAGACATAACTCAAACTGCTTATTTTACTACCGGTAGTTAAAGTAATAGACAGCGTATGAACCTGAAATGAAACACAGAGATGATTTGTGAGAAGAATGAATACATGGATATGTAATCCAAAAGACAAAGATAGGAAGTAAAGATTTAATTAAAAGCAGTTCTTCTGAAGATAGAATTTTGTAACAAATGCCTGAACTCTGCAAAGCTCAGTCAGTGACCGGCAGGTTGTTTACAGAGGCATTTTTTTCTCTGTTTAATGAAGTCTGATCTCATAATGGGGTAAAAAAAATCTTTACCATGTTTGGATTCTCACTGGGCTGCCTCTTTGGGAAGGACAAGACTAGACCTACGGATAACTCCCAGACCTGGAACATTATAGCCCCCATTTGCTAAATTCTTTATCTCAGAGCTAGCGAAAAAGAGAATAAAAAAAAAAAGTGGTTCTAAAAGAAAATGGAATTTTGAGTGTGGCAATAAAAGATAAACAAGCAATGCTAGAAGTATACATTGTCTGCAATCTGCATTGTATTTGCATAGAGGAAAAGGCAGGGGAACGGTTTTCTGGTTAGAACAGAGAGGAAAGTGAAAACCTATGTGAGGGAAAGTAGAACCTTTTCAAGGCACTTTGGTGTAAGGTTTGTGACCCTAAACAGAGACCTACTCTTTAGCACCAGAAATATCCACAGAGACTTTCTAGAATTTTGCCCAGCTCCTTGTTTCGAGTGTCCCCTACCTCATTCCACAAACACACAACAAAATCCTGTGCTATGACAAGAAAACTAAAACCACTTCTGCCTCAGGGTATGCATGCTTTACTTTACTGGATTATACTGCTTCATTCCTGACGTTTCATCCACTTACTTAAATTGTTCACAAAACATTTGATTTGTGTACGTTAATGCAAAACACACTTGATTGGAAGTTTCATGCATTCTTACACTCCTCATTTCAGGTATTTACTGTTTACAGCTGTGGAAATTCCACATTTTGGCACCTTTCAATTCTGAGGTCTAATGATATTTAGATTTTAAACTGACTGTTTAAATGAGCAGGCCTGTTATACAGACTAATTTTTGGAGTAGCTTTGTCCTGAAAACTTACAGTCTCCTTTGTTTAAGGTGATAACCAATGTACATGGAAAGTACAGCCTCTAAGCTGAAAATTTAAAAACCTATAATGGCAGAAAGAATCCTGTACTAACCTGCCTTTCCTTTTAAAAATCCACTAACTTTACAAAAATTCTTTAATATGAATGGAAGTAGGAAGATCCTCTGTGAAGCACGCAATGGCTTGTGCCACCTGTGGCCTTGTCTTGATCTATTCACTCACAGAATTTGATTTTCAAAGCAGCACAGGGATCTGCAGCTGTATATCTAATTCAGGGTATTTAAGTATGGTCAAGTCAGTCATTTTGTGAAAGAATAAATTCCCCCAACTCCATAGATGCTGTATTTATTTTCTTAAACATTTAAAGTGAGAGAGGAGATAATTTGCCTTTGCAGAGATTCCACAGAACCCAGTAAATTTACGTGTAGTTGCACTGGGAGTGAGCTTAGCCCATGTTTTTTATGCCTTTTCTGAATGATACAGGCAGAGTGTTTCGGAGTGAATCTAAGGGTAGTATTCCCAGCAATCTGCTTTATTGCAGCAGTGCAGCAAGGTATTGCCTTGTCCCCAGATAATTCCTCCTCTCTTCCCCAGTGAAGAGAGGAGTCAAGCAGAGCTCTGAGGTAGCTCATGTCGCATTTCCCTGAAAGTGAGCAAACTGCAATGGAGCCTTTTAAACTCCAAAGCGTGTTTTAAACTAAAACCACATAATTTAAAAAACACGAAACAGCAAACTTTTAAAAAGTACAGCTGTACTGGGGGACATGGGATAACACTTCCCCACAGGTGCTTTGTCTGCATGGTGGGGAGAAGAGGGAAGACAGCTTGCTGCCATCTTGTTCCCTGTTCAGACACCTGCAGTGGCTTCCCAGGCAACAGCAACTGCCACCCAGCCTCACCCATGACCCTTGGAAAAGTCCTGCTCTGCTATGGGTTGGCTTTGTGCTGGCTAACAGCTCCTCCTTGGCCTCCCCTCCCTGTTTTCCCAGGGCAGCCGCAGTGTTGCCTGGCCGGGCTGCCCAGTGGCTCTGACAGGGCGCTTCCTTCTGGAAACTTCCAGGTGGCCTGGAGCCACTGCCCTCAGGGCAAGGCCACCAGTGCATGGCCACCATGGTGTTTCCTGCTTCTCTTCTCATCTGTGCGCTGGGCTACACACTGCCACTGAAACCTGACCTCGTCGCGGCAGCCTGGCTCCAGAGTTCCTACATTCTGCTGTCCTTCACCTCCATTTCTGGCTTGTTCCATCTGCCAGGCAGCACCCTTGCCTTGCGTTTCACTGCATTCCTGTGGAAACTGCGACCGTCCAGCCCCTTTGCCTAAGCCTCTATCCACACTTGTACCATTTGGAGACTCCAGGCTAGGGAAAACCTCACTGAGACGGTGGCTGAGGCCAAGGCTGCTCATACAGCCAGTGCCGCATTTTGCTGCCCTGATGATACTGAACTCAGATTTGCAGCGGCAGCACCACAGCTCCCCGGGAAGGCTGTTTTCAGGGAGCTCTGAGAAAGGGCCATCAACAGGATTTTGGTCTCTCCCTTCACCCTCACTGCTCCTCTGACCTCCCATATGCTCTGATTCCGCTGGGGTCTGTAGCCTGGTCCTGGAAGGGAAGCCATCTCCCTGGCACAGCATGGAGGGCAAGCAGGGGCCATGTCCCGCTGCTGTGAAAAGTGCCCACCCTATCTTAATCTGGTGTAGGACTGCCATCCCCAGAGTGGTTGGTGAAGGGAGGTTAACGCTACACATCCATGGAATGAAAAGAGGCTTTCTGACTTTATGGGAGCCTGTGCAGCCTGGAAACAGCCTTGCTGTCCACATCATTCTTGGAGCTGCTTGTTTTGATGTTCAAGGTACCTTGCCAACAAGAAAGTGGAAGATCCTTGGAGTCTGTTAAAGTAATAAAAGTTTATTTTATTGAGTCATGATGGCATCGCATGAAACTTTGATCACTAACTCTATACTATGGGGCTGAAATACCTTTCTCAAGAAGATGAAAAGGATGGCTAATCCAGATGAGGGTCTGGAGGATAGTGCTTATTAGAGCTGAATCTGAGGGGCAGGTTGGGGCTTGCAGGCTGTGGGATTTCAGGCTGGGAAGGAATGGCATGTCTACCTGACCTCTTGAACTTCACAAGCCTTTCAAATTCACCTACTTAGGCCTGTATGGTGCCCACCAATATGTAGCTGAGCTAAAGCATAGCTTGTGCTTCATTTGCTTCATTGACGTGATTAATAAGCATGGCACAAAAGTTTTAACTAAATTCAGTATGTGAAACTGCTGTCTACTGTGTTGTGATAATTCAGCTTGCAGACACAAGAGCTACTGCTGGTTTTACTATTTGCCTTTGATGCCAATCTTTTTCTTCTCTTTTTGTTTTTTTGTGTTCCCCCCCTCTCCTTTTTCTTTTTTTTGGCACACACCGGGAGTGTTTGTTTTGTTCTCAGTCAGACATCTGGTGCCTATCCATTATCACCTTTTGGGAAAGTGCCTGATTTCCATCGGGCCAGAGTCTGTTTAGTTTGAGCTCTCTGGAGCTTGAACTAGCTCAGGAGTTTTGACTGCAGGGAACTGAGGAGTTATTTCAAGACCAGTACTGCAACATAGAAGGCAATGTAATTACACAGAAACAGGAGAGATCATGAACTTAAATCCACCTTTGAGACATTTAACCTCTGCTGGAGTAAATATATTGTGTTTTTTAATGGATATATAAAATACAAATGAAAACTAATATGCAAAAGAAAAAAAATCAGCAAGGCAAAAATCTCAGGATGATTGTGTAACAAATACGAAGCTAACATGCCCCTTTTTGGAAACACTCATCATGCTTTGATCCACCATTATGTTTATCTTGAAAACATATTGTTTATGTAGCAGATTATGCTGTTGGCTTCTGAGGTCACTGTCATATGGTGAAAAGTCCAGTTTGCCGTGAGTAGAAACATTAGGAAAAACCTTGTAGGTCAGCCAGTATAAAGTGGAGAGTCAAACTATTGCATGCTTTCCCTGGAATAAATGACTAGTTTGAGGTCAACACGTGCTTGAGGATGCCTGACAGTTAGAGAAGGTCACCATCTGTTAAAGGAAAAAAACCCTGAAGTCCAAATTTAAATAAATTATGTTAATCACCTTTTCTCAGAGGAGTCCAGTTTGCCCTCAGAGTATTAGCAATTATATTTCAGATTGCAGAAGACTACACAGTAAGGAGAATCTTGCATGAAGTAAGCAAGTACCATGAAACCCAGGTTTTAAGAGCCCTAGTTTAAATAAATTGAGCATGAAGCATATCTAGCAGGCTTTTCGAGTATTAGTGGGGTTTGGGCAATTGAAGGATGAATTAATTTGTCCTATTTGGGTAACAGATAGACATCCCAAGGCTTCCTTTAGAGTCAGTGAAGTACCACGGCTTTTTCCAGGGAAAGTGATTTTTTGTGACCCTCCCTCATGAGGATATAAATTACACTCAAGTAATCGAGTGCAACTCAAGCTCACAACTCTCTTAACACACATCATTATGGATACTTTATTGATCTCCGTAGACTGAAGAAAGAGCCTAAATGTTGATTCTCTATGACTTTAGAAGCTAATAATTTGACATCTAAATAGAGATGAGACGATTATGACCCCTGGTAAAACCTTGGAGATGTACTTTTCTGCATATTATGTGTCTAGAGACCCTAGAAAAAGAGATGAGGAATTTTCAATGGGCATTGTTCTTTGTAAGACTACAAAATATTTGCAGAGCTGAATTTTCCATTTCTAAACCTTTATGAATTTCACCTGGCTTCCACTTGCGGCTGCTGATTTCAGATAAAGTGAGCCCTTTTTTTCCTCTCCCTGGGAGTTAGAATCAATATATGCTTCACATAGACTGTTTTTATTTGTGATATGTGTAATGAGTAACCATAACCATAACATCACCATAGACTACCCTCTTGTCTGCATTTGAGAAGGCAAAAATTATGAGCATGCTACTTCGTCTGAGTAGTTCAGCTGCATCTTTGAATAGTAGTTTCTGCTTTGTTAAGAGATTTGTCTGCATCTAGGTAAAAATCTCATGGAAATTGATTGAACGGAAGTTCCTCAAAGCCTGTGAGGATATAGGCAATATTGACAAACACATGACTGATTTGAATGTGTTTTGAAGATTGCTATTCTTATGGACCAGTTAAGTAACCTCATTGGAAAAATTAAGCAAAATTGAAGGAGGGTACCTGATGAGGACTCCACAATGCATCTGGCATAACAAAAGCTCCAAATTAGAACTTTATGGTTGCCTCTTGGAAAAATAAACATGTATTTAGCATAGAAACCACAGTATACAATTAATTAATCTCCTTGGAATTCCCATACTGATTTGTGAATTCTGTTCAGAATTTTGGATTCTTAGTTCAGTACCTTCCTGACCATTTGTCCTGATTGCTAACATTAATTTTTTTTTCATAAGTGATGGAGGATGGTTTAGTCTGTGACCACTCCTTAGAGCAGTTCTCTGGCTCTGTCTGAAAGATACTCTGTCTGTTAGTATATTGTCTGAGGAAGGGCAGAAGAAAAGGGTGAGAAGAGTAAGAATCATCACCAAGCTAGCACATGGAAGAGAAGAATGTGTTACCACTAAGAAAGTTGTCTGTGAAGTCAGTGATCATTGATGAGTGACCTGGCTGTCTATGGGTAATATCCATGTTTGCTGCAAACAAATGAAGTCTTGAGTGGAAACTGCCAGCGTTCCTGTTCAGTTCATTGCCCAGTATTAGTAATCACACATTCATCACTTAATATTAGCAAAGTGATATTTCTAGTTCTCCTAGCTTTTGCTTTTGAACACATGATGTTATTTCACTCTATTTGTGTTCTATTTTCTGGATAGAGCTGTTGTGTCATGTGGTGACTGGTACCAACTGTATTGTTTGAACACTATTAGGCTCCTCTTTTCAGCAGGAGGACTGAAAGACTTATTTGAAGGATAATTAATTAGTGTCCCCTTTCGGTGATTCATAATCGCAAACTATGTTTTCATTATCAGTTGTAGATCTATCAGTATTGTATTCTTTAGGCAAATCCCTATCCACACAACATCTGACTGCGGATTCTCTGGCCCAGCTTTTACCCGTACTAGAGTGACATACACCATTAGACTACTTGGTTGTCATGCTGTTGTCCAGGAGCTTCTTGTGAATGGTTGCATTTTTTTCTTATGGTAGTATTTTTGCCATCTTCCTTCTACCAGTGTCACCCAGTATTCATATATATATATATATATATATATATTTTTTTTTTTGTGACTTTCAATTCCAGAACATTAGAAAAACCTTCTACGAGAATTTGCATTTGTTCAGGCTTAGCTTTTCACTCTACTGTTCTCTTGTAGTGCAAAAACTGGAGTAAAGGTCATGTCCACTTTAATTTGCCTTGCTTACTGTGTAATTTTCTCAGCTAGCCTGCTGGACTACAAGCAATAAGGAATTTAGTTACTGCTACGAAACAGCAATCATTTACAAACATACAAAATCCCTCAGAGACCAGTTGTACTTTATTATCTTAAATTTTTTTTTTCCAACTAGTAGGCTGTGTGAAAAGAAACCCTGAAACTGCAGTAGTTCCAACAGCTATGTTCCTGCTCTGGTTTTAATGATAGGTATTATACATAACCCTGTGACTCACTGTCCAGCCCTCCATAAACTCTGGTCCATGCAGTCTTAATTTCTGCATCCTGACATCTGTGTCCTGGTGTCCCTAACCCCTTGCTCCCACGAAATGAACTTACATCACTCCAGTGCTGTCAGGTGGATTTCACAGTGTCAGAAGCAAGATTTGTTCCAGTAAAATTATTCTGAGTTTGTGGAAACTCATTTTTAGTTTTACCTATATATATAAATTGCGACCCATTTTGAGGCATTGTAACTGCTGCTACCACTAGGGGTATAATTTATATTCAAAGTAACAGAAACAGCTTGGGAATGCAGATTCTATCATAACCAGCAGGTTGAGGGAGGGAATTCTGCCCCGCTACTCTGCTCTGGTGAGAGCCCACCTGGAGTCCTGCATCCAGCTCTGGAGCCCTCAGCACAGGAAAGACATGGAGCTGTTGGAGCGGGTCCAGAGGAGGGCCACAGAAATGATCTGAGGGCTGGAGCACCTCTGCTGTGAGGACAGGATGAGAGAGTTGGGGCTGCTGGGCCTGGAGAAGAGAAGGCTCCAGGGAGATGTTGCTGCGGCCTTCCAATACCTGAAGGGGGCCTACGGGAAAGGTGGGGACAGGCTTTTTAGCAAGGCCTATTGTGATAGGACAAGGAGTAATGGCTTTAAACTGGGGGAGGGTAGATTTAGACTAGATATAATGAAGAAATCTTTTACATTGAGGGTGGTGAAACATTGGAGTGGGGGGCCCACCCTGGAAACATTCCAGGTCAGGTTGGATGGGGCTCTGAGCAACCTAGTCTAGTTGCAGATGTCCCTGTTCACTGCAGGGGGGTTTGGCTAGACGACCTCCAAAGGTCCATTCCAACCCAAGCTATTCTATGATGCTACAGTTCTATCCTTTGTGTTGTCTTTGGTATTTGAGTCACAACATCTGAATTCCTGCAGGGGAATAGGTACATGTTTTCAGCTGCGTGTAGAGAGAAGCCTGACAGTTAATGGAAAATGACACATCCACAAAAATCGTATCAATTACAAATTCTTAGTTGTGACGCATATTGCTGGAACATTTTGTTTAGGAATCTGTTGCTATAATCTCAAGAAGCCGAACTGTGGAAATAGCACCCCCCCACCCCTGAATACCTTGTTCATACTGATGAAGTCCATTGTTTGGTGACTACAAGAATCATGCAATGGTTTTGAGGCACACCCTGTTCTTTAGGAACTGACAGATTCTCTGCAAGCTTTGGCAGGATTTCAGGTAATTTTGTGTCTCCTCATCACTTCCTCCACCGCAAGATTGAAATGTGGTCAAATGTTTGTTTTTTTTAATTTCCAGCCTCCAGTTCTTTCTCATAGTGCTGGAGTCACTTTTATTAGAGTGAAGTTAGGCTCCACTCCAGGAAATGATAGCTATTTTGCCCACAAGAAACTTTCTGATGACATGCTTATTTAAAATTATTTTCTCTATTCCGGAATGCTTGATTCCCTTCTACAACTGAACTTAGGATCTGGGAACATAATTTTTTCCCTCTTTTTATGTTCATTTATTCAAATCCTTGAAGTTTGTAGGAGATAACATCTTGTCACAGGCAGTCAGTGAGCCAACTAGAAAAGTCCTGCCCTCTATTCACAAACACTTGCTGTTTGTGAATAGAGAAGGACTCATGTGGGATATGATAGTGGCTGGTTGTCTTGGCCAGAGTGATCATGAAATGGCTGAGTTTAAAATGTTCAGTTTAATGATAAAAAAGAACAGCAGGTTTGTTAACCTGGACTTCAGGAGAGCAACCTTTAAGCCATTCAGGGAGCTGTTTAGCAGAGTACCCTAGGAATCTGCTTTTCAGGGCTTAGGAATCCATGGGTGCTGGTCAGTCTTTAAGAACCACCTTTCAGAAGCACAGGAGCAGGCAAATCCATTGTGTTGAATGTCAAGAAAGCAGAACAGAAGACCAGCTTGGCTGAACAGGGAACTCCTCGTGGAGCTCAAGAGGAAAAGGAAATGGTATGTCTCTGGGAGTGAGGCTGGGCATTGGAGAAAGGTTACATAGCTATGGTTTTTATGTGCAAGGAGAAGACAGAAAAGGCCAAAGCTCAATTAGAGTTGAAACTGGCCAGTGTTTTTTCACAGAACAAGAAAGGCATTTTTAAGTATGTTGATAACAACAGGAGGTCTAAAGGAAACATCGAACTGATACCACTGAAAATGGTCATTCAACTAATAGTGATGAAGAAAAAGCCGCGGCATTCAATGTGGTTTTTGCCTCAGCCTTTAATAACACTGACAGACCTTGGGCTGCCCAGTCAACTGACTTGGAGAACCATGACTGTGGGAACAGGGACTTTCTATTCACAGACACTGAAATTGCAAGAGACCAGCTGTGTCAGCTGAGTGACCACAAGTCCATGGGGCCTGATGAGATTCATCCCAGAGTACAGAAAGAGCTAGCGGATGTTCGGGCTGGTCCCCTCTTGATCATCTACCAAAGGTCTTGGGAGTCTGGGGAGGTCCCTGCTGACTGGAAGCTAGCCAAAATTATTTCAATTTACAAAATGGGGGTGCAGGAAGAGCCAGGGAACTACTGACCTGTTAGTCCAACCCCAGTTCCTAAAAAAAATTATGAAGATTATACTGAGTACTGTTCAAAGGCATTTAAAGAACTATGCATTCATCAGGCAGAGTCAACTTGGGCTCACAAAGGGAAAGTCCTGTTCAACTAATTTGATATCCTTCTATGTAAGGTCACCTGCCTAGTGGATGAAGGGAAGGTCGTGGATGTAGTTTTTCTGGATTTTAGTAAGGCTTTTGATACTGTCCCTCACAGCATTCTTCCGGACAAGTTGTCCAGCTGTGGGATGAGTGGGTTCATGATCCACTGAGTGAAGAAATGACTGAGGGGGAGAGCTCAAAGGGTTGTAGTCAATGGGGCTACATCTGGCTGGTGACGGGTCTCAGCTCAATTCTAGGGCCATTTGTGTTCAATATATTTATCAACAATCTGGATGCAGGAGTTGAATGCACCATTAGCAAGTTTGCTGATGATACAAAACTGGGAGGTGCTGTTGACTGTCTTGAGGGTCAAGAGGCCTTGTAGTTCTACAGAGATTGGAGCATTGGGCTGTATGATTAGTGGGATGAAATTTAACAAGTCAAAATGCCGGATTCTGCACATAGGACAGAGTAATGCTGGGCACAAATATAAACTGGGAAAAGAGTGGCTGAAGAGCAGCCCTGAAGAAAGGATCTGGGGTTGTTGGTCAGCAGCAGTCTCAACAGGAGCCAGCAGCTTGTCTGGGCAGCTTGAGGGGCAAATCCCATCCCGGGGTACATCAAGCACTGCATCACCGGCCAAAAGAGGAGATCGTGCCGCTGTAATCAGTGTTGGTGTGGCCTCACCTAGAGTGCTGTGTGCAGTTCTGGACCTCACCATTTAAGAAGGAGGTGAAGAAGGTCCTTGAATGTGTTCAGCAGAGGGCAACAAAGCTGATGAAAGGGCTGGAAGGAACGTACTGTGAGGAGCGGCTGAGGACTTTGGCCTTGTTTAGTTTGGAGAGAAGGGGGCTGAGGGGTGACCTCATTGTTCTCTGCAGAGTCCAGAGAAGGGGACATGGAGAGGGAGGTGCTGAGCTCTTCTCCCTGGGATCCAGGGATAGAACGTGTGGGAATGTTTCAAAGCTGTGCTAGAGGAGGTTCGGACTGGACATTAAGAAGCATTGCTCTACTGAGAGGGTGGTCAGACCCCGGAACAGGCTTCTCAGAGAGGTGATCAGTGCCCTGAGGCTGTCAGAGTTTAAGAGGCATTTTCACAGTGCCTTTAATAATGTGCTTTAACTTTTGGTCAGCCCTGAGTTGGTCAGGCAGTTGGACTAGATGGTCATTATAGGTCCCTTCCAACTGAAATAGTCTATTCTGTTCTAGTCTATTCTAAATTACTTTGAGATTTTGCTCGTAAGAAAATGGATGTTGCAGTATTTTGGACCCTTTTCCAGCAGTCATTAGGCTGGTTTTCGTGAGGAACTGCTGAAGAGCAGTTCAGCTTTGTGAATCAGGAGTAATTCTGCTGGAGCCAATGATTTTACTGTGGTTCCATTAGTTTCTAGAGACAGAGAAATAGATCAGTCTTAAATTTTGACTAGAGAAGGCATTTTAATAAACATGTAAGACATTCTCACAAGCAAAATTAAGTAAGACACAGCATCTGCTGTAAACAAGAAAAATGGCAATGTAGAATCGAGACGCAGTTTCTATATCATAACTACTAGTTCTCCGACACCAATAGTCTGATCCTGTTTCATATCCCTTCAGTAAGAAACAAAGTATCCAGGAGAAGTCTCAGGAAGCCCCAGAAATACAACAAGAATTAGAGGTGGACCTCTGATACAGGCAGTATGCCGCTATCCCTTCCAAACATAAAAGTTGTCCTGTGTCTTCAGTAATTCCCGCCATTATAAGAGAAATTGTCTATTATTTGGACCATACCATACCTTTTTCCACAGACAAACCTATGTTATCTGTTGCCAGAAGCCATTTTTTGGGGGCCTAATGGATTCACACGTAGCCGTAGATTTAGTTCAATGTTCAGGAATCACTCATAGAATCACAGAATCACAGGATGGTAGGTGTACCTACTATGATTAAGTGTCTACTGGAAATTTTGCACATTAGTCAAAAATGTCTAATTGTTAGAAAAGAGGCTAGAGCTGCAGGTGAAGGTGATTATATTTCCTTGGCCACAGCCTGTGCCAGTGTCATGAACTCCAGCCACAGAAAAAATTCTAACAGATCCAGTCCCTGGTTTTGATTCAGCTCTTACTTGCAGTCAGAGATAAATATGCATGTGATGATGCAATGCTCTGCCAAAGTATGTAAGATTGCTTGATCAGAGAGTGTCTTCTTAATATTGGCAATTAATGTAATCAGTAAATTTTTCCAGTATTCCTGACAGGCTATGTAAATGTAACTATGATTATACAGGCATCAGTTTGCTGACTTAAATGGAATACATCTAATTGATGCATCTCCAAGTGAATTGAAGTTGGGTCTTCAGACCTTTAAAGTGGAATTCATCTTGCAAATCGAGACACCTATATTTAGGTGGCTACATATAGGTGCCTGCTTGTAAATTGTGTACTTACATTTGTATCACAGCCAATAGGGCTGTAGCTAACCTAAAGCATACCCTAGCTGACCTTCAGCAATTCAAGACAAATTACAGCTCATATCCTTCAAATAACTTCTTAATAGATTACTCAGTTTCTTTGCAATTTTGATTCTTGTTCCAGATATTTTCCTAAGGCTATTCTCATGCTGTGAGCCTGGATACAGTGCATATGCTATGGAAATGAAGGAATATTTACAGAGGTTTTGATTTGTTATTGATTAGTAGTTCTCTTTCAGACTTGCATTCTCATTTCTTGCTCTTTCAAAAAATTTTTTGACAAAATGTAGTTTAAATCATGTAAATTTTAAACAGCTAGATAACTAATTAAAACCACAGCCATTTTGGACAACATCTTAATTTTCAGGTATATTATCCACAATATTTTATCAGAGGTTGAATTTGCTGTTAGATGATGGAAAAGCTTTGCAATACCATTGAGAATGATTAGGAGCACCAGTTTAGTAAACAGCTAGAGCTTTCACAGAAACTACTATAGTATCCCTTTTAACTTGATTAAATATGAAGTGAAATGTGCTTGGCTGGAGCATATATGCTTTGACTATAGTGCTTGAACCACATCGCAAAGGCAGAATTGAAACCATACGTTAATGGAATGCGGATATTGATGACAGGAAGGATGTGCTCATAAACAAATCACTGGAAGCCATATCTCTCTCCTCTTTCTGCTTGTTTCCATCTGCTGGTCAAGTACATCCCATGACTCCATCTGTATTAGTTACCGGAAATCAGCCTAGGAATATAGTGGGCTGCACGAAAGGTAACTGCATAAGCACTGCAGCAGCAGCAGCAGTAGCAGTTGAGACATCGTTAGGACAGATGTGAATTTGAACAAAATAAGTCTCCTGTGTGTGAGTGTACCTCCCTTTTGTCCAGGCAAAAAACTTTGTAGTGCCAACAGACATATTTTTCTGCTGTGACATTTAGTTACTGGCAAGAAGCACACAAGAAAATATTCAGCGTCAAGCAGTTAGCCTGTCTTCATACAGGTGGAGGAACAGCTGTATAATATATATTTGATTGATTCAATACAAGTCTCATCTGAAACTAAGAAAATGGATGCTGTGAGATGAAGTCTGAGAGAAAAGCTGTAGTCCTGACAGTGCAAATAGATGTTTTTGCAAAATGTGCATATTCATAATATACACAAATGAAACTGGCATCTATTTTGCTGCAACTCTGTCATTACAAGCAATGGAATTATTTTGCATCAAAACTCTTATTCACTAGAAAAGACTGAAGAGGCCTGGTAGTGAATTCATTAAACATTATATAAGACTCTTCACCATTTTAGAAAAGTTCCATGAAAGATATTTCATCTCTGCAGCCCATAACTCTCAGATGGCTCTCCTGTAAAACTGACAGTGCTTTAGACTCTTGTGGAAGAAGCCTTTTGAGGAGCTTCAGCATAAAGTAATAATATGAAATATCATTTTTCATGTTGAAGCAGGGGCAATCAATGAAATTGACCCATGATACTTAGAGAAGCCTTGTCTTCAATTTGTTGGTGAGCGGGTCCTGACCTTGGAGATACATGATGGTTGGTCAATGATGTGAGTTAGTGTGTATCTCTTAGCTGGCTTACAGAACCTGTTAATTGTAAGTCTATTATCAGCAAATGATGGGACTGAGAGGACTGTAGGGATAAAGGATTGTTGTATCGTTTAAACACTGGGATGTTGCCCTGGAAAACTGTCCTTTCTTCTACCACAGAGTTTGTTTTTTTGTATAAGCAAGTATTATAAAATCTGAGCGTTAGTCAGACTTTCCACTCATGGATGATATTCTCGGATTCCTCAGCCTCTGGGTACCCAACTTAGCACCAGTTAGTTTTGGCGTTTCTATCTGCAGCTAAAGTTGAAGAGCATTATATGGCCAACTACTCTAAAAAGTAGGTGTGAGTCTTAAATTCAGTTGTTCCAACTCAATACATATGTTTGACCTTCACAGCTGGTGTATTCTATTTATTAATCTCTTGGGAACAGGATATCATAAAAAAAAAGAAAAAGTAGAGTACAAACACTTCTCCAAAAAGATGATGATTAGATAGTAGTTATTTCTAAAGAACGACTTTAAATACTTAAAGGACATATTTTTAAAAATATTCTGACTAATGGATAAGCAGTGTGCCTTTCAGAATAGATTAACAAAATTTAGCTGTGGGATATTTTTATTTGATTCTGCTTTTGTTTTAATGCAAGAGTATTCTGGTTTCCTCCTGGCAGTTCTTAACAGAATTAAATTTTTTTTGGATGTCAAAAACCAGATAGGTCCTGTGAGAATACCCAAGGAAAAAAAAAAGATAGATGAAGTCTTCTGTATTTAATGAATGAAGATCTTTATTTGTGAAAAGACTGACCTACTAGTCAGATATGGCAGGCTGGGTCGTGTTCTAGGTAACTTTTTAGAGCAAAGAGGAAGAGTAATATTGCCAAGAAATGTAGGACATCAAGAGAAATAACATTGACAATGTGCTGGATTTAGCGAGAACTGTTTAAGATTCCTCTTTTGTACCATGTACATTTAGCTTGCTTTCATATGCTGCCTGTTCTGCATTCAGTGAACTGAAGAAATTCCTGAAGGTAGGATTTTTATTCTCTTTTGGGAAAGTAAGCAAAAGTAAGCAGTTACATTGACTCACAGTCTCAACAGGTGCCCAGATTGCTGGAATTGCCCAGAAATAGCTGTTGCGTTAAGACAGAAAAAGCCATTATAAGCACATCTTTCTTTCTATGAACAAATATAATCACTCAGTGCTACCATGTCAAGCAAAAGTTACACGAAATAACTCAAGCATTTCCTTCACTGAAAATATCTGAGATTCCTGCCTGGGTACTTTATGTAGAAGGGATCAGAGGATGTGTTTTCCGTGTCCCCCTGCACCCTAAACCCAGGGAAAAAAAAAAAAAGATACTGAAAACCCCATGCAAGTCTGCAGTAGCAAGACAGCTGGCAAATAGCAAATTGGTGGAGTTTGCTTGCATGAAGGAACCTAAATCTACTCAATTTTGGGGGCTGAACAGTAGATACCCCTCTAACGTCTTCAGTTCATCCTCAAAGTACAAACAAGATTTCAGCTGATTTGTAAACATGAATGCAGAAGATCCAGCTGTGGGAGGAAATGACTAATAAGGAATGCATGACAACTTGACTTACTGTTGACTTCTCGAGTGACCAGTTCAAATAGCCAGAGGATGTGTTAACTAAACCAACAACCAGATTCCAGTGGGTGGAGGTTATGACAACATTTGTCTTTCCAATCCCATGCCTGCCAACACAGACACAGGGCAGATTTCTGCTGTTTCTGAAGACTCGCTGACACATGGAGCAGCCTCAAAGTTTGAGTAGCTCATTTTATCTTTGGATTGTAAAAGATACAGAGTGAGGCAGAGGAAGTCACATAAAGAAGTGAATCATAAATAGCTCTAAAACCGTACTGCTTTTACCGATTTCATTTTCATTTAGAATAGGTTGTAGATTATGGCACTTCCCTAGCAGGACAGAAACACAAGGGTTTATCTGCACTAAGTCATTAATTCATTCAGACAAGTTCATACAAAATATTTAAAGGAATTATTATGAACCTTCTTTGAGGTTCCCAACAAGACCAGCTTTTTCTTACCGGAGTATTGTAAAGGGACCTAATTTGCAGGCTTAGACAGGATTCTAGCTCTATGAGACTTGTGCTATGCTTTAACAGGATCATACAGGCTACGGATTTTTTTTATGGCAGAAGGCATAGGAATCACTTTAGAAACTCCTATTTCAGTCACTTCCCTCTTGTTTTAGAAGACTAATAAAAAAAATGGCCCATCATCATCACGTGCCAGCATGCTATTGATAAATAGCCACTGTTTAAGCACCTCACAAAAAAAATGACCTTTGCATCCTTTCACAGTAATGGCAAATTAGGCACATAGCCTTCAGTTTTGTAGTGTCAGGCCATTTCATGTGAATGAATTTTATCCTCAGAAAGCTTCTATGAAATTTGAAGGTATTTCTTCATATTTTTTGTTCAAATTAAGGCAGAGTGTTGTGAGATAGTTGCCTTCTGTTGCGTAGAAAGTCTAAACTAGAATTGTGCTCAGGTCACCCAGGTGCCAGAGTGCAAGGAAATCATCCTTACTGTTGTGTTATCCTTTGTCAGTTTTGCCATTTACTGAACACACAGATCATGTGTGGTCATGAAAAATAAAGACAAGAACTCCTAAATTCATTCTGAAGCAGGTTAATTTCTTTCTGTCTTCAGTCACATAACTTTGAAACCAAGCATTTCACTTTTAAAATTATAAGGAAATTGCTTTTGGCTGGGACATAGACCTCAATTTTCTTGCTTATTCTGGTTATTGCTTTTCCTTTAAATAAAGCATTTGGAATATGGAACAGTTATATTGATGCCTGGAATTCTAGCAGATCCCTGACTCTTGAGATTAATTTCAATATGCCAGCTTCAGCTGTGTTAGCAAGAGTTTGAGACACTTAAGAGGAGCAATAATATAGCTGGTGTCCCATTTCGATTTCTGTTTCATTACTCCAGACACAGTTCATGCAGCAATCAGATATACACTATTCCTTCAGACACTAAAACTCCATAATTCTGCCTCACTAAAATATACGCTTGTCTTGAAAATTGTAAGATTTAATAAAATGCCCCCTGGGATTTTACATTTTCTGCTTCTTGAGTCATCTGATTCAAGGTGTTCAGGGTTTTTCTCTGAAGGTAGAAATGCCAAGATAAACATGATTCTTAAAGAAACAGCAAGGTTTTCACCTGTTCCTTTTACTCTCCTACCCAGCTCCGTGCCTGAGGAAGTGACAACCAATACTGTAAAACTAACAATAAACTTTTGATTTGGACGTGATCTGGCAATTCCCTAGTAAAAGCTTAGTTTTTCATACAACTTCAAAGCTGTATTTGCTTATGTAAGTAAAAACTACACAGAACAGGTAGCGATGATTAAATACTTGTTTGTTCTTTATTCCGTAGTAAATGAGGGAATAAAGAGTGCCACTGAATTTAATGCAAAGTTATTGGTGCTTTAAAAAATGAATATTATCTTAGCATTTTCCAGCACAAATCATCACAGCAGCATTTGCTGGTCCTGTTATCTGTCGATGAAAGTTACGTGCTTTTATTTTCACAGGGTTCATGTAAACTTACTGATTGCTCATAAAATTTGTGTGTCTTTTCCCTAAGAACTGTTTGTGTGTTACAGCTGCCCCTGTCTGCAAAGTTCATTGTTAGTTGATTGGTGACCTAATGTCCATATTTTTTTAGAACCTGAATCTAGATCACGTACACCTAAGTTTAAACTTTCATTTATTTAATGCTTTTTCTCTTTAATGTTGTGTCTTGCTTCCAGACTAAATTAGATGGACAAACCCTGGAAAAGTATTTGACAATTAATTCTTTTTGCTACTTCATAGTGTAGTTCAAAACGGTCATATTTTCAAAGCTTATACGTATAAAGTTATGTGTGTTTCTCTTAGCTTGCTACTTGCCCACCAGTAGATACCCAGGCTGAAGTGTTCTTAACTGTCTCAGCAAAAAGGACCTTCCCATACAAACTTGAATTTAGTGTAATTTCCTGAAAAAAATGTCAAAAATTGACGTAGTTATAGTACATAATCACTTTGGAGGTTTTCCACTATTGGAAGTCCAGATAACAGATGTACGCACCTGAAAGGTTCTGGAGCAGTCCAGTAGGAATCAGCTTCCTATTCCATCATCTTTATGCACAACCACAGGGAGAAACTTATAAGTAATGCTCTGAGGTGGCTATTAATTGCTTCACTTCTGAAGGTGGAAAAGATAAAGGCTTTGGCCTGTCTCATAAATTGTCACTGTCTGTTACAATTTCTTTCATATTTTCTTTCTGTTTTGTTGCGTTTTCTTAGGTGGATTAATATTGGTTCCTACTTGGGCATCACAGGAACACTCTCTTGTTAACTTCCCAGCCAAGTAAGAAAGTTATCCATCAATACAGAGAACACAAGAAAGAAGAAATTAAAGCTAGAATCTGACTTCCTGCATAAGTCACATGAGGCATGAATCTCAGACAGTATAAGGAGCAGTTTCTAAACTGAGAAAAGCATCTAATTATAGGACTTTGTTGTATTTATTAAGGATCCACGTATGTCACGGTGGTTTTATTAATGACTGTAATTGTGCTTTGGAGAATAGAAATTACTGTAAACTTCATTGTTGGAATATAGCACTGATATAAAACAGGCCATACAGCTAGGCAGGCGCAATCTAGGAGGTTCCTACAGAGCATCGATGATAACTTTCTGATGCAAGTGGTGGAGGAACCAACAAGGAAAGGCGCGCTGCTGGACCTCGTGTTAACAAACAAGGAGGGACTGGTGGAGGATGTGAAGGTTGGAGGTAGACTCGGATGCAGTGACCATGAAATGGTTGAGTTCAGGATCCTGCGTGGAGGAAGCAGGGCGATAAGCAGGATCAAAACCCTGGACCTCAGGAGGGCTGACTTTGCCCTCTTCAAGGAGCTACTGGGAGGAATCCTGTGGGCCAGGGGTCTCGAAGGCAGGGGGGTCCACGAGTGCTGGTCGCTCTTTAAACAACACTTCTTCCATGCACAGGAGCAATGCATCCCCCTGAGAAAGAAATTTAGCAAAGGAGGCAGGAGACCTGCATGGTTAAACAAGGAGCTTCTAGCGGAGATCAGGCAGAAGAGAAAGGTCCATGGAATGTGGAAAGAGGGACAGGCCACTTGGGAAGAGTACAGAAACGTGGTGAGAGCACGCAGGGATGTGACGAGGAAGGCCAAGGCTCACCTGGAATTGAAGCTGGCAAGGGATGTCAAAAACAACAAGAAGGGCTTCTTCAACTACATCAGCAGCAAAAGGAAGGCTAGGGACAACGTGGGGCCGCTGCTGAATGAGGCGGGTGTCCTGGTGACGGAGGATGCGGAGAAGGCAGAGCTACTGAATGCCTTCTTTGCTTCAGTCTTCAGTGCTAAGACTGGCTCTCAGGAATCCCAGGCCCCAGAGGTAAGAGAAGAAGCCTACAAAGAGGACGACTTTCCCTTGGTTGAGGAGGACTGTGTGAGGGATTGCTTAAGCAATCTGGATGTCCACAAATCCATGGGCCCCGATGGAATGCACCCACGAGTGCTGAGGGAGCTGGCGGATGTCATTGCTGAGCCACTCTCCATCATCTTTGAGAGGTCTTGGAGGACAGGAGAGGTGCCCGAGGACTGGAGAAAGGCAAATGTCACTCCAATCTTCAAAAAGAGCAAGAAGGAGGATCCAGGGAACTACAGGCCGGTCAGCCTCACCTCCATCCCGGGAAAAGTGATGGAGCAGCTTATCCTGGAGGCCATCATGAAGCAAGTGGAAGAAAAGAAGGTTATCAGGAGTAGTCAGCATGGATTCACCAAGGGGAAATCATGCCTGACCAATCTGATAGCTTTCTACGATGACATGACTGGCTGGGTAGACGAAGGGAGAGCCGTGGATGTTGTCTACCTTGACTTCAGCAAGGCTTTTGATACAGTCTCCCATGATATCCTCCTAGGGAAGCTGAGGAAGTGTGGGCTGGATGAGTGGTCGGTGAAGTGGATAGAGAACTGGCTGAATGGCAGAACTCAGAGGGTTGTCATCAGCGGCGCTGAGTCTAGTTGGAGGCTGGTGACAAGTGGTGTCCCCCAGGGGTCAGTACTGGGCCCAGTCTTGTTTAACTTCTTCATCAACGACCCGGATGAAGAGTTAGAATGTACCCTCAGCAAGTTTGCTGACGACACCAAACTGGGAGGTGTGGTAGATACACCAGAAGGCTGTGCTGCCATTCAGCGTGACCTGGATAGGCTGGAAAGCTGGGCAGAGAGGAACCTGATGAGGTTCAACAAGGGCAAGTGCAGGGTCCTGCACCTGGGGAGGAACAACCTCATGCACCAGTACAGGCTTGGGGTGGACCTGCTGGAGAGCAGCTCTGCGGAGAGGGACCTGGGTGTCCTGGTGGACGACAGGTTAACCATGAGCCAGCAGTGTGCCCTGGCTGCCAAGAAAGCCAATGGGATCCTGGGGTGCATCAAGAAGAGTGTGGCCAGCAGGACGAGGGAGGTTCTCCTTCCCCTCTACTCTGCCCTAGTGAGGCCTCATCTGGAGTACTGTGTCCAGTTCTGGGCTCCCCAGTTCAAGAAAGATGAAGAGCTACTGGAGAGAGTCCAGTGGAGGGCTACGAGGATGGTGAGGGGACTGGAGCATCTCCCCTACGAGGAGAGGTTGAGGGAGCTGGGCTTGTTCAGCCTGAAGAAGAGAAGGCTGCGAGGGGATCTTATAAATGCCTACAAATATCTGAAGGGTGGGTGTCAGGAGGATGGGGCCAAGCTCTTTTCTGTGGTGTCCAGCGACAGGACACAGGGCAATGGGCACAAACTGAGGCACAGGAAGTTCTGTCTGAACATGAGGAAGAACTTCTTCCCTCTGAGGCTGACGGAGCACTGGAACAGGCTGCCCAGGGAGGTTGTGGAGTCTCCTTCTCTGGAGATATTCAAGACCCACCTGGACAAGGTCCTGTGCAGCCTGCTGTAGGTGACCCTGCTTCGGCAGGGAGGGTTGGACTAGATGACCCACAGAGGTCCCTTCCAACCCCTACTATTCTGTGATATTCTGTGATATTCTGGTTTGCTTATAGAATGCCTTTTACAAGTGTCTAGAGTAGATGCTTGTGCATTCTGAAATTTTTGTATATTCTACTTTAAGCTAAAACTAAACTGGAAAGACACTAAAATCAGATGTGCTAATAGATCACAAGGAAAGAAGTTATGTTTTTCTGTCTGTCCAGAATCAAGGACATGAAAAACCTTAGAGTGAGACCTAAGAAGGAAATGAATTTTACAAATATACAACAATAAAAAACAGATTAGCAAGTCTGTCATCTGAACCTCTTAAGGGCTGAAGTTCATATTTTAGGTGGCAGTTCACATTTATTGCTGCTTCATCTGATCTGAGCTGCTGTTTCCAGAGGAGAAAATTGCATATATATATATATTTATATTTTTTCTCTTCTGTAGTATTTCGCAGAGCTATGTGACACGAGTTTGAAGGAAACAAAGTTTTTAGATGTGTAAATACAGAAAAAAAATACCCTTTGCTTGGTTTTTTTTGAGTGGAAGTCCAAAGTCACATATCAGCTACAGCAATGAGTTTGTATTCTATTTTATCTCTGCTCTCTGTTTTTTTGTATTTGATGACTTTTGCTTTAGTTTGCCTTATGGTCATCAAATAAAAGTGAACAGTCATCACCAATTCGTGTCTAATCCTGATGATGTGCTTATACACAACTTAATGTATTAGATGTGGGAAAGTCTGTAAAAATCTGTAATGATTTCCTAATGTGTGAAATCAAGCATAGTAGAAAATGACTGTAGAAACTGATCTGATTTTGGCAGAGGTATGGCTAAAAGGTGGAGCTCAAAATGTGGCGTTCGACCCTTCTGTATTGCCGAAGTCAGCTGTTGTACATGGCAAGCTAATCACACCTCTAATTTTCAGTACTGAAACTTCCTTTTCTTCATGCACAGTTGAAAAAAAAATTATTTTTAAGAGAAAAAAATGGTGTTTTCTTCTCAGATGATGAGTGCACTGATAAATGCTGTATTTCTTGAACATGATATACTAAGTTTTGTCAAATATCGTTTTTCCAGTGACTGGTGAACTTATAGCAAGGGTATTTCACAGACTGGCATGACAGCCAAATATCTGTGATAACCTTTAGGATTGCCAGTTACCTGTTCCTCTCTGCTCCCCTCCATTCCTGCCATTTAGTTTAAAGTTTCCAGGCACTGAGACTGTTCCCAACCAGCATGATGTGACCCTTGTCTGTACTAGTAAACCGTCTTAATCTTAAAAATAGGGTCGTGACCTGCAAGCGGCCTTTGGGAAGTGGTGCTTGTCTATCTGTCAGGTTATGCTTTTCTGGGCTTGGGCAGTTGATGACCTCCAAAAATTCCAGGAAGAGGACTGTGATTGTAGTATTTGAATGTAATTATAAGAAATGCCTTTTGTGCCTGTTCTTTTTTGTGCAGGAAATGTGTCTGTAGCAGACTAAAATTGTGGTGTGATCTAACAACCACCACAAAACTCACTAACTTCTAATTTAAATGTAAGACTTCTTTCTTTGACCTTGACTTTCTATCGCTGACCAAGATGTATAGGTTAATACAATACAGGTAATGTAGGATAGCACACAAACAATTCCAAACCCAAACAGTCCTCTGTGTCTACAGCTCAGCTAGGAGAAGGCAGCAGAACAGACGTGAGACTGTCAACCATGTTTCTCAATATGTGGCTAAAAGATACTCACATACAGCACTGATAGGTTTGAGCAGACCTGCTTCTGGTATTTTGCAGGTCTGTTATAGCTTGGGTTATACCTGTTTTCTACTTGTGAGATAAGCAGTGTAGGTTTTCAGCAACTTCCTTCAAGACCATGGCAGTAGGAAAGCTCATTTAACATAGCTTTGGAAATTCTTTGTATTATAATATCATCTGTACTAGCACAAGCAGTCTTGAATCATAATTTATGATGTATTTTGGAACTCGGTATAGCTCTGCACTGTGACTCTGAAGTAGCACTTTCCCTTCTTATAAAACTTCAAACAGTGGGAAGCAAGTTGCTCGGACACAGCCTTACATCAGTCTCTGTAGCTTCAGCTTCTTGATCACCTGCCAAAAAAACCCCAAAGATTTCGAAGTCAAGTTGCAAAGTAACTTCAATTGTATGGACCCACTGTCCAAAAGTATAAAGCTTTGGGAAGTAAAAGGAAGACTTACACTTATATTGCTTTTATCTTAGAGCAGTTGAGATGGTAAGCACTGAAAACTGGTGCACTTTAGAAAGCGCAAAAGAAACTTCGTGATAAAATATGGGAAGTATTCCTTAGATGAAATAAAAATAATCCTGGGATTTCTATAAGGTGTGAAGGAGTCCTAGTGATCGGAAAAGCAGACACTTCCTCCTAGTTGTTTTCTTCTACCCGATTGTTTTCCATTTGAATATTCTTTGTTCTTTCTTTGCTCTGTGTCTGTTTATGTTTGTTTTCTTGTTCTGCTTATTTTCTGCGAGTGACTTTTAATTCACTTTTATATCAGGATTATCTCCCTCTCTCACTCTTCTAGAAAGAAAGCAAATATGACAACCACAGTGTTTGAGTGGGCTTGCAGTTAAATAGAGTCCTTCCATTCTTTCACAAAACACGAAGTACTGGATTCACTGATCTTGGTTACACTTTCTGTAACTTGCCAGTGAGTACTGAATGCAGCCTCTCAGCAGATGCAATAATGGTTATGAACTTAGTTTGTGTCTTAAACTTTTCCATTTCCATTCAGGCTCCATTATTTCGGGTTTTAAATCTTCCACAAATTTGGTTTCTTCTATTCTTGACTGTGTTTTTCTCCTTCTACAGTAGGAGGTAGGATACAGAGTGGCAGGAACAAATACTTAATTAGATATTAAAGCTAATAATATTTTCAGTGCAAGAAAAAGACTCATGGAAATAAAGGGGTCATCTTTTCATATATTATTAAGCTAGTAGTTTTTACTAGCTAAAACCTTAGCTAACAAGTTGTGTTGATTCTTAGGAAATGAAAATCACAGAATCACAGAATCACAGAATGTTAAGGGTTGGAAGTACCTCTGTGGGTCGTCTAGTCCAACTCCTCTGCAAAAGCAGCGTCACCTACAGTAGGCTGCAGAAGAACTTGTCCACGCGGGTCTTGAATATCTCCAGAAAAGGAGACTCCACCACCTCCCTGGGGAGCCTGTTCCAGTGCTCCGTCACCCTCAGAGGTAAGAAGTTCTTCCTCATGTTCAGCTGGAACTTCCTGTGCCTCAGTTTGTGCCCATTGCCTCTTGTCCTGTCGCTGGGCACCACTGAAAAGAGTTTGGCCCCATCCTCCTGACACCCACCCTTGAGATATTTATAAGCATATATTAGGTCCCCTAATAAACTTCTTGCTTTAGTGTTAAAGTCCTGTGCAAATGGAAGACCTATTAAAACCATTTCATCATTTGTAGCTTTTAATTTAGCCAAACCTCAGTGATTAAATTATCACACACGATGTAAGCCCAGCAGCAAGTCATCCAGCAATTTAATTCAGGCTAAAATCTGCCTTGTCATTCCAAGAACAGTAATATCTTCCTTTGCTTCAATAACTTCAGTCTCAGGCAGACATTTTGGACACCACCTGCTGTGCAGTTTTGGTGGACCTGCAACACACCAGGCTGCAAGGTTTTTCTCCTTGCATTTTAGTATCTAGTCGCTTTTTTAAAAAAAATCGTTCTACAATAAAGGAAATAATTTTTATCAGTGTGTTTGAGATTTTCACCACATTGTTTTCAGGGACTGCATGGAGTGTCTCTGTTGTACTTCAGCTGGAAAATATAAGTTTGGCCAACATATTTTACTGTTTAACAATGACACAGGCAACTGAATTTGCCAAAGCATCTTCAAGAGACAAGGGAATAGGTCAAGATGGAAATAAAAACAGAGTTTAATGTTGTGAGTTACAGTCCATCTCTATATACCATTCTGTTAAACATGTTTTCACAGTCTCCTGTGTTTTGAAAAATAAAAGGTATACCGATTTTATACTTTTATTCAAAAGAAAATAATTCATTTTCTAATTATCCTGTACAGAGTACGTCAGGTGTGTTGCAAACATCCATAGAACTCCTTAGAAGCTGTGTTAAGAACTGTAGAGCTCAGTACAAAATGGAATTCTTCTTAGTATCATTAATTTGTTCCTGTGGTATGGGTAGTTATCGTCAGGTAACGGATCAAAGTATTTCAGTTCACCCAAGCCCGGGGATGCTCTGTAAGGAAAGACTGCGTAGTTGTGACTAATTAGAGTTACGTAGAAGAGAGGGCATAAATAAGTTTGTTATGTTCTTTAAAAATGTCAAAGGAAAATAAGGAAAATGATTTCCTTATTTAAAAAAAAGGAAATAAACTCTTTTCTTAAGTTGATATGTTGGTGCAACAGTATGGGAAAATTAAGGTGAGCAGGAAAAAGAAATCCTGCAGTTTCTAAAGACAGGTAAATCCTAAAGCAGAGCTTTTGGGCATAATTCTGGGATTTCCATTACAGAATGCTTTAAAAATTGGGTCCAAAAGGCATTACTGAGGAATGATAAAGGGAAGAGCTATTTGTGGTTTAGGCAATGGCTAGAGGATTAGAATCCTCCCCAGGTCTTTTGGACTGTACTTACAGGGTTCTATAGCACGCGTGACAATTTTGCCTCAAGGTGTGCGCCTTGAATCATAAATACTCTATGTAAATATATTTGCATATACAAACATAAATACTGTTCCCACCTTTCCATTATCTCAATATTTTTGTTTTTGAAGATGCTCAGTTTCAGGAAATTAATTGGGATGTTCTGCAGTGTGATTTCAGGTTACATTGTTGCTTGCTTGAACAATGTTCACTGAAAGATGCATGACTTTTAGTATTGACCCATTTTTTAAGAAAACAGGCAGATTTTGCAGTTCTAATAGATCAGAATAAAATGATAGCATTATAGTGCTTGGTTTAAAACATTTAGCTGTGACCAAGAGCTATTAATTTTACAAGTAGAAGTCTTATCCCTATAGTTCTTTGTTTATATTTTCAGGCAAATTAAATGCAAATTTAAATATTTTCTTGAGAAATTTAATGTTGCATTGCTTGTTTATTGCACAGAAATCAACTACACTGTGTGGAATTTCTTTTTCCATTTCTACATTGACTGGCCAAATCCTGCAGACGTGTGAATAATCCTACATACACTGAACGGAGAGATGCTCTTTTTAGTCTTTACGTAGTGAGGAATGGCCATAAATATATGAATTCCCGTCTTCTTCCATCTGTGTCTTTTGTGAGTCATCTGTCAGGGAGATGGTATGAAGACTATATCTAGGTAAGTTGAAGGAAAAGGATAATAATTTTTAAAGCAAAGTATAGCCTGGTTATAGGTTGTCTTTTAGTGCATGCCTTTTTTTAGTGGCAAGCAATGCTATGATCTGGCATGGTCTTGAGCCAGAATGGTTCAGAGCAATGTTCTCTTCAACTGACAATACTGCAGCTTCGCTGAGATGGCTGTAAGCACTTGCATCTGACAGCATAACTACTGCTTTGCAAGCAACTCCATTCAGTTGAGTGGGTGAGGAAGAAAGCAGTCCAAATTTAATTTGGTTGCAGTAAGGACTGAAAGTAAGAACAAAAGGGAGGAAGTGGGGAGTCTTTGCATGTAATTAAAGAAGTGTTGAAAAATGAGAATAAGAACTGGATGTAATTAAACAGCCTGAAGTGAAGTGGCAGTAAGTGAGAAGGAAAAGGGTAGAAACAAGAAATACACGCAGAGAATTTTTATAGGGATTACTGTTGACTGTCAATCAGTTCTGCTAGAATTCTAACAGAAAGAGAGCCTTTGAATAGGAATGGACTAAATGGGTGAAAAACACCTGGAAAAGGTAAGAAGAAGAAAAATATGAAGACAAACAAACAAATTGAATGTTCCATTCTCAAATTGCTAAACAAAACTGCCTTAAAACATGACAGGAAGATGAAAGAAAATCACCCAAAAGGTTCTTTTTCATTCAAACCACAAGACTTCCATAAGCTATGATGGGATCCTCATATATTTGCCCTTTTGCACGCTGAAACAGTGCTGAAGCTGTAGGCATGGACGCAACAACAGTGCAAAGCAGTACAGAAGTGCTTTAAAGACTGAGTTATTCCCCACTCGGTAATAAGACATTTGACATATTTCAGAGAATTATGATGTGGTTGTAAAAATATTTTCCCAGTCTGACATGTAGGTGTGCAATCCAGCAGCACGTTTGTTTTCATAATGCTTGAGAAATTGAGAATTACAGTAGTACAAGTGAAAAAACACGAATAAAACTTTGAAAAAAAAGGAAGTTACTGCTTTTAGATGTTCTTTCACACTTCTGTAACTCATATATTGTATTGCGTTTTGAAATGTAATTTTGCAAGCCTCCCAATCTGCGCTGTAGTGGCTGTGGACTGGTACTTTTGGTTACTCGGGGAAACAAATGTTTTAAAATAACTAAATACATCATTTTGGAAAAGCTGCTTCTGCACATGTTTAGCCACAACACACTCACCCAAAAATCTCAGACAGTTTTAAAACTGGAACATGTGGAACCTGCGTCAAGACATATAATAATAAGCCACAACAAGGCTGCATATAAGTGGATTGCTGGTATACTTCTTGGATGTGATGTGAACCTGGAGACCACAGGCTAAGAGACTTCAACATATTCAGAAGTGTGTTAATAGCACACTGCTGTACATCTTGACATGATTAATTGGTATTAATTGTGGCTTGCTGCTAACAACTTTCATTCAATTTTTTAGAGTTTCATATACTGCATCTTTTCACTACGAATAATAAAGATCAGTAGAAGAATAAGAGAAAATATAGCTGTGATTTTCAATATACTCTCTCATTTTTAACAGTGTGTCTTCTTAGCTGTCTTGCTTATTCAGTCCCTTTTTGATTAACTCTTTTTGCCTCATGAAGACGGACTGTCCTCTCAGTAGTAGTTTAACAGCTATTATTTAAAAAAAAATCAACGGCCAATTTGGAATATTGAAGAAATCTACTTCAGCTTTTCTTGTGTGAATTTAACTGTATATTAATGTTCCTTCTTATTATGGACTCACTGTTATATTTCAGTGTAATTTCCACATGATAGAGGTTTAAAACTGCCTTACACTTAAGGCTCTGTATATGCTTCAGGTAGATTTAACTTGCTGAAAATACACAGTCTATTCAAAAGCACTTGCCTTCTCAAGGGCAGAACAGAACTCCTCTTGGCTCTCTTGTTCTTGAGACTGTATGTAAGAAGTAGTAGAAGCAAGGTTTTAGACTTCAGAATAGATATATTCTTAGAAGTGACTTCTACAGGGGTGTCCAAGGTGTGGACGTCTCAAAGGTATTTTGTCATCTCCCTTACTCTTTCTGTTTATGCTTAGTTAAAGAAGTGTAAATTTTGTGGAGAAGCTGTGTATATAGTTTTCTGCAAAATTCTTCCCACCGAAACTGTAGACTGGTGAAACTATGCGTCACTTGATTTGGGTTTTTTTGTTCATGGCCACAGAAGTGGCCTGTGTCCAAAGAATGCTCAACAGTATATCTGAAAGTACACATTTCATTTTGCTGGAAAACTATGGGTGAGATTTTTCTCACCTGTTCTCTGAGTGACTGCCTCTGACGGTTAATAGGAGATTGTGACCTCTGGACGGTGACTCATACCATCCTAAAATGTAACTTTGTACACTGAGTAAAGAGGGCTCCCAGTTGCCCTTTAGATGGCTAAAAGATAAACCATATGAACCTCTATCTATAAAACTGTTTGTATCATCTGAGCTAACAGGTTGAAGAATGTACTTCAGGAAAGAGTTTCCTATCTAGCACACTTTTTATTTAATTAAAATGTAGGAAAACCAAAGTTATATCATCTCTGAAAAGGAAACGGAAACTGCAAATGTATCTGCTGAATGAGATAGAACCAGGATCAAAATAAAGTTTAACTATTTACATCTTCACGGTTTGACAGAGTGTCCATTATAATTAATGTAAAATAAAACCACAACATTGTAGTATCCTTCCTGTAAAGGAGGATACCGTTCTTCCAGAAGTCATAAGCAAATACCAGACTGGCTAATATCACTTCATATGATACGGATCAATATTTGCATACTGCTTTTCCAGTAGTATGAAATTATGCTAACTGGTTTTATTGCAATGGTTCTCTTAAATGGATGAAAACAGTATACATGTGTTCTCAAATTGTAATTCATTTTTAGAAGAGTTTTAAAAAAAAGAGTTTATTTTAATAGGCCATAATCTGCTAATGTCTAGAAAGCAAGGCTTCATCTTCCGGGTTGCCAGCCTAACCGTGTATTCTTTGTAGAATACCTGGCTCAGCATAGAATCATAGAATCATAGAATGCTTTGGGTTGAAACGGACATTTAGAGGTCATCTAGCCCAACCGCTCTGCAGTGAGCAGGGACATCTTCAACACAATCAGGTTGCTCAGAGCCCCATCCAACCTGACCTGGAATGTTTCCAGGGGTGGGGCCTCCACTACCTCTCTGGGCAACCCGTTCCAATGTTTCACCACCCTCAATGTAAAAGATTTCTTCATTATATATAGTCTAAATCTACCCTCCCTTAGTTTAAAGCCATTACTCCTTGTCCTATCACAACAGGCCTTGCTAAAAAGCCTGTCCCCACCTTTCCTATAGGCCCCCTTTAAGTGCTGGCAGGCCACAATCAGCTCTGCCTGGAGCCTTCTCTTCTCCAGGCTGAACAGCCCCAAGTGTCTCAGCCCTTCCTCATAGCAGAGGTGCTCCAGCCCTCGGGTCATTTTTGTGGCCCTCCTCTGGACCCTCATGTACCATTTACTTTCTGAGGGCAGGGAATGGCAAGTACCAGTGGCATTTTTTTTTTTCTTTTAATATGAAGGAGAGTGAGAGTGTGAGAGGGTAAGTTTTCCTTGAGCCATATTCTTCTGTGTGTACAGGTACACACTGAGAGGCTCCTACCAGGCGGATACAGGACAGAATTCCTTTCTTTTACTCCAAGTTTTTAGTGCAAGCTTATCACAAAGAACTTTTCATTACTTTTTCTGAATGAAGAATCTAAATCTTTAAAAAGGTGTTTGGTTTATGTAACTTCAAATCTATGCGGTCTTAATTTTCTGTGAATTACATTTTGGCCTTCGAAAGCGCCTCTCGTGTGCAAAGACAACAGCCATTTTTCTCTGAGTGAGGCTAGAAGACAAAACAGATACTATTCTTTCAGATGGTGATGTCTTTTTTGTTATCCTCATTTTGCGGCTTTCATTGTGCAGGAGAGCTTGACACAGACTCAGATTCTGCCTTGAAGTTAACACAGACATACTGAAACAGGTCCTAAGCAGGTATAAATCGCCACAGATACTACTAAAATGAGTGAAACAGTATCTCATGTCAGAGGAGCATCTGGTCAAATATCTCTCTATCATTTCTATTAGAACTGAAACCAAATATAAATTTACTAAAAAAAAAAACAAACACAAAACAAATCCCAACAATTTTTATTCTGATAGCCAGGATGGATTCAGCATGAGGGGCTAACAGAACTGTAGACCCATGAACATGGCCTTGTGTCATGCACACTCCACATCTTCAGACGATGGGAGATGTGCTTCTGAATTGCCAACAGCAATTTTGGGGCTATGTGCAGTCTTGCTACTAATAAGAAAAATTAAAAAGAGAATGGCAGGAATGGCTGTTTTTCGAAAGTTTTCGCAATGGGACAAATGTCAGTATTTTTAAATCAAGCTGGCAAAACTTAAATGTTGTCAATAAAGTCCAACTGTGGGGCTAGTAAGAAAAAATGTTGGCCTCTTTGTCCACGTGTGACTCAAAAGTTAGAAGTATCAAGTCTAATAATTCAAGAGCACACTTCTCCCATAGTAGCAGCAAAAATGGTTGTTCATTAAACACAGTGTTGGAGCTGTGATGCACTCAGTGAAAGCAAAGGCAGTATTTGTTAAGATACACAGTATTGAAAGTACAGCATTATCAAGTTCTGCAGAATGTATGTGAGATTATCATATTACAGATTTACTTTCCTAATAAAATTCAATCATAAACTAAGAAAACTGTCAGCCTACAATCTGCAAGAAAGTAAGCCAATTCCTCTAGATAATATTTTGAAGGTGATGAACATTTTTCATAAATGAGAATAAGGTATTTTAAAGCTATCCTTTTTTACCATTTTCACCTTTAGCTAAAAATTTCTCTTCATATATTTTCCAGAATTTCCTTTAGTGCCTCCAGAGTCTTTTGAATCAGACCCCCAGCTAATCCTTTTCAGACAGTGAGGGAGTACACTGTACACTGGCATGCTACAGTGTAGGTAGTAGTTACAATTTTTAGAAGGTGTTTACTGTCTCAAATATTTTTCTTTATGTTGATATATAAAATTATTCTTGCACAAGCTACTACAGCAGTACATTACTATCAGCTGGGAAGTTTTTGCTCTCATTGCATTTAGCTGAGATATGACAGTGCTAAGGTAGTTTCATTTCTTGTTAGAACATTTTATCCGGATGTGAAATAAACGTGATATGGATTCTGCATACAAGTCTGGTCAACATTGGCTAGGTGGGGATAAATCATTGGAATCTAAGTGCACTGCTAAGTAGAAAACAGGAAGGTTTGACTTCATTTCTTTCCTAAAGAACTTTCAGCCCATCATTTCCAGCAGTTTCATGTTAAGATGTAGTACCAATGGGCCACAAACTTAAATGTCCTACAGCTGGTTTCTCTGTACCATGTCTTCCATTTCATAGGGTTCTTTCCATCACTGATCCTATTTCCAGATCTAGGTATTGTGCAGTGGAACAGAAAATCCTTTACTTTTGATGCTGTTTGAAACTTACAGACACGGAGCCTACATAGAAAAAAAAATTGGAATTATGTCTGTCTGGAGTTTCTTAGATGTCTCATCAAACCACTTTTGATACCATTATTAACTGGAATTTATTTAAAAGTAAACAAAGAATGCAAGAAATAATAACTGTATTAATAAAATTAGAACCTCCTGAAATTCTACACCAAGATGCAAAGCCTGTACCTCTGAAAAGTCATTCCCAAATGTAACTGCAGCAAATAAGCGCTGTGTGTCTTTGTGTTCTTTGTGATACATTGTACGAATGCAGGGGTACCATAATGATGTGCCACTTGCCAATATTTTCCAGCACTGTGTAAAGTTAACTGCACATATAAAACATACTGTCTCCTGCTGCTGACTTTTTATTGTCCTGTGTCTGTGTTAAATGCTGGACTAGTACGCTTAAGGATGTAATTTTGTGCAGGAAACCACAATAAGGTCTGGGAATACTTGCAACATAAGATCAAGATTAAAACATAGAATTTCACAAAAATAATTCGAAATTTTTATCAAAAGGGTTTTTCTAAATACAGTAATTCTAATGATCAGTTCGCATATAAAGATTAATGTTAGTGAGAGCAGCTGACAGTTAATGTGGCCACACACCAAAGCAGTTATGTAAGGCTTGATCAAACCATGACATTACCTTGTCATCTGGTTCAACACTTAGCTTGAAAATCTTCTTGTTGTAATATATTACAATCCTTCTAGCCACAAACAGTTTGGCATTAAAGAGTACGTGTTAGGTATGGAGTTTGGCTCCATCATCCACTGATGCTGGTAAAGCTGTTCTTGAGGACAATTGTCAGCCCTGGAGATCTATGCAAGACATGGTTGAATATAGTCTGCATTGGACTGTACTTTATTCCAGTGGAGATTTTCTTTATGATGTATGAGGTCAGGAGAAATAGCTTGTTTTATTCAGGCGGCTTCCTCTTCTTTGTTTTATTCAGAAGGCCTCCTCTCCTTGATACAAAGTGGAACGTTATTGTAGCCTCCCAGACCCTTGCCAGTTTTCTCAAAATTCCCTTGGAAATATTTTTTCTTTTCTGTGACAGGGAGAAGAATTGATTTATGGTTCCAGTGTTTCGCAGACAATCCAAACCAAGTCCACAGCAACAGAACAAGCAACACTGTAATCCATACAGCATGTGCCATCTGTAGAGGATGTAATTGCAGTAGTGTTATAACCTCTTCTCTGTGGGCCAAACATGTGGAACATTCTCTAGACATTATGTTCGTCTGAAAATGTTTAATGTCGTGGTATTTTGAATTGGGATGAACATCCAGTAACAATGTACTGTTCCTAAGCATTGAACAACTGTATCAAATACAGCATTTGAAGAAGGGCTTGTAAAACACGAGAGCTTGTAAACCCCTACCAGACCTCCTTGGGGTCAGAATGGAGTAGCTGCACTTTCATACTTTGGTATGAGATTCATGGATTACACTTAACTGTGCTTAGTTACACTAATCTCATCTTGATCTGAGGACTTAATTCACAACAGTGGCTGCGGTTGCACCAACGAAATAAAAAATGATCAGCTACTTTCTTTCTGTAGTGGGCAGAGTAGAAAATGTCCATTGGTGCTTTTTGCTATTAAAATGCTTTTGCTTAAAATAATGGATACACTTAGAGAAGTCATTATTTTTAATAGCAACACCTTAACTGCTATTGGTTGCCACAGAAGCTTCTATCAAGATTTGGATATTTTGTGGAAGGAAGTGGCACATAATAAAGACAATAATTTTCCTGAAGAGATTACATTTGTAAGAAGGTCTGGTCTGCTTTTAGTCTTATGAAAGTTAGTATCTAGTCCAAGCTGGATACCTAGGCTTCTCTTGTATCTAATGGGAGACACCTGACTTCTCAGGACACATAGGCTGAGGGAATTCCCTGCAGAGCTTAGTCTTAACCTGTATGGAGCTAACCTCATGGAATTTTATTCTTGGGAGCCCTGAAAACATCCCTGCCACACATGATTCTGTCTGTGGCAGGAAGAAAAGGCTGCACTATGGGAAGAACAAGTTAATAGGAAAGACTTAGACAGACCTGTGTGCAAGTCTGCTGTTTCAAGAGGAATCTTCACAAGTTAGCATTAGATTCTATAAGAAATATCAATTTTTTTGATGTACAGGACAATAAAACAGAACAGACTTGAGCATAGATTTTCAACTTCCTCGACAGAGGATCTAACCTGTATTTTAGTTTAAGCAGTAGGTTAACCACCAAATGGGCCATAAGTGGGTCAACAGCATTATAGAATTTTTATACTAGCCAGGGGAAGCTAACTACTATGGAGTATCAGAAACAAAAATTGAAAGCTACTACTCTTTTAATTTAACCAGTTAAATTGTTCAGTTGTTTACTCAGTAATTGCAACTTTGATGTGATGGACAGAGAGAGGGTATTTTTCCCACAAGGATGGATGACTCCCTGAAAATATCATACTGACCAAAGTTCTGAAACACTGTTCTGAAGGGTAGATACGCAAAACAGCTCTGCCAGTCACTGGGGTGTGGAAGACAGCAGCCATATTTTTTTGCTGATTTGGTTTTGCTGATGTAATATCAGCTGCCTGAATCCTCAGCTCCCATGAGCACCTCACACAGAGCATGCTTAGGAGGGAACTTGAAGCTCAGACAGTGCATCACAGTAAGAGGTGCAACACATATGGTGTAGGGAATTTAAGCAGCAACTAAATGAAAGTTGTCAGATTACAAATTTTGATGCAGGCATCTATCATCTGCCATAGATGTACTTTTGAATCTTTATTTTAGGCACTTTTATTTATATCTAGATCTGCACGTCTTGCCAAGGTCATATATAGCCACTCTGACATCTGAGATTTGAGGTCAGAATTCAAGTCCAATGTCTGACCCACAAGATTGTCTTTATGATTAGGCACTAGAGACATCTTTTGAAAAGTTTGGTCTGTGGTTAAGATCGCAAACAGATTTCCTGTCTTTTTCAGTAAACAGTTCAAAGAAAGATTGTTTTTGGTTTGAGCTGACATGAGGATCTAGCACTCAACAGTTGCCTGTCAGAAGTGGATCATAAGGCTGTAATAATACCTTTAATACGGGTTTCCTCCAGTTCTCCTTAGCTTACACTGGAAAGAGAATTTCATTTTGTTAAAGCCAAATAAAATACAAGTTTCTTATTATTTAACCTGCTTTCCTCATCTGACATTCCTTAATGCTTCAGTGCCCATATGACTCAGAACACACTGAAAATCAGTTGAAAAACATACTTGTTTGGGGCCCTAAGTTCAGCCCCAAACATTATTTGCAATAATAATTGCAAAACTAACTAGTCATTTTGTAATTAAAGAGACAACTTTAAGTTATATCAGGGCACCAGTCTTGGCATCTTAGCTTCAGCATCAAGCAGGTTTTGGTAAGTATGGTTTATATTCACCAACCTGTTCTTAGCATGCGCTGTAATATCAGAGCCTCTGTAGTCTCAAAGATAAGCTAATCTTCACACTGCTGGTTTATTACCCACACACAATCTAATGTGTTTTAAAGACCTGTGTCACTTCCAGTCCCTCATGACCCCCTGTATCATAAGTATCTTAACCGTTTGTTTTACTGGAACAGTGGCATAGAAAACTTCCCAGATGGTGTGTAGTGGAAATGATAGCAGATATATTTGCAATTTTTTTTAAAAACACGTCTTGTAAAACTGGAGGCTGCCTTCCTTTTTTCTATAAATATTACAAAAAGTTCAAGAGCTTGCAGCTGATGACTTGCTGCTTTTATTCAATAGGTTAGCTGAATCTCATAAGTATCTTTTCAGAGTAAAAAGAATAGTCTACCACTAAACAACAGAAAATGAAGAAAAAAATAATTTCTGTCAGAAAGAGTATTTCTTTTGTTTCTGTGAATAATGTGAACAGATAATGATGCTCTGACTCTGCAGATGGGGAATTGACACTGTAGAAGTGTATGGGGTCTCTGTTTAAAGAAAGGAAAGCTGAGTAATACATATAAAACTTACCTAGTATAGTGATCAGTTCTGGAGAACAGGTAAACAAGGCAGTTTGTTGGTACTCGGCCTTGCAAGTAGAGTTCAAAACATGAATGAAGCATGTGGGTTCCCTAAAAATTAAAGGGAAGAATTTGGGGTACACTGGGAATCTTGATGGCCTGCACATCAATGTGGTGGAGCCCATGCTGATTCTGGATCCCATTTGCCAGCTGGCCATACATGCATGTCCTGTGCTTTCTATGTACGTGAGAGTAAGGTTCACAGTGCAGAACCAGTCCCTTATAGATAAAGAGTTTGCCTAAAGGCTTTATACCTGTCGTGGTTTGGCCCTGGTTGGCAACAAAGAACCACAGCAAAGGAAGCGAACAGTAACAATAATAATAATACTGATTAAAAGAATATATGAAACAAGGGAGATAGACAGGACAATTTTTCTCACTGCCCAATGCCCAGCAGCTCCCGAGCAGCAATTAACCTCCTCCTGGCCTGCTCCCTCACTCAGAACCAAGCATGATGTCTCACAGTTTCAAATACCCCATTTTTTTGGCTGGTTTGGGTCAGCTGTCCCAGCTGTGTCCCCTCCTGGTTTCTTGTGAAAATTAACCCCATCCCAGCCAAAACCAGGAAAATACCTCAAATGCCATTGGCTTTGTGTCTACATTTTCTTGTCAAACATAGCTAGGGAAGAAAATAGCCTCACTAGTTACCTTTTGTATAAAAATCTGGGGCCATTTACCATCCCCTAGCTCCTGAGTAAGTAATGTAGCTATTGATTTAGAAGGTATACAGGAGGTGACCATTGTCCCACCTCTCACCATGAAGACTGCTACTGTAGAGCCAAGGTGACAGATTCATGTTTCTAGAGAGGAAGGAGAGGAAGGAAGTGAGGGCCAACTTGCATCCATTTCAAGGATGACAATGTGGTCATGGACAGAAAGAATCCTAGGTTCTGCTCCTTGGTTCCTGGACATTCTTGACGTTAAAAAGCAGCTTGATGTAGGTATAGTAGCTGCTATAAATTGGCTCAAGTTGGACATATCATCACAGGGAGAATGACTGAAAGAAATTCAAGCTTCTTACCAATACTCAATTTGCTTCTTCGAAGAACAGCGATGCTCAAGTCTCTCAGAGTAAGCTGCTGCAATGTCTTTTAAAGATAGCAAGTTTTAAAGATAGCAAGGAAAGTTGTTCGAACTACGGTCTTTTTCACTTCCAACATTTGGCTTCTTATTTACTAAATCTAATGAAGGGCAATTTGCATTCTAAAAAAAAATTAGCAGAAAAAGATGTTCTCAAACAAAACTTTTTGGTGGTGTGCAATGACGAAAACTCTTTGCATGTCTCCTCTGTTGAGTTCAAAGTAAGTATCCTGAAAAGTTACACAAATTTTCTATAGAAAGCTTCCAGAATCATAGAATCAAAGAATTAATTAGGTTGGAAAATACCTTTAAGATCATCTAGTCCAACTGTAAACTTAACACTGCCAAGTCGACTACTAAACCACATCGCTAAGTGCCATGTCTACATGTCTTTTTAATACCTCCAGGGATGCTGACTCAACTACTTCCCTGGGCAGCCTGTTCTGCTGCTTGATACCCCTTTTAGTGAAAAAATTTTTCCCAATATCTATATCCTAATATCTAATATCTAACCTCTCCTGGTGTAACCTGAAGATATTTCCTCTCTTGTCACTTGTTACTTGGGAAAAGAGACCAACACCCACCTGGTTACAACTTCCATTCAGGTAGTTGTAGAGAGCAATAAGATCCCCTTTCAGCCTGCTTTTCTCCAGGCTAAATAACTCCAGGTCCTTCAGCCACTCCTTAAGGCTTGTGCTCTAGACCCTTCACCAGTTCTTCTCTGGACGCACTCCAGCACCTCAATGTCTTTCTTGCAGTGAGGGGCCCAAAACTGAACACAGTACTCCAGGTGTGGCCTCACCAGTGCTGAGTACAGGGGCATGATCACCTCCCTACTCCTGCTGGTCACCCTATTCCTGACACAAGCCAGGATGCCGCTGGCCTTCTTGGCCACCTGGGCACACTGCTGGCTCATGTTCAGCCTGCTGTTGACCAGCATCCCCAGGTCCTTTTCAGTGGGCAGCTTTCCAGCCACTCCTCCCCAAGCCTGTAGCATTGCATGGGGTTGTTGCGACCCAAGTGCAGGACTCAGAACTTGGCCTTGTTGAACCTCATACAACTGGCCTCAGCTCATTCATCCAGCCTGTCCAGGTCCCTCTACACAGCTGTCCTATCCTTGAGCCAATCAACAGCCCCGCCAAGCTTTGTGTCACGTGCAAGCTTATTGAGGGAGCACTCAATCCCCTCGTCTGGATCATGGATAAAGATATTAAACCGAACTGGCCCAAATACTGAGCCCTGGGGAAGACCACTTGTGACCAGCCACCAACTGGATTTAACTCCATTCACCACAACCCTTTGGGCCTGGCCATCCAGCCAGTTTTTCACCCAGTGAAGAGTATGCCCGCCCAAGGCATGAGCAGCCTGTTTCTTCACGGTGTCAAAGGCTTTATTAAATTCCGGGCAAGCAGCATGCACTTTCCCTTATCCACTAAGTGGGTCATCTTGTCATAGAAGGAGATTGGGTTAGTCAAGCAGGACCTGCCTTTCGTAAACCCATGCTGAGTGGGCTTGATTACCTGGTTGTTCTGTATGTGATGTGACGTGAAAGAAGAACCGTGCAAGGCAAATTGATACAACTATACTGGCAAGTAGGACTAGTAGCTACAAAGAAAATACAGTAAGAGTGGAGGAGAACAACATGGATACTGTAAATGGAAAGTTGTGCCTTTATGAAAAACCTCTGAATAATGTGATTTAATTGATGCACAGTATCTATGTGGTAGGATGTACCCAAGTTTCCAAAATGCAGGACTTTTTTGGACTGAACATGTCCAGCTATTTCTTTGCTCTTGTGTTATTTCATCTTCAAGTTTCTATTTCTTTCATGAGATCAATGTGGAGTTATTGCTGGAGTTTTGAGTCCTGTGACTTGTGTTTTATTATTCAACATAAGAAGAACCATGGCCACACTCATGAGCTGTACAGGGTGCATCTTCTGGATGTATTGCATCCTCACCACTCCTGTCCTAAGGCAGAGAAGCAAAAACCTATAAAGCTTTCTAGTGCTGACCTCATTTAATTAGCTGTTCATAACCATGACAGATGTTCCTGTTTTTCTGTATTATATAATATTGAGGGTAACGTTCAGAAAATGGCCTCTTACTACAGACAGTCTAACTAGTTATTTCCAGACATTTAAAACACAATACCTGGCATGTGTAGGATTACTTTAGATTATCATAGATGCAGTTAGCTGTCTGTTAGACAATCAGGCTTGGCAAATGTTACAGTAAACTAAACTTGTTACACATGTTACATGTTAGAATAAACTAACTGAAGTAAACGCTTGCCTATATGAGCTTTATATGAAAACCCAGCCAATTTTGCTTGACTCTTACTTTCTGGATCTCAAGAAGAAAACCTGTAAACTAAATTGTTAGAGCAGGACTAGATAGGAGGTATATATGAGTCTGTAGAGAGCAAGGTTGGAGGGCAGATAGAGGGCATTCTTAGTTCATATGAATTTTGGCTCTAGATTGGAATTATCAAGAGTCTGGGTTAATATTTATCTGCACTGGTTGGATGCTTTCCATGTAGTTCTCTGTTCCATGATCAAGCAAGCGAGGAACATATGGTCTCAGTGAAACTAATATAAAGTGAGGTCACAGATGGTTGAAAACCATCTTACTTCTCATTCATTGACTACATGAATAGGAAATGGGCAAGAACTTGTTGGCAAATGCAGGAAACAAGTTGGGGACACAGATGCAAGTGAATGTTCATTTGTAAAAGAGGCAAATGTCGTTCTAGAAACCTATTAAAAGCATGTCACTTGTTAGATTTAGGATGTGTTTATTTCATGATACCTGGTTTTGCTGAGCACTTTTGGGAGAGGGGACACTTTTTATGAAAAACACAGAAATTGGAGATAACATAATAAATAATATGGACAATATGCAGTTTAGAAAACCTGACCTCCAAAGGAAGTATAAAACAGTTTATTTTGTTTAGTCTGGAAAAGAGAAGAATGAATAAAGGATATGATAACAGGCTTTGAATGCATAAAAGTTTGTTGCACAGAAGATGGTGATCAAATGTTTTCATCCCTGAGAAAGATAGAATGTGAATTAGTTTGATTAATTTGTTGTAAGAATCGTGTATATTGGACTTTAAGGAAAACTTAAAAGTCCGTCAAAATGCCAGTTCAACACCCAAGCAGGCTACTTGAAGAAGTAGCAGAATTTCCACAAATAGATATGTTGAAACTCTTCTGTCGGAGATAGTCTAGGTAATGGATTACACCTTAGACAAAAGGTCTGGAACAGAAAATTGTCAGCTTTATATCTCCAGCTCACTGATAAAAGTAATAAGTAATAAGCCAGGCAAATAGAAAATTAACTGTAAACTTTCAGAGAGATTCAGCAATTAATTACTTGGCTGTTTTACTGGATAAGGTGCCAAATTTCATATGTGACTCATTATTAATGATTCATAAGCAACAAAACCAGCATGAATGTTCTTATTTGTAATGTTACTTCAGCAAGGCATTGTCTTAATGATTAGCTGAATAATTTTCAGCTCATTTGTAGATTCAGTGGAAATGAAGATGTGAACCTATGTTCAGCAAATTAGGCATATTGATGATAGATTTATTATTCTTAATCCTTTGGATTCTTTGGGAACTATGTAAATGGAGTACATTCAAAATTACCAAATTAAATCAGATTCCTTGTACCTAGCATACAAACTTGCAATTATCATCAGAAAGACATGGGATAACTCATGGGTATGTAAGCCAGCCAGCATTATATAATTCCTGCTACAGGATTTCTGAACCAGAGGATGAAAGCACAGTAATAGCTAATAGGCTTGAAAGGAAATTTAGACCTTATGAAGTAAATTAGATTTTCTTTAATAAGATAAAAAGTTTGACAGATAAAAGTAAAAGTGTAGATATACAGCATTTTATAAACTTTCCATTTAACATCATATCATATTGCAGTTACAAAAATCAACATTATGAAATAGCTGTAAAACACATGTTAAACGATACACCAATTGGCAAAAAGTAGCAATCAGAGAAAAACAACTGAATAGAGGGTTTAGACAGGAGTTCCAGAAGTGAGCATATTAGGCCTGATGCTATTCAGAATTGTATCAATGACCTGGACATAAAATTCTCACATAGCTGTACAAACTAAATGAATAAAAACACATTCTGTGGCAAAAGGTGAGCTAGTCTTATCCTCCGACGTGTAAGTAGGGGTGATAATACTAGAATTTTCTTTTTTCTGCTTCTGCATGGTAGATACTATAGACACTGCCACACAAAAAAGAGTCTTAAACATTATCAGAGGAGGAGTGAAGTGCCTTACGCTGAGCAACTGCAACAATTCTGTCTATTCAGAAACAGAATCACAGAATCACAGAATAGTAGGGGTTGGAAGGGACCTCTGGGGATCATCTAGTCCAACCCCCCTGCCGAAGCAGGGTCACCTACAGCAGGTTGCACAGGACTGCATCCAGGCGGGTTTTGAATATCTCCAGAGAAGGAGACTCCACAACCTCCCTGGGCAGCCTGTGCCAGGGCTCTGTCACCCTCAGGGCGAAGAAGTTCTTCCTCATGTTCAGACGGAACTTGCTATGCTTCAGTTTGTGCCCGTTGCCCCTTGTCCTGTCGCTGGGCACCACTGAAAAGAATCTGGCCCTGTTCTCCTGACACCCACCCTTGAGATATTTATAGGCATTTATAAGGTCCCCTCACATCCTTCTCTTCTTCAGGCTAAACAAGCCCAGCTCCCTCAGCCTTTCCTTGTAGGACAGAGAACGTTGAGAGTGACTTGATTCTGGTCCTTCACAGAGAGTAAAACACTGGCTTTCACTGCCTTTTATCTCCAGTGGAAAAAGGTACAATTCAAGTTAAGATTCGCATTAAAGCCAGACAAGCACAAATTTAAAATAAAGCATGTAACTGAGACAAAAGTGGACTCCCCCTCTCTTCAGATACTCCTGTCAAGATCAGGTCATTTTCAAGAGGATATGTTTTAGTCAAGCACAGACTAGGCTGTAGTCAGTTACAAAGTGACTGAGCTATGATAGAGAAATCTGTGAAGTTGAAGTGATATTCCCTTCTAGTTTCATGCTTTTTGGATACCTGAGAGATAGACGAACAAGACAATTGTCTTGTTTCAAAGAGCAGTTACTGAAAAATTCTGTATCTGAATATGGGTATAAAACTATTGGTCAAATAATTACTCATGATTGAAGGCAGAACAGTCATGGGAGTGTGGAAGCAGTGGTTCATTAAACAGTGTCAAATGTTTGCAGTGAATAATTAGATAATTTCCTGATGGAGTTCTCTTGCTCACTGCAAATGGTATGTTAAACTACAGATAATGGCACAAACTTGGATCTGCCAGCCCCCTGTGCAGCCAGCTTTTTGCATTTTTCTGCTTCAGCCTGGACACTTCTAAACCTTTTTCCTCTTGTGTCTTGACTTCTTTTCTGATCTTTTCTCTCCTCTTGCTTATATTGGTCTTTGTAGGAAGTAATACTTAGAGTAGAGTGGAGTCCTTGCCTGAACATGTCTTACAAAACACTGACTACATCAGCTCTATTTGCCATTTTTCCACTGTGTAAACTACTTCCACTCTTGCTTTACATTGCCACTCTTCCAAAGAGTGAAGTCTGATGTTGTGTGGCAACTGAGATCAGCTGCCAAAACAAAAAACTTCTTCCTTAATGAATTTTCTAAAGCATGTTCAGTGACAGAGATCTGGCTTACCATGCATGCTAAACTATCTCAGTGTTCACTGTCGAAGTGCCTGGGTTGGCATGGGCTCTGTTTCGTGTGCCTGGGTAAACACAGACCGCTGCATAGTCCCACAGTCAATGCTGTGGCTCTGTACAGTACCAGCTATATGCATTTGCAGGGAAGAATAATAGCAAGAGTGTGTCTTGTTCAGTTCTACCTAGGTGGCAAGAAATCTGTTGTAGATTTCATGCTCAATAAAAAAAGACGGGAAACAGCTCAAAATTTCTATGTACTACAATCGTTCTGCCAGCTGCCCTCTGTTTAATTAGGGCTGTCCTTGTTACATGGTGCTTGTTTTAAATGCAATCTGGCTCAAGTTAAGAAAATTCTCCATATTTACATAAAACACAATAATGTTACCAGTAAAATGTTTACAACATGGACAGTCTGGGACGGACTGAAACAAACAAAAATCACAGTTAATTTAATAATTAGAATCAAACAGCAACTTGCTTCTAGGACTGGATTTGAAGAAACTTTGAACTTCTCCCTAAGGCTCAGGCACTGTCCAAAACTTAAATTGAACGTTTTCTGTGAGGTTCTGCAAAGTTAATTTAACTCATTCTTCCCAACATTCCTTATTTCCACTGCTGCTCTTCCTGGTCTAGCCACATATAAATTCTTCTGTTGCTTTTGTGATATCATGCCTGTTGTTGCCCAGCAGTTTCTTGCAGTGATCCACTATGCGTAACTGCTTATATCACCTTGTTGCACTTAGGGTATACCTTCTAAGTAAAGATTAAGACTCTAATTTTGCTCTGCAATGCTGATATGATCTTTCAAGGATGCTGATTAAGCTAACTTCCTACCTAAGTTACAGAGGCAATAGCAGGGGATAACACTGGTGCTCCTATGGGGTGAAAAAAATGAAAACAACATCATGAGTTTGGCCGGAAACTGCCAGAGATGTAAGTCTGTGTGCATGTATGTAGTATTTATGACTACTGGGTAAGAATGATCTTACGTGTTGCACACGTTAACACAGAATTAATTTAAGAAAATGGAGCTTAGGATGCGTGGCATACCATACATTTTATGATATATTCATATCTTGTTAGTGCTACATATAACTGGAAGATTAACATTACCCACTTCTCCCTGTATTTTAGTTATGCTGAATCCTTGCCACGTTTGCAGTGTCTAAGCAGTAACAGAGCCATAATGAACATCGTATATTTTCCCTTTTCCCTAGAACAGCCCTTCTTTTCAGGGCTTATACAAAGTGATGATACAGAGTGTGAGAAGAAGAATCTGTGAGTGGCTGAGTTGCCCCTAGTGTAATTACAGGGCCCTATATAACGCAGGGTCAGCCTGTCATTCCATCAACTACCACACTTGCTTTGAAAACGAACAAAAGAAAACAGACATAAAATGAGCACTACAAATTATTAAGCTGCCATCAGATGAAAAACCTGCATTAAATAGAACAAATTGATTTAATGGTTAATTTATAGTGCTGTTAGTGATAGCTGCAATAAGTAAAGATTCTAGGACAGTATCCATAAGACAACTGATATTAGGACATAGCACATTTTGAGGAGGAGTGAGTTAATGGAGGGGTTTATTCACTGTGGCATTATTCTTGCAAGGACCACTGAAAAATGAAGCAATTATTTATGAAAATTATCTGCTGCTTTTTGTGAAAGTTACTAAATGTCAAACGGAGGTGGACATTGACTTTTGCATACTGTAACCACCCGGGTCAGTCTCATTTCCTGCAGTGTGCAATGGAAGCTTGAGTCAGACCCAGCCTGCATCTCTCTGTAATGATTACTAAGCAGGGACCAAATACCATCTTGCTGGTGTTTCCTGGAAGAGTTGTGCTCTGCTGGAAAAACTTATACTCGGGCTGCTTTTAATCACTCTCATGTCTTTTAGTTAGAAAGTTTTTAGCTACTTATGTTTCTTTCCTGTTCAGCACTGCATCACACTTGTGTAAAGTAATTGGAGGCAGGGGGGAGAGGGAAACTGGATGGCTATGGTTATTTTTTAATAGGATGTCTACACGTTACTAGCTTGAGTTTAGGCCTGTTGGTAATAACTGGAAGTTATGACTGCAGCTGACTGCCTAGTTGTTTATGTAGATTCAGCTGATGATTCTTAGAATCATAGAAAATATTGCTACAAGGGACCTTGGAAGAGAGCTAATCCATCCTCGTGTCTGTGGCAGAATCAACTGTTAGGTCAACCTGATAGCTCTTACATGCTTAAAATTCAGGAAGAAAATAGTGCAATTAACCTAATCAATTTAATTCAGAGCCCTTAGTGTTAAGAAGGTTTTTCCAAATATTTAAACTTGAGTTTCCCTTACTTGATTTTGACAATTTTATTCTTAAACTATCTGTGGTGAAAATAGGGGTACTTTATTTATCGAAGTAACAAAATAACCCAGCTGGACATGTATCAAAAAATCAACGCAGCCAGTTTTAACTGGTCTCAACATATTTAAAGAACTAATCTAATCTAATTGTTCTGGAGACAGAGCAGCTTCCTCAGTAGCAGTGGTTCTACCTCTCAGTCAGATAAGGCTGGATGTACAGAGTAATATGGAAATGAAGTCATACAACATTCAGAAGTATTCCGGCTTTTGAGAAGAGGTCCATCTCTAGCATTATCAGTCCAGGATTATTTTGCAGAATTTGTCACTAGATACCTCTTTCATTGCAGTGTCATTTAGTAATCTAATATAAACATTTTGGGCAGAAATGTTTAAGGATTTCTTATGTAGTGTAATAGTATCTTGATTTTCCTAGACACAGATATTACATGTAGAGTAGAAGCTAAGGGTCTAGCTTTCTGCAATATGTTGTGCGTACTGCGCCTATGTTTCACAAATGACTTAGGTACATGTCGTCAGTCTGAATGGAGCTGGGTGTGCCCAGCTACTGTAGTACTGCTGATGTGCTGATCTGTATGAGAGCAGTGGCTAGGTGGGTGTTTTTTGGAAGTCTAGAAGCCAAAACGGAATTATTGGCAAGCTGAGTAAAGTATGCGAGCAGCTGTATTGTGCCAGACTGAAAACTATCTTCAAAAAAGTTGTGCCTCCAACAGTGAGCAGCAAAGTGTGGCAAGAGTGATGAGCAGAAGAATGGAGTGGTTTTATTGTATTTCCTTAAATTACATTTCCGAAGTCCAGCACAAGAAGCTCAAGTATTTCCTGGGCCAAAACCTGGTGTCTTTTATTAACAGTCCTCAGCAGACAAGCTGAGACAGCTGTCTGAAGCTCATTGAAGTCCTTTATGGCAAAATAAATGACAAGTTTTCAGAAAATCTAACAAAAGTAAGGCTTAAACCCAGGCAGAATACCTATTATGTAAGTGATGAGGATTAGTCTGCTCTTACACCTGGTCCTGTGTGTCACAGGCAGTTTTCAGCAATGCTTGTGCTTGCAAGATGCCACCTGACAGTTTTCACTTGATTTTTTTTCAGAAGTGAACTTCCATCCTTACTACTCAGTATACGTAGGATGCGGTGTTAGAAACCTCATGCTGTATTGCATTTCAAGTGCAATGAGGAAAAATTGTATTGGTGTCAGGACTTAGACAAGAAGTCCAGGGAGAATGTTACAAGGGTAAAGGGGCAGAAACACATGATCGCTGCAGGTGACTTAAACTCGGTCAGTTTCTGACTCTGTATAGAACTTTCCTCACATTCTACCTTGTACGTGTAAAGTCAAGTTTGTTGTGACTTTGATGTGGAGAAGGGTTAAGACACTAGAGCAGCCTGGGGAGCACAGGGCCTCCCATTGCTTCTGGATAACTGACCTCCTCGGTGTGGAGGCCCAGGCATTAATTTACAACTTGATGGTGGCTTTCAGTACCAACATTGCTGCAGGATTTTGCACTGAAGTACTTTAACTGTCCTGACACTGCACCTTCCCACTGCTCCTCCCAATTACCATAGAAATGTAATAATTACAGCTATCAGCAACCCTTCTCTCTCACACTGTATCATTCACCTCAGAGCATTTAAGAAGCAATTGGTTAAATAAATGAATGAATTAAATCTTCTCTATCTTTGTCAGGCAAAGGATGCAGTACTCCTTCAATAGGATAAGCAGAGCCATATCTCTTCTTCCAAAGCTGGAATCTTTTAGCTTAATCTATATTTAAGTGAGCATGAAATGTATGCTATATCAGTAGCACTCAGTAAGTCAGATTGGCTAACCATAAGGAAGAACAAGAGGCTGACTCTTCTTTTGCAAAATTGCTGGTATCTCTATTTCATCACTATAATAAGATCCAGCCAAAGACCAGCATAGGTTGTGTATTGGCTACCAATTAAGAAAAGCAATGAAGACTGCAAATAAAAATAATGATATAATACCCTTTCTTTCTGTTTTTCTTTGCTTGAGGGAACCATGCAAAAGGAAAGTAGAAAGAAACATTTGCATTTGCAACGTATCTTGTGCAAGGTGGTTGTTATAACAGAATCACAGAATCACAGAATCACAGAATGGTAGGGATTGGAAGGGACCTCTGTGGGTCATCTAGTCCAACCCAAACAGCCAAGCTAATCTCACAATGCATGTTTAACTTTTGAACATAATTTACACTTTTACTAGTAAGTATATGGGTAGTTTCAGGGCATCCAAGGGTTATCAAAACTCTACAGTATCACTGGATCTCTGTGTCATGTTCTACATGGAACCAGAAATGGGAGTTTTATGTTTGTGGCTTTAATGACAGTGTGCTGCAGATATCACTCGTGCAAGCTCCCTCAATGAATCATCTATAAATCTTTTTGTTTGGGAGAAGTTGCTACATTAAAAAGAAGAAAGAAATCATAGGAAATTACCATAACTGGACAAGAAATATACTGCACATAGCTAGAAGTATAAGAGTAAACTGAAAACTGTATTTTTTGAAAAGATTAAATGAAGATTGTGTTTTTTTAGCTTACATATTTAGTGCAAATTTTAAAATTTTAAATACCTCACATGAGTACTTATGCTGTGATTTTTATTTACTTCCAATACTCTCATTTTTTATTGTAGTTTGTTAGCAATATTGCCTGAAAGGCCCCAGCCTACTGACCCTAACATCTTGAAGGTGTTTAGTGGGTTATTTTCCAATATTCTGCTGTTCCTGGACTAGTCTTTCTACAATGGAGTATAAATAAAACAGTTTTTTCAAGTAGTTAATTGTATCTGAAGCCTACTGATATGGATATTAGAAGACCAAGCTCAAAACATTTTGATTGTGCTGAATGGATTATTTCAGTACAATTTGGAAAGAATGTCCAGTTGTATGTACAAGGTCATGATAAAGCAGTTCCTTTTCTGAGTGCTGTCTCATCTTGCTAAGAAAAAAAAAAGCTAAAGTACTCATATAATTTTGTGATGTAGATTTTAGAAACATGGGGAAGTGCGACAGCAAGAGTATTTCTAATGTAAGAAAGCACACAAATTAGCTGGGCATCATAGAAACAATGGATTGGAGAGATTCATTTTTCATCCCACCTAGACACACCTCACTGACTAAGGCAAGGTCCCGTGTATACAACATTGAATATAATCTGTTTCTTTCATGTATTTATAGCTAGGAAAAAAGTGCAGATTCAGGTATAGACAAAGGTTTGGTCTTTTCCCAGACTTCTGTGAAGACTTAGCAAAAGAAAGGGTTAAAAGTTCATTACGCAATTAGTAGGGCAGTTTCGTAATAAAAAAATCATATAACACTATTTAAACCAAGCCACAGAATAGTTTGGATGGTGAATTAGTTCCTACAGAGCTTGGATGAATGGCTACACAAAGGTATGCACACTGTACATTTCAGTAGTAATAAAGAAAGTGTAGTATCTTGAGTCTTCATTTACTACTGTTTTGGTTTCGGCTGCCGCCGGCAACAAAAGCGCCATGCGGCTGCCCCTCCCCCCGCCGGCGTGCGGAGGAGAATGAAAAGAAAAAGGCAGAAACCGGTGGGTCGGGATAAGGGCAGTTTAACAGAACAGCAAACAGAGGGAAACAGGAACAACAACGATACAGATAAGGAGAAAAACACAACAACGAACCGTATGACCCAGACAGCCGCTTGCCCGAACAGCACTGGCGCTGAGCCTCCCCAAGCCGCGAGTGAGTTCCCGCTGCAACCCCCCCCCCCCCCCCCCCCGGAACCCAGCGTGACGTCACATGGTATGGAATACCGGGCTCTGTTTGGCCAGGTGGGTTCAGCCCCCACCCCCCGGCTGTGCCCCTTCCTGGAGTCCGGTGAAAATTAACCCTGTCCTGGCCAAACCCAGGACATTATCCACCCCTTATTCCATACCATCTACGTCATGCCCAGGTCCCCCATTGTCCAGTTGATCACCACCACTTCTCCTGTCTCCAGATATCATTCCATTAGTCTATGGATCATCACTCTAAAGTGTCCGTTGAGTTCATTTAATCCATGACTTCGGGCTCCATCTGTCGTTATGGTCTTCCGTGGCAGGGGAGGTGATGTGTGGTGATGGGCGGTCACTTGCTGCATCCGGAGCTCACGGCTGATGTATCTGGTGCGGCCCGTGCCCACAGTCTGCAGGAGATGTTGATCTTGATGAAGTTGCTGGATGCCAGTTGTTGAAAACCAGGTCCAGTTCCATCATTGCTGTGCTCTGCTAGGTTTTCATCGAAAAAGTCCATCCTTCTTTAATCTGGAGAATTCTTACTATGCTACTACTGGTACAAAATATAACAATTATAACAGTGATAACAGACAGTGACAGGGTTATTTAACAACTAACTTTATACAATTTATTTATGGACTATTCTCGCCCAAAATTAAATCCCCATGAGGTACACATCGGACTTCCCCATCCTTCCGCATTACCCACCAGGTACACCCAGGTCCTTGAGCAAAAGCAATCCCGCGGACGGCCTTGCCTTTGCCCGAGGCAGGACTAACCCAAACCGTCTTCCCTAACATGTTCTGCATGTGCACTACAGGGACTTTATCCCCTTCCACGGGGCGTTGAGGTTTTGACTGGGCAGGACCAGCCCAGTTGGTGGACCCTCTGGTGTTAACCAACCAGGTGGCCTTTGCTAAATGGGTATCCCAATTTTTGGAAGTCCCACCCCCCATTGCCCTCAAAATGGTTTTTAGCAGCCCATTGTAACGTTCGATCTTTCCCGAGGCTGGTGCATGGTAGGGGATGTGATACACCCACTCAATACCGTGTTCTTTGGCCCAGGTGTCTACGAGGCTGTTGCGAAAGTGAGTCCCGTTGTCCGACTCGATTCTTTCGGGAGTGCCATGTCGCCACAGGACTTGTTTTTCCAGGCCCAGGATGGTATTCCAGGCAGTGGCATGGGGCACAGGGTAGGTTTCCAGCCATCCGGTGGTGGCCTCCACCATTGTGAGCACATAGCGCTTGCCTTGGCGGGTCTGTGGCAGTGTGATATAGTCAATCTGCCAAGCCTCCCCATATTTATATTTTAGCCATTGTCCTCCATACCACTGAGGCTTTACCCGCTTGGCTTGCTTGATTGCAGCGCATGTCTCACATTCATGGATAACCTGTGCAATAGTGTCCATGGTCAAGTCCACCCGTCGGTCACGAGCCCATCTGTATGTCGCGTCTCTTCCTTGGTGGCCCGAGGTGTCATGGGCCCACCGAGCTATAAACAGTTCACCCTTATGTTGCCAGTCCAGATCCACCTGAGCCACTTCAATCTTAGCAGCCTGATCTACCTGGTGGTTGTTTTGATGTTCTTCAGTGGCGCAACTCTTAGGGACGTGGGCGTCCACGTGACGGACTTTTACAACCAACTGCTCCAGCCGGGCAGCAATATCTTGCCACAATAGGGCAGCCCAGATAGGTTTGCCTCTGTGCTGCCAGTTGTTCTTCTTCCATTGCTGCAGCCACCCCCACAAGGCATTTGCCACCATCCAAGAGTCGGTGTAAAGATAGAGCACTGGCCACTTCTCTCGACTGGCAATGTCTAAAGCCAGCTGCATGGCTTTCACCTCTGCAAACTGGCTGGACTCACCTTCTCCCTCGGCAGTTTCCGTGACTTGTCGTGTAGGGCTCCATACAGCAGCCTTCCACCTCCGCTGCTTCCCCACAATGCGACAGGACCCATCCGTGAACAGAGCATACTGTTTCTTATCTTCTGGCAGCTGGTTATACAGTGGGGCCTCTTCAGCACCTGTCACCTCCTCCTCTGGCAATGCTCCGAAATCTTTGCCTTCTGGCCAGTCCATGATTACCTCCAGAATTCCTGGGCAACTGGGGTTTCCCATTCGGGCACACTGGGTGATCAGCGCGACCCACTTACTCCACATAGCATCGGTGGCATGATGCGTAGAGGGGACCCTCTCTTTGAACATCCAGCCCAGGACCGGCAATCGTGGTGCTAGGAGGAGCTGTGCTTCAGTGCCCACCACTTCTGAAGCAGCTCGAACACCTTCATATGCTGCCAGAATCTCTTTTTCAGTGGGAGTACAGCGGGCCTCGGATCCTTTGTATCCCCGGCTCCAGAACCCCAGGGGTCGACCTCGAGTCTCCCCTGGTGCGTTCTGCCAGAGACTCCAGGTTGGGCCATTCTCCCCGGCTGTGGTGTAGAGCACGTTTTTAACATCTTGCCCTGACCGGACTGGACCATGGGCTATGGCATGAACTATCTCCCGTTTAATCTGTTCAAATGCCTGTCGTTGCTCAGGGCCCCATTCAAAATCATTCTTCTTCCGGGTCACATGGTACAGAGGACTCACAATTTGGCTGTAATTTGAGATGTGCATCCTCCTAAAACCCACAACATGCAGAAAGGCCTGTGCTTCCTTTTTGTGGTTGGTGGAGACATAGCTGCTATTTTGTTGATGACGTCCATTGGGATTTGACGGCGCCCATCCTGCCATTTTATTCCCCAAAACTGGATCTCTTGCACAGGTCCCTTGACTTTACTTCGCTTAATGGCAAAACCGGCTTTCAGAAGGATCTGAACTATTTTCTCCCCTTTCTCAAAAACCTCCTCCGCTGTGTCGCCCCATATAATGATGTCGTCGATGTACTGCAGATGTTCTGGGGCTTCACCCTTTTCCAGTGCAGTCTGGATTAGTCCATGGCAAATGGTGGGACTGTGTTTCCACCCCTGGGGCAGTCGATTCCAGGTGTACTGGATGCCCCTCCAGGTGAAAGCAAACTGTGGCCTGCACTCTGCTGCCAAAGGGATGGAGAAGAATGCATTAGCGATGTCAATTGTCGCGTACCACTTGGCTGCCTTTGACTCCAGCTGATATTGAAGTTCTAGCATGTCTGGCACGGCAGCACTCAGCGGTGGTGTGACTTCATTCAGGCCACGGTAGTCTATTGTCAGTCTCCACTCTCCAGTAGATTTTCTCACTGGTCATATGGGACTATTAAAGGGTGAGCGAGTTGCGCTGATCACTCCTTGACTCTCCAGCTGGCGGATCAGCTGATGAATGGGGAGAAGGCAGTCTTGGTTGGTACGATACTGTCACCGGTGCACCGTTGTGGTCGCGATTGGCACCTGTTGTTCTTCAACCCTCAGCAACCCCACAACGGAAGGATCCTCCGAGAGACCAGGCAACATGGACAGCTGTTTAATTTCTTCTGTCTCCACAGCAGCTATGCCAAAAGCCCACCGATACCCCTTTGGCTCCTTGAAATAGCCTCTCCTAAGACAATCTATCCCAAGGATGCACGGAGCCTCGGGGCCAGTTACAATGGGGTGCTTCTGCCACTCCTGCCCAGTGAGGCTCACTTCAGCCTCCAGCACACTCAGCTCTTGGGACCCCCCTGTCACTCCAGAAATGCAAATGGACTCTGACCCTTGGAACTCTGATGGCATTAAAGTACACTGTGCACCAGTGTCCACTAGAGCTTGATACTCTTGTGGATCTGACGTGCCAGGCCACCGAATCCACACCGTCCAATAAACACGGTTGTCCCTTTCCTCCACCTGGCTGGAGGCAGGGCCCCTCTAATCCTCGTCAGAGAATTTGCTGCTCACTTGCTGTAAGAATGACTTGGAGGTCCCCTCCAGAGGATCGGAATCAAGGTCCAACTGTCTACCTGGTCTGGAGAGCTGGCTTCTGGAAACTGGAGCGGCACTTTTCCTAACAGAATCCCCTTTTGTGATTGTTTTACCTCGCAACTCACGCACTCATGCCTCTAGAGTTGAGGTGGGTTTTCCATCCCACTTCCTCATGTCCTCTCCGTGGTCACGCAGGTAGAACCACAGGGTGCCCCGGGGTGTATAGCCTCTGTATTGCCTCTCCTGAGCAGAAAAACGCTTGCCCCTAATAGTTGAGACACTGGCCCGTACAGGTGGGGAGTAGGAAATATTCCTGTCTAGTCGCTTGACCAGTTTCTCTACAGCTGAGACAAGGGAGGAAGAGAGACTTTCCTCATATTGGCGGAGTCTGACAGCCACCTCATCCACTGTTGGTGCCTCTTTACCTTTCCAGTTTACAACTGCCAGTGAGTTGGCATGTGAGGAGGGTGCGCTCCACACAAACTTCCTCCACATGGATTGTGAGCACTGGAGTTCATCTGGGTCTGTGGGTACCTGCTCATCGTCTGTGTCACAGTAAACCAGCTCCCGCACAGCTAATTCCCTCAAGTACTGAATACCCCTTTCCATATTGGTCCACTTGCCAGGATAGCATACAAAATCGTCACTGAAGGGGTACCTCTCCCTCACGCCTGACAGAAGTCTCCTCCAGAGGCTGAGGATTTGTTCCTTTTTCCCAATGGCCTTGTCAATGCCCCCATCCCTGGCCAGGGATCCCAGCTGCTTGGCTTCCTTGCCCTCTAACTCCAAGCTGCTGGCCCCGTTATCCCAGCACCGCAGCAGCCAGGTGGCAATGTGCTCGCCTGGGTGGCGGCTGAAATCTTTCCGCATGTCTCGCAGCTCGCCCAGGGACAGGGACCGGGTGATGATCTCTGTCTCTATCTCCCGTGATGACCCTGGCTCTTCGTCATCCCTCCCGGAGTGATCTGCTCTCTTTGCATCTTTCTTTAGTTTTACAGGGGCGACTGCTACCTGCACAGGTTGGTCATTGGGCTCAGCCACGATGCCCGCGGCTGGAGCTGGGGCTGGAGCCGCTGCTGTGCCTGCCAGGGAAACCGAGGCAGACCCTGCAGCTGTGGCTGCAGCAGCCGTGGTGCTGGTCGGGGGGGCTGTGACTGCCTGCTGGGCTGGAGGGGCTGCAGGGCCGGCTGGGGGGGCAGTGCCAGTCGCAGCGCCTGCCGCTTCGCTTCCCCCCCTTTCCCCTTTAGGGCACTGAATCAGGTTGAACAGGTCTCGGTAGGCGTGGGCCAGACCCCAGCACATTGTGGTGATCTGTGTCTCTCTGGAGTTCCCAGGGTGGCAGCACACTTTTTTCAGATATTTTACTAGTTTTTCCGGATTCTGTACTTGCTCAGGGGTGAGTTTAAAAAACACTGGTGGTGCCCACTGCTCTAGACACCTGCCCATGCTGTCCCACACACCGAGCCACTCACAGCTATCCAGCCCCGGGGCAGGTCTCTGCACGATGTTCTTAACGACTTGCTTAACCCTAAACAAAACCTGCAACCCATTCAGGAGGCATAACAAAAGGAGAGTGCTGCCCTGAGCATCCCACAGGTACTCGAAATTCTCAAAAGCCCTTAGGACCAGCCTGAGGCACAAGAGGGAGGGCGAAAGAGTGGGGGAAGGTATCCCCTTCGGTTTTCCCCACAGACTGGGTTTGATTATTCACAAATTCTAAGACATAGGACCCGAGGTACGGAAATGACCGCAGTGCCGCATGCAAATACAAGCCTAATTTCATACACAGTGATGCTATCATGTCATAAGTCGATATCGTACAGTTGAGGAAAATCATCATCCTGATCTTTTTCCCAGCCATGATGAACAGCATGGCAATGAACACATAGTGCAAGTACGGATTTACATAGCAGAGCCACTTGATCAAAGTCAGAAACATTTTTTTTCTTTTTTTTTTTACCGGCGACTATTTAACACAGAAAAATGCGTATAACAAAATTTAAGCAAATCTAAGAAAACAGTTTTAACACCCGCTGCTCAGCCCTGCCGTTATCCCTGCCCCACGCTTGGGCGCCAATTTAATGTTTTGGTTTCGGCTGCCGCCGGCAACAAAAGCGCCACGCGGCCGCCCCTCCCCCCGCCGGCATGAGGAGGAGAATGAAAAGAAAAAGGCAGAAACCGGTGGGTCGGGATAAGGGCAGTTTAACAGAACAGCAAACAGAGGGAAACAGGAACAACAACGATACAGATAAGGAGAAAAACACAACAACGAACCGTACGACCCAGACAGCCGCTTGCCCGAACAGCACTGGCGCCGAGCCCCCCCAAGCCGCGAGTGAGTTCCCGCCGCGACCCCCTCCCCCCCCCCCTGGAACCCAGCGTGACGTCACATGGTATGGAATACCGGGCTCTGTTTGGCCAGGTGGGTTCAGCCCCCACCCCCCGGCTGTGCCCCTTCCTGGAGTCCGGTGAAAATTAACCCTGTCCTGGCCAAACCCAGGACAACTACATTATCACAAGACAGGTATAGAGTCTGAGCTTTGATGTAAATATAAACCCTGTTTTTTCCATTGTGGTACATTATCTATGTACTATGGGGCCCCTAAATATTTTACACAGAACTATATACAGCAGGGTACTTTCTGTGTTTTTTTTTTTCAGATATTGTGATTCTCATAGCCTCATATTTTGTCAATGGTCTAACAGGACATGTATTTCTGATGCCACCACCAGCATATTCATTTATTCAGTTGCAGCAGTTAGTATTTTGCATTAATGAAATAGTACACAATGGCACCACCAAAGGTCCTGGTGAGGAATTTCAGGAGTGCAAATTCTCATTTACAGTGCAGTAACTTAGAAATCAGTGCTCCCTTATCAATTACTTGAGGCTTAGTCATGGTTCCTTTATTTTGTCTTTCACAGGAGCAAACATATCTTCTTTACATTGTTGGTGTGGACAAAACTACTTTTTTTTTTTTTTTTCTGGGATTACTGAGTGAAAAAACATCAATCAATTATCTGAGATTCACCATGCTTCATTAGAAAATCTCAAAATTCTTTCTGAGGAAACTCCCATACAGTTAAACATGAGGTACAAATATTTTGAGAAGGTAAGCATAACTACAAATCATAATCTCCTAGGTCCAAAACCAATGAATTTTCCATATTCTATTTCTTGCTTATAAGGTAATGCGAAATAACTTCTTTTTGCAGGTGTTTCAGTCAATGAAGCTTTTTCTGAAAAATACTGTCAGTAATCACAGATTGACTAGCTGCAGCAGAAAATGTGTTTGTGTTGTACGTTCTCCAATTAAACAGGAAATTAAGTGGATTAATTCTGCCCCACAATCTAACTTAATAGAGTAAATAATGATACTTGATACTTCAAAACAGCAGCTGTCTTCATGTACTAATTTCAAGATCATTCTTTGAAGCAGTTATGGTTGTGTGAGTAGATCAGCAGGGGCATAAATTACAAAGTTGTGCTCATTCACTGGGATTCTTACCTTGCTAAAGCTTACTAATCTTTAGTGAGCTTTATAACCTGAAGTGTCTTGAATTCCATATCTAAAGTTTATTTTAAAAATGTGAGTACATGTTCTTCTTCCTAAACCCCTTCATTCTTTCATCAAACGTGCTTGCTTTAAATTCATTGCTTTTTGTACTGTATAAACTAGGTGGATTTGAATATTTACAGGAAGAATCTAAAGTATCTGGTTGTTATTAGTGTGGAGACAGCTGACTCACACATGCAAAAAAATTACAGAAACTTACAAATGTTTAAGTGACTTTTGTTTTGGGGCTATACAGAACCAAACCACACCCTGCAGTAGAATGGATCTTTTCCCTTTTTATTTTTATTGTGCAGTATCATTTCAAGTTGTTAAACCAAATAAGGACAAAACGCTCATTCTCTATTCTCCACATTTTATTATTTTTATTTAAATATAACATACTATACATTGTTGCTGAGTGATTTGCTTTCCTTTTCATTTTTTGATCCCCTTACATTTTCCTTTACCACAGGAGTCTGTTACACTAAGGGTGACAGAAACCAGAGATTATGGTTGAGTATCTGTGATACTCTAGACAGAGCGCCTGCAGTTTGCTCCCACAACAGTGGGTATTACAGTACACCAAACACACAGGAATCACTGATTCCTTCAAGGTTTTTTTATTTTGGTTAATTTTCAGAAACCACTACACATGTCACAAATGGCTCTTGACTCACTTTGGAAAAGTAATGCTTCCCAATTTTGGCATCTGAGCAGCATGGTATTTTGAGTACTGTGGTAATATTTATGCATAATCCCTCCCCTGACCAAGTCATTTAGGTAATTCTGTCAAAAGAGAATTTAATTTGTACCCTGAATGTTCTTTAAGTGGTCATCCAAAACTGCATTTGTCCGAGCTCATGCTGAATACTCTCTGTGGGTGGTCCATTAGGTCTTGTTGGTTTTAATTATTGATTACAAATTTTAAACAACAGAAACTTGCTTTTATCATTGTAGTTAAGTTTTGTTATGACCTGGAATTACATCTAGAACCTGAAATTCTCATTTCCTTTTCTAAAAACATCTCATTTGTGAAAAAGCAAGCTGGAGATAAAGTACCATGAAATACAATGTCAGCTATGAGCTTAAATGTTGCCTCTCCATGAATTCCTGGTGTTAAAACGGTTGACTTTATTTAAGAACAGGAAATACAATCTGGCCATTTTGTATTTTACTGGAAAGCTATTATTTTTTTGCCTTTTTTAAAAAAAAACAGCTAATATTTAAATAACAGATTAAGATTGAAGTGCTGGTTAAACATTGACTTAAATAAGTTATAGAAGATTCCAACAACACCAGCCTTTATAGAGGTTAAACATTCTCAAAAAGACACATTAAGCAAGGCTCTCCTTTGTACCAAAATACAGTTTCCAAACAATAAAAATAAACCCAACTTTTTCACAACAAGAAATATTGAAGATAAAACTGCAGCATCAATATAATCTCATAGTTATCACTTAAAGTATTTAGAACAAAACAATATTATACTACTTTTGTTTCTTACTAAAGACACTGCAAAGGCTTATTTATTTATTTATTGGAATACAATGTGAAGACAGTGGTACTAAATTTTTTGATGTACTGTTTTCTATTTATCTGCTCTAACAAAATGAATCTCAATATGGTTACATTGGTGAGCTATCCAGAGCTCTCTAAAATTACAGAGTAAAGCAAAACATAAAACAAACCTTATGTACCTTTAATTGAAGAGACTTCATATTATGCTTAACTTTTTTATACTGCAGTTGCCCAAGTTAAGCCATGGGACTAGTAACACTTTATAAAAATGTGCTGGATATTATGTGTTTTGAGCCTTCAGTTACTGTGATGGATATGAAAGGCATGCTAAAGCTGGATGCCAGCACAGCTTTATGGTTGGCTCTCATATAGAATACACATGTGAGTAATAATCTCTGATAAATGTATGAGCATGACTTTGGATCTCCTGTCCCTCAGTCCTTACTTAGGTATTGCTCCCACTATATACCTGTGATTCTACAAGCTGTTAACACGGGCAAATATGCTGAATGGGTGCATTAACTGAATAAGGAGTGCAGGACTGTGTTGCCTTCTTACATACCTTTCAGAGGCCAGATTTTACACTTGGGAATCACACATTGTTTAATTTTAACATTTGCAATCTCTATGACTTTAACAGGGCTGTCCAGATCTAGGTTTGAGCCCAATGCTTACTGCAGAATATCACACTGATTGCAATGCATTAGTTCTTACTTCCAAACTGAAATCAAAGTCAGATGAATATACACACAGATGCAGTGACACCCAAGTACAGATGTGGCCCCTTCTCTCAGTTTCAAAATAGCAGAAAGACCCTTTGAACAAAGTATGTCTTGAAGTTTGTTCTTCAGTGCTTATAAGCAAAAAATTTCTCCAACATAAAGACACCCAATACCATAAATCCAAGCACTGCTTGTTTGGTCTTTTTGCTTAAGTGCAAGACAGTTTAGGAAAAAAATGGATTATAGACATTAAATTCTGCCTTTAAAGCCTTGTCTAATACCTAGTCTCAGAGTACTTCTGAGGTGTTGACATTTTAACCTGTCAAACTCTGTGTGAAGTACTGAGAAAAAGGGAAAATAACAAAGAAGAAATGAGGAAAACATTTCAAATCAAAAAGATATTTAACATCCTATTAAATAAATAACTTAGAGAGAAATAAAAAGAAATGAAGTTAGAACATACAAGCAAACCATACTATTCGTTTTGTTAGAACAGTTTGACACTACTTTGCTTATATTCCTTAATCCTATCCATTCTTCCACAAGGCTTCCTCAGAAATGACATTATTTGTGCATGTGACCCAAGTGCTTCCAATAAATGCTTGTGTGTCTAACTGTTCATTGGATCATTAGGCTTGAACGAGCAATTAAAGTCTTTGATATGAGTTAGTATTTCATAAATAGCATCCCCAATGAAGATCATTCAACAGACTCTCACGTCTGTTAAATTCAGTTGCAGAAATAAAAAAAAAAAAAAAAAAGTTCACACTGGCAATAACTTCCATCCCACTTGATCCAGCTTGTATCTTGATTATAAGATATGACACTGAACTAAATAAAAGTATTTCATGTGCCAGCAATGAGTACAAAACTTTCAAAGGCTTCCCCTGCTCTCTCTTCAAACAAGCAGATGTCTGCACTATTTTTTTGCATTTACTTTTCAAGAGGATTACCAAATATTCTTGACATAAGAGCCTTTGGTTCAACTGCATCAATAATATAGTTCCTTCACCTATGACATTACAACCATCGGAAGAAAGTGAGCTGAAGTGTTTTTCCTTCTTGTTTTCTGCCCTCTCTTTGTGGCCCCCCTTCCATTCAGGGCCACGAACATTTGCCTTCCATTGTGCTTCCAATTTAAGGATGCATATGTGTTATATCCATTTTCTTCTATTCGTTCCTTCAATTTGCAATCACTGTTAAATTCCTTCTGTTAAAAGAAGAAAACAAATACACAAAATGAGGATGAGTATAGTCTTTCAGAGTTGCAGCATACTGAAGGTAAATAGTTTCTAAAAATGTTTTGGAAGATTTCAGTTTCTGTATATGACACTCTTTAAGGATTCTACAGTATATTTAAAGAAAGGTGTCACTGTGTCCACGGGATTTAAAGCAACTTCAGCTAGACTGCAAAAAGTGAAACCAACAAAAGAAATAACCAATTATTCAGAACATAATTATAGCAGTGAAATTATATAATTCACTCACAGCTAAAATTAAACTTCTCTGTGTTGGAATATAGCAACATATGAAATCAAATTCTCAGTCATAAAATCAAAGTATGAGGTAGTAATCTCGGAATTATTCATCGTATTTCAGTTCTAACAAATACAACCCTTAAATATCTTGAACCAGATTGTAGATACCATACGTTAAACAAGTATGTGTGACCTAGGCCTACTTCTTATTTATGCATGGCATAGGTCTTCTTCTTGGCACCGCACTGGCCATGAAATAAGGCTATTTTGGATGGGTGCAAATCACTGTTATGCTGCTGTTGCAATGGATCTGAGGCCTGTTTACTTTGCTGACCTGAAGAGGGGCTTAGCCTGAGAAAGAATCATGTACGATGCTGTGTCTTACTGACTAAATAAACTTGAAAGCAATTTTGTGTATGGTGTGAGGGATTAAGGCTTTTTATTTTTAAAGGAGAATGTTGTTTGAAAGATTTTTCTATAATGTTCAATGCACTTCTGTGCAGATCTGCTTCTCTATAACGAAGACAAGAATGCTTTGTTGTCACAAATAAGTAATTCCTACATATAAAAAGCCCCAGCTTTATCAAGTTACTTCTACTCCATTTAGAAGGCTTTTGAAAGTGGGACTTTTACAACGTACTTAAAGGACAACCAAAATTCAGCATTTTGTTATTTCTGCATTTCAGAAGATGTTATTTCACAGCTTAGAGAGAAGTATGTCAGAATCTCAGAGTATGATATACTCACTACATGAGGTATTTTTGACATGTCTATGAAGAAGACAAGAGATAAGTCTGAATAATAAAATAATTTTCATAGTACAGATAATAATTTCAGGGATGTTTTATCTTTTATAACGATCAAAATCCTTAGATATTCAGCTAGTAAAGATATAGAAAGTATGCACATTAACAAAAAAGCACATAAGGATATTAAAAATACATATTTTCCATTCCTATTAATTTAAATTAAATTTTTAAACTAGATATGTTCACTACTTTGATACATTAAGAATTTTTGGGTCTACAATTAACGTCTCACTTAGTTGCTGCTAAGACCACAGAACACATGCATATGTTTTCCTAACAGAATTGTGCATATTCAAACTCAGTTTGGCTCCCAAAATGCTCTTTGGCTTTGGGACAAGTAGTTAGTGGAACACTGACTGTTGGAGAAGACACTATTGAGAGAAGACTCTCTACAAAATGACCCTCAATATTGCCTGTATTCACAAAGCTACATATAGATAATTTAATATTTATTTGCTTTAATATGCCACCTGTGGCGTCAAGGTATTGAGAAGGCAGGTGACAATCCATCACCGTTCTAAACTGCAGTAACTTTTCCTATCTGCCTGCAGCTTATTTTGTTAAAGAAACCAAATAGTCTTTTACTCCTTCACTCTAAACAAAGTCAGACAAATAGAAAGGTATCTGATAAACACAGAAACAGTCTTACTTGTTTTCTCTGATGCAGAATTGTACTCGAATCTAAACTTTTATCTCTAGTCTTACATAATACAGAGAGAAGAGATGATATTGTGAAGTGGTTAAGAAATCTTATTGCCAGGGGTCTGAGTGTTAGCCCAAGACCACTTTGCTCATTTAAAACAAATTTCAGCATAACCCTGCACCAATGTCTATTGTGCACATGCTTAAGAGTGTTTTTACAATTTTTATTGGTTCTGTTTTTCATATCCATCTGCAAGCTGCCACACTGCAGTAATATGAGTCTAACTGCAAGTCTTGGGAGGATGGGGAAAATAATAACAGAAGAATTCTTGAAATCTCTGAAGTATTATGGAATCAGTTTTGATAAGTCATTATGTCGTGATTTTATGATGTGAATATTGAAAAATTATCTCAGCTGGAATTAAAAAAAAGACTTTCCACATTCGTATCCTCCTGTCAACACTATTTCTAATACACTATGAATTACCAAATCTTATGGCAGCAGTTTCCACCTATGGTACATGAAAGCTGTTTTGACTTCTTTTGTGTGTATGTAGGGGTTGGGATGGAGTCTAACCACACCAGCTGCGGCTAACAACCTGGGTAGCAAAACTTATCTCAGGCTTTGGGAAAGACCATCAAAATTGACTAAATTAAATGCTGCAACCTGAGATGTGTGAATTAAGATGGTGATTTACACTAACACCTTCATGTATGTGCAGAAGCATACACACCCATGATCAACGAGCTTAGCTTAACTGACAAATTCTAACTTTGTCAGGAACTCAGTACACCCTTACACCTCCCAACAGTGCACGACTGAGCACTAATTATCCTGTGTTTCTGACTAGTGTAATTCTAGAAATTAAAATCCAAATTTACACAAGTTTCAGAAACATTTCTCTGTTCTAGTCTTTAATTAATGTGATTATTTGACACTGCCCAGGGTTTAGAAAGTCAGAAGAAACTTTTTGAACCAGGAGTGATTACCCACGGTGCAGATGAGGGAGGAGAGTTTACATAATTCGTATGAACTAAACCCACTCCATAGAAATGCTTCCTTAAAAAGGAGTGCCAAATGACTTCTTGCCCCTTGAGTCTTAGTTGACACTCTCGTAACTTCATTATCTGCAGCAGAGGTAGGAGGCTTAGCTACATTGCCTGAGGATAAACCCAGTCCCAGTACCTATCTGTGACCTGTTCTGTTTAAAGCCTGTGGATGTTCTGAGTACTAAGCAATCTGAAGACTAATGGCTCATAACCTTTGCAAATGACTTTGATAAGGTTATGTTTATGTAGGCTCAAACTCACTGAAACTGGCAAAAAGTTGCAAAATTACAAACCAAACCAGATTTAACACTAGAACAATCTGGTGTTTGTGTAATCATATGGATGTGTGATGGTACACTTGAGTTTAGTACTCAGATTTATAGATCATATTGCTTGCTATTAAAAATATTTGGATAGTTAATTGGTTTTGTTGGGTTGCTGGTTTGTTGTCCTCCCCATCCCTCCTCCCCCGAAAGTACCAGTAACCCCAAACTTACACTAATACAGAGTACACATGCACAAATTTCAAATTATACCCAAATTCCTCTCAGTCAAAGCTTATCTATCTGCTGATATAAACCTCTATACCTCTCTGTACTCCCATAATCTTGTGTATTAATTAATACAGCCAATTTAAAGCTGGCTACTGTATAAATCTTCTTGTAAGTCATAGTTACGTAATTTGGTGTGTCCGCTCTATCAGTTAACATTTCCAAGATTTTGGGTACACTTTATGCCCCCCCTCAAATTACTGCTAACTGTGACTGTACTGCAGAAAAACAGGGGAAAAAGAGCCATATAGCTTACATTTTGTAGGACCCTCTCCATTTGCCATTACTTAATATGAAACTTGACTGAAACAGTAAGTATGATAAATCCCAGCAGCTGCTTTGGCATGATATGAGCTTAACAAATAACAGGCAGCTTGTGGTGAAGCAGGGCTGATGGTTTACTAGAGGATGAAAATTTGATGAACAGCTCATTTCAGCTCTAATTAGTAGTAATGCAAAGGCAAGTGGGGTTTTCAGTAGGTGAGGGAACTAAGCTGACTACTGCAATCCATTTGAAAGGTAAAAAAAATACTTACAGAACCGTAGACTTTTCCTTTCTTGTTCATGGCTAAATAATAGTTGCTCTTAACGGACTTAACTGCCACAACTCCAATTTCTACAGATGTTATCTCCAATATGCCTAAAAAATAAAAATCAAGCTATTTAATTACTTCATTAGAGGATTTTTTCAGTACAGAAAAGACAATGAACCTGTAAAACACTAAACATCTCATATTTGGAACCAACTCTAAACCATTGCAAGGATATACACCAACATTGTTTCAATTAACTTGTTTCCTTTGCTAACCTTGCATTTTAACCACCATAAATACTGAAGCAGCTCCATTCTTCTTAGCACAGATTTTACTAAAATTTATCAGAAAAGACATCTGAAACACAGCATTACATTAAATCTATAGCATATGTCAATAGAACTTTAGATTTGCCCCAGTCTTCAAAACCAGCGGTAAACTATTTATTCCTTGTAGGACATCTAGATAAACTAAATCTCTTGGCTGCACTGAGCTGATAAATTCATTTTGGCAAGTATGTTGACATTTTAGGATATAGTTAAGACTAACCCTAACAGCCACATTATCTTTGTCTTTCAGCTATTGAAATGGTTTGCTCTGTTTATAATAAATATGATTTTTTTTTCTTTAAAACAAACTCTTTCTGTGATACTGGGTGGCTCAAGGGGCCAATAATGGGAGACAGAACGTTTCATCTCTATGTTTTCTGCCCAAAAGTATACTGATTTGGGTGTAGTAGAAGCTACTACAACTTACATAGTGACTTTACAGATCTCTTTTCTGCTATTACTAGACCAAGTGGATGGTTATGTTGTTTGGGCATTGTGTCTTAATACAGGATAAATATGGCTCAAACAAAATAACTTCTAAATGGTTTATCCAGGTAGCATGCCTGCCTCCAACATTTCTCCTGATATTAAAGCAGATATTAAAGTAGTCAGACCAATAGCCCATGTAACGCTGTAGTCACTAAGGATCTGCCAATGGGGAAATTACATGAGGGACAGAAGTGTTGAGAAATTGTAAAGAACATCCTAGACCAAGACAACAAACAATGTGACGAATAGGTCAGTTGAAAAAACATTGATAAGTTGCTACCCACTTAAAAAAAAGAATGTGCGACAATTTCCTTCTAAATATGTTCTATGCTTTTTGTCTGAGCAGGGTAGTACTGGAAAATCCCTATGTCCTAAAAAAAAGGTTTCTTGTCCAAACCTATAACAGCTGAAAGTAGGAGGATCATTTTGTTTAGATAGTGATATAAAAATGCACATAGAAATTTTGATAGACACAATCTTGTATTAATTTAAAAAAAATCTTGATAAAGCCTTCTGCTGTAACATTTTTATGGTAATATTCTTAATTGCAGCATGAAAAATCAGCAGTGGTAAGGGTGGAGTTGCACATATAAACCAAGAAATCTTCAGCTATGCTGTGAAACATATGAATAACCACTGAGCTTCTTAGAGCCACGCGAGAACAATACTGCAATAATCACCTCTCAGGCTTGAAACCCAGACCTGAACAGAATGACTGCACAGTTATATACGGCATTGCATATCTGCTACCCAGCAGGGAGTAAAACCAACAGTTCCCAAAATCAGCTGACTCTGTCATCAGCAGTATCCAGCTCAGCAGCAGCAAAGGCCCCTCTGGTATCTGGAGCTGCCTAACTACTGCCAAGCAGAAAAGATATGTGCAGTTATTTAAATGAAAACTCTAAACACCATTACCATTCCTTTAGTTAGTTATATGTACTATATACATAGAGAATGTATATAGTCAGCACAAGGTGCTTAGGTGGAAATAAGAGGAGCTGTAACGTAGGCGAACTCTGCAATCTAGGAAGACCCAGAAAACATGAGGGAAGAGGCAGTTAAGACCCATGACCTACCTTTATGCCTAACTTGTCTGCTGTTGCAAAGGAGCCATGTATCATCTTCCGTACATAAGATGAAGACAATTATACTGTCTAATCTTGAGAAAAGTTGCGAGGGCTCCTTAATTAGGTCTTGATAGTCAGTTCATTATTACTAGCATCATGCCATTGATACAAGCAGATCATTGCATCCATACCAGATAAGGCCTATTACGCTTGTATTACTCTTAAAATGCTGCTCATTTTCACAGCAAAGAAAAGCCAAAGCTGCTTTCTTGATTTTCTGTGCGAGCAATAATACACAGCAGTGGTCTTTATGATTTCTGTCCCATGGGACATCTCCTAAAGTATTTGTGCTCACAATCAAACACAGTTGAGTGCCTTAAGTTACATGGATGACAAGTTATTAGAGGGTAAGAATTTGGTGTGAGCACTGCTACAATGCCCATTTCTTTTTATACCAGTGACATATTTTTTTTGTATTTTCCATGCCAAAAAGTGATGAGAAGAATTTAATTAGTTCTTTCTACAGAAATACATTGCTGTAACCCAAACTGTGGCACCAATAAAACTAGGCTGCGTCCATTTCTAACAACAGCAGCAGTAACAAAAAGAAAAGATGATACTGGCGTAAGATGTGCCATTATCAATTTTTATGTTGAAATGGATTAAACTGAATTATATTTTGTCATATTATTCTTGTAATGTTAACAATATATTAGACTATTTCAACTGATTATTACACTTGCAGCTGAAGGAGAACTACTTAAATAAGAAACTTGGACTGAATTAACCTATTTTAAATATTTTGCACCTGAATGATGGAGATACACTGCTCTTCAGTACCATACCTAAGTTAAAGTAACTGAAGCATTCACGTAATTCATGAAAATATAGTAATTTTTTCTGGTAAAGTTTGTTTGCAGTCTCATACTCCATTACATCCCCAGTGGCGCAGCTGAAAGGAGGTCATGAGGAGAAATGTTATGACAGTTACTTTATATCCACAGTAACTATCCTGATTATACCTAGTTACACTATTTAACTGGAGCTGAATTCTTCGGAACTATTCTCAGTTTGATCTCATCACCAGTGATCCTGGATTTATAATCTGAGTGTCTTTTGTGTATTTGGAAGTTGAAAAATGTACAATCTTCCATGAAAATTTTGCATATACTAACCTCTGCAGTACTTTGGAGAGAGAAGGGGACCTTTCAATGGCTGTATTTCTTTCAAATAAATTTAGTACCCCTGATTTATTACCCTTTGTGTAGTAAGGACCTAATTTAGTATTTTTCTACCCTGCTACTCTCTCTACACCCCAGAGACTTGACTGGAGTTACATACTAGTTACAGGCACAGAACTAGCTTTTGTCTAGATTGCAAGTTATTCAGTATTATTTACAGATTTTCTCAGAAGGAGATTCTCTTGTGAGTTTGACAGAAATCCACTGAAGGTAATAGGAATCTTTTCGCAAGTGTCAGTGTTGTAGACACAAATTTCAAAGGTCAGCATGAGAGCACCAGCTCATCTGACATGGATCTACAAGCAGAAGGACTTTTCAGAACTTTGAAATAGACTGGATTTAAATCAAATGCCTTTGATGTAAGGGTGAAAATACGTATTTGATTATTCTTGAGTCATTATTAAATTCAGCAGGAATGTATAAAAAAAAGAAATTGAGACATACAGTATGAAGCTTAAAACTGTAGTGTTTTCCCCATCTAATGAAAATGACTTCTTTGAGGGCACAGAAAATTTTGTACTTTCCTTAAGGTTTATGTAGTAGACTCATGGGCCGTGACTGGACTTCTATAATGCTGCAATAAAAACATATAATTTCCACGGGGTTCGAAGATCAACTCTGTAAAATTTCATATTATTGAAGTGCTGCAGGGTTGGTGGTAAGAGCCTATGTGTACTCACAGACAATACGGCTGAAAGGATGCCAGACCACTGTGGGTACTCCACTGGCCTTAGCTAGGAAAGCTGTTCTTGATGGATTATTGTTCTCAAACACCTTCGACAAACGAGATTTTATGACCACCCAGGCAACCTGTTCCATGATCTACATTAGAAAGTTTACCTGTTATCCAATTTAAATGGCCTTGTTGCAATTCGAGGCCATTAATTCTTGTTTAAACTGTAAACTAAAATGAAAAAGAGATTATTTTTGTCCTTTGCAGAAATCTTTTACGTATTTAGGAATTATTATCACAGCTACTTACCCACCTACCAATTTTTGCTTTCTAAACAAGCCCAGTTTTTCAATGCCTTCCCTAAAGCTTTCAGATTTTCTAGACCTCTGAGCGCTCCTGTTGCTTATGCCCACAACATGGCAATAATACTCTTATTGAAATCTTACCAGTGTTGATAAATGAAGGAACATTTTGTATTTCCTGCAAAGGACATATGCAGACTCATACATTTACGCATACTTTCTTTTTTTTTTACAGTAATATGATAATAGTGATTCATGTTTGATATGTCATCCACCACCCTTGGATAGATGGAAGAAATGTAAGCAATCATCCTTCTATAGTTGTGAATTTGATTACTCCTAACTAAATGTCATACTTCACACATGTCCCAGTTAAGTGGCCTCTTGTTTACTTTTAATTTCTCTAAATTGTCAATGTTGTTTTGAGTTCTTATTCAGTCCTCCAAAATACTTGCGACTATTCCAAATCTCATATTGCCTGCAACTTTTACAACCATATTTTCAATTCCTTCATTCAAGTCGTTAATGAATTTTTGATTAGGAGATACCTTGAAGAGACTCCTGTGGAACTTGATGCCTCTGTGCAGACTGGCAGTGAAAAACTGCTAATTCCTGAGTATGGCTTTCCATACTGTAAGACTTTCACTTAGATTCTGCTGGTCTTGGTTAAGAGAATATCATTAGCGACATTAGTTTCTAAAATCTTTCTCAAATTTATCATACCTACTGCTTCCCTCCTATACATGAAGATTTTAATCTCATAACAGTTGTAAATTAGGTTGATTTGGTATTATTTATCTTTGATTAATTCTTTGATTATTCTTCTTGGTTGATAATTTCTTAGGTTTTTAAAAACACACATTTAAAAATTATTTTTCCCATATTTTTTCTCAGTTATGTTGACTTGTCTCTAGGTCTTTGTTCTTTCCCTTTTTAAAGACAGGTATTTTATTTACTACTTCTTCAGTTATCCGGGGAGTCATTTTTCTCCTCAAGGTTTCAGAATGAATCTCTAGAGGCTTGGTCAATGAGGCTTGTTCAATCTACTCAGTAGTGCAAGTAAACTTTATCAAGTGAAAACCAGATAAATCATCCAACTCATTTTCATTTTGTTCTTTCCAAACAATCTACCTTCTCTTTGGAGCTCATGTTTCTCTTCTGTGAAGACTGAAACAAAAAAGGAATTTCAACATACTTTCTTATATGTTTCTTGTATCTGATTTCATACCATTGCCTAGGCTCGGGCATTTCCATGCCTTAAAAATTTTCACTCCAAAAGAATGTGTAGAGTAAATAATTTTCATGATATAATGGGACTTGTCATTAGGCTTGATAATAAGCACTACAAAAAATTAATATTCTTGGGTGAAAATTCTCATTAGTAGTTACTCATTTCTGCTTCCATGCTTTTTAGGAATTTGGAAGGAAAATAAAATAACTAAAAAAAAAAAAAAAAAAGCTGTGGCCTCCATTACGGTTTTAAAACAGATAGCACACTATTATTTTACAGCCATAACTCTTTAAACTCAACAATTACAATTAATCCCCTTTGACCACATTCACTGTAAAAGCATAGTTTTCAATACCCAAACCATTTCCAACAGATTATAATTAGAAACATTTTAAATATCAACTCGAGATGTGCCCTGTAGCTATGCATGTTCTCTCTTTACAGGTCCCAAAAGCTAGAAACCTATTCCCAATAGAAACAAAATATAACTTCAATAAACTGTATTTTTATAGTTTATAAAAGTGTTCATTATGTAAATGACAAGGCAACAGAAAGCTGACTGGCTGTCATGCTCTGCACAGAGGGACTGTAAAAAATACAAGTGAAAACTTGCACTTACACAATTCTGTATGTTGATTCCAAGTGTCCTATGTTTTTATGAAAATGCTGGTAATATGCAGGAAAAAATTTACAAAATATTGTAGGAATTATGTCAAGCAATTTGTTAGGAAAGACAGCTTGATAGATATCAGATGTACCATTCAAGGCAGTACTGCAATGGATCCAAACATATCCTGCAATGAGAACCATTTGATTCCAGGACTAAATTCAACTGCTTTGCAACGTGAGGCAGTGACCATTTTTCCGTAGCTGTGCCATTTGTGGAATAATTTCTTAAAACCCACTTTAAACCTCTGCAACCCTAGTTTCAGTCCTCTTAACGTAGAGGAACAGGACCACCTTGCTTCTTCCTCCCTCTTTCAGAAATTACCCTAGATACATGGCAATCCACAGGCAGTCCCTCCCTCCCTTGCCTTTTCCCCTGTCTGCAGAAATATCACAGATGAAGAATGAGTTCAGCTGGATGGAGTGCAATGATGACTGAGAGCTTCTGAAACTTTCCAGTTTCCCAAACGGTGACAAGAAGCTGCTGGGCCTGTGAAGGCAGCTGCTACTCTTGGTGGGTAACTGGAGAGGGCAGAAGGTGGTAACATTCCTCTAAACTAACTTTTCGGAACTTTGGTTTGTGCATCCTCCAGGCAGATTCTCAGAAGGAGTATCTTTGACTGGCATTGGCTTGGGTCAAACAAAGTTGGTGATAGGGCATAATGTTAAATATTTGATAGTCTGAAAAGCTGCTCTTAGTAGGTGGCTTGAAAAAGGTTGGTTTGAAGAAATGAGAAGACTGGTTGGATGTGGTCATGAAAGATTGAAGTGCCAAGGAATACGAGGCCATCGACTCTGTTTCCACTCTGTTTCATCATTTACAATCGTGCAAAGCACGCTGAAAATATCCCCAAATGAGACGTTACACTGTTATTCCTATTTTTCATTTGTTTTGCATTAGAATTATTGACAACAGAGAGAAGAAGATGGTGCACTAGAAGATAAAACAAACCTAGGAAACTGAAGATGTGCTAAGCAAGGCTTGCCTTTGGAAGTTTTTTCAATGAAGCAAAGTAGCTCCACTAAAATATAGTCTTACAGACTTTGCAGTTGTCTTTGAAAGGCAGCTTGAGATATAAATCTCACAACACATGATACCACAGTTATGGGCAGAAATCGGAAATAATAACTAATCTGAGCTTTGACTTAAAACTAAAACTTTATTTGAAGTTAAAATGAGTTTGGTGTTTTTTATTTAGTATTTGCTGAGACCTCCACCCTTCCTGCTCTAAATCAGAAGTGAAAGCACTGAAAGACCACAAAACAAGCTGCTAATGTGTCATATTTAGATCAACTATAGCCAAAATGTGAATGTCCCATGATCTTTCCAGTCCCATTCTCACATCTAATGCATTTGGATAAGCCTGAGATATGTATCCAGACTTCTGGAGGGCTATGAGAACAGGACCTCTGAGCCCTTCTGCATTAGTACAATATCAGCATAAGATGTGAAATCTCCGTGATGCATGAAGACCATGTAGAAGACGAATTATTAGAGACCTTTCTCAGAACCACAAGGGGATTAGAGGAAAATAAACCACCTCTCCTTTCCTCACCTACTGCTTTATGGCTTTAATTTCAGAGCAGAGCTAGGACTACTCAAACAACAGTTCTCTGTAGACCAGGTAAATGGAAGGGTGGCAGCAGCAGGGTACATATGAGGAGAGAACCTCATTAGTGATGCAATAGTGAGAGCTGCTGGTTAGCAAAGGAGGATTTTATATTTAGCTACAAGGGAGGAGTTCATCTTTAGCTACAAGAATGGCAGGAATCAATTTAGCTAGTATACATCCTGACATGTAACAGAAACAATTAAGTCTGAAGCACACTTAGCCTACGCTTTTCCCTCTTGCCAGTGAAGCGAGGCAACTTCAAAGAACAGTTCTAAACCTCACCATTCCTTCTGTTAAATGTCCAAAGTTAGATGGGTTATACTTAAGCAAAGGAAATGCAGGAAGCCACTCTGAGGACACATCTGTGTTGTCAGTTGAGATTAGATCTGCTCTCAAGGACACCTTGTCCATCACTTTCATCATTAACAAACAAACACGTCATCAGATTTAGACAAAGTGCTGGAACTATCTTGCAGGAGGGAAGATAAATATGTTTGCTTCCTTCACACAGATTTAATTCATGCTGTGGAGATGGGATGGCTGCAGGTAGAACCAACTGTAGCTAGCTCTGTTAATCAGAGCTCAGATTTTTTGAGCTCTGTGCTTTGAGCCAAGGCAGGAATATGTATAGCCAGCTACATGAATGTAGATGGAAAACATAAGGGTCTGAACATCTCAGCATGCTTGACCCCAACACTACAAGATTTGGTAAGTTGTAGATTGGACACAGACAGTGTCAGAATTTATTATCTGATCTGTTTCTGGGATGAAGGAGTTATCAATGACAACTATTACTGACCAAGGAATGACAACAATTCACATAACAAGAGAAAAAAAGGAAAAACTCCCACCCAGCACACATGGTTAGATGCAGGGTTGTAGTTATCTGATTTATTAGATCTCTTGATAAAAATGGCTCAAGCAGTTTCAGCTCTCCCTTCTCCCAGATACTTCTTCCTGCCTCTGTGCTGAAGTTCACCAGCCCTTCAAATATAACTGTTTTGTGGATCAGCAGTATAAACAAAATCATTGGAATGATCTGGCTTGAAAATAACTCTCAACAGAAAACAAATCAACCTAAAACCCTAAGGACTAAACAATCCAAGTTTTTGCAGCCTTTCGTAGTAGTATATGTTTTCTAGACCTTCTATTGCTCTCTTTCTGGTCTTTTTCCAATTGGCTAATTTTTCTGCAGTGAGGTGCCCAAGACTGGACTGATGTTCTAAGTAAGCCCTGATGGGTGCTGAATTGAGCAGAAAGATTACTTCATGTGTTTATAAGGAAACCTGGATCCCAATCCAAATCCTAATCGAACCTTGGCAGTCCATATATGTTTCCATTTAGTAGACTAGACCAGGCACTCAGGATTTCTGCCAAATCTTAAATATCCAGGTCTGCACAGAAATACACAGGAGAATTGAAAGCTTATAAGAGACTAGTACAGCTCAGTAAACTTTCTTTAGGGTGTGCAGAGCTGGCTATTTCAGCCTGGGTGGAATCCCGAGTTATCTTTCACATTCATGGTCATTACGCTCACCCCCTGCATTTTACCATTTGTGGAAGTTTCAATGTGAATAATTGCAAATTGGAATATACTGGATGCAGTTAAGGCTATTGCATTTATTTCCATGCCTAATACATAAGGAAGGAAAAATACATAGGTAGTGGCACTGCAGCAGAAACAGTCAAAATGAACGGTGATTGCCAGTAGAAGTAGCTGTCCATCACCCGCAATCTCACGAAAGGCAGGACTTCACTGCTCAGGCAGTCCGCTGCTGCTCAGTCAGAGGCTTCTAGCAGATACAGTACATACATTCACAAATGGGGCACAAATTATAATTAAATGAAGTCAATCACTACTTAGGCACTGACAGGCACAAGCAGGTGGAAGTGAGCCTGTGTGCTGAAGTGGTCAGAGTATGTGCAAACAGATGAAAAAAGGCATCCCTATTTGCCTTGCGAAACTTACGAAACTCAGTGTGCTGCAGATGGCCTCTGCTACTTGTCTGTCAACAATCTTTACCCAAGTGACAGGCTTGTTGCCTCCTACTGAGACTGTCTGACACATACTGTAGCTGCTGTTCCAGGTAAGGCTGCTCAGCTGCACATCAAAAAGAGACAACAGTTTCTTTCAACAGCTATATTTAATTTGGGGTCTCATTTGTTCTTATGATGGATCTCACCTTGACTCCCCATTGTGTAAGACAACAGGACTGGAAAAATATGGTCTCTCATTTGCTAGTCTCGAATACTTCTCGTGGGAGGTAGGAGGCAGAAGGAAACTCACTGCGTAACTGTACCACAGGGCTTGGCAATGAGCACTGTGCTGCCTGTGGCAGGCAGGATCCTCTCCTAAATTGGTATGGGCATAATGACCTAGTAAAAGGGTAAAACAAAAAAATCACAAAGCTCTAGAGGCTCCTCTTTACAGGACCATGACTAGGTATAATTCCTAGCAGTATCCGGCTATTGCTGTTTCTCTGAAAAAAGAGGATGTTTTAGTGTTTTCCCTACAAATCAGAAAGTTGCCAAATACACTCATCCACCACATCAATTAGCTGTTGGTTCTAATGGTTTATGTCTCTCTTTGCCTCACACAGGAAAAAGGAATCCATGGTATTTTAAAATATGGGATCCACATGTTTATAATGCAAGACTACCCCTGGACAGCTATAATGATCACTCTTTTTCACATAATTCTCTTTGGTGGCAGTTACTCATCAACACTTTCAGCAGTTTTCTTCTACAATGCCACAAATATTCCTGATATTGCCTGGTCACAATAATAACTTTTTTTTTAAGGAAACCTTATGATAACTGTGCAAGCAGAACGAACATCTGAGCAGTGCAGATTATGGCAGCTGTACAGTATAGTTGCTATGAAGTATTAAGACAATGAGTGCAAACAGTATTTTGGTATATCTTAAAATTTCTAACTGTTGTTTGCTCCTTGCAGCTTTTTTTCCTCCACAAATTCTTTTCTTAACTGACCTGGATGTGATCAAATAAAAAGCAGGTCTCTGAACCTAATACTCATATTTACATTGTTTGAGTCAAGGTTGTATATGATTTAAGATGATCAGTGATAAATTGTGAGTAGCTCATAACCTCGATTGGTTACTTTGCAAACAAACTACTGTCTAAACTTTTTCAGACAAAATATTTATTGAAAGACACAATTATTATAACAATTGTTACTGGACAGTCTTGGAGTAAAGAGAAATTAATTGCAAGTTGTTACTGTATGAGAAGATGTCAAGGCCAACAGTTTAGCAGCTGAAAAGAACCCAATGAGCTCTAATCACCAGTTCATTGCTTCGCCCATTTTTTGTTTTCTCTGACATAAATAATTCTGTGTACTTAATTCATCCTAAATTACAACCAACCAGAAAGACACCATTCAATAACTGTATTATTCTTGTTATAATACTATGTGATCAGCTTCTTATTTTTTAACGCTAGAGTTGTACTTTATCTTACATATTCTGCACATCTCTTTCATCATCAAAGGTATGCTGAAACACTAAAGCAAGTAACGAGGTCTGTACTCTAGTACACAGATGTAAACTATTGCCCGCTGTAGCACAAGCACCTGATGTATATCTTTCACAGTGTTTCCATCTTTAATACTTCACTGTCTCCTAACCTGGCCGGACCTGGTATCTTCAGTCTTCTAGTACAAACAGCTTTTTTTAAACTCTGATGAGCAGTGAGAAGTGCTGTCTTCTTAAACATTCATTCAACACCTCATCAAAAAGCAGGATGACAAAACCGTCAGTCTTGCACAGAAACATAAAAGGGTGATTTGCAGAGCACAATCACTTTACACCCTTCTGCTTTCATTATCTTCAAGTCTCCTTCTACATTGTTTCCCATCTTCCCTGCTGAGATCCTCAGATAGCAGCTAACAAGCATGTTTTGCACACAGGATTATGTGATCTAATTGCATGTTCTTGCGCCTCATGTCTTGTCCTTTTATACAAACTCTGATCCTCTAGCTTGGGCTGCTGAAATCTTTTTGGTTTTCCCTTTCCTTGAACTATGTAAGTCTTGCATAAATACTCACAAAACTGTGCTTGGGACAGTTAATAGATAATACAGTTCAGAAGGTTTGATACATTCTTTCCAGTTTCTCTACTCAACCTTCTGTATCTAAATTGGGGTTTCTGCTCACTGGCGTCCAACAGCACAAAAACCCTAGCCAGCCAAACAACCCCAATCAACCACTCATATGACAATGAGTGCAATTTCTGCTGTTATCCCAGCAGAAGCCTTGTCATGGGATGTGTAGAGGGCAGGCAAAGAAACTCCCATCTTCTCTATGTACTTTTATGTCAGGTTCAGAGATACTTTTGCTTGCACTTCTGTCTAACACCACAAAGAGCGCCTTGCCTCTAGGCCATTTGGTGACAACTGGCTGACAATCATATTCACACCTTCCAGGGTGGTCTGGTGCATCACTGAGAGTGCTTGGTTCAATTATCCTCAAACTGTTACCTCTAGAGACTTCACTCATAGCCACCCCTCAGGCATGCCTGTGATTTTTCTGTTCTAAGTGTCTGACATATTGTGAAGAACTGTGGCAGCCCACCGGTTTGCTGTTTGTATACTCTGATGCCAAGGTTATGTAGACATCCTCTTGCAGGGCCTCCTGGCATGGGAGTGTATAAAACCAAAGGAACCAACCCTGGCTTGGTCTTATCCGTATTCACTCTTAGGAGTGGGCCCTGCAGTGAAATATTCTGAGAATTCTGTGGAGGTTAATCTCAGGAGGAAACAGTTCATGCCCAAAAAAGCTAAGCATGAACTAACACGTGCACTGCAAAGGGTCAAGAGTGCTGGATCCAAAAGCCACCAACGGAGCTAAGTTATATAACAGTGTAGACCTAGCCTTAGACAGCTAGGCAGATGAGCAGCTGAGTAACAGAGTTGCCATATTGCTGTCTGGGATTTTGCATGTGGAGGCAGATGTTTCTGAGCAATGAATGATGAAGTTCAACAAGGGCAAGTGCAGCATCCTGCATCTGGGGAGGAACAACCCCATGCATCAGTACAGGCTTGGGGCGGACCTTCTGCAGAGCAGTTCTGCGGAGAGGGATCTGGGTGTGCTGGTGGACAGATTAACCATGAACCAGCAGTGTGCCCTGGTTGCCAAGAAGGGCAATGGGATCCTGGGGTGCATCAAGAGGAGGGTGGCCAGCAGGACGAGGGAGGTTCTTCTTCCCCTCTACACTGCCCTAGTGAGGCCCCATCTGGAGTACTGCATCCAGCTCTGGGCTCCCCAGTTCAAGAAAGATGAGGAGCTACTGGAGAGAGTCCAGTGGAGGGCTACGAGGATGATGAGGGGTCTAGAGCATCTCTCCTACAAGGAAAGACTGAGGGAGCTGGGCTTGTTCAGCCTGAAGAAGAGAAGGCTGTGAGGGGACCTAATAAATGCCTACAAGTATCTTAAGGGTGGGTGTCAGGAGGATGCGGCCAAACTCTTTTCAGTGGTGCCCAGCGACAGGACAAGGGGCAATGGGCACAAACTGAAGCAGAGGAAGTTCCGTCTGAACATGAGGAAGAACTTCTTCACTCTGAGAGTGACTGAGCCCTGGAACAAGTTGCCCAGAGAGGCTGTGGAGTCTCCTTCTCTGGAGATATTCAAAACCGGCCTGGATGCGTTCCTGTGCAACCTGCTATAGGTGACCCTGCTTTGGCAGGGGGGTTGAACTAGATGACCCACAGAGGTCCCCTCCAACCCCTAAAATTCTGTGATTCTGTGATTTTGAACATGCATGCTACCCTAGTCTCTCATCTCATAGAGGATGGAGCAGAACTGGAAAAGCTACAGCAAAGGGCAACACGCATGATCAGAAATAAGAAATAACAATTGAGAATAACTAAAACCTAGGGTTTTGCAGGGTGGAACAGAAATGGCTTGAGGAGGGTGAATCTATAAAACTGTAGGCAACTTTCAGAGAGCGAAGAAGGAACAATTATGCACCAAATCTCAGATGAAATTATTGGCCATACGATTAAAACAAAATAAGGTATTTTTTTACACTTGTTAGATTATAGCAGTCATTGGTGGGATGTCAGTTCACATGAACAGAAAAGCAATCAGATCAAAAAAGTAAACAGGTACCATAATTAGTCTCTGCATTGCATACTGATGGAGGCTAGGAAAGTATAACAGGCAATTACCACTACATGCTTGTTCTCCTTTTCAGGCTTCTGCTACTGCCACTGTCAGAGACAGAAAACCAGACTGACCTTTAGTTTGAAGCAGTATAGCTGCCCTTTAATTCTTACATATACATCCTCTTATATAGAGAAATGGAAGAAAGCAGAGAAATAGCCAACAAAGACTTGTGAAAAGCAAATTCTCTCAAATCTAATTTAATTTTATGACAACATAACAGGTCATATATTAAAAAGAGCTACATAGATAAGCTTTTGACCCTATCACATTACAGTATCATAAATATGCTAGTTTCATACAAAACTGTATTTCAAGTAGGATGAAAAACAACCTAGAAAATTGTATTTAGAGAATCATTCTCAATGATTCACTGCCAAAATGGAATGATGTATCAAGGAAATGCCAATACAGGATGAAGAATGAGATCCATTTTGCAGAAAATTGTCTGGGTGGCTAGTGGTCCACAGCCAGGGCTTGAGTCAACAACATGAAAAGAAATCCTCCTCCTAACACATCTGAACATGAATATAGTGTGTAATGTGCAAAAGAAAATCTTTCCACATCATCTAGCACGTGGAAGGCTTCATCTGGGTTCTATGCTCATTTCAGTATATGTCTAAGAAGGGCAACCAGCATGGCCATAGGTCTAGAAAATATGATTTGCAATGGAAAATTAAAAAAATTAATCCTGTTTATCTTAAGAAGAGGAGATTTGTGAAAGGAAAGCGTATCAGTAACTTTCAAATACTTAAATAATATCTGGAAAGAGGAACGGAATATTCCATGCAAGAGGTAAGAGAAATAATGGGCTCAACACCACAGAAGAGAAGATAATAAGAATAACAAGATTTTAATAAGGGTGGTAAAAACTTTCTCTATTCATTAAAGACGCTTTGGTGTGTGTGCAGTCTTTAAAAGCAGGTGAGAAAAATGTCCAGCAGAGTTGATAATAGGTATCATCCCTATGTACATTGTGAGACCAAGGGGATGCACCACATGATCTCGAGATTTCTTCCAAGCCTATAAAGCTGTGTTTCCACACACAAGAAGTCAATCAAATGTTTCTGAAAATGCTGGACTTATGTGTTACACAGCAATATTCTGTACAGTGTTCGCATAGCAAGTCTAACACTTCTAGAAACGTTTGGACTTACAGTGTGCTTGGTGTGCAGCTGACGTCCTGAAATATTCAGTGTTTTTCGTTACACAGAAACCAATCAGAGCTACTGTATGATATTTCTGACCAATGCATTGGAATCCCAGAAGAAATACAAAGAATCATTAAAAGGCCCAGGCAGCAGGAGAGGTCAGCTCAGATATGTGGTACCTTTAGGTGACATAGGAGTGTGATCATTTAGATTTTTCTCACAAAAACTTCCAAGACCATAAATTGTTTCACACTGCGTTGTCTTCACAGATGATGTATCAACTTTGGAGATCTTACCACTAAATTGTGCACTTTACGTCCCTCATCCTCATGTTCTTCATTCGCAGGTTTGTGCTTAGTGATCCTAACTGATATCTGATCACACGCAACACTAACCACAATTCCTTTTTGTTTTATTAGAAACAATTCAAACACTGTAGTCAGTGGTATTTAGAAATGAGACACCTTTTTTTTTTCCATAATGAAAAGCATAGTTATGACAACAGTACTAGGCCTGTTATACTGAAATTTGAAGGGACCTCTACTTAAATAAAAAATAAACAATGAACTTGCATATTGGCAAATGATACAGAACTTGGGATTCAGTGTCTGAGAGCTGGACTCCCAACTGTAGTTTCTACAAAAGTTAAAAATCAGTGGGACTCCTTTCACAAATCAGGCTCATAGACAGAAAGCATTCTACAAAGCAAAGCACGAAGACAACAGAACCACTGCTGAAAATTTGACTCTTAATGTCCATGTTCCTCTGCCCACCTCTAGTGAATTATTTTCTTTCTGTTCAACTTTTTCTGGTGCCTCTTTTACCCCTCAAGCCCACACTGTAATCTCTTCCTCTATACGTGTGATAGACACTAACAAAACAGCTTGACAGGAAAAGAGTAAGTCAAAACATACAACTAAGAATCACAGTGGCTGCCTTTAAACCATCAGTCTATTTATTTCCTTTGTTTATTTTGCTGTTCTGAAATTTCTGTGTTCCAAGACCACGCTCTGGCAGCTCCTTGCTGTGTATAAACTAACACAATAATCAACAGTTACAAGACACCTCTAAGTCTATTGTCGTAATTCGCTTCCATACATCTACAAAGCAACTGGACTGCCTGACCCCACTCAGTCCCATCAGCTGCATTATCAGGTGCCTATGTAAAAATGAAAGCCCTTGGAGAAAGCAGAAGATAATAAACCAGTCTCTGGTAGGAAAAAAGGAAGAAATTTTTGTATCAGGATAGAAACTATATTGAAAATATTTCCTTTGTTATGACAATAGAGTAACATCAATGTATTACTGACACTATTTGCAGGTGATTTTTAATTTCCATGTCCCATATGTTTCACGTACATACTGACCAACAGGTAGAGCTCTGTAAAATCTTTAATAAGGCAGAGATGATAAAATCCCAGTTGGCAAACTACCTTCTCAATTCTCTCGTATCAAAGTGGAACAGTTCTGGTACAGAGTTCTAGCACGTTGCGTGAAGGATCTCAGAGCTGCCTGTGCCACTGCTGCAAATGTCAGCTGGAAAGACCCAGTGCCCACTGACCTCAGCCATCATGCACACCTTTCTAATTGATCTTAACACTTTGAATATTAATCTCTGATTTCCAGTGTAACAAATCCAGTGCTGTGGGGCAGTTAAAAGGGAGATCTGTGGCCACATTCCCAAATCGAGGCAGACTACCCACAGTCAGGAAGACTGGAAGTTTCCAAAGGCTGACCGAAGTTCACGGCAGATCTATCCTTCCTCCTTGAATCGCCTTTCAACAAGAGATGTCAGAAGTGACCAGACTGGCACAGTTCTCAGCTGGTTCACCATTACTTGCTCAAAAGTATCTTAAATCTAGTGCTCAGAAACAGAAAGATTTTAATGACCAGTATGCTCTAATTTATGAAACCTTATCTCTTCTTCATAGTTAATGTATAACATGCAGAGCCAGTGATCAGTGCTGTCCTGAAACATATTGTAATCATTACCTGATACTTCAGCAATTCCTTATTTCTGTGCTGCTTCTGACAAAATATACGTATCTCTGAAAACTAATGACAAATGTTCTTGCAGATCTGTGGCCTGTGGTTGATTAAATCTCCCATTTTTCTTAGCATAGAACTTATAATTTCTCACTTCTCTGATTGCTTGCCTAATATCTCATAAGAGCTGTATCTTTGTTTACACGAAAACTCCAAGCTATTCATTAACAAACCTGAATGAAAATCTCCAGCAGATGCAAAAGTTATTATGAGAAGACAACTAGCACGAATACTTAAACCTGACTTCTTAAAGAAATCTGGTTTACTTCTTAGCAGCAAGTGGGCTAAAGCAGTTCACTGGTGGATTTTACAGGACCACTCTCTAGTGTCTTCCTATTCTGCCCTCATAAAATATTTTTTTATCTTGTGCATTAATAATAGGATATTACCTGTTTAATGTTAACAGACATGCGTCTGAATGACCCTTCCCCTTTATGTACATATCAGTATACATATCACATTATGAAGACAGAGTGTGACTCTCATTCCAGGATGGTTAGGTATCAGAGCCAGTAAGATTTCATTCTAAGAAGCCAGTAAGCACCGTTGATTTAGGAGACTGATAACTTTGCAGTAGTGACCTAGCAGAAAAATAGCAAAGCTCCGCTAATTTGAGTTCTATTTCAGTGTTTCATCTATCAAGGCTACAATATTTAATAAGAGCAAACTTTCCTAATTACCTTAAATGATTTGAATATCAGTCTCTGATTCCCACCTTAATGATTCCAGTGTTGTGGGAAATAATATTTCTAGATGCCTTTTCAATTCAATTTTTCAAAGGAAAAGGCCTTTGGAGGTCATCTGGTCCAAATCCCAGGAGCCAGATTCAAAGTTCTGTGAAGTTGTTTTACTTCTTCTTTTTGATATCTGTGTTATCTCTGACATGGATGTCCTGGAAAAGAGTTAAGTGACTTCCATGACTGAGGATCCTTAGAATCCATCTCTATCAACGATCTCTTCCTAAACTGGATTTGCCATATGCAAACTGAAATCTCAGTGGAAGTCACTGGGGTAAAACCAGCATCAGATTCAGAACCTGGTCCTGATTCCACTGTAAATGAATTAGAAGTATTAAGATCAGAGAAGATCACTGACTTTTGACGCGAAGGTGGCTAATGGGGCACAGTAAAACACATGCAAGAAGACAGTGACAGCTGATTCTGATTTCTCTTCCAACATATGGATTATGTTACATCCACCCAAGCACTAAGCTTTCATCTCAAGCAGTTGTGAAGGTGAAGGCTTCTGCAGGTCTCATTCTCTAATTATGCCTGACTTAGAATTCACTTAACTTAGACTAACATGGATAGGAAGTCAAGTTCTGTTAGCTGTTCCACCTTTCACCTTACCACACATCTGGGAAATATTCAGATCAAGATCATAACCTTGCATTTTGGCATTAGCTACCTAAAAAAACATTAAGATATCACCAACAATTTGCCTTTGACTGGGAAAATTAGAAGCATATTTGAGATGTAAACACTATTGTGGCACTAATATTGCTGGTAATGATTAAAGGCTGCTACTTCAACTAAAACGGAAGAAACCAAAACTGACAGTCTTAGTCCATGCCCATTTTCAGTTTAAACAAGATAAAGAAATCTCAGTAGTATATCATATTTTGAATGAGAGGGAAAGCTGGGAATATTTAGAGAAGAGTATTTTCAATAAAGTCTACAAATGGAAAGCAGTATGTGTAAAGTACTGTAACAAATTTGTGGTTACTAAGCAGAAGTGGGGATAGGACCCAGGTCTTCCTGCTGTAACAGGCCTCTTTACCACTTGAATTTAGGAAGAATTGCCTTTAATTGTAAACAGGCTAGACCTGTGCATACCCTGGAGTGGATGCAGTAGAGGGCAGCATTCATTAGCCAATTCATTTCATGTTCATTAGCCAATTTATAAGATTATCATCACCAATATTATTGTTTACTTCAAGAAAAAAATCAGCAATTATAAGCTGGTAATACAGGAGTTTGAAGGGAATAGGGGTTAGCCATACACAGGATTGGGGAGGTTCAAACTCCCTTTCTCCTACTGTTTCCAACTCAAACTGCAAAACTGAGCTCTGAAGTTGGGCCAATGTTAGGGAGGATTTGCTGTTAAAATTGTACTGGCAAACCTTACTCACTTCCAGGATTATTTCTGTGTTGAGGTATCTGCTCATTGTTTAAAAAAAATCCCAATGACCGCCTAATGTAAAATACTCAGAGACTTAGCAGAGATCAAATTGTAGAAGCTGAAGCCAGGAAAATTCATTAAGAATGAAAGCACAACATTTTAATGAAAAAATTTGATCGGGCTTTGGCACCAGCTATCAAAGAAAAAATTAAGATTCTCCATATATTGGTGTGTCTAAACCAAGAGTAATGCCTGTCTAGGATATATGATTAGCTAAATATTAGTTATGCTCAAAGTGGAAGTTACTATTCTCTTTGCAGTCTTAAGTGCAGTAAATGCACTAGGCTGTGATACATAAGCAGTCAAACTAGATGCTATGGATCTTTCCATAAAATTAGAGAACTCTAAGAATTGCTGTATATGAGCAACTTCTTATCTATTTTTTTGTTTCTCTTGAAAGTTGTCTTTTTAGGTTAGAATTGTTGTAAAAAATGAGATTTCCCTCCAGAAACAAGTGATTCCTACTGTATCAAATCTTCACATCAATAAGCAGCAAAATAGTAATTCTGTCAAATCATGAAGCTGCATATGCTGCTCAATATGGTGAAATGAGACACAGCACACGTTAACAAAAGCATCTGCCTTGCATGTTTAGTTTTCTTATGCCTTTGATGTGTTTCAAATATCAGCAGAGCCTTTTCCTCATCTTCCCCATTGCAGTGCAAGTTCAAAGAAAACATACTATAAAAAGGCTGAATAGTAACAAAAGCTTCCTAGCACTTTGAACTGCACATACAGTTCTAGCATTTGTAAGAAATGCTATAATATCTGAGCTAACATCTTTTGTGACCATTTATCTACTACAGGAAAAATACATGAGGGTGATAGAAATAAAGTATAGATGCTTGGGGACATCAGGAGTAGATGACTGTATACTGGCTATAGGATTTATTGTGAAAAATTCAGTTCTATAAATCAAATGCAACAAACATGCTTAACCAGAAGGAAGCAGATAACCCTAAGCATGCAAAAATTTGGTTCAAGATAACAATAATTATTTTACCTACAACCGGATTTGAGTATCAGTGCTCCTCATAAAAACAATACACATAGCTCATGAATGAAGGAACTACTAAATGTAGGTAACACTTTAGGAAAGGTAAAAATAGATGCAAAAATTTGAAGCCACTGTCAGACGTCACCCCACAAAAGGAGGTGAAGGGGTATAGAGAGAGCATAAATTGCAAAATGCAAGAGGCAAGGCATTTTTACTGTCTCCTCCAACTGTACATATTTTTAAGTTAATTTAGTTAATCAAAAAGTTATTAGATTTATTTGGTCAGTGTATGCTTTAATTTTATATATCAACACACATTATGTTTTCTCCTTTGAGATAAATAGAAAGTGTGCCTAATTCTGCCATCTTTACTCCTGAAGATTCTCCTCCATTCTCGCTCTGTTGCTTTGCCTGAAACCAGAGGATGAATCAGTATTGTAAAAAAGCAGCAACTTTACAATTACTTCTAGGTATGCAAGGCTAAAATAGTGAATACTGACTTAAACTAAAGTAACTCTGGCATTCATTTCCTTCAAACAAGCACTGGTTTCAAACATAGTTTTTTGAAATTCTGTGACAACCAAATTGTAAGCAACACATATGTATGATGTGCAGAAACAACATGTATAAGCACATGTGTAGGTGCTGGAGGTGGGAGTTTGCCTGCTAGAGAGAAATGAAAATACCACAGTGTATACTGAAAACAGCTCTTCTGAAATCCTTGGAATTCATTAGTGTTTGTGACTTGAGAAACTTGGGTAACGTCACTTACCAGAACAACTACAACAAAACTAGATGTTTTGCAACAGTTGAGGCAGTACAGAGAATTTTTTTAAAAGGAAACGTGATCTGTTTGCTTGTTCAGACATCTCATCATCTGAGAGAGCAGCCCCGCCTGTGACAAACTCCCATGCAGGCTGGTTGCCTGCACTGATGTATTTAAATAATTCGATTGAATGTAATGCCTTTAGAGATGTTACACTGCACCTATACAAAATAAAAAATAAGTGAATAACACATTTAAGGCCATCACATTTTTCAGAGAAACTGTCTCCTGTTTTATACTTGTGCTGTGTTTAGCATAACACGATTAGCTCTTCCAGGTGCTCAGCACGCAATGCGTTAGCTCTGTAGAGTGATTCAGCCCAGTGGCTTGATTGCTGCTGATATTCAGACTAGCTAGTTTAAAGCTAGTTTGAACAACTCTGTAATATCATAGCAAAGAAATACTTTGTCTCTTCTCCAGAATAAACCTCATCCTTTCTGTTCAACTCACTCTGATTCTCTGTGCCTAGCCATTCTACTGCATTAGCTGCTATCTTTTTGCGGGCCATTGGTCCAGTTGACCAGTGACATTTCCACTTCTGTTCTATCTTATCATGTGTTCAGACAGCAGTTATAAACTGGCATCTGGTTGTAAAGGCTAAGTTGCCATGAACAGTTTCACATATGCCTTTACTTAAAAGACATCAGAAAAACAAATTACTTTTAAGTTCAGCCACAAAACTGAACCGATAGAGGTCATATCTTTATCTATATCTATAGACTTGCAAGTATCCACATTCATCTTGTTCGCAACTTTAAACTGCATGTAGGAAAAGGTTTTTTTTACATGCATATTTCTGCACGTGTACTAAAAACATACACTATTGCATATATATGTACCTCGCTATGTCTCTGATGTAAAAATATTGATCCAATCGTATGAATCTTAGCTACTGAAATACTGTTTATGAAGAGTTTTTGTATATATTGAGCATTTCACGTATAATTTACAAATGTACTCCTAAACTCTGAAGTACATATAACCAGATGCGAAATCCCTGTTATATTTCCCATCAGAAGCCAAATTGCTGCATAACTACCAAATTGTTCACACTCTGAAATTATACTGAACATGTATAAAGTGCTGTAGCTAGTAATTAATATTTCTGATATAGAACATGCTGGAGACAAAAGTTACAGGTTTCTATGCGCAGGCAAAATGATTTTGGCCTCTTGTAAATACTTCATATAATCCAAGGTCACAGGGTGAATTTGCTTCTCTTAAAATTTGATATATTTCAGCACAGGCAACAGACACCATTCATCTTCCCTTCTCATATTTCTACCCACAAGACAGATGTCAATGTTGTCTAATGGATAGATCTTGTCTAAGCTATTTCCCATCTGGAGGCATGCCATACAAAAGAAAAAACAGCTAGAACCAGAGAAGGATGTCTTTCAGAAAGTATTCCAAGCTTTTCACTAATTATGGGTATCTTTTCAGCTCAGCTGTGTTTAGCCAACTTTTAGCAAACATCTATGAAAAACATGATTTGTTTTTGGTGACATCAGATAACACATATGTTTACAGCTATATATCCCTAAATATAATTATATCTACTACTAATAATCTAGTTGGTGAATACTACGCTTATTAATGCAGGTGTTTGCATCTCTCTCCACAGCACAGAAATTGTCTACCAGATGTCCCAATCCATGATTTTTCAGTATATTATAGGCATATTATAAGTAAGCAGAAAGATCGTCAAGTGACACAAAAGAGAACGAATAAAGAAAACTGAAATTGATGAACTACATTGCAGTGTGCACTTCAGCACAGGGCTGAAGTGTATTCACACAGCGTGTTTATAGACTAACTGCAAATACATCACAAATGCATCATCAAAAAAAATTGTTGTTACAGGGACACCTCATTAACAAAGAAGAGATTGCCGTGAAACATTTGGCTGGTTTTGCTGAAAAGGAATTGTGAAATGTAATTTTGAAATGCAGTGTCTGAAAATGGGTGCACAAAATGGCTGGAATTTATAGTTTTTCTTCCTGTGAGCCGCGAGCAAGGCTCGCAGATACAGTGGTGACAGCAGTTTTAGTAGAGATGTGTCAGCTATAGTTAAATCCCAAGTTTGCTCTCTGACTTCTCCACATAAAATACTTTCACTTTACAGCCTGGACGTCTAGCCAACACTAAAAACAATCTACTGCTTGAGACAAGGCTCAGCTCCCTGAAAACATCATGAATAATAAAAATCAGAGTTTAGTGAACATTGCATAATTAGTAGATATTATACTACACAATAACATATACAGTTCATCATACAACTTCCAAGGCAACATAATTTTGCCTTGTTTATTGCAGTAATATTTTATTTGTGCCAGCAGAGCGGGCAAATAAGATAAATGTACTGTGACATTTAAGATTGGTCTAAATCTAAACAGTTCATTTTTGTGCCAAATCTGCTTCCACTAAAATCAATGTTGAATTTCTTTCAATCCTGCACTTCCTTATTCCTTTATATTATGCCTCCTCATTATCTCCTGATTGAGCATTTGGCTCTTAGATACATAAACACTTACTACTTTGTTTGTAGTGGGATGTACGAAAGTCTGAATACAATATTGGTTTTTGTACTGGTTTTGGCTGGCATAGAGTTAATTTTCTTCCTAGTAGCCGGTATCGGGCTATGTTTTGGATTAGTGCTAGAAACGGTGTTGGTAACACAGAGGTGTTTTGGTCACTGCTGGGCAGTGCTTACACAGAGCTCAGGCCCGTCCTGCCCCTCCCACCGCCCCACCGGCGAGTGGGCTGGGGGTGCCCGAGGGGCTGGGAGGGGGCACAGCCGGGACAGCTGACCCTGACCCACCAAAGGGGTGTCCCACACCACGCGGCGTCACGCTCAGCAGTAAAGCTGGGTTGGGTAGGGCATTTGGCCGGGGCTGCCATTGTTTGGGGACTAGCTGGGCATCGGTTGGTAGTGAGTAATTGGTTTTGTAGGGTTTTTTTTCATCACTTGTTTCTCTTGGTTTTGTTTCTTTTTCTCTTTATTGTTTTCTTTTTATTTTATTTAGAAAAAAAAAACATGAAACAGACTTATCTCAAACCATGAGTTTTGTCACTTTTACCCTTCTGATTCTCTCCCCCATCCCACTGGACGGCAGGATGAGCAAGCGGCTGTGTGGAGCTTAGCTGCCTCCTGGGGTTAAACCATAACAGTTTTGAATCAAGGAAATTGCTTAAGTGATTATAACAGGCAATGCTACAGCACTCACCATTATTAAACTGTCCACCATGTCTCTCCTTCGTCTAATTGGAAAAATACAAATCAGTAGCATTAGATTTGTTTTAACTAAAAAAGAATCAATGTTAACATGTTATTTACTTTTAACATGGTATTTACTTTTCTGGTTTGTTTTTCATTTAATAAATATTATCTAGTGAGACAGTTTAGCTGTATGACATCGTGTTAACACTGACACTAAAATCGTGATATTAAATGAAGTAGTGCACTTGCTAACGAAGTTAGGTGTCAAATGCTTGAGTAGTAAAGGACTTGGATGAAACGCTTTGCATAAGCAGAGAAAAGAACTTCTTTATTATGATTTATTCAACTTATTAATGTCAGTAAGTCATCCATTCAAAGTTGAGAAGTGACTGGGATTTTGAAAGAGTGAAATTTGTAACAGGAAAGAAATCAATGTTTAAAAATAAGGTGTCAGGAGATGAGTTCTGCTACTTTTAAAAACTCAAAGGAAACAGTGACCAGAAACAGCCAGTTCAGTACACTAACTGCACACACTTCTTTTGCTTAATAAATTAGTTCATACTAAATGCAAAGCATGTTTTGACAAATTACTCTTTATGTTTCCAACATAATGTCGGCTAATGTAATTTAAATAACAAAACAATGTTAAATTGTTGTTTTAGAATTTTTTAGTTACATGTTAATTTCTTTCCAAATGTGGCTTGACAAGAGCCATATGTAAATGATTATCTTGTAAATAACTAACTTATCATCCACCATTTTCTAGCAAAACCAAAAAGGAAAAATTACAAATCTGAGTAACTCTTCATTAAGTCATGTAACTATGCATATACAAATCTGCAGATGCTTTGTGGTTAACAAAGAGGAGTGTTAAACAATACCAAGCAGTGAGAACCAACAAAATGACTAAAACAAACAAATGCAAAATTATTATTTTTCATTAAATATTCCCATTGGATGCTTTAAATCATGGTAGTATAAAGTGGGGTGGTAAAACTGGGTTAAGTTACTTGTTGTGCGAAGCAACCACATCACATAGTCACTTCATAAACTGATAAACCTTAATTCTTGCTTAGGCTTTTGTTGAAAGTGCATTTCAAAAATCTCCTGTATTGTCCAGTAATCATTATATATTCCAGCAAAATTTTTAAAGGGTCAGTTTTTACCCATTTTCTTCTGTATCATCAGTCTCTTTCAGTGTAAGCAGTCACGTTGTCTCTTTCCACATCTGTAGGGCTATTCCTGCTTAGACGTATTGACAGAGAAGTCTTACATCCTCTTTGAGCCTTTCTTTTGCTCAAGTAAGTTTTCTTCAGATTCTGTAGTAAAACTATGCCACTCCATTGCAGAGCTATCTACAGACCTTGTCTGCCTCAGCTCTCATTCCATTTTTTTCTTGAGCGGAATAATGCCTTTTATTTCACATGGGCTCTAAACAGTGACAGAATGGAACCACAAATAATCCACCTCTACAGGAAATCTCTAATGTAGAACACTGGAGGCTTGTGTTTATATTTTGCATGGCTGCATCACATTAGAAAAATTTATTCATTCTGTGATGAAACTGTATGCTGAAATCTTGCTTTCAGATTAATCCACAGTGGCCTACAATATATATTCTTGTTACTAGCCCATAATGGTAAGTCTTGCTCTTTAAACTCTCAAATTCCTTCTCACCTCTCCACTCACCAATCTCATAAAATACTTCCTATATACTACTACTGCTTTATATTTTTGAGATTTCTCAATGGCACACCACCAAATTTAATTTGCTTTCTTTTCCAAGTTACTACTGAAAGCATTGAAACTGTATCAAGTCTCCTGAAGTCAAACCAGACAGATGAGATCTCATTTATTTTCCTTCTCCAGAAAAAACAATCATCAAAGAAATATATCAGATTACCCTGACATTATGCCTTTGTGGAAAAAACATGTTAAATTTTATCCCATTTTCTATTTACTTCCACGCATTTAAAGTGAATGTCGAAGAAGAGAATAATGATACCCTATGACTTTTAGATTATCTGATTTGTAGTTGTGTGGATCAGTCATAAAGGAAAAAATTGGATGGAATGAGCAGAAGAATCTAAGAGCAGTCAGAATCACAAAGACAGTCTTCCTTCTCCTGAATCAGCAATGGATCCCAACACTGCTGAATTTTTTTGCCTGATAATAGAAATGGCAAAGCACCCCATTTCTTTTTTTGATGCCACTCAGTAAAAATATGCAACGTACATTTGTAGCCAGCTACCACAGGACAAAAATCTCTAGATAACAACTTTTTTGATAAAACTTGCTGTCATAGTTTAACCCAGCAGCCAACAACTAAGCACTAGACAGCTGCTCACTCACCCCTCCCCTTAATCCTCAGCAGTATGGGGAGGAGAAATGGTCAACAGGGGAAACTTGTGGGCTGAGGTAAAGACAGTTTAGTAAGACAGCAAAGGAAATACTACCACTACTACTAATTATAATGATAATGATCATAATGAACATGCAAAACAAACTACATACGATACAATTTTCTCACCACCTGATGACTGATCTGCAGCCAGTCCCTGAGCAGCGATCATGGAATGCCAAACTCACAAATTTTTGAGAATTTCGCAAAACTCCCCCCAAAAAATGAACTCCCAGAAAAGTTCGAACTTGTGGACAAGACAGCATTTGAACTCCCAGAAAATGAGAAGAGTTGAGAGCATCCTGCCCTTTGGCCGCCCCCTTTCATAAACTGAGCGTGACATCCGTGGTATGGAATATTTCCACTGGCCAGCTTGGGCCAGCTACCTGGCTGTGCTCCCTCCCAGCTCCTGCACGCTTGCTCATTAGCTGAACATGAGAAATGGGAAGAAGTCCTTGATTTCACAGCAACAACTGAAAACATCAGTGTTATCAACATTCTTCTTGTACTAAGTCCAAACTACAGCAGCTACTCGGAGGAAAACTAACTATCCCAGCCAAAACCAGGACACCTGCCTTCAAGCCTATAGAGGCATAGGTCCTTTGACACCTGCCTTCAAGCCTATAGAGGCACAGGTCCTTTGAAAAACAGCTCACCAAGTGGTGTTTTTCTGAAAAAATGTTAAAATCCATCTCGTGGGACAAAAAGTTTATGTCCTAAGCAAGCAGGAGGCACCATAAAGAATCACAGTCTGTCCTTGTTTATCAACAGATGGAAGTGAAATTACAACCTTGCCATCTTCATGCAGTTGAAAAGGGGAGTGCACATACAAGCAGCTGATGAATATACTAACGGAAAAACAAGACAAAATGATTCTTCTTATCTTGTAAATATGCTTAAGCTGAACTTCATACACACAAGGCTTTGTTCATAGGAGTGAATTACACCAGATCTTTGTCCATAACCATACTTCTACATAGTCCTGCACAAACCATCTGAAGCATGGGCCTTGCTTCTTTACAACGAGAAGAAGTTTCCCTGACATGGAAAGTTTGGGCTATGTATGCACGTGCACACATAAAAAGTATTTCTGTTTAGCTGCAATGGTGCTTGGAGATCTCATGCAGGATCTACGGCTCTGTTTTGCAGAGTTCTGTATTCATGCTCATTCTTGAAATGAGCTTGGTCCCATGAGTTTCCACCCTAAAAAAATTAACGATAAGATGCAAAAAATAGGAAAAGTGAGCCCAAGTTAACATGGGACAGTGTGGCAAGGTCAATTAGCAACAGTTTTCTGGGTGTGTTGTGATATATGAATTGGAAGTAGAGACTGGAAAGGATGGTATAATGGTTCTTACCGACCTTCTGAAAGTGTGAGAAAGGTGAGAAGGAACAGGCAAGAAATAGCTGTGGCATTTGAAAAAGCTGGAGTAAATGGTCAGTAAAGACTAACATGGCTGGCAGGAGCCAAACAAAGATTTCCGAAGGTAACAGTTTTCATAATTCATATTGAGAGACTCTGTTCAATGAGTCATAACTTTGTACTGTTACCATATCTTTGTGCAGATAAAAGTACTCCAAAGATGCATTCTGGGCATAATAATGCCTGCACGAGAAAAATGAGTTGGAAATTGTTTGGGGGAAGATTGGTGGGAGATGAGAGAGAGTGATCACAGTGAGATCATCTCCAGATGTCAGAGACCTGAATCTTTGAGGGCAGCCATGTGTCCAGAAAGACCCTTTGAGACAAAAAGGCGTTCCAAATAAGGTGCTGTCAAAGATGAGTTCAAAGTCATGGTGAAATTGCTATCCAGGATCATTTTTCAGGAGGATGCATGCTTGTCTCTAAGGCAAAGCAAGAAATTTGATAGTTTGTCATCCATCCCAAGCATACAATAATTTTTATGGATCACTGAAGTTCGGAAACATAGAGTGGGAATCTTCTGGGCTACTCTGAGAAACAGGGCTATAACAACCTCTCGGCTTTTCAACCTCTTCATTTAAGCAAAAACACATTTTAACTCTCAGCTCTACTTAAAACAAATATTCTGCCAAGACAGCCATGTTAGAAGTTGATTTATCTGGAAGTGCATTTAAATCTGATTTTAAAACTCCCATTTAAAAGTTAAGGTAAAGACTAGCTCTTGAAGAGAAGAGCCTTAAAAATGAAAGAAAAATAAAACTCAGCTGTATGTTTGAAAGATTTTCCTTCTCCTCACCTCACAAAGAAGTACCCATTTCTTAACACCACATTTTAATATTAGAGGGACCAACCCCCTCATATAAAATAATGATTTACATGGGAGAAATGAAATTTTTGTGTTGAAACTAATAGCTATCCTCCAGTTGTGAACCAAAAGTGCAGTATGTTTGAGTAATCTAAGAAAATCTGGCATCTTTAATTTGGCATTAATTAGCGACCACATTTAAAGCTCTCTGGAGTCAGTGGACACACTTCTATGAACTTCAGACTGGACACTTTAATGGCACATATCTCAGTGAAGTCAATTTCCTCGCAACTCAAACTCAACTCTCAATCATAATAAATATTACTTTATCAAAATCTGAAAATATTTAAATATACACACGACACAGAAAATGCCTGTAAAATACAATACTAAAATTATATATTAATGTGAGTTGATGATCAGCTATGTCTGTGCCAGATACACTGAACAGTTGTTTTTTATCAATCTACAGTGAAGGACATATTTTTCTTCAAAAGACAACAATTGTAATCACTCTATCAATGACTCTCAGCAAATATATTCCAGGGAAAATTTCCTATTTGACCTCTTAAAGGGAAATATTTGAGTACCAAAAAAATGCGCAAAAATACTATCAAGCCTTCCCACACACAAAGACAATCTAAAACTTGTGTAACTCTGTAAAATCAAAGGATCAAACACTTATCTCCTTGATAGCAAAGCTGCTTTCCTGGAATCCATAGAGTATCCTTCTTTACACCTCACTGAGGTCTTACTCTGTTTATTACTATTATTTGGGTAGTACAGAAAACCTTTTAATTATTTTCCTGAATATGAGGTTATTTGGACTTTGTGAGTGGGATGATACGTAAAGGCACTGGTGGTACATAGCAGCCTAATGAAATTTTCGGTGATTCAGTGACTTTCAAATGGGGATTCCCAGAGCTTCTGTCACCTGCTGAACATTACTAGTAGTCCGCAAAGAACTAATGCCCACAAAACGTTTTTCTTCTTTATTTCTACCTGTGACACCAAATTAAGATGCTACTTAAAACCACAAAAAAGACCTCAGCAATTTTACAGAATTACAGAATCACAGAATGTTGGGAGTTGGAAGGGACTTTCAACAGAGACAATTAAGACTAGAACTAAGACACCCAAGAATCTGCCTCAAATTGTCAGTCTACACACTGCTATGTTTTTGCCAAAACTGCATGGAATAAAATGCCCCTGTAAGACAAAAAAACCTGAAGGTTTTCCCTGCTGTTAATGAAGTAGTCTCTCTACTAAGATCTGCTATGTACCAAGACCACCCTTAGGAATGCCTCTGTCAGTGACTTCTGTCTATGGCAATATTTTTTCAATGGATTATTTCATAGGAGAAAAAAACTCGATGAAACTCCTAACACTTGAAGATTGTGAAAGATAGTTCAAGGGCTGCTTTGGAAGTGCCATTCTTCTTCAGAAATCAGTGGTTTACACTCTAGTGAAATGTAAACTGGCCCAATTCCAAATGAAATCAATGGGAAAACTACTGCTGGTTTGAAGGAGAACAGCACCAAGTCCTGTAATTCCAGCTGTTGCTTTCTTACTATGGTGTAATACAATGAACAGATGCATAAAATCCGCTGAGGACGTGACACTGTCTTTGCCAGAAAACTAGCTTTTTCCAACTTAGGAAAGAAAATGAAACCAGCATATTTTGTTACTCTATATGTATCACTGATAAGAGATTGCACCACAGTGTCATGGGAAGATAACTTTGATTTACATTATGAAGTAAACATTTGCCTTGGATTTAAGCAAGAATTCTTTAGTGTTTTCCAGCAAAGAAACAAGATTTTGTCTGAAGTAAAATAAAATTGTTCTCGTTTAAGGTTTATTCCTTCTAAAGAAGAGGCACTAACATGCATTGACTGCTGAACCTCCTGTTTTGCTTATCAAAGGTGTGGCTTCTTATATAGGACCACTAAGTTACTCAAGCAAACGGAAGGGCAAGGGTCCTTTCCAGTGCCTTTCAGTGCTCAGTTCCCTTAGTTCAGTCTAATTCTCTGAGTTTGCACCACGAACCAGTCTCTTCTTATCCTTTTCGCCCAACTTGGCAAATGTGCCTGGGGCACAGCTCACTCCAGAGCATGCTGCAGTTATTCTACTCAATCTTCTCTTACACTAAATTTATAACAAAAGAAGGAAATCTTTTGTTGTTCCTAAACCAGGAGCAAATGCCTCATTTTGTAAGTTTAAGGTCCTACAATTATTCAAAAAAAGCCTGAAATTCCCAGTCTGATGATAGTTTCTCTTCCTGCTCCTCTTTTCCTTGCTGCTTCCAAAGAACAAGTGCAAGGCTTCTTTTGTGGTGAGACCAAGCTGTCTTAAGTGCTCGTACACCACCTTGCAAAGCAGTCCTTGTGGTCCCAAAATCTAACTTCTTCATACAAAGAAAATTCTCCCCAAACCACCAAACAACTAGAAACAGTGAAAGAAAAGTACACTTTTAAGTGTACTTTCAAAAATATTCAGGACTTCTTTCTATGAGAAGACTAAATCACAATAACGTTACTACAGGGAAAAACCTATCTCCTGTCTTCAGCTTGCAAACAACATGCACAATTTAGGGCAATCTTTCTTTCAACTGCAGCAGCACAAAATCAAATTCTTTTAGTAGCTGTTTTATTAGGAAAAAAGAAGTTGCATTCACTAGGTGCTTACCTACATATACACTTGCACTTAGTCTTAATTCACGACTTCCATTGCCTAACTGTTGGAAATACAGGGATAATTTACTGACAGGAACAAAAATGAAATGAATTATGAATTGCAACTGAATAATTTAGTGTACATTATTAACTGGTCCTATTTACTTCCTTTTTTTGCCTAAATAACATCCATCAGAGACAGCTGAATGGCAACATCTGAATGGCAGTGTTTAGCACCTTCATACAGAGTTTAGATTCAACCAATATTTCCTTCTGTTCTGTTTGTATTTCTGTTACGCTAGGCAGTAGCACTTATGAAATTACTAAACATGGTAAGATGATGATTATGATCATGCAATTTTAAGCAGTTAAAGGAGACAACTATTTTGAATGCAGTCTTAAAATTAAAAACAAAAATTCAGACTTGAGCCAGATGATACACATTGGTAGGCCACTGTGAGGTTTCTGCATGGACACCTGTACCTCTAACAGCTGTTACATTTCATATGAGACCATCAGATAATGTTGTTAAAAACTACTGTTTTAAAAGAATTTTGGCCTGTGAGTATAAAACCTCCAATGAGGTCCATGAAATGAAGAACAACTCCTAACACAGTGATGCTCATAGTCTACTTAGGCCCCATGAGTATGATGGGAGTGGGATAGTGGTACTCCATGCACCTTTCAACAGAAGGAGAGGTGGTTGCCTGTTGTCTCCAGCCACGATGTCTGCCTTTGGATCAGCCTTCAATGGAAGCCCACAGTGTGCATTAAATGCCTCTTGCACCCTACGTCTTAAGTGAGGACAGGATATGTGAACCACGCCTTATTTTTTCCCTTTTCGCTCAAGATAATAACTATTTTTCCTCAAAGTAAGAGAATAAGCGATATTTGCCAGAAAGGCATCTTCTAACTGAGCTAAGATCTGTATCTACTGGACTGGAATTAAAAGACTTCTCAGCCCCTTGAAGCATATTAATAACAAAACACAGGTACATGTCTCAAATTCCTTGATTCAGCTCACAAGTTAACGGGGCAAGATATGTGACACTCAGACTGGTTCTGGCCATTCTTTATATAATGGAAGATATCTTCAAACTGGTATTAATCAATTTCAGGGTCACCCTGTTGCTCTCCTACTTTTGTGCCATGAACTTCTGAGAAGCGCTGACTTCAGAGCTGACAAAGATGCCAAAAGTTGACTGCTGTCTGCCCCCTGCTATGTACACAGAGCACTGCAGCACTCTCATCCACAGGAGTCAGCCAGAGGACTCTGCTTTTGTTGGTTCTTTGCTTTCTGCATGGCTGAGGTTTTCAACCCTCAGAGAGTCACCAATTTGCCTCCAGGCCAGAGTTTGTAATGAAAGTCTTGGTGCCAGGATTTTGCGCATTCTATTTCGCCTGTAGTCAGGATGAGGAAACTTTCAAAATAATTATCCAATTTTAAAGACAAAAAGTAACAAATGGGTATCCAAGGAGCTGTAAGGTTCAATACAGGCTATTTCCTCATACAGTTAATATTGGCCTACAAAGACCAGGCCTAAGTTTAGCAGTGACTAAGACTGAAAACTCTGCAGAGCAAAAGAGAAATAAATCTGTATTGAGGAAAACTGCTGTGGTGGAAAAGCTGCCCTCTACAAATTACCACCCACAAAGCCATATGCAGATTCCATGGATAAATATGTGACTGCTAACGAGAGCTGGGTGGGAAACCATCTCTCCAGCCCAGGAAACATTTGAAGATTTCAAAAGTGTTCCCATTCCACACCAAGGAGGCTGACCATGCCACTGCTACCACTTGTGTCCAAAGTAAAATACGTTACAGAGCAAACCAGATAGTAACAAGATAGGTTTCAAAGTCTACAGAGCTGGAAAATAAAAATATCAGGCTTTCTCACCTCTACAGTCTAACTGCAAGATTAGAATAGGAAAAATCTAACTGGAGTCCTGGTAGCCTAGCAAAAATAATGTACGGGAGAGTGGACAAAGCCCAGAAGAGGTACAGCACATTTCCCCTTTCTCTTCAAATGTGAATTCTTGAGTGTGATAGCATCTGGTCATTGGACAGTTTAAGACTGGGGTGAGAAGATCTTGAGTATCATAGGGCAGATCCAGAGCACCACAATCAAGCTTGTGGTCTGTGCCCTGCTGCCTTCTTTCTTGATGTCCCTGTGACAGGGCCACAACAAAATGTGACGGATCCTCTTGATCAAATGATAAATGCAATTTCATTCCCAGGTCAAAGGGATGGTGATGTGATATCCTTCAGTGCCTCTCTACTTTTCACAAACTAGTCAAAAGTTTTCATCATGGATTGACGACTACTTTAGCAGACTGTCCATGAAGTATTCAATACCACATCCTACAAATGCCCTTGACAGAAAAATTTCATTTTGTATTACTTATAAACAATTAAAGTATCTCCCTAACATGAAAACAATATTCAGACTGCCATGAGACATAAAAATTTTCCATAAAAGCTTCACAAGGCTACTAGGTATGAGAGGCAAATTCCCTTGACATGTCATAAACCTATGATTTTTTCATTTATATCAGATAGCCCATGGAAGTCTGTGAGCAGAACAGGAAATAAACTGAAAATTATGCAAACAGCAGTGATTATAACAGGTGGATTTTCTGCATTTTAAACAGATATTGATGGCAAAAGACTGAAATTTGGAAGACATCATAGAGAAAAATGATGGCTTCACTTACCACACTATTACTCCAGCTAATATTCAATACTATTTCTCATGCAGACATGTAAGCTGATTATGTTATCCTGCTACATCATATTCAAAGCACTACAGGACTTTTATTGCTTCCTGTGCTTCCAGAACATTAATTAGCTTATGTTGCTATCGCTTTGAAAATTTGAAGTACAAATGCTAAATATTATTCTGTTCAACAGGCTGATTAGTACTATACTTAATTTCACAGTTTTGATACTTCAAATAATAAACATGTAAAATTCAGGATGAAGAGGTTTTTTTGGTTGGTGAAGTGTGCTTGCCCTGTATTTCTTTGGCACACCTTGTACAGGAAAGAAAATACATTCTCCAAAGCCTCCTGATCTATAAAAAAGAAAAACAGACTGAAGAACAGTCTGCTCTGAGGATAAAAGACACCTTGGAATGCTGTGTTTGAAGGCAATGCTGCAACACCATCTCAACTAAATGTTCCTCCTGTATATATAGGAAAGAAACCATCAAAGCACACTGATGAACTCGAGTGTCTGATGTATACAATGCAAATATTTTAGTAGCAGTGAAACATTGTCCAGCTGTCTCTTCTAAGCTTTCAATTCAGTTTAGCAGGAAGCCAAATGGTCCTAGGTTGTTACATAAATTTGGTGACATCTGAAAGAAGTGGTGTGCTCAGTTGGACAGACAGGTTTTTCATGGGAATATGTTGTATTAGGAAAGTTATAAAGCAGCTGGAGATTTAATACAGAATCTGTGATGGATAAAATCCAGGGCTACTGGCTGTGCTACTGCCTGCCCTTAGTCACACCATCTCTACTCAACCAACACATGCAACGTATTAACAATACAATAATTAGTACACATTCCTGTCTGCTACTTAAAACTTCACTCCCAGATGCTGTTTTGGTCTGATCTCAGTTTTATTACCTTTGATGATTCCCTCCACTTCATAATGCCAGGCTCCGTTGCTATTCATTAGACTCAACAGTGGTTAGGCAGACACTAGCTGAAGCCAGGTTTCTAACAGGAATGCCATTGCTTTTATTTCACATGGCTAACTTCTCTAAATTACTGTAAATCCTTCCTCCAAATCTCCTGTGATCTACTGTGCATGCATTTGTGTATCTAGGCAAAACAACTGCAAAAAAGTGTGCACATTTGGACACTATCAGTGGATACCCAAAGGCTTAGCTTCCAGCATCAAAGATTTTAAAGTCCTCTTAATTTAAAGTAAATATGAATGGAAAGATTTCATGCAAACATGAGCTGTCAAGGTTTGGCTTGAATTGATCCACACAAAATAATACTTTAAAACATCTTTGCCTGCCTCTCTGCTTATTGCTGCAGCAAAATATGCTAAGTCAAAGGGAAAAAAATCCCAACTACCTAGCTTGCAACAACTGGAAATATTCACAGTATAGCCAGAAACTGTGAAGTTTAGCAGACGTTGACTTTAATGAACAGTTTGGGATAGAATCATTGCAAGTGTTTATACAAATCATTTAAGAAGTAACAGTGCTGATATTTTTTCCTATGTGGAAATCTTTCTAGAACTTTATTTTTTTTAAAACATTTTTATTCAGTGAAACCCAAACTAGAAAGCTAATGCTCTTGGAAGCAAGGACAGTATACATCTTTAGCCCTCTGCAAATGCTGTTGTTGATTTTCAGACAGCTTTATTTCAAACTGCTTAAATACATTGTATTTTCAAATTTTGACTTACTTTCTTGTTTCCTAGAAAAGGATTTCATTTCACTTTCAAACTTCAGAGATATTCCTGGCTGCAATTTCAATACATCCCTCTCTTTTTCTGATATGTAATTTAGAAGCGTGTGATGTCTCACTGTACAATCAACATGAATTTAAGAATGGTGAAATAGTTTAACTGCTGTTACCCATAATGCGCAATTGTTCAATATAGAAATTTCACATCATGATCTATTTCAAGATATATCTTGCACTACTTTACTTACTGATGGGATGGAATAAACAAACAAAACCAACAAGCTACTCAAATTCCTCAGACTGGACAATGACTAATTAAGTGTTAGTGTCCAGCAAGGGTGTCAGACCAAAAAAGGGACGAATGGAGCTTGTTTGCCACACTCTTAATCAAAAAAATACTTATGAAACATACAACTGGTCATCTTGATAATGGAAAAATAAGCAACAAGCACAACTCACAAAAGGCAGAGTGCGCAGATTTTGTCCAACTGAAAGTGCCTGGGCAACTTGCAAGGAAATCAAAGCTGATCCAGCAAAGTCCTCTATCCAAGTGATATTTAACCTCAAGAACATTATCCGAGTGACTACAACAAGGTTTTGATATAAAGAATGAGACCCTTTAAACTGTACATGCACTTTAATTTACAAAAACGGAAAGGCCGCACTGATTTTGAGAACCAAGATCTCATTTAACAGAACATAAGGTGAACTAATTCCCGTGGGCCAACTTCTACCACTGAATATTTAACTCTCATTTTTTGACTTGCACTATGAGTTAAAAGACCTTTTCCCCAATACACGGTTCTCCTGGCACCAGCAACACCTCACCTGTCCAAAAAGGGAAGCTGGCTACACAGACTCTTGTTTACAGGGAATAAAAGCTCCACTGTAGTCTATTCTGTTCTAAAGCCAACTCTTTCCAAGGTGTCTTCTCAGAAAAGCCTACCGTCCCATATCAGTTAAATGTTACTTACAGGCATTATGATACCAACAGCTTAGTCTGTTTTGATTAATATGAAGTAGAACTGCACTCTCCTTCTACCCACTCTCCCCCAAAACAATATTAAATATAAACTCAGTTTTACACCACTCTGCCAAAATTTAGTAATTTCATTAACTGGACTACCTAACACTCTTTTATTACACAACATACTAAATTTTATAAACATAATTTTTGGCATATATGTATTTTAATTCATAACCCGAGTTGGACAGCACAATGTAACATTTGGCAAATCACAATCTTATCCTGGCTTTTGTAGTAATAGTGTCTAAACAAAAGTAGACATTTACTGGCAACAGCAAACAGTAGAACTTGTGTCTTTTCCTTTTCACAATTCACAGTATCATGCTGGCATTTGTTATACATTTCTATGCACATTTTGACAGCTAAAAATGTCCCACATCATATCTCAATGTAACGGCTGTTTTACATTATATTTTTGTATCTAATCCACTTAAAAAAATGATGAACCAATTATTTTTGGTACAAAAGAATTCCTTAGAAATTCTGGTAATTAAATCTAGCAACCTGGAGAATTCCTTCAGTGTCTTACAACTTTTTTTTTGCTGTGATCTCATATAGCCAAATTCAAGACAGCTCCTATGCAAGCAGTGTCCAAGTTGCTTCAAGCATACGAGCCATATCAAACAGATTTAAAAGATTATTGTGCTGCTGCTCTGAAGAAGCAGGAATGAGGTGAGACAGAAGTGAATTGCCACGCTTTGAGCTCACTGGTTGACCTTCCAACCCTTCCTCAACTTGTTCCTGCACACTCCAAAGCATAAAGGTGTGTCTTCTCTTCAAAAAGAGTAAAGAAAATGGTGTTGGAATGTAAGAAAACATCATAATAAGAGATAGAGGGAAGCAGGTACTTGCACTTTCATTTCTTTGTTTTGCACAGGAGATAACGGATTCCACTGGAGTTTGGTCTGAAACAAAATAATCTTAAATGAGACATGATTGCCCTGAGGACTGCTTTTGTTGAAAACCTTATGCTTTCTGTTTTTAAACTAACACCTACCAGGATTCTATTAAAAAGAGAGCAATGATTTATCAGTATGCTTACACTGCACTCTTGACAACACTCCTGTTTGATCAGTTTTACTATTTTCCGAATGCAAGTTATTAGCTTTCAGCTCAATATGGCATTTTCATGGGACAACAGAGAAAAAAAATTTTGTAAACATTACCAAAATGTAATCACAGAACCTCAAAACTTCTTGAGAAGTACAATATATGCAAGTGTTCTACCAAAATTACTTCAAGCTTTTATTAGAAAAAGAGAAATATTAGGTACTTTAAATAAAAAGAAAGGACTTTTAGAAAGGACTACTTAGGTGTTATAGTTTTGGAGGACAGGTAGGAATCTTTTCCCATGTATATGCATATGAAAGAAATGCCACACACAAGATGTGCAACTCACTAACAAACTTATTTGAATGCATAAATGACTCAGGCAAAATGTACAACCATGTGTGAAGGCTTTGAAATGCAAGCAGACAGTGCAGGGGCTGGGCAAGCGCAGCTCTCCTGCTTTGCTAATGACAGCTTCTCCCAGGTTGTTTATGTAGTGTGCTGAGAGTGTCAACTGACGTGGATAGTACTGGAAGCTTTCAGGCATAATTAACCTCTGTAGCCTCTTAATGGAGTTTCACCTATAATCCACAGGTCTGTATGAGAGCAGAGCAAAGAGTTTGCTCAGGCCCAATTGCAACGTTTCACAGAGAAGTCACTGATTAAAGCCAGACATATAGACAGTGAAAGAAAAGGAAAACAGAAAGAAAAATTGTCATGTGGTGCCCATTATCTCCACGTATCAGCTGCAACAGTCCACACTTCCTCTATGATGTCTTCATGCATCGGGGGAGCACTAAGAATAGCTTTGGTTGATATATCTATCTTAGAATGCCAGGAACAAGTGAAATTATACCTAAAGGCTTCAGGAAACACTATACTGAAAAGATCTGTCACAATATGAAAAAAAAAAATTGTCAATGCATTATTTCCACCCCTCCTCAACACAGAAGCAAGAGACCTGTGTAAATTATTTCAAACACAAATACACAGTCACATAAAACACACTGTTTCCTAAAGTGATTTTCTAAATACAAATGTGTGTTTAGCATAAAAACCATACAACTTCAAGAAAAAAAGTCCTGGTTGTTCAGCTTGCTCTGTATCCAGAACAAATGGCACGTGTCTTCCTACTCCTGAAAAAGTCAGGGGAATGAATGTTTTGTTTGGGGAGGAGAAAACAAGCTTATTTTCTAATGTTTACCCTGCACCCATTGATAACACTATGGAATGAAGCCAAGGATGTAAAGGCAGAGCTCTGCCTGTTTTCCCTTCTACACATGGGACAGACATAATGACCCATGGGCAGCTTTCTGTATGGAAAGCAACAATTCTGTGCACAATGTTAAGCCATTGTGGGTATGCGCCCTAATTCTCTACTATTTCTGATTCAATAATTCAATAATTCTTAGGGACTGAAGCTACCAACTGGCTAGCTGGAACTGTCTATTTCTTCAGTTGTACAGGTATCAGTGCCTTGAGCCTCAGATATGAACTCAGATATTGTACAGACGATCAGACTACTTGCCTGGACCAAGAACTTGGACACAGGCCTGTGTAAAGCACAACATAGTCATTCATTGTGTTTAGCATCATGTCAGTGAAGAGCCTAACTATTTTGGGAAAGAATAGTACAACTCTCTTCTGAGCATTTATTTGCTCACTCTCCAATTCTTTTCTTATTTTGAAATTAGTAAGCTATATATGGAACCTTTATGACCAAACATTATTTCATTTGAAAATATCACTAAATTAAGTTTGTTTTCCCATAGAAATAACGGGCTTCAACCAAATTTTCAAATAAACTTTCTAAAATTATGATAAAATTAATTTTTATACTTTTAAACCAAACAGAGAAACATTTTGTTATGCTTACTATGGTAAAAAAAATATTTCAATTTGGACAGTTTTCATTATGTATTTCTAAGTAATTGCCATAAAATGCCACGCTTCATCTAAACTGACATTGTTCTAGACTTTAATTTTGTAGGGAAGTCTGTTTCAATATTTCATACTCATTTAACTGGAAAATGTTTTGGCATTTCAACACCTTGAAGGAAGTAAGGAAAAGAAGTTCCTTTCCCCAAACACCCATAAACCACTATTCTCCTTTCAAATTTCGAGAGAAGTCTTATATGCAAATCAATGAGAGTAAAACATTATGTGATAGTTTCAATCCACCTGTGCCTACATTAGCTGTATTCTGACCATCACTCTTAACAGACTACTTCAACTTTTCCAACACTCTGCCCTGTCAAACACACCATAAACCAGGTCCATTTCTGTAGTCCACATTTCTTTTACTAATTGGGCAGAGGGCAGCCTTTGCCAAGTGGCAGATGTGAAGTCTGGTTGGGGGGGGTTCTTATTTTTAATAATCTTGGAATTCTTCTTTTAGGTCTTGGACACAGCGCGCAGTTCTGTTGTGAGACCAGGCCCCTAGCAGCAGTTCTAGAAAGGCAGGAGAATGAAAGCTTTACCTTACAAGAAAAGGACACATCTATACAGGAGCAACCAGAAGACACACAAGAAATTCTTCAACCTGCCCCAGAAAAGCTATCAAACTTGGGGCTGGAAAGCAAGACAGCTGTGTTTCCAGGGTGCCATGAAGGAATCAATATACTCCACCAAGACACACAGCTTCTTAGCCTGTGTGGCTGTAGCTACGTTGCTTCACATCCAGAACCTGCAGGAAGATGGTGGGCTATGTCTCAGCACAGTTTTCTGTTTAGGAATGAACATGGCACATTAAGTTTAGCAGAGGGAAAAACAAAAAGGAGAGAATATAACTGCCTCCTATATTTATGATGTGGTGGTGAACCCTAAAGAAGTAAAGCTGTGGGGCAGTAAAGGATGTTACTGGGGCAAAAGAGCAGGAAGAGTAGCACTGATTATGAAGGTATTTTGACTGAAAATAAGAACTATTTGTAGCCCTTAGAGGAATGAGATTGTGGAGCAGCCTTCAGCTGAGGAGTACGGTGAGCAAACCTACCCGGCGTTAATTGAAATTGATAAGCTTCTGAACAAATTTAAATGACAAGCACTGGTGATAACACGGGCTATGTTAGAGTTTCCAGGAGGTTTTCATTGGTCCTGCTTTCCTGTGACTTGATGCATTTTTAATTAACGGACACACATCAACCAAGTGTAACAAACGCCCACGGCGAGGCTCCCCAGTCACTGTAAACCCAGCAGCAGTGCCGGCTGCTTCCTGAGCCTGGGACACATGCCCTGCCTGACTGCTTTGGAGCAATCCGCCAAAAGTTGATACTAAAACAACAAGCCAGAGAAAGATGAGTAGAGATCTTTTTGGGTACCATAAGTTCACTGGTTACATATGGCACGGCTTTGCAGACATCCCTGTCCTAGGCCAAGAGCCGCAAACCACTGCCTGCCTACCTACAGCTCTCAGGCTGCCACAGGCAGTATGTCTGTAGGCGGAGAGGCCATCTGGAAGTTCCCATCTTGTGGATCAGGGAGCATTCTGCAAGTGCAGTAAAGATGCTGTTCATATCATGCGCAGACTGCTGTTCCACAGAAACTGTCTGCTGAAGCTAACCATGAGGAATGGTTCCAATACTAGCATTTTGCCTTTGAAATTCATGCAGGTAAGGAGAAGACAGAGTTTCTGAGGTAGCTGCAGGGTACAAAAGATGAGCAGCTTACTGTGAGAATTCTGAGTGTTCCTGCTTCCCCATTGCAGCTTGCAGCACAAATAATTATTTTTTAATTTCCTTTTCCTCTTTATCCCACAACTGATCTTTTCCTGTGGCTATTTCAGCCTTCTCTACAGCTGACATCTGCAACTTTTTCCAGGATTGGCACAACCCATAAAATCAACTGGTATTTTCTCGTGGACTAGGTTCTAAGGTGGTATCATTGCTTTTATAAGGTGCTGAAATGATACCATTGATAGAAATGGAAACCACAGCATGAATAAATTGGCTACTTTACATTGCCAGTTTCAGAGAAATACAAGGCATGCATAACTGACATCCTGGACTGCCACATTTAGGTACAGGGTCAAAACTCCACCCTCTCTGTTGAAAGTCTAAATGATTTTGATGTTTTTGTATAAAATGTCACCCCTTTTAACACTCCCTTTGTTTTTTTTCCTTCTGAAACATCCTGCATCCCTGTTATGAATCATGACTAAGGAGAAGAAAAATCTATACCAGCCAGTCTTTATGTGATTTCCCTAGACGGAGCTTAGCTGCCTCCAAACACTCCAGTGTACACTTGCTTTAGATAGTATCAGCCAGGATGGCTGAAAGCTTGTATTTAAGCCAGTAAAACTAAGACATGCAATTTTGCATGGGGGAAACTGGGAAATGGTAACATGAGCTGGTGAGATTTAGTAACCTTTAGCAGAAGTGATGGATTCTCTGATCCTAATAGTATTTTCTTTTATTCAGTGTCATACCTGTTTCTCCTGCCTTTCTGTAGGCAATTTTCTTTTGTTCCTGGGTGAATTCAGTTTCTTCAGTTAAATCTCTCCTAAACACTAACTCATCCATAAAAGCTTAACAATATGAGAAGGAAGCAATTAAAATTATTAATTTAGAACCCACGTGCAAAATCTGCGGGTTTTCAGACTGTGTACTTCCAAAAGGACAGACTCTCTGCAGCTGTTATCTGTAGTGAACACATTAACAGCACTTGGAACATCTATCTTTCATGATAAAACAAACTCCATTCTAAAACTCTTCCAAAGGACAGCTTATGAATTACCAGCAGCCCCTAGCTTTTCTCATAAAGAACAACTCATTTTCAAACATTGCATATTTTCCTGACTCTACTAGCTGCTAGGCGTTTTTACCAAGAGAAGACACTTTCCAGTACCTCTGTCTTCAGACAGAATTGCCTATTGTCTCTTTTCAGCCACTTCTGCAGACTTTTCTTCTACTGTCTGTGTCTTTAAGTAGCGTCAAAGTTGCCACTTAATCTGTCATACATGTACATCTATGTTGGAGACATACTCTGTTATACAAAATAAACAGTATTACACTTCACCCTCCAATTCCCATTTCCGTTAAGAACATGAATATCATCCTTTGCATTATGAACACAAAATAAAGAACAGAGTAGATTCATCAGTCCAGGGATTTATGGTGGAATAAGCTTGACTAAGGACAAAAGAGAGAAAATCGTGGTCTTTAAATTCTCTGCCTCAGTACCTGTCTCTGAAGAAGGGGAAAATAACACACCTATATTTCAAGATTTGGTTAGCTAATGTCTGTAGAGATGAAGAAGTCTAACACTGAACAGCATACCCAAGATCCATAGCATGATATATCTAGATTTTCTTTAACACATGAGATTTTTAACTACTTGTTACTTTCATTTTTGCTGCAACTCAACAAACTTTCTGCCACTACTTATCAAAAGTAAACACAGAGTTATTGTTCCGAGTATAGATGTATCGGTACAGTAACTGGTATATCTGTTGGCCTAATACAGGACTCTAACATTGTCTTTTTCTAAAGAGCTCTTATCCAGTTGAAAAGTTCACCTTACTATATCAGTTATTTTTGTTTAGAGATATTTTAACTTATTGTTCCTAATGGAAGCAAATTAGAAAAATGAGGGCAAGAGGTTAAACATACATCTGGTCTCCCTATTTAACATACAGGTTTATCTTTTACATGTAGCTGACAATTTAGAAAGAGGGGCACAAACATAAAGAAAAATTTCCCTGCCTTAACACTTGTATATTTTTCTGTTATAAAAACGGCAGCCTCCATTTCTCATTTGACATATGAAACAGCTCTGCCACAAAACCCTGTATTTTTCAGCTTTGTATTTAATTGTTGGAGCCAAGAAAAGGAGGTGAAGAAATAAGACAGATCTTACTTGGGCTGACACTGTTTAAAAAGTAGGCTATGGCAAGCATGGCTCTCATTATATTTAAGTGAATTAGTCTGCTTCCTTTAAAAAGGGGGGGGGGGGGAGAAGGGGGGGGAGGAGAGATTAACATACCACCAAGGACCTGCTGTAAGATTTTGACACTTTTAGTGGCTTGTGACATATGACTTGTGAGTATCAGCTCTCCTTCAAAATCAGAATACATATCTACCATTTGGATAAGGAATGCAAAAAAATTTAAAAAAAAAACCACAAAACATTCTGCTACAAGGTCATGTTAACTAGGATTCATTAGCAAGGTATTTATTGGAACAAGAGAATGACATAAGTTCTTTAACTGATTGAACTCTGAAATTATTATTAGATACCTAGAAGTCTCTAACATTTGTCATCCTTTGCTAGGTAAAGCATATGCTATGGTCCTCCTGAAGACATTAAACTCTTGTGTCCAAATACTGCAACAATGACACAGATTTCTCCTCATTCTCATGATGTTTCACATCATGAGAGCTTTTACACCATAAATTCGATATAGCAAGCTCTCAGAGGTGCTCACAGCAATAGCTGCACAACAACTACACCTAAAAATATAAGTGTGCTCTTCAGTTTAGGCCTTTACAGATTCTTTGGAAACTTCATCTTATGAGGTAGCGTAGTTGCACCATCATGCAGTCTGCTTTTGCACTATCAGTATGTTTGTGAGTGTGTAACAGGAGTTTTGCATGTAGTTGGCACACAATCCACATCCATAAGTGAATAGCTTAAATATATATATTTTATTATTGGCTACTGGAAAAGCAGAAAGATTCTGAAACTACCAGTAAAAATTTTTAGTTGAAAAACCAACAATATGGATATTACACAATGCCACACTGAAGTTCACTCAAACACCAGAATTATGTTCCCATCCCCATTGTGAACTTAATGAGAAGTGTCTGGTAACCCCAGCGATAACTTCTTGTATTAAGCACAAAGTAACAGAAAGCAGCGAGAGGTTTTTAAGTACTGGTTTTCCTGCTCATCACTACAGCTACTTCTTGAGTCTGCATTGGTGTGCGAACACAGGTACTCATACAACTCACATATGTGGCTCCCTTTTTAAGGATTTTAGAGCTCTTATTAAGGTTTGGAGGTCCCTGGGTAAGAGAGCTGACTAACAATTCCTCTGTCTGCAGAGTGGCAATTTTTTTGTAGCATTATTGAATTTAATAGTTCAGGCAGCACTAAAGACCCTCCTGAATATAAGCACCATGGTTTGCTCTTTATTTTCAATTCCTTTTTGGACACAGGAGTTACTATAATTCAGTCTGTACTGAAAAGCTACACCAGTCTTTTTTCTGCCCTGAGTACAGCTGAAAACAAAATGGTTAGATCTTGATGACCTTTATGGTCTACTGTGTACATTCAAAAAATCAGCAAAACCAAAAAAGAAAGAGTTCCACAGAAAAATTGTTATAGATATTTTACAATTGTGTTTGTCTCCAAATCCTCATCTTTGCAAAATGTTTCCTGTTTCATAAGCAGAATCAGCTGCAAGCGGAGTCCACAAGCATGTGTGGCAGAACTGAAGGAATGAACCAAGCATGGTGAATTTTGAGCAAATCTGGATAATGCTTTGAGGAATTATTTGGTGTGTGGTCTGAGGCAAGAAGCCACAGAGAGGCGGAAGTTAATCTTATGTACTCCCCAGCTGCAGATATGTCTTTCTGAGAGCAAACTGCAGCAGGAGACACACAAGAAATGACCAAGAGACCAGATTAATACCACATGAGCCAAGTGTCAGCCTCATTATATGTGTTTTCGCTAAAGTTGAAAAGACTTTAACTTGGACAGCTGTCATTTCAAAGAGAAGTTGTGACATGTAAAAGCAACCGTAATAAATTAAACTGAAAGAATAATGCATGTGACTCTAAAGGGGAAGTATCAATAACAAAAAAAAATGGTAGGAAAAGGTTTAAAACCCAAACAAATAATTCCAGTAGCTTAACTCCAACACATAGACAGCACTTCAGGGAAAATAAGGCAGTCCCAAAAATACATCATAGGGCCAAATACAGTAAATATTAGGTGAAGATCATGCTCAAATTTCTTTGACTGGTAGCCCTGACAGCAAAGAGAATAGAGTAAAATTGCAGTTGCATTTTAAGAGTTTAATCAAGGAAATTACATAGATCCTTGAGCTGAAACATTCTAATGTTCATATCTTTAAAGCAAAATAAATTGACATGTGTTACAACTGTAATCTTCAGGCAGCATAACCAGATCTAGAACTCAGCTTGACAGAAGGACAGATCCAATTTATGCCTATGCCCCTGCTGCTTGGTTAGGAGCTATTTTGCCATTAGCTTTTTGTATGATACTATGCAACACATCTGTTGAGTACCCTTGGCCAGAGTGCTTGCAAGAGAAACTATAGCATTTTTTTTTTTTCTGGGAATCTTAACTTTTTCTAGTCAAACAACAAACATCTAGGTCTGCTAGAGTTACAAAGCAGCCTATTCTTTCCTGTTCTATCAGAGGACAAAACTGCCCTTGCTGTACCTCATATACAAGCCTCCTGTAAAAAAAGAACGATTACCCTCTGTGTGGCCTTTTTTCCCCTGGCACTCATCATAGTGTTACTGGTGTGTTTCACAAATAATTTGTTTTCATAACATCCTTGCTCATGTAGGAAGTACTACTATCCTCACTTTATAAGCAGCAAAGAGCCAAAGAGAGATTAGAGTCAAATACATTTATAAATTTCAGTGCACAATGGATAACAAACATATACAGGACCTGGTATTTCATAATACTTAACACTTTATGGCACTCCCTATACTCAAAGTTTAGTTCCGGCAGGCTATCCTTGTGCCAAAATGTTCAGTCTTCTTCCATCTCCCTTTAAGCAGATTTCTCCTCTGCGTTGCTTGACCACCAGCAGGAGAAGCACGTGGAACTACGAAGAGTTCTCCAGTTCCCTTCATGCCCAGGGCATCTTCACAGCACATGGTGAAGGACACAAGCCTTTAGTTTCCCAGAATCCTACATCATTATTCCAGCCCTTATGCGTTTCACTCTTGATTAAAAAAATCCACTGCGGTCATTAAGAATCTTTCTAAAGTTCAAAAAATCCACAAACACTTCTACAAAGAAAACTGTTGTTGGACCTTTTCTTTCCCAACCAATTTAGTTGCAACCTTGATGGAGCAGTGTTCTGTGAGGTATGCCATCCAGATGAAATGCATTTCCTCATCCAAAGTCCTATAGCATTTACCAGTGGTAATCTTTCTATGTCTTCCATACAGTGACCTTAAAATGTGCTTAGCAATGTCAGTGGTTTCAGTCTTGCAGCTTAATATACAATTACACACAATTATCACAAGCTTTGCAGCAATCAGCAAACACTGCTCTTGACTGGTTTACGCCATATGAGAAAAGGAAGTACCAAGGAGTAACTAAGTAATATATACCTGTTACATAGTCTAAATGCCATGGGATGTACAGACAGTTCCAGTTACCACTCCTCAGGTTGTTCAGGCCTGTGAAGCTGTGAGAGAAATGGTCCATTTCCCTACACAGTACTTTGAGCAGAGATTTTTGTTAGCATTGTCCCCCTCTGCCTGTCCTGCAGTTATCTCCCACGGTCTGCTGGCAATAGGAAACACTATCATCGCCAGGATGGATAGAATTGCCAGTCTTCATGATCTCAGCATCTCCCCCTATCCTCCTTGGCCTAAGGCTGCCCACTGAGCAATACCCAAGGGAAGCAGCAAAACTGCTTGAATTGAACCCACTTCTGGGCCTCAGAAAGGGCATAATTTGCACCTCCCAGTGCTAACTTTAGTAAATTTTGTTTCAGCTGCTTAAGTATGCATTGCCCTAAGAGGTGAGTCATTGCTTGTGTGTGCTCATAGGTCTTTGGAAGCAGAGGCAATGCTGGTCTGTGAATAAAAGCTAGCAGACATGACACTAAATGTTACTGCTCATAATAATTGGTGTACTTACACTACCTGTGCCTTAACCCAGCATCTTCACCTCTAAGAAGCTGAAACAATCATAATTTCCTTCCATTTCTTCTGTGCTGCACACTTTCCAAGCTATTTCTGTCAGAACCAGATAAAGTGATAATTTAAAGAGTCTGCAATGGTTTAGACATCTGTTTATAGCTCAGAACACCCAGTGAAACTCAGCTTGTACTAACTTTCTGCTCCCATTTACGCACTGTGGTGCCTTAGCCTAGCCCTTCAGCCAAATCACCCACTGCTGACCCAGCAAGGGTAGCACCAAACCAACACCTGTGTCTTTTACAGGAGGAGGTTATCTTTTCAGCATCTGAAGAGCCAGCTGAGCAACCAGGCCTAGACCTTGAAATATTAACAAAAACTGGCCGCAGCTCAGCTCACGTGTAAGCTCTAGATTTTTTCTCCTGCTTCTTTTCATGTTACCATTAATTTTTCTGTTACAGATCCTCAGTGAGCACACAATTTCTGTATTGCAGTTATTAGCACTAGTGTTTTGACAAAGCAAAGGTGTCCTGTCATCAGAACATGGGCCACATGCACCACTCTGCTTCCCCAGAGACAGGGGAGAAGGACGTAGTGATGTCAGCTAAGGTTACAGTCAGGGGAAGGTTCTCATTATCTTCCTTGCCTCCACAGGACAGGTGCCACGGGTACTAAGATACTTCATGTGGATGAGAGAGGTACTTCCAGATTGACACAGTTTACACTTCTAATGTTCACCTTCAGGAAAATCAGAGGGAAAAATTAGTATCTGGGTAATACACATAGAACAAACTTTGTTCTGTTGAAGTGAAGACTATTTCAGTGAATATCAGGAGCTTTAGCATCTCCTAAAATATCAAAAAATGCATGAAAAGAAGGCACTAAAACTGTAGTCTTATAAAATCCATGTCATATTAAATATAGTATTCCCTTGCTCACTGTAGTAACAGTTACTGAATATATGAACTTCTAACTATGTAACTACTTCAAATCTTAAAGATAAGCTTACAAAATATGACATACTTGATAACACTAAACACATCAGCCATGAAAATACCCTATTCCACTCTCAAAAGATTAAAGCACTTAGAAGTTTTGGATATCTTGATGTCCTTCAGATGTATGTTTCTGATAACAAATACAGTTGATAGTACTAGCATGGTGAAAAATTGAAGAAAAAACAACCAAACAAAACCCCAACTTTTTTCTTCTTTAATATAGGCTTGGTTGTGGCTGCTTTAAATAGCTTGTTACTTCCAAGGGCAAGTTTGCCCACTTTTCTGCTTGTAAGCAGTCCATACTGACTTTGACATTAGGAATAAAACAGGTTATTAATCCTCTCAAAGAGGGTAACGTGAAGAAGACTATCCCAGAGCATGTACCAAATAGCGTGTAGAATCTGTAGAATAGGATCAGGGAAGACACAATGAAGTTGGGAGCGGGAAGAGTTTATATTCCTACACCAGTTACACACTTACAGACAAATTCAGCAGGCACATTAATGGCTTCACAGGTTCAGGCTGTGAGCAAACTGATGATGCAGTGAGATGAGACAGGACAATTCAACATCACCGATGGTTCACAGCTGCCAAAAAGGGTAAGCCATGCTCCCTCCCTCCCCACTTCTCTCCCATTCGTGACACATACTGCCCGTACTTCTTTCTCCTCTTTTTTTCTAGGGTTGCTCTGGCACTTGTCACACTTCCCATCGCCTTTCTCTAAAGCGGCCATGATATCATTGATTTATATTCAGCCTCCACTTAGCACCATGCTTTAATTCCAGTTAAACAACATCCTGAATGCTTCCAAAATGCTTCAGCATTCCCTCCTCAACTCCCACACATGCTGACTACAGCTGCACAGAAGTGCATCAGTAAACTGAAAGAAAATTTATTTCCTTTATTTCTATGCAATATTTAAACTTCGAGTATCAGTGGCAGAAGGAAGAGCAACTACACTTCACAAGACCCCCATTTTCACTTCCCCTCCCTGTGCAGGAAAAGGAGTCAAGAACTGCAAAAACCAGCTAGGTTTATTCTCCTTCATATATGTTTTGTGCCATGAAAGGAGTAGGCATCATATTGATTTACTAAATCAAGGTTTATGAAAGATCTGATCTTTGTTTTTATATAAAATTCATGAGCATTCATGTTTCTAGTATTTGTAGCCTTTTCCTCTCTTGCACAACTCTAGAAACTATGGAAGGGGGAGGGAGAAAAGGAATGAACTTTTTGGTGTAGTTTCAACATTTCCTTTTTCTTGAAAGTCAGCTTCGATGCGTGTGAAAATTCCTCTTTAACTGTAGAAGATATACATTACTGACAGATTATTTAGAGGTAAATGTGAAAGGGGACAGGCTAATAATTCTTCAGGCTAGCTATAAAATAAGGGAATGCTTTACAGCTGACACTGTGAGTATATCAACCCAGTAATTGGATGCACGTGTTAGTAGCAGTAAAAAGGCACTGTCCAGTTGTCCACCTTACATGGGAATCTACTTTGAGTGTATTCTTTGATTTACTGTTGCAATTAGAACTGAATGTTCAAAGAAAGAACACAAGTGACCTAATTTAAAAGCAAAGAGTGCTTTAGAGCCATTATTTAGCGTGTGACCTGGCTCACTTGTAACCATTTCTTTCCCCTGCAACTGCCATTTGTTGCACTGTACTCATGAAGTAGCATAATCAGTTCTAATAATCCACTCTGCTAATGAATTCAGTTTTAATATCCATTCAGTGATTAAAGATTAAGCCACTTCCTCCTCATTCCTACCCTTGAAGATTTTAATTTTCTTCATAAACACAGAGCTTTCCCAGGCTGACTTTTCAAAACTTCATGTAACAAACAGTGTTTCCTGTCTCCTTTTTATTATGTTGTAACTAACAGAAATGTTTTACAACAAATTGGCACTAGAAACAGCAGCAATTAATACAGCTAGGAAAGGATCTTTCTAGTGAACAGAACTGATGGTTGCAAAAACCATTGACTCCTTTTCTGTGCTCAAAGCATCTGAGCAATGGAAGGCTGCAAGGTATTAAAATCTTGCATCAAAATAAGCTGTCGAAGCAAAAGAAGGAGCTTTTGATAAGTATATGCAGTTAGACTAGCAGTACTAGTACACCTCCCTACCAAGAAACATACTTGTGCTAATGTTAACTAAACGCATCCTCCATTTCTGATCTGATAATGTGGTTTTCATAACAGAAAGCAAGCAAAGGTTACTTTTCCATGCAGTCTGATCAAGCTGATGTTGGTTGTTAATGCTGATAAACATTCAAACTATTCAAAATGACAAAGAGGTCATTAGATGATAAACCCCATAATATTAGGATAAGGTAGTTCAGTATCTTCAAGCACTTCAAGCATGGCAACTTCAAGCAATAGTAGCAAGTGTTCAAAATGTGCAAACCAAAATTTCAACTCAGTGCTGTTTTGGGGAAGAAGGGATGGTAAGAGGTTGATTCAGAAAGCTCTTCAGAAAACAAGCAAACAAAAACAGGCCATGAAGTGAGCATTATAACAAATCCCATGTTGACTGAATAATTTATCTGCTTTGCTGACATTATTTCTATCAACCCAAAATATTAAGCTTAAGAACAGAAATAGAATATTGTTTACAAAGCTTTGTTGTTTTTTTGGCATGAGATTTTTTTTTCCCCTATTCAGAATGTTCCTTGTGCAATTATATTGCTTGCTTAGAGGAAAAGTCAGGAATCCACCATGACAGGAGATGTTGCCCTATGTTCATACCTGCTATTTTTCATTTAAGACACACAGATTAACAAGATTTGCTTATAGAACAGTTTTTCCTTTTCCAAAATGAAAGGCTCTGTGGAATAAATAAAAACTCCCCTATTGCAGGATCTGACCTGACTCTCATTTGAAACCAAAAGGCCCCTATTCACACACACAGCTCAAAGACATCTGAAAGTCATCTTAAAATGCCTTATTTCAAAACAGGGGATCTTATCCTACTAGTGAATGCATCCAACATGTTTCAGAAGTGTAAGCACATTCTGTAGTGCTCACTCAGCTAACGCCATCTTCGAGGAAAACTTTGACCAAGCCACTACCCGAGAACCCTTCCATTAAAACAGCAGCATGGTATCTATAAGCCTGCATGCCCCTTGGTTTCTTTCTTCGGACGTTTTAAGCAGAACAGACTTTCAATTGCCCCTCTTTTTTTTTTTTTTTTTGCAAGTAGCTATAAGTTAGATTTATGAAGACAAAAAGACTTCTTACAACTGTATATTTTGAACAGATTTATGACAGGACTACAGTATCCGCATGGAGGGTCCACAAGGCAGGAATGCAGTAAGAGTAACAGGAGAGTGTCCTGTAGACATTAAATAGTACCATTCTTTCCACATTCATAAATCGTAAGTGCCTAAGGTTGTATACTGCTGGTTATAAATTATGTAACTGAGTTCTCTGTGTGTAGGGGGTAAGACTTAAAATGAGAAATCATCTCTATAAGAACTTATGCCTTTCATATTAAAGAACCTAAGATTCAAATTACTTCACTAAAACAGTATTATTTCCTATTTTAAGGCTTTTTTTTATCCGGGTCTCTATGGAGACTAAAACAACAAAACTCATATGCATACTAATCAGTCTTCAGAAAACCAGAGAAAATTTCTCACATTAATTTACAAACACCAGCTCATGACGAATTGATAGCCACAAACATCTAGCTTAAAAAATTCTCAGTGGCAAAACAACATATTTGACCAAGCGTTCTAATCTGGTTTGAGCTTTACAGCAGAGGTTAAGGCACCTCGCAAGCTTTACAATTTTATTACACCTGCGGTAGAACCAAAAAACCCGAGTATCAAACTGAGTATAGTTAATCGAACAATTTTAATGCTATTTTTATGTATATAACCCGATACATAGTATAAATCTGTATTTATATGTCACATATAGGCACACAAAACCCTCAGTAGAAATGTTCAGCATTTCTAGTAATTAGAGTGGTTGTTTACGATCTTCTGGGCTATGGAATGAGGCTCAAAACTTTCTTGCTATTAGTCACTACATTGGTAATCTGATTCCACACTAACTAAAGCAAAACCAAAGACTATCAGGGACTTCAGCAGATCCTAAAGCTACATATAAAAGATAATTGCATACTCAGGGGAAAAATCCTGGAACAGGTTAGCTCATGAGAAGTAGCTAATTATTCCATGCTAGCTCTCTCGCTGAACACTCTCACTGTGCAGTTGCAGTGCCTTTGCACTGTTTGGATTAATCCACTTCGGATGCTCAGAAGGCCAATTAATCGCCTCTCAGCTGGTGTAAGCCCTTTTAGCTTTGCTTGAGCTAAATTAGCTCACACAGCTGAGGATCCAGACCCCTCTTGTCCACCTCCTTCGAGCAGAGGTGGCACCAGGCAGTAGCTGTGCCGCCATCTACCGTAGGTTTTGCATAGCACTTCTTGGTCCAAAGCCCACTCCAGCGATTCTTCCCACCAACACCCAGGCTCAACGAGCGAGACTCCGCTCCATAGGTATGCACCTAAACCTAAACAATGGTCTGACCCCGCAAGCCTTCTCAGGCAGATATCTCTCCACAGACTGCAGGTTAGCTGCTGCTAATTAAGCTTCACATATTGTGTCACTGTTCTTGAGCTACTAACATCCATCCTGTAAATCTGAAGTCTGTGTGCTTCCTAGCACTATTGACAGTTGCCTTAAAAGTCAATCAAAAATAGTAAAACACTCAAAAACATGTTTAAGTTTTCCTGAACCAGCTTATCATGTTACATGTACCTCAGTGGATGCCATCCACTAAACCCAAAGAGTTTCACTATCTTCAGGAAAGCTTTCTGGGTGCAAGCCCGAATCTGCACACATGCAGCCCTCTCTCCATTTTAATACATGGCTTAAGCTTCTCTTGGTGTTCCCAGATCTCAAGTTGTAGTGTAAGCTTTTTTGATTGCTCTTTGGAGGCTTTTTAGTTTTGTTTTTCCCTGAACAAGCACTTAAGTCACCAGAAAGCAGTGCAGCTCTCCTTATTCACACATGCAAACAGCTCCAGCAAGAACAGGGGCAAAGGGCTTCACAGCTGTGGTGCTGCAGAATAAGCTAACAGTTGCATTTTGACAACAAACTTCCAGATGTAAGGAACAATAAAACAAAACCTGAAAAGTGTCCTACTTCCATCTAGTGACAGACACCCTCCAGCTATGCCAAATGCTGCAAGTTCCTCCAGCCACCTGACAAAGCTGTCAGAAGCCGCTTCGATTCCATTACCCTATAGGTAGAGAAAGACCAATGGAAGAGTTCCAAGCACTCAAGTTGGAAAACATCTGCCAGAGTAAACTTCAATTTACCACACTCTACACAATATTTATAGAGCAAATCTACGAATGCTGCTTGAGCCATTTGAAGGCTGGAGACTAAATTCTGTTTTCTGAATGTTTATTCTGACTTTCTCCAACTGTTCTTACTTGACAGTGCTTAATTAGTGCCAGCCATGCAAGCTGTTGTCTAATTACACAACACATCATGATCTCACAGCCCTACAGATAAGGCTTTACTGCAGCATAAACGATTTTAAACATTAGCATATGAGAAAAAGAAAATTAGCTTCCAAATTAGAATGTTTCAAAGTCTTGTATGTCAATAGTCCTATTATTTGTTTAGGTAAGCATGGTTTCGAAAGGGGAACATATTAGAGATTAAATAGCCTTTAATGTTAAAGAGGCTACAATTTAGTGGGCTGTCTGGCTAACCCTTTATGCATGACAGAAATCTATTCACATGTAATTACATATTTTAGACCATCCTGAAGATACCATGTGTTTGCATGGAACCAGGCCAGCTGGGGATTATCAAGGTGCAGCTACACCTGAGGTTATGAAAAGCACAGAATTTGTGAACCACTTGCAACATTTTGCTACACAGACACCCTTGAAATAAAGGCACAGTAAATATATTCTTAAATGGTCCCAGACTACGTACTTCTACAGAAAACACAATTCTGTACTGCAATATACTGACTATTAGAGAAGAACATACAACTGTTTGACTTCTTTTCTGCTAACAAGATCCTAAATGTTTTGTATTTAAAGATTTAGTACACTAGGTCTGACTTTGTGATGCAAGTGCGGTTAGCAAGTTGCAAGTTTTAGGATGATGGGAGTCCTTTCTTCACTGCACATAAACTTGAGGGACAAGATATCACTATGTATAATAAAGGCATTGTTTCGCTTTTATAGGAAAGAAACTACGTTCTCCTCTCTTTCAGCAGATACTCTGCAGATGCGACAATAACCATGACACCACCAAGAACGCCGATTCTCTTTCTATGCACTGACTGGAAATCTAGGAAAAAAGCATCACACCGTATGGCTGCAGGGGGTTGTTCTTGCATCTAGACTGGGAGAGTAGAAAGACATGTATGTGCTTTTCAGCGTTTTCTGCCTCTTCTTGACAAGATCTCATAGAAGCTCAAGCATGTCTGTGCAACTTTACTCATGAAACAGTTCTGTTGGTTCAGTGGGACTGCTCAGGTGAGCCGCTACTTCTCCGAGTACACTTCTGTCTGACTGGGCTCCTCACAGCCTTCTCGGCAGCAATGCTCTCTCTACAAAGAATGGCTGGTGTTCTCAGAAATGCACACAAAGTTTCGGAATACTGCGTTAGGGAAATGATGCTGTCCGCCTCCACAAAAAAAAGCAATCTAAGAGACACAGCGCTAGGACTTGATCCCACATAAATTCAAAGCGAAGCCTTCATCATAGCTCTGTTTTTCGAGAATTTGGCTTCCTATGACATGCAGAAAGGGAGGTGGTACGATTCAGCTGCTTTGACATCTAAAGCTTTTCCAAATGTTAAGTGCATGGTAAAGTGTGAAGCTGCAAGGGGGAGCAAGTGAAGTAGTGACATACGATACAGCAGCCCTCTGCTGCCAGTTTTTAAGCCTATGTTACAGGTATTTAATAGAAATACAGCTGAATTAACAGCAACGTCTGTCACATGGCGTGGCAACCTGCTGAAGTGCTCCATGCTTCACCCATCAGCTAGCAAGGGAGCAACTGAAGTCACTTCCAGTTGTTTTAATTTAACAGAAGATTTATCCCCAGGTTTATCTGGATTTGTGTAAAGCAACCCAAGGACCAAAACGTGGTTCCCTGCCAGCGGCGCAGGGCAGAGGGTTCCCTCCAGCACTCGCCCAACAAAGCACGCTCCCGTAGCGGGCCGCAGTCACTTCAGAGTCGCGACGCCATATACTGTGATTTACTACAGTCACCCCGGTTTGAGACTGCACAGGCAGGAAAAGTGAACAAAGGTCACATTTCCAGCGCTGACGGCCAAACCTGCGTTACCAGAAGCGCGCTATGACCAAAAGCCTAATTAGCACCGCAGAAGGGCTCGAGGCGTCGCCCCCGGGAGCAGCCCCGCCGACTCTTACTTTGAAACAATTTCGTTAAAAAAAAAAAAATAAAAGGAAAAAAAGAGAAAAGTAATAAATAAAAGCGACAATGCAGCGCGTGTGGGGTCCGCGCGAGCCTAGCCCCAGATGTTTACCGCGCGCCACCGCGGCCGGGCGCGCGGCCGGCACCCGCACCGCCTCGCCCCCTCCCCCGCGGCGCCGGGCAGCCTCCCGTCGCGAGGAGGGGACCCCCCCGAGGGGACCCCCCCCCCACCCCATCCCCCCGGTGCCGGCGCGGGGGGATCGGCGCATTGTTCCCGGACAGCGTTCCCGTCGGGGCGCTTTAATGACGGGGGATAATGATTTTCAGACTCGGGAGACAATGCCCCCCCCCCCCCCCCCCCCCCCCAGTCCCTGCAGATCTGCCCAGCCCGCCTTCCTGCCCGGCGAAGGAACAAACCGCGCTCGGCGAAGCCATTTGCAGTACGACTGCAGCCGGGACACACACACACACACACACACACACACACACACGGCCAGACGGGACACGGGACCCTCACCGACACGGGCTAGAGGGGAGCTGGGCCGAGCCCACCCCACCGCTGCTCCGCCGAGTCCCCCCCGTCCCGCTCCCCGTCCCCGTCCCCCCGCAGCAAGAGGGCTCGGTCGGGGGGGCTGCGGCCCGGCAGCAGCGCGGTACTCACTGAAGGGGCAGTTCTCCTTCTTGGTGCCGCTGACCTTGCCGTTCTTCTCGATCTTGAGAAAGTACTTGTTGTAAGAGTAGAGCTTCCTCTTGCGCACGTCTCCTTGGAGGTGATTGTAGCTCCGCACGTGTCTCCCCGCACTGGAAGGAGAGGAGAAGGACGAGGGGAAGGAGGAGGATGATGAAGAAGAAGAGTTGGTGGCCTCCGGGGACAGCATGTCCTGGCCGAGGTCATGGCAGGTGACAGGCACAGAAGACACCAAGAAGAGCAGCAGCAAGCAGCAACAAGGCAGGTGGGAAAAGGCTGAGGCACCATTTGTCAGTATCCATTTGCACATTGTACTGAAACTCTGGGCGCTGGAAAATGTCTTATCAAATGAAACATACTGGAAGGGTAAGACCTGGTAAAAGGCAAGTGGAGAGCCGGTGGTTGCTGCTTCTGGTTAGATCCCTCTGAGCTCTGATCTGGCCTGAAGTAAGTGCACCAACATCCATAACTCAGGGGACAAATCGCCTCAGAAGTTGCTGCCTTTTAATCCTTCGAGTCCTCCCTCAGAAAAAAGAGCTGTTGGTTTTTTTTGGGGGGGTTGCTGTGGTTAATCCTCTTTTTCTTTTTCTCTTCCCCACCACCACCCCCCCTCCCCACATGCACACACACTCCCCAACCTGGTTTGAGACTTCCCAGTAGTTATTTTGTTCTCTTCCTCACTCCTTTCTTCACCATCTTAGATGCAGAAAGGTCTGAAAAATAGATGACAGCAAAGTGAGCAACAACAACAACAAGAATAAATAATACCCAGCAGAAAGGGGTGCTGGAAGGGATTTTTCACACATACCCCTTCAGATACACACACACGCACTCACACTTTGTGGCTTTGCACCTTCTTCTGATTCCCACCCCTTTGCCTCTTTGCAAGTCCCAAACTAGTTGCACAACTCGTCCCTTTCTCACTGACAACCCCAGAGGAGGCAGTTTCTTTGTTTTGCTTTGAATTCTCCAGAACAGTATTAAAAAAAAAAAAAATCCAGAGAGAGAGAGAGAAAGAGCGAGAGGGAAAAATCCCAACTTGTCTCCCCCGCTTCCCTTCCTTTCCCTCCCCCTTTGGTTGTAAACAGGTTGGGAGCCGCAGCCTAAATGTCAGCGATTACAAGTCAGAGGTGGGACGTGCCTCTGGTGGTCAGCCCTTATTCGCAGGGGGTCAGGCAGCGGTGGGACATCCGACCCTCCTCCCGCTGCCGGGCCGAGCGGTGCCCGCTGCGGAGGAGCCCCGGGAGCTGACCCGCTCCCCCCCGCCCCGGGCTGCAGCCGCCGCCGCCGCCCTCGGCTCGCTGCTAATTGCTCCTAAAGCCTTCTCCTCCTCGGAGCGCCGGCCACCAGCATGGCTCGGAGACCCGTGCTTTGCCCATTTCCCTGTCTTCCAGGCGGAACCAATCCCCTCCAGGGAGGCTTTCCTCCCGCTTCGCCCCCCCCCGTAAGAAACTTGTTTTCTAGCGGAGGGCTTTATTTTATTTTTCTGGCAGTGAAGTGCTTGAGAAAGCCACCTGGAGCTTGTTGCCTGCGAGATCTCCCACTCCCACCCCCCTCCGCTGGAGGAGGGGTTGGGTGGAGAGGTTGGAAAGAAGTATATACTACAGGCAGACTCTGGAAAAGCAGATTATATGCTGGTCAGGGAGAGTAAAAAGGGAAGAGACATAATTAGCTCCTTTTCCTTCTTCTTTGCCAGCTTCCATGGAGGTCTTTCTCCCTCCTTTAATGAATCACTGATTTCTCGCTTCCGTTGCTGAAATAAAAAGTTCACACTTTAGCCTGCTCTTCCTTTTAAGCCTCTCAAGATTTATTACGTTTCTCTCCCCACCCGCACCCTCCTTGTCTCAGAAGAAATCAGGGCCCTAAATGACCATTTTCTAATTGCTAACATGAGTCATTTACTGAATCACGCATCTGACTTCAAAGCAAAAGGGGCTTTATTGGGATTGCAAAGGTTTCCCCATAAAATCTGTCTGAATATTTTGCCGTCTTTTTTTTTTTTAAACTAATGCAGTTTCCTTTGCCAGAAAGAAACAAATTTTCCATTTTCAGGGCTATTTTAAAGCAATTTTTTAAGCTATTATTTTCCTGGAGGGGCATATGTTGTTGTTCTTCCCTCCGATTCCGTCTCTCCTAATGGATTTGTCATTTCACATACTGAATGTTATGACAGGTTCATATTTCTAGCCCCTCACTGAACTGTCAACTTCCCCAGTAATTAACAGGCATCTTCCATATGATGTACTGTCTTTTAACACCAGAACAAAGGGTCACGGACTGGTAGAACATGGGCAGCATGCAGGACGTTAGATTTTGGTCAGTAGTACTGTAAAATAGCTGGTTTGGAATGCAAGGAGGTTGAACATTCTCTAAGAGAATGGAGTAGTGGAGAAGTGAAGTGGTACAGAAACACTGTGGGTAGCTCAATACGTAAAACGAGAACTTTTCTGAAATGGAGGCTGTTCAATAAAGCGGATCAGGGGGATGCAGTGGAAAACCACCTATGCAATTACATCTGGCATTCAGAGTAATTCTTAATTTAAACAACAGAAAATGCAGAAAAGAACAAATAGTTCTAAAATTAGACTGATTCATTGGATTACGATGTTAAATATATTATGACCTTCACAACAGAAATTAGAAATTATTTTCTCCAGTTATGGTGTTTATTCTGGAGAGAGTCGGCTCCTGAATTCATGTGTTCAGCTTCTGGGGGTGACATTTAAACAGCCTTAAAAACAAAACCTTTTAATGTTAGAATCAATATGTTTTACAATGTTGTTTATGGTACTTCAGAGTATTTATTCTGCATGTATTTGCACTGATTGCAAAGCATTTCAGATTTTTTTTTTTTTTTGGTGAATCTGATTTAGGCTTTCCTTTTGTGGCAACTAAGAAAAAAAACCGAAAAAACCAAAATGAACAGCAAAAGCCTACTTTTTGATGAATGCCTGACAGCTTACATGTATGTCTAAAAAGCTGATGCCAATGTCTGCTTGCTGTCTAGGTCATGAAGGGCATGACATGTTATCCCTAAAACTGAAGTTCTTTTGGTTCCAACAGCTTAAATCATAATTAATTACTATAATGTCTTAAAAGTATACATATTAAGAAACCTTTCATTTTTTCCCATTTTCCTGTCAAATGCTGGAAAATAGGATAAATCAGCATTTTAGGATCTCTGGTGGCAGGAGACAACACTAGTTTGGGGGTCAAACAGATATATTTAACCCCTTCTCCTTAAAAAATAGGTAGTCTTGAGCTTACTCAAGAACAGTTCTGTTTATACCTATTTCTATCTTGTGATTGGCTTTATGTTGTTTGTAAGATCTTGTGGTTAAGAACAAAACCCACATATCCAGAATTTCATGTTAAATCTGCTTCTGGCAGGTGCAATATTCAGTGCAGTACTTTACTACAACGCATAGAGTCCTTTTCTATCCCGTGTGATGACAGGGAGGGCATTTACAAAACAGAGTCCAAATGAAAAGCTGACATAGCTTTTTAGATTATATCTCATTCTTTTTTCTACTTTCTGTATAGCCTTTCTTTTATAGCACAGTTGAATCCCTAAATACCCCACTACTTTGTATTGTCAGGTCACCTCTTAGGTTAGCCTGAGAAAGCCTGAGAAAAGTTCCACAGGAAAGATGCACTATTTAACGGAATTCAATCTGTCCCAATAGATTTGAATCACTAACATAAATGTATGAATGTAGATTATATCTCTGTAATGAGGCCTGAATCATTCTCAGTTACTTCAAAGGACTGAAATTCAACCTTCCTTTTTAGCAGCAACAATCAGACCTTAATGGGTTCCTTTATTAATTGTTCCATGGCTAAGCTTGAAAAGCAGCTACCTTCCGTACAGGTCCTACAGTAGAAATGGTACTTGCTGCTTCTAAAACAGTGTTTCTGTTTTGACTTTTACCGCTCTAAGATTCTGTGAAAAGTTTCCTGTGCTGCAGTTTTATAAATGCTGAATTGTATTGACCCATCCAGAATGAAATAAAGAAAACTCGTTCTAAAAAACATGCAAAAAGTAAAAAATGTATTTTAAGAATTTTCCTTATTGGCTGTTTTCTTTCCAAAGAACTTTCAGGGAAATGAAATGCACAGGTGAATTTTAATGAAAAATAGTCTAAACAAAACTTTTTTTTAAATACATGTAGCAATAGCTGATGTTATGGTTTTGTCTTTTGATTAGCAAGGAGGGATATGTTCTGGGTTTTTTTTTGTTTGTGGGGTTTTTTTTCCATGTTAAGTAGATGAGTTGAATCATAGAAGGAATATTTTAAGGTAGTTGGAATAGATTTTGCCTTGTATGATTTCTCTTAGGTAAGGTGTTATCTTTTCTGGTGTTGTAAGTAAGTTCTGTCTATGCCTTTGAGTGTTAATATAATCAACTCACTCTCAGGTGTCACCAGCTCTTCAGTTTGGATTGCTAGATAGCAATCATGACCATTTGCTGCTTACAGTAGGATAGGAGATGCACATGCATCTTCTGCTCATGGGACCCAATTCTGTTCTTATTCAAGATGTTGGGAAATTTGCCAGTGATTTCATTGAGAGAGTTTTGGGCCAGGAATGTCACTGCCAGAGAGGCAGCTCTGCCAGAAATGAGGTGAGGAATGCCAAATGCCAGTGAAGGCTCAGATGCCTCCGTCTATATGTCAGTTCCGAACTGCAGAACTTGGCAGTGTTGTAAAACACTACTCTTGGTTATAAACAAAGGCAGTGGCACATAGTGTCTGCAATCACCAGCCAGTAATGAGACAAGATGCTTGATGTGAGATGCAGTGCTACTTGCTGAGATCTTTACACTGTGGAGTTCATGTCTATCGAAAACAGGGACTGAAGGCCATTGCATTTTATCTGTATAAAGTAAGTCTTAAAGCTTAAAGAAAAAAGTCATCATAAGAGTTATTTTCTTCTGAGAAATCTGCAAAATCACCATCATTGTATTTGTCTCTATTTTTCACTACTTCACATACCCCCACGCCATTTAAAAAGTGTAAAAATACTAATGTTATTCTAACTTCATGTATAGAATGAGGTATAAAATAAGCCCTCAAGTTGTCAAAGATCAAGACTGGAGGTGGTGACTCATCTATGTGTATGAAGCTGTAATAAGACATATAAAATCAGAATACTATTTTAGCTGCCTGTGGTGGGGTTTGGTAATGTGTGGAGCATACTCCTTGGCTTCTCTGTGCATACTCCTTTCCAAATAAGTTTCCAAAATTGGAGAAGAACTCGAACAGAGTTTAGCAGAGGTTTATAAAATGCTTCCTTCAGCATTTCTTTTTTATTTCAACACAACTTGCGTTTCTAGGTCAGACAACAGACATGTGCAAATGAAGTTCGAGATAACCAAAATGTAGTTCAGCCAGAGCTGGTTCCACCCAGCCTGCAGAGTCACTGGTGAGAATGGCCAGGTGCCCTGCCCAGGCTGAGGGTAGTGCTCAGGAGGAGTAAGATGGTACTAACTCTGTGAGAGCTGGTGGAAGAATGAAGAGTTAGCTAGCACTGCCGCTGGTGATAAGTAATGGTTAGGTAGAATATACCCTGATTTATGGGTTTTTTTTTAAGGAACAGAAGCAAAATACGGCAGCGCTTAGGACCGCGCAGGTCATCCTCTTGTGAACAGAGATATAAACTATGGGACCAGGCAGGATTTGCCCCATTACTTAGATTAGTAGTATGTGTTTCTCTCTCCTGGATGTATTGGAAAAACTGTCAGAATGCTGTGCTTCAAGCAGAAAATTAAGAAAATTGTTTGTTTGTCTTAAAATGCTAATTATGGCTATTCTCTTAGGATATGTTTATAATTATGTCTGACAAAGAAATTACCGAGATGCATGACATATGAAAACATCTGTATGCTTTTTGTTTGATAAATACAGCTATTAAAAAATGAAGAAATAAGTAAAAAGATGCATTCTATGGAGGTCAGCTAGAGGAGACTACAGACCCCCAGACATTGAGCTGCAGTGCCATAAATAGCTATGTGTGTGGGTTGGACACTGACCGTGTTTAGTAATGGTCTGCTGGCAGCCAGTTTTGCATACTCTGCAGCACAAATGTAATTAAAAAGGCAATATTTTCAAGGAGTTACTTTAATTTTAGAGGATTTGTTTTTCTTTGTCATTTCATACAGAACTACCATGAATGCAGGCCACTTAAATACTTCTACAAATACGAGTGACTGAGGATACAAATATGAGTGATTGAGAACAACCCTGTCAGAAGTGGCCAGGAGGGGGCAAATGTCAGTTAGATCTTTGCAGATTCTTTCTTTTTTTCCCCCATCAATCTCATCTAAGCCTACATTTTTCATGGCGAAACCACCAGGACTTTGAGGAAATACTGAATGCATTCTGATATGCCCTCCCTCCACATAAACCTGCACACCTGTGAATTATCCTTGTAATGGATAATGCTGATGGTAATGAATTTTATTTTTTTACCCCCATACTGGTTACTCAAACTGTTCATACAACTTCTTCTGAACATACACTACAAGCATTTTCGTTAATCATCCCCAGGATCCAAACCTTCAGCTGAAACAAGATGTTGGCTTATTTGTGACCTGGTAGCTCATGTTCCCCAGAGGAAACTTTTCAGATATACAGATAGTTTGGTACTTAAATGTCATGTTTGTATCTTTGAATTGTATCTTTTAATTTACTGGAAAAGCTCTTTGTGTGGCACGTAACTGAGACAAAACCAAAAAAGTTATACAAGCCTTTTTATGAATAGGGTGTGCACCCTGAAAGGTGCTAACTATCCAGTATTCTTCCTGGATCCTACCAAGATCCCTTTTAGAAAGGCAACAAAGCCAAACCAAAACTCCACAGGTCCGCTAGGCTCCGCTGTCCTTGAGTGCTACTGGAAGGGAGCGAAGAAGTCACTGCTAGGCATTGCTGGTGGAGCTATTTGAAACAGAGCTGACAGCTAGGAACATCAGCCCAACAGCTGAACATGCTTGCCTCACCACAGGCAAGCGGGGTAGTCAGCTGGACTCCCTCTGAGCCAGTTAATAGCTTACATATTGCAGGGAGAGCTCACACACTGCCTCTTCTTTGTCAGTTAATTGGTAGCAGTCACTGGAATTACTTTTGTGAGTAAGCACCTCTCAGCGTGAGGAAGGGTGATGGAAGCGAGCCCTTTGCTAGCAGGGAAGCATGCGGCAGGGCTGGGAAGTGAGGGACGGCTCCCCATGCCTCCCATGGAGTGGGCAGTGCCAGAGCTGCTGCAAGATGGGCTGGGCACCTGTCAGTATTCCTACGTATGGCATCACCAAGGAGATATGTGGCACAGTATCTCTTACAGGGTACATTCCACCTATGTTTCTACAGAAGTGCTGGGCAGAGTTGGACACCAGCTTTCCCAAGACCATACCTTTTCACATACATGTGGCAAACATGTCTCATCAAAGATACTGTGAAGACAAAAAGCAAAGGTAGAGTCAGCTCAAATCTATGGGATTCTTTCCTAAGCACTTCATAGTTTAGGGCATACTAGAACCCTTAATGTTAGTAAGAACACCATGACTCAGATATAATTGTCCAGCTTGATACACTCTTATTATTTAGTCCTTCAGAAAGAACAGCCAGGCTCTACTGCTGTTCTAGGCTCTGTATCAAGAACGCGTCCCTCAAAGTCAGCTTATTGCTGTCTTGTGATCTTTTTAGAGATGATTTTGTTCTCTTATAGGGTACTCTCCAGCTGATGATTATGATTTTGGAAATGCAGTGTAATTATATTAAAAGATTGTTTAGCGTTTTATTAAGATCAAAACAAAGAGACTAAAGATAACAATATGGTATCTTCTTTCCAGTATTATTTTAAATGTTTACAGCATGTTAAAGATTTAAGCAAGTCTCTGAAGAGCTGTCATCCATTCTGGCAGGCTTAAAAAGATTATTTTTCTTTATAGCATATGGTTAACAACTGGCCACACAGATCCAAATTATTGCAGATTTTAACAATGTTGCCAGTTACTGATGATAATGATTAGCTCCTAAATGCCAGATTCAGTAAACTTGACATCAAGTTTCATGTATCCTACATGTAGTTAAAAGCAAGGAACTTTGAAAATGACACATTGTTTTTTTGCACACCAGTAATTAGTAAAATACCTTCCCTGGAATTTCTAAATACTAAAAAACCTGCTGCAGTGGTTTTTAGTGCAGCTTAAGGATATGTACGCCCTAAACCAGGCTGGAATTTGCCAAACCAAGAGATGTTACTGATCAGAACAAGCAGTAGAAGCCTGTGTGTATGGCATAAGGTAATTCTGAGCAGTTTTCAAAAGCGTGCAAGAGCTTCTTGTGCCCAAAGAACAGAGAGAGGAAGCCAAAGGTGATGGGACACCTCCATTTCTTTCTCTTCTGCTCTGCTTGTGGTGCTGCCTTGCCTCTGGTATTACTTCCAGCCCTGAATCACCAAGTTATCCTATTCATGTGATGACTGGGAAAAGAATATAACCTTGGAGCCCTTTTTGTGTATCTGAATGATAGAAATCTAAACAACAAAGAGCAAGTTACTTATTTGTGGTACATGTTGACTGTTGTCTGGGGAAAAGCACCACTTAATACAAAATGCTGTCTGAGGAGTGCAGAGCATGTGGAAGGGCTGAATAGCTAGGCCAAACTACAATATCCACAGATGATACAGGGGTAAAAATATTTGCTTCATTTCTGAGGCATTCAAGTCTAGTGCTTTTAAAGTCTTCTAAACTTCTGTGAGTCTGTTGTACAAATGACATAACAGAACAGTGGTGACCCTTGCTTCAGCCTGCCCTAGGTCAGATTTACTTGTTGGTGCTTGTGTCAGGCATGCACCAAAAGGCTGAAAACTCTTCAGTTAGTTAATAATTATAAGTTTTTTAGTTAGTTAGCTAGTTAGTTAGTAATGTAAATGCTCCCTACAAAAAAACTCTAGGTATGGGAGACAGCTAGTTAGATTCATGGTCACTGAATGGTGATGAGTCAGAAAACTTTTTAAAACCATTTACAAATAATGTGTTAGCTCAGACCATACAATTTAATTACCAAACAGTCTTTCTGGTCCTGGTTTCATATGGACACGCATTCAAATTTGTCAACAAATCACATCATCAGATAAGCCACCACAAGTCAGATCTCTAAGGAGAGGAGGGTGAGGGAAATAAGTATCTTTTTTCTCTACAGTTTGCAGTAAAAGGTGCTCCTCCAGAAATCTAAGACTGGGAGCTTAAGCGCAGCTCCACTGGGCAAGTTGGTCCCTGGTGGCCTACAGAAGAAATATCCTTCCATTCTCTTGCAATTGCTTAGTATCCTCAAATGGGAGCTAGAGAGAAGCCATACATCCTCCAGAATGGAAACTTGTCCTTGAAGATGTGTTCAGAAATGTGCAGTATTGTGGACCCTGAAAACAGCTTATCCTATTCCCATCATGGAGCACCTGCAAAGAAGTGATGGTTGGGATGTCATCTCCCCATTTTTTTTATTGATGGCTGACACATGGTAGATTTTTCTGAACACTGAATAGAATTGGGAGCAGGGAGTGGCCTGGCATCAAGAATGACTATGTCCAGCCTGCATTTCCGACAAAAGCAAATCAATTAACATCAGCTAATGTGTAGAAAGTATTGTCCTCTACAACAGCAGCAACTGTGCAAGTCGTATCTATGAAGAGATAATTATTGAGGTTAATGTCAAGGAAATAAATGCAAGTCAACTCACCAAATCGTGACACAGAAAAATCATGACATCCATACATAAGACCCTCTGATCAATTAGCAATCTTCAAGCAAAATCTGACTTGGCGCTACAGAATTTTGAGCCCTGTGCCAGCCATCTAGGCAATTTCTTACATCTGTGCTTATATGTTCCTGCATATTCCAATAAATTTCAATATGACACCACATATGTTCAAAGCTATGTGTATGTTTAAGTACTCTCAGGGCAGGTTTATTTAGCTTTTCCTACTAAGAATTTCAGCTGGCTTATAAAAAGTTCCTCAGGTGTGGAATTCTTGTAGAAATCTAGCTATCAGGAGTGACATTATAAAGATTTTTAAGGGATTGAATACTACCCAAAATGTGAAAATAAAAACCTATTTTTGCATGGAACTTTTTCAAGTCCGAAAGATACTAACATTTTCATAACTGGTAAGAATGGTACCAAAGTAGCTGTTATGTATCCTCTCAGGAGAAGGTCGTTATTATGGACACAATGTTCAGTGCCTTTGATAAGCATTAGAAGGAATCAGTAGGTTGTATGATCTTTTTCATGGGAAGTTTCAAAAGTAACTTAGAAAGCAATTTGTTGGGTTGTTCTAGGTGGACCTGATCTGGTGCAGGGATCAGTTTAAATAATTGCTGGATTCTTTTCCTATAGTTTTTGTGAATTTTAAGAAAACAAATAGATCTTGACTAAAAGCTTAACAAAATGCTTGCCCTACTAAGTGACATCTCCTGTGAAACTGCAGCATAAGCAAGAACAGAGAAGCTCTCTCATCCTTTGACAATAATTTATTTTTCATTTCTTTTTATGAGGATCCTCTCTCAAACTCTAGTTCTGCAAAACTGAGAGAATAAACAGGACTCAAATTTCAGCTGATTCTGGGCAGCTGACTTCACAGATTCTATGTGGTTTTCCTGCACTGACCAAACTGCAGAAAGTACATCAGGGCGTGGCAATTCCAGAAATGCCCTGGAAATTCGCAGTGTAGACTAAAGAAGACAGTAATTAATGCTCATTCAGTGTATGCTGATTTTTTTCATTCTTCCTATATTTTTTTTCCAGTGTAGCATATTTGTATCGTGTACACATCCACTAGGAGTTTGATTTAGCAGTTTGTTTTACACAGTGCACTGAATACTTGTCAGACAGTATGACTATTGGATCACATCTGAGTGAAAAATTCTATAGCATAGTAGCACAAGGCTTCTACTTCTATTTCTAATCTTTGGGGTTTCTTAGCTATGCTATGCAGTCAAGTAAAGGGTTTTCTCTCTGGTAAAAAAAAAAAAGAAAATAGAAAAAGAGAAAAGAAAAGAATACTACCAGTCCATTGAATTCTTGGATACAAATTTACCCCGGATTAAAAATGACATTTGCTTTAAGTACTGCTTTTTTTTTTTTTTTTCCATAATAATTGCTGGGTGATTTTGATTTAGAAAGACAAGTGAACAACATTTAAAGTCTTCAAGACTCACTATTGCATTACTGTAATATATGAATGACTTTGCTTGTTAAGTGAACATTTGTAACCAATTAGTCTGAAGAATGCATCCTTACAGCTGAGAAAAAGAGGACATCTTCAGCTACCCTTGTTCCCATGCCTTGGACGTTGGTCTGCTGTGGCAGTGGTAAGTAGCAGCTATAGGTGCATGTGCTTGGCGCACCAAGATATTTAGCTGGGGATGGTGGTAGCAGACAATAGGTAGACTAAGTTCCTTTTACTCCTCTGGTGCTGAGTTAGGGGAAGGAATCTTCTGCTGGTGATACTATCAACCTTTGTGAAAACGGGGAAAAAAGTCACGAGAAGCTATCTGACTCAGAATGACTTCTACTGTCACGATACTATTTATTTGTCACTCTTACTGAAGGCTACTTTAACAATCCAGGTCCTGTAAATGGCCCTAGACCAATTCTGCAGCCTGTTTACTTGTAGAGGTTGTGCCAGTTTTAAATTCTGTCAAATATTTAACTGTGTTAATTGTGTCAGAATTTTAACTGTGTAAATACTCCATCAGTCTGAAGTAGTCTTGTCTTTGTCTTTTATTGAGCCACATTTTATGTTTTTTTTCTGTGTAGATAAAAAATGTGAAAAACAGGGAACTCTACCAAGAATCATATTCTCAGATAGTTGGCATTCAAACAAATAATTCAATATTAAAAACTCTGGAAGTTGTAATTTATACTGCCACAAATCCCGACTGAGTCAACCTCTTCAGAAATGTGTGTGCATATACACACCCTCACTCCCCGTCCCTTCCACTGACAGCTTTTTGCAACGTTCTTGAAATTAGCTGTGATAAATATGATACAGGTTTAAGGTATTAAGGACCTGAACTAGACATGGACAGTGTTTGACTCATGTCAGATTAGTTACTGATTATGCCTTTACGTGACTGTCAGAATGTAATTTCTAACTGGTAAGTGTAAGATATCTAAAACATTCTTCCTACATATTTTTATGAGACAATGTATGAGTTACAAAGTTTGAATCTGAACTGAAACACTGTAAGAACAGCCAAAAATTGCTGGGTGTCTGGAGACATCATCACATCTACAAGTGAGCTCCTGTTTCTGTGCAATATAACTACCGTGAGAATCTGTTCATAATAAAGGATTTCAGCACTGTGACGTTCATCATCATGATCCCTAAGTATCAGTTGCTTGGCTCCTGTAGAAGAAGCTACAACCGGTTGCATCTAGATTGTCGTCTGTATACTTAAGAGAAAACATTCTGATCCGGTTACCACTCTGTTGGAGACTTAGGTGCTGTTTCAATACTAGGGGAAGATGTCACCTTCTCCTTTTAATTTATAGACACTTCAGGTAAATCTTCTTTGCTCAAATGAAGTAGGAATCAGTACTCGAAACAGAGGTGAAAGCAAAGTGGTGATTACTTTTCATCCACAGGTTCTTAGTAACTTTTAGTTCAAATTCCTTTGTCTGAAGAGGATTTAGGTCTGTGTCCCCAGCCCAACAAAGTCCTTGAGCCATATTAGGCGAAATAATCTCTCTTCTTCTTCTTACTCAATTCTAATGTAGTTTTTCCACTTTTTATGCACTTATGTCCAGAAAAACACCGTGTGGCCTAGGGTTAAAGCTATCCTTTTAAAATATAGAGCTAGGTTCCAGTCATTACTTCATGATATGTTTATGCATTTTATGACTGTCTAATGCAAAATAAACAAGCAGCAGTTCAAGCAGACACTGAAATTTGAATCTCTCTTCTCGCAGGTATGATTGTTAACACTCACTGAATTGAATCCCTCATTGAAATAAGCAGGTTTAGTTTCAGGATTCTAGCAGGACATGTGCGTACACTATGATATAAGGTATACATTGGTGTACAGAGTTGCTTGGTCTGGTTTTAGGTGCTTAGGTGCTTTTTTACACACTAGAAGTTGATCTGTAGGTGCCAGTGCATCCATGTTGAAGCCTGAGTCTCCTATGAACTTTAAACAATCTCTGAGCAAAGATTTTCAAAAGTTCAGTTCATTGGATGCAAAAGTTGGACTTAAATTGTATTTTGGATACTGCAGATAGTCCTGGGTTAACATTATTTGCCCGAGGGTAGTGCTGTTGGATAAATTACATCCTACATGCCCAAACTACATGTTGCCTCCAAAAAGGAAAAGATCACAATAAAAAAAGAAAACAATACAATTTAACTATGAGAACATTATCAAGAGATCTCAAAATTCTTTTCAGAGGAAGTCCATGTTATGTTCTATGAAACTGAGGTACAAGCTATGGAAGTGACTTGCTGAAGGTAACCCAGAAGGCCAGTAGCAGAGGTAAAAGCCAAATCTCCAGGATCTGCTACTCCAACTATGCAGCAAATTCTTTCTTCCCATGTAGTGCCCACTTACTTTGGATTGTAAAATAGCTGAAAAAATAAGGTTTTGCTCATCTACTTATTTGTTTATTTGCTATTTTTCTCATCAGATGTAGTTTAAAATTTTAAGAAATAAACCATTTAATTTGCTTCTCTGTTTCTCAATTACATCTTGCCTTTTTTTTTTTTTTAATTACTACCAGCTTTGTGGTTCTGTAGCTGGGTATATGATAGGCCTTCTTTAAAATATGGAATAAAATTTGTATCCTTCATTGATAAAGATTCTATGTTTTCCATAAACACTAGTGCCAGGAATAACTATTATGGCTATCAGGTTCAACTTGTATTCTAATGTGCACTACAGAAAGCTCCTCTTTCCCCTATCTATCTCCCATACAATACCTGCAGCTTAGAATAACTTCTGGTTAAAAGTAACTTTCCAGAAGCCTCCAACAGTGGATTCTAGTCGACGGTGCAAGGAGACACAGAGTCCAAGTATGATATCCACTGGCTTACAGACTAGAAATTAAAAAATTTGTACAGTAGCCTTACCCCCTAAAAATCAAAATTAAAACAATGAAAATATGTTCCAGTTATATGAAAGTGAAGCAACTGGTGTCTGAGTTCAGGACATTTATTTTTGGATGATATATTGAAACTTCTACATTTTATTTTCTGCTCTTACTGGTTTTTTGAGATTTTAAACCTTTCCATCAGTTAAAAAGAACAAAAACTCAGCTTAATTTGTGTTCATAACCAACAGATGCATTCACAAGTAGATAGTAGATTTTCTTTCTCTTTCCTGTCTGTGCCATGGCAGATTAGCTTTTAGCTCTGATGAAAGAAAAATTAATTTTGTGAATCTTATCAAATGCTGTAGTTTTTCTTCATGGAAGCAAAAGATAGCAGAACTGATTCTGTTGTAATTTTTGTCTTAGAGTATCAAAGCTGTGGAAAATATTAATGCTATAAGATGACAGTTGACATTTCTACATCACTGATCTTTGTATTAGTCAGAATGGAATGGAAGAAGACCCTGCAGTGAGTCAGATCTTATAGTGCCAAGTTTTTCATATGCCATTTCCTTTAGAAAAACATACTTGCTTCATTTTCATGGAAAAAAAATGAAAGAAAAGCAATGGACATGTCTAGGCTTATGGGTTGTTCTGGAAGTTTGAGATTTTAGACTTGATTTTTATTTTCTCTCCATGAAAACCTTCGAGAGAATATTTCTAAGTAGACAAAACAAGACCAAACAGATAGTTTGTTTTTAAATAAAGTTTCTTGTTGATATAAGATTAAATGTCATCAAACACTAGAAATAAACAGTATTTCAAAAAAAAAAAAAAAAAAGCACCCTGTATTAATTCCTTTCTGATGCTTTTGGCTGCCGTATCCCAACATGTCCCAGGTAGGTGCTGCTGTCATAACCATGATTTAAGTTCACACACTGAAAGAAACCCTGCTCACACAAACAAGCTGTTTACAATTCTTCAGCCAAAGGTTTGTCACATCAGCTGGAAAAAAGTCTCCATTAATATCAGTGTTTTCTGGATCAGGCTAACAGTATTTAAATTTGAGGTCGTGTACAAGTCTTTGCAAGAGTAGTGACCACATTGCAGTATCCCAGCCTGTTATTAGTCATTGCAGTAATGTAACTCTGTTGGCAAGTTCTGACATCTTTCTGTGCCAATCTCAAGATTTCAGAGTTTCCACTGTATGGTTGGCCTGCCATCCTGTTGGCCGAGGTCCCCTGTAGCTGCAAGAACAGTAGCCACAGAAAAGGCATTGACAGGGAATCTGAAAGATTTGGAAAGGAATTTGTTGTGAAGAATGGCTATTTTTATCCTCCTTCTCTCTTGTGGGTAGTTGATGACAGATCAACTACCAAGCACTTCAGTAGAGAGGAAGAATCTCTTTTTTCTTGAAGATTATCCCAGACATTACAATATACCAGAAGCTGCATATCCATATAATAAATGGTAGGTCTTGTCCCACAGAGGAACCTACTTTCCCAGGGCAGAAGACACAAAGAACTGTCCTTTAAGTACTATATTCCACCTTCTTTAAAAAAAGAAAAAAAAAAAAAAAAGAGTGATTTAAGCTGTTAAAGTCACATTTATCCTTGAACCAATATCATGGCCAAAGGGTCTACTGTGCACATCTTCTATGCAGGATTGTTTTAAAGAAACCTGAGACCACACTAATGGGCAGCACTTTTAGGACAGCACTTATAAATCTTTGGAGAGATTCAAGATGCCAGAGGTTGGGAACAGCACAGCATAGTCTATTTCTCTCAGTGCTGGTTCTGTGCTGACAGCCTGGGAAACATTTTTTTATCACTTGCTTGAAATACTGCCCAACTTTCTTTGCCATGCTGGCACAGTTTGGGTCAGAAGACCCAGGCAAGCTTGACTTTTTCTTTTTAGGAAGGTCACAGAAGTAATTATGCAACTTTGGCTGTGACATTGGTGTCACTGTTGCCCAGATGAGTCCCTTAAAGTGTGTGTTGTAATTGATGGCTATGTATTCTTTTTATACATCTCTGTAGATAACAGGCAGAATTGTTCTAGCCTCTGAAGCCTGTTATTTGTTGAAAACATACTAAATTAATCTCTTTATGAAGTTTGTTTATAACAATATACCTGAAGTCACAAAGTATTCAGTAAAATTGGATTCATCTAGAAAGGCTTGGCTATGTCAGTTTTAAGAATACACCTTTAACTGAACGGCTGCTGCTCACTGTACAGGCACAAATTTCCTTTCAAGTTTGTCTCCCTTAAAAATCCAGCTTTAACATGAAGGGGCAACTTTGCCTTATTGTAGCTCAAGAGGGATTTCCTACTTAAAGAAACTGTTTTTTCTTTCCAAACAAATAAATAACTAGACAGTACCAACACAAAAGCCAGTTGAAAAACATCACATGCATAGAGCTTACTGAGTGACTATAAGTCTTTTTTGATCTTTCAGCATGGACCTCTGAACCCAACAAAATAAACAACCCAGATTATGTCCTAATTGCTCCTAGTGAGCAGAGCTGCAACACCTGGGTGTGTGGTTTCCCTTTATAAATTAAAAGGTCAAGCTAGCCCCTACTCCCTTTAGGAAAACATCCTGTGCCTATGGTCTCAGTGGCCTTAGGCAGCTAATCAGTTTTGTGCCAGTGGGTTAGTTGTGTGGGTGGGTGACTAGCTTGAGTGCATTCCAAACTCCAGCACCTTCCCCGCCCCGCCCCCCCCCCCCCCCCCCCCCCGTATTTTGTTCTCTGCTGCTAGTTTCCTTTGGAAATGTTCTTACTATTTAAGCATTAAGGGATGATGCTTAACAAATGGGAGCACTCTCATATCAAGCCCTGAGCTCTGCAGGGATGTGATGAGTCTTCTAAATAAGCTGATGTGCGTAAATAACTACTAGTGTATATAAGGTACCTTGCCTCCCTAGGTCTATAAGCAGAGACTCACCCAGTGGGGATCAATTCCCAAGCACACCAGTCTACCATAACAGAAATAAAGAAGGGAAAAGAAAAGTTTCTTAATTAGAACACAGCAAAAAGGTACGATAGTAGCCTGCATTTAAATAGAAAGCTGAAAACAGTGTGAAAAGAAAACATTCTCTTGAGTTACCACCTCATAGCATTTCCTTTCTAGCAAGCTTGAAATGAGCAATTGAGGGCAGAAAGGAGCTCTGTAAAACATCTGCCTTGTCTCCATTCCCACATTTCCTTTAGACTCCCTTTCAAAGTGCATGTTGTTCCTTTCTGTTGGTAGGTCTAAAGTTAGGGTGATTGTACTGGAAAACACATGGCACGCTGCCAGCGTTTGTGTATTTTTTTTACAAAGGTAAAAACATTTTATCAGACTATAGCGTTGACAGTTTGCTTTTCCACTTCTGTACATAAAACCTGCTGGTCCTTTTGAAAGTACTGCAGACATGTTATATTTAAAAAATAACTATTCTTACAGAATAGCGTTTCTCTCTGGGAAAACAAGTGTTTTGGAAAAATAATCAATCAAACAGTCCAAGTCCTGACATGGAAAATAAGAATGTCGTGGATATGTATTTAGTGCTTATATCTAACTCAGCTGAATGCTGTGCTATAGTTGAAGCTAACAAAACCTTACATAATACCAGTTTTAATAAGTAGAAATAATAAAGTGAGGCTTTTGACTGATAAAAGGCGCTGGTTCCCTGAAAGAAAATAATAAATATGGACATATAGGACTTTTCCACTGGGGCTGCTAACAGTACAATTATTTTGAGATAGTTACAAGTGACTTTACAGTGGCTGCCAAACAGTTACATTGACATAGTTTATTTTCAACATGTAAGCCAGATGCAGAATGTTATATTAAACTGTCTCTTGATTGGTTCATTTTGTACGTGTTTCTGTGGAAAAAAAGTTTGCTAGTGGGTGTGTCATAGATTGGATACATTGGTTATCTGAGCTGGGTGATGAGGCATCTAGACTTGGTGGTATTAGATTTGCTCCAGAGGTATTTGTTTAAATCTTTGCACTTTATTTTTGTTTCTATCCTAAGAAAACTCAGCAAGGATGGAGGAAGAGTTTTGCTTCATGAACAGCATAATCTAGGATATTGGAAGCTGTATCTTAAATTTCCCATTCTAGATGAGTCAAACTTTTCACATTGAACATCCACACAAAAATGCTCTGAAACTGGGGGAAACAGTGGCAGATGAAATTTGTTTGAAAGTCACCAAGGCATTAATAATCTTTCACATTCACAGTGGGATGGTTCTTCAGGAGCTTTCAACTGAAAGGTTCATAATCTAATTATCTTGCCTGTGATATAATTAATTCCTGTGTTTGTGCAACATAGAAACGAATCTTAGCTATGGGGCAAAGGTGTGTGCCTGTATCTGTAGCTATACACTGTTGTGCCAAGAGGCTGCTGTGACTGAGCCTGTAATAATAACTCATCTCACTTTTCTTTCTCTGAGGTCCTTATGCTACAGTGTCTTCCCATCCTTGTTTGCACTCAAGTTTTTTCTAAAGGCTTGCTCCTAACAATGACGATAATTAATGACTGTGTTTCAAGGCTTCCCAGTACATCCTGTCATTTCAGAGCCTGTCTTCTATACTGTAGGCTCTGAGAGGCAGTATTTGTTTTCATGTTTTGTCTTATGCAATGCCAAGCAATTCATTCTATTCAACAAACAATAAAAGTCGGTGAAATTTTGCTCACTGTTATACTTTTGCAAATCTGAAGCCTTTTAACTCCATATGGAGAGGAGCAAATGAATATATTTTGTATGCAGTGTTACATGCCAATATATACCTGTGCAAAGCAGAAGTCTATTGCATTTCAGAATGGGGAATTCATTTATTAAGCCATGCAAAGCAGATGTTTCTCTTTACTCGCATAAGCAAATAATTTCTTTGGTCATCTAAAGCATTCTACATATTTTATATTGCTTAAGGAAGAAAACCTCTTGTTCCTTTTTCCCATCTTTATGACAGCTTCACACTATCCATGTATTATAACCCAACACTGCACGAGTAAATCCAGCCCTCTTCTCCCCAGTCTCAGTTCAGCTCTTTCAAAGGCTAAAGAGTTTTGCCTGACACTTTTATTGTCCAGATGGTTTGTGATGTGTACAGATGTTATATTTAGTAATACATTGATTATCAAAACATGTCCTGTTGCTCACTTGAGGGTTACGACTTGATACATAGATCTATTACAAAGATTGATAGTCTTAATAAATTCTACCCTACCAATTCTTCAAGTGCATGGCGATTTTGTTGTTCTCGGGGTTCTTTTTAAATATGCTAGATGGCACTGCTAGTCCAGGATTTATTTTTAAACAGCTGGCTTTCATAAAGCTAATTCTGCAAGTTACAAAAAAGGGCATGTAAGGTATTACTTAAATTTGACAGCTAACGCATTCTGAGAAATATACACCATGATGCATACAATAGTGTTTCCACTGTAAGAGTATTCATGTTTAGGTCTATAACCTCTAGTTAACTGCATTTAAAATTGTTGTACAAGTATCCTTGTATTTTCTTTTTGTCCCCTGTGTTTCTTCTTCACATGCCACCTCATTTCATAGTTGTAGAGTTATGATAGCAAAGAACGTTACATATTTTAATTTTTTATTCAAAATGTTGGTCATGTACTTTAAATGCTTTTTTAATTTAAGAATTAGAGATCCAACAATGGAAAAAATGTACAAAATTTTTTAATAGGAATCATTCATTTCATAACCATTATACCATCCATGTTGAAAATCATAAAATAATTACTTTGCAGTTCTCTAGAATATTTAAGTATGTCTGTAACCATAGTTATCTCTATTTTCTTCATTCACTTTAACTTTTATTTAATCTGTGATTTACCTTTCTTCTACAGAAATTATGGATTTGATGCCATTATCTGCCAACAAGTGAGGGTTTCATTTTAGAAAATTACATTTTACACCTAAAAAATGAGTAGACGGAACGAAAAAAGCAATCTTTGCAGTAAAAGACTCCAGTAACATGAAAAGTTGCTCCTGCTGCATAAAGATTTGTGACTTGAAAAAGTTTATACAATGTTATTGACTATTCATTCTCTGTTTAGTTAGTATCAAATTCCCTTCTTTTGTTTATTGTGCACTAAGCTGACAAAGAAACTGCAAATTCTCAGCCTTTTGGGCAGACAGTTGGATACCGTGTCTAAGCGTTCGGAGCAACCAAACGGAACCTGCACCGTTCTGACCACTGGCTGGGTCACTGGCTGGGGCGTAAAGACTCACCTGAGTAACTCGAGAAATCCCTTCAATCTCCCCTTTTGATTTGCCTTTCACAGGCCAGTACTTTTTATTTCTTCTCATCTGTCTGCTATCATGTTAACAAGCAAAGGAGAATCTCGGCAGTTCATTGACAGCATAATAAAATGGGATTTAGATTTCAGTATTTGAAGAATGGCTTGCTTTTAGGGTTTTAATCTTTCGTCTCATACTTGTATTGCCCCAGTGATCAAAAAAGCCCCAAACCCACAATGTATGCCACTGGCCCTATGAATTTTTCAGCTAAGCTGTCCAATAGTAACTAGCACTACATACAGTCTATAATGAACTTGGTGCAAAATTTGTCATATTTGCCTGTAATACTGTAATATTAAACAATGAATACACTGTGTCGCTTTTCTCAGGTAATTACTTCCATCTAAATAAAGCTGAAGATGCAAAGTCTAATTCAACACAGTTGAATAGAGAATAGCCCAAATTCATTCCAGACGTGAATTAAGTGAACTGATGAGGTGAATTTGGCCTTGTGTATCTGCATAGGAAAACTCATACTTCCTCTTGGAAACCCAATGCAAATGTAATCTAAGATTATTGCTTTGAAAATCTGTGCTAGGTGATGCTCTCAGGTGAATATTGTGCTAAATACTTCATGACTGTTGAGAGATGTTTCTTGACAATCCTGTGTTTAGCTCCTAGATGAAAAATAAGCACTGCTTTGTAAAAGCAAGGCAGGAGAAGGTTATTTATTGTTGATGGAACAACCGTAGTGCAAAGCAGTACTGAAACATTTGCAAGTTAATATACTCTAAAATACTGCAAAGTTTTTTATTTCTATAAGGTTGCATTATTGCTTTCAAGTGATGCTTCTGTATATAATTCAGTTAAATCTAATATATTTTTTTTTTCTGAACAAAAGAATAATGAGAGTGGCATCGATCTGAACACCAAATGTTGTGGTATCTATGGAAAAACTCCATCTATATATAAAACTGCAGGTTTTACTCAAAACTGCATTTCACCTGGTATGTTCACAACAAATACAGTGACATCTACTAGGATTAACAGTTATGTGTATTAGTTTGTCAGCTGTTCCTAATTCTGCATTATTTAGATACTGTGAACTAGAGAGGTGTGCATTGTTTATCAATAATGTATGTGTGGATTAGTTTCATGTAAGAGCAAGCTGAGTAAATAAAACCACTCTGATGTGCTCTATCTATTATTAATCAGTGCAACAGAATAACTCTTAAAATATCCCAGTATGCAATAGGCAACAGTAACCATTTTAAATACTTGTGTCTTATTCTGTACTGAGTATTTGAGATTCCTGTTTAAATCATTGTGATGATATGTCTAAAAATACTCTAACAGGATTTGACATGATTTTTTTTAATATAAATAGAAATATTTCTTCATTTTGCCTATTCTAATTTTAATCCACGTCAGCAAGGAAGAATTTCAAATTAGGGCATCCATTCTTCTGAAACTCCCATAACATACTAAGGTACTTTCTGAGAATTTCATTGGCTTCCCATATAGATATAGGGTCTAGCCAGGAAGCTTTCCGTGCAAGGTCAGGACTGAAATTGGGAGAGGCTGAGCACAGCTTAATGAAGATGCATTCTTCTTATCAAACTGGTGCCTGGAAAATAACCCAGAATTAATTTCAATTCCATACAGAGAAAAGCTTTCAGATGGAATCCCAACCAGCTGATTAGAGTCACTTGAGTTAGTCTGGATGAAATGCAGTGAACAAAAATAGGTTTTGCTCTGCTCTTGGATGTTTTATTCCAGATTTCAGAGAGGGATCTCAATTTGGAAACCTCGCTAGGTGCCAAGTGGGTGGGACATGACGATCTTGTAAGAGGTGGGAATGTGGGCTTGTGCGGAGAGGTAGGTTTCCTCCAAAATTTGAAGGATGCAGTCGTTTGCTTCTGGAGTCCATTCAGGAGACTGGGGTTTTGCACATGCTGTGCTGCAAAAAGCCTCGCTCCTTCTTGCTGTCTTCCACCTCAATAAATTTTAATTTTTTTGTTTGTTAGTTTACTGGAACAGCTTCATCAAGTGGGTCTGAAACCAATCAATTCCTTATCTGACATAGTCATCAGATTACCCAATACCTAGTGGGCTTTGGCAAATCTGGGCATGTGTATTCAAATGTTCTCAGACAGAAAATGATTGTTTCATACTCTGCATGTGTGCTCTGGTCTGTTGATGTAAAAGGGAAGGCAGTCGTTCCAGAAATCTTCTAAATGAAAGAAATTGCTACTGCACTTTATGCAGATCCTGCTTCAGCTGGTGTTCAGTAGATGTGCTCAGAGAATGAGCACTTGATAATAGAAGTAGCAAGAGTGACCCCAAATCCAGAGCTCTTTTTACCTACCTCTGATATCAATGTCTGAGGTAGTTGTCCTGTTAATAGAGTGAGTGGAATCTATACCATAATTCTGAGCAAATCTTGGGAGAAGGTGAGTTGTGTCCCAAACTCCATTGACTACAGTGATTTGTTCTTCCTTGACCACGGAAAGATTCTTGCTGATGATGTCAAAATGAGGCACCAATATTGCAGATTTCCACAGTTCAATGGAAAGGCCTTGGCGCCAGAGCTTTGGGTCTACATCTTGCCATGGGTAAGTGGTAAGTTAAGTAGGGAGCAGTATAACACTAAAGAAAGAAGCTGTTTAGTCTGTGCCAGACTGGAAATATATATCCAGAATAACAGAGGCGCTGCAAAGTTTAGGAAGTTGTTGGAGAAGGATTTTCAGAACTATTATTTTGGAACTGAGTGCCTGCGTTCCTCTTAAACCAGCATCAGGCACTTAAAGCCTAATTTTTAAAAAACCTGAGGCACTGTGTAGATATCCTGTTTATTTCAGGATTTAAATCTAATGCTAAAGGCCTGATCTGCCTGCACTGGAGATGGACTTTTTCCATTACCTCTGACAGAAGCAAAATTGGGTTTCATTTGTGTGCACACATAGTAAATCTGAGGTATCAACAAGCCCTTCCTGACACTACAGTACTTTTTAAAAAACTGTTTCATTTTTAACCAAGTTAATTAGTTTCCAAGTGAGTAGGATGCTTTTATACCCTCTTAATATTCTCTTTGCAGTGTGTTGGTTGCCTGGGGTTGAAGTGTTTTTGATTAACTATATGCGATAATGAAAACCATGAGAACGACCTTATGCAGAAGTTCTCTCTTTCTGATGTTACATATAAAACAGCGGAAGTCTTACAATATTTAACACACAGCTTTTTTCTCTCCTCCTGCTCCTTCCCCAACCCCCTCCAAGCCAGAGCTCAAGCTAATTATGGAAGTGTTAGAAATGGTTGTATACCAAGACTTTAGTGTTTTGTAAGGTGTGCCCAAGTGGAGAATTTCCCTATTTTTACTGGGAAGAAGGGACAACACACTCTGATAAGGACACAAAGCAACTACAGTGAGAACTGCTTTGTTTACTATGATGTCCTACAGTGTGACTGAGCATGAGACTCAGCTGAGCACATGTATGCTTATGGCTTGTTAATGAAGCAAGTGGGATGCCCTGCTCCACTTGCACATTTGTTACTTTTTCAGCTAAACGTTGTTGACTGTTGGATCTTTCCTACATCCTGAAGCCTATGAAATGGATTGTAACTAGACTGTTGGGACTAAATAAGACAGCCAAATGCTAGGGGCTGAGAAAACAGTACTGACTGTCCACTCTGGATTTTGTGTTATGGGTCTCATTTTTTGTGTTGATTCCCACTCCAAAAATACTTTTGGATACAGATGATCCTCATGTAAAAATATGCATAGCAGGGTGTAGTCGCTAGTAAAGATCTGAAAGTATCTGATTCTTCTCCCAGTGAAATGGGAAGGAGTTTTGCAATTTTCTTTGATTAGGGAAGGACTGAAATCCTTGAAAGAAGGATTTGACCTTAATAGGCAGGCATATTTTGCTGTCTCATAGGGATTTAATTTTGTATTAAATAGGTGAATTACAATAACATTCAAATTCAACTTTACAAATATTTAAACGCTATTAAGCTTGTGTCAGACTGAAAATCTCAGCCTCTTTCTGTGTGTCGCTAGTGGGAGGAACTCCGTAGACTGGTGGGGTTGATGGCAATCTCCCAGTCTGCTCTGTTGTGAGTTCTGAACTCTTGACAGATATTATTCCAGCTTAGTTTTGGGAAGTGGGGCAGGGAGCAAAAGTGATGGCCAAAGTTCCTTACAATAACACAGAAAGGCTTGGAGAATTAACTGTCTAAAGATAATTGCGTCTCTGATGTTGAAATATATTATGCAGAGTATTAAGCTTGCTGGATGATGTTATATATTGTGTCAAAAGCGTACAACACAGTGAGATTTTGTACCCATGGGAATTTTGCTGCAGACTATCACTTGAAGCAGGAACTGGAACCCATATATTACTGCTTGCTATATGCTACAGAATAAGATACAGGGCATATGTTGTATTTCCTTGTCATTTAATTTTTTTCAGGAGCAGAGCTATGCCCAGAATGGAAAAGAAGAATCAAGTACAATCGAGAATTCATTGATTCTGTTGCACTCTAACAATATCACCTCTAACATGAAGCCAGTTTAGATAAGAATAAAACCTGTTGGAGATCGTAGATTTGATCATTGCAAACTAAAGCTGAATATACTCTGGGCATAAACTGTTTTGAAGTGAAAATAATTCTACAGCAATTGAAACTGGTGTGTATAATCCTGCCAGAGCAGTGCTATCAGGGCTTTGTAAAATGTTGCTGTATCAGGCTAAGAACTTCTTATAGCTTGTTGGCTTGTTATAGTTAGGGGAATGCTTTTGCTGGTGTCTATTTGTTAATTAATTTCACATAATTTGGCAAATGGGCAAACATGGCAGTGCAGGACTGTATGTAATCACCCTTTCTGTGGCAAAAATCAAGAAGGTATTAAGCTGAAACAGCCTTTGTCAACACCAACAGAAGAATAGTGGGTACTACAGTAATTAGATACAAATGGTGCCATCCTTTTAAACAACCAAAAAAGTCATCTCCCTGTCTCGTTAAAATCCTTCCTCTGAAACCTCTTAGTTAACTGTTCCTAAATGCTGTACTACAAAAGTGCTAAATTGCAGGGATCAAATTAACTCTCCATACATTCAGATTAGTGTTTCTCTGAAGTAAACACTGCCTAAATGTTCAAAGTAAGAGCAGTGGCTTTGAAAAGGTGTTTGGAATAACTGTAATATTAGTTTTTACCACAGCAGTATCCTGATGGCAAACAGACACATCACAGCATGTCACCTTATGGCAGATAGCCGCTGGGCCATAGTCTGCATCCCTACTGACTCTGCTTGGGATTCCAGAGTGTAAATCTGGGCAGAATTTGTCTGGTTCTGTCCAAAGAACATTGCTGTGAAAGTTAATGGGAAATTCAGCAATGATTTTTACTGCTGGGAGGAAAAGTAGGAGACCATGCCAAATATGACTTAAAGCCTATTCTCAATTCCTGTTTAAATGTTAGTAGCCTGATACAGCTTAAAACCTTTTATTGCTTTAAAAATCAAAAGTAACACTTTGTGACATGTGAGAAATATGAGTCAGCTTTCTACTGGCTAATTGTAAATGGCACAAACGAATATTTTAAGAACACTTGTGACTAATTCAATGTTACGTATTTGTTTAATTGGATGACCTTTAAAAACAAGCCCAAATTATTTTATAAATATTTAGCTTTCCCATAAAGCTATATCCAGATATCAGTCTTTTGATAGGAACCATCTGCAAAATTTGAACTTTCTGCATGTTCAAATTCTTATTTGTTCTTTTGCTTTCATTCTGAAAGCAATGCTTTTTTTATTAGTGTTAACAAAGCGGCATCTAAATGAGATCCCAACTCTATGGTGTGACACAGGTACACAACTCAGATAAATAAAGTCAAGGCCAAGCATGGATAGCAACTTTGAATTATACAACTGCTAAAATTCCTTGTAGGTACTGCACATTCTGGAAATGCAAGTACTGTAAAAGGGAGACAAAAACCACACAGACAATATACTGATGTAGAGAGAATTGTTCATTCTGAACTTAAGTTTTATACGGTAAAATCTGTGTATTCCATGAAAGTTATTTTGAAACCAGATAATTAATCACATTTATAAGGATAATAAAATAACCCATTCTAAGGTTCTAGTGATAATAGTTGTTCATCTGTCAATAACCAAAGAAACATATTGATGGAAGCTACGGGTCTAAAGCAGTAACAAATGTATCCCTCAGTCTCTTACAACTTTGTTCATTTTACCTTTTGTTCCTTCTGTTGATGTTCCCTTTACCTATAGCAATGTCATCTGAATTTAAAAGATAAGCTAGTAACTGAACTATTTCTTACTGTTTCACCTGTTCAGGTTAGATTTAATGAACCAAAATATTACATGAGATGAAAGGTATATATTTCCTGACAATAATAAATACAGTTCAAAAGGGCTCTTGCGTTTTCTCTGATGTGGTTTGTGTGTGTTGCTGTTAAACTTTAGGATAAACATCTGTTGTCTTTGTGGATTTTCCTTGATGGTTTGATGTCAGGTGCACAGATTAGGACTTAATCCTGTTAACGTCTGCTCAAAGAAATACCACCAGTGATCAGTGGCTACCCACAAGCCATAACTCTCAGAATAGGGCCCTCTCTGTTTTCAGAACAGAGAACATAAATTGTTTAGTCTGAATAGCTTGTGGCATGCAGTCGCTTCATATATAACACATATGTAAATGATACTTGACACTAAGCAAACTGTTGCTCTTAATGCAATTGCTCACATTAGAAATGGAAGGATTTTTTGAAAAGACAAAGCTAGAAAAGCTAGAAAGGCACATTGCTTTTTCTCCCTCAGATATTTTCATTTTATTTTTCAGCTGTGATGCTGATATTATGTAAAAATGCAAAGGCATTTCATTAAGCATTGTGGTAATACCTGTAGCTGTTCAAGAGAACAAATTTTAATGTGATACACAATGTAGACATAGAAGTCACTTTCATGAAGTATGTTTGGAGCTCAATGCATCCTCAGCTTTTTTTGCTGTGGTTTGTATTTCCAGAACCTTGACTTTCTCAAAGAAACCCCTGTGTCAGCCTTCTTATGTGTATGTTTATCTTCTTCTGGGTTTGCTATTAGTAAAAAGCTTCTGTTTCTCTGGTCTTCATGAGCGTATCTGTTTAAATAGTTGGTGAGGCTGGAGTACCTTTACAGCAGTATCTCTAAGCTTTATCTGCTCAGCGGAGGTTTACAAATTCTTACTAATGCAAAATTAAGGCACTAATTTCTCCTGTTTCCCCCTCACCCTGAGCACTTTAGTGGGGAGAGGGAATGTTATAAAGAGGATGAAAAGCTTTAGCATACTCACCCTGCAGGGCAGAGGATACGGAAGATCACAGCTGTCTCTACCTCTTGGATCTGGATCTTATTAATGTCATCAAGCAGTGAATCCTCTGTAGCTGTAGGCTGGACTTCTGCTGTTAACAGGCCTCAGAATGAACTGAAGTTCACCAAACTTTCTGCAGCTAAGTAAACTCAGTGTTACTCAAAAGTTTTCTCCAGAGCTTAAGACGACAACAAATGGGATAGTGTTAGTACAACAACCCCATGGAGCTGTTTGATGTCTGCAAATTGAGTGCGAAAGTGTATCTCCTGGGGGCTGCCCCTCCTCCCGGCCATAACCTGCCCCTCTAAAAGGGAGGCGAAGTCGCGCAGGCTGCGGCGATCTGGAGGGGAGGCATGCGTGGCTCTGCTCCCGCGCTGCCCGCTCATCCTTCACCTGTCCTAAACATAGCGAGCTCTGCCTTTGCTACCTGGCCCGTTCTCGTTATCTTTCACGTGAGATGGACAAATTGGAGACCAGTGAAGAAGAATGAAAAATGCCCTTCCGCGGGATAGAATATATAAGAAAACAGCGAAGCTAGAAAGAGTGAGGGACAGGGTGGGAAAAGGACTAAACAAAGCTCGCTCTGCCCCCCCCCCCCTACTACTCCCCCCCCCGATTTTGACCTATTTTTTTGTTTCATTTGCAGTTAATAATGAGAGAACTCCTTTCTGTGAAATGTGTTCATGATAAATCTGATACCTTTCTATCGTAGTGTATTTTATTATTAATAAACACAGTGTAAACCTGGGAATGCAGCTTCAACAGATATCCTATTATAAGAAGCTGAAGCTGAAATGCTTGGGAAAATATGGCTTTAATATCTGCAGAGTTCTATGGCTTTCCTATCATGGAAACTGGTTGTCTATTATTAGAGGATATTTTCAATAATGTGCAGTATTTAAGAACATCATTGTTAATTAGCCCAATCAAGTTTCTTGCCTAATGCCAAATGTTTTCAGAATGTCATCAAATTGCCAGTAAGAATGGATGGCAAGAAATAAATGTAAAATAGCTTCTCTTTTATTAGAGGTCCCCAGCACGGCTATTTTTAAAATTCTTGGGCTATAGTAAGAAGTTGAGCTAAATAAAAGAGATTGGTAACCCCAATGGTCCTCTGGGGAGGTGTAAGAATTACAAGTGACAACAGATGGAAGTGTTGTCTGAAAGTGATACTACATTAAGCGATTGCAACACCAAGACACAAAAGAAATTTTTGAAGATCACATGATAAGGATGTGGGATTTTTTTTCGCCTCATTGCTGCTTTGCATTTTTTGGAAAGCAAATCTGCTTGCCTATATGCTGTCTGTTATCTGTGAAATATGGAAGGGATAATAAGAGACACTTGGATACCACAGTTTCGTTATGTCAAGACATGTAAGCATGGACAAATACGGCCATATATTTTCTTCTAGGTGAAACTGAGGCATACAGGTTAAAACTGTCACTGGATGTTAATGGTACATTTGGTACTGCAGTGCAAGTTTCTGGCTTTCAGTCCCCTAAAGAAATATGTGTCCTGTCTCAGTGAATTCTTCTTCATGGATCCTTGTACAGCAGTGATGTCCACAAAGAAAGAGAAAAAAGGAAAGTGTGAAGGGTACACGGCAAAGAAAGAATCTTCCATATATTGTTACAGCAATCAGCAGTTTAGGGAGTTGGGCAGCATGAGTCTGAATTACCTACAGCACAGGGCAAAGATTTTAAATTTTTTCTCATTAGATATTTCTTCACACAGATCTGGAGACTTTCTTCTGAAGAATATCACAGAGCTTTTACAAATGAATACTCTATTGAATGTTTTCAAAGGTTTCCTTAACTTTAATAGGACCCTACTTAGAAAGCAAAAGCAACTTTAAAGTAGACATGAAGACCTATATCCTCTCTAACAGCAGCAGTACATGAAGTTTGATGTATGAAGTGAACCAAAACAGGCTGGTTGAAAAGGCTGTGGGATTAAGGTTTCTATGCCCTGGATTTGCCAAAGAGTGGGTTAATGCCACACTTTTGTCAAACAGTACTGTGGTGTTTAGTGATGAAGAGTTACATGTTATTTGAAAAAGAGTCTGTTCACAGAATAGTGCCACCTAGCACCATATTAGGACATCAATTTCTATGACTGGAGGAAAGAATGTGATCTATCTACCAGCCTTGTGGACCGCAAAATCCTGGGTTGGAAGTCGTCCACCCAAGAGTTGGCTAGAAGTAGCTCTAACATCCTTATGAAATGTCAAAGTCAATCTAAAATGGGGATAGCTTGCAAGTGTTTTTTAATTCCTCCCAGAAAATCTCTCTGTTTGAAGTCTGATTTAGCAAAAAGATGCTGAAGGGGAAAAAAAGTTTGGACTTTGCAATGCAAGAGCCTGTTCAAGCTTTCAGTGGTGGATTTTGTGGGATGTAGTATTTTGGTACAGACTGGTTTCTGAGACAGAATTTCTATAAGAAAATTAAATAGGGTTTGGAACTCTGAGTTATGTTCTGATTTGATATCCCTGAAATCAACCTCAGATACTTCAGTACTTTAGTTTTGCTTAGCTAATTTATGATGTTGTTGACTTTTAAGTCCTCTTGGCCTGTTCTGGATCGTGAACTTGGAAGTCTTTTAGCCACTAAGTAAAAATTTTCTCCTGGAACTGAAAGCTGCTTTCCTAAGGGGGCTTACTGGAATTGGAAGCCAGTTTACTACAGTTTTCCAGACATCCCAGTTGTAAGAAAAAATGAGTTAGAGAGAAAAAGAAAAAAGGTTGTAAAGTACATTTTTAAAAGAACTATGTGGCACATCTTTTTATTTTAAAAGTTTAGGTTTTGGCTCATAGAGAAATATATTGCTTGTTTCCCATGATGATTTTTGTAAATATTTCCTGATACCTGTTGGAGTGAAAAGCGCAAGAAAAAGTATACCTGCCATCTATCAGAAGATAAATCTAAAATGCTTATTCAGCAGCAGGTAGTTCTTAGTGAAGAATTAAGTTCTAAGTTCTTTAAAAGTTCTTGTGAAGACTCTAATCCTAATGTCATTGCAACCAGTTGAAGTAAGTTTATGTAGCTATAACAACCTTACATGCTGTTGGTTGAGTAGATTCTTTGAAAGATGTGAATGAATGGTGAGATCTGAACCTTTGTCTTCTAGAATATCTTGGAAAACACTGAATGGCATGTACTGCTAATTAAGATTAAAAATCCCAAATCAGAAGCCTGAAGAGTAGTAAGTCAAGAAGGTCAAAACTGGGTTAGTGAACTCTACTTTTAATTTCACTTGCTTTGGGGAAAGTTGATGATAAATCCTCAGCTTCTGTTTGTGTCTTTCATAATTGCTCCTTAACAGTCTACATAGGTAACCACAGAGTTGCTTCTGCTCACTTCACATTGGTATCGCCTGCTTTGGGTTTATGTCAGTATTTTATCTTGCTTTGTAGATTTAGTCTGCAGGTTGGGGTAGTATGGGATTCACACAGCTGCAAAATGAACACATCTAGAATATCTTGTTTGGACAGATAAGAGGATGCTGGAAGGAAGAATTAAACTGGTGATAAAAACTGCTAAGAGAATAGAGGAGAAGGTTTTGAGGAACAAACTATCTTTCACATTTTCTATGTGAGAAAAGAAGTTCTACTGCAGATTATTTCATCAGCTACGCTGTGGCTATGGGGTGTTATCCTTGTGATTTCTTTCAGAGAAGTTTCTTTGGTGACAGTACAGTTTGGAAGAGTACAAATGAGATGAACAAAGAGTGGAACAAAAGTTGTTCTTATGAAATACCAGCAAAAACAGAAGGCTTGTGTCTTTTTCCTCTATTGAATATTGAACTTATTAGACAACAGTCTCGCCCCCATATTCAGAATGACGAAATTTTCCCTAGACATGATTTTTTCTTCCTTTTTTGCTTTTTCTATGGAAAGCTTGCTGCTTTTTCTTATTACCCTCAGGACAGGAAAGATAAATAGGAAAAGCAGCAGCCAGGTGTTAAATTTACTCAAAACCCCCATAAAGTGGTGAGAAGACACAAGCGGAAGTCAGAATTTCAAGCCCTTCTTGACTATGTTCTCATTATCTGGGTGTTGAATCTCATGATCCAGGCAGCCTTTTGTAGGCTATCTAGATTTGGGACTTTTTTTTCACTTGTTACCTGTCTTGTGGTTATTTGTGCTTATTAAAGACGTTGCCACTGACTTGAAGGAGATCATAAAGGTTTGGATTTATATCTTGAATGAGGTCCCTGGTGGGTGAATATCGTTCTCAAGAAAACTAATAAAATTTCCTTATGCTTACTAATTCTGGAAGCCAAAGTCTAGATATAAAAACACAGATGTCTAACAAGTACATGTATTATAAATACTGGTCCCATTTATCACCACCTTCTATAAATTTGCCTTCAGAAAGACCCTTGACATCTTTGGAGGTAAAACATTACACAGACCAAGTGTTAATAGCCACCCTAAGACAAATTCAGCTTGTAGTTCTATCAGCATAAATACAAAGTTATAAAGTTGCCTTTCAGTAGGCCCTGGGGAGAAACAATGCACATCCACTGAGGCTTCAAAATAATTCAAATTGCTGTTGTTGTTTTTCTTGAAACATTAAAGTGAATGATGAAAATGAGGAAACGAGTGCTGGCAAGGGGTTAGCAAGAGGCAAACAGGGTGCAGCAACATCCATGCAGCCATCCTGCTTCGCCTCCTTTGCTCATGACCTGCAACGCCCCGAACACTCTAGTCCTGGATCTTTGTAGGAAAGCAGTTACAAGCTGTGCCAAGCTGTGTGATTCTTTTGTGCTCTGAATACATGTCCTCCAGGGGCTAGGATGAAACCACCGCATTCATTTGCACTTGAGTAAAAACTACATTGTTTTTTCAGTCATTTGGCATCATGTTCAAAAAATATAAGGTCAAATTCAGCTCTAGTGTTGCAACTCAAATGATTTCAATGGCATTTTGCCCACCTACATCAGAGCTGGATTTGGCCCATCATCTGGATCTACTTAGTGAATACTGTGCTAAATGTTCAATGCCTTGCACAGGGTTTTAGTTATGTGCTTACCATTGAATTAAATGCGAGTTGTATTCTTAGGATCTTATCCAAATTATGAAACCATAGGATTGTGAAGGGAACTGTGTTTTTGTTCAAGTTTGTGCAGCACCAAGAACACTAGATCTTAAATTGCAGTTGTGGTGCTGGGTGCATCTATAATACAGATATTAAGCATCATAAAATACCTTGCTAGTGCCTCAGTGAAGAGAACACAACAATAGTATGTAAAGAAGAGATTAAACTTTCTAACATGGGACTACTTTGCTTGTGTTTCTGAACAAGTTATGACTTCATACATTAAACAGAGTATATAGTTCTCGTAAGTGTGACTCTTCTGATTGCTTCAGAGAATATTTAAGGTTTTTCTTCTTGCAGGGCAATGTCCACAAAAACGTCTTGCTCTTAATGCTTGAGTATTCATTTTTGTCCTGTTTATATTTCTACATATTTTGCAATTTTTTTAAAAGAAACATATTTTAAGATTTTGCCTAGATGGATATCTGCAAAGGGAGCAACACAGTAAGTCAGAAGCCTTCAGAAATAGTTTCATTACATGTCATTATGCATTGAGCCAAAAGTGATCAAGTGGTTTTGGTCATGTTTTTTTTCCACAGAAAATGAAGTTTTCAAATACAGAATGTTTTTTTCAAAAGCATTTCATTTTCTAAGAAAAAAACCTGCTTGACTTCCTGCATATCTATTAGGATTTTGCAAATGCTTTCATTTCTGATGGTCAAAATGTCTTCCTTTGACAGAGAACACTCTCACTGGCTCTAGCCTACCTAAACCAAATGCCTTACATGTACTTCTCCAGGACCTTTTTGAAAACAGTATGCTGACGGAGTCTTGGAACAAAATTTTTCTCTCCATTTCTAGGAATCTGATTTTTCCAAGCATGAAAGCTTTCTAGAAGAGAAATTAGCAAAAATTTTAGTTTTATGAAAGAAGTCCAAATTCCTTATTGTCCTCCCACTCTTGTCTGATATTTTTCCAGCTTTGATTAAACCAAATAAAAGCAATGATGTGAAATTACCTAGTTAAGGCACTTAGCTTTAGATTTATCTAGTCATTGTTTTATGTAGTTGCAATTTGTCTGTCCTGTCTAGTTCTAAATTAATCAATGGTGCTCATAAATCTTATCATTTGGGATACTGTTTCATGATTTTGTAGCCTTTCTGAAGCTCTAATTATATGTGAAATACTTGTATTGACTCTGTTTCTCCCCTGGCTGGCAGCTCGGTAGCTTACAAGGTGTGTAAGGAATAAAAGAAAACACCCAGGGCTAGGGGGGAGAAAGGGTGTGGTGAACATGTCAGGGTGAATTCTGCAGCATATAGAATACTGCTTAATCTGACAAAATGATCCTCTAAGGTCAGTGGGACAACATACGGAAAAGGCCAACTCTGCATGCGAAGGTTTCTCAAACCAAAGTAAATGAAGTAGAAATGTAAGTGCATGAAACTAGCATTGGATTGTGGCAGTGAATGCACTGGCATTTGAAATTAAAATCTTCGCTCTGTAGAGCAGAGCTGTACTGCTGAGGGACGTATGATTGAGAACACTGAAGCCGATGGAGAATCAGTTAGCCAGAAACCAGACCAAGGATACTGGGTTCATTGCTGTGTATGCTGCAGTTAATCGCAGGAGAACAAGAGCTGTGAAGCTGCTGTGAGTCAGAGATCTAGAGGATGCCTTGGAATAGAGAACAGAAAAGGCAGGAAGCATCAATTATAATTACAGTTCTCAACATATGCTATTATATTTTCCAAAATAACAGAAAACTTGGGAGGTTTATCTGGTGCATTACTAGGACAAGCTTAAACCAGAGAGTGTTACTGACAAAAGTTGGTCTGTAGAATTTTATGTATCACCTAAAGATAAAAGAAACTAAATAATGAACTGATTAGACATCCTTTATGATAATAATTTTAAAAGTACGACAGAAATTGGAGGACGTGCTGACTCTGATCCCTTATGCACAGGTAGTTCAAGACAGCTTTCTCCTGTAGCAGGTAATGTAAAACATTGGGGTGCAAAATATGTAATATATTTTGTTTCTGGCTATAATTAAAGTGAGGAAAAACTCACTGTGGAATTCTCTTTGGACTTTCCAGTGAGCACTAAGTGATCTAACCCAAATTTTTGGGAATGGAAGATGTTCTCAAGTACTTAGATTATTTAAGTTGTTTATATGTGATATAGAGCTATTTGGTAGAAACCAGAAGGATCCTAAACCTGTCCCAATGCATGTTCCCAATTTAGAATTCACACCTTAACACACAGGAAGAGAAGGCAAGTTTAATCTAATGTCATCTGTGCTCCTGCATCTCCAATTATAAAACTGACCATTAGGAAGGGATAGGAAATTTCTTCAAGACAGGAAGAAATTCATCAATTTGAAAGTACAGAAGATTTGTATATGATTTCGATGAGTGGGCAATGCCATTGTAGTACCAAATAGTTGAGTGACTTTTGACAGAGGACCAGCAAAAAGGATTTGAATTGGTGAAGAAAGGATTTTTATGAACTAGATTGTATTTAAATTTCCAAATTGATCCTAGTCACTTGAGGCTTCTGTATGGGAAATTACTTTCATGCAATGCTAAAAGTTGCTGTGGGATTTGCACTTGAATAAATTGAGCTTGATTGGTGTGGAGTGTGGAGGCTGCAAATTAAATGCTTAAAGTCTTGGTGAAGACTATAAATGCTACAATATAAAAATAACATTTGTTGTCTTTGCTAGTGTTCTATTACCCATTACATTCCCAAGATTATTTTTGCATTTTTGCTTTCCTATGCATTAACAAAAAGGCACTGATAATTATGAGTCTCTTCTCTAGGTAGTTGTTGTCATGGTGTTATACCTCTACCTTCAGCACAGTATTCCTGCATATAAGGCAGTTCTGAGCTGCACATAAAGACAGTATAAACTGAAAAGAAATGAAAAGAATTATGTGCCTGTCTAGGGAGCAGAAAATGCTTGGCTCTTGATTAGAAAAAGTAGCCAGGAAAACAATTCCAAACTTAGTCCCTTTTGGAAAGACCCTAGCCCAATAATTAAGAAACTAAACAGTCTTTTCTTGTCGATTCGAAAACCAAGAACTTATTCCTCTGTTGAGGACCTGGTGCAGAGGTTTAAAACACATCCCAGAGGGACGAAGAGGGAATTTGGAACTATCCCAGCAAGTTTTATGCCTAATAGGAGATGCCTTGTGGAGGGAAAATTGCTCTGGACTTCTGAGATCTCCTGACAGATCTGGCTAAAAGTTGCTGATAATCTCAATCAAAGAACAAGCAATGCTCTCTGGCAGAAGTTTAGCAGAAAACTAACAAAACCTAGTCAGGAGACACGCGATTTGGATTTCAGGAGTTTGGACGGAAATAAAACTTCTGTAGATAATTTTCTTTAAATGAATGAGACGGGTGGTAGGAAATGGGCTGTAATCAGAAGTTTGGGTATAAAAATCCACCCGTTTTTACACTGTCATCTTTCATAGTGTGTCTTTGTTCAGATTGGGTAGATTAAGACTAAAATCTGCTTGTGCAGGTGGGATGTTTACTTGTAATTTCCTAATTAATAATTTCATTTCAATAAGGAAGCACTATAGTATGGGGCTGTAATAATAGAGCAGTTAGAGGTTTCAGGTGTGATTATGTAGACCTTCAGAGGTTATATGTGTATACTGCTAGAGCAGTATAATGCTCTAGCTCTGTCATCACTGATTTGCTCTCCAAAATTGAGTTCATTTAAATTGAACTCCAATACAGTTTTGAGCACTGGGTTAATGAAGGCCTATGTATACATTTTTCAGTTACGTTCTTAATCTACAAAGCATGGCTGGCTGTTTTATATTTGCCCCCCCCCCCAAATGCATTGAAGAAGGATTGAAAGCACAATGAACAATACCAGTGAGAACTGGAATGGAGTATAAATCCACAGGAACTTTCCCATTAAGTAGATTGTCATACACATCAGGGCCCACAGAGCTACATTTTCAGAGATGACTTTCAGCTTCTGAACAAAATTTCTTGCTGAATTTTTTAGATACTTAATTCGCTATACTAGTTCCTGCACTTACATAGCCTGTAACGACAAACTTGAAATAAAAATTTCTTTGGAAATTTTGTGGAAATACGATTACAGGTATTCTAGGGCTCTTACTTTTCACCAGTTTACCCACTTGACTAGCACGCTATAGGAACGGCTAACGACTTGTTTTGAACATATAAGATTTTACATACAGTCCCAGATTGGCCTTCTATTTTTTCTTTTACCAGATGGCTTTTTTAAAACCTGTTTGTTCCTGTTTTATGAAGTTTGTGCGTGTGAAATGGAAGACTAACATCTCTCTACCCTTCTTGCCATTTTTCTCTTGCAAACCCCTAAAGCCAGGACCACATCCCAGAGGTCCTGGCTTCTCATTGTGCATTCCCATTCAGACTCAGCCCTGCTAGGGCTGTTGTACCCTTAAGCCTGTGTACAGCATCTTGACTCCTTCTTCCAAGCATGGGTCTGCTCCCATGTGCTGAGCCTGAAGAGCAGGTTCCAGTACTGGTTATATACTTGCAGTAAAAACTGCAAATCACACAGGCTGCTGAGAGATGACCCATCACCATTGTTTGGAGCACTCTTCAAGCTCTGCTCAGCAAACCAGTTTGGGAAACTCTGCTCCAAAATCTTTGCTTGTGGTAAGGTTTTAATAGTTACCAACCCATACAGAAGAATACCTTTCAGGTCTATCTAAAGTTAAATGGTTGGATGGTTCAGTGTATGAAAGCCATATTAAAAGCAAGGATATCTTGTATCATTAACAGACCCATTATTACTGTATATACATGTATATATGTGCTTTCTTGAATAATTATTTAATTACTCAGTTTTCTTAAGATAGTTCTAGAAACACTGTGTTGTGTAAATAATAGTGCAAGATTCTAAGGGATTATTTTAGGTACAGGAGCAGTTAAAGCACTTATTTTAATAAGTATTACAGTAATTTATTAATAACTTTTAAAATACTGCTAATACTTATGCTAATATCTAAATTTTGTGGTCGTAAGCACAATTCTTCTTTGCTACACATCTCTTCTACCTATTGGTATGTATTATAATGTAAACACATGGTTATTTTCTTTTTTTCTGGCCCAAAAAAGGATTAGCTTTTTGCTTCCCGTTGTGGCAGGAGCATAGGCAAAGTCCTGTTCCTTCCTGTGGAGAGTGATTTCAAAGCTAGATATATCACTTGACGTTTCTTAAAATTGCTTTCACTGTTGCAAAGCAACTTAATTTACAGCTTTCTACATTTACAGTGTTTCATAAAAAGAAATTATGTTTGGCTTTGGTGAATAAAAGCTGAACAGCTTGAAGTGAGGTATCTTCAAAGTAACAAGAATATTGTGCAAAGACTTCAGAGAATCAAATAAAATAATCATAATCAAATGTTGCTCAACTTTGTTTGGATCCTACAAGCTAAACTCTGATCAGACTGTACAAGCCAAATGCTGCAAAAGCTAGCATCAGTTTGCTGGTGTTGTCTCTTCTCGGCCAAAAGCTTTGAGATTTGGATTCCACCTAGAATTGTTCCAAGAGTTTTGTGAATAAATTTAATCAAGCCTGCTTTTGGTACGATGTTAGTTTTGTTTTTTTTTTTTTTTTAAATCAGGCTTTCATATCTTAACCTTGGGAAGGTTGAACTGCCTTGTGAGCATTCATGCCGATAATTGCTCAGCTTTGTGCTGCTACTTTATTTTGAGCAGACCTCTTAAGTTAGTTTTATTCTTCATAATCCTCTGCTTCTTATCACTAAGAATCTGCATGTCTTGATAAAAATACAGGGGAAAGAGAAGCCCACTATGCCTGCTGAAAACTTGCAGGCATCAGAATATTTTGTAACCAGTCTTTCCGCCACAAAGTCTATATTGTCAGAAAAAGATTCACATTTGATTCATGTTTCTTTGGGAAAACTATATTTGCTACTTCTGTATTCCTTTTCTTACGTGAGTGTGTTATCTTCAATGACGATCTTTTTTCAACTCTGCTTTGTCGTTGGACTATGATGGTTTTGATATATGTATATATATATACATGACATAGGGAGAGACTTTTTTTTTCACATTAGTGTCCTGTTTCTTCTTTCTGCTTTTTCTACTTAGGCCATCATGGAGGTTTCTCTGTGTGCCTGGAACTTCATCCAATGTGAAAGGGGTTTGCCATTTTCGTCAGCATCCTGGACTAGGCTAAGGGAAAATACAGTCCCATATCTCCTCTATATTGCCATAGGTGCTCCTGTTAAAGAGGGGCTTTCAAGCATGAATGTGCTGTAAGGGGTGGTCAGACACCTGCAGCCAAGGAGCAAGTGCTGTAAGGGTGGCCTTGGCCCTTCCATTTACACTTCAAAATCTGTAGGGCAGAGAGATGAATTCTGATGTTTGTTCATGAGGATAATCACTCGTACTCTGTCCCCCACGGAGTGCCCCAGTGCTTCCTTCTCTCTGAAGAGCAGGTTAGGTTACATTAGTGAATATAGCATGAAGAGCAGACAGCAGGTTATTTTGATAACTCTTCTTCTAGCCTTTACTATTCTGCAAAGGAGTTTTAACATAGAGAGTCTTATTTTGTTTTGGAAGCATTCTATATTTTTGGTGTTTATTGGCACTTGTGCCTTGTATATTTAATATGATAAATGTTAATATGGATTTTAATTAGGGGAGTTGGGGTTGTTCAGCCTGGAGAAGAGAAGGTTCCAGGGACACCTTATTGCAGCCTTTCAGTACTTAAAGGGGGCCTACAAGAAAGATAGGGACAGGTTTTTAGCAAGGCCTGCAGCAATAGGATAAGGGGTAATGGTTTTAAACTAAAAGAGGTTAGATTTAGATTGGATATAAGGAAGAAATTTTTTATGATGAAGGTGGTGAAACACTGGCACAGGTTGCCCAGAGAGGTGGTCGAGGCCCCATCCCTGGAAACATTCCAGGTCAGGTTGGACGGGGCTCTGAGCAACCGGATCTAGTTGAAGATGTCCCTGCCTATTGCGGAGGCGGTGAACTAGATGACCTTTAAAGGTCTCTTGCAACCCCAACTATTCTATGCTTCTATTCTATGATGTATCACTTAATTTCAATGATTACTTTGACTGTTTGATAAAGGATAGGGTACAGAGGATAATTTCTTAGTAACGATCTTGCTATACTCAGAATTTATACTAGTTATTAATCTTACAAATTGTTCTTTGTGGTACCAGCTGGAAAAGCCATAGAGTTATAGGATATATTTAAAATTGCATGTTTTTATCTGGTGTTACAGAGAAAAGAAAACTTGCAAAATGATACAGTTTAGAAAAAAATGTCTACAAGCTGCTACTAGTAAGAATTCTGTATAATATGAAACTCCCTTATGGCAATGGAACATAAAGTATCCTTAATTACTAAATTTGGTTTTTTTCAAACTCCATAGTTTAAGATCAAAGTTGGGGCTCACATCTGAATCTTATAATGGCTTCCTTTCCAGTGGGCCACACTAACCATGAGTAGAGACCTCACATTAAGTGACGTTTAGACGCAGTTAAACTTACTAGAGCCCTGATCGTCTCCTGTGTGTAACAGTGCCTGTAAACCAGCAATGTGTTGTATCTTTTTTAGTCTTGACTTTGCATGTAGTAGAGTGCAGAGCTACAGAAAACTAGAAGGATTTTGTGTCACTTTGGTGACATTGTCTTTGGGACTGGTCTTTGCACAAAATTCTCTGGTTTGGAGGTGCTCCATCTCCTAGGATAAAGCTGCCTTAGATTCCTAATCCTACACTTCTGCTTGGGATGACTGATGGTCCTTTCCATTCAATTTTCACCATTCATGGCCTCTGCTATTGCAAATCAGTCAGTTCAAGAAGGAGGCAGGTTAAGATGGAATTCTAAATAATTGCTATTGGATGGATAGCTTTCATGTCTGTCCAAAGAAGAAAAAGTATGGAATATGCACTAGAAGATGTTTTGGTTTTTTTTCTCTGTACGCCCTGCATAAACAAAATTACTCCTCTCTTGGTTCACTGACTCCTGTGGGGCTACTAATTTGAATTAGGAAAGTCGAGTTTAGCCCATATGAAATTTAAGTCTTAATGATGTCCTTCTGATTCAAAATTATTACAGTCCTTCTAAGTCTATTTACAGTTCCAACTAATTCTTTGCAGATTCTTTAAACGAAATTATGTAATGTGTGTTTTTACTTTTATTGCCCTTCCTGAAACTCTAATGTTCCTGTTAATGCTGCTCTGAAAATAAAACATCCATGTAACAAGACTATCATATTTTACATTTTTGGGACAGTTTTAAACAAAAAATCTTGTGAAGGTGAATTGCATAATGGAATGAAGAATGCAGAACTTCCTTATTATCCTCATGGGAAAATAATAATCATAATGCGTAATCTAAAGCCAAATGAAGTGACCTTGGAAAGGGAAGGGGAAGCCTTTCCACTGGCTACAGATCCATTGTATTCCATACTTGAACAGTTTGAAAGCTGATTGCTTTCATCAGCATCACTTTGCGTTGCTTATTGAAATCTTGGGATCATCTATCTTATAAATTCACATGTGGAGATCTAAAGTTTCTTTTGGTATGCCCCTAAAGTAATTTCTGAGAAAACAAATGCAGGTTTTGGAACTGTGTGGCCTGAGGAAAGAGTTCTGGATTCCTTGGAGTTGCTTATGAGGTTGACTGAGTGAATTTGATCTAGGACCCCAGGAAATGCATCAATAATGACCTACAGTCAAACTCCAGAAATCAATAAAATTTCTACATAAGATTATTGTGAACTGCCAAAATGAATCAGGGCAATGGCCATCCAATCTTCTATATGTATCTTTGTTATTGGCCATTTCTTCACAACGAAGAAAAATAAATTAGTTTTTTGTGCCTGGTTTTCAGGGGTCAGTGCTGAGGGTATAACTGAAAAAGAAAATAAAAAGGAAAAGAATAAGCCAACAACAGCTTGCAGGCATACACACAATCTTTCTCTATGGTCAGGAGAACTTGCAATTTTCTAGTTATTTTTTTGGCCACTGCAGGAAGATAGAACACGTTTTTATATTTGAAGAAATACACAACTTATATTAAAACTATTGGAATAATCAGAGAACTGGAAAATGTCGAAGACTGTCTCTTTTTGTTGACAAAATTATCATTAGATCATCTCATAGATTTTTTTGAATTTCTGTTATCTATGATAAATCTCTCCAGATATAACTAAGATAGAGCTATTTCAACGCAGATGTTATTCAAAACCTCCTGGTGAGTATTTTGTGTAGGTTTGTCCCTTTATTTATCCACAGAGGATAAACTGTTGCAGACCCTGACCACAAAATTTTGCCTCTCTCCATCCAGTTGCTGCAGTCTGTAGTTCAGGATCTCAATGTCATCTCTCTGGGTTTTTTTGGTTGTTTCTTTCTTTTTTTCCTTACTGTTTTTTTTTTTTTTTTAATCTAGAGACTAAAGCTGAATGTAGTAGAGAATGATTAAATATTCTAGATTAATTATGTATAGAACTAAAACTAGTACATGACTGAGTCTTTGCAAGTGCAAAAAAAATCTGTTTGTCACCAAAATGTGACTTCTCAGGCTTTTCTGGGTTGCTTCCCACAGTGTCAATCAAATTCAGAGTCCTCTGTAACACCTACACACTGCCTCTGAGCTCAGCCTACTAGCTAGGTCCTAATGAAGTCCTGTGAAGAATATTCTCCTTCCAAAGTAGAAGAACATACATTCTTCTCTCATGTGTCACTGCTAGGTCTTTTCCATGTCCTCTTACATCCTCTGCCTCACCACCTACCAGTTTGAAGTGATAGGCCTAAAGAAGTAACCATAGGAATCTACAGCCTAGGAATTAAATTCAATGTCCCTCTCAATACTGACTTATTTCCAGGCCCAGCAGAAAAACTGATCGTTCTATTTTTCTGAAATCTTTGTACCTGCTTACAGTTCATCCTTTATTTCTTTATGCTTTTTCTTCCTGGACGTATTGTATTCTGGTTGTGTATATGGATGAAAAAGTGAAGGTAAGACAATAGCATACACTTGACTTTCTGGTTTAATTTTAATAATTTTAAATTTAATAATCCTAGCTGAACCCAGTGACAATGAAGCCATGGGCATGCAGAAACAGTTGATGTATAGACTGTCAAGGGAATCTGAATACATGCTTTGGTTAGCATAGACTAAGACTTACACTGTTGGTTCTGCTGTCTGATTATACATGAAAGTCATATCACAAAGTCTATTAAAATTTCTGAATTAATTTCACTTTATGAGCATGAATATTTGGATATCCCTTTTTATTGCTTACAGCAAAAATACTAAAAACTTACTTAAAGCAAATTAAACTGTACAGCAGTTCTTTTTTTATAAATGAAAACATACTGTAACATCACAGTGGCCAACTCCTGCCTTCCTGCTCCAGGTAAAAGACTTACCAACTTCAGCAGGGCTTTGTCTCAATAAAGGTTAAGCAAGGTTTGCTGGAAGCACTGCCAAGTAGATTATATGCCATTTTTATTTTCTCCTACATAGTGTAGTTTGCATGTATCTTTCTCCTCCATACCTTTAAAAAAAAAGTTCTAAGAAGAAAGACATAGATCTCAATTTCTATTAAAAATAAATGAATATGCTTAAATAATTTCTCAGGAACATCTTGGACTAAAAATTTTCAAATTATATTAAAAACTTCAAATATAAGTCAGTCTTCATAAAGGGAAAGAGTCACTACAGTCACACTACAACAGGGTGTTTATCCTCTGAATGCAGATGTATTTGTCTGGTTACACCTGCTTGAGAAGCCTGCACAAGAAGACCACAAGCAAGTGAATAAATCTGAGATGCCTCATGCAATACACGCTAGTGCTTTTTGTTGTAAAACTAAAGGAAATCTGAGTCACCGCAATCTTAAAATGTAATGCCAGACAAATGAGAACCAGACCACAAGCAATGAAGCCAAGTACATCATTATATGTTGAGTAATGTGAACGACTTACATAAACTATGGCTGAAAGTAAGGATTTAGCAAAAGACCATCAGCCTTAATTGCATCAAGGTCAATTAAAAGCTCGTTAGCCTGAAAATTGTCCATCAGGAATAATAATCTCATCAATCTAAGTCATAAATATTTAGGGAGGGCAATTTTTCATTTTGATTTAACTATTTTCCTTTATCCTTACCTTTCTTCCTATGTTATGAATCGCCTTTCATTTATTCACTCTCTTCCCAAAAATGGGAAAATAATTGCACTTTGTCTTCGCCTAGTCTCCATTTCCAGCAAGATTTTACAGCCCAGGATCTTTGATGAAATCCTCTGTCTCTCTGAAGACCTTTCTTGTTTGGCTAACAATGCTCTCTCATGAGCTCAGTGTTTGGTTCCTCCTTTTCCGGTCCATTGGTTCCACATAACAATAATCCAGGTGATCCTAACACTCTCTTGGAAAAAAAAAATGCTATTGGTAGCTGTAAGGTCCATAGGACCTTCTACTCTTCATTTAAAAAAGATAAAAACCACTTATCAACCAGGTCCTGTTAATGCTAGCTAACGTTACCATTAGGCATTTGCTGTCTGCACTGGGTGAAGTCATTCACTAAGAAGCACCATTTATAGGATGCATGCCCACATGATGAAATAAAGTACAGATTGTCAAAGGCTTGAAGGGTTTTAGAAGACTCTGGGTGAGACTGTGAAGAGAGGAGGCATCAAACTGAGAACAAAATTTAAATCCTGCAAGACAATGTTGTAACATCTCCAACGCGTTGTCATGCAGCCACATTAAGAAACTCTCACTTCTCCTTAAGTTGCCTCAAAGACCATGGAAATTCTCTGGTGGCAGGAGGTAGCAGACACTGAAGGCCTACTAAGAACAAATACATCAGGGATTTCTCTAATGTACATTTGAAGTGATTGGCCATGTGAATCAAATGTGTGAAGGCAGACTATCCCATAAGACATTTAAGTGTGGTAACCAGTCTTCTGGGAGTCAGCTTAAGGTTTATCAAGATTTTCTAGAGATAACTCTAAAAATGTGAGAAGTCTACCGATTTATGAGCTCATGATGCTTCTAACAACAACAACACAAAATGGCAGAAGATGATTTACAGGGGTGTAAGTACATTTGACATAACTAGTGTCCAGCCAGCCAAAGAAAAGAGGGACCATTTTTTTTTTAAGAAAAAGCTACACTAAATTAAGTCTGACAATTGTGTGGTGAAAACATTCCTTGGATTTCATAATCATAGGAGAACTCATAATCAGAATTAATGTAGAGAGGAATTTGTTTGCTACCATCATGGCTAATAAGCAGAACAGAACAAACAGTCTCTAAGTAGTAGCTAGTTCAAATTTTTACTGCTCAAGTTTTCCAGTTACCATTTCAAATACCTTAAGAAGCAGCAACAAATCTAATCTCACTTCTGAATTGTCTTCCTAACAGAGTTTCTCATAACAGGCACCACAGCATTCAAGTGCGAGATAGGAGATAGGGATTTGTTGGCATCTGCTGGAGAGATGTTTGGTGGAAGTGACATTTTTACAGACTCGTTGCAGTAGCTATTTTTCTCTACGGTCCTTGACACCTGATTTATCTTAGCCTAACTACTTGATTTGGGGTAAGAGAAGAGAGTTCCAAACCTGGCTTATTCTTTGACGTAAAGCAGAAGCTCTTACCTAGGTTGGCGAGACTGGAGTCCAATTGGAAGAAAAAGTTGGAAGTTTACAACCATTTTACTCTAATTGACAGACAGACTGACCATGCGCTTAGAAGCTAGAAGTGTATATATGTGTATGATTGCCACTGAGGTATTTGCGAAGCCATCTTATCCAGCAGGAGCAGTGCTTCTCCATGTTAAGTCATCACATGGACGTTAATACTAACTTGGCTGAAGAATACCAGAATGAACAACTTGTGCTACTTGTAAGAAGCTCTTGTCGAAGCACGGTTTGCTAAATCCTCTTAGATTAAATAAGCTGCTGAAACCTTCTGCTCCAGTGAATTTTGACAAACTAGGCATTTGCTCTGCTTCTGCAGCCTGTTCATGATACTATCTGGTACAGTATGTTCTCTCTGGGTTCCCACACAGAGAAGATTTGATAACCCATCTCCCTGGGTTCTTGTCGTACTTTAACACAGCAGCCGTCAACTAAGCACTAGACAGCCCCTTTCCTCCCCAACAGGATGGGGAGAAGAAATGGACAAAAGCGGAAACTCAGTGCTTGAAATAAAGACAGTTTAATAAGGCAACAGAGGAAATACGAATACCACTAGTAACAATCATAATAATAAATATGCAAAAAACCCTATATACAACACAATTTTTCTCACCACCCAATGACCAATCCACAGCCAGTCCCTGAGCAGCAATCATGGAATGACAAACTCACAAATTTTTGAGAATTTCTCAAAACTCCCCCCAGAAACCAAACTCCCATAAAAGTTTGAACTCCTGTTCAACAGAGGTTTCAAACGCCCGGAAAACAAGAAGAGTTGAGAGCATCCTGCCCTTTGGCCCACCCCCCCTTCATAAACTGAGTGCGACGTCCATGTTATGGAATATTTCCATTGGCCAACTTGGGCTGGCTGCCTGGCTGTGCTCCCTCCCAGCTCCTGCACACCTGCTCAGTAGCTGAACATAAGAAACGGGAAAAAGTCCTTGATTTCATAACAAAAACTGAAAACATCAGTGTTAACAACATTCTTGTCATACTAAATCCAAAACACAGCAGCTACTGAGATGAAAATTAACTCTATCCCAGCTAAAACCAGCACAGTTCCAGATATAACACAAACTGAAATGTTAGAAAGTAGGAAACTAAACATATAATTTTTTTTAAGCTGAGGTAGCAAAGCATTTTATTTTCTGCAATGCATGTTCCTTGAACTGCTTGAGGACTCAGATGTTATTTTAAATCTGACAAAAATAAACTTTGAGTTTAAATTAAAATGCTAACAAGGATTCAATTATGTCAATTGTAATTTCACTAATTTTGAAAAAATTACAGACCTATAAAATTTTTTGTTTTAATTGCCAGTCACTGTTCCAGAGATGGATAACACTGAACTGCTTTTCTAATTCAACTGTAAATGCAATACTGGAAACTAATAACTATGGCAACTTTGTTATCCAATGTAATGAATTTTTCTCTATATTCAACAACCTGCACTTCTGATCACTTGAAGTGTTTCTTGGCAATATAGTGCTGCAAAGAGCTAGTGAGAATCAAAACACTTACCTCCATATCCTGAATAGACACCAAAGGTTTTTGAATAAGATAAAATGAAAAAGTGAGGCTTGGCTGTACTAGCTTAGAGTTGACAATTATATATATCAAGATTTTTTTCCCAGAGTTTTGTTATGTTTTATTTTTATTTTTATATTAGCTTACATCGTATCTTGTTCTGATCATTGTGTATGTGTGCTTTTTGGCATACGAGGCCTTTATCATCCAACTCCTAGAAACAGAGGTAGATTCTAGATCAGACACAGGCACATAAGCTGCTGTAAAATCAGCCAAAGCACAGAGCCAGAATGTATGCCGGCCCTGTGTTTTTGTGCTAGTTGTGGGAAGACAAAGTATCTTACATAAACCCCACAGGTAATAAGTTAATTAAGCAATATATTTTGAATGCACCTGAGGTACTAGGTGAGTTTATAATGCAACAAGACTTTGTGACTCATAGCTGCAGCATCTTTGTTCTGGAACTAGAAGCCTTCAAACTGAACTTCATTGTATCATTCAACAGCAATCAAATGCCCATTGCCATATAACAATTACAAATTTGTAGATTCACAAGTGAATTTTGTAAGTACATCTCATCTAATCTAAATGATTCACAGAGATTTCCAGTATTAATCCCAGCTTTTTAAGTACTACATAAACGTCAAAACATGGTCACAACCACATAGACACTGTCAAGTGACAGGGGAAAGCATTCAGGTCTAGGCTTTTTGACACTTACCATCACTTGTTGTTCAAAATATTTGCCACTCAGCAAATTCCACCGTGTCCCAAAATGAGAACTAAATTAATTTCAAAGCCACTTGCTAACCCTGAAGGAGGAAATGAGGGACTGGGACTGTCCTTTATGACCAAGTCAAAATACCTCACAATTCAGTGATCAGGGAATCCCTTCCAATGAACTCATAGAATCAACTTCAAATTTACTCATACAAAGCAGGGATATAAGTCAAAGTATTGCATATTTTGGAAAGAGTTTTAATGCCTGGAGGACTGGGTATTCATTGCACCTCAGCCAACTTTTTAAATCAAAATGTTTGTTTTATCTCAGTTTTAGAATTCTGCAAGGTGGATTATTCTGTTCACATTAAACAAGATGTTAAACTTTGTGAATTTTTTTAGTCTCCCTGGGTTGTGATTCTATTCATTCTCATTCCCCCATTTGTGTTGTGCATTTTTTCTGGTATTCAGCATTAAAACTTTTACTGGAAACTGAGCGAAAATATCTGTTTAGTTTTGGAACTGCTACATAGACTTTTAGTTTAATTCTTTTCTTTTCTTTTCTTTTCTTTTCTTTTCTTTTCTTTTCTTTTCTTTTCTTTTCTTTTCTTTTCTTTTCTTTTCTTTTCTTTTCTTTTCTTTTCTTTTCTTTTCTTTTCTTTTCTTTTCTTTTTTCTTCTCTTCTCTTCTCTTCTCTTCTCTTCTCTTCTCTTCTCTTCTCTTCTCTTCTCTTCTCTTCTCTTCTCTTCTCTTCTCTTCTCTTCTCTTCTCTTCTCTTCTCTTCTCTTCTCTTCTCTTCTCTTCTCTTCTCTTCTCTTCTCTTCTCTTCTCTTCTCTTCTCTTCTCTTCTCTTCTCTTCTCTTCTCTTCTCTTCTCTTCTCTTCTCTTCTCTTCTCTTCCCTTCCCTTCCCTTCCCTTCCCTTCCCTTCCCTTCCCTTCCCTTCCCTTCCCTTCCCTTCCCTTCCCTTCCCTTCCCTTCCCTCCTAGCAGTGCTACTTGTCTGGTTTTATTTCTTTTTCATTTACATGGCTAGAGAACTTCCTATGATTTGCACTAGTCTTCTATAAAACAGCTTGCAGACTTTTGATATTTCTTGCCTTATCTCTATAATTCCTGAATTTTAAGCTTATTTTAGCCAGTCTTTTCCCCCCACTCTCCCCCATGGGCAGATACCCTTTTACAGCTCTTTATTCACTGGATTACATCTGAACACCACTTTCTTTAAGTTAATTGTTGTAACTGTTCATAACGCAAAACATGAATATTGTTTGCATTTTTGTTTTTAAAACATTTCAGGTCTTCTGCATAGTTCCTTATCTTTTTAGTCCATTTGTCTTAGTTAACTAGCTCCCAGAGTTTCTTGGTTCACCTATCTGAAATTAAGAGCCTGTATTGCACATCTGCTTTTGTTTGTTCTTCCATTTGAAGTAAAGCAACTCATGATCACGTGTTATTTTTCCACGGCCAACTAGTTTATGATGGGGTATACTACTTGCCCAGATGAGTCTAAAAGTCTCTCACTCTCATGGGCTCAGTTAATTGTCAGGTGAGAGCTACCCCATCCAGGGCTAACTACCTCCATCTTATTCATAGATTGGATATCCATGCTATAGTCTCCCATAATGACATGAATTTGTAGTAATATTTGTCTCAAATAAAATTACCAAGATCTTTGTTTATATCAAAATCTAATCTACATGATTCACAGATATTTCCAACATTAATCCCAATAAACACCAACCATCATTCTCCACCAGAGACTGATTTTTGAACTCGATTAGATTTACTTTTATTTATATGAGTTTTTATTCCCAGTGTCTGCCACCACTAGTGTTCAGTTTAGCATCTTCATTCTTATGTTTGTTAGTTTCTCAATCCTACACCTATGTTTCAGTTACAGTAGCTGTTTGTTGCTTCTGCCGTCTCTGGTTTCATATCCTGGATGAGCAGCTCTTCATCCATTTTTCTTCCAGGTCCCTTGTGTTTGTACAATAAAGGTTTCAGTTGTGTTCTGTGAATCATGCCTAAAATGTCCTGAGAGCAAGTATTCCACACATATTTATTGTACACAGACTTGGTTTCTAGTTTCATTTTAACAAAAATAGGTCTTCGGCCTTTTCTCCAAATACCAGCAGAGCACAAACTTCTATTTTTTGCTCAGCAAGTATACCACAAAATCAAATAACGTTCTAGGACTATAGTCAGGCCTGTGACAATGACAGCTGTAGGAATAAAATGCAAGCGTTACTCAATATTTTTGTTGAAATAAGACAGGATTATTCCTTTTAGTGCTAATTCAAATTAAAGCTGGATTGAGAAACAGTCAAGTCTTTGTCCCAAGTCACAAAAACCTCTAAAATTATTATCTCTGAAACTGAAATTCGTTTCTTTTTTTGACAAAATTAAATATATATACTGGTCTGTATTTTCAGTATTCCTGCCTTACAGCAGAATCAGGAAGCCTGGAAATGTCAGCTCAACAGTAGCAGGCAAGGCCAGGAAGCCCTGCCATAAAGGGGCTGAACGTGTGACCTTGAGCGCCTTGCCTTGCTCTGAGGCTGGCAGCCTCCAAGGCTCTCCAGACTCACAGAGCTGGAAGTCTTTGTTTGCTTGGCTTTCCACATCCTTCCCAAAACAATTTACAAAGTCAGAAATGACTGTTTTCATCATAAGAACTACAATTCTTTTAAATCACAGAATCACAGAATAGTAGGGGTTGGAAGAGACCTCTGTGGGTCATCTAGTCCAACGCCCCTGCCGAAGCAGGGTCACCTACAGCAGGCTGCACAGGACCTTGGGAATATAAATTTCTACTTGAGAAAAAAGAATTCTGAAAGAAAATTCGAAAACAGCCCTAATAAAAATGTCCTTCAGAAACATACCCCTTCTACTGGAACTCTAAAGGCTATGTTATGTTCAGAAGCAGTTAAAACCCATCACTTTGGGCCACAGCTTGGGAAACAAACACTATTTAACTAGCATCTGTTAAAGGTTTTAATTCTGATAAGGACTGAAATCATTTCCCCTTCCTGGAACATCTCTCTTGGAGCCATTAACCTCCAGAGGCAACAGCCTGCAGAAAATATGGGTTGCTCAGCTCATCTACCCGAAGTATGACAGTACAATCAGACTTTATTTATTGTAATAATTTCCAAGGAGCAATATCTGAAATATATTTCTAGATCCATAGGAAGAGGAATAGATCTGAATGTTCAGCAGCAGTCTCAGCACAGGAAAGATTTATTTATAATTTTGTTGCTGGAATAACATATATGAATTTCTGGCTCCAAACTGTAGTACAGTGCTCAAAAGCAATACTGCTGTGACCTGAATTAGCATTATCTAGCCGTGCAAGAAATTATTAGATAGTTAACAAAGTGATTGTGAAATCCTGACTGCTGGCAATATCTATCTGAAAGATTTAAAGGACACAAAAATGGTTTAATAGCTGCAGTTTCATAATTCAAATCAAATCAATGATTAAAATATTTATTGTAATAAATACAATTACAATTGTTTAAAATGTTACCATGATCTTTACCTAGGTACTAAGTTACCAGTTACTCCGTAGTTGCCAAACAATAGTGTGGTGAAAAACAATTCACAGAATATTTTCAATATTAAAAAAGTTAGACAGATTTTTGGTTAGAAAATGTGGAAAACCACTTCTGCTCTTAATTACAGTAAATATAATTAATTCATATTTTAATTTATGTGTACTTTTAGTAGAAGTTATTTGACTATTTTAAATAACACATAGTTGAACACATGTGTTTTTAATGACACTGAATCAATGTAGCAAAAAATAAACATGAAGTTCTACCTGGTACAAACTTTTCCAGGAAGGATCATGTTATAAGTAGGAATTCCTAGTGATGTTGGAGGGACATCCTCTAAACACCTACCTGTGAAATAGCACACATTTGTTTGCCTTCTAAATAAATAATTACCAAATGAACAGTTTTGTATTGTATATAATTTCCATAAGGATAACTTCAGAATTATATGCTTTCATAAAATGCGTAATATTATATTTTATAGCATAAGTCAGGAAGATATTTATAAATGTGACCGCATTTTCTAAAAATTATATTTTTTAAAATAATGTGATGGGACAGTGACATTAAAATCTATTAATTTCCCATAATTCTGTTAACATACAGTTCTTGTAGACACATACAGAAAAGGTACAAAATATATCAGACAGCAGACCAGATGCAAGAGATTTGCCTACCCCGTTATATACTCCTTTTCAATTACTCAAAATTTTCTCATGGATAAGCTAATATCAGTAGAGTTAGCCGCTCCTGGCAGTCGGCAAAGAAGAGCAACCTTCTTAGGAAAAACACCGTAGTGACACTTGCATCTGCTTGAATTGTCTTTGAGACTGGGCAGATAGCCTCAACTGCAGTGATCACACCAAACACATCAGATCGCAGATTTGGCAAGACAGATTAGAAAAGAAGGGATGCAATTTCTCACCTGATGGTCGCTCATGGAAAAAATAGGTAGAGTGGCTCCCCTTCAGAAGGGTGATTGCTGAAGTTAATAACTGGCAGTGATCTGTAGCTCGGAAACAAAGCCGAGGAGATGGCATTGATGTCCTTCTTCCTCTTCCTGAGGGGGACTTCTCTGAGAAACAGCTTACACTGCAAGTACAACTCATCCACCACGGGCTGCGTTCAGCCCCTGAGGAGCTGTGGCTCATAAATTACATAGAAAGAGCCTTTCAAGAAACAAATGTGTGTTCCTGCAACAACATTTAAAATTAATTTGTTAAAATTGACTCTGGAAAAGTTAAATGATACCCTTCCTATTAGCTGTTGGTCCTGCTTCTGTTCTTTAGGCACTCATGAGCTAATTTCATACTGTACATCTGCCAAGGCCAGCCAACACAGCAATATGTGTCTTTGTCTTTTAAGCCAAACATAATGTAGAATATGGACTGAAAACTCCAACTTTATCAAGGGGTTGGACAAAGGAGTGATTATTTTGTTGACAGCCACTCTGGGTCACCGGCAGGGAATGGTGAACCCTACAGTGAATCTGATATTGGTTTGGGCAGTTTTACTTGCCTTCACAGTCATAGCAGGTTCGGATGATGCAGAAAGCAGGAGTTAAAAAGGATTTAATCTGTTCCTAGACAGGCATTTTGAAGTGTTTAATTAGGTTCAGATTCATAGCATTAGCATAAACCAATGAAAAAGTAAGTGCAGGAAAATTCAGGTTAATGACCAAGTTCTCTTGGGTAATCTTCCAGCAGTTAGAAGACATGCCATACATCATAGTTCTGCAAACAAGATACTTTAATATAAGATTTGTTATATCATTTTTTCCTGTTTACTAAGGTTGTGGTGTTCAGATAAGTCAAATAATTGTACTTGAGACAATTGCTTATGATAGGCCAAGTCTGTTGAAATAGCTTTAGAAATTCTCTCTTGCTTTCTTTAGGGATCTCAGCCAAAGGAAACCTAAAAGAGTTTATCACTTTTCCAGATATAAAAGGGAGGGGACAAATTCTCCCACTAAAAAATTGTACTTTTAGTGGAGTTACCAGCCCTTTGCTAGAGAAACTAAAATACTAAATGCCTAAAGGTTATAAACATGTCTGAGTATCTGATCCCAGCTCATTTACAAGAATGGAAGATTTCCATTTCATCTCACCCTGCCTTGGTGTCTCTGAATGTTCTGGGCTGCTGTAACAGAGTGATTGAAATAAAGTTGAGAAATCATCCTGAATGTTATGGACATCCAAGACAGGTAAAAGCTGATAACGAAAAACACTGTCTCTCCTAGCCACCATAAGAGCCTCTCACTAGCCCGTCTGTTTCTAACTGTGAAGTGAATCTATGACGGTGTCAGTGAAGGTTTGCTGGGCTGACCCTAGAGAAAGCGCTTTGTGATATTCCAGACCCTACCTACTTCCCTGACTCCTGAGATTCAGAGCCTTACTCTAACTCTGTGGCTGAAACAGCTTAACACTTTCCTCCTTCTCATTCTGTCCCCAGCTGCATGTTCCTTCTTCCATTCTTTGTGTTAAACCTTACATATATGGCAGTAAGTCTCTATCTGCAGCACAGATCAATTTACTGCAGGAAGCATAATGTCAATTTCCTGACTTAATATTGTCCTGAATTTCATATTTGGTTTGTTTAGTTACGCTATATATATGTTATTTGTGTCCTATCTGGAACCCGCCAAAAATTTGTCATTAGAATTGACAGCTTCTCTGCAAGACCCCATTCCTGTAATGTTTAACTGTTTCTGTTGTTGTTTGTATTCCTGGGGTAGATGCAAAAACCCACTGATGGAAAAATGCGCGTGAAGCTGGGGCCTTAAGATCTCCTGTGTCTGTGACAACAAAAAGGAGACACTTCTTTATTAATAAATGTTTATGCTTTTTATTACAGAAAATGGTGTAACAAGGGAATACTTATCAAAAACCAAAGATTGGAGTTTTGGAGTCTTACCAATTTTTGTTGGAGAGAGACTAATGCAGACTATGTTTCCAGAACACTGGCACTAGGGAGCCCTGAAGAAACTGTATATTTAAAATACTCCCTTTTCTTCTGCCTTCCACTTGCTGTTCTACTGAATAGCAGAGTTATAACATTTCAAGAGTTTTCAGAAAACATTACAAAGAATGCAACCTCATTAGTATCCTACAGAAAGCCTTGATAAGTAGGAGTTACTTGTTCCCAATCAGTTTTCAAAAGGCAATAAAATACAGATACTTCCTATACCCCTGTTCTGAATAGACTTAGCTCCAGGGGAGGAGCACGGTAAATCACACCATGTTGAGTGGTGAGACAACGACTCATACAGAGCCTCCTCTCCTGCCAGAGAAAGTAGTGCTGGCAGGAGCAGAAAGACCTTGGCTTACCACTCCAAGCACAGTGTGTGTCCTGCCTAGAGGTGTCTGTCCCATTTGCTCTTGCAATCTGGTGCTGGAGGCTCCAGGAAATATGTTCTGTTAGTGTCCATGCTCTGAGAAAGTGCTTACGAACATATAATCTGAAATTCCTTCACACAATTTTACTCTGTTTCTCATTTTGGCTACCAGAAACCATGTTTTCCTTTGCCATCACATTTTATGTAAATTTTGTATTACTATACACTAGCATACTCACTGCTTTTTATATGTAGCTAAAACTATACTTTACTGTCAGCAAAGGAAACCTTAATGCAGCTCAGAGGTTACCTGAATATTGCCCAATTAGCTAAATCATTGGTTTGAAATGGATGATAGTGAAGTTGGCAGTTAATTTCTTTTATGGAGGGGGGAAGGTGCAGTGAGCTTTAGGGACTTCAGGCGGCTGCCCCATGTGCAACTGTGGAGAAACCTCTGCGCTTCCTCACTCCTGGACTCCTCAGGCACCTCTTCCCAGCCCCATCTTCTGGGCACCACCCTGCAAGGCACATGCTCAAAGACTAAGCCCTCACAGGCTTGAGAACAAATAATTTTCGTACAGGTAAGAGAAGGCAGAGCATATATCCAATTAAGGTGGGGAAAAAACCCTCTTCAGACCAACACTACCGAACACGCACCACGCATCACCGGTTTCTATGAGCTCTTGCAAAACCTCTTCAAGGCGTAAAGGTCTGCATGGTCTGTGCCTCTTCCCTGACGATTGTCTCCCTTCTGGACCAAAGTCACACAGTATCAGCTATTAACATCGGGAAACTCTACATGGAAGTTAGCCTGTGCTTCCATTTTAAGTGCTGTGCTTTAAAAAAGGAATAAAAAAGAAATATCTGTACACTTAGAAGTGTTTTAGTTTTTCTTATGAGTTTATTTAATATTTTGGGAACCTTACCAGAATATATAGGAAAACAAAAATATGTGCAAGAAGCATATAGTGTAATAAATCCACCAGACAAATAGTTTATTCACCCAAACACTATGAAATCTTGTTAAAAAGATCAGCATTTCTGATCTGCCAAAGCCACGCTTAGGAAACTTTCGTGTATGTAACCAGTGCTTATCCACTCAGTTACAAGGAGTCTGGCAGGCATGACCAGAGATGTATTTTATAGGGCTCAATAATTGAGGAATAGAACCACCTGAGAACATCTGCAGAGAGAATTTATGTGAAATGGTAATGAAGTTTTGATTTGTGTCAGAATGATATGTTGGTCTGAAAAATGCAGAAAGACTAGAAGTTGACAGGTTTTCCAAGAACCTTTCAGTTTTTGTGGTGATCAGAGAAGGAAGTAATATTGGTTAGATCATAAATGAGTAAGGAGAGAAAAAGATTACAAGATGTTCCTGATTTTTACATAAAATGTAGCAGCTCCCCAGAGGTCTTTGGGGTCCTTTTCAGGCAGTGGGGCAAGATTTGTGTGTTTTGTGTGATTGTGTACACAGCTGCATTGCCGTGGTCTTTTGCGGGCAGATTTTTGCAGGGATTTTTTCTTGTGGCAGCTGGACAAACGTGTATCAATCCTGAGCACTCTGCTGTGCATGAGTCCTGTTTTCAGCAGACCACGTCTTTGGAGCACACGTAGAATTATAATAAAACATCCTGGTACTTGGGAACTTGTTTGTACGCTTTTGGCCTGGAGAGGCTGTGAAGACTCAGTGCTCCTTTCAGAAAAGAACCTCTGGGCATGTCCCACCCTTGTTCTAGACACATCCTTAGGTGCTATGAGCTCTGATAGAGTAAGAGTTGATAAAATATGTCAAAGAAATAACTGATTTTACTGGAACGCTTGCAACTGTTTTTTTCCAGAAGCTCTTAAAACTTCAAGTGAACGTTAGTGGTGAATGTTTCATAGTTTTGTACATCTCTGATACTCATAGCTACATCAAAAAAATTCTTTTTAGAAATGTAAGTGGTTGGAATTTTAATTCAAGAATTTCAGAGATGGAAGCATTAACATCTCCAAACTCCCAGTCAACTACACAACTGGAACTGCCTAGTGATCTTCAGTTCTGGATCACTAGGAGCAAAGCCTTTTTTTTTAAATGTGGGCCTTGTATATATGGAAATACCCTTGGGCCTTCAGACAAAATGTCTGAGCAAAGATCTGAGTGACTGAATGTTATAGTAAATGCCTCAAATTAATGACACATACTTTGGAATTGGAGAGTCTTCAGGCTGTCATGAATCAAACTCCATGTTCTAATAAAGAAGACTTGCAGGTGCTGTGGAAGACACCTCTTGTTCACTCAATGTCTTAGAGCAAAACCAGCTAGTAACTGCCAGACAGAATGGCTGAAGCTGCATATTTGGTTCCCTAGTTGTACTAGACATTGTGGTATAAGTGAAGCTAGTGTTACATTAAATACTCACGAGGCCCCATGAGGCCATCTGGAGTCCAGGTGGGAAGGCACCGGGAAACGGAAAGATACATTTCCTTCTAATGCTCCTGACTCCCATGCTCTAAGAAAAAGTATGATGTGCCAATGTGGGTGTCATAACATATCTGAGGCCATCACCATAACCAAACCTGCTCTGAGTTTCTTACAGTTCAATACAGTCTGACCCTTTTTCAGGGATTCTGCAGCTGTTGAAGACTGTTACCTGCGTAGGATACTTTACAGTGTACATAGAGTACACCAGATACATCTTGAATTTTCTTGTTATCATGGGTCTCAAAATATGCTCCAATTAGTCATCTGCACTTATGCTCTTGTGTACCTACACAGCCTTTTCTTTAAATTTAACTGTAGACACTTTCAAAGCTAGAGCTCAAAACCGGGCAAGAGGTTTCCAGAGACTCCAGCTGAGCCCTAAAGAAGATAATGTTATTTCATAGAAACAGAGAACTGGAGTTCACCATGGGATTTTTCTGCTATGAGTACCATGAAGGTAGAACAAATGACTACGTGAAAAAGACAGACTGTTGGAAAGTATGATCTTGTGTTTTAAATGTAACCAGAGGTCTTGTTTAATTGCACTTGTGCTTGTGTAAATCAGGAACGCTTCGCTTGCAACTGATGTAGTAGTTCTGGTGTAATTTTAGGCAAGACAGAACATTATCAGCTGCAGTTAACTGCAGATTTTCTTCTCTAAATGTGCATATCTCAAGAAGCACAATTTCTCTCAGTACAAGATGTTTTATCTTAGCTTTCTCTTTTTCCAGAGCATTGCAACTTTTCCAAATGAATTACTTGGATGGCAAAATTTACAATATTTTCTTTTCAATCTAAATACACTAAAATTTGGAAAAAAGCCCCAAGCCCTAACCACTGGAGCTGAGTTATATTAGTATAAGAAATTATCGTATGCCATAGTTTCATATCTGAGAAGGACTCAAGTCACATCATTTGATCCAGATGTGGGTCTAAAGCATCCTCGATTCAGACTCAGGAAACACTAAAATTTAAGATTGTTTCCACAGTGTTTATTTGGCCAAGTTGTACATGTGTTATTTTCTATTCCTGGTTTCCATATTAAATGGAAGCCTTAATGTATCATTTTGTTATTTATGGTCGACCATAAAAACTACAGGATATACAATGTGAAGAGTTAAAACTGAGGAAGTTAAAGCTTAGCATTTGGCTTTCCTGACTTTTGAGTGCATGTTGTTTTATTGATGTTAGCCAGCTAGTATTCTCTTACGTAAATTTACTTCCTTTATAGAAATTGCAAGAGCTCCAAGGCCACTTTTGGCTCTCCCAAAGCTGTTACTCTATTACCTCCTTGTTCTTTAAAAGTGATTTCATGTGTGTTTACGGCACATCCCAGGTTTGAATTCTGACCAAATGGTTAAACGAACAGTGATTGTTGTAATTGACTAGTATGAAACTTGCAATAAGGACAAGCGGAAAGCTGTTATTCAGTTATGCCATTGCTTGCTTTAAATCTCAGTTTTGATGTGGTAATAGATGGGAAAGGGCTTTTACATGCCATCCTGTTCTTGCTACATGCATTACTCCATCACTGAACTTGAATGAGAAGATTTTAGGGTGAAACAATTGCCAGGAAGTGATGCTGTGTGCTCCCTCTGCCAGAGCCATACTCCTCCTGCAGAGCAGCCATCTCAGCATCCACATCCTTCTTCCTGCTTTGCTCCCACCTCTGCTCTGGCATCGGCACTGGCTCTCACCCCAGCCCTGCCAAGGTTGTTTGGTCAGAAGAGAGCAAGAGAGAGTGAAAGAGGAAGAGGGGAGGAAGGAAAAAAGGAGCAAAGGAAGGAAAGAAGATAAAGGAAAAGGAAGAGGAAGGGGGAGAGGAAGGGAGGCATGGAGGAAGAGAGAGAAAGAGAGAAACAAAGGGAGAGAGAGAAAGAAAAAGAGAGAAAGAAAAAGAAAGAAAAAGGAAAAAAGCAAAAGGAAGGAAAAATTTTTTCTTTCTAGTGCAAAGGAAGGGTGGGAATAAATAGCTGGTGGGAGGCAAGAGGAAGTAAGATTGCTTCTTCTGACAGCAGTTTACGGTTAGATCGGTTTAGTTGTGACGTCAAGCTGAATCCTTAGATAAAAACATGACAGTTTAAGTTTAGCTGCATGTTAAACTTGTAAAAAGGGTGAAAAGTTACTTGTCAGAAGGAAACTAACAATGTGTAGGGAAATGCTAATTTCCAGTTACTAGGAGAATCACTCGCAGTAATTCATATATAGATATGAGGTATATCTTGGAGAGTGTTAGAAAAGAACCATATCTTTAGTGTCCATGATTGGAAGTGACCTGTGTGTGACCAAACTGCAAACGAAATGTCTGCTTTACATATTTAGTCCTTTAACTCATTCATTCCTGTTTTTTCCTGCTTCATGTATAACTCCAAAACAAAATGCCATATTATTTATCAGAGAACATCTCCCATTTTGTGATTCTACTACATTCCTCTCTCTGAGAACTAATACAAGGTAGATGGAAACAGAAAACCCAAGGGGAAGTGGGATAGAAACTTCAAGACAAATTATCCTTGGGCTTTTAAACTAGATTGCTTTTTGGTAGGACTGCTGCTTATGCTTCACACAGCTTAACATTCTTGAACTATAGGTGCAATTCTAACATGCAGACTTAACAAAATTAGTACGTTCTGCCCTCTCCGTGACTTTATTCCTGTTTCTTTCCTCATCACTCTCCTTGTTTTCTCCCCTTCGCTTGGGGAGAAACAAGAGATTGACCTTTCGTATCTGTATCCATGAGTATTTGTTCTTCTCTCCCCTGCCTCGCCTTGTTGTTGCCATCCCTTAGCTCCTCTCTTATGCATCTAGCTGTTATTTCTCTCTCTGGGGTTAATTGTGAAACTGATATTAAAATGACCAAGGTATTTCCACAGCAAAATGTGGACCATAGTGAAGAGAAAATGAAGGCTAGCAGGAATGAAATCAAGCACTGTGAAAAACAAATAAATTATAGCACTGTTACCATACGTCTTATGTTATACGCTGATTTATGTTGTTTTTTCTGGGTTTATGTTCTGTCCAATGTAATGCAAAACATATTGCTGACAGATACCTATTTTGCTGTTATTTTAAGCAGGCCCAAGATTTGTATCCTCTTACAGTTCACATAGTTACATTTTATGCCAGTGCTACACGAATGGAAAAGAGATCTTGTGGAGGACAGCTCTATAGTAAGGTTTTAATAGAAATTTTTCTTTTTTCCTTTTACTCTTCTAACCTACACACCTTACAAGTATGCCTGGAAATCAACAGAGTGATCAGGTACCTGAATCATGTACCTGATTAGGGGGCCAAAAATTATGCTTGGGCTAGTCCAAACAGGAAAAAGAAAAGTTAGGAGGAATCAACCAGAGCTAACGCACAAAATACAAATGTATTTACCCATCAGCTGTGACCTCTTGCAGAAGTAACAGAGCTTTAATTCTTTCTGGATAGGATTACCTTAAACTGGAATAAAACCACTGTGCCTCTGAATGTGACAGTCTAAGGTGAACAAGAGCTTAGTGCACTTGCACCTTAAATTAAGAACTTTAACTGATTTACCCTATATTTCTTAAAAGTCCTTGGTTAGCCAAGACCTTTATGATGTTTAGTGCACATACTATTTATACAAAACATCCTTAAGATTTGTGCGGCTTCTGAATTATTAACTAAACTACAACTAGTGTTGCACTGCAATGTGATGACTTAATTCCTTATTGTGCCATCTTGTGAAACTATATGGGATAAAGAGGAAAGCAGTCAAAATTTTATATCCTTAGATGCTTCTTGCACTTGTCTTTTGCCCAAGCTGACTCACATCAAGCTGACAACTGTTTTTATTATTATCCAACAGTTATTGCTCATTTAACAGTGTTCATCTTCCAAAAATCCTTGCCTATAGGCCTGGGTTAACAAGGTTGCAGTGTTCTCTTCTACTCCTATTTTAGAGGTGCTGACCCAACTGAGGTTTATGCAGTAGCCACATCAAGCAAAGAACTGTGTCCTAAGCTTAGAATACACTCTTTCTTACATCATAAATCTAGTATATTTAGAGGGCTAAATCCATGTCTGATCTAAAATATTTCTGTGGATATGTACGAGGATTGGATTAGACCCAGGAACTAATAATTTCCCTTAAATCTATATAAACATGTTCACATGTGTATGTGTAGAGACACATACGCCCATAAAAGGTACATTAAAAGCAGTGTGGGATCTGTTAGCTAAATATGTGTTGGTTGCTTTTGCCAAAGCTGTATGCATGAGAATTGCATTTGCCATTTTATTAAAAATACACCTGGTGGTGAAAAAGTCTGTGAAGAGTCTCGGATGAAGAAACTATTCTGTCCCTCAGAAACCCTACATTACTCACAGCAAAGTTAAAAGTAATGAGGAACCATCAGAGACGTTCCCTTCTCTGCTACCCAGCCTTTGTTCAATCAGGTTTCAACACTTGCCTTGTCTTAATTGTTTCCAATACTCACAGTTTGCAACACTTTAAGAGGTTACCTCCTCCCTGTAATCTAGACAATGAGCAATTGTGTACCACATGCTCTAACCCACATAAACCAGTTTCTTAGAGATTATTTACGAGGAAAACTTGTACTAGTTGTCTCAGTATTTCCTCTCTACTCTTGAATCTCTATAAATCCAAACGTCTATGAATGGCTTGGCTAAAGAACAGCTTATTTCAGGTTGGGTTTTTTTTTGTTTGCTTGTTACAAATCAGTTTGGATTAAACTAAAACAAAATATGATCCACATGGCTTTTTGCAGTGACATAATAACATTACGTCTTCAGCAATACAGGAAGTATAATGAGGAGCTAAGTTCCTTGACAGTGGATTTTTTTGGCTAGTACAAGATACAGAAATGGTATCACCAAAGACCTTGGTTAGAAATTTAAGAAGGAATTTACAGGTTTAAAGCAACAATTTAGGTAGTGTCTCTGAAGTATTTTATGCTTCACTGAAGAATCTACTTACAGTAATTGGACACTGCTTCAAGCCAAAGCTGACTTTCTGTAAGAAGGTGCACTCTACAATCTTGTTTGCAGAATACAGCTACATCTGTTTATACTAGACACATGCATTACCCTGGAAACATATAGAGCTATAACCAAGATAGGTGAGGAAACCAAGGTCCTAGGAGCCACAGTTTCACAAATGAAGCAATGAAAAACAAACTAAATTTAAGTAGAAGGGCATTGAAATAATTTCAAAAGTACATTCAGGTACTCTCTTAAGGCTTGGGTTGGATGACAAGGAATTGGTCTTTCTCAAGAAATAATAGTTTGACTGTTGACCTGCTCCACTTGATTCCATTTCACGTTCCAGAAGGAAATGATAAATGTCATTGGAAAATAATTAGAAATTATAGATTGGCCTTGTGGGATATCTGATCTGCTGACTCATTTAACCTAAGTTGCATCAAATGTTTAAAACCTGAGTATCTTATACTCTTTCACATGCTAAGGAGCTGGTGCAGTATCTGTAAAAATGGTTAGCTGTCCAGAGATGGAAAAGGTAATTTCATATATGTTTGCAGTGCTTCTGATGGAACGAAAGTTTCCACTTTCTGTTGGAAGATGTAAGGCACAGAGGCATAAGCAGAAATGCATTAACTACTTTGTTCTATGCAGGGTTTAATGTAAACTACAGTCACATCCTCTCCTGTTTCAACTCTTAGCCTTTATATGGATGTGCAATTTTTCTGATTTATAAAGGTTGCTTTCTGAATGTGTTTGGCTCAGGCATATACAAGGGAGAAACAGGGGTCAGAATAGCATCCCACATAGGATGGTGTTAATGTATAGGTAATCAAGCTGCACCAGCCCCCCTGCCATGACTAGCTCATGACCCATCAAAATGCCAGTATTCTACCTTTAGCTAGACCTATAATTCAGAAACATGGAGTAAGCCTTATAGATCCAGGACACATGTTATGCCACAAGCTCTATGAAATACAGATATGGCTATGCCCAAAACTCACTTAGGTCTGAGTGATGAATCCTCTTGTCAGCCAGCTTTCCTAATACTCTGCCTAATACTGTCTAGACACTAGTATTTTGTGCCAAATTAGCAAACCATGAACTTAGCCATTCATGCTATACCAATCTCACTGCACCAGATTTAATGAAATAATTTTACTTAATGAAAGTACTGCTAAATACCACTGATAAGCCTCCTAATATATGTAAGATTCACCCCCCCCCAGCATTTATTACCTCAGATATGGCTCTGTTATATAATTGTTACTACTGAGTTTACAGAGCAGGGATTTATGCCAGCTTGGACAGAAGAAACTATTTCGAAACAGTTGGACAAGTGTCATAAAACTAGTTATATCAACACAAGACAAAATACCTGGTTTAGGCTGAATGGTGAAAAAGTTTTTATTTCTGAAGGACTCTATTTTTTCCTGCAGAAAGGCTTTAAATATGTATTGGGCTTCTGGAAACCATTTTAACCAGCAGTTCGACTAAATGTTATTGGGGCAATCAACAAACCATGCCATTTCCCAGAATAATAGTTGGCTATTTTCTGAAATGGAGATATTCACGGCATGTTCGTGAGTCCTTGAAAAATGGACCTTTGCAATAGCAGCTGAAGTTTTGTCAGAGCAACCATAGCATATGCTAGAGTTTCAGCATTTCTAGATTAATTTCTTTTTTATATTTGGTTTATGAGAAGAAACTATAGTTTGAACAGCTATGCTAAAATTCTCAGAAATCATTTCTGAAGGAAAACTGGCAGCAACCTTGTACTGTATATCAGTTGGGTCTACCATATGAATTGAAAAGAAATAATAGTTGGACTGAAAATGACATTGGAACACAGCTGAGTTTGTGTTTGAAGCAATCCTCTGTATTTCTGCTTTGAATTCTACAAGATCTTTTAGTTGGTCTAGTTACAGAATATGAATTTTTTGTATGCCTCCAACAACATATAAGCAACTAATTGTGAGTCTTGTCAGCATTCACAGACAAATTGTTCTTCAGACATGGTGTCATGAAATTTCTTATGTCTTACCTTTGCAGTTACAAGCTTTCTGCATGAAATGTTCCCATTTGCTTCATTTCCTTTCAGCATTTATCTGCCCGATATTGCCTGCAGTCAGTGGTTTTTGTTTTTTTTTTTTTATTTTTCAGGGGTGTTCTAAGATCTGTTGCCCTAGAGCATCTTTATGTGCATCCCCAGAGCAAGCTACAAGTAGCCTTGCTGTTCTTAGTATATTGGTACCCAATCACTGCTGACCTGATGAAGTGTAGTAGCACCAGATGCTGAGGAAGTCAACTGGTTGCCAACATGACATCAACAGGAGTTTCAGCAATACCATAAACTTTTACAGTCAGATTTTTTGTGCGAGGTTCTTAAAAACTTTCTGTTTACAATTGTACTGCGTCAGTGGAGGCTTTTCTGTTTGATGAATAGGGTGTAAAAATGCTTTCCACATGAGGGTATGCACAGTTACAATAGGCAGTCAAAAGATGCCTTTCTTATGCCATTATTTCAACACTGAAATACTTAGCTAGACTCCACCCATGGTACATGGTACGTGTCTTTATAGTCTCAAGTTCTGCAGTAATTAATTCTGTGCAGACAATGCACCCTTCTGGTCATGGAGAGGATTTTTAAGCCAAGAACGTCTCCTATTAACAATATTTGGATAAGCCCATAAACTAAACCTGAGTAGCTTCTTGAGAAAGTAAATGTAACTTTGATTCATCTGTACAAGTGTTTGCTATAACAATGAATGATTACCTAAACAAGCTGAACTGTATGAGGCTGACTCCTGACTATATCTCGGAGGTCAATGTGTAGAGGCCTGGATCTGAGGAGAACCTTTTTCCTTTTACTCCCTGCCTCCAATGCAAGCTCTCCATGCAGTTTGAGATGAGAGTATGTCTACCACAATGCACTCTGCAGTGACAGTTTTGTTGAGCGTGCACTGGTTTAAAGGTGTCAAGGAAGCAAGATATGCAGCAATAACACTGAGTGAACTCATTGCTGGAAAGTGAAGACAAGCAGGCTTTTGGGCTTTCTGTTTATTCATACATACATAATCTAGTGGTAGGTCAACTCTCTTATGGGAGTGAAGGTCAAATATGCATCTTGTGTTGCAAGTTCTAATGTGTGGATGAGTACTATGAGATAGATTACGTAGGGGAAAGACAAAAAAGAAGTGTAGATTTCCATTCTGTGGACTGGAAGGACAAAATGGAACTTGACTTACAGGATACTTTTGATTGTTTGTTTTACTGTAGTTGATCACCTCTTCAATGGCATGGCCCTACTTCAGTGAAATAGATATTTACAATACTTAATACTGGCTATGTACTGTGTGTCTGTGTCTTCAGCCCTGTGTCATTCCTCTACTCTGAAAGGTATGAAAATCAGGCTAAATTCAAGTTCCAAGCAAGAAAGTCTCACATAATAGTAACATGAAAAGTCCTAGTGGTAGCTAATTTTATATAAACAAACTTATGCCACAAGCATTTTTTACCTTGTCTTGCTCAGAGAAAATGCTGACAACTTTAGGTCTGTTTTTCTCTAGCTTTACACGTCTTAATGATTATTTTTCCCTCATCTTCCTAGCCAAAGAAGAAGCTAAAAAATGTAACATTTATATCTACTTCCAAAACCCTCCCTGCATGTATCCAAGATATCTCTCATGGCAAGCAACACCTTGTAACAGTAGCCCAGATATGCACTGAAGTAAGCATGGAAATTTTCCTGCTGAAGCACCTGAGACTCCGAGATCTCCAATGATCTCTGAGACTACAGTTAAAAAACAGTGTAATGCATGATGCAAGAACTAGGAGCAACAGAGTCACTTAATGAAAACTTAGTCGGAAAGTCTTCAGAAATAACTCTTTGGAAAGCTACGGAATACTTTACTTGTGAAAGATTTTTTTCCTGTTGCTTTCTTGAGACAATTGACTAACTAACGACATAAACTGCAGTTACAAACAGCATTATAACTGTTGCTAGTTGTGTCAATAGGCTTAGATGATAATTAGCTACATGTTAAGGATGTAAATTAGAAGTTCTTGAAAACTGACTGTGAGCTCAAGAGCTGGATGTCATGTTCATGTAGACAAAACCTAAATGATATGCAAAGATGTAAAGCATAAAGAAGCATGGATCAAACAATGGACTTGACATAAATGATGTTTGGTGTGCCCTTTTCCTCCGTACTGCAGCAGCTCTTACATCCTGCTTTGCTTCCTGTTGCGAGCTGACAAGAAACAGACATTCTCTGTCTTCAAATGGCAGATGGATGGAGGCACTAAATATCTGCTGCCTTGACTTTCTTCTCTTTGTTTGAAACAGGCCATCTATTTTCACTGCATACTTCCTAGTGTCCTGCAGAATGTGAGATTTTCTATGAATAAAATAAATGTTTATAGAAATTGTCACTAATTATAAGGGTGTACAGCTTCCAAACTAAAAACATTAATACTGTTACCTAGAAGTACAATTATATACAGCTAACACACACAAAAAAATCTAATTGTAGTAAATAAAAACCCACATACTGGAATTCAACACTCAGAGTCAAATCCAACTGCTATAAAACAGCATTATATCTCTGCAACAGGAATCATCTTTTCGTTGTGTACATATGCGTGTCCAGAGGAGTATACCTGGTTATGCTCAAACTTAGGACTCAAGATCACATACAAGCCAAAGCATTTTGAATATCCACGCAATGTATTTTTTATCTTGTGTTTTGCCTCTTTCGGTAATGAAGCCCAACTAGTTTTGCAGTCAGGGAAACTCTGCTATGAAAAGAGGGAGAGCAGACTGATTCATATTCATATTTTGTTCCTAAAGACAGACTAGGTCTTGTTGGCTTGGAAAATGACAGCATAGTACCACAGGCTGTGTTTCCAGTACTAGAGGCTGGTTTGGGGCACAAACACTGAGTTTAAATGAACCACAGAAGTTCTGGTTGTCTTGATTGCAAAGGGGGTGAATTTTTCAATAAAGCAAGGCTTTAAAAAACAGGCAGTGCTTTAAGTTGAATAAGCATAGGTAAGGAAATCTAAAATTTTGAAGTTATGTTCCATAGTTTTATAGAAAAAAGGCAACCAAATCAAGAAAGCAAACTAAAGGTCACATCTCTGCATTGAGTTTTTATACTCATTCTACTTACAACTAAGATCATTACGAAGAAAAAAGTGAGCAAAAATCACCTCCTTTTTTCCTGTTTTTATTAGTCTGTGTTGATGGCCTTTAATTGACGAAAATAGCTTTGATCCTGTTGTGAACTCATTGGTGAGATCTGAGTCAATGTGGGTATATATTCCTCTGTTCACACACTTCAGTGTCAGTCACTTTTTTTTTTTAAACCCACTTTTAAACTCCAGTAGAGAAGTAACAAACTCTGAAGCCATATTAAAATAGAGATAGATTCAGAACATATTATTTAATATGTATTATGTCAGAAAATGCATCTTGCTTTAAATGCATCAGTTTATGAAAATGACCATTGATCACACAGCTTCATACTGAGGTGGGATGAAGGCTGAGTTGCGTCGATACATAAAGAGAGCAGGAGGATTTCTCAACTTTATCCTGCTACAGAAGTAGAAGCAAGTATGTTCAAATCCCAGTCACTAGTGAGATCTTTGGACTGCTGTTTGATCAGAAGGAGAACAGGTATTTAGCATACAGTGTTAGCTGTTAAAAAAGGACACATTTACTGAAAGTCAGAAAGCAAATGGCAACAGAAGCAACTGAAGTATGTAGTCATCAGTTCCACAGTAGCTTCTTTTGTTATTATTTCCCATTCACAGAGATTCCATTTTTTGAAAACAAAATTATTTTCTATTTAGTGATCACGTACATATGTTATGAATAAAAAGCCAAAGAGAAACTGCTGCATTTAAAACCAGTCTCAAATCCAGTTACTCTTGACCCATGCTTGTAATTCATTTGTGGATTCTTACACATGCATTTGTAACTGTTTCGTGACTCATAAATCCCTTTTATTACCCTGCATGGTAAGGCTACCAATGGGAAGAGGAAGATGGATATTGCCTTAAGAGGAATTTGATGAAAAGTGGAGTGACTTCTTACATTCATATCACCTCTTTTCAGTGTGAAAGTTATAGATGGTCGTGAGCTCAGGAGGATTATAGGGGAAGCATAGGTCAAAATCAAAACAACAGCACGTTTCTGCATCTGCATAATAGAAGCCAACATTCACCCTACTAGGCTGTATATAGAAAAAGAAGTTTTTCTGTTGAAACAAACCATATGTTTCTAGCCCACTATACATTTACTCTAAAGTTTTAAAATAGCCATAAAGAGCCACTTCACTAAGGACTAAGGTGTGCAAGGTACTGAGAAGGGCTAAGCAGAGGAAGTTCATTCAGTAAAACAACCAAGCAAAGCTTTAAAATATGTATCATTTAGCACAATTTATACAATTTATACAATTTACGATCTTTTGTTCCCTGTCGCAACAGTGAGTATCTTGTCTGCGATGATTTTTGTATGGCTGCTTCTTTAATGCAGCCTAAGCCTGTGAAAACCTGGTTATTACTTTGTTTTCTTGCTGTTAGCTTGATCTGTCGGAACTAGCTTAACCTGAAAATGAACACATTTGAATACATACCAGGCACATGAATAAAATGCATAGGGACTGTAATGAAAGACAGGTCACATTGCTGCCAGATTTTCTTCAAGCTTCTCAGGAATGGAATCACTGAGATTCATTATTTGGGAATATATGCTTTAATGATTAAATTAGGGATCTCCAAACAACTTTAAGGTTAACTTCTGCCAGTGGAAGCATTCTGCATTTTATTTTCAACAAGCAAATGAGGAGCAAGATCCTGAAGGAGTAGAAATTCAGCTACTGCTTTGTACAGTGTACAATTTTGCATATCTCTAGTCTTCTTAGAAGCTTTTGCACATTGCCGTGTAAAGTTTTAAAAACAATGAGAATAATTTCATGTTCTGCTTATCACCTTGTCTTCATATGTGTCAGGACTTTTCTAGCTGAATGCTTGAGACAGGCTTTCTTATCTTAATTTTTCACTTATATGTAATATTATATTACAAAACACACAAATAATGAATTATGTGCAAGGATGAATTAAAAAAAGACATATATATTCAGCATTATCTTTAGCTTGTCTCAAGCATCAGAAACTATGTGAAACTGAGGGGCTGCCAAAATAAGTCAAGCAGCCTTATGTTGAAATATGTTGAGATGGGGTGTCCTTGGGGTCTCATGCAGAAATATTACCTTGTATCCAGCAGTGCTATAGCTATGTTATATAGTGCTCCAACTGAGCTAATGATCCCAGGAGGAATGCCATAATGATGTGACAAAAATATTTATGATCCTGGAGTTAGCTCAGGCATCTCTTCATCATGCTGCATTGTAAGATGTAGACATAACCTTCGTGGCTCATGATATGCAGGAAGTTAGATTAGATAGGCGACCTGGAGGTCAGCTTGGGCCTTCAGTTCTATTAATCTATCTACATATCTGAACAAACCATAAACATATTAGAGGAAGCAGTAAAATAGCTCCATTAAACACCACATTAAGGAAACAAATTTCCACACGAGCTAGGAGAAAAAAAAAAGAAAAAAAGACAAGGCATTCAAAGTTTTGTGTTTAGATAAGGTTAGGAAAAGAGGAAAAAGACCTCGTGATTACACATACATTTCTACTAAGGTTAATAGAGAGACTGAGATCATTATGCTGGGGAAAATGTTGCTGTGAGGAAAGCGAAACAAAACCAGAAAGCCTGCAGCAGAACTGCACTTTGCTATGTTTTGTTGCTGCATTTGTTCTGTTCTCTTCTACTGTATACCATATGATATCTTATTGCCCCAATATTTGAACACCTTCCAATAATGCATTAAGCAACATAAGTAACATCTGCCACATGTTCTTTCTCACATCTCCTCCCCAGTGACACATGCATAAGTGTTGTGTTTTGGGCTCATTTCAGTGATAGATTCATGTTGCTGCATGCTTATGGTAGAGGCAAAAAATAAATGCTGAGGAAATTACTTTAGAGCAGAAGGTAGCAAGCTAGTTCTTCATCCCTGGGGAATGCATTGACTGCTGTTGGATCTGCCTCTGAAAACACCTGTCCCTTACACTGACAATTGTCAGGCTCTCCCTAGTGAGTGATATCGCCTCAAGAGCAGGAATTTTTTAAAGGAAGCGTGGAGCTTTAGGTGATAATACTAATATACTGGTTTTGGGTTATTGAACTCTTCGGAATTTCATGGGTTGTTACCTTTACTGTAGAGAATGGGATGCAGGTTTGAGTTGTTCACAGTAGCCAGTATTACTAAAAGGACAATCTGTAATGTTTTATACCAGTTAGCATTTCCTAGGCACTTAATGCTTCATGTTCAGCTGAAAGATGACGAGAGTTTGAACAATTTAGGCTAAATCATCATCTGTCAGTATACGACAGAATTATTTGGACAGTGGCACTCCAGAAAGCACATGCTAGGGATAATAACTGAGAGCTTTGTGTCAGTAAGGAATACAGGAACAGTCCCAAACCTTGGACTGAATTGGTGGTCAGTTCTGAGTACAAATACTTTCAACCAAATATGACTGTAAAATTTATAAGGGCTTTCCTTTGCCAGAGCATTGCCTAAGACCAGCAGTCATTCATCTGGCAGCTAATCTAATCCACTATGCTGCTAAAGATCAGTCATGATAGGTATTCCTCTATGTGGTTTATGTCTTTTCTGATACTGAATATCACTAATTTTATTTTCCTTTTAGAATTACTATACGTAAGCAGGCAAGCACATGGGTGTAGTCATAATATGCTTGCTTGCAGAGCTTACTGTATTTTTTTCTGAACAAAATTTCACTTTTTGTGCAGACAGAAATATCTCTGCTAATAATAATTTCTGCATATTGTTAGCTGATCTGCTTGCCTGGGCTAAGCAGCTCTTTGAAGAAACTTAATATGCAGACAGGCAGTCTTGGAAAAACTGTCTGTATGCAACTCTATGCTTCCCTAAAAACAATAATTTACCAATTCCCAGCACTGCTTTTCCCTTGCCCTTCCAAAATAAGTGGTTCTTTCGAACAGCTAGTTAGCAGTAAACCTCTGGGAATCTCTTCTGTTTTAACAAGTGTTCTTCATCTTGGATGCTAAGAGTATACTCTTCAAAGCCAGCAAAAGTAGTCCCTACTTGACTTGTTTCCTGAGTTTACATATACGGTGATAGAATGGGCTCAATTTAAGTTTAATGAACATAGCTCATTGCACTATGGCACTCTTGATGTGAATATAGTTTTCCTTCAAGTCTTTGTGGAACTCCTCTATAAAAATAAATTGTTTCTACATGCATTTGTACTCCATGAATATATCATAGAACTTTTGTTTTAACATAGCATACTATTAGGGAAATAATAAAATATATGCAATGCATATATTTTGCTTGAGGCACTTCTTTTAGTTTAAGTGTTATGAAATCTGTTATGGATGGCCTGATTCACCATCCTTTATGGGATGTATTGTTATACCATGGGGCTAAATATTGACAAGAAGCAAGAGGAAGCACCATTCTCCAATGGAATGCATCAGTGGAAACAAGGCAGAGAAAACAGGTTGGCATTTCGTAAACAGTGACTAGATAAATTTCCTTTTGGGAGACTTTCTGGCAGTAAGAAACATTTGTCACCCATGCTATGCAGAAGAGTACTTCACCCATCTCTCATCCTGCTCTAAGTGTGCAAATATGTGTTACCTCATACAATCCCCTTTGCTGTAGTGGCAAATTAATTTATTTGGGTCTGTTGGTTCGTTTTTTTCTTTTTCATTAATAGCACAGTTTAAGTTCTTCAGTGGTCTCTTTTTCCTGTGGTCGAGTGATGGAAAGTCTAGAAGCACCTTTTTTTGTTTCATAGACCTGCACTAGATTCCTCCACAGGTCACCTTAACAGCAGGAAAAAGGAAACCATAAAGGTAAGATTGTGATAAATCAGGAAGAAAAACAGGACTCAGAGCTCAAAAAAAGAAACAGTCAAAGCATTGCTTTTCTTGGTAGCCGAAAGTGCTGAGATAAAGTCTGACAGATTTATTTGATATTGTACTTTTTTAACACTGTATTTGTCTTTTCTCTTTGTATTTCCTTTCTTCATAATGTTTTACTATTTGCAGAGCATTTATGTTCCTTTCCCAGCGACTAACAAATAAGGGATTTTAGCATTATGAGCTGAAGCCCAGGTGAAAACACTTAAGTAGGTGGTCACACTTTCAAAAACTTCAGCTTTTGTAGAAGATTCTGGGATCTCAGCCCTTTGGAAAATTGGGTCTAATATACAACTGCTTTGCTGTAGACTCAGAAGCCCAAATTTAGATGCACTACTCTCAATAGCTTCACTAATTTCCCTTTCATGTTTTTGTTTTTATAAGTTTATTGTAGTATGTCACTTGATTTTCCAGTCCTTTTGAAAGTATTCAAAAAAATATGATACGAGTCCAATACTAATTGTTTTCATCTTGGAATATTACTCATCTTTTCAAAGAAAAGCATCATTTCTAGGCAACATTGTGTTCCTTATTTGCAAAGTTGTTTGTTGGCTGCATCTCACTCCCATATATACATGCCAAGGATGAGCAGCTGCATGCATCCAAATGCATTATTTGTTTATAGCATGTGTGCAAATTGTATGGAATTAATGTACTGAATGAGTGTATTTAAGTTCTTTTCTTCTCATCTTCTATTTTCCTTAAAACACGCATATTCTTTCCTCAGTGCTCTTCTAGCCAAGATTTTGAGAGTTCACAACTACGTAGATGAGTAGAAAAATGTTCTTAAGTACTTGATTTGCTGTCTGTGAATTTCTGTAAGTGAGAACTCTTGTTTTTATCTTCTCTCCTATCTTTCTTCTGGAAATTTCAGATATTTCAAAGTAAAATCTAAATTTTAAGTGCCTCACATGAAATGTTAACTGCTTGATTTGGGATTTTGTCTTAGGTTTCCATGTGATTCTGTTAAATAGAAAAAAATCACATTGTTGCTTTCTTATGTAAGGAATTGAATTATTTGCTAGTCATTTTATTTAGGTCAGCCTTTTTAAAAAGAGAAAGATATCCAAGATCAGAATCAGAATATTCTGTGTACCCAATAAAGCTGTTGATCTCCTTATTCCACTCTTCTGAGAAGAATCCATAGCTGGAAATGCAAGAGCAGAAGGAAAACAGAGGCCAAGAATAGCAGACCTCCCACTGGGATCACAGTCTTTGTGTCGCTCTTTCCATTACAATGACTTGGAATGGCAACAGAGCCTATGATGTATCATTACATGTGACTAGAGTGTCCCTGGAAAGATGGTCAAAGACAATTTTACTATTAAAAATAATAATTTTTTTCTATATAAAGAATATAGTGATATTAAAATGTTCTCAAGCTTTAATGAATATTTCTAATGGAAAGGTTTCCTCTTCTTTATATAAAAGCTACTGATGAAAAATAGAATTTCAATTTCAAAATGATCCAGTGTACTATTTTAAGGCAGCTCTAGGGACAAATAAAGACTGATAAGAATAATCTCCAACACACAAATTGGCAACAAGTGTGATTTTTCTTATGTGAACTGTGATCTACTATCTAGTGGCAGCAACTGGAAGCGATGTTTCTGTAAATATTTACTATGCTGAGGGATGATTTTGTGTGTGAACTGTTCAAGTGTACACTAAAACATAGACCTGTCTTTAATGAAAGCCAACCACCTATTTGTTGAGATGTCTCACATATAAATTTGAAAATAACTATTTTGCATACCCTGAATAATAACAAAGTACTTTTTCTTTTCTAATAATATATTAAAAGAATGAAAAAAATGTTTGCAAAGTCTTTTCCAGAGTTACCACCTGAAAAGGTAACACCTGGCAGGTAATAAGGCTTGTCATGTTAGTAGATGCTCCAGACTCTACAAATAAATACATTGCATCCTCCCATTAGTGATACCAGCTGCCAAAAGAAACTATGGATAAGTTGAGTGAAGAAGAGATTTTTCTTTCCATCCTTACCCTGCTGGACAATTGAGCACTTGTGGAGTCCTCAAACTGGGGTGACCTGAAGTTGCAACGCTGTTGCTCAGCTGGATTCCTCTGGGGTAGAAAGATTTTGCTTTACCTTACAGGTAACAGTCTGATCATCTCAGGTTGTCCCTCTGATGTAACTTCATCCTAAAGCATGCTGTTCAAATCTAATAACCAATGTTTTCAAGCAATGCAGTTTGTAGTGCAATCTAAACCGACATTTATTTGTAAACAATCTTTAGAAAACAAACTTTATTGTTACATTGTAAAGACTGCTTAGTTATATTCCACACCAAATGTTGCTTTAATGATGATTTATACATTTTATGATCTGGGAAGTGATTTTTCAAAAATTGGTTTTAATCATATTCCTTGTCCATGTAATACTCACTAGTGTACTTTGTACTAAACAAGAGATGACTTAATCATCAGAAAGTCTGATATTTCAACTTGCTCTGTGTCCCCTGATTTTATTCCATAAGAATGAAGATGAATTATTATGTGCCTCTTTCTTCTGTGTCCTTCACCCTTTTGGATTTAAATACATGGAGTCTGGACTTCAACCTGAGTTATAAAAATATTTCAAGAGAGCAGATACATCACATGGGAAAATGCTCTAATTAAGGGCAAAGTGTCACTTTTTCTTATTTCAGGCAAGTGAGGCCTGTAGGTGAACTAGTATTTCTAATGGGAAAAAGTGACTGCCAGATAGTAATGTAGCGGGTAACACAGGATCTGGACCCAGTTTCCACACACACTTAGCAAGAGAACTAGTAAGACATTCTGTATGAATATTTCCAACTCTTTTTAGCCAAGTCAGGTGATATTACATTGGGGGTCTGCTACAGGCCACCCAACCAGGAAGACCGAGTGGATAAGGCCCTCTGCAGGCAGATAGGATCAGCCTGATATTCACAAGCCCTGGTCCTCATGGGGGACTTCAACCATTAAGATATCTGTTGGAGAGACAACACAGCAGGGCATAAGCAATCCAGGAGGTTCCTGGAATGTGTTGGTGATAACTTGTTTCTCCAAGTGATAGAGGAGCCAAAGAAGAAAGATGCTATGCTGACCTTGTTCTCACCAACAAAGAGGGGCTGGTGGGAAATGTGAAGCTCAAGGGCAGCCTTGGCTGAAGTGGCCATGAAATGGTGGAGTTCAGGATCCTTAGGGCAGCAAGCAGGGTGCATAGCAAGCTCACTACCCTCGACTTCAGGAGAGCAGACTTTGGCTCCTTCAGGGATCTGCTTGGGATAAAGCCCTGGAGGGAAAAGGAGCCCAAGAAACCTGATCAATATTGAAGGATCACCTCCTCCAAGCTCAGGAGCAATGTATCCACACAAAGAGGAAGTCAGGCAAAAACACCAGGAGGCCTGCGTGGATGAACAAGGAGCTCCTGGACAAACTCAAACACAAAAAGGAAACCTACAGAGTGGAAGCAAGGACAGGTAGCCTGGGAGGAATACAGAGAGATTGAGCAGCCAGGGATCAGGTTAGGGAAGTTAAGCCCTGATGGAATTAAATCTGGCCAGGGACATCAAGGGCAACAAGAAAAGCTTCTATAGGTACGTTGGTGATAAAAGGAAGACTAGGGAAAATGTGGGCCCTCTCTGGAAGAGACCTGGTTACTCTGGATACGGAGAAAGCTGAGGTACTCAATGACTTTTTTGCCTCAGTCTTCACTGGAAAATGCTCCAGCCAAATGCGTCACTGGGAAATGCTCCACTGCCCAAGTCACAGAACGCAAAGGCAGGGACTGGGAGAACGAAGAACTGCCCACTGTAGGAGATCAGCTTCAAGATCATCTAAGGAACCTGAATATGCATAAGTCCACGGGACTTGATGAGGTACATCCATGGGTCCTGAGGGAACTAGCAGATGAAGTTGCTAAGCCACTATCCATTGTATTTGAGAAGTTGTGTCAGTCTGGTGAAGTTCCTAGTCATTGAAAAAGTGGAAACATAACCCCCATTTTTAGAAAGGAAAAAAAAAGAAGACCTGGGGAACTACAGGCCTGTCAGTCCCATCTCTGAGCCCAGCAAGATCTTGGAGCAGATCCTTCTGGAAACTATGCTAAGGCACATGGAAAATAGGAGGTGACTTGTGACAGCCAACATGGCTTCACTAAGGGCAAATCCCTCCTGACAAATTTGGTGGCCTTCTATGATGGGGTACAGCATTGCTGGATAAGGGAAGAGCAAATCATGTCATCTACATGGACCTGAGCAAAGCATTTGACATAGTCCCGCATGACATCCTTGTCTCTGAATTGGAGAGACATGGATTTGATGGATGGACCACTCAGTGGATAAGGAATTGGCTGGATGGTTGCATTCAAAGAGTTGTGGTCAATGGCTTGTCTTCCAAGTGGAGATCAGTGCCCTCAACACAGGAAAGACATAGACCTGCTGGAGCATTTCCAGAGGAGGGCCACAAAAATGATCAGAGGGCTCGAACACCTCTCATATGAGGGAAGGCTGAAAGAGTTGGGGCTGTTCAGCCTGGAGAAGGCTGCAGGGAGATCTTATAGCAGTCTTCCAGTACCTGAGGAGGGAAGGCTGAAAGAGTTGGGGCTGTTCAGCCTGGAGAAGGCTGCAGGGAGATCTTATAGCAGTCTTCCAGTACCTGAGGAGGGCCTACAAGAAAGCTTGAGAGGGACTCTTTATGAGGGACTGTAGTGACAGGAAAGAGGGTAGATTTAGATCAGCTATAAGACAGAAATTCTTTACTGTGAGTGTGGTGAGGCACTGGAACAGGTTGCGCAGAGAAGTTGTGGATGCCCCCTCCCTGGAAGTGTTCAAGGCCAGTTTGGATAGGGCTTTGAGCAATCTGGTTTGGTGGAAGGTGTCACTGCCCATGACAGATGGGTTGGAACTAGCTGGTCTTTAAGGTCTCTTCCACCCCAAACCGTTCTATGATTCTATGATGATTCTGTGAAGTCCCACTGATGTTGCCCTTTCTTCATTTGTGCTGCCAGGTACCTCCTAATTTCTGCTGCTGACTCATTTCTCCAGCTGCAGCGCAGCTCATTAGTTTGGGCTCGGTTTTACACTGCCTCTCTGCCTCAGTGTCAGTGCCATAGATTACAAATCATTTAAGGTCATGACTGTTACTTTTGTGGGTTTTCTGTCAGGCAAACAAGCGTGAGCACCAAACATTGGTATTGGATCATAATAATCACTTTCATAAGCCTTTAAATGAATTATTCATTACAGTGTATTTAATCTAGTTATATATTAAAATACAAGTTTGAGTAATTACATCCTTTATTTGACAGGCATGCTACATAAAGAAGGTATATTTTAAGTCTTGTCTGTGCAGGAGTCAGAGAAGTGTAAGTGTCATTGACAACTCACTGCACAGCTTTTATGAAAGATGGAATCCAGAAACAGAAGCTTCTTTTGGAAATCAACAAAGTGACCCACCAAAAGGGATTAAACCGGTTCAGTCCCAGAGCAGGGGGCAAATCCTAGTAATTTTGCCCAATAATCAGACTTTCCACAGCAAATTTGACCAACAAAATGCACTTAGTGTTAAATGCCAACATGGAAACACCAATTAGATGTGGGAAATGGGAAACTTTTTTGGAAGCCTTTCAGCAAGAGTTGAGTAAAAGGTAGGGATGCTTCTTTGCTGAAGTCAGTTTTGCATTTTCTTCTGTGAGAAATCTTGTCTTCCAGGTGTAATAAAATCTCTCTTCTTTAAATCAGTATTAGAATCTTTGGATTATGATGATCTTGCAGGACTTCTCCAACCTTAGTGATTCTATGATTGTCAAAATCAGCTATATTTGTGTTTGACTTATACATGCTATCAAAAGTGTTATCAAAATGCAAAGAAATCTTGCAGCAGAGAAACAAAATGTTTTAAAGCAGTCAAGTGAATCTAGCTTTAGTCTTAACTTCCTTTCACCTGTTTTGACCACTAAAATATCCTCTCTCTGTCTGCAAAATGTAAACAGCTTCAGATGCAATATACTTACAGCATCAGCAACAAAATAAGACAGGTGAGATGTGTTCTTCACAACTGGCAATGTCCTGGCCAATTACATTTTAAAGATTAATTAATATGATTCCTAGAGTGAAATGCAAAAAATTGCCTTTGACAGAGGATACTGGAACACTTCAAAAGAAAAGGAAAATATGCTGTGACAGATTAAAGAGCACAGTGGCATGCTTTGCCTTCCTTAAACTGCCCTTTATCAGATGGATTGATGTGTTACAACCATTTGAGAAGACAGATCAGTCCACGTGACAGAAACAAAATATCTGAGTGTATCTGGTTTGACTTTAACAGAGAAGGAAAGGGAAATGTTTATTTCCCTTGTCAGTAGGCTGACAGAATAAGACAACCATTGGCATATGGCTTATCTTAAATGAGCTTCATTAACACAAAGATCAAGTGGAGAAATTGGAAAACAGGTACCATAGCAGAACGGAGTACAAGAGGGTGGCCTCTGTATCAGTTCAATCTCCCTCTTCCCCTATCCCCTCGCGCAACTGTGACTTATACGATGATGTTCCTTTCCTAAAGCTGGCTGGTTAGAGTGAAGTTAGCTACTCTTTCCATTGGTCTTTTTCAGACTGCGCTATCATTGCTGTGGTTGTTGTGTGCATTGAAATGTTGACCAGATTAAAAGTCACAAGGCTCGGAATAATCTGTCCAGAATATTCTTGTGTCTGAAAAATTATACAGCTAAATATCAGTACTTTTAGCATACAGCTCTACTGACAGACACAGAGGTAATGTGGGGAGGAAAGATTTCATTTTAATAATGGAGCTATCTGTTTCAGCCAGTGCCTTCATTAATAACAGAAGTGTCAAATGCAGGCCACTGATAGCTGACTTCTTGGTCTCTTCTTTCTTGTCTAGCAAATAAAAAGCTCACACCACAAATAATAACCATCAAATACTATTCCCACATCTAGCAAAAGTCTAATGTACAGACATCTCTGTGTTTCCTACTAATTAAAATTCAAGCTTGTTTTTTATTTCAAAATACTTTCTAGTAAAGGCTATGTTTCAGAAAAACTAAGTTTACTTTAAAAAAGAACTCCACCTACACATTGCCTGTAAATGTACAATGCAATATGAGTGTGATTGTCAGCATTGTGTAATACATCAACAGTTGCCATACAAATCTTAGTTATGGGACATCAAATTCAGGGCAGATGAAGTTCTTGCAGCACAAGATCATTTAGAACTAGTAACTTAAACTTCACAACCCACGTACAATCTATTTACCACCTAATTATTGTGCAATACTTTTCATCCATCCATTTGTTTTATCACTAATAAATCTGTTACATTCTGTGGAGAGAGACCAAACTAATTTGCTGGCTATCTCATGACTGTGACAAAGCTCTGATTTGTTCTAAAGGTTAAAAATATAGTGTTTAATTAATTATAGATAAGGAAAACCTACTGCTGATATAACAAACAATGTTCGTGATACCAAGATAGTGACTTGAGTTTACAGTGAAATGAAAGTAATAAAAAAATAGAAGATTTTATAAAACAAATGAAGATACTCCACTCTCTTCTTTCCAAACAGTAAATTCTTGATGACAATACATATCGTATTTGCTGATGTAGAAGTTTACACAGCTCTCAATCTATAAGCCAGAAAGATGTTATCTTCTTCTCCTAGCAGAAGCATATGGACTAGTTGCTGGTTTCTTTTCGGTTGACCAGTGGACAATCACTTGTGCAGGTGACAATGTCATAAACTCACATTGAAACACGCGTCAGTTTGCCATGGGATATACTTCATTAAAAAATAACATACTAAAGAAGCAATCAGGAAAGCTATCTTCCTAGATAAAAAGATGAGTTAAGGTCTAAATATCATTTGTGCGTTTGAAAATCATGCTTAACTGAAATGCTCCCGTTAGTTTTGAACAGTTACACATATGCCTCAAATCCTGTTGTGTGGGGTAGACACTTATTTAAAGCATGTCCAAAGCAGAAGGGTACCTAGCATATGACATGGGATTTGAGTAAGCGCAGAGTCTCTCTTTCCCTCCAGGACAGGAGAATCAATTCCTACATAAAAATATTTTTATGAAGTCCTGAATTACCAATGCATGTTAAAAAGTTCATACATATACATTCTATTGGGCCCACTTTGTTAAACTTCCAGTAGAAATAGAAAAGTGGGCTCAGACTGTCTTTATGTCAATAGTGTCAGGGTTTGTTTCCTTTGCTTTTCCCTGAATATAACCAAAGACATTAGTGGCGAGATTAGGGAGCGAATAGAGGTTGCTGCTAACAACCTGGCCAGTTAAAGAAACAGACGAAGTCACCTTCCCAAAGCCAACCCACCAAAAACTTAAAAAGGGTCAGGATGATGAAAGGGAAATACAAACATCCTCTAGCCCCCCAACTTCTGATTCTGTGATTCTGTTCTACATGTTTTCAAACTGACATACTTGATGCAATGAGGTTTATTAGTAAATAAATTTAGGATCCCAGTTTTTCTAGACATTTCACAAAAGTATAGTAAAGAACTTCATCATCGTAGGGGCTTCCAGAAAGTTGGAAGAGGGAGGAAAGTGGTGGAGGGGAAGAACAGACGTACACAAGAACACGGAAAAGATTTACCTGGGTTATACGTCTTCAAAGAGATCTGAGGCTTCTTTACTGACAATCTACTGGTTTGCTTGGTGATTAAGGCCAAAACTCATTTACAAAAACTTAACTTTCTTTTTAAATCCCACAAGATGTGTGAATCAAAGTTTCTACGTAAGTGTTATTTGTGGAGGTCTCGTTATGCAAGAAGTGTCATGCAAGAAGTGCTACTCTTTTTCCACAAAAAAAATGCCTTAAAGAATGTCTGTGGGACAGAGAAACAGTGTGAGATTATGAGCCAAATGCAGATAGCTATCTCCAGCGTGACTGAGGAACACTACAAAAACAACTCCAAAATCTCTCCTCCATTAACAGGATACAGAGAAAAAGAGCGGCTAAAGCATAAGGAAGAGTCGGTTTAGGGGATGCATTAAATAGAAGTCTTCTGTGACCCCTAAGCTAATTAATTGTAAAGTTTACTGTAGAACACTTAATACGCTTAGTTTCTGGTATCAGGGTTGTACTTCAAGGCTAGGGAATGGTATTACGAGCTGTTATTAAAGGAGTTACAGAGAGATTCTGGTTCAAACACAGAATAAGTCAGAAGTAATTTGCAACAGATTGACTGAAAGAGTCAATAAATACTGTTCCATCTAACTCTTCATACTACAACAAAGAAAGAGTCTTTCTCTTGAGAAATGTCATTGCAGGTTTCCTTCTCTCATAAAATAAGCTTTTATTACTCATCTTATTTAAGCAACATTAAAAAATAAGCATAAGCACAAGTGAAATCATCCTCTTATATACTGAATATCACATAATTGTGCATTGCTTCCATGATATTACATATGGAAACTATCAATTCAAAAGAAAACTGTTTCCCTAAAAAATTTAAAGTAATTCTCCCAATGTTTAATGTTACTCATATGTACATACTTCTAAACAAGATCTCTTATCTTCAAGATCAAACTCACCAGGTTATTTGAAGATATTTCACTCTGGCTTGTGAAGGAGTTTGTTTTTCATCTGATCATACCATAACAGAGCTTGTGATATGACGTCTAATTTATTTTACTCTCCCCCTTACGTTTGATGCCAATGACCTCTGAATTTTGTTAATTGCACAGAAATTTTAACTGTCCCATTAAGTCATGATGAGGTTTACAATAGCTGAGACATCTGCTTTGGATGTGGTATATATGAAAGATAGTCACCTCACAAATCAGCAGTCTGTGGTGCTTGAGAGAGATTAGTCAGGAGGGTTACTTTAAAGTCTTCTTCTTGGATAAAGAGATCAGCGACTCCTCCCAGGTGTAAAATGGCTCTGTCCCTTCTGGAGAATGTATTAAAAGTGACTATGAGGGAGGACGGGGTGGCCCAGGACTTATGATAGCAGACTGTGAGGCAATTCACCTTTAAGCCTTTTGCTGGAATCTGCTAATGGCCTGTAAGATTGTATGCAAATCCAAAGAAATCGTTGTTAAATACACTACTGAGTCCTATTGCATTTGTGGAGGTTTTACCATAGCTGTTAACCTTAGAGATCAGGAATAAGGTACATTAGAGATGACAGTGTGTAATGTTACAGTACCGGTTATAAATCTGCAGGGTCCAATCCTGACAGCATTTTGAACCGCTGCTTTCTCTGACAATTTGCATTAAAATTGAGCATAATAAAAAGGGAGGAAACTTCAATGTATGGCATGTCCTACATCACCCCATCACTTAGTAGAACAGATTTGCTTCATGGAGTTAAGCAAACAACACAGTAGCAACAGCCACCTCCTGTTCAAAAATACAAGGAGAGAGGCTGATGTCCAGCTCTATTTACAGCATTTCTTCAGACAGTGTGGGGGCCCACCTCAGCTTGGAGGGGTCAAATCATTATGTTGTCAGAAGAGTGCAACAGTCACGGAGCTAGCTGAGGACAGGCTACTAAAGCCACAGAAATTACTGAGAGGCGACCAGTTGCTCTGACTTGGTGCTTTGGATCCTCTGTTGGAACCTGGGGGGAGGTGCTGCTGTGTAGTTCGTGTATTTCACACTGGACAGCCAAAACCAGATTTAAATAAAAAACAAATCTCAGAACTAAGAAAGGACCAGAATCCACTCCTTCTTGCTTTCTTTTCTGCCATGAAATGAACCTTGCTTGTTGGTGCACAGCAGCTAGCCCACTTAAATAGCTGGAGACAGGGCTGTTCTCGCATTGCCATCATAGCACTACAATTAGGGCATTTTTCCAGGCTGTGGGTTTGAACGCACTCAGGCTACTGTCAGATAGAGGCAAGCCTCCTATCTTCTGGACTAGTGTGCTGAGTCATATTTTAGATCATTGTCTAAAGGTAATAGCCACGATAACCCCTTTTAAAAAGAACTAATCCTGCTTGTATAGGTACCTAGATGGGTTGTAACTTGACAGCGGTGGCGGCACCTAAGATGCCACTATGTTTTGTAGGTTTAGGCTTGAGAGAAAGAGGAGAGTTGCCTCCTCCAGACATACTCCTACACTCAGTTGTTTTTATTGCCTGCCTTTAAATTACTTCGTACTCTGAGTGAGGTTTTCAAGGAACGTTTTTCAGAGGTACTTATGTCTACATGCTGTGTACATAGGGTGCGATCTATTTTCTTGCCTACTGCAAACCAGGCTGGAGTCCTCTAAACATGTCTTTAGTTTTGGAAAAGCACAAAGCACTGTGGTGCTGCACCATTTTCTAGGAGATACGGAATCTGTAGGGTCCTGTAAGGTAGAAATGCATCATCTTATTCTTAAGGAAGAACTGCTAAATAAGACACAATTTCAAGAATGCAGAATTGTTCCAAATGTTAAGGCTGTACTTTCACAATTCCCAAAGCAGGTGATATTTATAGAGCTTTGTTTTTATTGGGCCCATGCTACGAATAGCCTCATAAAACTGGGCCAGTCATTCTAGTGTATTTTAGAAACGAATTTTTATATGCATCTTATTTATTAAGACTTTATTGCCAGATTTAATTCACTTTTAAAAAGAATATATGACAAATGGGTTAGTTATTCAATCATCTGGAGACAAGCTAAGTATACTGGGAATAATTAAATAACTGTAAAGACTGGGAGGAAAAGGGATTGAGCCAGAACAAATACGCCTTCTCCATAATTTTTCTCTTGTTTTAATGAAACTGAAACTGATGCATAGGGCAAATGTCACTCCAGCCATCTTGGATTTTTTCAGCTCTTCTCTCTCCCTATAAAACTGGAGCCAGAGATCTTCAGGGAATGGAATTATCACACACTTGGTGGTTTTGCCTCAGTCCCCAAGTATTTTGGAAATGAGCACATGTTTGTATCTCAGAAATAACTGAAGAGCCTCTAGTAATGTATCTTAGTATTTATTAATTGGCTATTTTCTCCAAAGGTCGTTTATCTTCTTATTAAAATGAAATCAAATGAACTGTTGCTGTTGGCAGCTCAGTGTGGAATAATGCAGTTCTAAGACAAATTAAAAGGCTTATTCTGTGGATGATAGATGTGGTTAGAAAAAGCAAAACAGAAGTCTGGAGACCCTTTCGTGGAAAAAGTGTCACAGTAGTTTAAGGTCAGTTTGGGTAGCTGTATAACAATATCATGCGTCCCTTCTAATCCTACCAAGTTTCTGTAATGAGACAATCTGAGTAATTTTAATTGACTCTACATTACTACAAGTTGGGTGGTATGTTTATACTTAAAGAGCCATAGAACAAGGTTGTTTGAGACAGATGTGCTTAATGATATTCTGTTTTGGGGACTCAGTCTCTGGGCTGGCCTGGTTTGGTTTTGTTTCTGTCACAGGATGATTGAGACTAGTAGTGGGTAACTTGGGTCTACTGTGTAAGTGGAGCTGGCTGCCAGTACCGCTGTGTTTGAGGCTTTCCCGAAACGGATTCTGACTGATAAGGAAAGAAAAAGTAATCATGGAGAGTTTTATGTGAGGAAGCCAATTTTACTGATTTTAGTTTTGGAGGCTTTTACTTGACTTACTTGAACATAGCAATAAAGGATCAGCCAGCTCTTGTCTATTCCCACTTCTAGAGGATAATAAAAGAAGTGTAACCAACTATGGCTTTTGACTGCACACCTTAGTCACTCAAAAGAACAGATAAAAAAATATAAGGAATTCAGGAAAAAAATATAATACAGGAGATATAGGAAATGGAAGGAATACTGAAATTTTCCAGACACAAGAGACCAAGACCTGGAATGAAAAAGACTGCCCAGATGGTGTCTCTTTTAAGAAATCACATTTTTCCTGTTTAATTCTGTAATTTTCTTTACATTTATTTTGTGGCTTATGACTCCAAAATGTGCCTGGAACGATACATTGAACTGTATGGCTTAGCTGTCTTTGGAAAAAATTAGAATCAAGATGCCATGATTTTTCTTCTAATAATGATGCTTTTTCTAACTGGCCCAATATTACTGTAGTCTTCTGCCAGGCTGCATTCTTTCAGGCTACAGAAACCCAGCTTATACAAATTATACAAGCTAAGCTTATGCAAGCAGTGACGATTAAAGATTTTCCTTGGCCTAAAGGGTTGCTTAAAGGGTATGGTTAAATATTTGGGATTATAATATCAAGCCTGAGATCCTGCATACCAGCAATTTATGACAGAACACCTACATGAATGAGGTGAAAGAAATTGAGCATGCTGAATTACAGCACAAGTTGCTAAACTCAAGAAGCTTCACATGGCCACACAAGAAAGTTGAGAGGCTAAATATATAATAATTTCCAGTCATCGTGATTCATGGAAAATAGGTCCTATTGAAAAACCTGCTGTGTGGTTTTATTTTTGTTTGTAAACAAGTCTGTCTGATAAAGGATACTGTTTTGATATGCTGTTCCTAAATTTCTCAAAGTCAAATGATTGTATTTCACATGACATTTTGATTAAAACAGTTGTATCAGATAAACAAAACGGGGCACATATTCATGCTCTTCTCTCGGAATGGAGAACCATTCTATTGTTCCCCCTCCCCTTTCCACTGCCTTATGACCAGGGAACCATTGGCCAGGCAAAACTCATTAAGCAAAATTGTAATGTACTGATTAGCTGCTGCGAGGATCTCTGCTCTGGGCACCAGGAAGAAAGACAGACACATGACGTGGAAAGTAGAGAAATTTGCATTCATACTCCAGGAGTCTCTAGTGTTGAGACTGAAAGTGAATTGTTTAGAGAAGAGAGAGCTGAAGGGACATGTGACAGCAATCTTCCAATACGTAAAAGGCTGATGCAAAGAGTGGTGAAATAAATTGTCCTCTGTTTCCACTGGAGGTATGACAAGAAGCAAATGGAAGAGTTCATTTAGTCTTTGCGAAAAACTCTTTAATGGTAAGAATAGTGAAGCTGTGTTATTATTTGCCAGAGAAAATAGGAACTTTGACTCATTGGAGGTCTATGAACAAATGATCTCAGAGATGGCATAAGGATACCTGCTCATGGACAGTGGCAGGGCACGATCTCAATGACGGCTTCAAGCTCTGTTTTTCAGAATCCTTTACTGACACTCCTCGAAACACAATGGTCAATTAAAAGAGATGAATATAGGTAGATATTTCTGTGAACACTGTCACATAATATTGATTCTAAGTGACATGGGCAGTATCTTATTCATCAAGTAAGTGGATTAGACAAAATTGGCAGGAAAAGAAATAATGAGGGAGGTTCAGTGTTGCCAAAAACCCAAATTTGTCTCATTAAATGGTCCAGACCCATCATTTACAGCAGAAGAGAATAATAGCACAGATCTCTATCACTCCAGGGCTGATATTTGTCTTGGGTCTGTGAAAAATTTCTTATGAAACTTTCAAAAAAACTGTGTATTTTTTTGGGAAAAAAAAAATGCTTTTGGAAGAGAAGTCAGCATTTTCAAACAATGAGCAGTTTTATCCAGTTCTATGTAGAACAAGTTCTTGCTGCCTCTTTTCGCTGGTATAGAGCAGTGTTTTCAGAAAACAGAACCTTCAGCTGCTGACACAAGGAAACATTGCCAAAGAAATGCTAAGTTGTGAACTCAGAGTTCACATGTTGAGCATGTTCTTCATGTTGAGCTCTTCAGCCATTGGAACTGGGATTCAGTTTTCTTTTCCTCTGTAAACAAAAGTTTCCAAGCTTTAATTTGGCACATATTTTACCGGGGTTTGAGTAAAATTTGAGAGTCAGCTTTCATAGATTACTCAATGTATAAGTGCCTGAGGCTAAGTGATGATGTCATATGTTCTTTTCACCTTTTTTTGTCTAAGTTCTGTGTCTGTGCAGTATGAAACCAGAAGAAAGAGAAGAATTAGCATAAGATATAGAAAGGCTGCAATCCCTTGACAGCTGAATCAGAAACCTCTGTTGATGGGACTCTGCACTACATCAGTCCTTTGAGACCTGAAATTCAAAGTCTGATGGAAACAGCCTGGCAATTAATTCTGCTGGGCAGCAGAATTATGGATTTCCCTGTGCAATGTGAGGTAAATCTGATGCAAAGAAAGGAGAGATGTTAAGTAATAGTCACTTAAGTAAATGACTATCTCATATTTTGTACCACCATTTTGCTTCAGGTAGTCATTTGCAGACAGCTTTCTGTATTAGTCATTTCTGTTTGCCACTATGAATATGTGCCTATAGAAGTAAAATACACAATTCTCTATGCTCTGGACAAGAGTGTGCCACTCTACAGATGCAAAACTTTAATTTTCATCAACCCTTCTCATTGTTCCAGCAAAACTGGATTGGCAGACTGGGGAAGCCTGGCAGTGCTCTCTGAAAATCATGTGGCTGTTGAGCACATACATAAAATGATGTACTGAAAAAGGATGATGGTAAAGAAGAAATCACTATTGAACCTAAGACATACGGAGTTGCTGGGAAAAAGGAGTAGCTCACCCAAACCTTTCTTTTAAATCTGTGAATAAAAGGCAGGAGAAGGTGTTCAGAACACTCCAGCACTCTGAAGTTTGGGAAATTTCTATGCAAAAAAAAAAAAAAAAAAAAGTTGTTACTGTTTTTGGTACAAGGGGTACTATTTTCATACAGAAGGACCCCAAAGGAGAAGAACATTTTTTGATGGATTGGCTCTAAAACCCCAATAGTATAGTTAAATCTGTATGTATGTAAAGCATATACATGTACACATCAGTGTATACATATAAAAACATGTCTTCACCTATCCTCCAAATAAAGTGATGTTTTATTGAAGACACCTCATGCTTTGCTTACGTTGGTCTGTATTTGAAGAAGTTCTATGTGTGCAAACAATGCCCTGCCTGTTTTGTATGGATGTACCTGCATTCCTATGGAAGTACGGATGAGTAGGAATTATTATACATTTGAATTGCTGAATCTGAACATAGTAATTTTTCCTAATATCAGTGGAGGAAATAATATTGAAGTAAACTAGATCTCTAGATGATGTAATGAACATCTGATCATTACATGGAAACATTTCTTCCTTTTCTGTTAAACAGTGAACTCAGCCTTGGGAAGCAGAACAGCAATGTGTAATTCCTCTCTCCAGGAGCCAGCACATCACTCTCTTTTGCCCACTCACTGACAGCACTTGGACCTACTATCATACATTACAAGATGTGATTAAGTGCAAGAATTTCTTCTTTAAAGGGTTAACACCTCTTTCTTATATGTGAAACAATACTGTTTCAGGGATCTGTCCCTAGAATTCATTCTGCTGTTGTTGACTTTGGAGTTGACTCAGACCTACGGAGTCTCTACTTTCATTTTCCTTCCCTGCACCTATTGTTCAGTCTTTTGTAGTTCCCCACTGGAAGTCTAATTAATGAACTCTCAACAGTGTCCATTGTTTTCTTGATTTCAGACTAAATACTGTCAACCATTTGATTTCAGCCACTTACTTCTCTATTGTGCCCAACTACTTTGTCTACATTGAAATCCCTTAGTGTCCAGGAGACTAAACTATTTCATGCCAGGGAGAGAAAGCAGACATTGTCCAAATTCCACAAGTCCCTGAGATCTGACTAGGTGAGAAACAGATAAACCAGCAAGCAATCTATGTTTAGTGTTATAGAGGAAGACAAAAATTCTTCAGTGGCCTTGCCAGTCTAACCTGGCAATTAATTCCTTCTCTATTGCAAATCTGGCAATCTAAGCTTGAATATGTGAGCAAAATATGTGGGCCAGGTGTCCCACAGGAAGAATTCTTTGCACTGCCTTAGACTAGTTGCCAACTAAATGTTGAAGATGGAAAAAACCTTATCACCTGTTCATGGGCTGATCATATTGTACCATCTGATCCTGGGATGCATCAAGAGAAGGGTGGCCAGCAGGTCAAGGGAAGTGATTCTGCCCCTCTGCACCACTCTGGTCTGACCCTACTTGGAGTCCTGTGTTCATCTCTGGAGCCCTCAGCACAGGAAAGACCTGGACCTGTTGGAGCGGATCCAGAGGAGGCCACAAAAATGATCAGAGGGCTCGAACACCTCTCCTGTGAGGGAAGGCTGAAAGAGTTGGGGCTGTTCAGCCTGGAGAAGGCTGCAGGGAGACCTTATAACAGCCTTCCAGTACCTGAAGGGGCCTACAAGAAAGCTGGAGAGACACTCTTTATGAGGGACTGTAGTGATAGCATGAGGGGTAGCAGTTTTAAACTGAAAGAGGGTAGATTTAGATCAGTTATAAGCAAGAAATTATTTACAGTGAGGGTGGTGAGGCACTGGAACAGGTTGCGCAGAGAAGTTGTGGATGCCCCTCCCTGGAAGTGTTCAAGGCCAGTTTGGATGGGGCTTTGAGCAACCTGGTGTGGTGGAAGGTGTCCCTGCCTATGGGATGGTGTTTGGAACTAGCTGATCTTTAAGGTCCCTTCCACCCCAAACCATTCTATGATCATGACACTTACAAAAAAACTTGGGAAAATACATCTTCTCTAACCTTACTAGCCAATGAAATGAAGCCTTAAAGGCTGAGACTTCATGAACTTACATTTGCCAGGAGGAGCAGCTCCTCCATGAAGGAAGGGTTACAGTGTGATCTAGTGAACCCAAGCTCAAATATGACTGTGCACTCATGAGCTGCGAAACTTCTCACAAAACATTGATGAAAGCACATTTAAGAAAGTTTTATGTAATAATAAAAACTCCAAGAATTGGTGACTTCATGTCTTCTCTTTCTATTCAAATTTAAATTAAGCTAACTGTCTTTTATGTCCTGGTTAAATTAAAATCTTACTCAGCATCCTACTATTAGATCTGAGTATGTTTTTTTCAGCCAGAATGAACACCCCAACCTTTCAACAATAGATGTGAAAGGAACTATATGCAGGATTCAGATTATCCCTTACCTTTCTCTTTCATGATCTATATATACTGAATATGATATCATAATGATTGTTTTCTAGTTTCTCTATAATTTTTATGTTGTTCTTTTTTTTCCCCCAGCTCTTCAACATTTCCCCATTCCACTTTAAGTTTGGGTACCAGAACTACAAATGGCACAGCCTCCTAATTTTGATTGTAGCAATGCTGTGTCAAGAATTTTCTGTTTCTATTGCACATTTTCCTCTCTAAATAATCATGAATCAATTAGTTCTTTATATCACCACATTGGGATAACGCTGATGACAGTACAAGGCCTTCTCTAAAGCATGGTTTCCAAACCAGACTCTCATTCTCTGTAGACATGAACAGTGCACCTCAAGTACGTTGACTTACTTTGGTACTGATCAAATATATCTTAATGAACTGCTTCTTTCTGGAGCTATTCCATTTTTTGGAGGTGAGAAAGACAATTCAGAGGAGATTTTTTTTTCCTTTTTTTCATTAAAAGACTAATTTTGTTTAATCCCGATGCAGATAGGAACAATCCAAAAATCCTGTTTCATTTGAAAACAGTTTCCCAACTAATTATAAATCAGATTCACTCAGTTCTTCTGCCTAGAAATTGAACTATTCTAAAATACTAAGTATTTTTGAAAATTTTGGCCGATGACTATATCTTTCATCTGAGGTTGTGCACCAAAGTCCTTAGGTCAGGTGAAAAAAAGATTATATATAAAACCTTGCAGAATATCCAAAGGAATGACAGAAACCAGAACAAAAGTTCAGTGGGCCCATTTTTTCTCCATTAGACCCTCATGGCTCTCACTTAGTTTTGAGTGCGAATCCCACCAAATGGCCCCACTGTCTGCCAGCTGCTCACCTCTGGTGTCTCACCTTTCCTAACACCTATTCATGGAAGAATGTTCTCAAGTAGGGATGGAGGGAGGGAAAGAACAAGGCCTAGGTTTTCTCCCTCTTAAATCTCGAGTTCAAATCATGATTATATCTGTCCATTTCAAACTGCGTTCTCCAGTCTTTGGAGAAGCAGTTGCTGCTTTTAATAACAGGGGAATTGGTGGTAATCAAACTTGATTTTTCTGTTTTACATTCTTCCTCTTTTGTTGCTAATGCCTCTTTGGACCACACAACATAACTCAGCTATCTTTGTGTTTATGCACTCAGAATCCTGCAAACATTGTCCCTATTAGTCATCGCTTGGACCAACTACAACAGGCATACTGAGGTTTTCAGAGTATTTTTTTAACTTGCAGTCAGTTTCTTTAGACTTTCAGGCATGAGACCAAAGGCAGTATGATTTCAAACACTAGAGCAGGGTAATAATTAGCCTGATATATGCTTCTTAATTAGGATAATTGAAATTGGCAAGAAAACTTAGGTTCTCATGACACAGGGGTTAATGTTAAATATAAATTATGGTGATGCTATCCCGTTAGTTGGACTTCCAAAGCCATCACTGTGGAGGGCATATGTAGCAGAGCTATAATTTTTCCTATGGTCTAACTCTATGGAGGAGTTCTAGGACCTCACTAACCTGCAAGAGCCTGGGTGGAAAAAAATCACCATTTGGGTGGCCTGCTGAGTGGAATTTCTCTGTTCTGGGTAGTCATGGTGTTTTTAGACTCGCAATGTAAATGAACACAAAAGTCCATCACACCCTAGGTGGGAGCAAGGCACAGAAGATGGGACTAGGATGAAACTGAAGGCACATTACTCCTCCAGAATTCACAAATTTCCAATTTAGTACATTGCCTGCTTCTAACCCTGAATGCAGATGGTGTCAGAAATAGTTGTGCCTAAATTAGAACTAACACAAGATGTACAAGATGAGTTAAGGCTCCTGCAGTCATCCTCCATCCAGGCTTGCGGACAGACAGAACTAAATGCATGTGGTTCTATTTCTGCCTCTTCCCTTCGCTAGCTGAAACCCACATTTGAATCACTGTGTGCTTGAGATGTTCTGCTAATAATATATCGTCGTTCACAGTGCCATTTATGCACTTACTTAATTCATTCAAATATCTGTGTTCCTTAAGGGATTATGCTAACAATAGTGGCTTTTGATAGCTCATTTAAAAGTTGAGAGAAATGAGCTCCTCCTAAATGTGATCTGCTCATATATTTCCAGGCGGGCAGGCAGATATGGTAAGCATTTTGAAGAGAACTGAGGACTGACACAAGGCTTCTGGAAGCCAAGTGGCTAATTTGCAAGTTGCCAGTGAAATTTGGATCGGACCCTTAATGAGAGTGGCATGTGCTGTGGTGGTTTCTAACAGTACCAAAAGACATAGACATGCTCCTGGAAGGATCAAACAATGAGGCACTGGAACTAGTGTTTCATGCAGAATGGAAACAAGACAATATGAGATTATACAGATAGCAAGAAGATAGTTTTCCCCAAATAAATGATAAAATCTGTATATGGAAATGTCTGACTTGACTTCAGTTATCTTGAAAGGCACAGAGCTTTCTGATGTTGTGAAAGGGCAAAATACCTCTGGGTTTTTTTTAATAGTTTTTACTTGCTGTTGAAACTAAGAGTACATTGCTATAAATAGGTTCAATTCCCCCCTTCATCTCCTACGCATTTTGCATTTTCCAGGAACAGTGGCTTCCCTTAATTTATGAAAGTCAAAGCTTCACAGACAACCTCTTTACTTGGAGAGGACAATTTGGCTCTCTTGGTATAATGCATATCTCCATGGGACAAAAATCAATGAAAGATTTCAACTGAGAAGCATCATTTGTCTGTTAAGAACTTTTCCTTTGAACTTACTCCAGAGTAAACCAAGCAGTATGGTAGATTTTTTTTTTTGTTGTTATTGTACTGTTTTTCAAAAGCTGTGAATTTTCAGAATAATTGTATGTGGTGCAGTTGTCATTGCAGCAAACCAAAAGATCTGTGGGGAAAAAAAAAAGCAAGCCAACTTACTTAAAATTAGGTTCCTATGACTGTGTGGGGTCTTTGAAGTGATTTTAAAAAGGCAACATGACTGTGTTTCTATGACTGTATATAGGCATTGGCTCTGATTCACACATCCTAAATTCCACTCAATTCTCTGTGCCTGGTGTTTCCTATTGGCAGGGCACCTCCTGCGGCCCAGAGCCAGTCAACAGAAAATGCTCGGGAGAAGGACTTCGATGTATTTAAGATGCCTGAAACTGGAATCTAATTTTCTTTAAATTCTTGGCCCAGATCACCTGCCTTTCAGTCTCAGGTCTTAACCAGAAAACCATTAGATACTGTCCCTCCCACTCCTGCCTCCTATCCCCTCTTCCTCTTTAAGCAGACTGTTTTCTTGCTTTAGTGGAAGGGCAGCAAGCTGGAGGGCAGTGATTAATATAACAGCACATATAAATGGTGGTCGAGAACATAACAATAGCTTTGCTGCTGCTATCATGAGGCTGAGCCAATTAAATGCCATTTTCTAGTACAAACCTTTGCCAGTATTATATTTGCTTTATTAAAGTTTCCAATGAGCATTTAATGTTGTTACAACAGGATATTACTTTTTCTTCAGAAAAAATGTAAATGTTCTGCTGAAAATGAGTAAAAACATGCTATAAGGTTATATGTTAAACAATTTCTGCATACTTCCAAGCACTATAAGTTAATCTTATCTTAGCATAGTAGGGGCACAGGTTTGCTATGGAGCAGGATATGAAATGTTTATATAAACCACAGTTAAAAGAATTTCTAGGCTCAGTTCAAGAGTTTACACTTTCAAAGTCATTCCAGTAGTGCATTCATCATGATCCACACAATTGCTTTGTCTCAGTCCTTCAATTCTTCCGCCCCTCTGGAACTCTGTATTTAAAAGACCATCAGAGGATTCCTAAACAGACAAGGTCAACTAGGTGTTGTAATCACTTTGCTTCACTTAGAAAGCAAACTGTAATCAGAGGAGTTTTAGCTCTGAAGTGTTGCAAACTACAGACTTGTAAGAGTATTAATAAGAAGCGAACTAGTGAAGCTGTCTGTAATGTCTATTATCAGTGAAACAAATGGAGATATCTCAGGAGTTATGTCATGATCCAAACAGGAGTAACAAAGATGGCACCTTGATCCAAAGACATCTTTAAGCCTATCTTGGTAATGACCTCCCACAGGCTGTGCACTTCCAACATCTAGCATTGGCATTTAAGTTGATAGATGTTGATGCTTTCATTGTGCCTAAATATTTTTTTCTAATGGTGTTCAGAACCCACAGCCTGGCTGCTGCGCAAAGAGCTTGGACACCCTGGCCTGGGTGCTTGGAAGGGGAGGCTGGGAGAACAGGAGTGATGCCTGTACTCTTGCAGCATTTACGTTAATGTATTTGGTTTATATGGCAAGCTTTTGGTTGTCAATGGGCTGCAGGGGTGGCTTCTGTGAGAAGATGCCAGAAGCTGCCCCTATGCCCAATGGAGCCAATTCCAGCCAGCTCCAAGACAGACCCACTGCTGGCCAGACTGAGCCAATCAGCGATGCTGGTAGTGCCTCTGTGATCACATATTTAAGAAAGGCTAAAAACTGCTGCGCAAGAGCATCTGGGAGAGACGAGTGAGAATATATGAGAGAAACAGCCCTGCATTCACCAAGGCCAGTGAAGGAGGAGTGAAGGAGGTGGGCAAACAGGTAATGGCCCGGCAGCTCATGCAGGAAGCCCTGCCATAGCTTAGCCGGCTCTACCAGGGAGCAATGGCATCCACTCAGCAGAAGGCCGTGTCCTCTCTAAACTCTGCACCCTCCAGGCCGACGCAGCTTCCCAGGCACAGCTCCGGCAGGAACATGCTGTTGCCCCGGTGCCAGGCTGCAGGGAGTGCCCTGCTCTTACGGCAGTACCGGACGGCTGCAGTGAACACCGCCGTGAGAGCTGCGCCCCGGGAGAAGAACTCCTCCGCTTAGTGACAGAGCTCTGGGAGGGGGTGAGCAGGGTGAGGAGTATCAGGGAGGCTGAGAAGGGGATTGACTACCGGAACAGTACCCTCCCATCCCTGGGACAGGCCTGTCAGGCAGAGAAGACACATGGTATGGAGGATTCCCTATCCTCTCTCTGCCCGACAGAACGCAGAGACTTATGGCATAGTGGTCGATGGTGACAAGTTCCTGTCCACAGCAGGCACATCTCCTCTGTGAGTATCTCACCTTCCCAGATGTCCTCGTACAATAGATACGAGGCTCTGCATGTGGAACCAAACAATGACGAGGACAAGTTCATCCAGCTTGGAAGTATGACCAAGGTTAAGTAGACCAACGCCCTGCGTCAAAACCACTTCCATAAAGAAAAAAGATAAGCCATTGTCATAGAAGACTCTGTTCTGAGGGGAACAGAAGGCCCAGTATGCTGACTGGCCCCATTTGTTAGGGAAATCTGCTGCCACCCTGGGAGCTGAGTTAAGGATGTGATGAGAAAACCTCCTACACTGGTATGGCACTCGGATTATCTATTATTCCTTTTTCACGTAGGTGGCAATAAAGCTGAAATAAGAAGTCCAACTGCAGTCAAAACAGAGTTCAGGGCCTTGGGATGACTGATGAAGGGATCAGGAGCACAAGTGTTTTTTTTCTCTATCCTTCCAGTTGCAGAGAATTATGTTGGAAGAATCAAGAAGACTCAGCAGATCAATACCTGTCTCCGAGCCTGGTGTCACCAGGAGAATTTGGGGTATTTTGATCACAAGTTGGCTTACATGACAGCAGGCCTGCTGGTGACAGATGGGGTACACCTGTCTCAAAGGCCAAAAAAATCTTTGTGCAGGAGTTATCAGGGCTTATTGAAAGAGCTTTGAACTATATTTGAAGGGGGAAAGGCATAAAACCAGGCTCACGACTGATAATCCGTGGGGTGGCATGCCAACGTTGGAGAGATGATGTGCTAGCGAGGTCCTTGAGTCTGCTCCATGATGTGCTGAGTGCACTGGAGCACATTTGAAATGTCTTTGACACTGTTTCCCACAGCATTCTCCTGGAAATATCGGCTGCTTATGGCTTGGATGGGTGTAGTCTTCACTGGGTAAAAACTGGCTGGATTGCCAGGCCCAAAGAGTTGTGGTGAATGGAGTGGAATCCAGTTCGCGGCCGATCGCAGGTGATGTTCTCCAGGTCTCAGTATTGGAGCCAATTCTGTTTAATATCTTCATTAAAGATCTGGGTGAGGGGACCAAGTGCGCCCTCAGTAAGTCTGCAGGTGACACCAAGTTGGGTGGGAGTGTTGATCTGCTCAAGGGTAGGGAAGCTCTGCAGAGAGATCTGGACAGGCTGGACTGATGGGCCGAGGTCAACTGTATGAGGTTCAACAAGGCCAAGTGCCAGGTCCTGCACTTAGGTCACAACAACCCCTTGCAGTGCTACAGGCTTGGGGAAGAGTGGCTGGAAAGCTGCCTGTTGGAAAAGGACCTAAGTGTGTTGGTCGACAGCTGGGTGAAGATGAGCCAGCAGTGTGCCCAGATGGCCAAGCAGGCCAAAGGCATCCTGGTTTGTATCAGGAATGGTGTGGCCAGCGGGAGTAGGCAAGCAATCGTTTCCCTGTACTCAGCCCTGGTAAGGCTGCACGTTGAATACTGCATTCAGTTTTGGACCCCTCACTGCCAGGAAGACATTGAGGTGCTGGAGCATGTCCAAAGAAGAGCAATAAAGCTGGTGAAGGGTCTAGAGAGCAAGTTTTATGAGGAGCAGCTGAGGGAACCGGGATTGTTTAGCCTGGAGAAAAGGAGGCTCAGGGGAGACCTTATCACTCTATCAGTCTCTACAACTACCTAAAAGGAGGTTGTAGCCAGGTGGGTTTCAGTCTCTTTTCCCAAGTAACAAGAGATAGGATGAGAAAAAAAGGCCTCAAGTTGAACCAGAGGAGGTTTAGAGTGGATGTTAGGAAAAATTTCTTCACCAAAATGGTTATCAAGCATTGGAACAGGCTGCCCACAGAAGTGGTGGAGTCATTATCCCTGCAGGTATTTAAAAGACCTGTAGATGTAGTGCTTAGGGACATGAATTAGTGGGAGACTTGACAGTAAAAGGTTTACAGTTGAAGATGACAATCCTCAGGGTCTTTTCCTGAAGGATTCTAGGGCTCTGTGAAGACCATAATGACACATGTGGTCCCCATGCAGCCCAAGGAGAACCCCACACCAGAGCAGGTGGACATGCCCTGAAGGAAGCTGTGCCTCCATGAAGAGCTTGTGTTGGAGAAGGCTCCTGGCAGGAGCTGTGGCCCGTGGAGAGAAGCCCATGCTGGAGCAAGAGGATGTGTGGCCCTGCAGGGGACCTACACTGGAACAATCTGTTCCTGAAGAATTGCACCCTGTGGAAGGGACCCATGCTGGAGCAGTTTGTGAAGAACTGCAGCCCGTGGGAAAGACCCACGCTGGAGAAGTTTGTGAAGGACTGTCTGCCATGGGTGGGACCCCATGCCGGAGCAGGGATAGAGTGTGAGTAGGAAGCAGCAGCAGAGACAATGTGTTATGAACTGACCCCAACCCCAATTCCCCATCCCCTGCACCACTCAAAAGAGTAAGCAGAGAAGGCAGGAGTGAAGTTGGAGCTGGGACGAAGGGAGAGGTGAAGGGAAGGCGGTTTTAGCTTTGTTCTTATTTCTCACTACTCTACTCCGCATTTGATTGGTAATAAATTAAATTAATTTCCCTGACTCAAGTCTGTTTTGCCTGTGATGGTAATTGGTGAGTTATCTCCCTGTCCTTAGCTTGGCCCACAAGCCTTTGCTGCATTTCCTGCCCACCACGTGAGGGAGTGATAGAGCAGCTTGGTGGGCACCTGGCAGCCAGCCAAAGTCAACCCATCACACACTCCAGGAAATTCTCTCCTCTGGATTTCCTGTGCTGTTGAAACAATGTTGGAGAGTATTCCCTGCAGTGGCTTGTTCTTTGGTTGTGACTCAAGCCCAAGCCCATGGTCCTGTTCGAGCATGCACGCCGTGCGTACACGCCCACAGGAGCCCTGAGCACAATGCACCGGGACAGTGCCGGGGACTGCTAAAGAGCAGTGAGGTCACGGGCAGTCACAGGTGCTTCATGGTGACATCGCAGGGGTCTCTGGGGCTGCCCCCAACCTCTGCCCAGCGAGGATGGCAAATGCCTCAAGGGGAGGAAGCCCCTGCTGCAGAGGCATTGGCCATCTTCATGTGGCCTTGCCTTGTGCTGGGGCTGGGGTTTTAACTCGGGCTTGTGAAGTCCTGTGATGAGAGGCCGGTGCTCCCTGAGCACAAGTGCCTGGCCATGGGCAGCTCAGCAACGCAGGCGGGGAACCCTGGTCACCTCCGTGGAGCAAACAGAGCACCCTGACTTGGCTCCTCTGAGGGCTGTCAGGGGAGAAGGGCTCACCCTGTGTCACCAGTGGGAAAGCCCCAGAGATGACAGAGGGGTTGAGGTTGTCAGGGACCTCTGGAGATCAGCTGGTCCAAGCCCCTTGCTTGAGCAGGGTCACCTAGAGCTGCTTGCCCAGGACCACGCCTAGAGTTTCTGAAGATGTCCAAACGTGGTGACTCCACGGCTTCTCTTGGTAACCTGTGTCTATGCTCAGTCACCTTCACAGTGTTTCCTGATGTTCAAATGGAACCTCCTGTGTTTCAATTTGTGCCCATTTCATTTTGACCTGCAAGTGGATACCACTGGAAAGAGTCTGGCTCTGTCATTTTTGCACCTCTCCCTTCAGCTGTTTGTATACCACCATGTGATCCGCCCTGAGCCCCTGGGCTTTCATTCCTGCAGGCTGAGCAGTCCCAGCTCTCAGCCTTTACTCCTATGCGAGATGCTCCAGTCCCTTAATCAGCTTTGTGGCGCTTTGGTGGACTTGATCTCCAGTAGCTCCAACTCTCTTTTGTACTGGGGAGCCTAGCACTGCACCTAGCACTCTGGAGGTGGTCACACCAGTGCCGAGTAAAGGGGAAGGATGACCTCTTTTGACCTGCTGGCAACAGTCCTCCTAATGCAGCCCAGTATACCACTGGCCTTCTTTGCTACAAGGGCACAGTGCTGGCCCACAGTGCCCACTTTCCAGTTGGCAGAAAGAACAGAAGTCATGGAAGACATGAATCCGTGAAGTGTCAAGCTGCTTTAATCCCCACAAAATATATTTGTTGTTCTGCTCATGCCACTGTAAGACGATATTACTTTTAAGACTGCCTGAAATATCCAGGGATTAGAGTTAACACACACAGGGATGATTTCAGTGCGTGTGTGCACTTTCCAGGTGCTGTTTGATCTGCATTATCTCTAGTATCAGGATTCCTCTAACAGATAAACCAGCAAGATGCAATTCTGAAAATAACTTTAAATCTTCTTAAATTAAATCAGAGGAGCAATATGTTTTGAATTTTTAGACTTCTTGTTTAGTCACAGCGTTCGCAAATACAAACTCTTTTCCTTGCTGGTGCAAAATAAAAGCTTAGGGATCATAATTATCTGAAGTGGTGCTTGACTGAAGGTTTACTAAGGTTAAAAATATGTGTAAACAATTTAGGAGTCTAAAATAGAGTCTCAGAAGAGCTTGAGGTACCAAGGACTGGATTTCCAAAGGTAGTTCAAGTTGGGGCCTAGAAGTACTAGAGAAGCGAATAGCAGTCTTTGGCTACTAATTGTAATTAAAATCCATGCCTGCTGTAAACCAAGTCTTCCTGGCTTTCAGTATGCCTTGGGTCTGCTAGGCAAGCTCTAACAGGCAAATCCAGGTATGCAAGGGTGTAGCTTCATGCTCCTCTGCTCAAACTCATCTTCTCTGGTAGCTACAGGGGAAAGGGAGATTTATACAATTTGTGTTTACTTAGCCTGACAGTTTAGGTGGGTTTTTTACAACTACAAGAGTCTGTGAATTGTGGCAGTGGGACACAGGTAGACACACACTTCTTCTGACTCTGCTGCAGAGGGAGTAATTTGCAGTACAGTAGTGTAGCAGAGAGGGTAGTGGTGGAGGTGGTCCTGATTCAAATCCCAGCTGGTCTTTGTTTTAGTGTCCTCCAGTTCCTGAGACAGCTACATTCATTAGTCAGTAGTTTCCATGGGAGTGAGGTGAGTACACAAGAGCTGGTGTACTCACTTCGATGTAATCTGGCAAATTTTACCCATAAACTTCTCTGCATCTTCTGGCATAGGCTCAATTGCATCTCTGTGACCATTATCCCTGGTGACAGCCATCTCCCTGGGAAAAAAAGACCATACAAAGGTAAAAGTGGAAGAAAATTAAAGCGGAGTGATTAAAATAACACTATAGTGAGCCAGAGATTTCAACATGGTGGGTCCACCTGCACAGAGATTTTTGCAGGACTCTAGCCAAACTCCTAAATGTGCAAAACCAAGTTTTCCTTGCTTTTGAGTCTGCAATTGATTATGGAAACAAAAATGGTACCCAGAAAGCTGGAGGCAAATTTTAAGGGCCATAATCAAAACCAAAAGATGAACTGAGAAACATTTTAATTTGCCAAAATTTGTGCGCAGAGGTTCTGTGCTTCCTCTGCAAGATGTGATAACATTTTCCCTCCTAGCAGAGGATATTGCAAACATTGGTGTGAGTACAATCAGAAGATTAAGCAAAAGGCAGGCTTAAACACAAAAGCCTGGTCAGTCAGGGCGTGAAGTAAGTGTTTTTAATATTTTCTTTTTATAGGTGACCTCATAATTACAAACAGCTTCTCTTCCAAAGTTTTTAGTTCATGTTTGACCTACTGTCTTGCACAGGATTTTTTTTTCGCTTTTCGTCCAAAATGTAAACTAAATGTTTCTCTTACTTGCATTTTTTTAGAATCATATAATTAAGCAAAAGTGTGGTGACTTGCTATTAAAAATTGTTTAAAGATTTGCAGTGGCAGAAAGATTTAAAAAAAACCCGTAAATCAGGGGAGCTTGCATTGGTTGAAAGGAGACAGAGTATCTAATTTTGAAAATCTTACCAGATGCATATTTATATTTTTGATAAAAGTTTTGACATATTGACCCTTAATTTGCAAATTTAGTTCATGATCTCAGGTAAACAGAACCTATCTAGTCCAAATTCTAATGATTTTTCCATTAAGGAGAAGCCCATCTGATAAAGTTTATCCATTTTTTATTACGTCCCTGTGTTGAAACACCTTACAAACAGATTGTGGAATAAATGAAATCTTGGTTTAATGTATTTTTGAAATTCTGGATAAAACAAAATCTTAAGATGACATTTTCTATATCCTAAGAGTAAAAAAAGTCTGAAAGACTATAATAATAAAAGTTACTTTTGTAAAAGTCACATTTGTTTTGAGCTGTCTGGTGTTCCACAATTACACTCATTTAATCATCCTAAATAATTTATTTTTTTCATTGAAATAGAAAGACACAGAAAATGGTAGGACTACTTTGTGGAATTTCAGTGTACACTAACGATAGGCACTAGAACAACATAACCAGAAAAAGACTGAAAGCACCGATTCTTGGTTATCATAGCTCATCAGATTTCTTTTTAGTGATTTTAGATATTCATTGTATTAATTTAACAGTATTTAATTCAGTTTTACAGGAAAATGTTGCTTTTCTGGGTGTTCTTTAAGTCATAAAAAGTATTTTAGTATGAGCTTGGTATTTTCATTAAATTCGGTTTTCTTTTTTCTGATATAGGAAGGAATACACTCACTAATTGTTTTGTGGTTGTTTTCCCTTTCAGTACTTTCAAATTAATGAGTTCAATTCTGATCTCATCTTTGGATGCCCTGCCCCACCAAAATCACTGAGGTTAACTCTGTGTAAATGAAAGCATTTCTTTGGACTACATGGATATCTTGAATTAAATACAGTAAGACGAGTTCTGTGTTGGTTTGTAGCCTGCATAATGAAGTCACCTTCCATGGGGATTTCTCCAGTTGTAAATTAGCATACAATCTGGCCTGATTTCTTTTAATAAGATGCATAGGATAAATGTTGCCTTATCACAGACATAATTCAAAATTCTTACTTAACCTAAAGAGGAAGATTTGCTTATATAAGCAATTTATTGCCAAATATCTACATTCCTAAAATATGCCTTTACTTCAATGAATATGCTGAAATATGAGCACTTAATAGTTTCCGTGTGTTGACTGTGTAGAATAATTTTAAGTGACTTGTTACTTTTTCCTGACATAGAGGTTCTAATGGGCATTCTTACTCACCCTAAAGAGATTATATAATCACACAAATATCCTATATATTTCTTCCAAATATTTGTATGCAGTTTGTGCTGTTCTCAATGTTTTTTCTTCACTCTATGTAGTGATAAATTGAAAAATATCTTAAATTTCATATTTGACTTTGCAGGCTAGGCGTGAAAGCACCCATACTATAACTGAATATACTGCATCTAAAAGTCTGAAAATATGTCATTTTTCTATATTGTCCAGTTTTCAGATTATTCTTTTATTGCCAACTTTTATTTTTCTTCCAGGTTTTCCCTGATTGAATGACCAGAGTCTTTCAGTTTGTAAATTTGCTGCTTCTTGGCATAATATAAGTATCGTCGTATTGCAGACAATTTACTGTTGTTCTAGAGTGTTGGCTAAAGGTCAGCAACTGGATTCAGCGTGTATTACATCTATGTCATAGTCCACATTAGGGCTGATGTTAAAAAAAATATTATACTACAGTGTCTGTTATCTCATCTAGCATTAAATGTACTAATTTTAATCTAGTAATGGATTTGTACTCCAGTTTACTGCAATCAGTGGAAATCAGTTAATGCAAAGCAATGTCCAGCATGTTTTAGCACAGCTGAATTTGGTCATCTAAGCATACTTTGCATGTCACTTTCAGTAATACAGCCATTCGTAAATTAGGGTGGTTTTTTTTTTTTTTTTTTTTTTTATGTATCCCTTAAAATAAAGCATTCTTACAATAGTTCTGTATGGCTATGGGAAGTGATCCCTTGGCCTGACTCTTGTGTGTCAAGACTGACAGGCAAGGGACTCGGTTGTACAGAGCCCCTTACACAGTTCCCAGTGCCTCTCGATCCTGTGAGTGTTGGCTCCTGCCTCTATGTCTCCCGCAAAATTTTCCTGCCCAAGCAGGAAGCCTCAAAGCAGTACGTACCCTGGTGCCTATGTGTAGATAACAGACCCAAAGCCCAGGCCAGTTAGTGTGCAATCAAATGTGTGGTTATGGTATCCTTGGACCACTTTCTTCATGGTCCATATTTACACTTGTCACAGATGACCATGATGGATTCCTGAATCCTTTTCTATGTGCTGTATTCTTTCCACAGACTTGACAAAGGGCACACTAGTTCTTCAGATTTCCAGTATTACCACACAATCAGTATTAGCATAGAATCACAGAACTGTTTGGGTTGGAAGGAACCATTGCAGATCATCTAGTCCAACTCCCATGCCACAGGCAGGGACATCTTTCACTAGATCAGGTTGCTCAAAACCCCATCCAACCTGACTTTGAACACTTCCAGTGACGGAGCATTCACAGCTCCTCTGGGCAAACTGTTCACACAACCACAGATGCCTCTGAAGTAACGAATTCTTTTGCACTGTTGGCTGAGGAAGGAGGAGCATCCTACCTTCAAGTGCTTGGCTGACTAATGGTCTTGGGAATCCTCAGACTGACGGTGGGTCCAGTTATGTGAGCTGGTACAGGCAGGATGCAGGAACAACCACAAAACCCCAGAAGAAAGGCAAAGAGTAAATTTATTTTTGTTACCTTGACAATTGGGTGATCCCTCAAGCAACACCCGGGCAGAAGCACACAAGTAGGGACACAGGCACTGTGGAGCTTGGTCCATGCTAGAGGATCACCAAACCTGCTGTTTTTGCTCGTGTTTCAGGCATTCGCTCAGGTGTAGTTTGCCACTGTGCTTCGATCTTTCACACAGCAGGGCAGGAATCTCAAGTATGTTCAATAAGGTACCTTTGAGTCTATCACAGGCCTATGTTACCAAAACATAGAAGTTCTGCTTGTCTAATGCACAAGGCTAAACAACAATTAGTATGATACATATGTTTTTCTACACCTCAGCTGCAGGTCTCTTGAGCATGTTTATGATCTTCCTCGCCCATCTTCCGTTATTTTCCCACACCAGTCTGCTGTGGGGCTCAAAGGGGTGGGATAACAGCAGATCTGACCAGAGTGTGTTAAAACAAATTTGTTATAATTTGTTACACACATTTATTATATTAGTGAAATAGTCGCTGGTCACCATGTTGTCCTGTTTGGTCACATGGTTGTGTTATGTAAATCCTTACTTGCTGTATGTATTCCCTATGGTGTGGTGGGGATGAGAATCGGAAGAAAAAGGCAAAACTCATGGGTTGGAATGAAGACAGTTCAACAGAACAGCAGAGGGAGAAGAAAATTACAACAATAATGCTGATAAAATAAGACACAATGTGCCATTTTCTCACTGCCTGACACTCAGCGGACTCCCGAGTAGCAAATTATCCTCCCCTGGTGAACTCCTCCACTTAAATATCGAGTATGGTATCACACGGTATGAAATATCCCATATGTTTCGCTAGTTTGGGTCAGGACTCCTGGCTTCTTGTGAAAATTAACCTATCCCAGCTGAACCCAGGACATGTGCAGAGCCTAAAGCTGCTTAGCCAACAGATCCTGTGAGGGGGGTGTCCCAAGTGATAGCCACTTATACACTGGGGCCATTGTGGGTTTTAAAAACTGCATTTTTTCATGTGAAGTCCAGAGTTCTGCCAAACAAAAGTCAGTCTTAAGGTCTGCTTTAAACTACTGAACACCTTAGGAAAAGGTGTGCAAATGCATGGTGGTGGTGTTGCAGATGCAGTGGATGTCGCTTGCTGCATCTTGCCTCTCCTCTGCCATGGACTCACCTGCAGAGGGGTCTCAGTCTCATGCCTAACTGCGCCTATGTGCAAGAGGGCTCTAGTAAACTTGAATCATCTCCAAACCTTACTGTTACTAAAGAAGCTATTTCAAAATGCTATTTTTTCTCTTCTACACTCTGTCTCACCTTGGTCCTGTAGAAATATAAGGACATTATATACAAGGAGACCCTTCTCCTGGAGAAAAAGTAAGTACCTGCATAAGGTGTGCACAGGTTGAGGATCTGTTACTTCAGCTGGCCAAACTGCAGGAAACAGTTGAAAGACTGCACAGTAATACAGGAGAAGAGATGGAGACAGATAAGTGATTTCAGAACCATGCTCCTGTAGTGGACACCACTGAGAATGAGGCACCTTGGACCCTGGTGACCCACAAAAGCAGGACTCTGCTTCAGCCTCCACCCTCCAGCATCACAACTTAAAACAGATATGAAGCTTTAACAGCTGTAGACACCCATGAGTAAGGTCTGCTACGAGAAACTAAACCAGAGCACACAGTGGATACCACAAAAAGAATTGATGAGTGCTCGTGGTGGGTGACTTTCTGTAAAGGGCACTGAGGCACTCATCTGCCGACCTGACAGGGAGGCACATGAGTTATGCTGCCTTCCAGGAGCTAAGGTCCAAGATGTCTCCAAGAGGGTGCCACAACTTACCAAGAGCACTGGCTACCATCCACTGTTACTGTTTCATGTGGGCACAAATGACACCAATGGCCAGCTCCTGGGCAGAATCAAGGAAGACGACAAAGCCCTGGGGGTGCAAGTGAAAAATACTGGTGCCCAGGTTATCTTTTCCTCCATTTAACCAGCTGGAGGAAAAGGCGCAGCCAGAAACAGACATATAATGCATTTCAACTCCTGGCTTCATGGCTGGTGCCATTGCAAGGGTTTTGGCTTTTATGAGAACAGGACATTCTTCAACGACTATAACCTGTCACGGAGGGATAGGATCCCCCTGTCCAGAAAAGGCAAGGAAATCCTTGGCAGCAGGCTGGCCAGCTTGGTGTGATGGGCTTTAAACTGAAGGACTCGGGAGATGGGGTCCAAAGTCACAATGCTCAAGCCATCTCACACAACTGGGAAATAAGCCTGGCCAACCAGAGCAGTGACAGATGTTCCTTCCCTGCCTCCCAAGTTGAGAACCAGAAGGCTAACCACCTTAAGGGTGTGTATGGCCACAGTTGCTCCTCTTGCACCACTCCAGGGACACCTGCATGCTCAATGCAACCTCTCTGAAATGCCTCTGCACGACTGCACACAGCATAGGGAATAAACAGGAAGAACTAGAGATATGTGTGCAGTCGTAAGGCCGTGATCTCATTGCAATTACAGAGACATGGTGGGACAGCTCACATGACTGGAATGCTGTCATAGATGGCTACATACTTTTTACAGACAGGCCAACAAAGTGAGGTGGTGGAGTTGCTCTTTATGTGAGGGAGCAACTGGAATGTATTGACCTCTGCCTGTGGGTGGATGAAGAATGACTCAAGAGCTTATGGGTAAGAATTAAGGGACAGGCGTGTATGGGTGACACTGTTGTGGGTGTTTACTACAGGCCACCTAATCAGGAAGAGGAAGTCGATGAGGCCTTCTACAGGCAGCTGAAAGTAGCCTCACGATCACAGGTCCTGGTTTTCATGGTAGACTTCAACCACCCTGGCATCTGCTGGAAAGACAACACAGCAAGGCACGCACAGTCCAGGAGGTTCCTGCAGAGCATTGATAGTAACTTTGTAACACAGGTGGTGGAGAAGCCAATGAGGAGAGGTGTGCTGCTGGACCTTGTACCGACAAAAAAAGAAGAACTTGTTGAGGATGTGAAGGTTGGGGCAGCCTTGGCTGTAATGACCATGAGATGGTGAAGTTCAGGATCCTGTATGGAGGAAACAGGGCAGTAAATCTGATCACAACCTTGGACTTCAGAAGAGCTAACTTTGGCCCCTTCAAGGACCTCCTTGGAGGAATCCCATGGGTTAGGGCTCTAGAAGGTAGGGTGGTCCAAGAGAGCTGGTTATCATTCAAGCATCACTTCCTCCATGCTGAAGATCAGTGCATCCCCATGAATAAGAAATCAAGCAAAGGAGGCAGGAGACCTGCATGAATGAGCAAGGGGCTTCTCGCGAAACTCAAATGGAAGAAGTTCTACGGAACATTGAAAGAGGGACAGGCCACCTGGAAGGAATACAGGAACGTTGTCAGAGTCTAAGGTCTACCTGGAATTAAATCTGGCAAGGGAGGTCAAAAACAACAAGAATGGCTTCTTCAAGTACACCTGTAGCAAACAAAATACTAGGGAAAATGTGGGGACACTGCTGAACGAGGTGGGTGCCCTGGTGACAGAGGATACAGAGAAGGCGGAGCTACTGAATGTCTTCTTTGCTTCAGTCTTCACTGCTAAGGTTGGTCCTCAGGCATCCCAGTCCCTGGGGATAAGAGAGAAAGCCTGAAGAAAGGAAGACCTTTCCTTGGTTGAGGAGGATCAAGTTAGAGATCATTTAAGCAAACTGCACACCCGCAAATCCATGGGCCCCAATGGCATGCACCCACGAGTGCTGAGGGAGCTCACAGATGTCATCATTGCTGAGTCTTTGAATGGTCCTGGAGGACAGGAGAAGTGCCTGAGGACTGGAGGAAAGACAGTGTCACTCCAGTCTTCAAAAAGGGCAAGAAGGAGGACCCAGGGAACTACAGGCCAGTCAGCCTCACCTCCATCCCGGGAAAGGTGATGGAACAGCTAATTTTGGATGTAATCTCTAAGCAAGTGGAGGAAAAGAAGGTTATCAGGAGTAGTCAACATGGATTCACCAAGGGGAAGTCATGTCTGACCAATCTGACAGCCTTCTATGAAGGCATGGGCGGCTGGGTAGATGAGGGGAGGGCAGTGGGTGTTGTTTACCTTGACTTCAGCAAGGCTTTGGACACTGTCTCCTGTAACATCCTTGTAGGGAAGCTCAGGAAGTGTGGGCTGGATGAGTGGTCAGTGAGGTGGATTCAGAACTGGATGAATGGCAGAACTCAGAGTGCAGAACTGGCGGTGCAGAGTCTAGTTGGAGGTCTGTAACTAGTGGAGTTCCCCAGGGGTCAGTACTGGGCCCAGTGTTGTGCAACTTCTTCATCAATGACCTGGATGAAGAGTTAGAGTGTACCCTCAGCAACTTTGCTGATGACACAAAACTGGGAGGAGTGTTGGATACACCAGAAGGCTGTGCTGCCATTCAGCGAGACCTGGACAGGCTGCAGAGCTGGGCGCAGAGGAACCTCATGAAATTCAACAAGGCCAAGTGTAGGGTCCTGCACCTGGGGAGGAACAACCCCATGCAACAGTACAGGCCTGGGCCTCACCGGCTGGAAAGCAGCTCTGCGGAGAGGGACCTGGGTGTCCTGGTGGATGACAGGTTGACCATGAGCCAGCAGTGTGCCCTGGTTGCCAAGAAGGTCCATGGTATCATGGGATGCATTAAGAGGAGTGTGGCCAGGAGGTCAAGAGAGGTTCTCCTTCCTCTCTACTCTGCCCTAGTGAGGCCCCATCTGGAGTACTGTGTCCAGTTCTGGGCTCTCCACTTCAAGAAAGATGAGGAGCTACTGCAGACAGTCGGGGGGGGGGGGGCTAGGAGGATGATGAGGGGACTAGAGCATCTGTCCTATGAGGAAAGGCTGAGGGAGGTGGGCTTATTTAGCCTGAAGAAGAGCAGGCTGAGAGGGGACCTTATAAATGCCTATAAACATCTTCAGGAGGGTGTCATGAAGATGGGGCCAAACTCTTTTCAGTGGTGCCCAGCAACAGGACAAGGGGCAACGGGCACAAACTGAAGCATAGGAACATCATAGGAACGTCTGAACCTGAGGAAGAACTTCTTTATTCCGAGGGTGACGGAGCACTGAACAGGCTGCGCAGAGGGATTGTGGAGTCTTCTTTGGAGACATTCAAAACTAGCCTGGATGCGTTCCTGTGCAGCCTACTCTAGGTGAATCTGCGTTCACAAGGGGGTCGCACTGGGATGATCTCCAGAGGTCCATTTCAACCCCTACCATTCTGGGATTCTGTGATTATTGCTTGCTACCCTGGTTCTCTTGGCCAGGGAGGCTTCCAGGGACACTTTCTCCTCCCTTCAGATTATGCAGTTTACCCCTTCCTAGCACCCCTGAGCAGCAGAATAGCCAAAAACACTCTCAGAAAGCACATTTCAAAGATATAAGATATGACACTCCTTGAGGGAGCAGAAATGCCTATGTAAATATCAGGTTGCATTCAGATGTCACATCTGAAGACATGTTGCTCAAAGTGCAGTGTGCAAAAAATACCTATGTTTTCTAAATTTTACTTTCAATTCAACAGAAAATTGTCAGTCAAATCTTAAGAACACTGAAACTGTCAAGTCTGTTTCACATAAGTAGTTATGTGTTAGTTAGTAGTTGAAGTGTTAGTTATTATTCAGCAAGTACCGACAGGCACGAATGCATGAATAAGGACATCAACATTTGTTTAAATTAATGTAAAACAGTAGTCTAAATTGTCATGAAACTGTTTGTAGCAGTTTTATGTTTGACAAAAAGTTAACAAAAAATATGGTTTTGAACACAGAAAGTGGAGCAACAAACTTCCATATATTTTCAGTCTAACTGAGCACTTAACCGCCTGTTTGTGCTTTTGAAAATCCGCCCCCCCCCCTCCTGTCTGGGGGTAACAGGGGAAAGGTAGAAGTAAATTCAGTCTGGCAATCTGTGTAGCTGAATTCATAGCCTTCTATGTTCTTCAGCCAAAGCAACTTCTAGGTATGTTTTTTCCTCATCCAAAAAAACCACCTATGAAGATTGCAAGACTTCACATTGAACTCAAACTCATCTTCCACTACTGTCTCTGATTCCTTGAAATGATCGCACTCCATCACAGAAAAACTTCAGTATCACAAATAACTACTCCCTATGCAGGTACACTTTAGTTTATCTGTTGGGAAGTTGAGCATATAGTTTAGTTTGTATGACTAAAAGCCAAAGTATTAAAAAGAAATCTTAGCTACAAGCAAATGAAATCCCACAGACACAGCTCAGTTCCCCAAATAAATGGTGTAAAATTTAAGTAGCAAATAGGGAAAGAGACAAGACTAGTCTCTTCATTTGCTCCTCATGAATTGTTTGACAAGACCTACAATAAAGTGCTCAAAAATTTGCTTTGGAGTTCGTATTACTTACACGGATTATTCAGCCTTTAATTGGTCTGGAATAAATGCGAGTATCTGCATACTCATGGACAAACCCCAGATGAATGAAGCAAGTTAATTTACAAAATGACTTAACTTCAGTAGACAGTTCAAGAGATCTATCTTTATTGCAGCTACTGTAACACAGTTAATGTTATTTTTAAATTAGCTTCAGGTTGATGAAGAAGTGCAGATGTCAGAGATGCCAACATCAGCACTTCCTGCATCTCCCCAGACAACTATACAAAAGTAAAAGAAGAGCAACTGAATTGGCTTTTATAGGAATATTTCTAGGGATTGGTTATACAAATCTTGGCTAAAGTGCAGTCTTACACAGTTTTCTGCCATTCACTGAATTATTCTTATATGTGGAATGTTTGTACTTTTACCTACCACTGCTACTTGACCAGAGCTGAGGCAAAAAGTATTGATCGTAGAACTCCACTCATCCTCAATGCATTAAGACATTTAGACAGAAAACAGAACTCTGTGTTCAGGCTTTCTGTCTTTGACAAGAATAATCATGCATCTCAGGTTTCTTCTGAAGCAGCAATGCAGCATAATTATGTTTTCTCCAGTTACATTAGTGGCATCATACTTCATTTAAACTGCTATAACTGTGTTTAAAGTCTTATTTGAGTCTATGAGTCTAATAGATTTTGTTGCCTTAGCTTCATAGGTGTAACTTGCTACTTATTCCATATTCTGCAAAATTAAAAAAATATATAAAATATTCCCATATTTCTCAAACAGCTAGTGAGTTTCACAAAATAAAACACAGTCTATTTTAAACAATCCCCAAATAAAAGTACATTAGCTTGTTTGGAAGCTTTGCTGTACATGAGGTAAACATATCGATCTCCAGGTTGCTATGAATATATTTCAGAGGCGTTTAATTTCTAGCAATTACGAGGCAGATATAAAGATTTTTAAAGCTTTATTTCTTTCATAGCTGTCTCTTTTATTACTTGGTTGTGAGAGGGAGTATGGCTGATGTCTATCTTCCTGTGGTAAGCCATTTCAACAGCAGCTGGGAACAGGAAAAGGAGTGGGGGGGTCCCATAAGCAAGTGGTTCAGAGAAGGACATTAGAAGGTCTGAGAACCATGGAGAAAGGAGGTGGTGAATGAAGCTGGAGTGGACAGGCACAGCGTGAAGAGAATTAGTGAATGTGAACGCAGGTTCACCTCTTGTACCTCCAGGCACTTAATGCGGTGTGCAGGTGAGGCCCGTCCTCAACCTCCCTTCACCGGCAAGACCAGGAGATGGGTTTCCAGGCAGGAAGGAAAGACAAGAGGAGGAGATGGGTTTCCAGGCAGAGCCCTGAGGCCTGCCTCCCCCCGGTGATGCAGGGGAGGCCAGGAGGCTCATTTGGGTCATCTCAGAGAGGTGGGGTGTATTGGAGCCTGTGGCTGCGAAAATGTCTGAACATTCAGAAATCACTTGCTTATTATCATAACTGAAAAATTCTCTGGGCTTGTGAAAACCATGGGTGTGATTTGATTACCCCAGCAAACCACACTGGGCCTGAGTCATGTGGGGAACTGCAGTGGAGAACAGCCTTAAACCAGCAAGTCCATTCCCCTGCAGCTAGACTTGCATGTCTAATAGACATTTGTTGTAAAGGAGAACCCAAGATCACCCACTCCCATCCATGTACTGTACTCTGCCTCTTTTAAAAACCTTGTACCATCCTGGAGACTGTCACGTGTTTACCAGAATTTGTTCTTAGATCTGTAGGTTCCCCCTCTCTCCTCCCTCACCCTAGCCTCCTCCTTCACTCAGCAGTGGAGGAGTCTGCAGGGAAAGGTGTATTCATGTCCAGCCTGTGTCGACCATCTGACCACAGCCTCCAGTTGGGCTCCTGTGATTGCTCAAACTGGGGATGCTATGGAACTTTTGGAGTTAAGTTGGGCGTGATCCTTTCTGCTTGTTCTGAACTTCTGATATTTTGAGGCTGTGGCTCGATGGTGCATCTATGTAAAAGAAAAAGGTTTTGTCACAGCATCCTTTTGCAGCCATTTAACGGTTAGTACTATCACATGAGCACATGGAGCACAAGTAATTTCTGCTCTGTTTCTCATGGTGGAAGCATTAGGTTGCTGAACCCTCTGATTCAAAAGCAAACACGCAAGTAACTGTATCTGTTCATCCTTTCACACGCTGAAAGTTATGTAGTAAATGAACTGAAAGGAACGAGAAAGACATTTTAGAGAATAAACTACTTCTGTTTGCAAAGCTGCTGTTTCTTGGCATAATATAGGTAAAAGAGCTGCTTTGTTGCCACTGGCTCACACAGAAAGGTGGAGGGATCCATTGACATGCTCAAAACATCCACCTCATCTCTAACTATTTTTCTTTTCTCCCCAGAGCTTTTCATAGAGGCAGATGGGATAGGCCTTGAGTACTGCAGGTTGCCTCACTCTATTATGTGTACATACGGGCTGAGGCAAGACAGAATCTGCATTCTTCAGTGTGCATGGATTTCTCCTCTCCAGCAGAGCTGAATGTAAGTACAGCACCTTAACATTTGATCGTGCACTATATGGAAGCCTGTAAGATAACAGATCATCTAGTCTGAAAATTATTGTCAAAACATCATAGCACCAAAACACCACTTCCAAGAGTAAACTTTATTCCTCACGAGACAATGCGTTGTCAGTCCAGCACCTGTGCTTTCACATTCACAAAACAGTATCAAGGTATTATATTTTTTAAAGACAAAGCCAGATGTTGGCTCATCTGATACTAACATATATAAACTCCTTGTGTTTAATTAAAAAAGGAAAAGCTAAGTCTCTGTTCTCTAAGGATTTGAAAACTGAATTTTACTTCTTTTACTATCCAAGATGGAGTGGAGGGCTGTGGATAAAGGAGATTACCAGCTTTGATTTCCATGCTGATAAACTTGCAGGGCTTTCTATGCCTCACCTCTTTGTCACCTTCCTGAAAAATTTGTTCTGTTGAGACTATAAGCAAACTCAACTTGACAAAATGATTTCTTATGGGAGATGAACATATTGCTCTGGATCAGCTTATAGGTACTCTACTAGAGAGACAATCTACTAGAGAGAAGTTTTGTCACAGCTTTTCCCCCCTCCTCCTTTTTTTTGCTTGCCAAAGCACTCTAGACTATGTTGAATAATGATAACATACAGAAGTAATTATTAAAAAATTCAATTAGCTGATGCCTCAAAGTGGAATCTCTTTGATGATGCATCAGGTTCTAGTGCAATGGCTGTGGAAAAAACATGTACACTGCTTATGTCAATTAATAGTGAATATGAACTTGCATATGATATACAAAATCAAATAAATCAAAACATCTGCATAATGTTTAACATTCCCTGCTAATAAGGTTTTTTTCACAATTTCACTTGCTTAAAGACTGAAAAATGTTAGATGACAGTAAAATTTTACACAAGAAATTTCATAATATTTTACACCATTTGCACAATTTTAACCAGGTGAGACCAAAGAGATTTTCATGAATTTTCAATTTTCAATTTTCTTTAAAAAGTCTACAACTTTATTTTTCCAAGGTTTTTCTACAGACCAAAGCAACTCCAATCATCAAAGTCACTCAAAATTTAGTGATTTAATCTGACGAAATGATGACTGTTCTGCAAGCCTGACTCAGTGGGAGTTATCAGACAAAGTCAATGCATCCAAAATAGGGAATAATGACACTATTCATTTCCAGTAAAGCAGCAGTTGTGTGATGCTTACCTGTATAGCTGACTGGTTTTTATTTTCATTCCACATACTACACCAACGAACTGCCCTCTGGCTACTCCTCTCACAGCCCACAGACTAGAAAAGCAGTATACATGACGGATTAAACTTTGTACTCAGTTTTTAGACAACAAAAATTGATGAGAAGAATGTCCTCCTGAATTGGGAGAGCATAAAATACACAAGTCAGAAGAAATAAAACGGTATAGCAGAAGGAATCAAACATTTGTTCTATAACCCAATAATCAGAGCAGCTAAAAGCACAGAAAGAAGAGTGTTGCTTGTTTATCTGCCTGTTTATTCAATGTATTCAGTGAATCTTCAGTTTGCTTATATGGCACACAAAATACAAGAAAAGAAAGAAGCCTGTGAACTATTTGAGAAGTGAGAGGGTTTAAGTTTTATCAAGATTTATTAAAAAATCTAGTTCCGAAAAGACAGGATTTTAGATTCCAGAAACATGAAGAACATTAAAAAATTTCTTGAAGAACATTCAAATTTTTTTCTGAGAGTCTGGATAAATAAGAAGTGTCTGGCAGACATCTTTCCAGACTTTCCAGAACAATGTGCTGTCAGCTCAAGGTAAATTGCTATAATATTTTGTCCAATTAGTGGGAAAACCAAAGTACGTCCCATAATGAGAAACAAACTTATTGTTTATATTATACTTTTTCAGCTGCAGTTTATCTTTAGAACAGTCAGGGTTTGCTTTATTTAAGATTTATAAGCAGTTCTTTAAACATACTTAAAAAATTATTATTCACAAGTATTTCTATCGTGCATTAATTTCAAAATGATACTTATTTGAAAAGATTTGTTTTTTCTCATCACACTGTGAAATGAAAGCAGATGTCAGAACATTAAAATATTTCACTATGTTCATTTTTCTTCATTATATTACGTCAAATGTACTTCATGCAAAAATGTGGAATTACATCAACAGAATACTTTAAAAGCTCAGACACAGAAAGTTCCTATGCTTCATAGTATGTCAGTATCATGGCAAAGAGGTGCTCTCTGCCTGAGGAGGAGCCAGGGAGCAGAATGTGTCCTAATGGTAAATCTTGGGTATAACTCCTTCGGACTTAAATGTTTGTACCTTTTTGTAATTATTTATTAATAGGCTGCTTCTTTTTATTTTTTAATGTAATGGACATCTACATACAATATTATTTTTCAGAAGTGAACTTTAGTACCGTGGAAAATAAACACGGTCAGTTAGTTTTTCCCTTATTGCCCTGGTTATCCACCACAATAATAAATACTTCCATGCAGGCGTTTTGTTCTTCACATGTGGTTGCTCAGCTCTGTGATCTTGTTTATATGAAAAATTGCAGAAGTAAAGTCTGTTTTCTTTGGGGAAAGGTAACTACGAGTCGATTTGACTGAATTATACAAAATTCAGAAGGAAGTAAGAGGACAGACAGTAAACCTTCCTTAAGGTTGTGTCAAGTGTACAAGAACTCAGGGGCATGGTTTAAAGTAAAGAGTGGGTCAAGCCTGCAAGGAATACAAGAGGAATTTCTTTGGAGATTACAGAAAATAGACAGAACAGATGCCAGAGGGAGTCATGAAAGCAATTACAACAGGAGAAGCTCAAAAACATAAGATCTAGAGAAAATGTTGGACAAAAATGGTATGTTGAAACTGTAACTCCACATGAGGGGCTGACCCATCTGCCACCTGCATCGTATGGACCTGAGAGGGAGCTGACCTCTGTATGTTCTTTTGCCTGTATGCAAATTTAAACAAAACAAAACAAAACAAAACAAAAAAATAGGTGATCTTTCTAAATTAAGTTCTATGTAGCCAATCAAGTTTATAAACTCCACAATGAATTTACGAGATTAAAAACCCTAGAGGGTTTTGTGCAAAGCCCGGCAAAGCCTATAGGGATTTTTGAATGGACTTTGATAATGTAAGTACATGTGACAGTAACAAACAATGTACAGAAATGCTTGAAATGTCCTTTCTACCCAATCACAATTTTTTTTCTCTCTGTCCCTTTTCAGGGAGATTGTTCAAAGGGATTGTGATGTAGGAAGACAACATGTGAATAAACTGTGGGATGGAGAAAACAAGTATGATGGAGCACAGCAGAGAGGAACTTATCTTTATGTAGGGGAAAAAAATGCTGGCAAATTTTATCAGAAGAGTGTAGGTAAGGGAAGGTGGAAGCAGATTAACTCAGAAAAGTCTGTTCCTTGGTAACTTCTCTTGGCTTTGAGCATTAGCCCATTTTTCAGAATACTTTATTTTAACCTTGAAAAAGGAACTATTAAAACAGTCTCTCTGACTTGTAACTCACAGCACAGTTCCTGCATTATCAAAAAAAGACTGTCCTTTCCATGAAGCTTTTAACAGAAACTGAACCTTATGAAACTTGTAAAAATTATGCCATGGAAGTCAACTGGATAGAGAGGATAGTGAGGGGGTAGAAGGAATGTTGTCACTAAGTTCCTGAAATGGAAGTTAATAGTGCTAATAAGAGCACTGCTTTGTGCTCATCACATGAGTATGTTCTGGCAGAGGAAAAAGAATTTGGATTCAGAGACAATGGCAAGAGAAGAGAAGAGGAAAGGAATAGTGTGGGTCTAAATCAGCATGGGATGAATCAAAAAACAGCTCATCTAAGTGTCTGACTCTCCAAACTGCCAGTGACTTACAGAAAGAAACAGCCTTAACTTTATTTACAATGCCAAAAAGATGCAGAAATTTATGGGAAAAAACGAATGGGTCCCTTCCTCCAGCTTCAGACCTTCAAACTAGAAAGCTGGAGGGATTCACACCATCACACTTGAGGCACGTAATTTAACCAGCTACATTAAGCAGTCTGCCTGAGCTCCTTCCCGAATCATAGGAGACAGGCAGTTTTCTCCAAAGGCAAGGCAAAGACTTTAAGTTCGGTGCCCAGCTAACAGGAGTCTAACCAGTTGTCTAACTGGCCACAGCTTCTTGGGATAATCTCTCTCCTCTGTATTGAAATGCAACAGGCTATATATTATCTCACAGGCATTTTTGAAGCTGAAACCACAGATCTTTGCTGTTGGGGTTAAAGAGTCAAACTTGTGACCTGGATATTTTGGCAAACTCACCTACTACATTGCTGCGGTTTCGAAAAGGGAATCTGTTTTGCATATGACAAGACACAACAATACCTCAGGATGTGAGGCACAGTCATACACTATAATGCATTAGCACCACTACAGTTATGCCACCAGAACTTTCCCTGCGGGAGGCAAGCTTAAGAAATTGCTCCAGGACCAGAAAGTCAGGAGACATGATCTGACAAGTCAAGGTCTAGTAGCAGCTACCTGCAGAATTATCAAAATGCAGGCTAGACTCCTATTGCACGAGGACCATGGAACTCTATTTTATAATGGATGCCTGCCTTTAACTTGAGGGAATTAAATGAGCTAGAGCCCTAAGTTCCAACCTTAGCCCCACTTCTCAGCGAACCAAATTAATCTCAGCCTGCAACTTTGTTTTCAAGGGATAGATTTGGCCTTCAGTTTGAGCCATGCATGCAAAATCCTTAACAGAATATAATAAAAACAGCCCAGCAGAAGCTCAGAACTGATGTACTAAGAAGTGTAGAGTCTGAATTCTAATTTTGCTTTTTAATGGAGCTTTCACAGAGTGAGACCTGTGCCAGCAAAATGTAATGATTCCAATGCATGTGCCACATGTCATAGTTACTTTCAATCCGCTTTGAAGGAAGAGTGGGTGGTACATTTCCATTCTGTTTTCAAGTGATCAAAACCTTGTGGCCGTGTCTTTGATCCATTTTGGATCTGTATGTCCTGCAACTGCACTGGAGACAGCATGTATCTCCCAAGTAATAACAGGATAATGAATATACTCCCAGGAAAAACATTGAGCTGGAAAGAAGAACAAAAAAGCCTTTAACTTTTATGATTTGAGTCACAAAAAAATATTTCATAAATATGGACACACTTGTTTAATGTAAAAGAAGATAATTTCCTGCACTGTGTGCCTGCAAATGGTGAAAGAAGTGCACAAATTATTGCCACCTCCCTCACATAGAGTAACCACAGCTTGCATTGCTGTAAGTAGGACCACAGTTAGGGGAGACCTTGTTCTTTTCTTTCCTAGCACGGACCCCAGCATGAGCGGACCTCTCCCAGGGAGTATCGGATTCAAGAATCTCTGCATAGAATCTGCACTAGGAGCCTGCACACACCCACCAACAGGCAAAGACCAGCTGGAGCAGCACGCATTATTGGTTTGCATTTGAGTAATCTATTAAAGATCATGGTTCACTTTTTTTTTTTTTTGATAGTAATCCTCATTTTTCCAGATATGTTTGTGACCCATGAATGTGGTCTTCACAGTTGCCTTTCATTTGGGCTGCTCAGAATGCTACACAGGTGCATCTCAGGCACTTGTGCCAGATGATTGTCTGTCCTGTTTTCAAGGACTGGTAGAAACTCCACAACCTCCCAAGGCAATCTATTCCTGCATTGCTCAAAAAGATATAAATTCTTTGTTAGAAACTGCGTACGGCACCATAGCACTGACGAATCCTGCAGGGCTATGTAAGGTGTCTGACAAGCTATACCTCTGTTTATTTAACAGGTTGGTGTTTATATTTCTCTTAACAGTCTGATACTGTTGACTGATCCTCTGTTAATCCCTCTCTCCTCCAATCCTTTTATACTTCCTATGCTGTTAATCCCTCTCTCCTCCAATCCTTTTATACTTCCTGTGCTGTTAATCCCTCTCTCCTCCAATCCTTTTATACTTTCTATGCTGTTAATCCCTCTCTCCTCCAATCTTTTTCTGCTTCCTAATTCTGCTGTTACCTATCCTCTATTCAGGTAATGGATTATTCCACTTTACGTGCAGAACTTCAGATTTGTCTCTACTGAATAGCATCCTTTTGCATATAACATCATCTAAGTCACTGGTGATTCTGAATAGACTTAAGTTGAAGTTCAGGTGCACGACAAGTACTTTCTTTTGCATGAGCCTCCAGGTTTTTCACTGATTATAAGACCATATCGATTGTTAGTCTCTTCTCTGTTTTCTTGCAGATGACCATGAATAGCTTGGTTATCTGCTCCAATATTTTTGTGGGAATTTAATTTAAGCAGAAAACATGTAATTCCACACAGTGTTTCCTCATCTTTTGAAGACCAGCACCATGTTTCCCCTCTATTCATCCACTCACTTTGAGTTACTTACAGATAACTGCTAATGGATTGTGAGTTATGTGGCGGTTTTTTGAGCATGACAAATAAAATTTATTAGTTCCTGATAATTTGAAACTATTTAAGATGATCTAATCCTATTTAAAGATGAGAAATTTTCTCTGTTGATGTCATTAATTGTGATAACATCATTTGTTAGTGAGAACAAGTGCAAAGGGTGTTAAATGTTTTGTTCTTCTTTATCAAACCTTCCTTGATAATTCTGACCTCTGCTGAGCAGCAGAGCAGACCTTTCTTTCCCTGGTCTTCCTCCTAGTATCTTTGCCCTTATATTCTTGTTTTATCCAATGGACCTTACTTCTTGCATATTATTTGTTTCTTCAGTTTTCCTTTTTGCTTGCATTACACATATATTGTTGTTGCCATAATCTGCAGGGGGAGTTGCCAGATATAACAACTTCTGTCTACTCTTGCAAGTGGCAGTTGTGACTCTTAAAGCCACGTGGAAATTTTTGTGTGTCACTGAGGCTAGAGGTTCACCTGTCACCATCACAGAATATTAAGCTTTATCTTAACAGCTCTCCTGATTCTAATTTTAATATATGCCTTTTTTTATTACTCTCTAACCTTTGGGGGCTATACCATTGTAACCATATTGTGCAATGGAAAGTCTTACTTCATCCTGGTTTGAGAGAGATCACCTGTTTTATATTTTAGAGTGTTGGAAGTATTGGGAATACCACTAGAATCTGCAGCGTATCTAGGATGAGTTCACTATAACAGGCTTTTAAAATGACTCTGCTGTACTTCTTTACCACGATTCAAAACTCAGACAGCCCCACATAGTAAGACAGACCCTATCTCAAAGTGACAGTGACGGTGGCTTTTAGGCACCTAAACAGTTCTGGGGATCTGGACCCTGGATATATTTTGCAAGTCAGTGGACACAGTACGCTAAAACATTGACACAATTTCCCTTTACCTTTTGCAGTAGCGCACATACACCAAACCTCACACTACCAGCAATGTTTTTGGCAAACTGTACTATTAATGCAAATTAAATTAGGCTGCATGATATTAAGCCACTTGGGATTCTTCCAGGGCATCAATTTAGCCACATGTGCTTTCAATAACCGTATGTTCTGTTCCCTTGGAAACTCAAAAAACATACAATCAATTAAACGTAAGTTGTAGCTTTTTTTTTGTGCTCACAGAAGTCAGAGTTCATTTTCTTTTTGACAGCTGAGGGCTTGCCTGTAATTTCAAACATTATGCTTTTATTTTTCTGAATGACAGCAAGCAGCATCAGGAGTCTGAAGACAGTTCCCTGTCTGCCCTGGTGGCCTTTCTTCACAGATTCTCACTCTCTGCTTCTCTCTCCCTTATTCCTGTTGTCCTGTATGGCCTTTCCTTACCCCTCCAAGCTCAAAAGTCTCTTGTCCACCTTTCTTCCCCTGGACAACTTATGAGTATTTCCACTCAAGAGACAAATGTGTTTAGAGTTCAGTCTCTAGGGAAACTAGGTCTTACCTAGCAGAGATTTGAGGTCTGTGGCCACACAGCTGTAGCAAGCCCACACTTCTGTGAAAATCAGTGCTTGGATCCAGATGGAGTCCAGCTGTGTTAGTGTGCTGACGCATCCAAGGTAGTAAGCCCTTGGCCAAGTGCATAAGTTCAGGTGCAGCATTGGACTGATGCTGCCAGACTGTGTTTGGACACGAGCTGGCTTATGTCAGCCTGTGTGGATGTACTTCCAGTTCTGGGCTCACTGAAAGAAGGTTTGTCCACACTTCTCAGTGTTGTGGTACTCCAGCATGTGAATAAGGCAGAACTGGGCCATGCAAGCCCGAAACTGTGATCCTTAACACATCCATTCAGATAGTAGCTCAACTTTGTTGGTGCCTCAGTTTGTGAAGTTCTCTGGTCATCCCCTGATCATGTCCATAGCTCTCTTGAACAGCCTTTTTATCACAGACCAGCATGGCACATACCTCTAGCCCACTGCCATACAAGAATCAAAAAAATAGGAAATATGACAATTTCCATAGAGGCTCAGTTGATTAGTTATTATTAGAAAGTACAAGGAAAATCAAAACGAAACACTAAAAGGCTTTTTTTCCTATGAAAGTTGAGAAGAACTGGAGTAAACTGGGGAAAGGAGAAAGTAGGCTGTTATCGACAAACTGTGAAAGTTTGTGTTTGGATCTGGGACAAGGGGATGGCAGCAGCAAAGAGACATGGCATCGCAGCTCTGATGTGGCTGTGTGCATCTCTGAGGTAAATACAAGGAAAAACAAGCTAATAAAAAAATGCAGATATCCTGGAGCAAGGGAAGAGATTAAGGAGAAAAGTTGTGAAAGCCTGTGATTTTCTCATTATTCTTGTTATTTTTATGTCTTCTTTTACCGTCCTTCGGTTCTTCAAGCCTTCTGCAAGCCTTCAGTGAAACGTAAGATTTAAATAGTTGCAAATAAATGGAACTTTGTTCCCATTCTCCCTGCAAAACAACTCAAAATCTACAAGACCATATAAACACAATCCCAGTTTAGTTTTTTAAAGTGCCATGTTTTTTAAACTAATTTTATTACAGGGAGGGAGATGACAGGCTGGCACACGAACTCTTAATTCATAAAAACCAATGCCTTGCAAACAGCAGCGCTTATGATAATGAAAGCTCGCACACACAGACACACACACACACACAAGCACATCTGGAAGGTGCTGAGAATGCAAAGCAGGAATAACAAAAGGGGTTGAGAGGAGAAGAAATGGAGGATTTTATTTTGACAGGCTTTTACAGAAAGCCTATTTAATCTCATGCTTACTTCTAAATTAGGGGTGATTTGGCTGCCTCATGCAACACAACCTCCAAAAATGTTTCCAGAATGTAGACTGCAAAGGCAAAACACGGCAAAACATACTTAGGGGTACTGCCCCTCAGCATCTGTCTTTTTCTTTAGGGCCAGCTATTTTCTTTTGAGAAATCTGTCAGGTAGTTGGTAACCTTAAGAGTGTGCTATCACCAAAGAAGGTGTCTTTGTTGCACATTTTGTTTTAGTAGTTAAGAACACTGTAGTACTTTTTAAGGGTCTTAGTAAATTTAGGAACATATTGTTATTAATTAAAATCATCTGCTAGGCTTACAGACTGTTTTCTTTGCAGAATTGTTTTTGGAAGCTTAACAGTGTAATTCCAGGGATGATTTTGGTCCCAGTGCTTTAGAATCTGGGCCTGATGAGGGACTTTATATAGCTTTTTGGGAGGAGGAACTTATACTATGTATGCCGATACATAGTCCTCTGCCAGAATTAGACCCTGGTTCTGTAAACTACCTCTATTTTTTAAGACTCTGCTTAACTTTACGCATGTGCACACCAACATGAACATTAAATCTTGAATTCTTTACACATTAAGGTCCCCAGAAGACCATATTCACTCAGGACACAGAGGGCCAGAAAGACTCTGAATATATGGACCAAGTCTGGCAGGCGATGACATGGGAGTAGACTGCTGCTCGGAAAGCACACCCGGTGTGCCATGCAGCTCCACCTCCTATGGCTTCCTCCACCCCCTGATGGAGAGGAGGCAATGAAAAGAGGGGACAGACAAAAGGAGGAAGTCAGCTGGATGGGCAGAAGAGTCTCATTAAGATGTTGTGGTAGGCAAAAAGCAGGCTAGTGTTGGTTACAAAGGTGGGTAACGTTCATTTTCAGGGAGGAGGAGGTAAATACAAAGCCTTTGTAAGATTTACAGATCTTAGTGTGTATGTGCTATCATGCCTCTGCCTTCCTTGCTGTAAGAAGTGAGTCCAGGTACTGGTGATTGCTGGTGTTTTAACACTATTGATTTTGTGCGAAGAAGTTTTTAACACTGTTAAGATCTCTATGTCCAATGACAAGTTCAGGCATGCTCATAGTTGTGAGGAAGAGCAGGCTTACAGTCCACCCTAAGTACAGGTCTACCTGCTGTCTTCCCTCTGTGTGAATGGCAAAATGATGAGCTCAGACACTTGGAAAGGAAACTTGAGGGAAGTTGAGGTTTTCAAAATCATTTGTGTGGTTGAATTTTTGAAGTTTTTTCTGAAGTCCCAGAAGCATCCACATCTTGGAGGAGAAAGTTTAGATTTTGTCAGGGAATAGAAAGAAAATCTGTAGTAGAACTAAAGTAATCACACAGAAATATATATTTTTTAGGCTAAAACTCTAAACCGTTAATTTGAAATGGAGATATTTTAGTGTGGAAGAGCAAATGTAAGAGCAATAAATGCTATAAATATTTTACCCTGTACACCATGCTGTCAATTGTCTGGTTCCAACTGCTGACTCCACTTCTTTTGGAATCAAAAAAAACATAATTTGCTGATATATAACAGGCCTTGTGTGATAGCAGCAGGATTTTTAAAGCGACTTTTTTTCTGAAAGAAATATGGGAGTAAAAAAAGTAAATCAGGCTCAGTGTTTTATTTAACATCTGAGAAGAATAAAATGAGGAAACTGAAAGAGTGAAAAGTGCAAATTGCTGGACACCAAGAAAGGTACAGTGTAGGCATAAAGAAGTACATCAAAGATCACAACATTTCAGATGTTGTTCTAGCAAAGGCTCTAAAATAAGGGGAAAAAAGGCATATTGTCCAACAGGAAATTCTGCTATGTTGGAACTTATTCCCATTCTGGACTGGCATGAAAAGATGGTGGTTTTTGGTGGTTTGTATTTTTTTTTTTTTGTGGAACAAAAAGTTTTTTACAGGAAGTTTCTGTCCCATGTAGTTATGAAGAACTATAAAAACAATAAGTTGTGAGTGACTCCAATGTCTCCAAATCCAGAGAAAACAAAGTTGTTCTTTTAATTCTCTCTTCAGTTTTGGCAGTTGAAACCTGTTTTATCTAAATACTTTCTATTAGTTAATAACTGAATAATGAAACCAGCCTTTTCAGGTACTTGAATGATGCATACATCTAATTCAGAGTCTTCTGAATGAAAATGTAGACTTTTCACTGCTTCCAGTAGGTTTGGGCTGTACCTCAGCACTATAAAGGCAATTGCCCAGAGCAGCACACTTGCAGGAACTACACAATGACGTCTCTTCTTGCTTTGCATAAATCACAACCCCTAGGCAAGACAGCTGCTGCTGGGGTGACTTCGAGTGGGGCAGGGGCTTGCAGAGGAGGTTGCTGCAGGGGACCAGGGCATTCCCTCCAGAAAGCAATAGCTGCCTCAATCCCTTGGCAGAAGGAATAGCAAGTGCCTCATTCATGTCACAGTAATGTTCAAGTTTGCTCACGCTGGTAAACAGCTTTAGCCAGCTTTGTCCAACCCTAACATGTTAGCTGAAGAAAAGGTACTATCCGTGTAAGTGATCAGGGATGGATTCAGCTTTGGTATCTGTCCTGTGTGTGTGTGCAATGGTGGCTGGATGCACAAATTCCCATTACAGAGAATAGCTGGAGAGCTTACTCAGCTGACTAAATGTAGGCATCTACTCGAAAGAGAGAGCAATTGCCTTCTAGCCTCCACTCACTCAATTTTCCAGATGTCCACTGATTATATGGGAAGCCTGGACAACTTACCTAACCTAAACACCTGCTCAGGTGTAGATACTAATAAATTGATGAGACTAATTTTACCCAAGATGTCCTTTAAATGATTACATAAAATACATCATATGTAAACTTTAAAACTGCATAAAGTAAAAATAGTAAATGTTTTTTCAGTTAGCCCTAGAGCTGCCCTTTGCACTTCTTAGACCATAGTTTTAAAAGCTCATTTAAAAGATTATGATTTCTTGAAAAAACTAGTGAAAGGTCAATTTCTATCTTTCCTCCTCATCCAAAACCTCACACGTGTGTTCGTGAGCTGGTTTTATCGGGAGACTTACGAGTGGACTTCTGAATCTGAGCAGAATGTAATGACAGTTTGCTAATATTGTATTGATCCTTGAACTTTCTCCTCGTCACCAGCTTTTTGTTTTTCTTTACATCATTCTGAATATACAGTTACCTGTTCATAATGTGTCTTTGTGCAAAAACGCTTGTTTAGAAAAGGATGTTCCTCTATATTCAAATCTACAACAGATATAAATATGATTTCTTTTCTATAGATTTTTATATATTTTGGAGAAACAAGATTACTCTCTTCTGCTTGTTTTGCAGTGAATTTTCTGTCTATGCTATGATATACTCCCTATACTCCCTGCATGGCTGTCATGCTATAATAATGCTGAGTGGAAGAGCTGACGTATCTACAAAGCTCTTGGTGGAAGTGCAGTTGTAATTTTCGATTGTCTCATTTAATGAGTGAGTAGCAACATCTTGTCGCCCCGATTCAGATATCCTGTGAGCAACATCTGGTCTTCTTTAGCAGTCCATTGTAAAGGCCATTATTCAATCTTTTTTATGTTAATGACTTTGAATGCCTTCCTTTTTCTGAAACCACAAAGCTATACATTTTTGCCTGATGACACTGCCATTTGCAGTATTGCTACTAATCCTGCCATGACTACCAGCGTAATATGATAGAACAGTGTTGAAATGAATTATCAAAAACCAAATGCATGTAAAACCAAGTGTTCAGAAATCGCCTTCTTCCTAATCCAACTTTAGCATAGCAGCGTTCTCTGAGGCAAGTCCTAGACCATTTTCTTTTTAACAAATGGCTCTGAAATAGGAGTTGAAAGCCATTTAAGTCTGTGATGTACACTACACATGACAATGTTGCACAGTGAATAAAAGCTTATTGTTATGACAAAATTACTATCTCATTTAAAATGACTGGGGTATTGACTATCTGACAGCTTCCACTGGACACAACAGGTCAGATTCATTCATGGAGTAATCCTGTGGTTGACCAATGTCTGTCAAACACTTTGTCACAGTAGACTATGCTACACTATGATTTTTAAAGTATGCTTCATATTATGGTTTTACTAATACATTTCAAATCTAATATAGGAATATAAGAATTTTTTCATTTGGTCATTGCAGAATGTGTAACACTAAAACTGTGTGTTTGTGGGAAATTTATGCATGATAGGCTGGGAGTTTATTTGCATGGTGCTTATTTTAAACCAAAGTCTGTGAGATCTTCTGCAGGTTTATTGCTGTTTCTTCTGCCATCTGTGCATTGTCTTCCATCCGGTGCATCATTCCAAACTAAGCAGCCTCCAGGGGACAGTGTGGACTACTACTTTGTGTTGTCACCTAGCGTGCTGACAGGATGAAGAAAAATGTTTGGCGCAGCCTTTCATTGGTAACATGTACTGATAGACATGAGTGTGCCTCAGCCAAGCTGTTCAGCATTTAAATGGGTAATTAAATATAATCACTATCCATATTAGGGCTGACAGCTTATGTTCTTTTTGTAGGAAGTATTTAGTAACCCTTGTACTTTTCCTCATCAGTCACTTTTCGTTTTTCTAGTAATTCATACTGCAGTGGTAATGGGACAGGCCATTTGGCTCAAAAACCCTTTTCTTCTTCAAATTCAAATTACAGTATTCTCATCAGCACATGAAAGGAGCCTTTCATGTTTGGGGTAGTACCTGCTCATACCTGATAATATGGGATCTCAACTCAAGGAGAGGATCACTGCAGGAGTGAGGGGGACCCTGCCAGTGGGAAAATGAGTGTTTATTAGATCCACGTTGAGTATATTTGGCTGGGTCTGTGTTTGGAGTAAACATACTTGATTTGACCTTAGCTATGGTCTTTTCTGTTGAAGATACTGTGCAGTTATTTCTGTGTTTTTCTGTTTGAAGAACAAAAGCACCTAATGGAGTGAGATAGGAGAAAATTCAAATACAGGGAAGGCTGCATTTTCTCCATTGTTTTATTAAACATAAGAATAGGTATTTCCCCTTGGGTTCTAAATGATCAGATCAATCCATAAGAAAAGAAAGAGCTGATGTTTTTATAATCTTCCACTTAATTGCATTTCTTTGAAAGACAGTGATGAAAAAAATAAGTAAGCGACCCCATCCTGGATCAGAGCAGATAAAGATGGATGTCCTATCCAGGAGATTAATTGCATTTAGCTCCTATCTGTATCAGATAGGATATTACAAACTAAAATCAGAATGCCAGGTGATGCCACTCCGTGGAATAAGAGGAGAGGGAGCAGCAACTGATGACTTCAGATGTTCAGTATGAAGCGGATCCACTAAGTCCTCTAACCCCACCCCTTGCTCTAGGGAAGCTTCAATGATTACAGAGTAGATGGGTAATCAGTAGGGGTGGAATAGAGTGTGGATATCTCCCTCTAGCATTTTTCTCAGCTGGACCTATATAGCTATTTTTTTCAGACCCTTTGTGCAATATCTGTCACTGAATTAGTATAAAGACCAACAAATAACCTAACTGGGCACAGTTCCTCCACTGAGGAAGCTAGTGTTAACAGTAAACAGAAAACAGAAAAGTCAAGGTGAAATGGCTCGCCAGAGTCATACAGTATATTAGTAAAAGAGAAGGGAGTAGGATCTTGACGTCATACTCTCCTCCAATCCACTGTCTGCTGGACTAAGCTGCAGCAGCATTATCGGATGTCCTTAACTGACAATGTTTCTTCTTAGAATCATGAATGCAGGCTAGCATCAAACCCCAAATCGAGTTCTTTCCTGAGAATTAGCATTTTAAAACTATTGAAATACAATGCCACCAGAAACGACACCACATAGATTTTGACTGGATTGCAAAGCAAGAGAGTTGGCAAAACAGGACCTAAGGCTACATCTCAGTGTGGTGTTGGTGGAAGCAGTAGTGCTTGTAAATCACTCTCAGGAAAAGCCAGCTGGTTGCTGATGAATTTTCGGTGGAAGGATGGTGACATCTGGTGGTGTTGCTCTTTGCGCAGCCCCTCACATTATGTCTCGAAGCACGTTGTCAGTAGTATGGGACATGTTATTTTACATACTTAATTAATTCACTTCTTGAAAGCTTTAATACTTTATGCAGTATCAGCTTTTCACCAAACACAGTGGCCCCTGAATTTTTCAAACATAATTGCCCCATTTGTCGTTACACTAAACAAAAGTTGTTGTAAAGTAGTGATTCATTAGTCTGCAAATAAAGCTGTATTATAAAATATTTCAAAAATATTGCAGTAACAACTTAGATTTTTCTCTGTAAATTCATGACTTCAGCTCAAGAGTTACTTGCATCAGAATGACATGATGTACTCTGTTTCAGCAGGGACTTGGCTCCAGAGAGTGATTTATCCCTCCAAAAAAAAGTGTTAAGAAAGGATGGAAAAAATCACCCTTTAGGTACATTTCTCTCCGGTTTGGTAATTAGTATAGTCTAGATGCCTAACTGTGACAGCTGAAATTAGATAAGTTGAGTCATACTAAAATAACTTTGGTGCTTCTCTCCCATTTAAAGTCAATTAGGCCTAATGTGTTCAGTCATTGAAAAAACTGCTGGAAGTGTGTCTTAAAGAGAAGTCTGGACAATGAAAGATAAAAGATAGGGGTATGTAGAGAAACCAAAACAATATCTAGAAAATTAACCAGCACCAGGGCTTGTTTTTATTGCTGTAGCTCAAATACATGAATTACTAACCCGCTGGACCAGCGCATGATAGGGGGCAGCTGGACCCTCCCAGGTAGTTGCTGGGCATGGGCAGGGGACGTTCCCAAAAAGATTTGTGTGTGGGCCCCTTGGTTTGGGAGCTATGATGAGTTCATAGTATGGAGGTATGCTGTTCCATGCCAGCTGCTTTATTAGTACAGATGTAGTCTGTTACTCTAATGTGAGATGTGTCAGTGAGATGCTCTCCAAACACAACAGTCGTATTTGCTTATATGTTTGTGATGCACCTTGAAAACAAAACAATGAAGAGAATTTCTAAAAATTTTCAGCATACACTAACTCTCTCTTCCTTTGTCTTCACCTTTAGCTAGCCCAGTACCATGTTCCCAAGTAGATTTGGAATTACACGTGTACAGGCCATTTTGTTGTCCACACAATTTTATGGCTATGACTGTAGTAAGGCTTCTGCAATCTAGAGAGGCTGGAGATACGGGCTGACAGGAACTTCCTGAAGCTGAACAAAGACAAATGCAACACCTTGGGACAGAACAACCCCCCCACATCTATACAAGCTGGAGACTAACTAGTTGGACAGCAGCTTCGCAGCAAATGTGCTGAGGTTCTTGATGAACAATCAATTCAGCATGAGATGGCAGTGTGCTCTAGCCACCAGCAGAAGGCCACCAGTATCCTGCGCTGTACAAACAGCAGGGCAGCCAGCAGACTGAAAGCCATTCTTCCCCTTTGTTTGGCACTTGGAAGACTGAATCTGGAGTACTATGTCTAGTTTTCGACTCCCTAGTAAAAGCAGGACATTGCGAAACTGAGGAGAATTTAGTGCAGGGCCAATTGCACAGGGATGTTCAGTGGCTGGAGCACTTGCCCTGTAAGGAGAGGCTGAGGGACCATGACTTCTTCAGGCTGAAGAAGGGAAGGCTCAGGGAAGATCTGATTGCTGTCTTCAGGTACCTAGTGAGAGAGCTTAGAGCAGACAGAGCCAGACATTTTTTGGAGGAACACAGTTAAAGGCTGAGAGGCAACAAGCACAAGATGGAACTTGGGGAATTTTGACTTGATATATGAAAAAATGTTTTTACCATGAGCACGGTCAAGTACTGTAACACAGACCCACAGAAGCACTGAAATCTACATTTTTGGATGTATTTAAACCTTGGTTGGACACAGTGCTGAACATCCTGACCTAATGCCCTGCTTTGAGTATTAGGTTGGACTGGTGACCTCTCGAGGTCCTCTCCAGTCTGCATGCTTCTATGATGCTAAAAGGAAGCCACTGCAGCAGTCAGTAAATCAGCACTTTATGTGGAAAGAAAAAATAACCTCATAAATCTGTAACTATATGTAATTATTTTTCTTTTTAGAAATACAGTCTTACCAATCATTTGACTGTGAGTCAGCTGTGAGCCATTACCCAGGTCACATATCTATCTTAAAGTCATCCTTTAGACTTATTCACCAATGATAAATATCAGCTGGCCTTCATATAAGCGGAAAGTTTTGTACAGCTAGGGAAGACAGTCTAAGTACTTTTTGCAGTTAGCACCCGAGAATCTAAGCAATGAAGGTTCCTCTGCTGTTTAGAAGATGCAATTTTTTTTAACTACCAAATACATCACTCTCAAGCCTCGAGCTATTCAAACTAAATAAACGATGCTACAGGTATGGAACATTATGGTAGAGAAGGATGTGCACTTCAGAATTTTTTCATCACTGAAAAAACAGACATATCACATTCAGTTAGAAATTGAATCTGGTGCTGCATTTAGAAGTCTATATAGTCATCAGGACTTCCCTCTATGGTCCTGTGGTTCTTTTTGTATGTTTAGTATTGGTAAGCATTCCCATTGACTTTCAAGTACTGGGTTTACTACACCTTTGAATACTACAGCTACACAGATAATGAATTTAATATGAATGATAACTTCATGGCTCCATCTCCAAGCTGGCTGGACACAGATCATACCCAGTGCAGAAAATGTCTCTTTGAACAGTCTTGGGTTTGAACTGGTAAGTCCAGTGTGTGGATTTACCACGTCAAGCATGACAGCACACTTCCCAATGCCACACCAGAAACATATCTGCAAAGAGCAGACCCATGCCTTTCTTTGACTCTGTACTATCTTCCTTCAGTGCTGCTCATGATGGCGTAAATGGCATGCAATGCAGATGGCAGGATACTCTTCATTCAGCACACTGTATCCTTCAGATAGGTAACTTAGGCTTTTAAGAACCTTAAATGAAGTCTCAGGGTATGCTGTAAGGCCTACACTTTTACCTGGTGGTGAGAAGAAGCTCACTTGTGAAGCAAGAGAAATATAGAGGATATACTAGAGATACAGTTTGGCAGTCTTCTTTGGGTTTTGATGGGTATTGGAAAGTCTGCTTTTTTCTTGCTTGCAATTTTAACTTTCCAAGAGTTAGAATTATCTTTTGGCTGTCTAAAATAGATGTCTAAGTTGGTAAAACAGAGCTCACATTATACAGATTTAGGAAATGACTGGTTTGGGTTTTTTTTAAAGCAGCAGAGAAATACTTGACCAGCCCTCATTTGCCAAAAGAAGTCTATGGGTTAATTATGCGACTTGAAGTTAGGTTTCCAAGTTTCCATTTAAACTGCATGAAAAAGTGGTGTCCTCGATACTAGAAGAAAGGAAAAAGTAAGTGGAATGCCTGCTGTTCTTCAAATTCCACCTTCATGACACCTTTTAAGAACAAATAAAAACACTTGCCACATCAGTAATACCATATCATAATAATATTTATATACATTAGCTTTCTTCTGCAAGGCTTGTGTTATCCATCTAGTCCTTCATCTTCAGACTGAGCTGAGTTTACTCATCAGTCTTCCCTTTGCATGATCTTTGGAACGCAATAGCTGAATCCACAAGTTTTCTCATAAAAGTGTATGTCTTTCAGCAGCTGAATATTGTAATTGTGTGAATGAAAAAGTCTCTTACTGCAAACATTTGAATTGTCACTTAGCTACCACATCAGAATCCAAATAGCTCTATCTGCCTTTCATATTATTTCCTCCAGTCAGTGAACTTGTTTCTTTCAGTTTATTGACTAACTGCACAACAAAGATTTTTCATTTAGCGCTGTTATCTCAAAGAGTCGGGCTTAAAATTAGCTCACACTCCTCGATCTTCTGCACATACAAAACAGACCTTGGGAAAATTGCATGCAATGGCCTGAAACAACACTCATGGGATGCCTACTAGTTAGATGTTTCCCAAAATGCACGGGCAATATGTGAGGTATTCTTTTGTAATTGCTACAACAGCACTGAAATACTATACCAAACTGAGTAAGAAATCTAGTTTTCCCAAAGGATTTTTGATTTTTTTTTGTAGCTAATGGGCTTTGATGCAGTGAAACTAAGCTTTGTCAAAGCATGTCTTCAAGATAAGCTTTTATCTTTACAGCATTATGAAGCCAGAGTGGTCTTAAATGTCATCACCATTCTCAGTTGCCCTGCTGTAATGGCATCTAAAGCCACAGAAGGTAGAATGTGCCTGTGCATCTTTCAAACTCCCAGCTGGAAGGATCCTTACTTTGAAATGATGTGAGGGGCTTTCATTAAATTAATCTGGACTTCCAGCTCTCACACGAGAACTAGAAAGTGGTTGAACTTTGAAATTCTTCTAATATTTTTTGCTAATTAAAGGGAAGCTCTGGCCAGAAACCCATCTTTTTTCCCCCATTTCCATAGTGCTGTAACAAAGGCATTTTGATTTTGCTTTAAAGGAGGGAGGGGAGAGTGTGGTGTGATCTTTGATATATAAATGAACATAGGCAATTTTAGCCCCAAAGGAATCTGTCTGAGAAACTACATTAAAATAGCAGTGAAACCTACTGCAAACATAATTCCAGCTGATGCTTTTTGGAATGCTATGTAGTTCTAGAAGCACTTCAATTCTGAAGGATGCATAATGGGAGATTTTAGCCTGTCATATGCATTTTATATTCCTGTAAAGATATCTGGAAATCATGTAAGAAACATGGTTTTGTCCACAGATATCAACTAGTAAAGATAATAATGGCTTTTCCCTACTGCATGTGTCTATGCTATGAGTTGCTTAAAATTATCATGTGGCAGCTGCTATTGTAACATAAGCTAAAGACATCAGCCATAAAACAATGAACATCTTTTCAATAGTTAAGATTGTGTCTATTGCAGTGTGTGGAATTTTACATGCATACAGGCCCACTGATGTTACCTAAGATGGCAAATGCTGTAGACTGAACATAAAACAAAACATCTGTAAACACAGAAATCTCATCTGAAGTAGCAGGAAGAAGTTGACAACCTCTCTTCAGCCATTAAGTCAGTCAGAGACACACACTGTAAGTATTAATATGACACTGTCTCTTTCAGCAACACAGAATCATAGAACCATAGAATAGTTTGGGTTGGAAGGGACCTTTAAAGGTCATCTAGTCTAACCGTCTAACCCCCCTGCAATGAGCAGGGACAACACCAACTAGACCAGGTTGCTCAGAGCCCCGTCCATGCTGACCTGGAATGTTTCCAGGAATGGGGCATCTCCCATTTCTCTGGGCAACCTCTCCCACTGTTTCACCACCCTCACTGTAAAAAATTTCTTCCTTATATCCAGTCTAAATCTACCCTCTTTAAGTTTAAAACCATTACCCCTTATCCTATCACAACAGGCCTTGCTAAAAAGTTTGTCTCCATTTTTCTTATAAGCCCCACTTTTGTATTGAAAGTCTGCAGTAAGGTCTCCCCACAGCCTTTTCTTCTCCAGGTTGAACAAACCCAACTCTCTCAGCCTTTCCTCACAGCAGAGGTGTTCCAGCCCTCGGATCATTTTTGCGGACTTCTTTGGACAAGCTCCAACAGCTCCATGTCTTTCCTGTGCTAAGGGCTCCAGAGCTGGACGCAGTACTCCAGGTGGGCTCTCACCAGAGTGCAGCAGAGGGGCAGAATCCCCTCCCTCGACCTGCTGGCCACGCTGCTTTTGATTCAGCCCATTATACGGTTGGTCTTCTGGGCTGCAAGCGCACATTGTAGGCTCATGTCCAGATTTTCATCCACCAGTACCCCCAAGTCCTTCTCCTCAGGGCTGCTCTCAATCTCTTCATCCCCCAGCCTGTATTGGTACCAGGGGTTGCCCCGATCCAGATGCAGGACCTTGCACCTGGCCTGGCTGAACCTCATGAGGTTCACATGGGCCCTTTTCTCAAGCTTGTCCAGGTCCCTCTGGATGGCATCCCTTCGCTCAGGTGTGTTGACCACACCATTCAGCTTGGTGTCATCTGCAAACTTGCTGAGGGTGTACTCAATCCCACTATGTTATTGGTGAAGACATCAAACAGTACTGGTCCCAGTATGGACCCCTGAGGGACACCACTTGTCACTGATCTCCATCTGGACATCAAGCCATTGACCACTACCCTCTGGATGTGACTATCCAATCAATTCCTCATCCACAGAGGAGTCCACCCAGCAAATCCATATCTCTCCCAATTTAGAGAGAAGGATGTTGTGGGGTGCCATGTCAAAGGCTTTACAGAAGTCCAGATAGATCACATCCATAGCTCTTCCCTTGTCCACTGATGTAGTCACTCCATCAGAGAAGGACACTAGGTAGATCAGGCAGGACTTGACCTTGGTGAAGCCATGCTGGCTGTCTCAAATCACCTTCCTGTCCTCCATGTGCCCTAGCACTGCTTCTAGGAGGATCTGTTCCATGATCTTCCCAGGCACAGAGGTGAGGCTGACAGGTTAGTAGTTCTCAGCATCCTCCTTTCTACCCTTTGTAAAAATGGGTGCAATGTTTCCCTCTTTGCAGTCTCCAGGTACTTCACCTGACTTCCATGACTTTTCAAATATCATGGAGAGTGGCTTGGCAACTACATGAGCTAATTTGCTCAGGACTCCAGGATGCATCTCGTCGGGTCCCATAGATTTACACATGTTCAGGTTCCTCAGGTGGTCATGAACCTGATCTTCTCTTACAGTGGGAGGGACTTTGCTTCCCCTGCCCCCATCTTGCAGTCCATCCACTTGAGAGGTGTGGGAAGAGAGGATGCCAGTGAAGACTGAGGCAAAAAGCTGTTGAGTACCTCAGCCTTCTTCTTGTCCGTTGTTACCAGTTTGCCAGCCTTGTTCATCAAGCTGGGTACGCAGTCTTTGACCTTCCTCTTCTGGTTGACATACCTGTAGAATCCCATTTTACCATTCTTTGAGTCCATTTCCAAGTTCAGCTCCAGCTGTGCCTTGGCTTTCTTGACACTATCCCTACACAACCAGGCAGCAACCCTATACTCTTCCCAGGATACCTGTCCCTGCTTCCACTGCCTGTGCAGTTCCTTCCTGCCCTTTAGTTTGACCAGCAGGTCTCAGCTCAGCCATGCTGGTCCCTTCCCTTCCTTTCCTGATTTCTTACACCTGGAGAACAAGAGCACTTGTGCTCTATGGAAAGAGTCCTTAAAGATCTGCCAGCACTGTTCTGCTCCCCTGCTCCTGAGGACCGTTTCCCAGGTGGTCCTACTGACTAACTCCTTGAAGGGCCAGAAGTTTGCTTTCCTTGAAATTCAGGGTCCTGACTTCACTCTTTGCCTGACCCGTATCCCTCAGGACTGTGAACTTCACCAGTGCGTGATCACTGCGGCCCATGCTGCCCGCAATCTTGATGTTGCCAATTAGCTCACTTGTTTTGGTGACCAGCGGGTCCAGTATCGCATCCCCTCAGGTAGGTCTGCATATTGTCTGGCTTCAGAAGTTATCCTCAATGCATTCTAGGAGTCTCCTGGACTGCCTACAGCTCGCCGTGCTACTTTCCCAGCAGATGCTGGGGTGGTTGAAGTCCCCCAGCATGATAAGAGCCTGCAAGCATCATGTGTCCTGCAGCTGGAGGAAGAATGCTTCGTCAGCAGGCTCCCCTTGACCAGGCGGCTGGTAGTAGACACCAACCACAGGACTCCTTTGTTGCCTCAGTCTCTGATTCTTACCCATAGCTTTCAACATCCTCGTAGCTATTCTTCAGAAACAGCTCTTCACACTCTATCCATTTCCAGATGTCTCCACCGCTCCTGCCTCACCTGTCCCTTCTGAACAGCCTGTAGCCATCAACAGCCTGTAGCTGCACTCCAGTCATGGGATTTGTCCCACCAAGTTTCAATAAGGGCAATTAGGTCATAGCTTTCTAGCAGCACAGTGACTTCCAACTTCTGTTTGTTGCCCATGCTGTGTGCATCAGTGTAGAGGCACTTCAGCTGGGCTGTCGGCTGTGTCATCTTCTTAGAGCAACACCCCCTAATTCCTCTGAGGTCTTTCACTGGTGTTTCCCTGTTGGCCCCTATTACCTCAGGAGCCACTGGCTCATCTCTGTGAGACTTCAACCGTGCGCCAGTGTAGCCAGCGTGTCTCCATTTTCTCCAATTTGTATCCAATATCACACTTGCTCTGAAGAACAATGAACTTTAAAATTTTAAGATGTCTTCTAAAGAGAACTGGGCTAGTAAGATGGTATAAAAGACTTCTGGAGAGATCTATTCCTTCCAGTTTTGAAATATTTCGAACATTTTGGGTTAGTCTATTAACTTTGGCAGTAAAAAGGCAGGTTCCACTACTAGTCAGACCTTTAAGTAGGCATGAAAGGGTGAGGCAGAGGCCTCACCAAAGTTCTTTTGTGGACCTAGCCCTGAGTCAGAAACAAAACATGTGGCTAGGCAGGGAATTAAACCTGAACTGGTCAAACCTGGAGCTATTCCTGTTTGGCTGAAATCTGGTTCTAATCCTCGAAGATAAGCACCAGGAAGAAGGGATATGCCTTGTCCAAAATCTGTCCCCAGAGTAAAAGAGACATTGAATGACACTGCAGCTTCTGCAGAAACTGTAAAGCAAAACTGAATTGGTTAGAATAATAATTTGTTGTTTGCCCCATACCATTAACCTAAGAGTAGAGTGTTCGTCTTCTCTACAGCCTAATCTACTGAGAAGTACATTGCAAAATGAAGAACCACTTTATTTATTATGCAGTATAGGATGTGATGTTTAGTACAATGTAACAGCCTTCCTCCAAGGTCTTGAGATACTATTACAAGAGGAATACCTGGTATTGATCAGTAACTTTGTTTTTCACAGCTCTACAGACTCTTCACTATGAACTTTCCACAACTGACTTCCAGCCTGTTTTCTGGTGTACCTTTGGACTAACTTTCTAAGAGAATTGGAATAGGACATCACCAAACCTCAGCATGTTCTCTGATGTGCCACAGGTCTGACTGCTGCAGAATAAAACTAGAGTATGTACAACAAAACCCATGTCTATCTTGTGGCTCCCTTTTCCTAATTTGAAGGGCTTCAATCTCACTGTTATCTCCTTTCTCTGCCTTCTCATATATGATGCAAGTCTCTGAGCAGGTGCGTGGTGCCAGCACCACAGCACAGGTATAGAACAGGCTTAGCAGCTGCAATGGCTGAACTCTTTCTCTGAGGCCGGAGATGTGGCAGCAACTCCCACGGGACACAGTACAACCCCACCACGGCCAGGTGAAGCAGAGTCAGACCTCACATCTGCTGCTGGACCTTGAATAAGACATGCCTCCATCCTGTGTCCCCTGTGGTCCCATCTGGGCTGTGCCTGCACTTCTGGTGAGGGTTACTGAAGAAGCGTGTGCACTTAACCAGCTTGTACACTGGTATACAGGAGACACCGAGCCTGCCCAGTAAGTAATGTCTATGCAACCTCATCTCTGAGCGAGTACATTTAACATACTTTGTCTCATTTCTGAGTTTCAGAAACAGACAGATCAGGTTCAATAAGGTGAACTGCACTAATTTCTGAACTACTTTTGGGCTTTTAACCAGCTGTGTCAAATGACCTTCATGCTGGAACTGAGATGCAGGGTTTTTTTTCTAGTTTCAATTTTAGAGATTTATTTCAAGGATATGGTATTTGCTTTAGCAATTGTATTGGACATTATAGACAGCGTATGAGTTTTCTAAACCAGGCTCTTCTTAAGCATTTATTGAACCAACATAAAGATGCTCTGTGTTTATAGGTTTAGGATAATTTGGATATTGCATAGGGATTATTTCAATAAAAAAGGAAAACAGATCCTTTTTGAACTGTTGGATTGCTTTTTCGAAGCGAGAGATCTATGGATGGATATTTTTCTTAAAAGCTTATGATAGACATTTCAGCAAAGTATACCACTAGTTTTAACCAGATTGACTACTGAGTCCTTTTATCCAAGCCGCTGCAGCTCCTGCATCAAGATGAATGAGACTACAACGTACACCAAGCAAGTAAAATTGACCTGTGACCAGAACATCAGTAGATAGTCCGGGGATTTTAAGTGTAGGTTAACGCATAGCACTGGTTCCTGTCACTTCTTCTCTAATGTTACAGTCAGTATCAGGGTGCAGGGAACATTTATAGCCTTTGAATAAAGTAGGGAAAATAAAATGGTCCTTTAAACATTCCCTTGCTTCATCACTTACATTCAGTTTCTGTATTGAACTTCTCGAGTATTTAAAACATCCTATGCAAAAGTTGTTCACATTGTTGTACAGCTGCAAGGCAGGCAATTCTGATTTGACAATATAATGAAAAAGTTTTTAAACCATGATAAAATGTTAGTAATCCTGGTGAGGGTAATACAGTCCGTTGTATGAAATAATGGGTACAGTCTGGTCACGTATCCCAGAGACAAATGCAAAACTGAAGGAAATGCAAGTCAGGGCTGTTAAGATGATATGTGAAATGGAGACCTGTCTGTGTGAGACTAGCTTGTTTAGTTTCTGTCAATGAGGACTGAGAGGTGATACGACTGGTGTCCATCAATATTTTAGAAGGCAAACATTAGAGGGGAAAAAATGCTAATTAAGCTAAATGACAATCTTGGCATGACAAACAGGTATAAATTGACCATGAATACATTTAAGCATGAAACAAGAATATTCCTAACCACCAAAGGAAACAAGCTTTGAAACAGGAGATGCAGCAGCAAAACGCCTAAGAACAGTAACGGTGATTTTCCGTAACAGACTGTGTAAGTTTATGACATGACTGGCTGTGATCACAAGGGAAAAGATTCAGTAACTTGACCACATTTGGCCAGTGTCCTTTATCAATCAAAGGAAAACCAGGTTTCCAGATGCATGTGGAGACTGCAGTATGTGGGATAAGGAAAAGGAGGGAGGCTGCTCCTTAAATGGTCATCTGATCTAAGGCCTTGTCCCCTCACCCTTCTGAAGAGAGTGGCTGGATCCACAATTAAACATGTAAAGTTTAAGCATTTGATACTTAACTGAATTGCACCTTAACACTGAAATTTGCTTTTTATGAAATACCTTGTGAGTCTTAAGTAAAGGTATTTTAATTTCTATATTACTACCTCTTAAAGAAGACGATGGTTTTATATTCTATATTCTTTGAAAATCTCAACCCAAACACTGGGTTTCAATCTTTGTCATGCATTCGAAACATTCGTCCAAATACCATGGCAGCTCTGAGCATCAGTTCAGCAGAAAGCTAAGCTGAAGTTAAAGAAAGGGAGCAGGTTATCTGGGATGCATGCAAGGTGTCTCCTGTCCCAGTTCCACCCATAAGTTCCATTCCTGCTCCTGGTCAGTCCGAATGTTTCAGACAGTTCAGACAATACAAAAATGTCATGGAAATACAGAAAAAAAAAATCTCCCAAGCATTCTGTGAGTGACCAAGTTAAGAAAAAAATAATGAAAGAAGAAAACTTGTAAGAATAATAAACAGTAAGCTTCATCTGTCCACCAAAGAGAAATACGCTCAACTTTTCCAAGCATCTTAAAGACAAAAATGCAGTATCCATAGCACTCCTTGCAGTGCCAGTATGCCAGTTTTAGCTTATTTCCAGTTTCATAAGCACATGCCATAACAGATATTTTAGCAGAATTGAATTCCTTTCTTAAAGCCAGCATTTGCATCTTCCCACAAGCTGCCATTTCAGTTTACACCCAGTGCTGTGAGTGCCCGCTATGGTGTAAAAACGAGACTTTCCTCCAGCGCAAAGGAGCACAGGAGCACAGGAGCCCAGGATTCACACTGACGGGTGCAATCAGGCAGGCGAGTGCTCCTCGCGCCCCAGGCCGAGTCACGCATGCGCAAGGTTCCAGGTTTTGTCAACGGATTCTCTCCTGTGTCCGCTACAGTTCTTGGTTTGTACAAAATCCTTTGTTCTTAGCAGTGTTTCTGCACAGAAACGGGCTCAATCTATTTTGTTATTTCAGAGAGAATTTATCCCTGTCATTTGTATTAGAGCGGTCGGTCTTCCCAAGCGGCGGGGGGCGGGGGGCACTGTCTCCTGAAGGCGAGCACGTAGGAAATCCGTTCAAAAATGCTGTTCTCCCGAATGAAAGCGGGTAAATGCTCCTCCTCTGTGCAAGACAACCACCCCGCCTGCGGCGCTGGCCTCCCCCCGAACCGGGGAGGGGGGCGGGGCGGCCGAGCCAGGCTCCCCCCAAACCGCTGCGGCTGCCACGGCCGAGCCGCACGCGCCACGGCCCCGGCACTTCCGGGCTGCCTCCCGCTGTGCATCCTGGGAGCTGTAGTTCTCGTCTCAGGGGAGGCCGGTGGCGTCCTCACGTCTATTGCGCATGCGCACAAGCTGCTCCGCGCTGCGGGGGAGAGCGCCGCCATCCAGCGACCCGAATCCTAAACGGCCCCGCCCTTTCCTGTCTCGGCAGCGCGCGCACCCTCGCTCTCGAAGGCGCTTGTCGATTGGAAGGTTGGCTCGTTCACGTGGTTCCCGGCGGCCAATCAGGTTTTCCAGTCGCCGAGCACCGCCTTTCCGCTACCTGGCAGCTCCGCGAAATGGCGGCGTCCGGGGCGCGGCGGGTGCTGTGGCACGGCCGGCGCTGGTGCTCCCAGATGGAGTCCGCTGTCCCCACGCAGCCCCCCGGCCCGCTCTACCCGCCCATAGTGGCCTCCGCCACGGCGAAGAGCAAAGCGGCCAAGCGGCGGCGCCTGGAGCATTTCAACCAGCGGGTGCACGGGGCGGCCTCCATCGAGGAGAAGCTGCGGCTCTACGGGAAGCTGCAGCGGCCCAAGTACATGGTGTACCCGCAGACCTTCGCGCTCAACGCCGACCGCTGGTACCGCAGCTTCACCAAGACCGTCTTCGTGCCGGGGCTGCCCCCGAGAGCGGCGTCGGCCGCTGCGAAAGCCCCGGGGGCGGTGGCTCCGGAGGCCGCGGCGGGGGCGGCACCCGAGGCCGCCAGAGCTCCAGAGCCGGGAACGGCGGCACCGGATACCGCGAAAACCCCGGCGGCGGGAGCGGCCCCGTACCTGGATATGGGCGAGCTGCGCTCCCTCGCCTGCGACGCCCTCCTGCAGGAGAGCTTCTACCAGAACAAGAAGCGGCCGTTGCTCTACCGCGATCAGGACCACACGCCCGGCCCGTTCCTGACGCATCTCGTTTCCACCCTCGCCACCTTCCTCTGCGGTCGCAACCCGCTGCTGGCTGCCTCCTCCCTTGGTGCGGGTCCGGGGCGGGAGGTGGGAGCCCTAGAGCGGCGGGGCTGGGCTGTGAACCCGGCGGGACTGTTACTGTTGTGGCTGCGTTGTTCAGACCGTCGCTAGTAATTCATCTCGTTTCCATCGTCCCACATGGTGCGAGTGGATTTTGATTTGTTCTGTTTTACTGCAGCTGCTAGAACAGGATTTGAGAGGGTTTTAAATGCAAACGGGACGATTTTTGTTTCTCTCTAGCGCTCTGTTCTGTTTCAGATCTAAAACCTGAAGTTAACTATTACTGGCATCATGGTGAGGAAGTTGTTGTTCATGGACATCGAAAGGGTAGAGTTGATCCTGTGCGATTTCAGATTGATGATCACCCACACCTCCAGATACGTGTCCCAAAGCAGCTTCCAGAGGTACGAATATTTTGAACAGCAAGTTAATCACATGCATTTTCATCTGTGTTTCTGACAGCCATGGAAACCATGCGATAGGTAGTATATGGAGAATGTGATTAATCAGACATATAGCACATCTTTGCGTTTTTCAAGTCTTAATGCCGTTACTACTTTGTTGTGGTAGCTGCTTTGTCGATACTGGGATGGTCTTCAGAACTTCAAATTGGTCGTCTTTGTGCTTTAGAAAAATGCATGTTGTTACACTTAATTAAATAGAGTTTTTAACTTACGTTTGTAAGTGGAGGCACGAATTAGAATTAGAATGTGTGGAACGTTCTCAGTGGAGAATAAGATGAGAGAAGTGGAGAAGAAAAGAATGGAGTAACAGAGAGCACATATAATCTGAGTGGGAGTTGTGTTACCTGTTAGTACTTCTTAACAGTTGTTTTCTTGAATGCTCAGTTTTCTGGAAGCTGATTCAACATTCTCATCTTTTTCTTGTAGGTTGGTTCAGTGGTAATTATGTAGCCTGTGTGGGTGTCTGTTGCACAGTTTCCACCGCAAACAGACAACTGCGCTCTGCTGTCTGTAAATGTTGAACAGTTGTGGCTAACTTAATTGTACAGTTTGCTTAGATTAGTACTGTCAGATGTTACAAACCTTGGCATTTTGGAAGAACTGTCTAGGCAACTAAAAATGTTACATAGTGCAAAACACTGTATACCTGTAATTTCACTCTGCTGGTTCAAGCTTATTTACTGCTACTGGAACTGTTTTGCTTGTCTTCTACAGAAAGTGAATTCTGGTTTTGAAGGTTTTACTGGTTGGCAGCTTTGTTAGCACCATTTCACGCAATTTTTTTGTATATTACAGAAAATTCCAGCATCAGTATGAGATGCATGTACCAGGACTTATAACAATACGAGAAGTTCTGTTGCAAAAAAATGTATTTCACTTAAATTTATAGCAAGCAAGACTTGCACCTTCTGCTGTCTGACCAGAAAGTGGCATGTTATGTGAGGCCTGATGTCAGAAATGTGACTTGTGTCATGGCTTTTCTTTCTTCTACTTCATTCAAGATTGTACCGCTGGAGTCAGATCTTGGAGATGTTCCCGTTATTGATCACAAACCATCCAAACTGCCGTTGTTCAAAAAGCAGTACGAAAACAAGGTATTTATAGGTAAGAGTTTTTAATCATGCAACTTTAACTACTTCTTTTGCATAAAAAACCAAAACAACAAAAAATCTAACCCCAAAACAAACACCCCCCGACCTTTCTCCTCCCATCAACAGAAAAAAACTTTTGTATATTTTCGTGTATAACTATACTATCTAAATGTAAGTAGTATATAAATCTCTGTTGAGATTCTATGTAAGATATGCGGTGGGGAGTTGCATCCTCCTGTGCGTATGATACTCTGTGTCCAGATTCACTTGAAGGAGGTGGGTTGAATAGAGAATTAGTAGAAAACTGGCTTTGAGTTTTGATACTTCTCCTCAGAGACTTCTTAGGATGTGAACTCTTGCGTTTTGGAGTTGGGCAAGCCCTCCAGTCTCACCCAGAAATGGGGGAATCTCAACATTTATGCAGGCCTACAGTAGAGGTTCTGATCTGCTGTTGTTTGGAGCCTGATACTAAAAACTGTTCATATGCATAATAAAGAGCATTCTCTGACTGACTTTTAATTTTTTTTTTTTTTTTTATTTTTGGGGAACACAGGATCAAAGGTAGCAGATCCATGCTGTTATGGACACACTCAGTTTCATCTTATTCCTGATAAACTGAAACGGGAGAGGTTTGTAAGAGCACATCTTGAGGATCAGATTGAAGTTCTTTATCGAGCTAATGGTATTGCAAGTCTCTTTGCCTGGACAGCAGCACAGGCAATGTATCAAGGTGAGACAGTCGACTTGATAGATTCTTCTGGGTGATGAATGCCTACTGTAAAGTTCTCTAACCTTTTCTCTCCACCACCTTTTTCTCATGCTTTTTCTTCTGAAGACCATCCTTTAAGTAGGTGTTTGAAAATTTAATTGAATGAAGCAGACCTTATACAACATACAAACTCACTTTGTCTGTGAGTACTTTGACTCGGGAATTAATTATGCAGAATTTTTTTTTTCATATATAACACTAAGCCTGTGCAAAAGCATCAATCCTGCATTCACTTGTTCACATTTGTTGCGGGGAAAGGTGGTAGATGTCAAGTAGTTTGTTTGTTTATTTCTAAAACAGCTATGTTGCTTAATGGCCTGTTTCAGAGATGTCAGTTCTATGAAACTATAGTCAAAGAAAAATGTCAGCATCCTTACTTTAGTATTTATGCCTATGTTTGTCAAAAAATACTGGAATACCTGGATGGATAGACTAGATCGGTCTTTTGCTTATTCATGTAAATCTAATTCTTATCTAGTGTTACTGGAAGACACGTGCTGGTTTGTAGTTTTGCTTGTGAAACAACACATGGAAGAGAATTCTTTGACTATGACATATATTGCTGACTCTACGTCAAATTTTTTTACGTAGTGGTATCTTAGAAAGTTTGACTTTTTTGTGGCCATAAAACATTGAAGTCAAGTAAGTCTTGACTTCAAAGCTGGTTACAGGTTTAAGCATGTTACGAGTGAGAAGGACAGCATAATTTATGAAGTTTTTTTTTTTGTTCTGTAACAGTTTCTAGTGGTGTTCTGTGCAGATAATATCAAATACCTTTTAAGAATATTGCTGTGTATGCTAGCACACGTGCATAAATATGTAAAGAAAATATTTTAAAAAGACTATTAATTCTCAGCAGGGATTGTTTGAAACATGAACACTTCCTGACATAGTGTTCTTGGTATTGTCTGGCTGGTTACTATAGTCAGTCGTGCTCATGTATACATATGCATGCTTCTGTCATGAAACCAACGTTCACTGTCCTGTGAGAAGCATGGAGCAGTCAAAAGACGTTTCCCCTCAGATTGCTTGCAGGACTTGGGTGCATTAATCACTTAAATAATTTTGAAAAGTCACTTGGCTGATCAGTGTAGGGTTTTTATCAGTCAGTGACAGGGAACTGTGTGCAAAATGCAAGTACACCACTGTGTCCCTGTTCTTGGAAATATCCTTAATTGGTGGTTGCATTTTAATTAGTCTGTATGAAGAATGTGTGTGTTGCTAAAGCAGACAGCAGTTTTTCCTCTACAAAGTTCCTGCTGCAATTCCCAGTAGTTTTTGGTATTTCAGGTTTGGGCTTTAGATGTGTGTGCTGACAGGAATTTTGAGTCCTGCATAACTAGTGTTGTTTCTTTGCTTTGTAGGATTCTGGAGTGAAGCAGATGTGACCCGTCCTTTTGTATCACAGGCAGTAGTGACTGATGGAAAATACTTTGCTTTCTTCTGTTACCAGCTAAATACTTTAGCACTAACTGTAGAAACTATTCGAAATAACCCTCGGAAGAACATCTGTTGGGGTACAGACAGTAAGCCATTGTATGATGTTGTGGAAGATGGTAGTGTGAAAGGCTTTAATGATGAAGTTATGCGTCAGTTGGTTCGTTTTCTGTTAAACAGACCAAAAGAGTTGTAAATCATTCAAGAATAAAGTATTCCTGTTTATGTGCCTGAACTTCATTCTAACTCCATGAAGTATGGGCTAGAACATGCATTGTTCTTGGTAAGGTATTTGTCTAGCAAACGCTATATTATTTTTTATGATATTTGGGCCTTATTTCTTTATTTTAAATGTATGATACTGTACACTGAAATACAAATGTCTGGAATACATTAATGTCTTTTTGTGTATTTGTTAGCACTGTATTGCACTAATTCAAAGTCATGTGAATACTTTCTTCTAGCAGATCCATAGCTCTGTGTTGAACTGTCACAGCAAAGTATGAATTCATATGACCGTCTGATTATGGCGCTAGGTAACTGCTGTCATTGATATTCAGGACCAGTGAAAAATTTCTAATTTTATGCCTGAAGAGAAATGAGTTGTCTTAAATGCTTGCTCGTTTTAAAGAGGAAGAGAGCTCAGTATAGAAAGTGTTTCTTAAAAGTGAATGGTTGGCAGTTTAGATACATAGCAAAGGAAATTTTTAGACGTTTATCGAGCAGTAGTATAAATACGATCAGACTTGCTTCCAAAGATTCTATTATGAACATTCATATACATTTTTAAGTTGTCACCTCAGGAACCACAGAGAGAACTCTCAAATGCATTTGGAGTCTACAGTTTTCCCTTTAGCTTGAGACCTTGAATTCAGCTGTAGATATCTTGATGTATTCTTGCTGATATTTGAATGTCTTATGGCCATTTTCTGTACACCGCAGCTAAGCCCAAACCATGACTAGAATCTCTGATTAATAAGATGCAAGATGTAAGGACTATTTAGGAATATTTACTTATCAACAAAGTATATCTGGTTTTGAGGTAATTAAACATGCCTAGAAGTTTATGTAGTTCTGTACACTGACTGACCTTTTTGGAATTCTCCAGAGTTCTTGTTAAGTAGTTGTTTTTTAAAGAGAGAGTACCGAACTATATGTGACTCTTGTTAAAATATTTGCCTGCACACTCTTCAGCCTGAGCAACTGGGGATTCTGCTTCCTGTTGTAAACTGGCTTACAGAGTATTTTGCTAATGAAAGATGAGGTAGTTGTAGAGTCTTAACTGATTGGTACTTTGCTATGCTGAGTTGCCATTTTCTCCACCAGCAGAGGATAGTCTAGATAAGCAAGACGTGCGTGAGTACTGGTTTCTTTTTAACAGAAGTAAAAAAAGCCTTAAGTGGTCTTTTTGTTTTAATGCTTGAGTATTACTAGTCCTAATCACTGATGATCCTTGGATTCAATGAATGTTCCGTGTAGCAATGGAAGACAAACTGCTGGGTAGGCATGTCGATTATAGAGAATGACCTGTGACCTAGCTTAAACGTAAATGATAGATACTTTGTTTTCTGGTTTGGTAAAGTGATGATGCAAAATTAATGGAAGGATATTAAAAACACAGTTGGGTATTCTGGCCCTGCAGACGATCTTTATTTACAGTTGGTGCGATACGGTATTGCCTTCAGCTTGAAACTGTGTGAGTTGCATACAAGTAGTGTCTGTGGTCAAAGAAACTACTGCTCCCAGGGTAAAAAAAAACCCCGCTCATTTTTCTGTGACTCAGCCTTTTGTCTGTCGTGAGGCTTCAGCTGTAGTAGAGCAAGTTTAAAGAACTATTTTCTCCTTTGTGCAGCGGTACTAGTGGCTGAAATATCACTGTAGATGTGTAAACTGGTAGAAAACCCCAGTGCTGGAGTGAGGGAGGAAGGCTTAGGAGCTGGCCGTTTTGTAATTGGAAACTGCCTACTTTAGCTTTCTGCAGCTGTGTCAAAAGGCAAGGGGATACCCTGGAAAAGCAGTGGGTGGCACTGTTTTACCTTCTGCTGAGGAAAAAGTGTAATGGATGTTGTTCTGCTTTTTTGTCACTGACTGGCAAAGATGAGACATCATACCGTATGCAATTTTCTGCACCAATCTTTCATCTTGTACTCATCTGTTCAGGGTGTTTAATGCTGCCTTACAAACATAAAGTCAAAGCTCTTTTTTATTTTTTCTTTTAAAGATTGCATAACTACTAAATGTTTAAAAGTAGAAAGCTCAGAGGCTGCAGCATTCCTGTTCTTGAGCTTTGCTCAGCAGAAACCTCCAATGATTATACTCCCTTAAGTCTCATGGGAGCATTGTTCTTTAGCATTCTATTTTGTTGGTTTTGCTGTTTAAAAGAAACAAAGAAAGGCGATTCCAAGAACACGGGATGGAAGTCTCCAAGTTTGGATTCTTTTTCCTGTATTAATTTCTGCTTAGGCCTATTGGAGCGTATTACAAGGGAACATAAGGTGGAATCTAAAAACAAGGTTTGCTTTTACATAATCAGGCAAGTATTTTCTCTAGTACTAAACTATTTTGCTTAAAGCCTGTATCACCTTCAAGTGGGTGACTGATCTTTCATATTTTGCCTGTACTGTGGTTTCAGATTATGAGATTGCAAGTGGAGATTGGAATGAAACTGCCTGAGCAGCCTTTCCCAAAGTTAAAGCAGAAAGGAAGAGACGGGAAGACTCTGAAACTCTTACATCCATGCAGGGTCGTGTTGCACCAAGTTGTTGTGGTAGATAGTTCTATTTCCTTTCAAACAGGAGAAATAGCTTCGACATCTATAATGTCTGCTTGGTCATGCAGAATTGTCTCCTGATATCTCTTCTGTACTCAGGTTTTCTGTCACTGGAGAAGACACCTGCTCCTTTTATCTCAGAAGCGGGTGAAATTTTCCTTTTTCTGGAGCTCCATTGAAGGGTTTTTTACTGAGGCAAGAGGAACTCTTTTGAGTCAGCTGTCAGTGAGAGAGTCTGTGGACAGCTTGGCCTACTGGCTCTGTGAAGACCACGCGTACTAGCAGTATAGCTGATGGAAGCAATGAAAGTGGCTTTCCAGTGCATCCTGTGCTAAAATGAGCCATCATCAATCAGTAGTATAACCAAAGTGTGCCGGAGTAGGAGACCTATGAAGTTTACACTGAGTTAGCACAAATTCTGGTATGGTACAAAAGAATACTGTCTGGTGGATCAAAACTGAGTCTAATAAAAGTAGCCCCAAGAAACCTTGCAGAGGAGCTTGCACAAGAGCTGCTTTTTCATGGAGGAAGAAACTTACCAAGTGGGTAGGAGTGTCACAGTAAGTGGAACATCAACAAGCTGACCAGACAAAGTTAGCATTGACAAAACAGCAGGTAGCATGAAAAACAGACTGGTTGCAAGCAGTATGTGACTGCATGCATTATATTCTAGTAGTGTACCAGAATCTCACTGAGGCAAGACCTTCAAGAAATACAAGCTGAAGATCCTTAAAAAACCATGAATTAGAAGTATGCATAACTGGGTGTCTGGGGCCATGGAACAATAGAAGTGAGACAGTGTTTCTCTTCAGTTGCTCTTGTCTTCCAACAGGGTGTCATTCCCACCAAAAGCAATAAAGCCAGTCAGCATAAAGCAAAACAACAAATCCCTGACAAGGAAAGGGCTGGTAGTTACTAAGGGAGGAGTGTTCCTGTGATTGCGTTACCAAGACTTACTTTGGTATTCCTGGATAATACTGAGAAGTGGTAGAGTGGAATCCCACAATGGGTCTGAGATTGGTAGGGGAAAAAGGTAACCGGTCCCCCTTTTTCGCTGTTGTGAAAGGATGGCAAGTGCAGCTAACACTGCATTTGACAGTCTAATACAGGCTGATGTTGTATAAGAACATAACAAATGAGAAGTTGCTCAGCCAGGTCTAGGTGGATTTGGTTTCAGACATTTGTCAGGTGGATCCATGGGGGTGTGGGGTTCCTGGCAAGGCTGATCGTCTTGTGACTTGTTAGCCATAGGAGAGTTTCCAGGTGGTATTTGAAGAAGTGTATCTTGTTCTGATTCTGGAAATCATGGACCACGAACTGTTGGAGGATGTTAGTAGATGGAGGCCAGTAGTGGTTACAGGGATTGTGCTGTAGCCCTGCTGTAGTATACTGACAAATCAGGTAAAGTTTACCCAGTAAATACATGGTAAAATAAATTTTCAAAAGTGAGTTTCTTAGTTGTCTTGGCTGTCCTACATCTAGAAATAGGCTAAGAAGAATTACAACCTATGAGGAGTCAGCATATGGACACTACTAATACATTTATTAGTGCATGTTGTGATGAGGGGGGAAGTTGTGAACCTCCTACATCCCTCCTACAGGAACAAGAGTTTAGAATTGAAGGGATTATTTGTATCTAATTCAGAATGAAGGAAAGCAGTCTGAAGTCTGCAATGCTATTCAGCCTGGTAACTAACCCATTGGTCTTGAAGCTGTGAGGTTAACAATTGTTTCCTCAGATTTTGAAGATGATCTGTGTGGGCCACCTACCACAGATCCCCTATGAGGAGTTGATTTACAACCTTTTCAAAAAATCCTTGAAAAAGGCAAAGAGATAGAAGGACACTGCATGCTTTTTATGTCTCTGCAGGACCTATCTATCTAGCTTATACTATTGGAAAGATACATAATTCTTCCAGACAGGACAGGCAGCTTTATGATATCTGCTCAGCTGTATTGACCTGTAACTATCTGCAATAATTTTCAATCCTCTAATTTTTCTGTTGTGCCTGGTTTCTGCATAATTTGAAGGTTCTGTCTTTAGCTGAAATATTCTTTGAGTGAACATTCATTATTTCTTCTTGGTCCTTTAATGACTGTTTGAAGTTCAATTTATTGAACTATATCTACTGATACAGAATCTTCTCTGTATTACCTTTCTTATTCCTGCCAAGTCATGATTGATTTCATTTGTTTCTTTTCTTATATAGCAAGAAGAGTTGACCTTAATGTGTCTCCTTTGAAGGAAATCCTCCTACCATTTTTTCCTCTTTTTTGCTTTCAATATTTTTTTAAGCTGTAATCAGCTCAGTGCGCTTTATCACTGCTCTCAAGGGACATGGTGTAGGATCGTTTTTACTGTTGGAAGGTGTAGGTTTTAACACAGAGGTGTCTGCACTGCAAACGTGCATGCTTTTGTCAGTCAGATATCCCAGAGCAAGTTTAAATTTCAACCTCGAATTTCAGCCTGAAAAGGCTTTTTATTTGTTTGGGTTTTTTAAAAGCAGTTTCTACACCAGCACATTTCTCTAGGTGACAGAAGATATCAGGAGTTGGAATTTTAATACTCAAGTTCTGGCGTTGTACAGCCTGGAGAAGAGAAGGCTCAGGAGGCATCTTATCAAGGTGTATAAATACCTGATAGGAAAGAGTGAAGATTTGACTAGGCTTATTTCAGTGATGTTCAGTGAAAGTGCAAAGGAAATGGCTAGAAACTGAAAAGCAGGAAATTCTACTTAAATATATATACTTTTTTTTTTTACTGTAATGTTGATTGATCACTGGAACAAATGTCTCAGAGAGGGATGTGAAGTTTCCATTCCTGGAGATACTCAAAACCAGACTGGTCAACCCTGGTCAACCTGCTGTAGGTGACCCTACCATGAGCAGGGTGGGTGGACTAGACAAGAGGTGCCTTCCAACCTTAACCACCCTACAATTCTGTGAAAATAAATTACTGACCAGCAGGCAGATGAGACACTATGAATATGAAAGCACGTGCAGAGATTTGGGTCAATATTGAACATTGGGCCTGGAGCTTCCTTGTTTTGATCTTAGTGTGACCATCTGTGTTTGTGCATTAATTCAGCATAGACAAATTTTACTTGTTACACAGCTGCAAAAGGCTTCAGCAGAAGAAAAGACCCTTATATTACATCTTCATTCCTTGGCAGAGTACTGACACTGAGAACGCAAGTCAAGGCTATACACTGAATTATTGCATCTCCAAGTTTATCTCAAAGCAGGTTTGCCTCTGAGCTTCCTATCAAGATAGTAATTCCTTACATATGACCTCAGACATGCCCAAGTGTTTCCTTCTTTCCAGAAACCAGCAGCAGGCAGTGGTGACTTAGTCCGTGTTATCTGTATATGAATGTAGGGGTTTCATCCTCTATATAAACATAGATACATAGATATCAGATTCACACTTTTCCTGAGCCTTGCAATGATAACTGCTAGAGTAGAACACCATTCTTTCTGTAGGTATGTAGCGTTTTACCTGTGTGAATAATGACTTACTATAGTTGCTGTTAACAAGCTCATGTCAGTTATTTTATTGTTGTTTTAACAGGGCAGATATGCCCACATAAACTTGTGGGGAGATCCTGTGTGAATATACAGACAGACCTTGCAATAAAAAGCTTCTGAAGTTGATAAGGAAAGAGACAAAGGATGGGAGGAAAATGGGGGAGCAGTAATGCCTGCTTCTTAGCGAAATTATCCAAAAGCATAAAGATGAAATTGAGGTGGAGTTAAGAGTTGGACTCTGCGGTAGGATAATACGATTTGGGGTTGTAACTGTGTTTACACAAGGGGCTTGCACTGTTAGATGACTTTATAGTTTTGGAAGTACTAACAAGCTGTAATTTGATGTTGTTTCTTAATAGCATGTAATTATTGACCATCACTTGGGACTGGATATTTTAAAAAAATACTTATATGCTTCATATTGCAATTAGGTAGGTTCCCATTAGGATTTTGTGAAGCTATCTAAAGAGGTTAGATTCCTAAATACTAATAATTTTATTGAAATTTTAATTTGTTTCTAAGATACATAGATATTTTGATGATTTTTTTTAAAAGTACTTCTAAAGGCAGTAACCTGCCTTTTGAAAACGTTCAGCAAGATTTCATTACAATGTAAACTACTAAATAAAGCATTCAGCTTTGCTCTAGACTGGAAAGTACGTAACTTCTGAAATGTGCTGTTTTTCGTTCGTGTAAGCAGAGTGTTATGCTGACTATGACCTGTATTAGCACATGGCCAGCCTGGCATTGAAGGGACACTAAACAAAATCAACATAACAACCATGTGTTTGGACATTTGTTGTCTCTAGAGACACACCTACCAGGCTCTTCTGAAAATGTCATATGTGCACAAAGGATTCTGGTTTAAATAGATGAACTGTATTTTTGTTGCAAGCCATTGGAGCAGGCTATGGCATTACTCTGAATCTGTGGATGGCTGGAAGCAATCAGGACTGAAGTTTAAATGTCAAGTGTGATGTTGCCATTTTACATTCTGTATTAAAAGATGTCTAGGAAAGGGTAGGGTGGACTGAAACACCTCGCTTGCTACCACTTGAGACAAATAATGTTGGGAAACAATTGGAAGGATAGAAGTCCTCCCAATAAGGTAAGTGGAGTAAAAGTGAATTGTGCATCTTGAAACTATAAACAGAAATGTTTTTACAGAAGACGCTAGATTATTTACATGATCTAAAAATGATGATTTTGAAAAATTGTAGATGAAGGCATTAAAATAATGTGAACTGTGTGGCTCTATTGGTTAGGTATTAATATATTTAATGAATAACCAAGACAAGGAACCTCTGGGCTAGGCATGTCCTTACCAAGAGACTTGCGTTTGGAAATGCTACTGACACACACTAGAGAGAAGACTTGGGAGAGAAGTCTGCTAGCAGCTGTGTGTATATGTTCAGAGATAGGGGCAGGTGCCAAAGCATTTGGGTGCCATGAGTAGGGGGAAGGGTATGGGTGGGGAACCTGTAGTAATCAGGTGAACGCTTGTGAGGAAAAAAGAGGGGTTTTTTTCCCCTTCACCCTTCTGGAGCCTTCCAGCCTTCTGGAGCCTCTGTGGCTCTTGCCAGTCTCCCCACTAAGACCATGGACGCTTCTCCCAAACTGCTTCTGGGCAGACCCTTTCAGGTGGCTCTGAACTGTGAATCATGGATTTCAGCTCAAGTATGATAACCAGGGCAGAAGCTTCCTCTTTGAATCCCACCAGAGGCTGGGTCAGTGCTGGTGGCTTGGTTTCACAAATCCCGTAGGGAGTTTCTGCTTCTCCCACTTGTGCTTTTGAGGTACTTTAATATTTAGGTGTCTAGATATGGTTGCTAGAGCAGGTTTCAGAAACAGTTAATAGAGAATGGAGACTTGACTTGTCTAATGGAAGCACTTTGACTAAAGTACAGTTGTTGTATATAGTAGCTTCACCTCTTTTGGAATCAGTGGAGGGAGAGACTCTCCGAAGAACAGTTCAGTCCTGCTGAGAATTAATGTAACACTCTCTGCCACTGCTGATTCAAAGATAGCAGTGAGACTTTCAGTCTCCTTCTTGCTTCCAGAAAGCTGTAGCTTTGATTCTTTATTTCTTCTAGGTCTTTGTTAGAAGTATTCTGTGGTGCTTGAAATGTGATAGCATGGGGAATAGATGCTTTATGGATCCTTCTGAGCGGGGTATCCTAGTCACTGCTGTTTGAAAGGAGACTGGGCTGGCTAGTCAAGGCAACTTCCCGCAGGCATTCATACAGAAATCTCTGAATCCTTCAGAACATCAAGCACTGATGTACGCAGAAGATGTAACAATTATTTTTAAAAAGCGATAATAGTATCTGGTTACCTTGCCTTGTCTTGGTCTTGGCCACCAGGAGGAATAGTTGGATGGATTTCTAAGGGGTTTTTTGCCTGTTTCAGCTTCATATGCCTGACTGTGTTCTTGGTTTGACATTCCTTCTTTTTCTTGGCAGTCTTCAGCAGTATTTGGAGGAGTGGGAATGTGGCATCGTAGCATACTGAAAACTTTCTATCATGTTTGTGAAGGAGGTTACTGAGTTTTGTTAGGGAAAGTCAAGGGAATTTTTAACTACATGCAGTGCTTTAAAATCAATGCACTTAGCTCCTGTCTACAGAATTATATTTAATTTCAAACCAGTTTTGAGGTAAGCAGTTTCAAAAATCCTGTACTGTTGCAGTTATTTTTTCCTATGGAGGACAGAATAGTTGTTCTGGTATGTGTCACTGGCAGAAAGGGAGGAGTCATCACAGGAGGAGAGAGAGAGTACAGTGGAGTACAGTGCTGGAGCTGATGTCCAGAGGGGTGCAATGTTGAAATGAGTGATGAAAGATTTAAGAGAGCCTGACAATATTTCCCATGGAACTTTTACTTCTAAATTTTAATGTTCCTACCACTTCATAATCTTTTTTCCCAGTGTTGCTTAGAGTTAACTTCAAAGCTTGCTTGCTGTTGTTTGAATTTGATGGAGATTCTGCATTATGTGTTGCGTAGAGAAAAGGTGAGGCCTTTTAGATTCAGACACTGTCCTTCATGCCATGTCAAGATTAGAATGGAAGAAGTGTTTGCAGCATGACTTTCAGATGAGTATCTAATGGGAGCAAAGCCCTTCCCTGAGTGATGAGAGTGATTTTGCCTTCAAATAAACACCCACTCATTTCACTGTCTTCTGGGAGAAAATAAAATGTAAAGTGGAATAGGAAAGTGCTTATTTTGAGTACTGTAAAGAGAACCAAAGACCTCATTTGCAGATGGAGTTTAACCTTATGTTCCTTACTTCACTGTCACTCGGTTTTTACTGGGAAGCTGTTCTGAAGAGCTGCTGCTGCAGTTAATGCAATGCAAATTGTAGTCTCAGTTACACTAGTATAAATTTGGAGTTAGTCTATTGAAGCTTTTGCTAGAGCAGCACTTGTAATACTTGGCTGCTGTGCTACCATATATGAATGTATGAAGCCTGATAGTTACTGACTTTTGTGGGCTGAAAAAAATCTGGGAGTGAGGAAAAATGCTGCCTTTTGTGTCCAGAAATGCCAGTGAAGACAAGGGGATTTTTGTATGTAGTGGAAGAGTGGGAATGCATATTAAAGCTGGAAAAACCAACAAAACTGAGAACTCATAAACAAACTGGGAAGAAATGGCAAAATAAACAGCATACGATAAAATACTGGGGAGAGTGAAGAACCATGTAATTCCATCCTTAACAATATTTAGATCTAGCAACGCATATACCAAACACCCTCACTTCCCCCCCCCCCCCCCCCCCCCCGTTTTTCTGTGTATTATTAAAGCTATATATGAGAAAATACTTGCTAAACAGTGCCACATCAAATTTGCCAGTGGCAGCTCTATGGAGTGTGTTTTCAAGGAAGTGGTTCAGAACCTTCATGCAATTACAGAATCACAGAATCACAGAATAGTAGGGGTTGGAAGGGACCTCTGTGGGTCATCTAGTCCAACCCTCCTGCCGAAGCAGGGTCACCTACAGCAGGCTGCGCAGGACCTTGTCCAGGCGGGTCTTGAATATCTCCAGAGAAGGAGACTCCACAACCTCCCTGGGCAGCCTGTTCCAGTGCTCCGTCACCCTCAGAGTGAAGAAGTTCTTCCTCATGTTCAGACGGAACTTCCTGTGCCTCAGTTTGTGCCCATTGCCCCTTGTCCTGTTGCTGGGCACCACTGAAAAGAGCTTGGCCCCATCTTCCTGACACCCACCCTTGAGATATTTATAAGCATTTATTAGGTCCCCTCGCAGCCTTCTCTTCTTCAGGCTGAACAAGCCCAGCTCCCTCAGCCTCTCCTCGTAGGGCAGATGTTCCAGTCCCCTCATCATCCTTGTAGCCCTCCGTTGGATTCTCTCCAGTAGCTCTTCATCTTTCTTGAAGTGGGGACCCCAGAACTGGACAGAGTACTCCAGATGAGGCCTCACTAGGGCAGTGTAGAGAGGAAGGAGAACCTCCCTCATCCTGCTGGCCACACTCCTCTTGATGCACCCCAGGATCCCATTGGCTTTCTTTGCAGCCAGGGCACACTGCTGGCTCATGCTTAACCTGTCGTCCACCAGGACACCCAGGTCCCTCTCTGCAGAGCTGCTCTCCATCAGGTCCACCCCAAGCCTGTACTGGTGTGTTGGGTTGTTCTTCCCCAGGTGCAGGACCCTGCATTTGCCCTTGTTGAACCTCATCAGGTTCCTCTCTGCCCAACTTTCCAGCCTATCCAGGTCACGCTGAATGGCAGCACAGCCTGCCGGTGTGTCTACCACACCTCCCAGTTTGGTGTCATCAGCAAACTTGCTGAGGGTACATTCTAACTCTTCATCCAGGACGTTGATGAAGAAGTTAAACAAGGCTGGGCCCAGTACTGACCCCTGAGGGACACCACTAGTTACCAGCCTCCGACTAGACTCAGCACCGCTGATGACAACCCTCTAGTTCTGCCATTCAGCCGGTTCTCAGTCCACCTCACTGACCACTCATCCAGCCCACACTTCCTGAGCTTCGTAATCTCTGTAATCTTGTGCATTTCCAATAAGGATTGCTCTGGAGACTAGAAGCTGGCTTATGTCCATGACTAGAGATGGCTTCTGGTTACAGTGGTAGAGAAGATAAAGTAGTAATGCAAGGTTAATATTATTCATGTTTGTTTCTGGATTCCAGAAAACCGAATACCTCAATGCTTTGTGTTTACAAAAAAAAAAAAAACAACAACAAAAAAACCCACCAAAGCACACAAAACAAAAACCTATCTGAGGAAGAGGAACCTAAGTAAAAGAATAATAAATCAGATGTAGCCAACATCGAGTTGAAATTTGGCAGTTCCCTTTGTCTTGATTACTAATGTATTCTGTTATGAGATGCTTATAAGGAAAGGTTAGAATGAGAACGGAACAGATAAAAACTCCGAATTTAGCCCTGCTTTGATTAGGAGGTTGGACTAGATCACCTCCAGAGGTCCTTTCAAATCTAAATGCTTCTGTACTTTTACAAAGGGAAGGAGAGGGAAAGTGATGCTACATTACTGCTCTCCTGAGTGACACCTCTCTTGTGTTACTTCTTAGAGAATGTAGTTTGAACAAAAGTTAGTGTCTGAGATTTTTTTTTGCTTCTTAGTTTATGTTGTAAGCTTGCATTATAGGTACAGTATGGTTTCCTAGAGGATTTATCTGAAGGCATTTCTGTCATAGGAATGTAAAGTTATATAATTTATGTAGAGCTATAAGGTGATAACAGTATTTTTAGGGGAAATATGCTTTATTAATAATTGGGACTGAACATTTAGATAATTGCTGATTTACTCACTGAAATTTTGCAAATTTGTAACAGAAGATGACCTATTCAAAATGTGCTTGGGGTGAGCAGTTGTTCCTCTTTAAAAGAAGTTTCAGTCACCCCCTCAGGAAGGAAAACTAATCTAGTCTGATTTAGCTAGCCAGTCACGCAAGGGACACACAGGCAAAAAACACAGTCCAAAATGTACTTTCTGAAAAGAGCCCCATGTGCTGAAATCACTTGGGATCAGCTTTTGGACGTTTCATAAGCAAAACCAAGGTTTAACTTCACCAAATAAATGCTTCATGATGAATAATGCACCCAGCTGTAGCTGTAAATGCCATTTGCTCAACCGCTTAACCAGTCATCCTTTTCACCAAGGTTTATGGTGGTGTGAAATGAAGCTTAACTTTGCAAATATGGAATGTGTAGTAAAATTATCCCCTTTTGTGAAATTGAAGGAATAAGCTTCTGATGGGTGTTTATGTACTGTGCTAACAGATTATAAAAGATTAAAAGGAAATTTTAATGAAGTGAAAAGCAGCCCTTGCAGCTTCTAACCCTCATGATTAGAGGAGCAGAAGCTAGGGGATTTAGGAGGGTTTAGCAAGATGAGGTTGATGGGGTAGGGAGATTATGACCTGTGATTGGAACCAGTTGCTTGTCTGACTCGTGTTTCCTCAGATAATGCATTTAGGGCTCTGGTTCTTTCAAGAACAATGAGGGTTAATGGGCAGAAGAAATGTAGTCTTGAAGTAGTTTGGGGCCCATTTTTATTAATCAAATAACAAAACACAGAAGTCAAACACAGTCAAAACATAGTGTCGGACAAGAAAACAGAAAATAGAACGTTTACGTATATGTAAAGGGAACATTGCAAGTCATAGTCTAATGCAATTGTTTTCTACACTTGTAAGAGAAACAACAGAGAAGAGGCTTAATACAATGCTTGGGATAATAACCTGAACTATTCATCATGGTTTAAGTATGTTGTTGTGATAGAAAAAACCCTTGTTCTGTAATACAAATGTAAGTGGTTGTATAAATTATTCAAAAGGAAATATTTATTTTAGATGACAAATTCTGTAGAGTGTGTATTACGGAATACTGAAAGCATTTGAAAGCTCCAAAAGGATATTGATGAGCAGCATTCATAATTACTAATGAAGCAAAGTCAAAAAACTTAGAGTTACTGCCATGATGCAATTTTTATAAAACTTCTGAAGGACCACAAAAGATGAGTGCAGAGCAGAATTATTTTATACCCATTTGTTAGATGGATTGTGCCACTTATCATCCATCTAAAGTAAACTCAAGTTCTGGTCAAATGTCAGTTTTGAAAATGGGCTAGTTTTCTGTCCTTGCAAAATGCCTGAGACAAAAATGCGCCAAAATAACTAGACTTCCTGTAACATCAGTGGAGCTTCTCGTTTTGCTGCAGTCTCAAGTTGTCCTGGGCTAAGAGCTCTGTGGAGAGATTTTTGACATGGTGCTTTTTATTTTCCATTTTAAATGTCCATACTTTCCTGGGGACAGGATGACTGAAATGATTTTTATGACATCATGCACTCACAGTATCATACAATTTCAGACCAGGTACTTGCACTTCCTTTTTTGAATTATTGCAGCTGTTGTTTTATGAACTTTCTTGTTTCATACTCTGTCTCAGTACAATCTATTCTTCAAACTCAAACAAGGAAATACGGAGTGTAGAGAGCCCCTTGGGTTTTTACATTTGAATTAGCCATTACAAATACTCTTAAAAAGCAAAACATTTGAATTGGGGCAGATGAATTTTTACTCTGGCACATGGAATGAGCAGCATCAATCGGTTTGACATCTTTATACACTCTTCTAGACCCTCAAAGTAGGTAGGCATCTATGGCTTTAGGCATTTTTAGATATCTCAATCATTAGGTATATATCACTAGAATTCTTAATTCTCAGCTTGATTGATAGTAATATTATATTGTCTGAGTATCTGTCATTCAAGTAGTACAAAGCTATCCAAGGACTGATATTGTCCATGCAGGCTACGTGGCAGCGTATCTAAAACTGAAGTCTCAGAGGCCACCTTCAGCAATTCTTGGATGAGGCATTCCTTGGTCTATCATGCATCTGAAGACAGTCCTGGAGAGACACAATAAAGCAGAAGTGGCCTTCAGAAAAGTGATCAAAGGGTGAACTAGACATTACATGACTTCACTCATGGCTGACGAGTTGTTCTAGAACACAGGCGGCCATCGCTGAAATTCCTGCTTGTCTGGTTTTGCAGAAGAGATTTAAATCCCTGTTTCCCAGAATCTAGAGAGTTTCTTAATCAGTGGAATATAGGTCTTGTATTTTGCCCAGTTAATAATTTTTGAAACTTTAGAAGAGAATCTTGAATGATCTACTTTGGAAAAATTAAGCAATTGCAAGAAGACTCACATGGGACAGACATTCAGAGCAGTGGTTTGGAGCAAGTATATCAGATATGAAAATGAAGACAGTCTTGCCATGGACCAATAAGGGCACTACTCTCTGAGCTGATCGATATTTGTGATTATTTCCCTTCTTACTTTTGGAAGGCGGCTACCTAATTTCAGAATTGATGAGACTGATTAAAAACAGACAATGTCTGGGTAACAGTAGGATCTCCTTGTGGCCAGATCATCTTTTCAAGTAACAACATCCCACACCTTTCCTTACTGTTTCACTCTTGGTTAGCTTAGGTGGCTTGAAGTCATCTATGGTCAGATTCCTGTTTTTGCTGAACATAGACGGAAGATGTACATCTGAACACAGCTTTTGAATTGGAAGCTTAGCAATCAGATAGCGAAAGAGGGACAGGCCACTTGGCCACTTGGGAATAGTACAGGAATGTGGTCAGAGCATGCAGGGATGCAACGAGGAAGGTCAAGGCCCTCCTGCAATTGAATCTGGCAAGGGAGATCAAAAACAACAAGAAGTGCTTCTTCAACTACATCAGCAGCAAACAGAAGACTAGGGATAATGTGGGGACACTGCTCAGTGAGGTGGGTGTCCTGGTGACGGAGGACGCAGAGAAGGCAGAGCTGCTGAATGCCTTCTTTGCTTCAGTCTTCAGTGCCAAGGCAGGCCCTCAGGAATCCCAGGCCCCGGAGGTAAGAGAGGAAGCCTGCAGAGAGGACGACTTTCCCTTGGTGGAGGAGGACTGTGTGAGAGATCGCTTAAGCAATCTGGACACACACAAATCTGTGGGCCCTGATGGAAAGCGCCCATGAGAGCTGAGGGAGCTGGAGGATGTCATTGCTGAGCCACTCTCCATCATCTTTGAGAGGTTCCGGAGGACAGGAGAGGTGCCCAAAGACTGGAGAAAGGCCAATGTCATTCCGATCTTCAAAAAGGGCAAGAAGGAGGATCCAGGGAACTACAGGCCAGTCAGCCTCACCTCCATCCCAGGAAAGATGATGGAGCATCTCCTTCTAGAGGTCATCATCAAGCAAATGGAGGAAAAGAAGGTTATCAGTAGTCGTCAGCATAGACTCACCAAGGGGAAATCATGCTTGACCAATCTGATAGCTTTCTACGATGGCATGACTGGCTGGGTAGATGAGGGGAGAGCAGTGGATGTTGTCTACCTTGACTTCAGCAAGGCTTTTGACACGGTCTCCCATAGCATCCTTGTAGGGAAGCTCAGGAAGTGTGGGCTGGATGAGTGGTCAGTGAGGTGGATTAAGAACTGGCTGAATGGCAGAACTCAGAGGGTTGTCATCAGCTGTGCTGAGTCTAGCTGGAGGCCTGTAATTAGTGGTGTTCCTCAGGGGTCAGTACTGGGCCCAGCCTTGTTCAACTTCTTCATCAATGACCTGGATGAAGAGTTAGAGTGCACCCTCAGCAAGTTTGCTGATGACACATAACTGGGAGGAATGGTGGATACACTAGCAGGCTGTGCTGCCACTCAGTGAGACCTGGACAGGCTGGAAAGTTGGGCAGAGAGGAACCTGATGAAGTTCAGCGTCCTGCACCTGGGGAGGAACAACCCCATGCACCAGTACAGGCTTGGAGTGGACCTGCTGGAGAGCAGCTCTGCGGAGGGGGAGTTGGGTGTGCTGGTGGACGACAAGTTGACCATGAGCCAGCAGTGTGCCCTGGTTGCCAAGAAAGCCAATGGAATCCTGGGGTGCATTAAGAGGAGTGTGTCCAGCAGGTCGAGGGAGGTTCTCCTTCCCCTCTACTCTGCCCTAGTGAGGCCCTATCTGGAGTACTGTGTCCAGTTCTGGGCTCCCCAGTTCAAGAAAGATGAGGAGCTACTGGAGAGAGTCTGGGGGGGGGGCTAGGAGGATGATGAGGGGACTAGAGCATCTCTCCTATGAGGAAAGGCTGAGGGAGGTGGGCTTATTTAGCCTGAAGAAGAGCAGGCTGAGAGGGGACCTTATAAATGCCTATAAACATCTTCAGGATGATGGGGCCAAACTCTTTTCAGTGGTGCCCAGCAACAGATCAAGGGGGAAAAGGCACAAACTGAAGCGTAGGAAGTTCCGTCTGAACATGAGGAAGAACTTCTTCCCTCTGAAGGTGACGGAGCACTGAACAGGCTGCCCAGGGAGGTTGTGGAGTCTCCTTCTCTGGAGATATTCAAGACCTGCCTGGACAAGGTCCTGTGCAGCCTGCTGTAGGTGACCCTGCTTCGGCAGGAGGGTTGGACTAGATGACCCACAGAGGTCCCTTCCAACCTCTAACATTCGGTGATTCTGTGAAATCTCCACTGTTCCAACTTCTACAAAAGCGCTGAGAATGTTGTTTTTAGAACCTGAGACAACTATGTTCTATTTCCTGGGACCATCTGTAGTGTTAATGGCAAATGATGAATATTAAACTATTCCTTATGATAGATTTGCAGACTGCTGAAAATACAGTTTTCAAATCTGCTTTTATGAGATTGGAATAGTGCAAGGAAATTGGTCTATAGCTTAGTGCTGGAACGAGTTACAGCTCAAGTTATAATTTCTGTTGATTGACACTAGTGAATTTATCTATTGACTTTCAATAAGTGGTCTGCCTATAGACTAGAGAAATATGTCATTTTCACTCATAACAGCTGAAACTTGGCAATCCAGGATAAGTAAGAAATAAAGAAGTTTCCAGTAATGGGAACCAGCTTTAGAACTGTGGTTTGACAAGTAATTACTATAGCCATTTTCCTGTGAACTTTAAGATTCAAAGGAAAATTGTATCTCTATATTTGCTTGAGGGAAGTGTAGTTCAGACAACATTACAGACCTCAAGAAATGTCCAGAAGCTTGTCTGATTTTATTCTGGCTGTATCAGTCAGCCCAAGCAAAGATACTACATCTCTACAAACTTGCCTGGCTTACACACTTACACCGTCCTGGGTGAAGCAACATTACTGTTGTTAATCACAGAATCACAGAAGGGTAGGAGTTGGAAAGGACCTCTGTGGGTCATCTAGTCCAACCCCCTGTTAAGCTACATCCCTGTATGTAAAATGCACTTTTTCAGGTAATGGAGATCACATAATTAACTATAATATTCTCTGCATTTCAACCCTAGAAGAATCAGCATGAATGAGCTTACACTGATTTTCATGAAGTCAGATGGTTATTACAACCAGTATTGGAGCTAACGAGTTCACTATTTTGTTGGGGTTTGTATGTTATATTGCAGGTGTTTTACAGATGTATATAAAGTGAAGTCTTTCTATATCTGCCTACTGGTGTCACAGTATTATACTTAAGGATTAAAAACTACTAATAAAGCTTCATTCAGTAGAGTTCCCTATTTTCATATTCAAGTAACTGATAATAGAATTTGACACAATTTCTTTTAGCTTGTGCATACTGAAGGTAAGGGACATTATGTGCTGTTAAAGGCAATAGCAAAAATAATTTGTGGTCCTGCTTGCTCAAGGCAAAGACAATGTTACCTTTGTCAGCTTGTTTTCTATGAGACAGCTACATTTATAGGATATAATGGTAGTAGCAGGTTTCTGGAGTAAGTTACTACAGTGTTCTTAGTGAAGTGTGCTGGAGAAGATAATTGAACATTATGAAGATTCACCTGTAGGGGTTCATTTTGTCCCTTTCTCATGTCTCTGTGAGATTAGCTTTGACTTTGTAAACTGGGTAAGAGTGGAATCTTGTCGAAAATGTTGCATGGGGTGTCTTGTTTAGACACTTGAATGCTTTTGATTCTGTTGCAGCCCTTCCACTGAACCAGATGTCTTCCCAGCCTTCTCTAGTTTTGTTGTGGACTTTTGAACAACTCTTGAAATAAAGATGAGCAGTTGGTGGTCTTTTCTTCCTTGCTGCTAATCTGTGAACAGTGAAAGCAACTTTTTCTTAACAATGCACATCTCAGATCTTTGTAGGCACCTTTTTGCCAGTCAAAGCAGCAGTCCTTTGTTAGCCTGATATCTTTTGCCCACCGCTGATGAAGACTAGTGAAATATGAACCAACTGGTAGAGCCCAAAGTTATCCATAATGCTATATCAGGGATGAACGACCACTTGAATGGCTTTGATGATCGTTTCACTCACAGCTATATGGATGGTCTTCTGATGTTCTGAAATAAGTTCTTCTGCTGCTCTCCTCTGCATATCTTGCATGTGGTCCATTATCCTTCTGACTTGTTTGTTTTCCTGTAGTTTCCCCCGCAACATATGCTTATTAGCATAGGAATTGTTAAATACTTGCATTAGTCACACATGAAGTATATCATGTTTTGCGGTTCAAACTGTGACTTCTATTATGAACAGCTTACAGGATGGTTTAAAAAAGAAACCATAGGCTGATTTTTAAGCCAGTGAAGCCATTACATTTGGACACATTGCCACGGTGGAGTCCTAGCAGCACTTAAAGAAATAAGTAGCTTGTAAGCTGGAGTGCTCAGCATTTAGGGGAGTGTGTGATCTGTGGCTTGCAGGGACTCTGACTCCCCAAAGATTCAGACTCTTCAAACACTAAAGCAGTCCAGCTGGTGGTCTAGCCTTCATGTGCAGTGATGCTTTTTACTGATGTTACTGGAGAAATCATCCCTTTGGCATTTGATATGTGTAGAAAAACTGTTGATGAAAGGGTGCATTTCTAGTTTGTTTTTTTTTTTTTTTAAATAGAGAGCATGCTAATTTCAGCCTTTCTTGTGAAATCCATCTTCAAACAGAGAGAATCTTTCCTTTTATTTCCGACCCATTTATCTTGATGATATGTAGTTGTTATTGTCTGGGAGAAAAGAATATACTAAAACTTGTAAAGTGGCTAAAACCACTAGGATGCCAATTTAACCTTTCATGACATTTATATTGTTGTGTGTTTGTAGATGTTACCATCCTGATTTAGGAAAGGAGCAAGAAATAAAGCTATTTGGAAAGGCTGACAACAAGCTAATGGATAAAACAAAACCTCTTAGATGGAATTAGTCCATTGAGAGAGATAGTTTTATGTCTTGGACAGCAGGGTCTTATTATTAGTTAGCATATAGTGTCCAAAATAACCTATAGTCAGATTTTGAGCTATATAGAGTGGTTTGGGTAATTTTGACTGCTTGAACTAATATCAACAAAAGAAAAAGAAAACAAAAGTAAAATAGAATGATTTTTTTTTCCTTAAAGTGAAGGAAAGGTAAGAATATGTCATAAACATTCCTCCTTTCCTGTCCTAGTTCTGTAGTTCAGAAAGGAGGGAGGCAAAAGAAAGAAGCTGAAATAATGATTAGTAATTTGAATAAACTTTATTTCTTCCTTTTATCTAACATCATGTCTTCGGTAGTTGTAATTTATAGATAACTGCATGCAGCATAAAGAGAAGCTAAAGTAATTATTTGTTATTTTCTTGGCTCTAGTTATGCAATTGTTCATGATGCCGGCTATTATGAGGACAGTGATGTATTAGTTCCAGGAATTGTGTCCTGCAGCAAAATTGCTGTCAGCCACTGTGAAAGCTGTTTGAAGGTGCAGAGTGTTATCATTCAAAATCACTGCATGAACTTCTCCAGTAGGGATTTCATATTTGTGTTCAAATTAGAGAGGGAAGGTCAGTGCTCAGTTGTTGCCACCAGAGGTCTTCAAAGAACATATTATAGATGTTTTTCCAGTGGTTGAAAATGAGAGGTGCGTCTTGCAGTCACCACTAAGAGAAGCAGTTGAGAGTAATTTGCTCAAGTGCTGCAAGTCATTATTTGTCTGACACACAGAGTTTGTGCCTGACAGCTGCTGGAAAACAGTAACAGCTCTGCTTGCTTTGTGTGTCTGTCTGGCTGGGTTGTTTTCTATGCTGCTGCTTGGTGAGGTAGAGATTTTGATAGTGATGTGTTAACAAGAGTTTCTGTTTATTTCTTTAACTTATGTAAAAAGAAGGCAAGATTTCAGCAAGCAAAATTTTGTCTTCCCTCAGGGGCCAGCTGAGGGATGCTGTGGGCAGAAGCGAGTGGAGAGGATGGAGGTGCCGAGGGTGACTTTGCCCTGCAGGCACCCTCCCTTGTGGAGGAGGCTCTCCCAAGCCGGGCCCTCCTATGTGCACCACTTCTCACAGTCCTCCCAGTGCAGAGCCTGGCTGGCCCTTCTCGCTGGTCAAGATTTCCCTAGCCTTGAGCTGTAGTCCCCTCTCTGGGTTAGGGTGCATAGGCTGGTATTTTGGATCTACCTTCCTGAATACCTTAGGACAAACATATTTCTTGGGCTCCCTTTGTACCTTATTCCCATGCTTAAGGAACAGAAAATATTTCTGGCAAAAAGTAATTAATTTTTAAAAGCAAGATTTTTCTCTTTTTATTGGCTTTATATTAGCGTGTGGTGACCTTTTACAGCATGATAATGCAAGGAAGAGACAATTTTGGTTCTGTTATGAAATAAATTCCCAATGAAATTGTAGGACTTTTAAGCTTGTCTGAATAAAGTCAATATATCTATTGAAAGAAAGCATTAGAATGTGGAAAAGACTTACTGGTTAGCATGTATTCATAAAATACCAGTAATGTCTTCATGAGAGGAAACTCCAACAGATTTATTTATGTTTTTTTTCATTGCTAATGAATGAAAAAGCAACAGGGAATGAACTAGGGAGTGTGATGTTTCTGTTCTCCATTTGCTATCTTTCTAGCTGAAAATGGTCATTATTTTGGCTGTGAATGCAATAGGGTATGGCTGAGAGTTTATTAGAGGGATAAGGGAGAAAAAAGGTACGGAGCCTAGAAACTGCTGTGATCAGTAATGTGCATATCCAGGAGAAGAGGAGAACAGCAGTGCTAAGCTCCCGTTCTGTTACAGATGAGAACAACCTGCTTCTTACCTCTCCCACCTGCCAAAGCCTGCTTGAGTCCTGTTAAAGCCGGAGAAATGTCACCTGTGGTGGTGGATCCACCACGAGGAGGAATTTTTAGCAACTTGGAATGAAATAAAAAGAAATGCAAGATGGACAAAATCTTCCACTTTCATTGAAACCCCTATTTGACTGGCTCCATTCAACGTTCACTCTGACACCTGGTGACTGTTGAACATGTCTGGGCATAGGGCATGGCTGTCTCTATTGTCATAATGGTCTTCTGTTTTAATTTTGTTAAAGAAATGCTCTTCTAAGCCAGTACCTCCCAAATACAAATTATTTGCTTCATATGAGGCTTTGATGCTATCACAGGGTGACAATTTTACTGGCTGTTTTTTGGAATTTGGGAGCTTTTATATGCCACTTACATGGGTTGTTGCTAGTATAATGAAAGCCTTAGAGGGAGCATAAGCCTCCAGCTATAGAACTGGCATATTTTGGAGTTGGATGTAGTTCCTGACAAAGAGAAAAGCCAAGCAAGCTATCATATTGCAGCTGAAATTTTTGGAAACAGTTTTCAATGCAGGTTTGGGGAGAGTTTCTTACAGACCAGGCGGTTAATGAAAATACTAAGTCAGCATATTTCATGTCATCCATAAAGCATTAGAAAACCCAAACACTTTGTGTTTAGTGCTGTATACTTAGAGACTTGATAAATGTGACATCAATAAATTTTTGTTGTTTCAGGAAAAAGAAAAAAACAACAAGAAAAACATTATGGCTTGTCTAGAGGGCAGCAATGAAAAGTGGACAGTTAATAGGCACCTGGTGTATTTGGTTTGATCTATTTTTATTTTGAGAAGAGAATTTGTTATTATTCAGCAGCAACTCTGAGACTTCTGTATTGTTTAAAATTTCACATCGCACTGGTGAAGTCCTTTCTTCTTGTGGAACACACTTTGAGTTATCTTGGTAAGACCATTCCTTAGCTTGCTCTGCTAAGCAAAAACCAGGTCAGTCTCTGATATGGTAAATGAAATCTCAGATCCACTAATACCAGAGCCATATTGTGCAAATGTGTCTTCTGAGCACATCTTCAGAGTCTGTCTGTATAGGATTTATCAGTAACAATCAGACACCGACCTTTTCCCTGTGGCAGATTTTCAGACAGCTGTGACTGCTAACAGTTCTCCGAAATAATCAAAATTTACAATAGCTTTTAATTGCATGTAATATTTGAGTGGCATGCTGTAAGAAAATATTAGTTCAACTTGCCTGCACCAATACTGCTGAAAACAATCTGGGTTCTGGTGGTTGTTTTTTTTTTTTTGTGATAATTTCTGTTACATACATCAGTAAAACCAGTGAGTAAATGATATACTAAAGTTGGGGTCAGAACATCATAAAAAATATTCACATTCAAATAGAAAAAAGTATTGAAAGGCTGCAGAATGTCAGGTTTTAGATGTATCTGATTTGATAGAAACTCTTAATCAAGTTTTGTAATCATGTAGTTAGGCATAAGACGCGCAAAACCAGTGGATATTCAAAAAAGCGTAGGTTGAAGCAGGTCGCATCTTCCTTTTTTTTTCTGTTCTTGGCTCTAAAAGAGTTAGCTGGTGGGTGTAAGGATGGAAGAAAGACATTCTGAAATATGTTGCTCTTACAGTATTTTAGCCTCTAGAAACCAGGCTTATGTGATCGTAGTCAGTATGTGTGTCCAGATAACAAAGGTATGAAGGGGTTGAAATAAGGAAGACAATTAAATTAGTTCATCTTCTGTGAAAACAGTAAGTTCAGTAGAAGACAGAGAAACTAGAAGTGCAAGAACTGAGTAAAAGTTTTCAGTTTTTAGGAAAGACCAGCCTTAGGAATACTCCAAATCTTTAAAAGGAATGTCTTAGACACCCAAATCAATCATCAGTCAAATGCAAAGCATAATCTGTATTTTATTAAGCTTGGACAGTTCAGATTGCCACGGTATTCTTCAGTTTTTTATCAACAACAAATAATAATCCATTTGTATTCCTTTATGGACAGAGCTATAAATCCAAGAAACTACTGTAGTCTCATATGATGTGAAGTTATTTAAATCCTGTGCCATGTTTTGAACACCCGTATGTAGCCATGGCAGACTAATAAAGCTCGACATCCTTGTGGTCCTCTCTCTGAGGACTGATGTGCAGGTTAAATTATAAGAGATGCTGATAGGGGGCTGCATACATCTTCGTACATCCATTTGTTTAAGAACTGACATTTTTGTTTTCAACAAGGAAGAACACTCTGAACGGAAGCAAGTTTATTGATAATATACATTTCTTCAGTAGAGTAAGGAAATCTTATTGCTAAAATGAATTCAGGAGTTTTGCCCTCCTTCTGTTGGGAAATGGTTTCGGAACATGTTTCTCTGATAAATGAAGAACGTTGTTTTAATTTTAAGACTTAATTAATGCACAGTTAGTTTATGCAGATTTTTTCCGTTGCAGGGTATGATCTTGTAAAATGCTGAGTGCTGCCTGTGAGAAGCCAGGCAGGTCCAACTTCCTTAACTGAATGACGTCCAAAGAAGCAGCAAATACAGAAATGGAAAAAGAATCTGATTGACATAGAAAGGTATATCTTGGAAGTCAGAAAGGGTAGAAATGAAATGAAACTTGTGAGAGGTTAAGCTAAATTTAGCCTTATAAAGGAAATTAAAGCAAATAATATTTTTTTTTCCTCATATATATGTGGAAAAAGAACAAGGAAAGAGCAAGTGAGAATGTTGGGAATCAAGGGTGGACCAAGACTGAAGACACTCTGGACAGGATATAGTGCTTGAATACCTTTCTTTGCAAAAAGGAATCTGACCAAATATTAAGATGAAGATGGACTAGTAAAGACATGGAGGAGGGCATGAATTTTACCAGTGTGTGAGTCAAAGAGGTGCTTGACTGCCTGAGGAGAAGGAGGGAACCTGACTAGCTCCATTCCACAAAACTGAGGGATATTGGATTATTTGTTTCCAGCAGCATTATTTCGGTCTTGCACCCCAGGACTAGAAAAATGCAGTATCCAGATAAAAATGAAGAGTTGAGAAGTGGTTCAGGTGATTACAGACTTGTTATATTATTTCAATATTACTTTTTAAGAAGAATTATGAAGTGGATAATGATTGAAGACAAATAGATCATAATTCACCACATTTGCTGTTTACCGAATGTAGATCATATTGTACTAGCTTAGTGCTTTTCATGTTGAAGTGATTCACTGAAAACAAGAAGCCTGCCTACATTTCACTGAAGTGTTTGATATAGTAATAACTGTGATATTATTAATTAAACCAGAGTAGAAGGAGGTTAGTGTAGGAATTGTAAGACTTAGACTTATGTTACCATTGCTAAAAATGAGCTTAATGTGCTGATAGGATCTCTGAAATTACTATTTGGTCTGAAGGACTTTCTCAAAGGACATATCTTATGGTCAGTGTCATTTAATGTTTTCATTAATGATTATGACTGGAGGGCAGAAGAATTCTAATATTATTTTTGAGACAAAATTGGGAGGAATTATTAATATAAGAACCGGTACATGACACAGGAAATACTTAATGTATTTGAGTACTGGAGTTCCAGAAATAAGACAAATTTTATTAATATGGCTTGCAAGGTTGCACGTGTAGGTGATGCCATAAACTGGGGGCTCATTTGATAGAGAGAAAAAAAAAATGATATATTGGTTGATCACATAATGACTGTAAGACAGCAGTTCGCTATTGCTTTTGAGGGGAGAAAAAAAAGAAAAAAAGGCAAATGTGAGGCTGAAATGTATAGCAAGGTGTCTTTATATATACATGAGGTGAAAGTGATTGAAAGTACTAACAGCAATGCCCCGGCCACGAATAGTCTTTTGGAAGACTGTGCTGTTCAGTCACATGTATTTGGAAAACATGGTCTCAACCAAGAGCAAGTGCAGAAAATGCCTCCTGAGGTAATTAGGGGAACAGAGAAGAAACTGAAGAATTTTGTTTAAACTGTCAAAACAAAGGCAAAGATTTACAACACACTACAGAAGTGACAGAAAGGGTTAAAAGCTTTTTCACTTGGAAAAGCATTCTGGAGCAGAAAATAATAATTATAATAATGCTTGCCCTGAAGTAGTCAAGAACCAGAAAAAGGTTTCCAAATTTCTTACAGATAATAGTGTGGTTTTGTCTGTTTTACTAGCCTTGCTTTTCTTACCAGTATAGCAGTACTTCAAGCGGTTTTCCAACAGCCGTAGTGAAAGCAAGCAACATAGATAGCTGCCAGACAGGGCTTGAGAATTAGGTTATTATGGAATACTCTTTCTTTTAGCTGTCTCTGTTAATTAATTAATAATTTTCTAAGGTCAAAGTGTTGTGGTGCAGTACGGTTTTAATTTTATTTTTAAATAAGTTGAATAGTTACTGATCAACAACGGGATGTGTTTTGGGGTGAAATGCACATAAGCAAGCGATATCAACATCTAATAAATTGAGGAGGAAGACACGTCAAGCCACATAATAGAGCAAAGCTAACTTGTTAAAATTCAAACTCTTTTGAAATTTTTTTAAGATCAAAGTGTTGTGGTGCAGTACTGTTAAGTCTATAGGACAGCAGAAGTGATTTTTCCCCAAGCCGCCTGCATTGGCCAGAAAGACAAAAGCCAGGAAATGGAATTGGCAGCATCATAATTGAGTGAGGGAATGGCCTGGATTTCTCAGTGTCTAATAGTGGCATAACTGCTGCTAATTCATTCAAGTTGTACCTGAAATGACCTCATTTATATAAGTATGTGTTTTAGGAAAATATTATGGAAGGGAAATCTTGAAATTAAGAATGTGTAGCTAAACAATAGGTAAACCTCTGCATAGTCAGGTTATTATTATTATTGAGGTAATGTGGTGTACTGGTGGTCCTGTAATGAAATGCCAGAAATGAGTATATGTGGACACACTTGAGCTGTAGACATTTCTGAAAGACATCAAAATAATCCAAATAGTTCAGTAATCCTTTCATCTGAAAGTACAAGTCAACTCCTAGAATCGCTTTTCCAGGGCTTCCTATAATTATTCTATTTATCTTTCTAATATTCAGCTTCATTTTCATAGGCAAAAAAATCCCTCAGAAGTAGGTATGAAAGTAGAAATTAAATGGACTTTTATTTAATTCTTTCCCTGTTTAGTCAACCAACTTCTTCTGACACAGATAATCCTGTCATTTTCCTATATTCTTCCACCTTTTCATTGTTGACAAATCTGTATTCTCTTTTTCTGTTGATTTCCTCTTGTTCTTCTGGCTCCTGCTTAAGAATCTCCTTTAACACAGTCTCTTTTTCCTTCTTTGAACTCTTTTACAGTGCATCCATGGGCCCTGCTTTCTAGCCCTTTTCCCTCCCTATTCTTAGTGTTTGAATGAAGTAAAGCACTGTGAGAGCTTTTGCTAGCTTCTCTTTGCAGGCAACTCCCAAGCTTATCTCTTCACCCCATTCTGTCTCTCTCAATTTAGTTTCACATTTCAGCCTGTCTTTCTGGATGTCCTGTTCTCAGTTAAAACCCAATATTCTGAAAGTGAACTATCTCTGGGTTTTTTTTAGATTATCAGTGTTGCTCAGTTCTTCATCCTGGCTGGTAGTTTCATTATTTCTTTGGTGATTTAGGCTGTGGCATGTGTCCTTTTCCAGCTGCTTTTGTGCTGACCTGAAGAAATCACTGCTGTCTGTCCCCAGATCACCTCTTTGCTGAAAGTATCTGTCTTCTCTACATCCAATGGCTGATCACTTTTAAAGTATACCATTTAGTCTTAGTCAGAATGAATCAGGTTATTTTAAACAGTGAATTTCAAGTTTATTTTGATGGAACTGTGTTGAAGAAAAATCACATGAACATTTCATGTGGATGCCAGACTGGTCCATAACCTCTTTCAGAGGTCAATGCCGAGCAAGAAGGGGTTGTCTGGGAGCAGTAGTTGTACCTAGTAACAATGTGTATCCAAAACTGTAGCAATGGGATCTTCAGATCATAATAGCACCATATTGTAACAAGGCTTTTCTTGTACTTCTTTTCTCCACTATTATGTTCAGAAATGTGTGACAACTTCACTTTTATTAATCTTCTGTCATATAGACTAAATTTAAAAAATAGACAAAGAGAGACTAGTGGCATCCACAGCCTGAAGTAAGGAACAGAAGGAGAAGATTCAAAGCTTCCGGCACTTTAACCAATGCCAGGCTTGACCCCAAGCTAGGCAGCAGCGAATCCTCCAGAAAGGGAAAGTCCTAAAGTGCCACAAAGCTCTTTGTTTTACTCTCCAGGATTACACTTCTCTCTGTGTCAGGTCTGCAATACAGGATGTTCTTTTGGAGCTAGATATGTAAGGTTTATCTATGCAGAATGTTGAAAAGGAGTTGATCTCTTTCAAATGGGTGAAAGAAGTTGTGGCACTGTTTTGGTGTGCTTCACACCTTAGTAGCTGAAGAGCTCACCCAACATGTGAGGGCCCTATGCTCAATTCTCCTCTGACTAAACAGATTCAGACCCCCATTTCTCACTTTTCCCTGATCAGGAGATAGTACATATATCATTCTCAAGCTATCCCATGGAAAGAAAAATGCGTTTTCTTTGCTTGTGATAATGACAAACTGATTGGGCGCTTGGGCAAGAAGTGCGCTTCATCCGCTATCTAGTGGTTATGTTTAACCTCCAATGTAGAAGACCAAGAAGGAATGTATCCCGTCTTCATGACTGCTCTTGACACTGGACTAGCTAACGACTAAGAGAGCATACGAGGTGAGGAAAATGGTTTGGGGCACTATCAGCTGCAGGTATCTGTTGTCTCTAGGGTGTGCTATGAGAGAGCAGCAGCTGATGAAGGAGTGAGGGAGAGAAAGAGATGAGTTGCACACTGTTGTCAAGATTGATATGCGCCTGTGCATATTCAGAAGAAGACATTTAGATATACAGGGGACTCCACAAAGACTGTGGTTAATTTTAAGTACCAGAAGGATTAGAGAGTCTGAGTCCCCATTGCTCTGGGTTTGGAAAACATGATACTCTGCCACATCAAGACAAAGGCCGATATAAACAATATTCTGTCTCTGATGTTACACAGTAGTGGATTCCTGGGGAAGAGAATAAGAATATGCAGTGATACATGTTTTCATCAAGCCAGAGATGGATGTCTTTATATTTCATGATCTTTGCTGTGTTTTTCCTCGATGAATTTGTCCAGTCGCTTTTTAGAGATGTTAAAGTTCAGCATCTGCAGCATCCAGTGGCAGACTTTCACCACTACTTGCAAACTCTGTGGAAACCACCTTCTCATACTTGTTTTGAGCTTGTCATATGCTGTTTCCCGCTGGTGCCTACTGGAACCTGAGAGAGGGTTCACCCCACTATCATGGCATCTACTGTGTTCTCCACAAATGCCCATGCCAGTAAGTGAGATACCTATGTCTTTTTTTTGTCAGGCTGGGCTCTGTCCTGGTTTTGGCTGGGATAGAGTTAATTTTCCTCTCAGTAGTTGCTGTGTTTTGGATTTAGTACCAGAAGAATGTTGATAACACTGATGTTTTCGGTTGCTACTATGAAATCAAGGACTCTTTCCAGTCTTCTATATTCAGCTAATGAGCAGGTGTGCAGGAGCTGGTAGGGAGCATAGCCAGACACCTAGCCTAAGCTGGCCAGTGGAAATATTCCATGACACGGATGTTGTGCTCAGTTTATATATGGAGGTTGGTCAGGGAGCAGATATTCCTCTTTTTATTCCTTTTTTTTCATGTGAATTCTAATCCTCTCTTGTTTGAGAGTTCAAGCTTTTCAGGGAGTTTGTGTTTTTCTGGGAGTTCCATGAAATTTGTGAAATCACCGAGTTCCAGGTTCCACAATCACTGCTCAAGGACTGGCTGCAAATTGGTGATCAGGTGGTGAGACAATTGTGTTGTGTATAGTTTGTTTTTGATATTCATAATAATAATTATTGTTGGTGTTATTATTATTGTCATTGTTGTTATTGTTATTATGTTATTATTTCCTTTGTTGCCTTGTTAAACTGGTTTTGTCTCAACCCATGAGTTTTACCTTTTGTCCATTTTTCCTCCCCATCCTGCTGCAAAGAAGGGGAGGGGTGAGTGAGCAGTTGTCTAGTGCTTAGTTGCTGGCTGCCAGGTTTAACCATGACAGGCTGTTACATGTGGGAGCAAGCAGTGCCCAGTACACTGGCAGAACGATGAAATTTGAGTTGAGAGATGCCATTAAATAATAAGCTGTTTATTTTTCTTCCAGTATGCCCTGCTGTTTGTGCTCTCAGTATCTTTTCATCATACACCTATGCCTATCTCTGTAACAGCTAATTCTTTCTAAGGCGGGGAGACCAGAACTGCATGCATTTTTCCCCATGGAAATACATAATTGTTTTATATATAGTCTCATTTTTAACAGTAGAAATGCAACTGTTTTTTGTATCTCATTTAGTCTCGTATTTTTCCAGAGAGTGGACAGCTTTTATTGCTTGCAGGCCTGAAAGAAAAGACATTCAGAGAGATGGAGGTGATGGTCTAATAACACTGCTTCACTAAAAGAAGTTCGTTGCTAGAACCCTCAAGACATTATGTGTGTCCCTTTGCTTGAACTTATCTGGTTTTCCACTCTTCTGCACAACTGGGCAGTATATTGCTTGGGCTTGATTTTGATGGCCAAAGGTAGTCTGTACCATCTGTTACTCATTTAGTTCTCTCGACCTTGGTATTTGAGCAGCTGGCTTTTCTTTTTTGTCTGATGTTGTCAATGATTTTGGTTTTGAGGACTGTATTAGGACCGTCAAGAGTTCTTTGCTTATCAAAGCTCTTATATATTGCAAACAACAAACAGCTCTACTTATATTAAAACTAACCAGTAACATATACAAGGAAAGGAACAGGAATTAAAATATTTTAATTCCAAGGAAGTGCAGGTCCTGTACATGTGCTTTAAGGATGAAAACATTTGCCTAGTTGTTGACTGAGGTAAAATATTTGTAAAAAATGCTAGTAAGTAAGAATTCAGTATTATAGTTTTCACATTAACAAATAATCAAGTGATATCTAAAGAATGTAATCTGATGCTGCAGATTTTCCTTGTCCAGAAGGTATCTTATGTTAGTAGGATTTTTCCCTGTGTTGTAAGTTGTACTAGCCTTATGATACAAAGGACACTAAAGAGATGGTGGAACACACCACTGACTCCAAGAACTTGTGTTGTGATGCACAAATTGGAGCTCTTAAATGTCTTACTATCAGGAGAAGTAGAATTTGGTTCTTCATTAACAAAATCAAAATCTTTAGGGCTCTCCTTCTTCCGTCCAAAATCAATAAACCCCAGAACCAGCAAAAAAAACCCAAAGCAAATAACCTGTTGAGAAACTGGACTGAGGACAAGTAGGTGTTATTAGCATTTCTTATTGTTTGGCATTCAGGAATATTCTGCCATCATCCCAGTCTTGGTTGTGATTCCTGTTCTGATAAGCCTGACTTTGCCCTAGTGCTAGATGGGGAGTCTTGGTGCCCAGTGATATGATCTGCATTATTGTAGGTGAAAATTATCTAAAGAAATTATGTGTTGCAACCTTTAACTTTGTGTGCCCAAGTTTTGTTCTGGATCAATTGTCTCTGACTGTAGATCAGATGCTTTCCAGCAGAGGGTGATGGTACATTTATACTGAGGCAGCTGATTACAGTGACATGGGAACAGAGATAATTTTGTACTGAAGAGGGTATGAACATATATGCATTTCTTTAAGCCCATTCCTGTATGTGGGTCTGAACAGTTCGAAGGTAAAATACTGTCTGGGATAATGGGAAATTATTACTGATCCAAATAATAAACAAGTAGATCTGTGAACACCAGAACTAAAGGAACCTAGTTTCGTGTGGTGTTACTTCATTAATTGATTACTCAACTGAACTATAGTATGATTCAATGTTGTATTTATATTTACCTACTAGTTTTCCTTTGAGAGCATTCCCTGATCAGCTACGTAAATGTTGCTGGTTTTGACTGTAGCAGTAGACCAATAAAACAATAAGTTATTATTTTTGAATGTGTATTCACCTATATGTTTCTACAAAGCTTTCAGGGGCTTAACTAACCTTGAGACGTCATTGCCTCTAGCAAGTTCAGATGAAACTGCCTAAGGGCTTCAAATCTTTCGTGGGAAGGAGGGCAACTGGAATAACATGCAGGATAGCTGTAATGTAAGTCTTGTTCCTGTAGGAAACCAAGCTATTGAAAGATAAATAGACCTAGAAATTATAAGAATTTTAACATCATTAACACCAGCAATCAGTACATTATTTAATAAGTACTCTGAGACTTCTGAGTAAAAGGTCTATGCAGAAATACTTCAGTTTGACTGAATCAGGATCTAGCATGGTTTAAAAAAGAATAATCACAAAAATTCCACCAGTCAACACAAACGAAAAAAGCAAAAGATTACAAATGTGAAAAAGTGTGTATCTGCTTTTCATCATATTGAGGGTATTGATTTCATTGCCATTTATTGTCATTCATTAATTCCAGTGATTTCACTATTAAAGCCATGTCTATCGGTGAATGGCCCCAGATACATTGTACATAAGCACTCATTGCAGATCTGTAATTGATCTACATTGTTTTGTGTGTTGCAGAGCCAGTAGCTTTAATAAATATTTGCTGCTTAGATCTTTGAGACCTCTGTGTGATAACAGAAAATTAGATTTGACATAATATACCTTTAACCGGAAAAATACGAACCTCATGGTAATCCTCCAGACAACCTATTTCTGTATGTCGTTTCAGACCTGAAAACTTATTCAAACTTTAATTTCTGCTAAATTTTTCTCACTTGCATTGAGTTAATGCCTTTACTTTCTGGTGATTTTCTTTGATTGCTGCGTCTATATTTTCAAGTAGGTGCACATCTGACAACTAATATTTGAAGTACGAGAAATTATTTTTCGTGCACTGTGTTTAGATGCAAAACTCTTTCAGACTTCCTAGGCAAAGAACAGTGAATTCTGAAACAGTAACTCATTGCAGAAAGGTACTTAGCTTCTACTGTCTGAGAGTAAATTGAATACAAAGTCCGGAATAGACTGCATTTGGGGAGAAATCTGTAACTGTGGTATGCTATTAATTTAGCTGCCAAATGTAATATTCATGGCTTTCTAATGTGTAAACAACCACAGCAAAAATGACTAACATTTTTACACACACACACACACTTACACAAAAAGATTAAAAGAGGCATGTCTAAATCTAACTTTAACAGCAGTGATTAGCTGGTTGATTCTGTCCCTTAGCAAGTCACACTTACAAAAGAGTAGCTGGAAGGAATTATAGTAGCAGATGCTGCGGTTTCTTTGCACTCTTTTGGACTACTAGGAAGCGTACGGCAGAGGTTGTAATCTTGATGCTTCTAGTGGAATTATTTTGGATAAATTATTATTTTATACTATCGTATCTATTTAAACACCTCCACAGCTTTTAGTAGGGGAATTCCTGGAGCTTTGTAGGTTCTGCTGAGAAATGTTGACATGCTTGGTGTTTTAGCTGTAGAGCAAATAAATCTCACTAATTTAAGGCCCAGGTCAGAAAGTAGTTAACCTCGTGTTTACATTTAAGCTGTGTGAGTATAATGTCAATATACATATATATGAATTTATTTGTTTAATATAATCAGGTAAATTCTCATTTTTACCAAGTGAAAATTAGTGTTTGCAAAGGCTCAATCTGTTATAAAATTGCTGAGATTCTGTGGCTGACTCCATTTCATCAGGGAACCAGAATTCCCCTTTGAATCCCACATTCCCAACTGGGCCACACAGAAACCACAGGCTGACTGGAACTGGCTCAGGGACAGCGCTCCTCCGCAGGATGCAAAAGTGCGTTTTTCTCTAAGAGGGAATACTTGATCTGAATATTTTGGCATGCTTTGAGAGAGAGTGCACTGGGCCTCTAAATTTCTCTGTTTTTTCTTTGTTTTGGTAAAGGAAAAACTGTTAATCATGGTGAGCAGAACAAATTTTAGTCCTGGGTAGTGGGTTATTCTGCCAGCTTAAGTTCCTTCATCAGTTTCCACCTTTCTGTCTCACAGACAGGACACTGCAAGTTGTTCCAACTGGGCTCTTTTTCTTCATAGAGACATTTCAGGGTTTAGTACCTGTAATTCTTTGTTATTTTTAGACTTCTTTGAGAAGTGGGTAAATTTTGTGTCTTGAATGACTGTATTCTGATTCGTTTAAACCATAAATGATTCTGAAGAAATAAGCCAGTTAAGTAGCAATGATCTTAGTTGAAAATTCACCACTTTTGTCACAAGCCATGTTTTACTGTGTGTGCTTTTTCTTGTAGAAACTTTGCAGTCATGGGAAGGACAGGTTGCATATCTTCCTGGACTAAAATGGAGTCTTTTTTCATACATTTTAGGTACTGTTGTCTTCACCCAATTGATGGCTAGATTATTATATTTTTGGAATAAAACACAAACAAAAAGAGTATTCTGGAGTAAGTCCAGCAAAGGGCCACTCAGCACTCAATAAACTCTAAAGCAATTACTTTTCTAGATTCATAGAAAAATATCTTTGATTCACAAGCCTGCTATCAGCTAAATTTACTGAAACAATTTTTTTTCTTTGGCCTACATTCATTTAATTGATCTCCGTTTCCATAGTGTCTGCAAATGTTGCAAAGTGTCAGAGGTAAGAAAGTTGGTAGTTTTGCAGGTGGGTGTGGAGGCACAGAGATGTGACATTCTTGGTCACTGACTAGGAAATGTAAGTGTTCATCATAAAGGTAAGCATCCCTTTTATCACTGATATCTGTGGCTAAGGAATTGAGCCATGGTCATAAAAGGACTGACAATACATAGGCCCCAGACTTACCCAGTGTCCATGTCCTACCTCTTGCTTCATACAGCTGGCATGCCAAGTACTCCAGCCTTCTTTTGTGACATTGCTTCTGAGCGTATTGAGTCCCCAGCTGACCTCCCAGCCACGCTGACTGCTCTTGACATACTGCCCTTCCAATCAGCCAAGACTCTAGCTCATGCAGTTGTTTTTAAGAACAAACAGAATTCAAGGCCAGCTTTGCTATTGATACTGTTTTATATGGGGAACTGAGCAAGGCACAACCATAATGCTCTGTATTGTTCAATAAACAGTATGGAGCAAAGCCAAAATCCAAAGGCGGCCATCCCCAGCTCTACTGGACCACCTTTGAACAGTATCTTGGAGGTGTTATCAGACATTTTCTCACTGCTTATCTAGAACTGTTCACCTATGGTACATTGGCAATGTGAACGTGACAGGATGGACCTTAGCAGGGCTGCAGAGTTCATCTGGGAAGTAAGACAAAGACCTGTGCCATTAGCTTGCACTGAGCTGCAGCCTGGCATTGAAAGCTCCATCAGTATTTGAACTAGCTAACCTAAAGCAAACAAAATATGACCATAGCTGGCTACACTATAACCTCTTTGATGCTGACAGGTGTCTAAAGCAACTTTTTATTTTACAGGAGCAGTAGATGTAATGAGTCAGCAGTAGCAGTGCGCTCTGAATTCCCCTTGGAAAGCGTGCTGTCTTACATGATGCATTTTGGGGAACAGGCCTTTTCCATTTGAATATACTTTTTTTCTAATTTGACTGAACTATTAAATTGTATTATTTGATATGAAAAATTGGGGGCGGGAGGTGGAATCATCCAAGGGTTGAAAGTTGCTGGTGTGAGTAGTTTTTATAGATGCAAGTTATTCACGCCTATATACTCAAACTATGTAACAGGCCATGTTCTTAATCTTTGAATCTGTTTGCACAGTCAGTTCTGTATATTGTACATTGAAGTAGAATGGAGTGGAGAAAGATCACAGGCCCAACAAACATCCTTAGAGAATGGTGCCTGAATGACTGAGCCGATTGTTTGCTGAGGCTGACCCTGCTTTTACTTTAGGAACCTTACTCCAGCAGTCACTGCAACTAGGTTACAATCATAAAGAAGTAAGGACACTTGGTAAACAAGGAGCTAGAAAGGGAGACTCAGAAAATAGCAATAGGGCAGTTCATTAAATTAAATATATATTGAGAGAGGCTCATTTTATATTTTGAGAAGAGAGGGAAAGAAGACTGGAATTGCAATGGGAATGTTCTATCGGAGTCAAGGCTACTTTTTTTTTCTGTGGTGCAGCAGGAGCTGTAGAACCCCCAGCCTGACTTACAGACGTGTTGCTATAGTGTAGGAATAGTGTGGTGAAGGCTATGGCTGTACAAAAAGAGGACATGCTAATGACCTCCAAAATATGTTTTAAAATCGTAGGTAGCCTCTTTAAAGGTCTTAAACACATTTAAAACTTAAATAGAGTTAGTAAGCTCTATCATTCTGGGAATATTAAAGAAATGCAGTGCAAATTCAGAGTCTTGGATTTCTGTGTTGGGCTGCAAGGACTTAGGTATTTTCCAAGTCTCAAGTCCTGGTAAGTAGTGTCCTGTTGGGCTGGGCTTCTGGAAATCAGGTGGGTCCTGTTCTGTTTCTCATGCCCTTCTTGTGTGGAGACAAGAGCAGTGCCTCTGAACAACAAAACTAACTCTTGTTCCCCATGCGAAAGGGCTGCCTAATAGAATCAGAAATAATAACCATCTGCAGAAAGGGATGGAGAAGGATTTTTGTTACATTTGTTCAGCTAATCATTTGATTTCAAATTCAGAAAAGCATGTCTTGCTTTGATTGCTTTTACTTAGTACATTTCTGAGCTTTGACATGCGTTTCCTACGGTGTCTGCCATGGCAACCAAGCAAGCTCAAGTCCCTCTACACAGAAACCAGAGTTTTGTTTACCTCTTTTTAACCCTTTTATGCAGTTAGCAGGGTTATTTTAAAAGCATTCATTCTTTACAAGTCTGTGGCCATCATAGTTGTCACAAAATATCTGTTTACCAAGAACTATGGGACTGAAGCGGATTTAGTAGGACATTGAGTTTGTTCCCTGCTATTGCAGGCACCCAGGGTCCCTTTCAGAAACCAGTCCAACATTATCTCAGCATTTGAATTATTGACCTCATGATTGCCTTTCTCCTAGAAGCCTATGTCAGTTTAATGTAAAATATTAATTTCCTTTTTGGATAGTAGCTAGAACACCTTTATTTTTGCACTACTTGACACCAGAGAGATCTGTTTTCTCTGGTGTTTGTGGTTAATATGCTTCCTGTTTGTTTTAATTTTCTGTGCTAGATCTTATTCAGCTTGACTGCTAGCAGTAGTCACTTCTCTTTGAACCTGCTTGTCTCCAGGATGAAAATCAATCGCTATCCTCATTTCTCTCTGTTTATCTTTTGCATTAAATTGGAAATTAATATCTTGGTCTATAATCCTTTCTCCACAAAATCTTCACCCCTTGTTTTTTTTCAGTTAGAACTGAAAGTACTGATAAGACTTATACATATTATTAGATGTTGCATCATTTACATGATATGGAATGTAGCCTTATTGAATATATTATCAGCATCTAAGAGCTGGTACTGCCCTGATGTACATACACACACTTCTGTAATTATTGTGTTATTTCATAAGGATAGGCTCAATTCATGCCAATGCTTCTATGAACTCCACAGTAGGGATGCAATAGCTACTAAGGATAAGTCAAATCGAGTCGGATTATTGATGAAGTCTTCATTTTGAAAATATCAAAATTCACAGTAGAAAATACATGGCTGTTCTGGCTCTAGGAATTATTCCTGAGTGAAAAAATGTTGCCTCGTTATCCAAGAAAATAAAGCAATGTGAAGTTCCCCTCTGCAGCTACCTTATATTTTGAAACAAGGTGCAATAAAGAAAGTGTCTTCCCCAGGAAAGCTGCTCCTTGTTCCACAAAGCCAGGCAGGATCACTTCCTGCATCCTTCTGAGTGCAAGAAAAGAAGGGGCTTTGGTTCCACTCCCAAAATGTTGCATATGAGCTTATGAAGCTGAAAGCAGTTGATGCTATACAATGAAAAACTGTGCAAGGCAGAACATTTCACTGGTAATGCTACCGGCCTGTGGTTATCGATATGATTAACTTGTTACAAAACCCATATATTTGATGCCTTTTTTTTTTTTCTCCTCCCCCCATACTGCTCTCAACTAAGAAGCGTTGTGCTCTGGGGCAGGAGCTCCAAGATGACTGCAGTGAAGTACATTTATTCCTCTGAAAGAAGTCACAACAAATTTCTTCAAACACATCACCTACGTTTGAGCAGGCAGTCAGCATAAACAAATGTGTTAGGAAGGTTTTGCTTTTTTAATGGGTATCTCAAACCAGCCTGGATTCAGTAAGAGAAGTCTAATTTGGCAAAAGTCCCTGTAGAACTTCTCCACACCCTGCAGGTTTCCACCAAGATCCTCAAAAGCAATTCAGGTTGCCAAGTAAAACTGACTGCAAGGGAATATAATAAATTTAGAGCTGTGTAGTAATTTCAATGCCCTCTTTGCTTCTTTTCTGTGACATTTAAAATTGAAATTGGACATATTTTTTCCGTGTATAACTGGTAGACTCAAGCAATTAGAATATGGCTGTTGTCCCTCCAGCTTATCCATCCTATTTCAAATATGTTTGGCTTGAGAATGGGTATGAGAGTCAAATCCTACTATTTTTATTCAGAAAAAAATGTCCACTGACTTCAATAGTGTTTCTCACACCATAGACAGAAATATTAAAAACCTGAGTGTTTAGTCAGTGTACAGTTATGTAACTGTTTTGTAAATGCCACATGTACGTTTAATGTACTCCTTGGTACATTGCATAAGGGGACTCCATGACTACAAAAGGATAAAGCAGCTCTCACTAAGAGATTGTGTTGCCTGAGTGGCTGCAACCAAGTGTGTTCCTGTAAAAATCTTTAAATACACTTCTCTTTCACCCTGATATTTTTTGCTCTGAATTATATAGCAAGTTTTACATACTTCAGTGTAAATACAAATACGTTCCCTAGCTGTCTGCAGTCACTGCCAAAAGTTTAACATATTTCAGAGGAATTTTTTGCATTAGCTTCTACTTAATTATTTTTTAAAATGGTCCTTATGCTGCAACTAGTTTTGACAAATTTCTATGTATTCATGTTCAAGAACCCATGAAGCTTGTGTACTAAGGTGCAGTCATTTACAAAGGAAAGAACAGCAGCATCCTCAGCATGTCAGTGTTGAAAATGATGTTTAGTTTTCAATTACTGGGCTATGAATCATATGAAATGTTTCAGATGTTAATTCTCTCTAATAGGAGTAGGATGAAGGTAGGTGGCAGTTTTGAAAAGAAGATATGTAAGTGCTTCATTTGATACAATTTGAGGTTTGTGGCTTGAAGTGCTTTGGGAAGAAGAATTTGAAATTATTATGAGACCGTGTTTTGCTTCTATGTTCTTTAACAATTTTGTTACAAAAAATGATTAGATTGTCTCAGCCACTGTGAAATATTCTGAATGAAGCTACACCAGCTGCATTCTCTCAGGGCTGATTATTTTCTTTGGATAAAGGGCATGTCGCACAGTTGCTTGGATATGACTTGTTACTCATATATGCCACATGCCCCTCACAAACCATTACGATGAATTGTATCTTCTGTAGAACTGTAATACACCAGGGCCTAGGGAAATAAGAGATTTCATTTCTTGAAGTTCGCAATGAATATGTGAGAGCTGTGAAGAATGCCTTGTTGCTTCAGGCAGGTAACTTAAATATTAGATGATAGAATTTAGAGAAAATCAGACTATTTTCTGTTATATCTCTTCCTGCTCTGGAAGACCATTTGGGCAAAAAGAAGATAAGATAGGGATTATTTTAGGCAAATAAAATTATTCTAAATTTACTCCAAAACCTGCATAACACTGTATTCCATTCCAAACTAATCGTCCTCAAAATGGGAGTTTAAATAGCCAGTTGGACAGTGTCAGTGCCTGCAATATACCTAGGTCTACCTTGCTCTAACAAGGTGTATGTAGTGGTGAGGAATCTTTGTGCTGCTGTTTTCTTCCTTTAGCTGCTGCTTGTCACTATATGTGGGCATCCATCCTTATGTTCTCAAAGGTAACACTGAGAAAACAATGGGCATGAATGCATTGCTTTTTCAAGATTAGCTACTGTTTTGCAAACTTATCGCATCCTTTCATAAAAGAGATTTCTATTGATCTAATATAAATTTTAGATCAGCTCCTTTGCTGCTACAACATGGTACTACAGTGTCTTCCACACACTCCTAAATTCCTAAAAACCCAGTGTCGTGGTTTAAACCCAGCCAACACTTAAGCACCACAGAGCCACTCAAGCTCTCCCTCCCAGCAGGGTGGGGGAAGAAAATCAAAAGGGTAACAGTGATAAAACTGTGGGCTGAGATGAGATAAGTTTAATAACTGAAAAGATGGTGAAAATAATAATGATAATGATAATGATAATGATGATAATAATAATAATAATTTTAGTGAAAAGGAAAATAACAGAGAGAGAATTAACACCCAAGAAAGACAAGTGATGCAAAGTAAAAAAATTGCTCACCAACAACCAACTGATGTCCAGCCAGTCCCTGAGCAGTGGCTGGCTGCCAACCTTCCCACCAGTTTTATTGCTGAACATGACATCATATCGTATGGAATATCCTTCTGGTGAGCTGGCAGCAGCTGTGCCAGCTGTGCCCCCTCCCAACTCGTGCACCCCCAGCCCACTTGCTGGTGAAGCGGTGCGAGAAGCAGAAAAGGCCTTTATTCTGTGTAAGCACTGCTCAGCAAGAAATAAAATATCCCTGTCTTATCAATACTGTTTCCAGCACAAGTCCAAAACATAGCCTCATACTAGCTGCTATGAAGAAAATTAACTCTGTCCCAGCCAAAAAGAGCACAGCCAGTTATCTCCAGGTAACGTTATTTGTAGTTTTAATTGGAAAGTATCAGAATTAGCTGAGATTCAGTAGATTTGCCTGCTGTTATCAGCCTTGCTACTGACCAGTTGTGTGTCTATTGCCCAGCTTACTTTCTCACAGATTCCCCGTATTCCCTTCATCCTCCATTCCAACAGAGGCAATGTAGTCTATAAATCATTTGTAAGGGTGCTTTGACTGACACAATGTTGTTTACAACTCATATGAAAGGATGGTCAGATCCACTGAATCAAAGTGCTGCAAGATGATAGGATCATTGTTATTTTATCCTTCAGTGACTTTAGAGTTTCCAAGCACGTAAAAAGTTAGAGAAATGTAGATTTCAGGTAATGTAGGAAGGTCATGCAGATAAACAGTTGGATGTGCAAAGGAAAATGGAGACAAATAGTGAGGATAGAAGAGAGGAGTATAAGTAGGTTGACTAAATAAGGTAGAAGGTTGGTTTGCTTCTGTGACTGAATGATGTAAGGAGTTTGAGCAGATAAATTTTGGCAGACACTAAAAGTTTTGTACAGTGGTGATGGTAATTTTGAGACTTTCCTATGAACAAAAGTACTATACCAGTCAGCAACATGGGAAGGAGTCATGGATGCTTGTAGGTTCTCTGTTAACTCTGAGATGAGAACGTGCTATGACATACCTCTGCTAATTTGTCTTAAGAAGGAAAATTTATGAGTTGAAGTTAGGAAAACTGTCTACTAAGATGAAAATAATGTGATACTGTATTAAAATCTACTTTTTGATCCTGCTTCCAGTGTTAGTATTTAGTTGAGAAATCTATTGCTTAAGGATGTCAGTACACAAAAAGGTTGAGAAGCCATTGGTGCTGACATGTTTAGATGAGAGGAATACTTTATTTACTGGGAGTTACACCTTATGAGGGAGCTGAATATGTGCTTCCAGCAAACTTCAAAAAGAAGCTGCTCTTAGAATGACAGCTATATGACACTAGCATGCCTATTTAGTCATATCTTCAAATAATCTTGACCTAGATAAGTTCCAAGGCCATTCTATCACTCAGTTACAGGCAGTTTTAAGGAAATTGATTATTTCTGGCAGTGAGACTTGTAACTTATAAGGAAGTTGTAGCTTATAAGCAAGCTGCCAAACCTATTCCAAAACAATTTTAGTGAATGACATCATATCTTTTCTTTGCTTTATTTTTCAAATCAAAGGCAAGTAAAGAACATTTAGATGCTGAGATGAGTATGCAGCATCATGCTGTAATTCCAGGTAGATGAAAGCACTGGATCTTCTGATGGTGACATTATGCTCTGTAAAAGACGTTTAGTTCAGTAACTCATTTAGTTACTTTTCTAATACATCTGTGCATTCTTCATTAAGGGTCATATCTATGCCCTGGATAACATTTGTGGGAATAAGTAGTATTTGTTAGCACATTATAAAGTTGGGTGGGGGGAAAGTCATCTTTCAGTCATATAATACTTTCTTCTGGTCTGAAATAGAAGTGACATGTTAACGCTATGATGGGTTTACTTTGATGTTACTCAGGTAATTTCAGACAAAACTGTTTTTGACACTAATGGAATAAATACTTCCTGGATTTGTATGCAAGGAAAGTTTAGTTTGTCTGTGACTACAAATATTAATAACTATAGAAAATCAGTCACTGGCAGTTTTCCTTGGATATTGTAGCAGTGTTATTTTGAGTAATGCAATATAATAATTTATGTTTGGCCAGGGCTGATGTTGCTCCATTCATTCAGCAATCCAGGGAAAGACAGATGGTCTGACTCACAGTTCACAGCCAAAGGAGCAGATAGTTCAATAAAATTATTATTTTTCGTCATATTTGTCCATAGTTTATGATAATCTCCTAGTCTGCGAAAACGAGTCTTAGGTAAGAGTTGTAGGTAGAAAGTATTTTGTTGATTTAAAAAGATGCTTTTAACTTTTCTTCAAGAAGTTCAGGGTAGATTTCTCATGTTACAGGTTGTTCTATCAGTAATGGAAGGTGTCTTCCAATAGACATCCCAAATGGCTGGAAATATTTTAATATTAGTCTCTTGGCTTTGATCAAACCAAGATGATATAAAAGCAGATAGAAGAGAGATGCAAAGAGAGAAGGAAATCATCTGGCTCCATTTCAGGCTATTAAATATTTGGCTTCATGCCAAGTAGCTTCTTAATTTCAGATGGGCTAATATACTTCATCTCCACTAATAGAGTGAAAAGGAGAAAGGGATAATAGGGGTGAGATTATCTCTTTTTGTCTGCTTTTTCAACAGAAATATTTTTAGCCATATTTCAAAAATTTTGTTATTTTGTTAAAAATAACAAAAGTGGGATTTTTCCCCTTCTCTAATAAAAGGCTGTTGGTTGGCAAGTTGCCAGAGAAGTCCCCAATACTCTAATTCCCCAGCTAAAGTGGCCTGGCAGGCAATGAACTCTGTGATGTTCAGAGCCAAATGTTAGCCTCCACGGTTTGTATTTCTGACTCCTGCTTTCTGCTGTGCAGAACAGAAAGCACAAGCTGCTTGGTGCGTATCACACTGTAGTAGTGCAAAACAGATCAGTTTTGCTTTGGGGCTCTCATGAAAATTCTTCCATTATGTTTCTGAGGGAGTGCGGTTTTGCATCACATAACTACAGCCTTTGAGATATAAGTTTGGAGCTTGAATAAATTCAAATTCTTTAAGCACAACTTCTTCATAACTGTGAAATTTCGCCTTGCACCCAAACTATGTAGAACTGTGAGGTATGCTTGATTAGGGTGCAGCAATAGGAACTATGAATCATTTGCTCCAGTTTTTTGAGTCTTTGAAAATTATAGATGTGAGGCTTTTGTTGGCTAAGATGTGCTGTATGTAGTTTCCGAGTTTGTTGCAAACTGTCCATGTGATTGATGTACCCATGAAAAAGCATGGCTTGAGATCAGTCTAACTTTTCTGCAAGACAAAGACCTATGCTAATTCAGCTACCTTTAAGCATGTGGTGTGATACCTACAGAAGGAATTCAGTCAGATCTATGAAGGAGATTCCATTCAAGGGAACAAGAAATCCTTCTATAGGTATGTTAGTGATAGAAGGAAGACTAAGGAAAACGTGGGCCCTCTCTGGAAGGAAGCTGGAGACCTGGTTATGCGGGATGTGGAGGAAGCTGAGGTGCTTAATGACTCTTTTGCCTTTGCTTGTCTTCAACAGCATGTGCTCTAGCCACACTGCCCAAGTCTCAGAAGGCAAAGGAGGGGACTAGGAGAATGAAGAACCACTCACTGTAGGAGAAGACCAGGTTCGAGACTGCCTAAGGAACCTGAAGGTGCACAAGTCCATGGGGCCCAATGAGATGCAGCTGCGGGTCCTGAGGGAACTGGTGGATGAAGTTGCCAAACCACTCTCCATCGTATTTGAGAGGTCGTGGCAATCTGGGGAGGTCCCCACCAACAGAAGAAGGGGCAACATCACCTCCATTTTTAAAAAGGGAAAAAAGGAAGACCCAGGGAACTACAGGCCAGTCAGCCTCACCTCTGTGCCTGGCAAGGTGATGGAGCAGATCCTCCTCGAAACCATGCTAAGGCACATGGATAACAAGGAGGTGATTGGTGACAGCCAACATGGCTTCATCAAGGGCAAATAGTGCCTGATCAGCTTGGTATCCTTCTGTGATGGGGTTACAGCGTTGGGGGACAAAGGGCGGGCAACTGACATTGTCTACCCGGACTTGTGCAAGACATTCCACACTGTCTCGCACGATGTCCTTGTCTCTAAATTGGCAGGACATGGATTTGACAGATGGACCACTCGTTGGATAAGGAACTGGCTCGATGGACGCACTCAAAGAGTTGCAGTCAATGACTCAATGTCCAGGTGGAGACCAGTGATGGGTGGTGTGCCTCAGGGGTCAGTACTGGGGCTGGGGCTGTTTAATATCTTTGTCGGCGACATGGACAGTGGGACTGAGTGCACCCTCAGCAAGTCTGCTGACGACACCAAGCTGAGTGGTGTGGTTGACACGCTGGAGGGAAGGGATGCCATTCAGAGGGACCTTGACAGGCTGGAGAGGTGGGCCTACGTGAACCGCTTGAAGTTCAAGAAAGCCAAGTGCAAGGTCCTGCACGTGGGTCAGGGCAATCCCAAACACAAGTACAGGCTGGGTGGACAGTGGCTTGAGAGCAACCCTGAGGAGAAGGACTTGGGGGTACTGGTGGATGAGAAGCTCAACATGAGCTGGCAATGTGCGCTTGCAGCCCAGAAAGCCGACCATATCCTGGGTTGCATCAAGAGAAGCGTGGCCAGCAGGTCAAGGGAGGAGATTCTGCCCCTTTACTCTGCTCTGGTGAGAGCCCACCTGGAGTCCTGCATCCAGCTCTGGAGTCCCCAGCATAAGAAGGGCATGGATGTGTTGGAGCGGGTCCAGAGGAGGACCATGAAGATGATCAGTGGGCTGGAGCACCTCTCCTATGAGGACAGGCTGAGGGAGTTGGGGCTGTTGAGTCTGGAGAAGAGAAGGCTGCAGAGTGACCTTATAGCAGCCTTCCAGTACCTGAAGGGGCCTACAGGAAGGATAGAGAGAGACTTTTCATGAGGGTGTGTAGTGACAGGACAAGAGGGAATGGCGGTAAACTAAAAGAGGGCAGTTTTAGATTAGATATTAGGAAGAAATTCTTCACCATGAGGGTGGTGAAACAGTGGAACAGGTTGCCCAGAGAAGCTATGGCTGCCCCCTCCCTGGCAGTGTTCAAGACCAGGTTGGATGGAACTCTGAGCAACCTGGTCTGGTGGAAGATGTCCCTGTTCATGGCAGGGGGGTTGGAACCAGATGATCTTTAAGGTCCCTTCCAACCCTTACCATTCTGTGTTTTTCTTCTATGGTTCTATAAGTGGACAAATTCTGCTTGGCAGTACTTGTCTTTTTGCATTGATCGGGACCAGGTACCTTAAGTGCCATTGGATAGCTGGGATGCTGCACACAGTTACAATTTATTTTTAGTCAGCTCATTAGCAGTAAGTGTCAATTGTCAACGACGATTGAAAGAAGACGATTGCTGCTGAACCGTTGCTGTTTTATGGAGGATCTCATGCTATGGGTCAGGGAAGTACTTGTGCCACATGCTGTGACCTGCCTTTTTCATAGGAAGACTCTGGTTTGTTTATCATGATTAATGAATCTTTGCTGTAGATTTTCCTATTACCTTACATTATTACTGACCTCAGAAAGCTAAATAGAAACCAGTGTTATTTCTGTTTGCACAATAGCTAAACTTTTCTAAGTCTTGTTTGTTTGTTTGTTTTGAAAGCATCTTGAGGTAAATAGGGAAAATTTTTTGGAAGATATTAGTGATAAAGAGAAAAACTATGCAAAAATAATATTAATTGGATGGGCTTTAAAATAAAATTCATCTATGTTTGTTATTTGAACAGGAAACACAGCAATAAGTGGGACCATACCCAGTATTTTCTTCCCCAGTTAATTATGTGGACACAAGAACTTTTTTCTACTTTCAGTTCCAAAATTATGTGTTCTCATAGGTTTTGACAACTCTACCGCAGATTAGTAGATGTCTCTTGCTACTGAAAATATACTCAGGACCAGGAGCGACAAGGGAAGAATTCATTGCAGAGATTAATTCCAGAAAGAGACTACGAAGTTGATGTTATTAAATATTTTCATGATCCAAATATACTTTGAAAACCGTATCAGCTTTAAACATTTGATTTTGAGTTTATCTCCAAAACCAGATGGCCTGTTTGGGCAGTCATACAGAGCAATTGTTTGAGAATTGTCAATTTGTAGACTTCTTAAATGTGAGAATACTTTTTTCAAGGCTGGCTGCAGCTGCAGTGAGAAATTGCAGAATTTTATGCCAGTTGTGATGGAATGCTGATGGGAGATTGAGTTCTTGCAGCTTCCCAGTTCGTATTCAGAGCAATATTGAATATTTCCTTACCTTTCACTTACAGCACTGCCACTACCACATGGTTTATTTTTGGTTAAAAAATGAAGATCTGATTTAGGGCCCACTGCCACGGGGGTGGGAGGCTTCCATTACCTTGGTGTGGTAAGCCTTAGTTCATGTCATTGAGAAGCATTGTAGTCTGAGTTGACAGAATTTGTTCCGGAAGAGTATCAAACTCCAGGAATGAAATGCTGGGGAACCAGCACAAAGCACGTGCATGACAGTATATAGTGAAGTGCTGAGCTTGGTTACAAACTCAGTATAAGTACTCCTATAGACTAGGATAGAAAAATGTAAGTACTGGCAGATGCAGTGTTGTGCACGGTTTGCATGGGAATTGCAGCTTAACAGAAGTAAGAAAAAAATATGCATTCGACATTAATATGGATACTATTTGGGACAGTTTTTCATTTGTGTACTGCCTATTACTGCATTTATTTCTAGCCGTATTTTAGCATGCTGCTAAAGTCCTGTATAATATGTATAGTAGAAGAGGGAAGGTGTTTTTAGGAAAAGGATAAAGCTAGTTACATATTTTCAGTGCTTCTGAATACTCTGTTCATTGTAGAGTAGGAGGACACACAAAGTGTCCATTCTGCTGTGATTAAAGATGTCTTGATTTCTTTCTTCTTTTCTTTCTTTCTTTCTTTCTTTCTTTCTTTCTTTCTTTCTTTCTTTCTTTCTTTCTTTCTTTCTTTCTTTCTTTCTTTCTTTCTTTCTTTCTTTCTTTCTTTCTTTCTTTCTTTCTTTCTTTCTTTCTTTCTTTCTTTCTTTCTTTCTTTCTTTCTTTCTTTCTTTCTTTCTTTCTTTCTTTCTTTCTTTCTTTCTTTCTTTCTTTCTTTCTTTCTTTCTTTCTTTCTTTCTTTCTTTCTTTCTTTTTTGTTTTTGTAGTTACCTCTTGAGTACTAAAGACAGTAGTAGACAGTTGGCAACCATCAAAGAAATAATGAAGCATTTAATTTAGAGACTGTAGAGCTGTTCAGAATATCACTTCAGGACTAAGAATAGCGCGAAGAATTTAAATGACAGTACAGTGTTGAATTTTTGTGCTACTTCTACAGTGTGAAGCCTTTTTTTTCCTGGCTTAGGAAGTTCCCATGATTAATTTGCATTTATAGACAGCTGGAAAGCAGTTAGGTATGAACTCAAGAAGATGTTATTTGGAAACAAAAAAGAATAAAGCCCCCAGTAATGAGAAAGACAATGTTTCTCTGTCATTATTTTGGGTCAGTGAAGGTTACACCTGAAAAGGATAATCTCAGATAGGTCTTTCTAGGCTCACATATGGAGAAATAGGACAAGCGGTTATTTAACAGATCAACACAAAATTTGTGGTTTAGGGTACCTGGTGCCAAATACTCAGTTTACTTGGCAATAAATTGCTTTTTATTTAGCCTAATCTCTTTGCTAAAAACTATCGTAACTAACTCAAAAAAAAGGGAGGGGAGGGGAAAATGCTCCTTTTTGGATAAAGACATGAAAACTGATTAAAAATAGCATCTCTTCACAGATTCTGGAGTCCAGAGAGCAGGTAACCACAGGAGTGTGCTACCTGCCGAATGCCACTGCTTTTTCCAATGCCAGGAAGTTCCCTAGGACCTTGTAAGGTCATGTTTCAGTAAAATGGAGATTTAGCTATTTAACATGCAAATTCATTTCAACAATAGTCCCCTTACTGTAGGCAAAACAACAGTGTTAAAAAGGTACTTTAGGGCAGGAACAGATTCTTAGATTTAAAAATTAATTTGTCATTGGCTCTGTGAAAGACATTGTAAGAAAAGTCATTTCCCATCCAAAATGGCATTGATGTTGCCTCTGGAAATGTTTTGCAACAGGGTTGTAGTTAGAGTAATTTCTAGGTTAGTGCCAACATATCATAAAAGACATCAGCCTCAGAAATCTGCCTTTGAAAACTGTCATAATAGACTGATGTGGTTTTAATGTTTTATGTTCAAAATTGCTGTAGAGTTACTCAAAATAGTGTAGACTATTGTGTTTTGTATAACAGAAATTATATTATCATTTATATTTTGACGTGTACATAGATAGTTAAAAGACATGATGCTGTGCAAACCAGACTACTATAGAACAAAGAAATATTCAGCAAATTTAAATATAATTTTCTATGCATCCTGTAGGTATTCTGTTTTATTTACTTAAAGTGATGTGTTTGAGGTTTTTTCCTTGAAACCAGTAATCAAACCTGTCCCAAATGTGCCTGAAATCAAAGTGTAAGTTCTCTCCCATTGTGAGCAAGAAATCTTCACTTTTGCCATGCAGTCTTTCTGAAATGGTGGAAAATGGTGTGTAATGAAGAGACAAACTTTATTTAGAGAGAGAACCTCAGGGGGCTCATGAACATCCCCACTTCAGCAGCTGATATATTCTTAACAGAAAAGAATTTCAGTGGAATATTTCTGTCATTAGTGCTTTTGGTCTGGTGAACAAAAAAGTGAATTGCCTAGTGGCTCATTGTGTGGTTTGATAACACCTGAATGAGGGTGAGGTCATGTTTTGCCACTCTTAAAGTCAATACCTGACTTTAATAAAAGGCATTTATTTTCTCTCTGAAGGTGAATAGGGCCTGCGCTACACCACCACCACCACTGCTGGTTTTAAGACAGCAAATTAAATTATTAATTTGTTAAGTATGTGTAAATAATCACTCACTACACAGTCTGACCAAGAAGGCAACACTTCAGGATCTCAGATGCTTCAGATAAAGATATATGATGTGAAAATTCCTACATCAGTAGTTTAAAAAGGCACTTTTTGAAGCAGTTTTAATAGAGTCATGGTTGCATGGAAGATTCAGAGAAAAGTTTTATAATTTGCAAGTCTTAAGTGCCTGGAAAATGTATCTTGAGCTTACAGGCATCTCCATGATGAATACTCAAGCTGAAAGGAGATTTTCATCTCCCTATGGCACACACAGACAGAACTGTGATTCTCACTGAATATTTGTTGTGCTGCTTTCATTTTATCCAGAAGAGTGTGGATGGGTAGCAAAACAATATTCCAAAATTAAAAGCTCAGAAGACCTTAAATTGAACTCTTAAGTCCAGATAATAACAAAGCAAAATCGAAGGCCTGCCCTCACAAACTCAGAAAATGCAGTGCCAAATAATCTTGTACAGTATAGCGAAGCCAAAATATTGAACCTTATTTTAGCTCTGCTATGACAGATGCACTGAAGCCTTAGGCTCAGGAGCTGCATGTGCTTTTCTGCTCATGAGCAACATTCAGCTCAAGCTTATAAAAAAAAGAAAAAAAAATCCTGCATGCCCACAATTGGGGCTCCCCTTGCTGCAGGGCTGCCAGATGCTGAGGATGTGGGGAGTGCAGATGCTCATACAGCTGGGACAGGAGGTGCACAGTGCACTGCCCTTCAGGATTTCTCTTTCTTCGCTTGTGAAAGGACAGTAGGAATTGGATACAGTGGAGTGGTGATGGAGTAGAAGTGGCAGTCCAAGAAAGACCTGTGCTTCACTGGTAAAGGCTGACAAGAGATCAATGATCCTCTTCTGGCATTTGTTGTCTACAGTAAGCCTGGGTGAAGTCCCATCCCTTCAAGTGACTGAGTCTACACTGGCTGTGAATCTTGATGCAAGATTATATGCAGTGATGCAGAAAATAGGAGCCTACAGGCTACAGCTAGGGACAAAGATCTGTGAGGATTTAATTTCAGTTCTCTTAAGCCAAAGATCCTTCTTGACCCAGGCCTGGGACTGGGTATCATGGTATGGAGCAATGAGGTTTAAGGCTGCTCTCAGCACAATGGTAACAGCTAAAAATTCCTGTTTGGGACTGAGATACTCTAGTGCATGGCTGTTGCCATTTTCTGAACCACGGGGTGTGTCCCGAGGAATGACTCTAATTACCTAAATCCACTCTCATCTCTCTCAAATGGAAAGGTGACTGAAATGCTGCTGGACCAGGTTATCTGCAGAGAACTCCGAGTGCCACCTCTTCTGTGCTTTTCCTTTGAGGATACTTGGCCTGCAAGAAGTCCTTATAGGAAAGTCTTTACTGCAAAAACATCTTTATACTGACATAAATGTATCTGTTTAGGGCTGCAGTGAGGGAAATATTCCTGCTCAAGAAAGCTCTTATGTTAGGAAGTCTGTATTCTGAAGAGGTGCTGCGTGTATGAGGATAAAAGTACAATGGAAATGCTAGGCTACTCCTCTGTAATTTACACAGCATGCATAATACTTTTATTATAAAATATTACTTTTCTTCCTATGAAAAAATGGTTACAAAGATGTGAAGTCAGCACATAAAATGGAAGTGATGCAAGTGAACTGTTCAGTCTTTCCCTGTGTTAGTCCAAGTAGAATTGTCTGCTCTACAATTTGTAACTGTGTTGCAGTTTATTTAGTTGCAGGTTTTTTTCAGTTTAGAGTGAAGAATAACAATAATGTTTTGCTTTTATTTGAGATGGAGAAAAGAATATAAAAACTCTGAACCTTCTAAGTAATGAAATGGGGATTCTTAGGTAAAAAAATGCATATGTGTTTAGAAATCAGATGTCAAATTAGTTTAGGATTTCATATTGCAATTAAAAATTGTCACAATAACAGATGGCAAATATAGTATGGAGGGCTTCAGTATATCTTCTATGCAATTAAACTGAAATGCTGCAATTACTGCAGGATACTTTAGCACTGGAAATTTGTCAAGAAGCTTGTGGGACAGAGCAAGAGGAAGGTCTGCAGTCCTTTCAAAGAGAAGACGGATGCTAGTGTCTGGTGGGATTTTTATCCAGAGACGCTTGCAGTCATCAGTCTTGTCAGGATTTTTTTTTATTTGACTAGCAGGAACAGTGACTAACAGTGTGCGCAGTTACTAACAACATTGTGATGGCAGAACTAGGTGCTGTCAGTATTATCTCTTGTAATGCAGATATTTCTTAAGCTGTGGGTGCAGTGGGTGGTATGTGATCTGTGAAGGATGAGAAGAACTGAAAGGGATGTAGATTTCTTTTCAATAGAGGCAGAGAGACATCTCCTCTCAGACTTTCCTCACTGTCTCCATGAGTGTTTTCTCTGGCTTTTTGGCACAGCCTTGTCCAGGCAGCAGGACCATTTGCACCATGAAGAACTAAAAGGGCTTGGCGTTATCATAGTGCTCTGTGGATGCAAAAATCACTACCACTTTGTCTGGGTATAGCACAGAGCCTGTCAAAGGTGGACCCAGATAAGGTGAACTGATGAGAAGCTGAGAACTCCGCTGTTCCCATCCCCAGGAGTGTTATATCATGATTACAAGCTTCAGATTCTGCTGCACCTTGCTTGAGAGGGCAGAAGCTATAGGGAACATTGCAGAATTTGATAAGTATGTGAAAGAATATATTGAGTACAGATGGTGTACAGCTTTATCTTTTCATGTTCTTGTGAAAGGATAACTTGCAATGCCAAGAGATTTCAGGCCTAGGGCATTACATAAAATAGTTGACAACAAATGTTAGTACTTGTCTTTTCTGCTCTGGTCAGTTGTCCTTAAATTAACTCCTGCAGACTCCATCTGGCCATCCTTATGTGACATTGAAAAAATCAGCACTATAAACGTCATATGACTGTTAATTTATGATGGCTTTTTTTCTGTTCAGGCAGGTGGAATAGTAAGAAACTTCCCTTTGCTGCCAAGAAACAAGAGAGATGATGATATTGAATTCAGGTGCTTTCCTTTTCTCCATTTATTCTGCTTTGCAATGGTGTTGTGGATGGAGGGGTAAATGTGTACTTTCTCTGATGAAGTTTCCCTGCATGTGGAAGAATGAGGGCAAATATAAGAAAAAGTAATTTTTTTGTCAGGAGGGATGTATTAGCAGGACTTTCATGTGTAAGATGTGAATGTATTTGTTCTGTTCTTGTTGCTTGTGAGCCTTCAGATGGATAAATATGTTAGAGAGAGGTCTCAACATGCTTGTTCCTTCCTTCTTGGAGGAAGGTAGGTTAAGTGACCAGTTTGACACTCCCTCTGATTCTGCCCTTTCTATAACTTCTAGCTTGCATTTAGTTATCTCTATCTAGTCTGTTTACGTGGGAGAGTACTTTATTTATTGTAGGAAAATCCTCAGCTGACTATGATTTTTTGAGGTGTCAAGGCAGCTATCTGCCATAATATATATTACTGCATATCTCTGAGAAAGAAGCAATCATGCTTCCATTTTCAAGCTCAAGAGCTGACTGTTAGCTGCAAAGATAAAATATGTGGACTGAAGAAGCCTGTGCAGGACATACAAGGAGTTAAACACACATGCTGGTAGATGCATGTTAGCTGCACGTGGAAATGCTGGCAGACTTTGAAAAGTTTGGATTTTGTATAAAACCTCAATTTTGCTATCATAAACCTAAGGCAAACATAATTTAAAATTTTGCAAAAGAACAATCTCTTTAGCGTTTTATAGTGAATTAGGTACTTCCAATTTTAGAGATGTCCATATATATATGGACTCTCAGCTCTGTTCTGTGGCTCTTTATGGGACTGCTATAGATGGAAAACCAACATATTCAGCTTCCTACCCATGTCCTTTGTATCCCAACAAAAAATGGAGTAGTATTGGTAAAGATAAGTCATCAGAAAATGCACGTGTTCAGGAACTCATAGTATCTGCCACTGCTTCTTGATAGCCAGTATAGTCAGTTGCAGCTCAGAGGAGCCATGACTTGATATCAAACACATCTCCAGAAAGTGTGTTTGTGTAAAGCTAGGTTTAACATAACCCAAAATATTGGTGATTTGACTTGACTAATGAGAGCTGTTTGTTTTGTGCTTTATAGCCTTGATAGTAACTATATTACACTATATTCGAATTACCATTATATTTTCACTTAAACTCTGTAATTAACAAAATGCCCTCATTTTCTGGTAGATGACTTAACAACGCCCTTTATTATCTATTTTAAGGAAATTTTTTTCTCAACAATTATTCAGTCCACCTGAAGCAGAATCATATAATTTTCTAAAGGTACCCAGTGGCCTTTGGTTTCATTTTTAGTTATCATTCCTGTGACAACTATATTGGAATTTATATCTCTGTTTATCAGAAAGTTGGCAGGACTATAAGAAATGCATGTAATGCAGTATGAGTAAGACGTAAAATCTCCTGAAAACCAACATACATTCAGATGTATATGAATAGGTTTGGAAAAGCCTAGAATGCTCTGACTTTCTTAAGTATTCCTATCCCAGTTCATCAAGGCTTTTGGAAGATGTCCCTAAAGCCTTCCAGTGATGGAAATTCCAGACTTCTTCTTGGCATTATATTTCATGCTTAAATTAGAAAGTTTGTATAGTACCTGACTTAGTCATCTTTAAATCCTGTCCTTAGTAAATGTGGATACCTACATGTGTGCATTTTTACAATGTTTTCTTTCAAACATCTTATCTCTCATCACTGAAAAGAATTATTCTAGTATTTTCTTATATTATTTGGTTTTTTAACCCCATCAGAAATTTCTCTATATCTTTCTTGAAATGCGTGGCCTAGGCCTGGACACTAAACTCATGTCTTCTCACTGTTGGAAGGGTTACTTTATCTGTCCTTGTCTATAATTTGGAGAGACATGGATCTGATGAGTGGACCACTCAGTGGATGAGGAATTAGCTGGACAGTCACACTCAAAGAGACGTGGTTGATGGCTCGATGCCCAAGTGGACACCGGTGAGGAGTGGCACTCCTTAGGGCTTAGTATTGGTATCGGAGCTGTATAACATCTTTGTCCGTGACATGGACAGTGGGACTGAGTGCACCCTCAGCAAGTTTGCCGACGACACCAATATGTGTGGTGCGGCTGACACGCTGGAGGGAAGGGATGCCATTCAGAGGGACTTTGACAGGCTTGAGATGAGTGGTGGGCCCATGTGAACCTCATGAAATTCAGCAAGGACAAGTGCAAGGTCCTGCACATGGGTCGGGGCAATCCCAAGCACAAATACAGACGGAGTGGAGAATGGATTAAGAGCAACCCTAAGGAGAAGGACTTGGCAGTGCTGGTTCACAAGCAGCTCAACATGAGGTGCCAGTGTGTGCTCACAACCCAGAAGGCCAAACATATCCTGGGCTGCGTCAAAAGCAGTGTGGCCAGCAGGTCGAGGCAGGGGATTCTGCCGCCCTGCTCTACTCTGGTGAGAGCCCACCTGGAGTCCTGTGTCCAGTTCTGGAGCCCTCATCACGGGACAGACATGGAGTGGTTGGAGTGAGTCCAAAGGAGGACACAAAAATCATCTGAGGGGTGGAACACCTCCCCTATGAGGAAAGGCTAAGAGAGTTGGGGCGATTCAGCCTGGAGAAGAGAAAGCTGCTGGGAGACCTTAGAGCAGTCTTCCAGTACCTGAAAGTGGCTACAAGAAAGCTGGAGGGAGACTTTTTACAAGGACTTGTAGAGATAGTACAAGGGGTAATGGTTTTAAACTAAAAAAGTATAGTTATAGATCAGCTATAAGGAAGAAATTCTTTCCTGTGAGGGAGGTGAGGCACTGGAGCACATTGCCCAGAGAAGCTGTGGCTGCCCCCTCCCTGGAAGTGTTCAAAGCCAGGCTGGATGGGGCTTTGAGCAACTTGATGTGGTAGAAAGGTCTCCCTGCCCGTGGCAGGGGGGTTGGAACTAGATGATCTTTAAGGTCCCTTCCAACCCAAACCATTCTATGATTCTATCATCTTGCATACAGCACTTCTGTTTTTATGCTTCAGTATGCTTTTTTTTTCTGCAAGAGGATGACAACACTGATACGTTTAGCTTTGATGTTTTCAGATCTTTTTTCTTTTTTTTTTTCTCCCTCAGAACTCCTGTCTCTTCATTCACTTTCAGCCTTCTGTTCATGTCGGTGGCTTCTGCAGAAATGCCATACCTGGCATTTGACCTAACCAAATTACATGCTTTTTTTATTGCCTATTTCTACAGTTTGTCAGGATTTTTTTAAATTCTTGTAATTATAGTGCTCAAAGCATTTGCAGTCTTTCCCTACTTGTTATCATCTGACAGCTTAATAAAGATATTCTCTGATTCATCGTCAGTGTCTTTGATGAAAATATTTATCAAGGTCCAAGAAAGCCCACAACAGAACAAAAAACTTTCACAGCAAATTGTTTGTAGCTCATCTTTGAGGACACTTTTTAGCTAGGTTTACCAAAAGCTTACAGTAGTTTCATTCATACTGTGCTCCCACAGTTCATTTGTAAGAAGATCAGGTCATACAGTGTCAAACTCCTGACTAAAGTCACAAGCTCTATTTCCCCACTATAAAAATAGTATGAGAATGGGTTGGCAAGAGCTGCTTAGCTGTTACTGCCATTTTGTTAGTACCTAGAAACAGCATAAATAATTTGTCACATGACCTTTTCTTGTATCTTCTCCTGGGGAGTTGGTTACAGATCGCTGAATCTAAAATTCCTATTCTCTTGCTAAAATGTAAGAATTAATTTATTGTCCCTTTTTTTGCCTTCTGAGTCTACTCAGGAGGCAAATTAGATTTGATTGTTTAATACAGTCATGATCTTCTGGAATTTCCCAGGCCTCCTTATGCAGGCATCCAGAAGAGAGGACCAAAGTGGTCCTGCCTGGCCTTGAAAAACAGTGATCTGGGATATACATTTTTGAGACTGTCCCTGTTCACTTCAGATTGAAACAGATGGCTCCAGATAAGATTAAGTACACCTAGACTGTCTCTAGTGATTGTTCATCCTATAATGTCTTGAAAGCAGTCAGTGAAGATCCTGCTATATTCCTAGCTGACCATCCCCAGTTGAAAAGAATGAAAAAAGAAAAAGCAAGCAACAAAACTCTAATTATAAGCTCTGCAAAGACAGCTTGGATAAAGAGAATTTTTTTCTTCCCTGGTATACCCACAACAAGGGCCAGCTGGCTCATGACTCACCAGAATTTAATTTGCTGCACCTAACACAAAGGGAAATTCTCTCTGTGGGCAGTTTGACTTCCCCAGCACTAGAAGCAGAACCTTGTTCCCCTACCAGAATTAGACACAAGTGCTTTCCAGTTTGCAGCCTGAATTACAAGCTGTTCCTCCTCTCTGGATGACAAATTTCACCATGGCTTCACAGATATGAGAGACAGAGCTGAGACAGGGTGAAGCTTCCTGATGTTGGAAAAAAGGGAAGAGCGCATAAGGTGGAGACAAACAAAAAGTAGTTTTGGATACACAGGCAGCAGAGGTTAGGTGCTCATTTCAGGGATGTTCCTACAGCCAACATTATTAGTGTGCTTATAGGTAATCACCTGCTCTACCCATGCCTAAAGCTAGCCCTGTTTCAAATTAAGTCAATGAGAAGTCTGATGACTGCTTCTCATGAGCTCTATGCCAAACCTTAGAGATTTGTGTGGTGCCCCAAACCTATCCATCCTGGTCTGAGCTATGGCTCTGTCTTGCTAACTCCTCAGACAGAAATGCAATTTGCGGGACTCTAGCTACAGGTAAAAAATCCAGAAGCTTATACATAATAGTTTAATCAATATTTGGAAGTCTCCTAGTCCATGATTTGTGTTTCTTTCCTCCTTCTCACTCTTGTTGTGTGAAGATGAGAGATTTGACAGTCCATGATAAGGTGTCTGGCACATAGGTAGCCAAAAGGTAACCAGCAGGACCATTTCTGATCTAACACATGAAGCTGGCACTGACACAGAGGTAATGCTAAAGTTCAGATAATATCCTCAGGAGCCCTGGACAGCTGTGACAGGTGAGAAGTGTGAGGTCGCCCAAGTGAGAGAATTTAATTTGTATCTTCAGCAGCACTGACAAACAAGAAACATGAGACGCAGGCTTGTAGGGAGAGTTTAGTCACTTTGAGCCCTGGGCCTCACCAAGCACAGATTTCAGGTGAAAGGGATGCTGTCCTCGGGGACTATGTTTTGTAAATATCTTGACCATATGTGGCAAGGGGTGGAGGACGTCATGGTGCAACAGCCCAGGTACCCATCCTTCCCAGGTTTTAACAAGAGGCCTTCAACAGATTAAGGCCACAAATAATGACGTTTGTTTATAGAGACGTTATGCAGGAAGTGGAAACTTGTACCATGGGCACCCTGGTCATGTTGAAGTGTGGTCTGCTGGCAGTGGTCCCTGCTTAGCAAGCATCTGTGAACATGAGAGACTGTAGTCACTTCTCTTACTTCTGTGCTGTACAGAGCTAGTCTTCTCTGGCATGGTGGCCTTTCTCCCACCACCACCACTGATGCAAGTGAGAGGCTTTGGCTCTTGTGCCCCGGGACAGGATTTGGTTTGTCTCTGCAAAGCTCTGATGACTGATGTCCGAAATCCATCTGGGGCCAGTATCAAGCCTTGTAATGTTTTGAGCATAGCAGAAGAGCTCAGCGTCCACCAGCAAAAACTCAGACCTGCTCTTTGCTCTTGTAAAACGGACTGTAGGTAGTCAATATTAAGCTGTTGGTTATGCTCAATGCAACACACAAGTGATCAAGTATTCCTGATGACTGTGATTTCACTGGCTGTAGGAATTAACACAATTACGTGAATAGGTACGTTTTCCTTTTATGACTGGTTGGCATTATTACTCACTTGCGAAGTACAGGTAAACTAATATCAGATTTTCTTTTTTTTAACTGAGAGTGCAACAGCAGAACAGAACAATGGTCTATTTAGCCTAGTATCCTCACTCTTGAAGTGGTCAGTAACAGATGGTTAGGGAAAATTGTTAAGAAACTGGAGAAGTTGTAAATTATTCTTCCTCTTGTGATTTTCTCAAGCTCCAGCAGTCAGTATTTTAAAAAAATTCTGGAGGTTGCATCTGTTCTGTTGTGTTTATTTACTCATTAACTCCTGAAGTCAGTTCACATATGTTTCTAATCTAGAATTTCTCTGCACCATTAACATCAATGACATCTCATAGCAATGAATGAAATAATAATAATAATAAATTATGTGCTACTTGAAAATTCTTCTCTCCTTTTGTTTTAAACCGGCTACTTCATTATTTAGTTGTGGGAAACTGCTTTTCACAGTCAATTGTCAGTGAGATTTGCAGTCTGATAGCTAGACCATGACAACTCAGTCATCTCTGTTGCTATCAAGAGTCCCTGCCTACTTAGCCTTTGTATAGAAGTTACTCATAAGCTGTCCTGTACACATCACTTGTTACCCACTCAAAGCCTTGCTTTTCTGTTGAAAAAAAAAAAAAAAAGGTGCAGTGTTGGCCTCAGGGAAAGTGGTGAATATGATCTAACTAGAGATATAAACACTATGATGACTGGGAAATTGGCATTTTAAGAAGCTCATTAGGTTGTAACCCTGCTATGTTTATAGTGCTGACCTTGACAAGTTTGTCCTGTTGTCAGGGTACCTATTTTTCCAAGGTAAAAGCAATTAATAATTTATATTGGTTAATGGGAGAGGAGAAAATGCATGCACTCTCATCAGCCAGCATTAGAAGCCTTCAGACACAGACACAAGCAGAATTTCAGCTGAATTTTGAAGATTTCATGTACACACAAGTGACTGGTCTTTATGCGTAATAATGAGATAATCTTTGGCCACTCACCATGCAGGTTTGACTGACCAGGGACAAGAAGGGAGGATGTGGGTGGGAAGAAAGCAGGAGACCTGTCATTGCCATGCTGAATGAGTGTGAAGTCTCCTGGTTCTAATTAGTTTTTAGAATCGTTATCTAAGCAGACTTCAAAAAGTGAGTGTATACTATTTTTTAAACACACGTTAGAAGCATAATACCGTATAAGGTTAATGACCCACCTTTCTGTTGGTTTGAAATAACTATTTGTAAAGAGAGGATGACCATTTTTCCTGACTGACCTTTTGAGCTGTGAGCCAGAATCTTTGTCTGGCTGGGAGCCTTATCACCTTTCACGTGGAAGAAGAGAGCCAAGGAAGTGGAGAGCTCCAGGAATAGCAGGACATGATAACAGCTCTGTCACTGCATTACATGTAAGTGAGTCACATAATAATATTGGTCTGAGCAGTTTGCTACTCTGCTTTATGCCATAGCTGGAAATTTGGACTACCTGACAGCTAATTCTCTGGTACAGCTTCCCTGGGATACTTGGCTGAAGTGGCACAGGTTGGCCGTATGTGCTTAGGGGAGAACTACTTATAGATAAGCTGTTATCAGAGAGCTGAGTGCAACTACATCACAGAGGTGAAATTGATTAGTATTTCAAAACGAATAATCTGAATAACCTTTATGTAGCTATACAGTGGTCAGGGGACTGGTGCAGGCTAAGTTCAATCTCAGCGTCATTCAACAGTGGTCAAACCCATGGCTTTTTAAAAGATATATCTGTATTTTTGAAATGACAGATATGAATGTGGTTATTTTATAGCTCGCTATCTGAAGGCACAACAAACTGAAGAATAATAGCTCATCTCTATTAATTATCAGACATTTTTTCTTAAATAATACTTTAATGCTACATAGATCTCATATTGTCATATACCTATAAAATATTTATTATAATTGTACTTGTGCATGTGTAGCTGCAAGTTTATTTACATTTTCTGAGTAGATTGATGTATCTTCCGTGCAATGGGAAAGAGCATTTTCTAAGAGATAGGATGTGTTATTTTCATCTGGATCTCAGCAGCTGGACTTTGCAGATCATAAAAATGGCTTTGTTCTGATGGTGCGTAGTATCATCATCCTTTTTTTGTAGAATCTTGGCATTGTTCTAATTTTAGTCAAAAATATTTCCACTGATTACAAGAGTCTAAAGTTCAGTTAGCTATTGAATTTCATTACCATAGTTTGCAAATTGCTATTAGTGGTTATTGGCAGTATGAATTGTTCAGGATATATAACTACTTACTATTATGAAAAGGTCCATTTCTGCCATCTAATTCCAGTTTATCAGCCAAACCAGTGAACTGATGGCCCTGGTCAGCACAGTAGGATGATAAAACCCAGCCTGGAAGTATATAATCCTCTTATTAGTTATATAAGACAGGCTAGCAGGAATTTTCCCAAATAAGATCTTAAACTGTGTTGTTCTCCAGTCATTCAAAACTGTCCTAGAATCTCAGTAATGACATTTCAAGCCTACCTTAGGGTGGAAAGGAATTATTGTAATTTTTGACATCTTCTGTTGATCTGAAATAATTGCATCCTTTCTGCTCCCTCTCATTCTTCAGTCCATTATATACTTTTTTATTTGCTGCAAATTCTATTGATAACAACTTTTTATTAATTATTTTCAAATATATTGAGGCCTTAAAAACCTAGTTTCTTTTCTTCTCCTGAACACTGTTTTCAGTGGAAAGAGAGGCTGAGAAAGCATTAGGACTACACCCACTGGTAGCTTTGTTCCTTAATTTTTTGAGCTTACTTCAAAGCCAGAGGCTCTATGGCAGTGTAGGGAGAGTGTTCTTAGTTTACAGGAGTTTAAGGAGTTCTACTTTCCCGTTTAATGTTCTAAATCTATGACATATTTTAATTCACAGAACGGTCATTCTGATTTAGCTGATAATGGTTTGTATGAATTCCACATGCTGTACCAATTAAAATCTGGACATGCAAATTAAAATATTTATCCTGGATGAACGGAAGATAGAGGAGGTTATAAGCCCCAAATGCTTCTTTGAAGCATGGCTCTATTTGAACAGAAAGAGCTTCTAAATATTATACTCTGGGTGTCTGTGTGTATTATGTCTCAGTCAATTCTTATCAAATGTGCCCAGGTTACAATAAACAAGGTTTTAATTTCCTTAGCTGCCAACCTTGACAAGCTGATGCAGTCTGTCAGAGTCAGACTGGGATCTTTCCGTCACACATTACATGACCAGTAAGAAAGATTCCACCAGCCAAAATCTGTCCTCAGCTGCACTCTTGCAATCCTGTTACCTCCACAGTGTGTCCTCAGTGACACCAGAGCAAATCCCTCCTGTGTGAGGGAGCTCTTCAGCTCTGAGGAAGATGAAGCATGCGTGTTAGAGCTAGTAAAGTGGAGACTGGTGCATATTCCCCTTCCAAAGCTTGTCGTTTATCTGTTTGATTTGTGTAAAACATGTATTTTTATTGAAAAATATTAAAACATAGATCTCTCCTACTGTACGTTGTAACTGATTAACATTTAGTGAACAATTTTGAAGAAGATGAATGAGAAGGGCCAGAACACAAATTCTTCCCTTGGTTTCTGTCTTTGAGCAATGATTTTTGTATTTCCATTTTGTTAGTAAATGACAAATTACTTCTAGAAAAAATAAAAAATTAGTATTTTAAGGTCAGGTTTGGAATATCAAGAGTTCCAGTTACTTTCTGGAATGCAATATACATTTCCCAATCAGTTTCTTCTATATAAACAAATAACTTTTGCGGTGATGGCTTTGTGACCTGTATCTTTTGACAAGTATTAGTTACTTAGCACTTTCAACACACTCATTTACTCCCTGTATATCTATGTATAGATGGATATATTGCTACTTTTTGGGCACTTGTAGAATATTTTGAGGGAAAACATTGATACAAGTAGCAGATTATGAACAGTACTCTTGCACTGTTTGTGACTTGCATTGGGTAGCTGCTCTGTTAAGCAGGACTAGGCTACAACCAGAACTTTCTATGCAGTCAGCTCCATATGACGTAACTTACGTCCTGACAAGCTTTTTAAATGGGAGATTAGATGTCAAAAGATGTAGTAACCAGTATTCCTTCTGATACTGCTGAAACTTTAACACTGGGTGAACATTTTTCACAACTGTCAACGGTTCAAATATACAAGAACATAAACTGTGATGAGCACGCATAGCAAAGCAAAGCAACTGAACAATTTTATTGGAAAAGCATTTACAAATTATTTCTGTTAGCAGCTGAAATAACTGTGATTATGAATATAAAGTATGCTTGATGAAGTCAAGAGAATTGCTTAGAGTTTTGCAGAATATTTGTTCTTAATAGAATAAATGAAATGCATTTTAAATCGTATAAATAAGCAGGTTTATTGTTCAGGTTTTAATAAGTAGAAATTTAGTTTCTCAAAGTGGTGTCACATTAAAATCTAGGTTAGGTTTTGTATTTTAACAGGTTATATGTAGCATCTAACCCTTGTTAGTACAATTGCATTATGGAATTCATGATTTCTAAATCAAATTGCTATCTTCAGTATATTTCAGTTTATGACCTGATTGGAATATGGCAATGCTATCATAATTTTAATAACAGGGCTTATGTCATAATTGTGAGGGGGGAGTAGGGGAAAAGAGGGCAAAAAAGAAAAAAGTATTGTTGGATGATCTTCAGCAAAGGAATATTGTTGGAAATACCTTGCACAGATAGCTATCAAAGTTTAAGAATAATATGAATAGCTTTAAGAAAATCTTATAGTTGCATTTATTTTGAGAAATGCCTTTAGATACAATGTATTATGAAAAAGCTAAATAATTGTATTTAACTTAAAAGACAGGTATAGACCTTGGTGATGGGCAGTTTAGAAGAATTTGTTTATCAAAGCGGATGTTGCTTGTATAAAATTTATTTGTTTGGTAGAAAAGCCACTGTTGGAGAAGAAGGAATTTTTCTTGAAGTAAATTAACTGTTCTTTTAAATTATGAAAGTAAAAGGGAAGATTGCTCTAATGAAAATCTAATTGAAGATTCTTTGGGGTCATGAAACATCAGCAAACCCAGAAGACATACAGAGTCTTCTACTGTTCATGGATAGGGTACCATACAAATACTAGCTATCACTGACACTCAACAGGTGACAGTTGTAACTCATGTTTTAGTTATTTGTATGTCAAAAATTACCTGATTTTTATCACCATATCTATGCTAATCAGAGTTACATGACTGAAGTAAGCCATTGTGGGTTCTCTGCATTCATGATCTATTTGCAGTATTGTTATCTGATAATTATCTTAATGATTTTTTCTTTACTGTATCTAATGCTTGTTGCCCACTCTTTGGCAACTTCAGAAACATACTCAGTCATATCAAAGTGCTGTGTTTGCAAATATTTTTGAACTTTGCATTGATTACAGTTGTACAGAACAAAGACTTTTAGCATTAGAATTCTGACAGTTTGGCAAAATTTTAAGAAAATACTTGGCTTTGAAAAATGTTGTATTGTTAAAGACCAAAAAATCCAGTGGAATTGTTACAACATGAAATAATGAGGATCTTGTGACTCTGAAATTTGAAATTTATTCAGCAATCATTTTGACATATAGACCACTTAATGTGCTGAGAATTTGTATATCAAGATTCAAAATTTTGAACCTGAAAAATTAATTCAGCTGCAGGAAATGGAGATTAGTAGCAGCACACTAGGTAATAAAGAGGTAACATTAGCTTGTGACAAAAGAAGGACCATTTTACTAGAACAAAAGGGGACTAGTGAAGTTCTGTAATGATTTGTTCTGAATCTAGTACCTTCAGTGTTGTACAAGTTGGCGTATGTTAATATATTTGCAGATGATACCTTTCTGGCAGGCATAGTCAGTTTGAATCGCATGTGCTCGAGAAGAAATTACGAGATGTGCATTTAAGTACTAATCAAAACTTTTGCTGTTAAGAGTGGGGATAATGGGTTGAAAATAGTTGAGGAAGGAACACCAAGGTTAGTATTGATCCTATTGTGGTCATCAGGATAATATAGATCTGTAAAAGACATCTGTGATTCCAAAAAAAATCAACCAAGGTGTTTCAAGGAGAAATCAGAAGATATTTGTGTGTATCTTTCTAGAAGACACAGGCAAAACCTCACATAAGATCCAATATATAGTTCTGATCACCAAGGTACAAGGAAGATGAAATAAAATGACAGAAGTGGAGAGAAAATCTTCCAGGACAAATAGGAGGAGGCAGAGTTTATCTTTATGTAGCCAAAAGAAGAGGCAAACTGAAAGAGGCTGCACTCTTATCAACAAGCTTAGCAAGGGGTTAAACGGTGGAGACGGAATGGACTTTGAAAGAAAATGCTGAAACAAAAATAGACATTAATTGGTGATGAATTAACTTGGAAATACAAAGATTTGTAATTGATAACATCTGGAATGTCTTCCAGTGGATTGACCGACTGAAGCTGAACTCTTTATGCATGGAAGGATGTTAAGTAGTTGCCTGAAAACAGAAGAGCTAAGTGAACCAGAAGTCCTTTCAGTCAATCATCCTTACAGTGTTGTTGGCCCCTGTATATTCAACCTGAACAGTCCTGTTGCTGAATATAAACATCAAACAAGGTTAAGACATGCTGTCTACACTTCAGTATAGTGATTCCTATTCATCTTCTAATGTCCCTTCCGCTCTCAAAGGTTGCTTCTAGTTTCTTGATATCATTCCTTTGGTAGCACTTCAATAATTTTGTGATAATCTTTGATTCTGAAGGCCTGTGTGAGAATAGAGAAATGAATAGGACAGTTTTGTTTTTCATAGATTTTTTTTCTCTTATCTTTCCATGTTCTACTTCCACTGTTTAGTATCTGTCTAGAGGGAGACTGAGTTAAATGGCTTTGGATTCAAGGAATATGCTCACATAAGAACATTCAAGCCTAAAATCTGTGTATAAAGTAATAAAACATACTTAAAGTTTAATTATATTTTAGTTCCAGAGAAGTAGTACATGTCTGGTCCTCTGCTGAGGATTTAGTCTGGGTCTGCATGATTGAGAATAACTGAAGTTATTTCCTTCAAGTTGATTTGGCACAGATTCCTTTAAAGCAAATAAGCTGTCTTACACTTTGGCTTTGGACTGGAGGCAGTGTCCATTGCTTTTTCTGCCAGGCATTTTCAAATAGTTTAACCAGCATGAAGAAAGATGGCATGGCCTTAGCCAGCAGAAAATACTTCGGAAAACAAAACAACACACTCCCCACCTGAAAAAAAATCCAAAGAGGCCACCTCTTTATCTGTCTTTGTAGTATCACTTAGTCACATCTACATGCCACTTTATAGTATTCAAGGTACTAAAGACATCTGTCCACTTTAACAGGGCTTTGACCAGCAACACCTGGATTTGCAGCACATCTTCCTTGCCTCCTCTTATTAGCTGTGATTCAGGAGTGTAGAGAGACTTTTCTTTGGCAAAGTCAGGACTTTGGAATCATAAAGATTCATGATAATACTGCTGGGGACAGTCCTTCCTCCTGGCAGAAACTCTGTGTAAGGAGTAAGAATTTCATATTGATGATAGGCAACCTTTCAACATTTTTCTGGAAAGATGTTTTTAAAAAATTTCATCTTTCTTTTTTTCATGTAGAATAAAAGTAAAAGGTAAAAATCCATTGCTGTCATGGTCTTATTTATATACACTGCCATAAAAAATTAGCTTTCTAACACTTGGAGCAAGGATGCTGATCATTTTGTGTAATGACATTCTTGCCAGTTCTGGAATTTAGATGCTAAAGAGGGAAGGGGAATTACAAAAGAGCATAAGGATGCACTAATTCTTTTTTTTTTTTTCCCTTCATGTTTAGAAGCTTAGCAGGACAACTCTGATTAAACACTTGGAAGAAGAAAAATGGGTGTGTCTGGATGCAAAACAGCCATATGTTTGCCATGCATCACTTTAAAGGCCTTTTAAGCTGGGAACTCTTTTTTCCTCACATGCATGTGCACGGAGCAGGCTGAAATCTAGGTACTCAGAGGCCTTACCATAGCAGACTTACACTGAAAACAACAGCAAAAACTGTCAACAAACCTCAGAAGGACACATTCAGTTTGGAAGAACAATCAAAATATGTTATTTGTGCTTGCAATTACTAGAGATTCTGCCTAATAGTGAAAGAGTAGTAATATCCAGCAATTTCCAAAGTCAGAAGAGCGTTCAGAAATAAAGATCCATTCATTTTCTCTTTTTTCCCATTTCAGGATTAAGTGCTCAACACTGCACTTGTATGCAGGGGATTTTTACAATTTGATGTACCAACTGTCTCTTTCTCTTTGGTATAGCTGTGAGGTGCAGGCTCACTCACTGACACCTCTGGCACCTTGAGATTTCTCCTCCAGTCGCTGGTGCGAGTGCAGGAGGCTGACTGGGCTGCAGGAGGAGCTGGGGGACCCAAGGCTTACCTGGCTCACCTGGCGCTTGCAGCTTGTGAGTTTATCGCTCCACCATCTGTCACAAATACCACTCCCCTGGCTTGTTTTACCTCACTGCTAATTCAGGGGAGGATTAAAAAGGAGTTTTCTTATCTGGATTCCACGCAGCTTCCAGCGAACTCCTAAGGTGAGCTCACCAGAAGTGAGTAGAAGCAGAGATAAATCCAGTAACTTATATAAAAGTATACCTTGGACTTAGGCTTTCTTCTTTATTAAAGGGAAAATGATATTTAATTACATAAGCAGAATGAAGCTGTCCTGCTGTGTTTGCAGGTTGCTTCTGCAGGGGTGCCAGCAGACAGACCTCTCGTGTGAAATGCGTCCTGGCAGTCTGTGGGAGCATGCCAGGGTCTGCCAGCCTGTCCTGCCTCCTCTCCTGCTAAAAGCAGTGGTTGTAAGCGCTAAGTAAAATATCTTTTTTTTTCCCCCCTCCACAGATTTCTCCAATCTAATTTTTTTCTACTAGCAGTGATGTGTGATTATCTTTCAGCTGACTCAGAATCCAGACAAAACTGAAATGGTCATTATTTTCAGACCTTCAGTGCTGATATACAGCTACTCCTTTTACTACTTACGCATTTGTACTGAACTCCTAGTATATTTTCCAAACTCTTTCCTCCTTTGTTCCTTTCTCCAACCGTCATCCTGCAACATAAATTACTTCTCTGTAATAGCCACTTTCCTCTGATGCTGTAATGACACACAGTGCCTCAGACTAAAAGTGGTAAAGAAGTAAACACTCAGTTGGATTAGGCTTTTGAATCAGAGTTAAGGAAAAAGAAAATCTGAGGAAGGTAGAAAAAAAAACCCAGGGTGATTGGTATAGGAGGAAACATTGCTTAGAGGCAGCTGTAAATACTGGTATTTAAAATCAGACACAATATCCATGGAAAAGTGTCACAATCATTCACGTAGCTAATTTAAACTTTTAAAAATGCAAACAACTGAAAAATCACCATCTTTTTCTTTCCTTATTGTTGACATAGCTAATAACTCTTTTTCTGTTGAGAAGGATGATTTTTTTTTCATTGCTGATTGTTGCTTCTTATTATTTTAATGTGCTCAGAATTATATTGAGCTGTTTTGAGAAAATGCCTCTGAGAAAATGTCTCTGCCCTGACTGTTAGGTCTGCTTCAGATACATTTATCACAGTAATATGACAGGACCATCAGACTGCTTTCCATCTCCTCCCACCTCTTCATGTTCTTGGCCTTGTAAAGGGCCTGGCCACCTGCACTTGAACCTGGTGACGTTTTCCTTGGCTACCTAACTCCCTGCACTGGACTTTTCTCCAACACAGTAAGACTCTGTCCCTTCCACTTTGCATCGTCCCTTCTCTTGCAGAGAACAGCACCAGCCAGGCCAGTTTCTCCACAAAGAAGTTGCTGTACTCTTAAAAGTTAAATACAATCAGCACCTGGAGCTCAAATTCTGTGTGATGATTCCCCTAAACTGAAATTATTGTTCTTAACACAGCTAGTTCTTGGCATTAAATTATTGTGCATTGACTTGACCGGTGCATCTTAATGTCTAAATTTTGTCAGTTATCCAGATGCAATCTAATGCAAATGCTACTGACTCCCATGGTACAGTAAAGTGTATGTAAATAACAACACTCTCGAGGCTTTATTAATTTAAAATAATTTACTAATGATGTGTAAGAGAGGGAGAGGAGGAAAGAAAAATGGGAATTAAACAGTGTGTTAGTGTGGCACTAGAAAATTTTAAATAGCAGTGATCAGATTCAGGCCTTGCAATGCATGGAGACCATGTTTTCTGAATGTAGTAGACAATAACAAGAAATTGCAGGTACGTACTACTGTGGCTTTTGAAAATAACACACTTCTGGATCCTTCTTACATCTTTTAGGGGATGTGATTTCTGGCTGCAGCTGTAGAGTCTCAGTGTTTTAGCAGAGATTGCGTGTGCTTGTGACAGCCCCCTGTTGCTGTGGTTGTTATCCGAGAAATTCTACCCTCTGCCAAAGCTGGTGCTCTTTAAGGAACTGTCACAGACTAACAATAAGCATTGAAATTGCACTTATTGATTTAGATTGTTCTGGGTTTTTTATGTTGTATAAGTGCATATGTATTATCCTTTAATGAGTCAGGTTATTTAAATTTCAGATCAGATTGGTGATGTAGCGGGTGTGACGGTTCTATATTCCTCTACCATCTGTCACTGAGGAGCTCCTTAAAGCTACAGCCTGGGTTAGAAGAGCAGCTTGGTCCTATAATCTCTCTGTCGCTGTTTCTAAGCAAAGACTAGAGACAGGCTTTTCATCTACTGAGAACAATTTTTTGAATGAAACTTTCATAGTGACGGTGGAGCCACTAAGGCTACATGTAATATTATATTATTGTGTCGGTGTTACAAATGTGATGTGTACCTCAGTGGTTCAGAGCAGGGATGTTTCCTACAGGTGCTCACATCATTAGGTAGTAATTTAATGCAAATTCCTGGTGCTCAAGCAAGGCAGGTAACTCGTCTTGTACTTCCACAGGGAAGGGAGGCATCTGATCTTACTGTTTTCCTTCCTTTTGGTGCCCTTCAGTCAGATCAGACAACCCTAGCTGAAGCACAGGAGTCACTCAATAATTTCAGAAGTGAAACGGGACTGACCAAAACAGAGAGTCTGAAAAGATGATCTGAGATACTTCAGCCTTAGACTCTCATTGCAGAATTTCGGTGACAACCTGGAAGGAGCTAGAGATTTTTTTGTAAGTGGTTTTCCCTGTGATACTTTTATTCTGAATAAATGATACATTATCAAAGCTGGCTGGTTTTTATTTGCACTGTCCTTAGCCTCAGGAGACAGTCCGTTTGCAGGCACCTAGTTAAGTCAGTCTTGCTCTGGCAGACTGTAGTGGACTGCAGGCATCAGTTAGGAGAAAGAGCCGGGACAGGTTGGAGGCCTGCAACCAAAGAAGGCTGTCCTTACAGAGCCCCTGATGGTACCAGAAGCAGCAAGCCTGGATGCTGACAGCAAACAAGAGTCCTTGACAGAAAGGGAAAGGAATTGGTCTGCAATTAGATCTGCTCCCTCCACCACTGAGAGTACAGCAAGACCTTTTATTTTTTTCCCCCAGAAAACATCTGTGCTATTTCCCCTCTTCTGCATGCCCATGTTATCTGGTTAAGTAGTGCTGCTCTTGCTCAGCAAGAGGCCCAGTGGAATAGTTGATAAGGCACAGGGCTCAGGAGACATAATCTTGTATGTCCTGCAATGATTGTTAATATTTTTGGCTCTTCCATTTTCTGTCATATAGTCTGTACACTCTCCACGAAAATCTTGTATGAGGGAGCTGGATGTTTGTTAGGGCCTTCATAAAAAAAGAACCCAAAAAGCTGATATCGCTGTAGTTTTACTGAATTTATTCAGCTCTTATCTGGGCTGAAATATCTGAGAATGGAAGAAGGAAAGTGCCATTCTGTTGCCCCTTTTTAAAATATAATATTGTAAGAAGAAAATAAACAACTAAATAACTAACCTTCATATTTGATCTACAAAAGCTATTGGATTGTTTTTAGTTTGTCATTCAATAAAGGCTCTACTGTTGATTTAGTGATGCTGGCTGACGCGTAAACATAACTCATCAGTTTATTATATAGTTTAAATGGATGTGGGTATGATCTTCAAATGTCATTGAGATATCAGTGAGGACAAATGCCACCCATCTACTGATACCTATAGGCTATTGTGTATATGAAAAATACAAATACAGAAATTAAATATATGATGTTTGCTAACAAGGAGACCTTTCCTACTGCTTTAGAATACTGATGTGAAGTGCTTCACTGACATAAGAAATCAGAAGCATGAGCAAAGTCATTATCTTCCTCTTACATGCAAATTTATGACATGGACAAGAAGGGTGCTGCTTTGTATTCTCCAGCCTCACTCATGTCTTTAGGATACTTTTTGCCTTGAGATTTCTAATTGGCTTCATGCTGCTGTGACTTCTTGAAATTCTGTCCTTGTCATAGAAGTGTTCCTAACATTTCCTTGTGAAATATGCCCTGAATTGCTAAAAGAAAGCACTTTTATATGTTACTGAGTCTTTGGCTTCTTTCATTCTTTGGAGTATTTTATTGTCTTCAAAATGAAATTGCTAAGTAACACTGACTTCCTGTTGAAAAGATGTTTTCTGTTGGACAAGTAGGACTTCAATGCTGTAGTTCAATTTATGTCACTAACAACACTTACCACAGTTGTGATTTGAGTGCCAGTATTGAAAAATAATAAGGCTTTAAATGAGGTTTTTTCACTTCTCTGTTCAATTTCAAAATACAGTCTCTAGCATATGGATCTATTCCATTGGTACACTTGGACTTCTTGAAATTACTATATGAAGAATATGTGCTAGATAGTGGGCTTGCACAGTGAACGTGACTTAAAGCAAGTACATCAGAATTTCTTTGAAGTGTCAGACTGTATAAACACTGACAAAATTAAATCAGCAGAATAGGAGATTATATAGCAGACTCTAGGGATAGCTTAAAACATTAGAGGTGGTATGCAAAATATGTGTATTTGAGAAGAGAGTTTGTTGAAAACCTGACTGCAAGTTTGGGTGAATATTGCCTGCCACTTCCCCTGGGCACTATAAAAGCTGCAGGTTTTAAATGTCACATATAACTGTCATTGCTCCCAGTTCTACCTGCTGTGGCAGACATCTGCACTTTGGGAATCTGCCTTCTTAACACAAAAGGCAGCCAGCAGCACTGTAAAGAGTCACCTCACCTACCCCGCTGCAGTCCAAATGCATTTGGATCAATGTTACACAGAGATTCTTTTCATAGTTTAAAGACCTTTAAAGAAACAGCATGGATGCTTGCACAAATGACTGTGGAGGTATATACCCAGATCATCCAGGTCTGCTCCAGATCCCTTCCCAAAGCATAAACCTGACTGTCTCCACTGCTCACAGAGAAACATGACAACTCTCTATGGCATAAAGCAATGCCTTCCTGCCCGCAGCACTAACTTGTTGTCTCTGCCAGAGGCAGCAAAATTTCTGCAGCTAGGAATAATCTATCTGCATCTCAATAATGCAGATACTTTGTCGTATATATCACCAAAATATTTCCCAAACTTCTTTTTAAATCTTCAGTCACCTCTGGAGGAAAGTGCAGTATCCCTTTTTAAAGGGCAGGGAGATGGAGGGACTGGAAGCATGTTTTCAGTCCTGCCAGAAGAACGGATTTTGCAACCTTGGCAGTTTCTTGTTTGTTCAGCCAGACCTCCCTTCAGCAACTACTTCAGGTAGTGTTCTCATTCCTGTTTAATTCTCTTAACTTTGTTGAACCGACACAGCTGTAGGAAAAAGCTGTGGCCGAAGTTCCTCCTGTGTGCCATCAGCAGAACTCTTTACTGAGGTCACTTCCTCCACAAGGCAGGGATGGCAGCTGAACTACCATACTCAAGGGGCTATTTGGGTCGTAGTTTGTCTCGTGTAGATCCACAACACTCAACAAGAGGAAAGCCCAGCTTGACTTTCAGATTCTATTTTGAGTTTGCAGGATTAATTGCCAGGAGCAGAGACAAATGGCCCCGTTTTCTTTCATTCGTTAATTGACTAAGACTACTGAATAAAACATTGGGGGGTGTATGCAGAAGACCATAGTGGTAAACTAATTCCCATTTTTCAGAGCAAGTTCGTGATAACCAGATACATGTTTATTTCTCCCCTAAGCATTAAAAAAGAGAATGCCAGATAAAAGATAAAGTGTTACAGGACAGCTGACATGGAAGCAATTTGTCTAAAGTCAGTGAGTGGGTGAAAAACCACTGCAACTCGCTGCCTCCTGACAGCCAACCCCCTGGTTAAAGCTCATGTTGTTTCTAACAACTGGAAGCTTGTGAAGAGTGGTTCAGTGGCTCTGCCCACCATATGGATACTCATCTTGCTCTACGGAGGAGTCTGCAGCAGAGCTAGTAATCCTAAACTCTCATTTTATTATTTATTATTATACGTTAAGTTATTAGGGAGAAGTAAGTATGTTCAGAGCGTAGTTCATCTCGTCCTAAAACAGGTATGTAAATTAGATCAATTGTGCCCTAAATGTTCCTTTGTATGCATTGACTACAAAAGGCGCTCTGGCTGAGCAGTTCAGCTGTAGATGTTGATCTAGTAGATGTCAAAAGCTGTGAGATACAAAATTGGGTCCATTTTATCTGGAAAAAATCAGACTGGTATGTGTGACTTCTCTGGAAATTTTTAATTTTGCATTTTGAAATTAAATTATTTTTTCTTTTTTTCTTTTCCAATGATATCGAGTAATATTAAAGAGGCTGGAATAAAACGTAATGTTTCAATTTTTGGTGAAGGAATATTTTTTCCCAAACTTTGTGGGCTAACTTTCATTCCAGACAGGTTTATATGAAAACAGTCTCAAAAATGCGTAATTTTCTCTGAAATGGGAATTCTGAGGTTTAAACAGCTCTGTAGCTCTGCTCAGTTCTCAGAGTAAGAAATTTGTCCTTAAGTAAAGTAACCATACATGTAGGCTTGCTAGCAAGAGTCTTCTGGAAATTTAACCTAGACAGGATTTTTGTTATTTATCCAATATCTTTGATTGTAAATTCCAGACTGATGACAGATTGACATGGTCAGATGAACTGTACTACATCTGTAGTGAGGCGAACTTACCTGGCTTGCATGCCTCTGCATGAGCAGGCATCTTCAGCAGAGCTATGGTGACCCTGTTCTGTTCATTTGGTGAAAACAAAAGTGAAAAAGAGGCAATGAGTACAGAGATAAGGACGTGAAGGGAAAAAGGGGCAATAGGCAAGGCTGGTGGAAAGCAGGGTATTTTCATACATAAAGGTGCAGATTTCATTATCCTGTTCAGATAAGTTTTGAGTTAGAGATTCCATATGTAAGCTAAATCAGTTTCTTCTTGAGGAGCACTTTAAATGGAGGTAGAATTTATGGCTACGCTCACATTGTACATCATCACAGTGGTAGTATGTGGGGTTAAAACATTAATCAGCCTGACACTTGGGCACAGACCCTGCTGGCCCCCAGCAGTGGTCCTCTGCCAGCCTGGCAGCACAGCCTTGTCCATTGCCCTGTGCACAGGAGCCCCGAGGCTCCTCTCTGTCACGTGTCCTGCTCTGCAGTTATTTTCCTCCATTTTCTTGCTTTTCCCTGTCATGGTGTATTCCTCCTCCTCTTTCTTTCCATCTTCAGGTAACAGTGCTGGTAGCTATTTACTTATTTTGCCACACTGCAAGTTTTTAAATGTCCAATTACAAATAAGGAAATATGATCTACGAAGAATTTTTAATTAGGTGTGAACAGTTCCTTGAAAATTAATGCTAAGGTGACCGCCCATACTTATGCAGGGGATAATGAGAATTAGCACTTGCTTTAGTGGCATCTCCCTTGCCTTGTCTCCCCACATCTCTAGGCTGAGCACTTTTTGCTGAGGTTTCTCAGCCGTCTGCAGCTGAGGAGCTGTGGCTATTGCGCATCTTTTGTAACTGTACTGCCATCTCACAACACTTCTCTGGGTGCAGGGACGAAGCTGGCTTTGAGGATGTTCTTGTCTTTCCCCATACTCTTTCCTTCTTTTCCTTCTCACCTCCTTTCACCTCTGTTTGCCTTTTCCTTAGTTGTGTTGTTGCAGATATTTGTGGACTGCACAGCAAATGACTTCAGTGAAATGAAGTGCTGAGAAAAAAAGATCCTCATTTGTATCAGCAAAATGTAGAGACGACAACAAACAATGGTTCAGGGGAAAAAGCCGGGGACAGGAAACTAAAACTGGCCAGACTATCAAAGGGGGATTGTCTTACAAGTACATTCTGTATTACCTAAGGTGACTCTGTGTGCTTGGACCTGGATCACAGATTCACTGTAAATATTACCCTCTGCAGTGGAGTTGTATGTGGAAGTGATCCCTGACTCGGCTTTGCCAGTAATCAGCTTGCCTTCCTCTGTGGGTGAATGGAGAATCCTCTCCTGAAAACGTCCAGTCCTGCTGCAGGTGGGTGGGAAATTTTAAGCCTGTGCTTCCCTCCTATGCACCAGCTGCTGCTGGAGATGGAGCGCTTGTTTATACCTTAGCTGATCACAAACTCTTACTGAGCTTCTCCTCAGATAAAGCTTATTCATGCTGTCCTGAAGAAAATATGTCAGTTTTGTCAGGCTGTGGATTTCAAAGAAGTCTAGGTGGTTGGGGCACGCATTTTATTTGAAATTAAAAGTATGTGTCCAAATTTAGATGGCTTTGAAAAGTCCCAGCTGGAGTCTGCTTAGTGGTAGAAAAGGAACAGACTGATAAACAACCTTGGCCACAACACTGAAAAATGACTCAGTGCTATAATTCAGCTTACAGTCTTCATTACATTTAACAGTATTTATTCATTACTTGTCCTAAAATCTCTTTTTTTTTTCTTCCTTCTACTCTTTTATCTGGGACAGATTAGTTTCAGATCTAGTGGAGAGAACATTTCTTTCAAGGACATTCTAGAAGAGTTATTTGTACAAGGTTGATGAAAAATTGCAAAACTCCATAAAAATAAGGCAAAATTATGCACTGAAATATGGAAAACAATAATGGCAAAATTTTCACAAGAACAAAGCAAACAGCAAATAAGACATGCAACCATTTACTGAAAGAAGAATTTCTTTAATGCACAGGGTACTTTTCTACACTGGGGAATAACTTGTTCTGAACCACAATTACTGAGAAGCAGCAGTCTTTGCCACAAGTGAAAAAGGGGATGTTCTACGTGTTTCAGGTAGCTAATTCATATGACTGCCTGGCATGTCGCCAGTGGACGATGCTGCACGGTATGGAGACAGATGAGCTAGTCCCAAATGCACATGTCTTGCTATAGGAAGTGGGATAGCTGGAGATCCATGCAAGTGCATTTGTTGTAGTTTTCACTTTTCAATCGTCTGCAATGGAGAAGTGCTTTATTATTTATGGAACAAAGTGTTCCACCTCCTCGCCTCCAGCTTACGTTATCAGAGAAAAAATTTACAAATACTCTGTGAACTGTGCTCATGCCATTTATTAACATATTTCTGGCACTTTACTCCAGCGAACAACTTTTTGTCAGAAAACTAAACTCTCAAAGATGAATTTTTTTTCAAAAATAAAGCAATGCCAAAGTGTAAGCTAGATAAATATTGCATTATCCTCTTCATGCCAATGAAAGCCATTGAGAATGGAAATATACCGACATAATCTAGATAATCTCATCCTGCCATCCAGTTTTAGGGTTTTTTTAAGGCTATCTTACAAGTTTAAAAGCATCTGAGTAACTGCTTCACAAAAACATTAAACAGTGTATCATTTTTCAACTTTAAATTTTCTTGTAGGCTGCACATTTTTGTTAGACTTAGTTGTGTAGGAGGCTGTAAATTTCATATGTGTGCATTTGATTTAATTAGTTTCCTTGATGTATGTACTTGTGTTTGCTCTGAATGTCAAGCCAGAGTGTCAGCTGGTCTAAATCAGCAGTCTTCAATTCCACCCAAAGAAAATACTTGAATTTGCATACTCTGAGGAAAAGGAGCTCTGTCTGCATTAGCGATATCTACATAGAAATCCAAACCCCAAATTCAAATGATTGGTGAAAAACTGAGTATGCAAAGAAGTCATGGTTTATACTCCACAATCTGTCTTCACTTTATCATGTACTTGGTGACTTCATGCGTCTTGTAATTTACCCCAAGCTGAAAAAGAAAGCCGGGCAGCTATAGACCCAAATGCCAGCCCTGTAAGATCAGTTTTGCTCATTTCTTTTTTGCTTTTTTATGATTTCCTAAGGTCTCCTGAAAACTCTTTTTCCTGTACCCGTGGCTTTGTTTTGTGCTTTCCATGGTGCTTATAAAAATGGGCTAAATAATTCATAAACAAATTTGAAGTGCAGAATGAGACTTTTTTAAAGTAATTGTATCCTGTCTTCTTGTTACCAGAAGAAAAATTGCAAGAATTTCCCCAGGTACCTAGTGAGATATGTTATTTTAAAAATTTGGTGCTCTTTGAACCTACCTTACTACAGGTCTTTGTGTATACATTGCTGTGGTATCCACTAGAACTTAACCTGCAGTGTGCTAAACTGTAATACGGAAGTACTGAACACAGCATCGGACTTACCGTGTATTAGATCATTGAGCATGCCCCGATTGACTCTACAGCGCTCATAAAATGAATCAAACAAGTCAGGGGTGTGTTGGATTTCCTCCACGTGCTCTGCACAGCAAACTGAAAAACACCGTCTGCTGCATGGCGCCCGGCTAGTGTGCGGGCAGGCTGCGCCTGCCCTGCTCTGCCTGGGTGTACTGGGGTGCACCTTCGGGTTCCGGTTTTGCAATGAAGAGAACCTGTCAAGCACCAAGTTGAGCCTGTCTCCAAGATCCTTCATCTAAAGACTAAAAAAAAGACATTTTTGATTCTTAAATGTATTTCTCCTTTGCTGCAACAGTAGCCTAGTTTGTTGTGCTCAGGGTACGTGAGAAGCTTGGTTGAGTCTGTCTCTGATTGGGGCAGAGACTAGTAAATTTTAGAGCTATTACGTGCGTGAATTTTTATGAAGTTTCTAAGTCAATCAGAAGTCCTTTGATAAGACCATTTAGAGAATTTGATATAATACACTTATACATCTACATTGCATTCCTTCATTAGCCAAACTATTAACACTGTCTGTCTTGGTAAAAGAAAAAATTTATGGTCTAGAAATGTTATGAAGCAAACTCTTATAGACCTTTAAAAATAACCTCTGCAATAGATGAATGCCCTTTCACTGACTTTGCAGTTATTCATGTCCCAGTTAGAAAGTTAATGCTCTGAAGTGTTACTTCTGCCGTAGGACTTTTCGTCAGGGGATTTCTTTTGACTTTGCACCTTCTCATCTTGAACTAACACTACCTACGCTCGTATATCAGCAACTAACGGCAGTTTCTGATAAGGCATTTCTTGACGATTGTCTACAAAAATTACAGTTGTGCATTCTCATCATTCAGACATCTGCATCGTTAGAGATCAGCAAGTTCAGCAATGCTGAAATGATATTCTGCAAAGCTGCAGAGCTGAGGGTGATTTACAAGCCTAATAGCAATAGGAAGCAAGACGGCTATTTTCCGGTAGTCAGTAAGCAAATGACTCTTCCTTTCCTGTCTGCTGCATTTGATGTTTACAATATTTACCTCTGAAATATTTACATTAATGTTTAGTATATGCTTCTGATTCACATGAAGATCATGAAGATGTAAATTTTATGCAGTTATGTGTTGGTAATGCATTTTGGCTACAGCAATCTCTTGGATTTCTTAGGTGTAGTTGAGGCTGAGTTTGTAGGGTCTGCAGCCAGCAGTGGTTGTCGTCACTGGGCTCTAACACTCACAGATGTGCAAAATGGAATTTTCTCACTCCTCTTTGCATATAGGCAAATACGTACTATAAGATATGAGAGTACCTGTTTATTCCTTGTTTGATTAGATTGTTTGTCCTGATAATTTAGACCTGAAGGTTATTTTTAAGTAAACACTCAATTAAGGTCTCCTGGAAGCAGTGCAAGTACTTTCTCACTTGAACTAAGCAGTATTATTTTCTGCCTAAAATTTCCTTGCATTTCTACACATGCTGTCACAGATAAGTGTTTTTTCAATATGTTTCCCAGAAGATGGATCACTGGGATTATTCAGCGACATCAGCCTGGTTGTCACTGCACAAAGACACATGGTATTCTCCAGGGTCTGCTCTGGCTACCACTGGCGTGTGAAGCTCCCGTTGGCATGGCAGAGGGTTCGCTAATTGCTTACAGGTGCCATGCAAAGCCATCCTCACTGAGGCCTGTCAAAATTGAGCTATTTACAGCTGACACATGCTTCCTGGGCCTGTGGCTGAATTTTTCTGTTTTCTTTTTTTGTGTGTGTGTGTTTTTATCTCGCTTGTAGCCCATATTTGTATGCATTTTTTTTCCTAGATAAGACCTCAAAGAAGAAAACAGCAGCTACTCTGAGACAGAGCCTGATCTGTCTATGAATGCTATTTCTATCACATGCAAGAATAGGAAGCAGAGCAATTCTACTCTCAGCATATATCCTACAGATTGCCACTGTAGCATATTTCTCTGTTTATCTGGATTATGACAAATTACATTTCATCCAAATGTTGAAATGTTCCAAGGGGGCACAAATGATTACAGCACTTTCTATACAGAACCTTTAAACTTCTGGTTCGCTACATGAGTAAACTTAACATTTTAGTGGAACTGTTCTTCCTGTATAGTTCTCTTACAATCAGTAACTTAGTTAGAATGACTGAATCATAAAGTGGCAGTTGAAATTGTGTGTAGATAAAAGTGAAGTAATGCATTTAAAGACAACATCTTAATTTTACATTAAAAATAACACGAACTGAGAGAATATTAATATTAATTCTGTAGGACCACGAACTCTTTACCTAGTAAGAATCAACTCCACTACACTCCCAAAATATGCTACAAATGAGAGGCAAAAAAAAGAAAATAAAGTAGAAAATATAATTTTATTAGTGTATAAATCCATGGTATGTCTAAAACTTGATCAAAGTGTAAAATTCTGATCTTGCCAACTTAGAAATATGTTATAGAACAGAGAAATATGTAGACAAGAGCAAGAAGGATGAACAAGTTATGAGTTGTGCACATATGTGACAAGCAGACAAGAGATTTTTTGGAATGGGGAAAAATAGAGGTCTATAGACTCGTAAATGACCAGGAAAAGGTGGTTAGGGAATAACTGGAATTTCATTACTGGCCAAAGGATACCTATGGTTCTTTTGGAAGAACAGAAGGCCTTAGTAATGATAGCTAAAAGACACAGAGTTTGCTTAGAACTTGCTGTTTAATACACCAACGAACCTGAGCTATGCTTAAACTGATGCAGTCCAGAAATTTGGGTAAAATTTAATTTTAGGGAGTGTTCTTCAAATAGCTGCAAAATTCTTCACAGACAGGAAATTCTTTTTTTGGGGCATCAGGCAAAAAGATGTTTTTATTTTCTTTACCTTCTTTGTGGGTAACACATTAACCTCTCAATTAATACAGGTTTGCCGTACACTTTGATAGTGCCCGGATTTCTTCCTTGGGTCCTTTCAGACTGTCATATAAGGAGCTTCAGCTATGAAGCTGTTATTAAACATTGAGCTAGATGTTGAACACTCCTTGTCCCACATTGTTCTGGGTGATAATTAATCAGCATGATCTGATGTCTCCAATTTTGCCTCTAATATGATATGTACTTTGGAGGAAGGAATAGGGTAGGGGCTAGAGGCTAGGGAGAAACTGCTCTTTAGTTACCTGCTATAATGAAGGAGAAATGTCTAATCCCAAACATTAGCAGTCAGAGAATATTCTGTCAATTTAAGAACATAAGGATAGGCATTTTCGAATTCTAGTTAAAGCTTTGAATCACTTTTACCCTGGCAGGTGTCAAAGATAGGGGTGTTGTCTTTAAAAGCTCACTGCTGTATAAGTGTGCAAGAGTAATAGAGTGCTAGAGAAGTGCTTGTTGTGAGAGGAATGAGGGGGGTTCTATTTCAAAATTGTTCTTCAAAAGGCATTCTGAGTTATAATAGGATTTCACAGAAATAATCAAATCAACTCCCTATGTGTTTTCACCAGTAATAGGCTTGCTTATTTTTTTTTTTTTTAAATCACAAATAAATGAGCTCCTGACTTTACTACCTATTGTTAAATTAGCCTGGAGGCATGGGAGTAAGTGATAGGGATTCACCACTGTACTTATCCTAGTGCTCCATTGGTTGCAACTGATTGCAACCAGAGTACGACATCACAAGCTCAAACATGATTTAGTAAACAGGACCTAATTTTTGTGACACCTAAGCTGAACACCAGGGCCACCTTAGACTTCAACAGATTTTCTCCCCCATGGTATTTGTAGCATCTTACCCACGGGGGTGCAAAGTTCTCATCTTTGGTTTAATCAACCACATTCCCCCCAGATATCCTTTCGCCATGCCACAAATAAGCAGTTGCTCAGGGCTAAATTAGCCACAGGAGAAAGACTCCTGTCCAGAGTAGAAATAATAAATTAATAAAAATAAATTCATTAAATTTTAGATGAGGGGAACATAGTGCAGGGAATTTGTAGAATCTTTTTCATGATGTTTACTATTTGCGTGAAATGTTTGCATTTAATTTCACATGTATTTAATTTTCTGCCACGTAAAAAGAAAACAGTGAAGAAGAACTAAAGCTCATTTCCACATTTTTATTAAACTTTTAAAAATTTTTATTACTTTTTCTGTGTATATCAGTGACTTAAATAATTCAATCGAATACAAAAGAAGGTAATATTCAGTAAGCATAAGGAATAATCTTTCTACAAACCAACTGCACTCAACTAATTTACATAAAGATAAAAGAGCCCTATTTCTGGATTAAGGAGAGGGAAATAATCTTCCCTTTGAGAATGTAATTAAATCACAAGATACCTCAATTTTCATCTGCATCGCTTGACATATTGAATATTTCTAAAAAGTAATAAAGATCCACAAAAGTGTCTTAGTTCTGGAAAGTGACAATCGTCTCTGTACATATATTTTGGTACAAATATAGAGGAGAAAACTACAAGAAAGAAGAAACACCAATATTAAAGTACCACCACTCCTAGGAGCAATGAAGTGTGTGAGTGAAGGCAAAAGCTTGTGCACAGGCACTTCTGCCTTTGGGCATAGCGAAGGCTGGATGACTGCTGAGCACCTTTCCAGATTTGATTTTTGTGGACCTGTGTGTGCAGGTCGCGGCCTGGCTGGATGGTAGCACAGCCGTTGAATCCTGCACATCTGCAGCCATAGTGTGCAGCTTTTCCCTTGGATATTTTCCATTGGTGAAACATAGCCCACATTTGGGTAGGCTTGAGTCCGTTCATCGTAGGCTTATGTTTTTATCCTTCCTTGATTTAGTTCTGCCTCAAAGTAGTCAGCAAGACAGACTGGGTGGTACAGGGCTAGGTTCTGGCTCCATGTGGCTAATTTCCCTTACTCAAGAGGCATCCCTCCTTCTATACCTTAGTGTTATTCCTGTGCCAACCACTTGCCAGAACCCGATGCGCTACAAGGATAGAGCTACTCCCTAGAATTGCTGGCTAGCAACTGGTTCAGATTCTCCACGGCCCCAGTATTTCTCGGTTTGGACATAGACAGCAAGGCAAAAATGATCTCTAGGAAGTAGCTTTACTTCTGTATGTGGCAGAACTACAAGTAAAAACCTTTCTTTGTATAAACTTTGTATAAAGCAAGCATGCTATTTATTTTCTCTGAGCTTTTAATTAAAAACTTGCTACATTAACTAAGAGCTGAAAGAAGACATGAACAGTAAACATTTTTGTTCAAACCCATTTTCCTATAAAACTCACAGAAATTTACCTCTCTTAGTTATCAGAAAAAGGGAGAAGTTCCAGAACGAAACTGCAAGGATTATTTTCTTCAGTTGTAGGGGAAAATATTGACTGTTTTTTGCAGAATACTGCCTCATTCTAACGTTCACTGTTACAGATAGGTTTAAGCAGAGAAACAGTTCTCTGAAATGTCTGAGTGTTAGAAGTGACTGCCATTTCAAAGACATTCTCTGACTATATTGGTAGCCATGAATTCTAAAAATAAGCTTTAATCTCTATCTTTGATTTTCCTATAGACTGCTAAGCAGCCAACGTGTTGTGAAAGCTTCAAAACCGGCAGATAATCTTCTGGTTCTCTGGCATGCCAGTAAAGAAGAAAGCAAATCTCTGAATACTGAGCTGACATTTTCATCAAATACTTGTTTATGGTAACGTTCAGATAAAAAATCTCTTCTAATAAGTCATCATCTTTCATCTTCAGACTACTATGGAGCTCATTATATATAAATTCTATCCAACTGTATTGCTGAGAAATAAATTCTAGTACCTTTTTGAAATGTGAACTCCCCATTACCTTGCTGCCAGTGCCATCAGATTGTCTAGTACTGAAAAGAAAGAAAAAGTCCGTCTATCAGATCAAGTGGTATTCTCCTTTGTAACAAAACTGACTGGATTTGCTGTTGTTTTATAAACTATGCAGATTTTCAGGAGTTTCATAGGCCTTTTATTTTGGGGAAAGGAAGAGTAGGCATTTTGGGAACCTCAGTTACTTGTTTTTGCAATCATCTTTCAGTCAGCTGTTGCTAGCAGCTTCACTCTGATGTGTCTTTAACATTGCTGGTACAGTTACAGATGATAAAGCAGAAGAAAGACTATGGAAAATAGCAGAAAACTTGATTTAACAAGCTTTGAAGGATATATGGTACTTGTGAGATCTAGACATGAAAAACAGATTTCATTTTTGTAGCCAATGTTTATGACTCTTGTTAGACTTTTAATGACCTGAATGAGACTTACTGAATAACATAATAAAATAATTTTAAAAAATTTGTTTTCTTCTTCCATGTCAGGCTTTCATCTTTCTCCTTTTCTGATATCAGTATATTTTTGTTAGTTTCAATGGCATGTAATTCATTGACACACTTAAAATAGGTTATATAGTGATTTGTTGTAGAGTTCATGAAATTGCATATGAAATATAAAATTTTTTAGTGCATATTTATCTCCGCCTTAGCTGCAGCATTTATTGGTCAGCCATTCGTTCTTCAGTTTCGACTGTGACACACAGGCTTATGCTAAACATATATATTAAGTTTCTGAGTGTTCAGTAGTATTGACAAAGCCACTTGGCTGAAGAGAAATCTGTTACAGCATGACAAACAGAAATGCCTGAACTCCAAAAAATGAATGAGAGGAACATACAGGGTGAGAAAAAACCTCAACATTTCTTGGACTGTGCCCTATTTTATGCTACAAATACTAAGAGACACAAAATAAGAGTAGGACTAGAGCTTATATGAGGGCAGAAAAATGCAACAATGCTGTGTGGCTGTCTGCTAAATTTTGTTGTTTTAGAACAACAGTAGAAAATCCAGTCTTTTTAATGTGCAGATTTTGAGTCACCGTCTCTGTCTTCTATATTTGTATGTGCATTTTACAGATGGAAGAAATACTGAAGTATTGCTTATAGACCTCTGGACTTGAGCCTTGAAGACGCTTTATCCCCTGTGCTGAAAATACACAGATGCAGTGAAACACCTGTTAAGCAGCTGTGAGTGCACCTGACCTCTTACAGACTTGTTCAGCTCATCCACCCATTAGTGCTGTCCAAGTCTGAGCCTCCGTTATTGAAAACACTTTGTAATTACAGGTACTGCGGTCAGTTTTCTGGTCTTTCAACTCACTGTAAGCTTAATGTATTTGTAATTAGTTGATGGATAAAGTCCTGAATGACACACTTTTCTTATATCAGCTGGCAGGATGGCCTACAACCACCAAACAATAATCATGTGCTTAGAACAAAAAGATTACCATTTAGATAGAAAAAACAGAGTCGATTCACAGAAGTAAAGAAATGCTAAATTTACTATTGTCCATCCAAATTTACCTGCCTTTACTGGCCATGTCTTTCAGTCGTTGTGCAAAAGCAAGCAGAGTCCAACTTGCACAATGAAGGAAAAGAGCCTCAGTTACTACAATTTTAACATAATTTGCTCAGATTTGTGTGGTTTTCTAAGGGAAAAAAAAAGTAATCACACATTTTAATGATGAGCATGGTTGAGAATAATTGCCTTGTAGATCTAGAGCTCTCTGTGACTCCTGAAACCTCAATAAGCACCCACTTAACACTTGAACTATGGGATGGACCTCATAGCCATGTAGACTTATTCTGGTATCCCTGCTCCCACAGCAGTTTCTGCAGCTATTGTAAATGCAAAGTCTCAGCTATTTTGAGTGGCTGTTTTGGGTGGCTTACCTTGGCATCATCTTCCAAGAATCACAAGCAACAGAAGCAAAGCACTGTTTCGCCCTCCATGCAAAATCTGAGTGAAATTACATAGAATAAATCTAAAAGACAAGTTGCCACCTGACAATTTCTACCTGCTTTTGATTTTTAAAGGCTGGTAAAAGCCTTGGGTTTCCGTACAGTTCTCAAAGCAAGGTTTCCTGCAGAGCCCTCTGCAGTGGAAAGTATCAGGTAATCCAAACATGCTAGTAAGTCTACATTACAATAGGAGGAAATGATTGATACTTATGAATGAATTGAGAAAATTGTATCGAAATTTAGAGGATTCAATTGAAATTCTGTGCACTGAGGGCTGGCAGTTTTGACCTTTGAATCAGATAATATTTTTACGGTCTTTGAGGTTTAAAAATAGGTTTTTATACATGTGTGGTCTTACTGCTAGCGTTACGTTGTAATGTTGGTACAGGGGATTAAAAGGTAGACTTGAACCAGTGTCTTTGCTTTTGATACATCTTTCAGCATCTAAGTTCACCCATGTGAAAACTAGGAAATACCACTGTCCTTTGTTTGCTAGCATGTGTGGACCTTGTTATGGACCAAGACTCCATTTTGCTAAGCAGTATACAAACACAATGCACCAAAAAGTGGGTGCTCTGTAGAGACTTTCTGCTTTTACTGTATGTCGTGTTTGTCTCTGCAATAACTGAGTGCCTTCCAGTAGTGCACTGAGCAATGCGACTACCATCTGGCATGTATTTGTTCGCTCACTCTCTCCCCGAGGGGAGAACTGTGTGCAGTGGAGTGTTATGTTTCTGAATTTTTATGCATAGATACTGACATGTGCTGTTATATGTGCTTATGCTAGAAACGACAAGGTCAAAAAATATGCCTTGCACTTTGTGTGAAAAATGGTCACGTTTAGGATGTTCCTTAATTAAATCTATGTGTGCAGGGTCTTGAGAAAGATCGCCCTGTTGCATTTTGAAGACATTGCATTTTGAATTTAATGCAGCATTTTCCTGTCTTGCATAGCCTCTAGTCACCCTCTGTCTTTAGTGAGGATTTGCCAGGGGCTTTCATCTCTTTCTCCAGATGGTGTTGGGAGCTGAAGGCAAGAAAAAGGAAGAGGAAAAGTTAAATTTAAAAGTGTTCATGCTCTCAGAAATTAAATCTCTTCTTCCTGAGACTAGGAAAAGTCATGACACAACAAATTCTCCGCTCATTCACATTCTGTGCAACACTATCTAAGGCAAGATACAGTTCCATGTATAAATACATGCAGCATTTGGTCATTACAAATACATTAGTGCTTCTAAAACTTGGAATCAAATATAAATGTACATCTTTGGTATTTGCTGAAACAAAACAAAACAGAAAAATTGTTCTCCATCATTGTTCACAAATAGGCCCAGAAGGGAGATAACTATTTTTCAAAATTACTTGTTCAAAGTATTAATTTTTTTAATATCCCAGAGTCTTATGTATAAAGATAGTCTGTTACACTACTGCATTAGCCTAGCTGAAAAGCCAGGGAAGAGTATTTCTGACAAGATAGTCATCTATGTTTTTCATAGTTATTTCATAACCCAGACAGATGTCATGTGGAGTATGTGTACTTATGCTTGAAAGGGAAAAGAAACCTACTGCTTAAAGATTTTTTCCAAAGGGAATTTCCAGAAGATTTATGAAGAAGTCAATGTAATTTCACTTGTAATCGTTCAGAAGCTTCTGGATGTGTTGTAATCAAGTGATCTCTTCCTCGTATATATTCTAAGTGGGTAGGATCTCTTTCAGTTCCCTCACTCTTATCCTTTGTACTTATTTTTTATTGCTCCCTAGCCTTTCCGTGGAACCTCTATATTTAGCCATCCTCTTTCAAAAGTCTCCTATTACAACATTATTTTTTTTTTTTGCGTAGATTGTTTGTTGATGAATCTAGCAGCAGAAGTTGGTACTTAACCCATTATTAACTGTTTGGACGTGGAGCAATTCTGGTAAAAAGAGAATGATATGATGGGCACCGCAGGTCACTGGCAGACAAGACTTTGAAATTCCATCATTAATGCTGCCATTAATTTCCTATGTGATATTAAACATGTTACTTAGCTCCTCTGTAGCTGAGTTTACCCATATGTTCATAAAAGACATGGTCTTACCTAACAGAGATGCCACAGCATTTAATTTTTGAATTAAACATGTGCATTTTTTTCTTCTGTAAATGAAGCTTTTCTCTTAAATCTTTGCTAGTCTTTTAGAGAAGAAGAGGGTCTAGGGGCCCAAGAAAGCTGATCAATATTCCAGGATCACCTCCTCCAAGCTCAGGAGTGAAGTATACCCACAAAGAGGCAGTCAGGCAAAAGTGCCGGGAGGCCTGCATAGATGAATAAGGAGTTCCTGGACAAAGGCAAATTCAAAAAGGAAGCCTACAGAGAGTGGAAGTAAGGACAGGTAGCCTGGGAGGAATACAGAGAGATTGTCTGAGCAGCCAGGGATCGGGTTAGGAAAGCTAAAGCCCTGATAGCATTAAATCTGGTTAGGGACATCAAAGGCAAAAAGAAAAGCTGCTATAGGTATGTCAGTGATAAAAGCAAGACTAGGGAAAATGTGGGCCCTCTCTGGAAGAAAACGAGAGACCTAGTTACCTGGGATATGGAGAAAGATGAGGTACTCAATGACTTTTTTGCCTCAGTCTTCACTGGGAAGTGCTCTAGCAGAAGTCAAAGGCAGGGACTGGGAGAATGAAGAACTGCCCACTGCAGGAGAAGATCAGGTTTGAGATCATCTAAGGAACATAAATGTGCACCAGTCCATGTGACCTGATGAGGTGCACCCATGGGTCCTGAGGGAACAGGTGGATGAACTTGCTAAGCCACAATCCATCATATTTGAAAAACTGTGGCAGTCCAGTGAAGTTCCCATTGACTAGAAAAGGGGAAACATAACCTCCATTTTAAAAAGGGAAAAAAGGAAGACCCAGGGAACTGCAGGCCTGTCAGTCCCATCTGTGAGCCGGCAAGGTCATGGAGCAGATCCTCCTGGAAACTACGCTAAGGCACATGGAAAATAAGGAGGTGACTGGTGACAGCCAACATGGTTTCACTAAGGGCAAATCTTCCCTGACAAATTAGGTGGCCTTCTACATGTTGGTGGATAAGGGAAGAGCAGATGATGTCACCCATATGATGCTTGAGCAAAGCATTTGACACTGCGCCACATGAAATCCTTGTCTCTATGTCGGAGAGACATAGATTTGAAAGATGGGCCGCTTGGTGGAGAAGAAATTAGATGGACAGTCACATTCAAAAAGTTGAAGTTAACACCTCAATTTCCAAGTGGAGACTAATGACGAGTGGCATTCATCGAGGGTCAGTATTGGGACTGGCATTGTTTAACATCGTTGTCAGTGACATTGTCAGTGGGACTGAGTGCACCCTCAGCAAGTTTGCTGACGATAGAAAGCTGTATGGTGCGGTCGACATGCTGGAGGGAAGGGATGACATCCAGAGGGAACTTGACAGGCTTGATAGGTGGGCCCATGTCAACCTCACAAATCTCAACAAGCATAAGTGCAAAGCCCTGCACATGGGTTGAGGCAATCCCAAGCACAAATATAGACTGGGTGGAGAACGGATTAAGAGCAGTCCTGAGGAGAAAGACTTGGGAGTGTTGGTTGACAAGAAGCTCAACATTAGATGGCAATGTGCACTTGCAGCCCAGAAGGCCAAACGTATCCTCGGCTGCATCAAGAAAAGGGTGGCCAGCATGTTGAGGGAGGGCATTCTTCCCCCCTGCTCTACTCTGGTGAGAGCCCACCTGGAGTCCTGCGTTCAGTTCTAGAGCCCTCAGCACAGGAAAGACATGGACCTGTTGGAGCGGGGCCAGAGGAGGCCACAGAAATGATCCGAGGGGTGGAACATCATTCCTCTGAGGAAAGGCTGAGAGAGTTGGGGCAGTTCAGCCTGGAGAAAATAAGGATCAGGGGAGACCTTACTGTGGCCTTTGAGTACTTAAAGAGGGACTATAGGAAAGATGTGAGGGACTCTTTATAAGGGCGTGTAGTGACAGGACAAGGGGTAATGTCTTTAAACTAAGGGAGACTAGATTTAGACTGGAAATGTTCAAAGCCAGGCTGGACGGGGCTTTGAGCAACTTAGTTTGGTTGAAAGGTCTCCCTACCCATGACAGGGGGTTTGGAACTAGATGATCTTTAAGGTCCCTTCCAACCCAAACCATTCTATTATTCTATAAATTACATAAAGTGATACTTAATCCCAATTTAATCCCATATGATTAACTTGAGGTCTTTTATTAAAAATGGAAGTGCCTTTGTAAGGGGATGGTTTCTTACTTCTGCTATGGAAAGTAAGTTATTTTTAGTTATGAAGGGAGGACTGCATTTCATAACACTGTAATTTTTGTTATCTTCTCTGTGTCCTCTAATTTAGTGGTTAAGTCAGAGCAGTTGAGCATCCTTCTAATTTTTTTTTGTTCTATTTCATTTTCCTTCTTTGGATTTTTTGCCAATACAGTTTTGTCATGTGTATGTTGCCTCATGTTCTTATCATGATATTTGTCACAGGACTAACAGATTCTGCTCCTTACCCTCTAATCCACCTGAATGCATTAGGAAATGACAATCTGGGGCTTAACTGGGCTAATGCTCCTTTCACACAGGGAACCACAAAGCAATGCCTTTCTATGCATTTGTAGAATCAGCACTTTGCCTGTAGCTTCTGTTTCAGTGTTTGAAGCTGTTTGTTTCACTTCTAGTGAGGACAAAATATAGTGAACAATGTCATCTGTGTGCTGCACAGTTTTGCAGTAAGAAGCTACACACTTTTGAAACTGTCTTTCAAATCTGTAAACCCCAAATACAAGCTTGTATACCAACTGCGAAAGTCTCCAAAGTAGGGGTCTGCACTGAGGCTCCATCTTCTGTTCTTTCTTTCTGGGTTCTGATCCATAAGCTTCTGTGTAAATGTGCTGAACATATATTGGGGGCTCTAATTTCCTCAGCTGTTGGCTACCAGCCATAATCTTTTATGCCAAAAGACCATATTAGGGACATTGTTTTTTTGTTTCTTGGGTATATAAAGATCTAGCACAAATAGGTATTTTCTTACTTAGTGCATGCTATAGCCTCATGGGTGCTTCTTTAGGGTGTATGACTTGAAACCTTAGATAAGGCCAGGCAAATGAGGATGTGGGTGAAAGTCCATCCAGGGAGTTGCCTAGGATGAGTCAGTCAGCCCCATGTATTATGACTGCCTTGGCTAAGAAAAAAAGGAGGGTAATTATCATAGGTGATTCCCTTCTGAGGGGAACAGAGGGCCCGATAAGTCCACCAGACCCATCCCACAGGGAATTCTGCTGCCTCCCTGGGGCCCCGGGTTGGGGATGTTGCGAAGAAACTCCCTGGTCTGGTGCGGCCTTCTGATTATTACCCGCTCTTGGTAATGCAGGTTGGCAGTGATGAGATCACAGAGAGGAGTCGCAAGGCCATCAAAAAGGACTTCAGGGCACTGGGATGACTGGTTGAGGGATCAGGGGTGCAGGTGGTGTTTTCCTCCATCCAATCAGTGGCAGGGAACAGCACTGAAAGGGGCAGGAAAACTCACCTGGTTAACAGGTGGCTCAGGGACTGGTGCCATCTGTCAAATTTTGGCTTCTTTGATCACGGGGAGATGTACACAGCACCGGGCCTGCTGGCGACAGGTGGAACTCAGCTGTCTCAAAGGGGAAAAAGGATTCTTGGCAATGAGCTGGCGGGGCTCATTGAGAGGGCTTTAAACTAGGTTCGAAGGGGGAAGGGGACATCGCCCAGCTCACTAGGGATGAGCCCAGGCTTGGTGTGCCAGGGTCAGGGGTGAGATTGACAGCCCAGCTCAAGTGTGTCTATACCAACGCACATAGCATGGGCAATAAACACGAGGAGCTGGAAGCCATTATACAGCAGGACGGCTACGACTTGGTTGCCATCACAGAAATGTGGTGGGACAACTCGCATGACTGGCATGCTGTCATGGATGGCTACAGACTCTTTAGGAAAGACAGGCCAACAAGGGGAGGTGGGGGAGTTGCTCTGTATGTGAGGGAGCAACTGGAATGCATCGAGCTTGGCCTGGGGGCAAATGAGGAACGAGTTGAGAGCTAGTGGGTTAGAATTAAGGGACAGGCTCATAAGGGTGATATTGCGGTGGGTGTGTGCTACAGGCCACCTGACCAGGAGGAGGAAATTGATGAGGCCTTCTACAGGCAGCTGCAAGCAGCCTCACAGTCACAGGCCCTGGTTCTCATGGGGGACTTCCACCACCCTGACATCAGCTGGGAAGACCACACAGCTAGGCAGGCACAATCCAGGAGGTTCCTACAGACCATCGATGGTAACTTTCTGATGCAAGTGGTGGAGGAACCAACAAGGAAAGGCGCTCTGCTGGACCTTATATTAACAAACAAGGAGGGACTGGTGGAGGATGTGAAGGTCGGAGGTAGACTTGGCTGCAGTGACCATGAAATTGTCAAGTTCAGGATCCTGCGTGGAGGAAGCAGGGCAATAAGCAGGATCAAAACCCTGGACCTCTGGAGGGCTAACTTTGGCCTCTTCAAGGAGCTACTGGGAGGAATCCCGTAGGCAAAGGCTCTCGAAAGCAGGGGGGTCCATGAGTGCTGGTCGCGGTTTAAACATCACTTCCTCCATGCTCAGGAGCGGTACATCCACCTGAGAAAGAAATTGAGCAAAAGAGGCAGGAGACCTGCATGGTTAAACAAAGAGCTTCTAGCGGAGATCAGGTCGAAGAGAAATGTCCATGGAATGTGGAAAGAGGGGCAGGCCACTTGGGAAGAGTACAGGAATGTGGTCAGAGCGTGCAGGGATGCGACGAGGAAGTCCAAAGCCCACCTGGAACTGAAGCTGGCAAGGGATGTCAAAAACAACAAGAAGGGCTTCTTCAACTACATCAGCAGCAAAAGGAAGGCTAGGGACAATGTGGGGCTGCTGCTGAATGAGGCGGGTGTCCTGGTGACGGAGGATGCAGAGAAGGCAGAGATACTGAATGCCTTCTTTACTTCAGTCTTCAGTGCCAAGGCAGGCCCTCAGGAATCCCAGGCCCAGGAGGTAAGAGAGGAAGCCTACAGAGAGGATGGCTTTCCCTTGATCAAGGAGGACTGTGTGAGGGATCACTTAAGTGATCTGGACGCCCGCAAATCCATGGGCCCTGATGGAATGCACCCAAGAGTGCTGAGAGAGCTGGCGGATGTCATTGCTGAGCCACTCTCCATCATCTTTGAGAGGTTCTGGAGGACAGGAGAGGTGCCCGAGGACTGGAGAAAGGCAAATGTCACTCCAGTCTTCAAAAAGGGTAAGAAAGATAACCCAGGAAACTACAGGCCGGTCAGCCTCACCTCCATCCCGGGAAAGGTGATGGAGCAGCTTATCCTGGAGGCCATCATCAAGCAAGTGGAAGAAAAGAAGGTTATCAGGAGTAGTCAGCATGGATTCACCAAGGGGAAATCATGCCTGACCAATCTGATAGCTTTCTACGATGACATGACTGGCTGGGTAGATGAAGGGAGAGCAGTGGACGTTGTCTACCTTGACTTCGGCAAGGCTTTCGACACTGTCTCCCATAATATCCTCCTAGGGAAGCTCAGGAAGTATGGGCTGGATGAGTGGTGGGTGAAGTGCATTGAGAACTGGCTGAACGGCAGAACTCAGAGGGTTGTCGTCAGTGCTGCTGAGTCTAGCTGGAGGCTGGTAAGTAGTGGTGTCCCCCAGGGGTCAGTACTGGGCCCAGTCTTGTTCAACTTCTTCATCAATGACATGGATGAAGAGTTAGAATGTACCCTCAGCAAGTTCGCTGATGACACCAAACTGGGAGGTGTGGTGGGTACACCGGAAGGCTGTGCTGCCATTCAGCGTGACCTGGACAGGCTGGAAAGTTGGGCAGAGAGGAACCTGATGAGGTTCAACAAAGGCAAATGCAGGGTCCTGCACCTGGGGAAGAACAAGCCCATGCATCAGTACAGGCTTGGGGCGGACCTGCTGGAGAGCAGCTCTGCGGAGAGGGACCTGGGTGTCCTGGTGGATGACAGGTTAACCATGAGCCAGCAGTGTGCCCTGGCTGCCAAGAAAGCTAATGGTATCCTGGGGTGCATCAAGAAGAGTGTGGCCAGCAGGTCGAGGGAGGTTGTCCTCCCCCTCTACTCTGCCCTAGTGAGGCCTCATCTGGAGTACTGTGTCCGGTTCTGGGCTCCCCAGTTCAAGAAAGACGAAGAGTTACTGGAGAGAGTTCAGCGGAGGGCTACAAGGATGATGAGGGGACTGGAACATCTCTCCTACGACGAGAGGCTGAGGGGGCTGGGCTTGTTCAGCCTGAGGAAGAGAAGGCTGAGAGGGGACCTAGTATATACTTACAAATATCTGAAGGGTGGGTGTCAGGAGGATGGGGCCAAGCTCTTTTCTGTGGTGTCCAGCGACAGGACACAGGGCAATGGGCACAAACTGAAGCACAGGAAGTTCCGTCTGAACACGAGGGAGAATTTCTTCCCTCTGAGGGTGATGGAGCCCTGGAACAGGCTGCCCAGGGAGGTTGTGGAGTCTCCTTCTCTGGAGATATTCAAGACCTGCCTGGACAAGGTCCTCTACAGAGTACTGTAGGTGACCCTGCTTCAGCAGGAGGGTTGGACTAGATGACGCACAGAGGTCCCTTCCAACCCCTACCATTCTGTGATTTTGTGATTCTGTGATTCTGTACTCGGCACTGGTGAGGCCACACCTTGAGTACTGTGTTCAGTTTTGGGCCCCTCACTACAAGTAAGTCACTGAGTTGCTGGAGCGTGTTCAGAGCAGAGCAACGAGGCTGGTGAGGGGTCTAGAGAACAAGTAGAGGAGCAACTGAAGGAACAGGGGCTGTTTAGTCTGGAGAAGAGGAGGCTGAGGGGGGACCATATTGCTCTCTACAACTACCTGAAAGGAGATTGTAGTGAGGCAGGTGTTGGTCTCTTCTCCCAGTTAACTAGCGATAGAAGGAGAGGGAATGGCCTCAAGTTGCAGCAGAGGAGGTTTGGATTGAATATTAGGAAAGGTTTCTTTACTGGAAGAGTGATCAGGCATTGGAACAGGCTGCTCAGGGAGGTGGTTGAGTCCCCATCCCTGGAGGTGTTCAAAAGATGTGTAGATGTGGCACTTCATGGTGTTGATTGGATGGTTGGACTCGATGATCTTAGAGGTCTTTTCCAACCTATGATTCTATGATTCTGTGATAAGGCCTATCTATAAACCAGGCTTCTCACTCCCTGTGCAAGCACTTGCTTTATTGCATATATTGAACGAGAAATGTGTGCTACTTGTGAGTCCAGCTATGTTGTACATAGGTGCAAAACAATATATGCAGTCATATCACTCTTTTAGCACACCTAGAAAAGTATGCTTCGGAAGGCTGAAGACAGTAAAGTTAGGGTGAGTTTTACTGTATTTGTAAGTAGACATCTAAAATAGCCTGGGAAGTCATGGCTTAGAATTGTTTATTTCTGTTCAGTGAGTCTGAAGAGAGCCAAGTGAAATAGTTCCTGTGTCTTCCTTATGGGTGAGGAGAATCTTATCTTCTGCTTCTGTCTTTGGAAAATCCAGAGGTGTAAGAGATGCTCATGCACCAGTTTTGTCCACTCAGCTCAGGAACGTTTCATAGTCATGGCACTTCTGTGTTAGGAAAGTTTGGCAGACCCTCTGGTACCCAAGTAATTGGATATGGGGAGAGAATTGTTTTCTACTCCTGGAATCTGTATGTCCACCAAGAGATGTACCCAAACCCTGTTACAAAGAAAACTGGATAATCCAGTGACAATCACAGTAGGTGTGGTCTTAAATTGGTATGCAATAGAACCTGTGTGAAGGATGATGGTGGCTTAAAGATACACATTTAAAAAACAGAAGAAAATGTGAATATTATAAGATGATTGTATTCTAAGCGGGTTTGTCTGAAGTTTGTAGAAAGTGTCAGAAGGTGCTGGAGACAGGCAACAAAATGATGAACTGCTAACCCTCATGCAGTGTTTCGTGATCTGCACCACTGATGCTGAGACTGTCATTTTCCAGCACACTCCAGAGCCTTCCAGGAAGAGTGTTCCTTAGCGCTTGCTCATAATTTTGAAAACAAATGAATTATCTTTATACATAATTCTATATGTTTATAATTTTATATATACATTTCTAAAATGCTACAGAGAAATTTTCAGCTGTTTATAAGTATGATATCTGGCATTGCTAATTCACAACAGAGATGGGATATCTTTATTCAAAGTGTTATCAAAATCATGGAATGATGCTGCAAGCTATGCCATTTCCAGCATAATACATGATTTTCTTTTGAAATGAATGAAAACCTTCCCTAATATGATTATACTTGTGGGAACATTTGTGAGGCAGAATGCAAGCCAATCAGGGATTTCTTTATGATGATCCATTACAGTTCATTCTAAATCAGCTGTAAATATTACCATATAGTTCCAATTAAATTGTTATCTGCTACTGTCAGTCTAGGTCTTTCACAAATGAATTTTATCAGACTAAACAGATGACAGCACTTTTTTAAACTGAACTACAGAAGTGAGGGTTGTACTCTATAATTCCCAGTGTCCTCCCATACTCTTAATATCTGTTGGATGAAAACTGCTACTTAATTCATTTGGCACTTTTATCCACTTTTACCTTTGAATGTCGTAGATAGGGCTTGAGTTCTTTTAAGCAGCCAGACAACATAAAACTGAATCTCTATCCTAGAAAAGCCTGACAAAAGTGTGTAAGCTTTATTTAAAAAAAAAAAAAAAAGAAATTTCCCAATTTGTTAAAAACACTTGAGTGTCTTATATGTGAAAGAAGTATGTGACTAGGGAAGTAACTGAGGTAAGAGCTCTGTTGTGTTCAACACTTACAGTAATGGCTAGATAAACTACCACTCTTTTCCACTGTTTGAGGTATGCCTGGTAACTCAGGAGGGAGATGATCAGCCATTGATGGCCTTTAAATGAGCTCCCAAGAGCTATTAAGCCTTATAGGCTTTACAGAATGCAATCGTTCCTAATAGTGACTATTCGCAGCTTTTACAACTGAAATGAGTGTGTTAACCATCTTGTTTTTTCCTTTTCTGTCTTTCTGATGATCTCTACTAAAGATCAGTATGCTGTAAGGCAGCTGTGCTTGCATTTCTCTGAGAGACCTGATGCCGTGACTGTTAATAGGGGAAGATGTTGTGTTATAAGGTATGGAGTAATTTGGTAGAAAATAAACCTCCTTGCTTTCTAACTCTCCTCACCAGAGTGGGAGGCTAGGTGTGGCTAAGTTTAAATTCTGAATGATATCCAATTTACTACTACCAGTCCAGTTGCATTTAATATGTATATTAAACTACCACGATTCTGGATACACTAATAGCGTTCTGCACCTTCAGTCCAGTCGTGTGCATGAACTAGCACGGCCGCGCTCTAGGGTTCGGTCGCGTTCAGTGAGAAACTGTGACAACTGGTTACTTAAACAGTGCAGTTTCATTTGTGCAACAGGTATATAGGTTTTTTGAATTGCTGGTGATAGTGACTGCAAGAAAGCACAAATAATAAATAATACAGCCTGGCTATAAACATTAGGGAGTAAATCTCTAGAGAGATTTCTAAGATTCCCGAGAAAAGCGCTTAGTCTAAGTCTCACCCGAGGTGTCCCAAGGAGAGGAGAAGCAAGGCTCAGCCCATCGGCCGATCCCGGTAGTCAGAGGCAGTCTGAGATGGAGTTTCCAATGACTTGCTCACAGTGTTATCTTCTTCTCCGAAAATCCCCTATTTCCCTGGCTATTTTTATATCCTTTCTACATTCAAGGTGGAGTTTGAGTGACCGTAGTCATACATACCTTTTATCATGATTGGTGTGAAATTCTCTCTTCATGTTTAAAGGTATAGTTTACAAAAAATCGAGGGCGCAGACTCAAAGAGGAGTGGTCGTACCTTGGAGGTGGGTAGCCTTCCGGATGGAAGAGTGTTTTGGTATGAGAATGATATTAATACGAGCAACATTCACAAAAGGATAGCACTTTGGCAAGGTCTCGAAAACCTGTTGGCTCAGGGGACCAGATGAGATGCTTATCAGTTCTAGAGAACCATCTGTTCCTGCTTTATCATCACGGAGCATGGCCACGGAGTCTCCACTCCGCTCCATTCTCTATGGTATGTTGCAGTGAGTTGCTGTCTTAGTGGGTTCCTCACATGACTGTTGCAGCTGTGGCCCATCCTCAGAGCTCCTTTTGATTTTATGCTTTTCCTCAATGGGTGAACAATGCTACATTTTCCATATAAACCTTAATTTTCAGATGTAAACCTTAATTTTACTAATAATTCTACAAAATATTGGTAGGATCAGGACTGTCACTAGTTTTAGTTGTAGTCTTTTTCTTTTGGGAAAGGTATGCACTTCAGTATGCCTATTATAGAACTCCCCTATCCAACTCCTTTAGCAGGAACTGGTGAGCCTCTTCTATTTCTTCATAGATGCATCTCCTGCTTGGTTCAGAAGTATGCACTTTTTCCACCATGCCATCAGATTTTCTGGTTAGAAACCACCCTCCATTTCCTTTTCTTGAAGCCAAGGCAATGTAAAGCAAGAAATGAAAGAGTGCTGACACCAGACACATGGAGCAGGACCAAGTGTTAGGGCAAGAAAGTTGGCAGAAACTCCCTCTTCTCCTGCTACTTCTAGCCTATTCACCCTCCAGCCCTCATTTCTCAGGTAAATAATACATGGGCATGAGCCCAAGCCTCCAGGTGGGAAGTGAGTTGGCCTGTCTCCAGAAGATGGGACAGCTAACTTTGCAGGCAAAATTGATTTTTAACATTAGCCAAATTTGCCGTAATTGTTGCCAGCACAGGTCTGATGAAGGGAGGAAAAGAGAAGAGGAAGCCTGGATAGAACAGTGTTTTCTCCCACATTGTTTATGTGTTTTAGTCATTGGATTAAAATAACTGGACATAACTTTTCAGGCTGTCTGAGCCTTTGAATCTTCTCTACTCTTTTGTGCTCACTCTACCTCCATAAAAGTTGCATTTGTGGCCATTTGGTGGCCCAAACAAAATAGGAGTCTTGAAGTCTGTGCTGAAGGATTCATTTCAGGAGATGTGGATTTGTTAGGCTGAGGAGGGAACTGAATCTGCCTTTCTGACATACTGCTTTAAAAAGAACACCATGTAAATGGTACACACTATCACATTTCTTTAGGAGTCCAGAGTGACATCAATTTTTTTAAAAGAATATACCAAAATGTTATGCAGAAGTGAATGTGGTATGACACATGCTTGCTTGAAAGGCAAGACCTGTTGGGTCCCATAAATAGGTCTAGTAGGATGTCTGAAGAAGGTCAGCAGACCACTCTAAAGGCAGGCTTGATGGCATGTGTTCTCTCATACACAGGGCCCATAGTCATGTGGAGGTGATTCTGTACTCCCATGCTAGAAGCCTGTGTGCCCATCTTTCTCAATGCTTTGCTGTGTTGGGAGTTCATCTCCTCAAGGGTGGTATCAATTCACAGAAGATGAAATGTCACACTTCCTACCAGAACAGACTTGGTACTAAAAGCTGGTGATTGTGCAGGTAGCAGTGAAGGGGCAGGAAAGGCAAGTAGGGAGCAGATACTTGTGAATTCTCAAAAGACGCAAGAAAAAATCTGGAATAGCATCTCTGCAATTACACTTTTGTTTTCATAGTGATTTGAAACTCTCTGTTTAGTGTTGCCAAGAACTCCAACTAATTAAGGAGCTAGTTCCTATTGTTCTTTTTTGTATGATTAGTTAGGCTAATTTTCAGCTACCTATAAACAATTAATAATTTACAGTTCTAGAGAGACATGTCTTTTACTGCTTGAGTAGTTGCTTGATGTGTCAAGTGGGATCTGAGTAATTGGGAGCTGTGAAAATCCTATGATGCCAGCAGAAAATTATATAATTTTAAAGAAGCTTGTGAAAAGCCTAGAAAAAGAAGCAATAGGTTGAATACCCTTCAAACACAGTTGCAAGGAAAAATACCGCTCACTGTGCTGGTTCAGGGGGCTCAGAGTAGAGTTCCGGCAGTGTGAGTGAGAAGCAGACACTTCAAATACAGCCTGTTGATCCAGATTACAAAAAATGAAAATAGCCATACATAAAAAATAGAATTATTTAAGGTAGACAAATAGTCTCTGGTTTACATTTTACTGCACTTAGGTATGACTCTGTCTTCAAATCTCTGAAATCTTCGTGATTTATTTCCACTGAGTCCTAGTAGAAAGTCTCCATTACTAAAATTTTAAAAGAAACTACTTTAAAGTGTATAGAAATGTACATATAAATGCATATAAAGGAATAAATATAAACTTCAGTTTCTAGAAAGTAATTCTGTACTTGTGGAGTAAGAGCTACCGGTTGGCAGAACATGTAATATTATACTTCTGTAAAGCGGCATATAATCCTACTTTAGGTGTAGTCTTGACTGTAAGTAGTGTATTATTGAACCACTGGATGCTAGAAGCTCATTGTTCATAAAGAAAGTATTGGGAAAGCAACTAAAATTATTTCCTCATGGGCTCAGCTGTGCCCTCTGCACTGAGTAAAGATTCACTTTCTTCTGGGGATGAGAGTCAGTTGGATTCCCAGAGCTGTTTCTAGTTGGAACAATTATTGCCAGAGCCTGCCATCAATGTCTTAGCACCTGGAATGGGTTCACAGAGATAACTGCTCTTTTTATGTGCTAAATCACGTTTGACTAGCACAGCATTTGCAGCCAACTATCTTTTTGTGTCAATATCTGAATCCACTGAACTATCCACCAGTTCGTTCTCCAAATTGTTACTGCATAACTAGCAGAATGTACTTACATAGTTCTCGGCAATAACTGTAAAGAATGAATTGATCCCTCTTTGTGCAGTTTTAACACAGCCAAATACACTGGCTGCAGAATGAAACATATGTATATCTATGGTAGGGAGATCTGTGTATTTTAGGTCAGGCATTTGCTAGTTACGAAAAAATCGTTGAATGCCAGAATAAATATTTAATTAGAACCTCCAACAGTCTATCTTCAAGTTTCAGAAATCATGATCCAATTTCAGAAAATGCAGTCTGAGGTCCTCAGACACTTCTGAAAGCAGGAAAATCTGTACACAACCTAGGCTGTCACAAGTGAAAATCAGGGAGTCTGGTTAGTTGTGCTGCTGGAATGCTGAGTTGAATAATATATCCAGCTGCTTTTTCCTCTTTCCAAGGAAATGAAAGGAATTTGACTAGATATAAGGGAGGCCCAAATTAGCTCCCAGCATGGTCACTGGCTTCCCCTGGCCATATCACTTACTCCCCTCCCTGTGCCAGTCCTCCCAATGCACTCAGGGTCACCACGCATCTGACAACAGAGACGTGGTGTGTAGGTGTCTTTCACTCCTCACATCTGTAAAACAGCATAGAATAATTCCCTGCAGGCAGTTTTTCTTTGCTGGATAGCCCATGCAGTGCTGTTTCTTCCACCCTGTTGTTCCCCTGAGCAGGAATGGGAGAGCTTTATATCTCGCTGCTGAGATGAGCACTCGCAAGGCATCAATTGAAATTCCTCAGCTGTTGTGCTGGGTCTATGCTGAAAGCCGAGCTGTGTTGGTTTCATCAAGAACTGTTTCACGCTCATAAGCACTCAGTGATGTCTTTTGCTACGTGGGACATGTTAGGGATTTGTGCTTTGGTTGGGTTAGTGTCTGGTTGGTGGTTACAGCGTATGGGCAGCCCTAATCCTTTCAAAAATATCTTCTAAAAAACATTGTTGGGAATTGGACCAAATGAGACACAGGTCTTAAGATGCTGGGTGAGAGAAAGGTCAGAGTAGTCTGAAACTTGAATAATTAGTATTTAATATCCAGCTGTGTTCTCTGTTGTCATGCATCTTGTCAGTAGGGAGGTTTGGTTTGAGACATCTATATATTACAGAGGATGTATTTAATCATATGCAGTAGATAGAAATGGGTACTGATTGTTGGGGATTCTGTTGTTGTTGTTATTTTTTAAGTAGATTTACAAAACTCGAGGGGAATGAGGGCTGTTTCTTTTGATGTGCCCATGCACAAGCCTAAGGAGCTGTGAGTGCCTGGTGCACTGGCTGCACCCATGCCGGAGTGGACTGAGGTGAGGGCAGGTATTAGAAGTGGAGAGAGAAACAGGGATATGGCAAGGGGAACAAGAGTGAATGAGAGAGCTGAAATGCTGAAGGAGAGAGGCAAGGAAATGAAAGAACAAGCAAACCAAGGAAAGCAAGGAGGATCAGAGGGATGAACTCAGGTAACCAGGCCAGATGGTGAGAAGTAGAGGGTCATTTCCAATGTGAGATTTTCAAACAAATTTCAAAGTCTAGTTACTATGACAAGATGTGGAAAGCTGATCTGACAGGTCACTGTCACTTCAAGCAGCAGGCTATGTCCTCTTGCCTAACCTTCTCCCAGTGGAATCCCTGTCCATCTCTGCCATGTGCTGCTCGGACTTGTGACTGCTCTGGTGCTCACCATTCGCCTCTGTGTCTGCTCACAAACATGGCAGAAAAATAACCCAGAAAAATACAGGGTAGTCTTCTGCTGAGATGGGTTCTGCTTCTGCTGTTGCAGAAGGCTTCATCAGTGCCTAAGGTGGCTCGAGGAAGGAAATAATCTGGAATTAGGATGAGGAGTTAGAGAGTGAAGAAACAGGAAAGGCTGGGATGGGAGCAACACTTCTTTTTCTGGTGACAGTGAGCCATGTGGTAGACTGAGCCACCTGTAGAGATACAGCCTGAATGTAATTCATGCTCCAAAATAATGTGTAGGAAAGTTGGGTCCCACAGTATTGTATTCAAGATTAAACATGAAAGCAATCTGAAAATAAATCAGTAGAAATCACAGACCCTGACACTGCTGCAATATTTGCAAATGCAGTCTGTTGTGGGGAAAGAGTTCTTTTTTGTGAAATGGTGCAGATAGCTGTTCAGCAGAATTCAAAAAGGCAAGGCATTGATGATGTGAAAGGAGTACCAGCCTATTTTTCTCTTCATTCTCCTCCCTGCAATGCCTGCCAGCAGTAATTCGGTGAATGCTTTTGCGCTTGTTCAGATGAAACCTCTAAATCATTTGCAGTATGCTTTCCCCTAGCAATTTTAAGTATAAGGGTCTGTACAAGAGCTTTGCCAAACAGAACTATTCTGTTTTTCTGAGCTTGGAGCAAACTGTTTTTCTATGTGTGGTTTATAAGTTTGAATTACTTGAGTTTCTCCTTAGGATTTGGGTTCATATCTTCCCTGGTTTCGATCATAGACAATAAATTGGCTCCTGCTTGTTCAAACCCCAAGGCAAATCTCCTCAATGCATTTTCACTTTTCAATGGATCTTAAGTGTGTTGAATTTTAAGCCTTCTTCCTATCTACAATTAGGAGAGCTAACAGTGAGGCATATATCATGTTACCACAAATTATCTAACTGAAGTTGATTTGTCAGTGCTATACTATACTAATAATTATACTTATACTAATACACTATACTTATACTAATAAGGGAAAAAAATAAAATGTTTTCTTTGTCAGTGCTATACTATACTTATACTTATACTTATACTTATACTTATACTTATACTTATACTTATACTTATACTTATACTTATACTTATACTTATACTTATACTTATACTAATATACTATACTTATACTAATAAGGGAAAAAAATAAAATGTTTTCTTTGTATCTGCATATCTGCGATGTACTCATCCGATATCTCCAAAGCGTGACAACTCTTCTGTTTGGGAGTAAGACTGTCTAGGGCTTTATTTTCTGAGCAATTTATAGAAAAACTAACTGAAGAGCTACCACAGAAAGACTGTTTGCTTCTGTAGCAGTACCTTGGCAATGGCCTGCATCCCTCCTGGAACTGAATCCAGGCGAGTCAGTGAAAGGTTGTGTTTATGATGGCACTGGGTGGGACAGAAGGAACATAGAAATGAGGACAGTTTCTCAAGTATGAGATCAGGCAGACAAGGACTTCTAAAACAGTTGAAGTTAGGCATATGAATTGCTTTACTGTTGTGACTTGCCCTGTTTCTGTTCTTACACTTGCACACACCTGCTGTCACCAGTTCTTGTCGTTTAACCCGGCAGCTGGTCAATCTCATTCTCACCTTTTTTATCTCTTCCTGTAGATAAAAAAACAAAACAAAACTACCCCTCAATCACAGTTGCCAGCTCAAGGGGAGAAAAAAATCAGTGATTAAGATGGGATATGGGCAGGTGGATTGTTCATGTCTGTAGAAATGGCTTCATATGAGATTATATTGAAGCAGAGTTTTAATTCATTAACACTAGTGATTAGTTAACTGTCACTAGATTTCTGCTTGTTATTCAATATTCCTTCTTCATCTTCCATTTCTGTTCATGTAGTTGAGGTTTAAGCTACTTTTTATTTACGTTCTACTGTGGTGAGTTAAAGCACAGTGACTTTTTGCTCAGTGTTCTAGGGCACGGCCTCATTGTACCATCAGTTGTCAAGTCTGTTTGTCAGACCCTGGGCCAGATTCTGCTCTGAGCAGTACTAGTGCAAATCTGCAGTAACACCAGTGAAACTAAACAGCTTATGAAGTTTGAACAGAAGTGCAAATGTTTTAAAGATTTGCACCTTCTATAACCAAATAATCATGAAGTTGGAGGCCTTGTACCATTGATATGCTAGGGAAAAAATCGAGCTCTCAGAGATGTGAGATTTATCCTCCTAATAGCAAATCTTTGGGAGATACCTGTGCATAGGTGGGGTTATTTGTGTACAGGTAACATTTTCCGGCTTATAAGTCTCTACATTTATGTCAAAGAAAAGCTGATTAAAATACAATTTGAAAATACAGGATATCTGCCTCTCATGCAGTTGTTCTTTCAGCTAAGTCACTATCACAGATACAGTATTAAGTGACAAACCCAAATGTTTCCACAATGTCCTAAGAGCAATCTTTAACAGTAGTATTGGGTGATTTTGTGTTACAAAATCCAAAAAGAAGCCTGGATCCAGTGTCTGTATAGGAGGGAGAAACAATGCTGCTTTGTCCTGATTTTGTAAGGCATAGAAGTCTTTTGAGGTAACATCTAAGAAATAGATTCAAGCCCACTCTGCCACTGGGGAGAATTCCTACAGCTTTCCACCACTTTCGTCTTCTACTGCTTTCCCAGGAATCTTCTCTAGAATTAAGCAGATAGTGTAATACAGAGTCTAAAAACCTGTAAAAAGTCTACCAGTTTTCAGTTCAGTTTTAGAATTCCTGGAGTGATGCTCAGAGAAACTAAATGGGATATAGTTTTAAATACAGTACACCATGGCATGGGGTTTTCTACAGTGACTTGAGGGTTATGCTTCACCCTTTTGCTTATCTTTGCTCATACCGTGGCAGCCAGACCTTCTGTCAGTTCTTGCTGCAGGAGATGAGGGCACATGAAGTAAATATATCTTCCTTTAACTATTTGTTTTCTCCTTGTCCTCAGTTGAAACAAGCTAGCAAAGAATAAGGGTTCCCAACACCACAACTTTTTTACTGACATGGTCTTGGGGAATTGCATGTTCTTAAGGTGGAGTTGTCATGTCACACTCGTTATTCCACTTACACTTCTGTTACATTCCTCTGAGTAAGGAATTTACATTGTACTATGAGAATATGGTGCTGTTTTTCTTCATGTAAACAGAATAGGTAACTCATGGCAGCAACTCACCTCCAGTTAAAGGTCATCGACCTGTTATTACCAGCAGACTGGTAGGGGGGAGGTTTTGTTTCAAGTTAGACAGAACAGAAAGTCAAATAGGAGTCTTGAACATCCTGGGAATAATTTCCAGAGGGTTCTGCTCTGCATCTCAATATCTGTAAAAGTTAATTATAGGTGTTTTTAATTTTAAAGTCCATTAGTCTAAGAACACGAAAGGGGGTAGCTGTCATTTTGTATATGCATCTCTGACAGTCTTTCAATTTTTTTTTTATCAAATGCAGCTGTAGTAGGATTTATTACTGGCTTTAAAAAAAATCAAATATTTCTCCCAAATTATCAAAGGGGAAAAAAAAAAAGCTAAACCCCTGATATATGTGTTTTTCACCCACTGCCCAAAAGCAGCGAACATAGTTTAAAATTAAGGTTGAAGGTGGCTAGGTGGCTTGGATATCATCAGCCTCTATCTGATCTACTTTCTACAGAGTAATTTTTACTGTAAACTAATCTTTGCAATGTCAGTTCCTCAACATTATCAGTGTCATTAATGCATCCTTCCCAGCAGCAGTGTTGTCAAAGACTTTGCTGATGATGCTGCTTCTCAGGGCTCCCAGTTTGAGATGTTCTGATAACTGAACACACCATACTCGAAAACCCATGCTGTAAGCAAACTCAGTCCAGCTTCAGCACTTGACCTTGACGCACGGTGTGTAGTGAACACAAGTATATTTAGTTAGGCCAGGGATTATAGTAGACTAGACAGAAGTATGTAAAAATTTGCCTTTTTTCCTTCATTGCTTGGTTTAAGTTTGGTGAAACCAAAGAGTTGGAAACCAACGCCTCATTGCAGCTAGCTCCTCTCTGTCATACTCTATATTTAAAAAATGTGTCCTATCATTCAAAAATCTAACTTCAAAACATGATTTCTTCATTTACCGCTTGTTTTGAACCTATTTGCATCTAACATTCATCCTCGATTTTCTCATTGTCAGTATAAACCCATCTCTCTAGGGTCAGTCTGTTAATCTGAAAGGTTTCCTTTTTTTTCCTCTGCATTTCATTCCACTTCAGTTTTTTCCAGTCAGTTTACAAGCAAGTATCTGTAAACCAATTAGTTTGAGCAACTTGTCTGAAACAAGAGGCCGTGGTAGCCTTCATCTATAAAAATGCAGCACACATACTCTCACCTATGTTGCTAAATTGATCTCAGAAAGGCTATTTCTGCAATAAGGCATTAGCTAGTAGCAAGAGTAGCAGCATGTGACTTGAAAGAGATTGGATATCTCTCACTATAAAATACGCTTTAGATAAAGTATCTTAGCTGGTGGCACTTTGATGTGGAAATCTGGACTGTTACATGCTCACAGACCACTGTACTCACTTCCAGAATTATTATTTTTGTATTAAAACTGTGAAAGAGAACCTAATGAGCTTCCTAGGAAATGAAAGATTATTTTTGGACTTCTGTCTGCTTTACTGAGAATTTAATCATGGAGGTTTCCAGACAACACTGAAACTTTTTAATTCAGCACATATTCTGGGATTTACCTAGACTTTAAAGGCCAAGAATAACAAGTAAAACCTTCAATCTTTGTTAAGGAGAAACAAATAAAAAATATGGTAGAGGACTTAACTGCAGCACTAGTCATTGTGTCTGAAGGTCAAATCTTTAACCAGTTTAGTGTGAAGTTGGAATTGTATTTTAGACTAGCTGAGAATTGTTCCAGCATATTCCTATTTCATTTCAAATGTAAAAACTATTGGGCTAGGAAGAAAGTTTGCTTCTATGAATGTTGAGGGGGACTAGGAAAGAACATTTAAGTACTGGCTGAGATTATTTTAGCACTCTTTTTTGTAATTGGAAAGTAAAAATCAATCAAAATCTAATCTGCTTGTGAGAAATGACTTATTTCAGTTTGCTTCATCCTTCCAAAATGTATTGGGGGAAAAAGTTTCAAAATTAGTGTTACTTCTTTTTTTAATATTTTGAAGACAAAAATAGTTTGAAATAGTGATGTTATTTCATAACATAAACTGTCATAAATAACAAGTAAAAGTTTTAAAGTAGAGCAAAACCCTGTGATAACCCAAACCAATCATTGGATGTGGTTTCTGTAGCTGTTTTTGAAATTTTAAGTGTTCCTCAATTCAGACAGAGAAAATGTGCAAAATCACAGTTTGTCCTCTTGAGCAAAAACTAATTGTTGAAGCGTATGAGATACAGATAGATAGATAGATACATACACACATATATGTCATTTGAATAAAGAAACTATGAAAAACATTATTCTGCACCTTAAAATAACGTGGAGGCTATATGACAGTTAATTTATTATCTTCTAGTAACAAACCATATTGATTAGAAAAACAAGCCAAGATCAGAGGAAAACAGATTAATAAGAGAAAATTATATTAATATTAGCAATAATTTTAGAAATAAGATTATTGTTAGATTTTTGAAAATTATACTGATATTCAAGACCTGTTAGTACAGTGTCTTTTGTTAAAACATTCAATGTTTTCTTCTCTTAATGCATCACTGTGTTTACAGTCCTCATCCCTTGTATGCACAGGGTGGTAGGAATTTTTTTCTGGGAACATCAAAATGCTATTACGTACAAGAAAAGTAGGAAGCATCTGACTTCCATGAAGAGACTCGGGAATGCAGATATTGCCTCTGTATTTGTTGTGATGTATTCTTTGCACTTTCTGTTTAGTGTTGAACGAGAAATAGAAATACACTCTATTGTATGCACAGGGTGGTAGGAATTTTTTTTCTCGGAACATCAAAATGCTATTACATACAAGAAAAATAGGAAGCATCTAACTTCCATGAAGAGACTCGGGAATGCAAATATTGCCTCTGTATTTGTTGTGATGTATTCTTTGCACTTTCTGTTTAGTGTTGGACGAGAAATAGAAATACACTCTATTGCCAGAGCAAAATGCTGGGAACATAACAAGTTCTATTCAACAGGCACAGGTTAACACTTATCTTTATTTTCCTTGTAATTCTCATTAACAAATAACAAAATTCATAGGCAAAATATGTGGTATGTACACTTCCAGTAAAATTTAGTACATAAGACTCCATTCTTGTTTGCTAGCACTGTGTAATTTAAACCAGCTGAAATTATGTCCCAGAACATAGTTTGAATCAAAAAAGTAAAAACAGCAAGTAGGCTGTGCACAAAAAGGTGACACAGAAAACTGTTTTTACTGAGCTTGGATCAGTGTGACAGCACACTACTGAAGCAGAGCTGTTTCTTTATAGGTACACATACTCAGTTATATATGTACTGGAGTACACAACACACAAACATGGAGTATGTATTTCTCATTTAACAGAACAGGTTGAAAGAGCCTGGCAAAATTAAAAAGCAGTATCTGTTATATATGGGATTGAATTTGATATAGACTATAATATTGCACATTAGCATAGAAATATACATAAGTATAGTATCTATATACCATGTAAATATTATGTATACTGTATACTATACATAAGTATACTATATATAAGACTTAGAAGGCAACTAGATATGGCAATAATGTTTATGGTATACGTATCTTTATCTGGGATAACAATCACCTGAAAAAGAAGATGATAGAAGTAGAGGGATAATACAAAGTAGTTTATTTCACAAACACTGGAAACAGCTTGAAATTCTATTTGAATCAGAAGTCACTGTTGAATTTAAATCTGGGATGTTATTTTTTGCACACATATATAAGTGTGTGTATGTATGTACATGTGTTTATATACACTTACGCAGACATGCACACACAGAGAGTTGAAAAGCTGATACAATTACTGAATATCGGTGACATTTTCTGTTGTTGAGACGGTTTTTCATGGTGTGTGCACTTGAACATGGATTTTACTGGAAAAACAGTAATGAAAGAGAAGCAAATTGTGGTACTCTAAAGAAACTACAAGTCAGACATGATTGTGCAAAATTTATCAAAGATTAAAATAGTTCCAAACGGACAGTCCAAAACTTCTGATCATCCGGAGGCACTGAATGTCTATAAATGATAGCTAAAATTTGGAAAAGATGACATAAATTGCCCTGCAGGCTCTGTCTTTGCCATTTTAGTGCATTTTACCAATTTGCTGTCGAACGTAATAGTGATTTACAGGGGAGATTTTTACATTTAAGCTTCTAATTTTCAAAGCCTCTCAGCAATAACCATGTGCTGTTGAGTTAGTTCTGTTGTCTGTCTCACTCCTGAAGTGAGAATGAAGCATACCATACATTGTTATTTACCTTTGCTCTTCTTCACACTGCCAATGAACATATACTTACTGTGTTTTTTTTCTTCACTCATTTATGCGTCACCATTTACACACATGGTGTTATTTTATAAAGTATTAAATATTTTTTCGCACACATTCAAGACTCTGCCTTGTAGCAAATTTGCAAAATATTCAGGCTTAGGAGTATTTAGGAGATAGCATAAGTTTAACTAGGTTTTACAGCTCAAATAGCCAGCTACAAATTAACTGATGAACATTTATTCTAATGTTATCTTGGGCCAACTGTATACTGTATTTCTTGACTAGAAGCATTATATGGAATCATAGTACCATTCAGTCCACAGAAATTTTTTTATCACTAGTTAAGAATCACTATGGGTAGATTAATTAGAAGTATTGATTTACAAAATTTGTATAATGCAAGATCTTAGTTATGATAAAATTTGGATGACAAGTAGTAGTAATAGTAGTTGTCATCTCTAGCTTCGCAGTGGGATCGGGTTTACACCTCTGATGTCTCTTTGCCCTGCATTTAAGAGAAATCTCAGTTACAAAAGCTGAAACAGGCCTTTAAATTAAGTGGAAATAATGTAAAGTTTATCAGGCTATGACTCTGATGGTGATGGGAACACCTGATAGGACAAAGAGTGAATGGTGTCCGGTGACTGGAAGAAAAAACAATTTTTTTTTTTTAAGATGGTAGTTACCCTTCTTTTAAACACCAAAACACTCTTGAATAGGATCCTAAAATACGTGAAAAACAGCTCCTGTAAGTTCCAACTTCTATCAACAGAGATAATTGCTACCTACTTGTAAAGATTTGCTGTCATGTCTAGCCCAAATGCTATTAAAACCAAAAGGAGTCATTTCAGCTGGCACTAACTGAGTAACTAGTGTTACTGTCACATTACTTCAATGTAACCATGAACATGCCTGTTCTTTAGCACAACTTATGATTTATATAATCTTCATCCTGAACTTTCTAGTGTTGAAGATTCATTGGGTGATATTCTGGTTCCTGAAGTACGTACGGTCTCTCAAAAGACAAAATTCTGTATGAAGCAATTTTCTGTATAAAGTGTTATTGACAGAGAATGAAGAGTACATAGAATTTGCAAAAGTATGAGACTAGATCATGGACATCACAGAATCACAGGATGGCTGAGGCTGGAAGGTAGCTCTGGAGGTCATTTGGTCCAACTTCCCGCTCAAAGCAGGATCACCTAGAGCAGGTTGATCAGGGGCCCCTCCAGTTGGGTTTTTAATATCTCCAATGATGGAGGCTTCACAGCTTTGATGGGCTACCAGTTTTACCCTTCTTACTGTAAAAAATTTCTGTTTAAATAGAAATTCCTATAGTTCTGTTCATCCCCATTGCTCTTTGTCCTGTCCCTGGGCATCACTTAGAAGAGTCTGACTCCATCATCACTGAAGTGAACTCAGTCTAGGCTGTTGAAAGCTTGTCCAACATCTTCTGTTAGCCAGCAGCATCCATCTTAATTGAACAAGAGATCACTCTAAAGCCACAGTTACTACATCTGCAAACAAACACCTTACACAGGTGTGGGATTTTCACTGACTACACAAGTTGGATCTGAGCCTCTAGACAGCTGTTTTGTTCAATAATACACTGACATCTGTCTAAATATATATTGGGATATCATCACTGTGACAGCTGAGCTCCATAAAGCAAAACTGCCAAAGTTGTCTACGCAGTGCCATAAGCGGGGAGTTCCCACCTACACATCCCCACCCCTCCCCAGCTAAAAACCTGACCTGGGAATTACTTCTTATTTTCCTGCTGACTCAGTGAGGAAGTTCAAGCCCTCCTCCTCTCAGTAAATCCGTTATCCAGCTTCTTGATCCTCTTGCTAGCGTTCTTCGGACACATGTTGCGACAATATCAGCAGGGAGTGAGAGATGGGACCTACTGGGACTTCCCCAGCTTTTAGGAGCATAAGAGCACTGAGCCATGTCTACATTATTTACACAACTCTTCTAGCTTTCCCACATTGCTCAGAAATGAATGCAGAGGAAAAACTGAAAGAATAACTCAAGCTTACACAGTACCGACCAGGTAAACTCAGCAGATCTGTGCCTGACATCTGTTTGATCTTCTCTGCAATTTTCCTTAGGGTTTCTTGTCACAATTAAAGGATCATACAAAGTCACCAAATACAAGATATGAACCTGAAATTACTTTATGAAGTTTAGCAAAAAATAGGTGAAGTTCAGTGCCAAAGAAATGCAGATGAAGTCTGGGGATGGTGCTAGACACTTGAATGTCAGGCACTCAGACTGGTTCTGCATTGCTGGAAGGACTCCCTGCCAAGTCAGAATGTGCAGAACAAATCTCATGTGTGCGCATATCTGAGGACAATGTTATAAAAAAAAATTAAAACCAGTGCAAACTACAGATTTTATGTGATTGTGTCTAACAGAGAGAAATCCCTTAGCCTGAAGCTCATTCTTTCATCTGATAAATTACTTTGAGACCACCTTGGGCTTTAGGGGTTATTTAGAAGGTGGAGGCCACTTTTGGACTGTGGTAAGATGGCCATCTTGAGGCAATTGGACAGCTAAAGTCAATCATTTTTTGGACATTCATTTTTCTCCCCTCCTCTTCACAAAGTACCAATATTTTTGAATGAGATTTTAATTTTTACATTTTGACTAACCAAAACCTCCTGTCATCACAGGTGGAGTAAAACATTTAACTTTCTCATTGGAAGAAGCCAACTATGTTTACAAAAGCTTGGTCCACTGTTGCTGAAACACTGTACTGTTTCAAATTTGCCATGAATGGGATTGCCTCTGCAGCTGAAAATACTCCTTCACTGCAAAACCTGGGAGAATATCAAGGAGAAAGAATGGGAAGAGGCAACCTCATTGAAGAAATGAGGTGTGTTATCATTATAAATACATATCTCACTGGCTGGGGAGTAGGACTTTCCTGTTCCCTGGGTGTAAGCAGAGGGCACAGAAAGCATACTCTTTAAAACAGAGTGCACACTACGAAGCCCATGTTCCCTTCTCTCTCTTGTTCTTCTCGTTTGCTGTATGGAAAAAGTACTGATTTGCTTATTGTATAAATACAGGCATGCACTGTTGAGGAATTCAGGACACCAAAAGTCTTATCATATTCTTTATTAGTAGCAAATGAGAGCTAGGAGTTACTGCTATAAGAATTAGTCCTGCCTCTCTGTTCGCCCTGTTCTTTGATTTTTCATCTCTTTGGTGCGATTTCTTTATATTTTAGAGGGAATTCCAGAGCTGAGCTTTGCCCTGTTGAAAAAAATGAGACTGATGACTGCTGAAAAATTAAAATGTAGTAAGTGCTTCTGCAAAGAAATGCCAAATCTTGTCCTCACTCTATATTTATCTCTCTACATCTACAAAAGACAGCCCATATAATACAGGTTAGAAAAACTTTCGGTGCTGCTAAAATTTTGAAGTCAGTGATAATCTACTAATAAAAATGTCTGCAGATTATACAACATTCATCAAACATTTCAAGTATCTTCTCATATATTACAGATTATTAAAATGTAAACCAGAGGTATATGTAATGTGTGCAAATTTTACTTCTGCTCATCATTTGTGATTCTACATCACCAAATAAGATTCATAAAACTTTGAAGAGACACTGCGGGTGTAATAGATGCTTTCCATGAGCACAGCTCTCCCTTCTCCTCTTCAAGGGAGTGATTGCAGACACATGTCTGTTCTCCTTTCCAGGTTCCAGAGTGATGTTTCTTTGGGGACCAGATTTCAGAGGGCCTATTTTGAGCCTGTCTTCATGTCATGTTTGTTAATGCTGTCTGAATGAGTAGGGCTGAAAGACTTCTGATGTGTCCAAGATGCTCCGCAAAATCAGGAAGATCAAAAATGTATCTTCTAGATAGATTTTTCTGAGGCAAAAATAAATATAGTTCCCTGTATGAATTTTAAAAAGAAAGTCATTAATTAATTTAAAGATTTTTTTGTTGTTTTACTTTACTGTAGAAATAAATTATGATCTAGAAAGGCACAAAGCCATAACATTCCCAGATTTTGAGAAAAAGCTACATGTAGAAGAGGTGCTAGTGAATACCCCTATGACAATTTGTGTTTGTAGCGTTCATGTTTTTACGGCCATATCCAAGATGTAGGGATGATTGTCTAGTTAAATGAAGTAATGTATATAACAGCATGACAGTTCAGAACACTTGTAAATATGAACACTTGTAGCTTTACCTTTACTAGCATTGCACTGCACAAAAAATTGTCTTGTGGGCTACCAGTGGCCTATACACTCTTTCTTCTACACTGTAATGTTAGCATTGAAAAAAGCAACTGGAATTATGTATACAGCTTCTCCTTTGAACCAGCTTCTTTTCTGCAAATGATTCCTATAAGATTCTTGCCTCCATCTCAACCATCACACTGTTGAAATATTTGCTGTAAGATAGAGTCAAGCCTTTTAAAAGGACCACTTTATTTAGCAAAATGTGATATTTTCACTTTTGCAAAACTTTCCTTCCCTTTATGAATCTTACTCCATTTTCTAAACTTATATATATATATTAAAAGTTACTCTTATGCCATGGACATCTACTGTTAATGGCCATGGTTCATCTCACAACAAAAAAGCATCCAATGTCCCTACACAAGGTCCTGTCCTGTCACTTCAGGGTAAGAAATGCAGATGTACAGAAATAAGATGCACCAAATGGCCATGGCCACAGGCAATATGGAAGAGGCCATCTGAACCTGTTTTAATCAGCCACAGCATCTTTGGCTGTAAGGGAGAGATGTCATTTTATGCGGGCTAGGGATTCGCTTAAAAATGAGATGTGGTTGGCGTTTTCCTTTTAAGTAGGTTATTCATCCATCCATAATATGTATAGCTGTGTCACCACAGGGTAACCAATATATATAAAGTGACTAAGACACTTAGAGGATTACCTTTCTGTCTAATTTTAGCGTTTCTTTCCTTTCCTCAGATGACTTGTTAGTTTACAAACAGACATGTAACCTTTGACTTTATCTCTCTTTGTCCTCACTATCTCTACACCATGCAATGCTGTCCCATGCATTTGACCTAGCTGTAAGCAAGGTTTCTTGGGTGCTGGCAGCAGCATGACCATACTCAGATGCATGATCTGAGCTTCCTCTGAGTGGAAAATTAGCCCCCTGGGCTCCACTGTCGCGAATATGGCTCGCAGGACTGAGTCTAGTTACTGTACACTTCTGTCGTACGTTTGACCTATGTTCAGATCAAGAGCTGAAAAATTATGAGAAGCATCTTCTTAGTCTTTGTATGTCTTGGGGACAGTAAGAGAAACTTGTGTTACTGAAGCTTTAGATTAGTGTGAAATAATTTTAAAAAATCTTTTGAAATACTAGAAACATTTGTTGTAGGCTGTTTACTTCTTTTTGGTGTCACAGCTGTTCTGACCCTATTCTGGTGAAATTTCAGGCTGGCATTAACTTAATACAACAAAAATTCATAGTGAACATCTGGACTCTTTCATTCTCATCTGTAACAGGCCATTGTGACCTAAGAGCATTGCCCTGGTGGGTGGTAAACAAGTACAAGGGAAAATAAAGCATACCATCTGCCTCCTTCTGTGTTTACCCGTAATATGTTTTCATGTTATTTATTCACTAAGCAGGGTCAAGATCTTCCGTGAGGTCGAAAATATATAGCAAGATAGAGTTGACTTATGGCACAGCTTCCATAAACATAGTCCTATAAACTGCAGAGTAGCCTTGACACGCTGGGCAGCATAGCCTAGATTAAAATACTGTATCACAGCTTTCAGTCTGATTGAGAACCTACTTGGAGAGTTATTTTGAATAACTCTATGTCATTATGAAAATGGAAGGGGCATGCAGTGGGATTCTGTAAGAGTCGCTCTGACCTTGCTGCCATTTGGTGTTTTTGTTAATGTCCAGATGTTAATAGAGGGTGCAAAGAGCCAGGGAGGGTCTACACAGCTGTACGACGTAGTGTTGGTAGCTGCCTACATGTTCAGAGGGGTCTAGATCATAAACTGAACATGAGGCAACACTGACATCTTACAAGGCAAACATCATGCTGGAAAATAGAAAAAGAATAATTTGACATAAGCAAGATAACCTTGTCCTATGCAAAATGAGGAAAGCATTAGTCTAGAGTCAGTTGCCTCACTCTGAAGGAGACTTGGACCACCTGAAAACATTTCAGTAGAACACAGCTTCCAGGCTTCCGGAAATTATTTCCTACAGAAAAGACTTAAAGATTCAGTATTGTTTAGACTAAAGAAGAAATGGTGGAGGAGGTGCATGTGAACATATTCTCAACTTTGTAAGAGAAATGGTAGAGTTTTGTTGTAGCAATGAAGACTCATCACTAGAAATAAGGCCAACCTCTGTATAGGCTCTCTGGGGAGAGTAACAAGGCTTTATCTGTCCAAGTCTTCACAATGATGATAGACAAGTAAATGTTGGAAGATGTATTGGTACAGCTGGTCTTATTTTGCCTGTGTGTATGAACCAAATAACATTTTGTAGGTATCCCTCTAGCTTAACATTGCTGGATCTTGACAGCAAATTAGCCTTCACACATAATTCAAGAACGGTTCCTTTATTGAACAAACATAGTTAAAGTTACAGTAAACATAAAGGCATAGAGAGCTGTATTAACCGTTTTGTTTCTTTGCTTTCCCTTCATCAGCTGTTTCACTGTTAAACTACTAGTTTACTAAAACATGATTTTACTATTAATAAACTGTTCTGCATCAGATTGTAAACGTCTTACAGCCCTGGCACTTTGCCATCAGCACCGTCAGCTTGCTATAGTTATGTTCATTGTGACCTGTAAGAAAATTACTCTTCCTAGAGAAATAAGGCTCAGAAGATTGTGGTTTAAACTAACACACAGCAATCAAGATAGTCTCGCTAGTAGATTTTAGGCACAATTATATAAGAGAACTGGTGAACCTTTTACGAGTTCGTGAAAAAAGCTGAGACAAACCTTTGATGCGTGCATTGTTTCAGTGAACATTTTCCAAGAGCACAATAATCATCATAACAAAGTAATGCAACTTATAATCCAGTTATCAAGGAAAAGTATTTTTATGTAGGAAAATGAATCAGCCACACTCAGTTATTCAGTGATAATTGAAAAAATACAGCATTATTTTATTCTACCTGAGAGTTTTGAAAACTTTAAGTCCCAGGAAAATGGCAAGTTGTTTAGATGTCTGCTTTTTCTGATATGAGTGTAGTGACTCTGCAACTTTTGCTGAAATTTGCCCTGACACTCTTATGAATAATTCCCTGGCAGGAAGTGAGCTATGAGTTCTGTGACTGGAAGAGACAGTTATGCATTTGAAATACCTCCTCAATAGCTTGGGAAGGCTCACCAGCCCTGGAAGAACCAGATTTATTAAATAAGTTTTTATGTGTTTGTGTGGGTGGGTAATAATACTATGAAATACAATGTGAAATATAAGTGACAACAATGAACTGGAGAATTTTTACACTATTTAAACTCCTCATAATAGATGTTTGACCTGGAAAGCTCTTCAAGTTATGGAACAATTCTGATGCATGTTCAAAATTGTAACACACTTTTCGATTTCTTTAAATTATCACTTTTTTCTTTTTTCCTGCAGCCACGTTTACTGTTTGAACTGAGTTCTTTCAGTAAATATACCAAATTTTATTTTCCTTAAACAGACTTCATTTTTAATAGAACTGAAAACTACATTTCTCTGCAAGTCTGTAGCACAAATCTCAGTCAAAAGATGCATCTAGGACTACTGATGTAGTTAAGTAAAGTTCTTTTAACATTCCTTTTAACCCCTCAGTTATTATGGTCTGTTCATTTTTTCTCTAAAAAGATAAATGATTCAATTTAATTTGGCTTAATATTATAGCAGTAGTGCACTGTATGTTTAAAGGAGTCTTAGAAAAACACATCTTAATAACTCACTGGTTTGATCAGAGGTTTTGGAAAGCAAAATAACTCAAATAAATTGAATTAATGCAATGATAGCATTTCTAGAGACATGACTTTACTTATTAATTTTCCTTGTAAAAAGATTTACTGAAGAAATATTAAATTTTTACTTCATCATATGATTTTCAATAGCTTTGTATTCTTTGTAGAGAACATTTCCTACAGACAGCATGTCTTATAAAGTTCAGGATGTTCAGAAGAATGTCTCTAACCAACAAAAGACATAAGCTTACCACTATGTTTCTTTGGAGGAAGGGCCATTTTTTAAATGCTTCTAAAATGTGTTGATCAATAATTGGTGTGTTGTTACTCTGACATTTATTTCATTTCAATTCAGAGTGAAAAATAAAAATATTGAAGGTTTTGTAGAGACTATTTTTTTGTAGTTCTCAAAATGAAACACTTCAGATCTTTAAATCATATTTGCTGAGTTATAATGCAATTTCAAAAATTTTCCTTATGACCTCTCTTCTCTTCCCATGCTCTCTTCTAGGTGTACAGCTCTGGTTAATGCTCCCAGGAGAACAACGTGTGGATGGAGCTTTAGGAACAGGGGATGCTGAAGTGAATTCTGTCATTCTTAGTGACTCTCAAACTTCTGAAAAATGAGAGATAAATCCCTTAAGTACAGCAATCCTTAGTACATTGTTCATTTGAAAGATTTTTGGTGGTGGCAGTGAAAAATCAAAATCTTTTTCTGTTTGACAGCGCTTCATATGAATTAATTTTTATTTTGAGTTCTGTCTCTGACAGGAAAACTTCTGGATTTTTAATTTTGCTGTTGTATAACTTTAAGTCTCCAGCTGTTTTACTCTACGGCTACTGGAACCAATGTTTCATAACAATACAACCAGTCCAAAACATAAGATTAAAATTAATTTTAATCAACAAAATTTGATCAGTAGTAAAGAAGTGGATTTTTGTATTTCTTTCCCATTTCTATGGTTTTCCTGTTAAGTACCAAACGACAACATAACCAAAGCAGATGACTTCTTGAGTTTTGATGAATGCCTCTATGTTTCAGTACACTTTGTACAGATATTGTTCATTTCACTGAAAAAAATAACAACGGGATATTCTACCTTATCCTAGAGACATTTTGAAGCTGTGATTTGCATCTATGTGTTGATTTTAATATAGATTTAGAAAAATTTTTGTCTGTAAGTTCCATGTTTTATATATATTTTAGGTTTCTTCATGAGAATAAGGTAGATGAGAAGCTCAACATGAGCCAGCAATGTGCGCTTGCAGCCCAGAAAGTCAACCGTATCCTGGGCTGCATCAAGAGAAAAGTGGCCAGCAGGTCAAGGGAGGAGATTCTGCCCCTTTACTCTGCTCTCGTGAGAGCCCATCTGGAGTCCTGCGCCAAGCTCTGGGGCCCCCAGCATAACCAGGATGTGGACGTGTTGGAGCGGGTCCAGAGGGGGGGCCACGAAGATCATCAGCGGGCTGGAGTACCTCTCCTACGAGGACAGGCTGAGAGAGTTGAGGCTGTTCAGCCTGGAGAAGAGAAGGTTGCAAGGTGACCTTATAGCAGCCTTCCAGTACCTGAAGGGGCCTACAGGAAGGATGGAGAGGGACTTTTCACAAGGGTGTGCAGTGATAGGACAAGGGGGAATGGCTGTAAACTGAAAGTGGGCAGTTTTGGATTAGATATTAGGAAGAAATTCTTCACCATGAGGGTGGTGAAACAGTGGAACAGGTTGCCCAGAGAAGCTGTGGCTGCCTCCTCCCCCCGGCAGTGTTCAAGACCAGGTTGGATGGAGCTCTGAGCAACCTGGTTTAGTGGAAGATGTCCCTGCTCATGGCAGGGGTATTGGAATCAGACGATCTTTAAGGTCCCTTCCAACCCTTACTGTTCTATGATTCTATGATTCTATGAGACCTATGTGGTGAGTTTTCTCTAGAAACCAAAAATGAAGGTCATCTCACCTGACTGTTGCTAACTAAAAGTTAGCTATCTGATCTTCATTCACAGTGTGAAGGTGCTCTTGTAGCCAAAGGAGACAAGCAGTTTCAGCAACACATCATTTCCTTGTTAAATGAACAAGGACAACTGTTGGAATTATCACATGGTGTGTTTTTTTGGTGGTAGGAGTCAAGTGAGATGAATCCCACTCCTTTTGTTGTTCATTATTTATATCGTACATTTTGTACATTTTTTTATGAACAATTTTTTTCTGATGTTCTGATGTCGTTACTATAGATGGCTTCAACATTGCTCTGTGATATTGGATAATCTAATTCCTATTGCTGAAATAAAACTTTGACTATAACAATGAATTCAGTGGGAAAACCTGTGGGAGTTTTCAGACCTTTCACCATTAGGGATGGCTGGAAGCTATCCACGCCTGGTAAGATGTGTCAAACCTCCATGAATAGGACTCATAAGAGAAATTATCTTTGTGAAATGTATCTCAGTGATTTAACTAGTATTTCAATTCAGCAGTTCTACTCATATGAGTAGAGATCTAGTCATTTGAAAAAGCTTGGCACAGACTAAGTCCGTTTAATGGTAATCTCTTTGGTATTACAAAAAATATTGACCAGGAACTTCAATTTTTCATCATGGATTTGACAGTAATACTATTTTACTGCTGTATTTGTGCTCACAGCAATATACTTATTCTTATATGAGTCCTGAAAATGCTTCTGTGTTTACTGAACTCCTTGCTTGATGCTTTGCAAAGTACATTCGGGAATGGATGTTCCTTGCCTCAGTTATTCTCTGGATACAATAATGTGTTATATTAGAGACAGAGTTGTAGAGTGCGTCTTTGTGTGTTATATCAGAGAGCTGTAGAGCATATCTTTTCCTTTAGGATAGAGAATTTTTTTCATCTGGTATAGTATATTGAATGGTATTTGTATTTGGCTATAAACATTTAGTGGATGTGATTCTCTCTTCAGTGTCTTTGTTTTAATGATCCTGGGAAGTGTAACCTGGTTTACTGTACTATATCAGACCTCTGGCATTTGTTAATGTTCTTAAGCGACCTTATGAGATCAACAAAAAATCTTGCAGGAAACTGGCTGGTATTACTTGTACTCCATGTACAAAAACCTGATAATACACCTGGATTTTTCTCATAAATTGTCGTAAATATATATTCCAGGAAAATTCATATTACATATTTAATAAAGATCAGTATAATGCATCTTTCTTACTAGCTATCACAAGGGATGTGCAGAGTTGTGAGCTCTGTTTAGATAAAGGAATTGAAGTTACTTTTGTTGGAAGCAATGATAGGGTACGCAGTGACACCTTTCTTCTTTTTTCCCCTAATTGTGATGGAACTGCAATGGAAAGCTTATTTGTATTAGTTGTGTTCAAAGAGATTTTTTAGATGATTGACTAAGCATGAAACTCATGGAACCATTAAAGCTCAAAGACAAACCTCGGTGGAAGGCAACACGAGATAAAAACCCATCAGAATTCATAGCGATTCTGTGAGCTGTACAACATGAGGGGAATTCAGAGAGAACTCTGGCATCAGGTAAGGGCATATTTGATTTTTTTGTGTTTTATAGGTAAAATGAAGTGGTACCCTTATGGAAATGATACTCTAATACAAATGAAAGATCTTGGGGCATACTTGCAGATAGTGTCTGCCTCAGAACCATCTCTGCCTCCAGCTTGGTTGGCCAAGTTGTGTGAACACCAGCTCTCTGTAATTTTCAGAGTTTCTTTCTTTCACTTTTCTTCAGTTCTACATTGCTGTTGTTAACTAAGTACATGTCAGAGGAAGCCGAAATCCAACACTGTATAAATGGAAAAATTAAAACTGAGCAAGAGTTTTCAGTGAATAAAAATTTACAGGAATATTCAGAAACCCCAAATTCCTGTTGGTTCCATCAGGTGTCTCATTGGAGACAGAAGGCTTGATTTTCTAGCGGTAATGTTCATGTGAAAGACTGAATTCAAGACTGAATAATAAGCAATTAGTAACACAGAAGGTGGCTTTAAAAAAATCTCTTTGGCTTGCCATTCCTGAGAAATGGTAATAATTTAAGGCAACTTCATAGAACAGGAGAAGATGAGAATACAGATAAATTTATTCCTATTCTTTTCTGAGATTATAATATTGCCCAAGATACAGTTACAAGGAAAGGATAATTTAAACATCCATGTTTAATTTTCTTTTGTCATGTATAACTGCATATGCATACAGAGAAATAAAAGATACAATAAATTACTCTATGGCTGGATAATATTTTGGTATAAGAGTTTTGAAGATTTCTAAGAAACTGTGTCCTTGTATGACGTAGAACAGTATTTGATCTCCTATAACAAACCATAAAAGACCAAATAAATTTCACTTGCCAAATCTAATGTGTTCAGGAAGTCTTATTCACTACATGCCTCAATATAAATAAAGTCTAAATCTATCTCTGTAGTGACTTAGAAGGGTACACAGGGTGAAACTTAAACCACCAAAGAAAATCTGCCAGATAAAGTGGTAAGGAAGTTGGACAAATGATGAATTCTGAGGGCAAAATGCTTTTTTGCAGGCAAATTGCCTTGTGGTAGACAGAAGGAAGTTTTTAAAAGTCTAGTTCATTCCAATAACAGAATTAATTTTCTCAAAAGTCTATTTTCCTTCTGTCAATAAAAAAATCATTTTGTTAAGCTTCTTACTTCCTTCAGCTGATAAAATATGTTCCAGTCCACAGTTGTCAACCAAATGTTGCTGTCATTTTACCAGCAGAAGGAAACAAAGAGAATGTTATTTTCTTAATAAAATTGAGACTTGCATTTATTCTGAGATGATAAAAGAGAGGCAAACGTCAGCAAACTTTTCTCAGCTGACACACAAACCTGTTGGCAGTTCTATAAAAATGAGGGCTCTCTTAATAGGAAAGACAGTGTCATCATGCTACAAACTCTCTGAGAAAGCAGAGATTGGAAAGACCTTTTGGTGTGTTTGTGAGTGACCTGTCAAAGCAGAGTGCAGTACTGCATTCAGAATTTTTCAGGCTTAGTAAATGTCCTGAAAGTACCTGTATCATTTTCTCCTGCCTATCTAATATGGCTTTCAGGAAAAATCATTATGTAGAGGAAGAGTCAAAGGTTGATTTCAAGCTGGTTTGCAACTAAAAATGAGTTTCCAACTAAGAGAAAATTTCAAGACATACCTCTGCTTTCTTTAACTATTTAAATTTTTCTCTTTCCCTTCATCAGAAAGCTAGAGGTGATTGGCCAGGAAAAAAACAACAGTACAAGTGGTCAGATTTTAAAATATGTTTAGGTCCTCCATGCCCATTGATAATAGTAATGACTAGAAGTTTAAATCTCTTTAAAATATCTTATCTGTGATACTTCAATATGGATACCTCATCTCTCACAAAAATTAAATGGTGAAGCATGCAGCCAGTGAATACTTCTGGGATTGATTTTCTGACAGAAACCTGTAACTAACCAGGAATCACACACTGAGGTAGTGATAGATACAGCAGAAAAAGCGAGTGTCCTTGCCTGAAAGGTTTTATTGCACTTAATAGATTTTGATACCTCTTGGATCTTTCCAAGGCTCTTGAAACATCTGAGAGATTCAGGAGGCATATTTGGGTTGAAAGCTTTGTATTGTACTTTCCCTATTCACATTCCCCAGTCTTGGGATACTGGGGAGTGGGAGGACAGGTAATGGTACCTAAAGATGTGCAAACTTATTAGAATTGTGTTAAAACCCAAGAAAAATATTGTCTTCAAGTGAAGATTAACTCCTGGGTGATAGCTCAGGTCTGCAGTTCTGCCTTAAGGCATATGTATCTGCAAGTTCTGCTCTGTTTGAGAACAAATAATGATTTTCCTGGAAACTAGTATGGCTATAAATAAGATTTGTACATTGAAATTCAGCATTTGAATTGTGCAATCCAGTAATAAATCTTCTCTCTTCTGCATTTTGGTACAACAAGGTGTGTGTTTCCATCATAAGACACACAAATTTTGTCCATTGTTTTGTTTGCGAGACTTACATGAAAACTAAAGGCTTTTAACACTTGTATGGACGTGGTGATTTCCATGCTTGGGTGACCACTTTAGCACTCTTTAATGTGAAGTTTGTTAATGTAGTTCTATTTTTTCTCAATTTTCACTGACTAGAGTCTATTCTGCCAAATATATTTTCCTTTAGTTCCACAGACAAGTCCTTTTAAATTGCTACAACACAGGATAGCAGGAGTTCAGATAAAAACCCTCAGGTTTTGTGTGTGCATGTTGAATTTATTTTCACACTTTAACAGGAGAGAAAGAAAATGCACTGCATTGAAATAGCCTGCCTTCTCTACTTTTCCCACCTTCTGACTAATACCAAACTGGACAGCAGAGAGTAAGATAACACCAAACTGAAGTAACCATTTCTTCTAAAGACTGCTAAACATCTTATATTACTCCTGAGTCTAAAGTTTGTAATGATTTTATATTTGGCTTAAATAATAAAAGAAAAATAAAATGTTTTTAACTTTCCAAAGGACCTTTTTGTCCCTCCAGTGTTTATGTTCATAGATCAAGAGTATGATCTGCTTATCATAAAAGAAGAAGAAAGAAAGTATATCTGAAACTTGACTTCATTTATGCAGCTCATTTCACCTCATCTATCCCAAAGCATTTCACATCTTATATGTGTATCAGCAACAAATGTCAGGAGTTACAATAAAGTATTTGAGCAACCTGTACCACAAAGAGGTCCCGAGTAGTTGCCACTATTCCAGTAGTCAACCACTGGAGAGTGCAGCAAGCTAATGATGCAGACTGTGTCATATGCAAATCTACTTCTCTCTCTGTTGTGCTTTTCCTTGATACAGCCAGGACTACAACATACATGCTAAAATGATAGGGCTGCTCACCTGTTTCAGCTGTATAAAACTAAATATATCACATTTTAGGAAAGATCCTGTCTTCCTTTTTCTGTTGCAAAATCTCAGAGGCTCTAGTTTAGATATGCACCTATATTTAACGTGCTCAACAAAACCATTCTGCTTGTATTTTTAATGTATCTCCACTACTGTATATTGCCCTGTCTTGATACTTTGTTGTTGCTATTTGGTTTCTGCAGACACTTATGGATATTAGTAACTGTCACAGAGAAAAGTTGCTGGTTGTTGAAGAATCAAGCCATGACTCAAAGAGTCTCTTTTTAAGCTTTCCATGAGCAGGCTTGCTTTCTTGTGCTGCCTTTATGGTACAAGGCAGAGCTGACCCTGCCTAGGGCTGCTGGCAAACATAGCACTGCAAACATTCGTATGTGTGACAAACCAAATACTAAGGCGAAATGAGGACAAAACAATTGTGCAAGCAACATTAACTGAAGTGAAAGCAAATCTCCAAGTTTAAAAGTTTGTCTAGCATCTTATTTCCACAATTCAATATTCCCAACAATAATTTTCAGCAATAGAAGTCAGATAGTGCCAGACTTAGAAAGGAATATGGGTCTGAATAAGACGACTATCCACAATAAAGAGGGACATTTGTGAAATGGGAATTATTCACTCTTATCTACTCACTATTTATTATCTTTCGTGTCTTCATCTATTCCATTTCATCTCCTCACAAAGCATAATTGGAAATGACATTTCTGTGCCCGTAATTATGCAAAATTAATTCCGTTAGAAGTAAACAACAAAAGTTTTGTCCTTAGGATTTCAGCTCTTAAAGACCATCAGTAGAGATAAAGTCAAAAAGGCTACAGAAATTGGAGCTTACTTGTACATTGTTTCATTCTTCTAGGTTGAAAGTGACTGCATGTTGAAGGACAAAGGAGGGGAGGGAAAGTGGAGAGGAGAGAGAGTTTACTTTTGCGTAGTCTAGATAAGTATAAAAGGCTGAAGTGGAATTTATGCTGCAGCAGGATTTTATAAATCTGCCTTCATTGTCTAAGAAGCAACAGCTCAGTTTTTATAGCTTTTGTAGTAGAGCTTGTTGGCAACTTTTCAACAGTTTGGATTTTTTTTCATCAGAAAAAGAAAAGATCAAAAAAACATATTTTCTAGGAAGTCACCAGTTCTGATAATTTTCTTGCTAGCCTTTATGTTCATTGGTAAATGTTTTGAAAATGTCAGAATGTTGTCGCTGCCTTCTTGAAAATGAAACTGAAGTCCAATAATAAGCTTTTTTATGCAATTGGATTATAGCTATTTCTTCTAGCTACAGAGCAGAAATATTGATCAAATGAGATAGTAAAAATCAGATATAATTTCCATATATATGTCTAAAACTATCCTTTATATGATGATTTTGTTAATTATGGTTTATGTTTTTGAGATTTTGCCTTTATGGGAAATATTTCTGTGAAAACCTGAATCTTTTTTACCACTGAAACATTTTTCCTACTTGATTGAGGTTACTGTGTTAAATATCAGAATTAAAAGCCATCCAATATTGGCAGATAATTTAACAATATATTTGAGTTGTATTTTTTCTTGCAAAATTTTAAAAAGGTCTTGTATTGGAAATTTTATGGGGGTAGCATAAGAAATTGCTTTAATATTCAAGTAGTGTATTTGTTTTAAAAGATAATATAAACTTTTGATAACTTGATGAACGTTGGCATCATGGAAAGGAATCATGAGATACATTATGCTGGAAGGAAGCAGTGGAAGCTGGCCAGTCCAGCTGCCTCACTGAAGCAGGACCAGCTGTGAAGTTGCGTTAGATTACACAGGAACTTGCTCAGTTGTGTTTTGAACATGTCCAAGCATGAAGACTCAGCAGTCCCTCTGACAGTGAGCTTCCCTTTCTGCAACTCGTGCCGGTAGTCTCTCATCCATAACTGTTCACCTCTAAGTGTTTTAGGTAGCTGATAACAGCTGCTAGATCCCCTCCCTTGGCCTGCTCTTCTTCACAGCATGTTTCAGGTTTTCACACCAATTTTTCAAAGCAACAGGTTCATGAATAAATGTGACACAGGATCATCTCTGATTTGGGAATCTCACTGTGATCCTGGCTTGGATCTAGACCAGTACTGTTGCAAAAATGTCTGATGTTCCCTCTGCAATCTGGTGAAAGTAACATGTTAAGATTATGTCAGTAACTGTACACTAACATGGCATGGAGGTACATACCAAAGAAACTCTGACCGGTAGCAGAGAGTCTAAAGCCGCTCAGCCCTAAGAGAAAGCAAAAGAGTGGGAAAGATGGGAAAGATTTTTCTTCAGTCCAGACTAATGTAACAGCAATTTGCAAAAGCTTTATTCTTATAAATGTAGCAATTTCATAAATTATTTAATATAAACAATTGATAAGATAGACTGCAGGGGTACAATTTTTGTTTAAGCTGGGAATATTTGAGGCAGCCTAATACAATATTGATGCTACTGTTGAAAGCTTAAAGATAATGCAGTCTGGTGGCAGGAAAACTAAAATATTTATATATAATATGCATAGAATGAAAAAATATGCATACCAACATCCAGCCTGAAGTGATTTTCTGTACCTGAATTGTAATCCTCTGAATAATGGGATTAATAATGAAATGGCCTAGCAGCACAATGATGCTATGTTTTGCATTCTTGCATCTTGCCCAGTTATCTCTAGACAACTGAAAAGAACACATAGAAATTATCCTGACAGTGGGCTACATGGCCACCAGTTGTCTCTAGACAAATGAAAAGAACATATAGAAATTATCCTGACGGTGGGCTACATGACCACAAAGAAAACGAGAAAAAAATTATATTATGGTCAAAAACTAAAAAGCAAGGAGTAGTTTTTAACTCCAAAAAGTTTATTCTCAGAGGAAAATCAAGTATGCTCTAAGACCACAATTTTAAAACAAAGCAGTGTGCTGTTACAGATTTAGAAAACTACAAGCCCTTGCTTTCTCTAACATGATATACTGGGAGAGTCAGCCTTTCAGACTACCTGTTAAGGTTCTTTTCTCCCCCCAAACTGTCACATCAGAGAAGTCCAGTACAAGTGAAGACTATGAAGTCTAGCATTCTACAGCATTCAATAGCTGATTTTTTAGAGATAACAATACTGAAAGGTATCAAAGCAGCAATGCTTATATAATGTCTAATAATACAAGGAACTTAGTGCTGAGAACATGTTTAGTGTTTACAGCTACCATATGATTTGAGAACATGTAAAGCAATTTCACATATACTTCTGTGGACTTGATTTGACAATGAAAAGTGACTGTGTATTGCCTTGGTCCAAACCAGAAGTTACCTGAAAACTCTGTCTAAACAAGGAAGAGCTTATTCAAACTATGCAAAACCTCACCAACAGTTTGCAAAGAAAATGCAAGTCAGTCTTCTTGACTTCTGCACCCAATGTCACATACGTCCACATTTGTTGGGCCCACCTCAGTACCAGAAACTACATGTAATCTGTGCAAACTCTCACAGCGGGATTTTAAACTAATTCTTCATAGGTGTAAATACCTTGATGAAAAGGGGTGAAAAGTTGGGATGTTTGTGTAAATTGTCCTGCTGGAATGGACTTTCCTTGGTTTGCACTGCTTGATAGATGAGATCTTCCACTGGCATAAACCAGCATGGGCTGGTGGTTTTGAGGGACTAGTTCACATAAACTATGTGAGGCATAATGAAGAATTCCAGACTGGTATTCAATTTGATGTAGAGTTTCACAGAAGACACCAAAGTAATAAACTAAGCAGTAAGGCTACAGTGTGGATTTGTCAGCACTTCAAGGAGCATATGAAAATTCACTTTTATTTAAGCAGGAAGGAGAAGGAAGGGGCTCTTGAATAAGGTACAGTTAACATTCTTCATACATCTTTGAAATTTACCCACATTTAAGAAAAAACCCACCAACAAACCTGACTAAAAATCAATTCTGAGTAAATAATAGCAGGCTTAACACTTCTTTTCCTTTATTAGGGTAATGTAAACTGAAACAGAATCACACATTAGGCAACAATTATGTTGCTCTCAAGCGTGTGAGATGGCAGATTCATCTGAGGTAATCATGTTCCCAAATGTTCTGTGTTTCCTGGGAGAATGACAGATCCTTGCCAATTTTAATAACATTGTTCAACTGGCTAGTGACAAAAGTAATTGTATTCCTTCAACCAAAACAATCACATACTTCAAATCTGTACAGTCATGATAGTGAATAAAAAAGATGGTGTTTTTATTGTTTCAATGTTTTGGTAAGGACTCACATATTCAGATTGCCCTGTACTAGGACAGAAGAATTTTTTTTTAATTTTCACCTTTATTTTTGAAAGGATAGAAAGTAGGAAAAAAGCCAATAAGGTGAATACAACCATAGCAGAGTAACAAAATGTATTTCAATAACAAAAAATATAATGTCATACCTTTAGAATATGAAAACATAAGCTCCACTTCCAGGGATGTGAGCTTAGTCCAAAAGCTGAATAAGTCTTTCCAATTTTAGTAAGTAACCAAACATCCACAAGAAAAGACTATGTTTGTACAAAGTAGTTTAACTTCTAGCTCTTAGGCTCCCAGGGGTTATTTAATAACCTGACTGAGATTCCTATATTTCCTAGGCATTTAGGGGCAATGTTCATGAAGAGTTTCACGCTAACAATTCTGAGTGTGACTATAGGCTCCCTAACCATTATAAAATTGTGAGGACGTAGATAGATTGTAAGTAAATCTTTCACAAGATTTAGACATGCTTTGTAAGAGTGAAGACAGTTGAAGAACTGTAAGATTATTCAGGTTGGAAGGGACCTGTGGAGATCATCTCCCTCCTCTTCAAAGCAGGGCCAGTTTTGAAGATATATCCAACTTTGAGATTAGATGAGGTTGCTTAGGGCCTTTTCCAGCTGAATGTTGAATTTGTCCAAGGATGGACATTCCACAGCTTCTCTGAGTCCTTATTCTTCATTTTCTTTTAGGAATTTAAAGGCATATTTATTCATCTGTGACATACAAATGGAAAAAGAATCACCATTACTAAAGCAATCACAGTATCACATGGCAGGCTCAGTTTCAGTTCTATCCTCCATTGAAAGGAGGCGGGGTGGTGGGAAAGAACAGGCTCTAGAAGCTTCTTAGTTTCAAACATATCTGTTGAAGCTGTTCTATTTTATGTAGAACAAGTAAATGCCACGGAAACAGAGAGTTTTGAGATAGAAAAGAACCTTTCTCTTTCTCAGAGTAGGTAAGATATGCCTTTGTGAAGAAAAAGACTAATTATTCTTAATGGTATATGGTTGTATAAGGATAGCTGTAATTAAGGTTCCTTATACCACGTGTTTTTCTTAGTGGACACTTCTTTCAAGCAAATGTGGATCAGGTCTGGAAAGAAGGGCTAAAAGGGCAACCGTGAGTGCTAAGAGAAGTAGGTTTAATTTTAAAATGGCAAAGATAGAGCTCGACTCAGCAACTTTTACTGCTGAACTTGGGTAAACAGTACTTTGCAGCAGGGAAGGTAATATCTCTTTGTCTGGCTGAGGTCAGCCAGTTGTGCTTTAAGACTACCAAGCAGGTTCAGCTGGAAAGAAAAGTGAACATACGGCTAGTTTATGCCTTCCTATAGAGTGTACAGGTGAGTTAGGCCCTAACTGCTGCACAGTCATAAAATTAAAATTACTTAGACTAAGATTCATCCACTTTGCAGCTACTTTGAAAAGGTGCTGGGGGTCCCTGTGAAAAAATGTGTGTGTATCACTCCAGCAGCAGCTGAGCTTTGAGAATCTGAAAGAGCCTAGCTTGTTCAATAGGCATATAAAGTGCTCTCAATCTAAACAAAAATAAGTGTGACTTCTCTTTTTGACACTGAATAAAAGATTGAAGACACTCTTAGAGTATGTCAGTGCGGAAATCTCAAGGCAATATTAGCTATGGATATACAGGCACGTTTTTGTTTGGTTTGTTGTCTACTTGCCATCATCAAACTGCAAACAGCATACTCACAAGCTTCAAATATTTCAGAAACACAATGAAAATTATCTAAGTTGTTAAAACTGATTTTTCACTAACACAGCAAAGAAATTTAGTGTAATCATCGAAAGAAAACTAATTGGGGGATCTTATCTTTGCCACATAGAAAATAACTTTCTTGTAGTAGACAGGTCTGTATTTTATCAGTAGAAAAGGCTTAGCAGACAGTGAAGTTAAATTAATTCATAATAGAAATAAGGTGAAAATTTTTTTAACTGTGAGGATAATAAATAATTAAAATAACCTCCCCAGGAATGCTGGATTTTCAGTCACTCAGAGTCTTTAAATCAAGACAGGATAATTTTAAGTATGCCTTTACTCATGTGGAAGTTAACATAATGTCCTCTGCCAGTTCTGTAAAGGAGTAGAGGCTATGTAAATGGATTTAACTTCTTTTGTTTTCAGATAAACTGTTCTGTTTATCTAACTGATTTATTTGCACCCGTCTTCACCATGGAGAAACGTATATCTCTAACGCATATTTTTTGGTTGACCCAAATACTAGCATTAAACAGTGAATTGTTGAAGTAAGAGAAGTTGATGTGAAACAACAAAGCAAAGAACTAACAATTTACTGACTGCACAGTGTGAATGGCTTTCCAAATTACCTCTATAATTAAAAATCACTTTTGCCTATATTGGTATTCTGTGTTACTACGGTCCCACTGAGTCTTCCTCTCCCACAGTCCTTTCATCTTACTTGAGCTTAAATGATTTATAACCTAGTAATTGTTTCATTATTTTATTTTCTAATAATGTCTTTTGCTGTTTATTATACAATCTTAGACCAAAAACTAATCACTGAAACAGTGACTAGTCAAAAGGGTACCCAGTGTGTCACTGATGTTAATATCAGGAATAAAACCCAGGTTTAGTTGCTACTGAATTTGATTCCCTACAAAGTTCAAAGCTAGATGCATAAGTCAAAGCTGTCTTTATTGCATCCTCTGAATTCAGACAAAAAAAAAAAAAAAAGAAAATTACTTATCAAACTTCCAGTTAACACAAGTGCTATTTTAACTCTGTGAACTAAACAGCTTTTAAAATGCATTAAAAATATGAAAAAATGGGTATTATCCATCAAGGCCATCTAATGCCATAGCAACTAGTGATTAAAAACTGTATTCGGAATATTCACCTACAGGAAATCACATATAACTCATATCTACTTCTCATTCTAGCATTATAATGTATACTCAAACACTTTTATTTGAATAGAATAGCAATCTTCAAAGAACCAAGGTATAGTTTATAAAAATTATCCCAATATAATTCCTACAATAGTCTCATAAAGTTTTTAATTTACATAATTCTGAGTAGGAAATACAGCAGCAATACTTACTCTGGGATATTTAAAAGGTGATAACCATACTTTATATGATTCCCATCCTTTAGAAAGCTGTAACTAAAGTGATTAGAGATAGTTTCAAGTATGTGAAAAATCAAGACTGAGATGCTCTGCCAAGCAATGGTACAAGTTTTATAGTATGATTAGAAAGTCCATGAAGTTATTTCAGTTAATATTTGGTGATTTTTCTACTCTTGCAATGACTAATATTTGCTGTTGTCTGTGAAGTTACTGTCCAAGATATATCTTGTTACTTCCTTCACCTTCATCTTGTAGTATTGTATTTGTACACACTTCTCATTTCCTTCAATTAGAAGCATTTTTGCGATTTTACTACTAATAATAATACCAATATAGAACCTCTTACTTTTACATAGTTACTTGAACATTGCTATAACATACATCATGAATCATGAAACTAATGTTACAAAAAGTTATTTATACTAATGTAATTAATTCAAAACAACTTATACGCAACTGCGTATAACTGCGTACATCACTTGTAAGTCTTCAGACAAAAGAGAAATGTGCTTCCACAGTGTAGCTGATGATTTACAGTCCGTGCTGTATGCAGCATAAAAAAAGTGCCTCCCACTCCAACTGGAACACTATTTTATTACTAAAATACTACTAAAATCAATATATTCCGTAAACTGATTCATGAAGTGGCTGCAGAGTACCTTGGCAACGTACAACGTGCATTTCTCATTCTTCCAGTTACTGTGAAGATTTTAATAAGTGCCTGCCTGCCTCTCCAAAGGAGAGTCTGTAAAAGACATGGTGAAAATGCATTACCTTTACCATGTGAAAGATCAGGTATTACAAGCGAGTGGCAGTATTTCTTATGTTTTACCTATCATTATCAACCTTAATATTGGGCAAGATGAAACTGTAGTGACAAGTGTGACCCCTGACTGCTAATCTCTGACTTGATCTTTAGGGGACAAAATAGTGGCTTTTATTTTTCTGAAACACAAGTTTTTATCTCTAGAGCTTTGGATGATACATGGGAGTTGCACCCAACCCAAAAGACCATGTTAACAAATCAAACTTTTTAGCCACTGCTTTAGCATTGAGAAGGTGTAAAAGAATGCATCTATCTTTTTTATTTTTGTTTTCTTACTGCATAAGGCATATTTAAGAAGAGACCACTATGACTATATTAGTTTACTCAAGAGCACAGTGTATTTAACTCGCTGGGCCACATAGAGAGTAGATTTTCAAAAACTGATTGTCATCTGAATGTGGCTTAATTTAGATATTTCTCACAATCCATTCTACAGGGGCTGGATTGTTGCTAAAATCACTCTAGCCTTGTTTTCTTATTGATCCACACTGAGCTAAGTGTATTCTTTTTAGAACTGATGAACTAGGTTTTGTCTTGCTTTGCCAATAAATCTTGTGTATAGGAGCTATGTGGACAACTATTAGGGGGAAAAAGGGACTCAAGACATTGCAAAATACTTATCTATGCTGCATGTTACAGAAGACGCGCATCTATTAACAGCAGAACTCACAGTTCCTGTTAAAAGAAGGATAGGGTACCAGTGAGAAACGCAGCCCTGTTTGCTGAGCAATACCAGTAACAAGAACAACACAGGCAGCTGGTATGGCTCCAGCACGGTGACACCCTTCTTGCCCAACCACAGCTAAACCACAAAAACCTAAACATTGCAACAGTCTGGCAGTATGTGCCAGAAGTATGTGCCAGCTTACACCACTTAGAAATGATCCAGCAACCTCTGTGTGGTCATTGGAGCACCTAAGTCACCACCCTGTGTTTAGAATAGAAATTAGAGTAGTTTCCTGGCCAGAAACTGAGCAGCAGGGATTGCTAGAGGAAAATGGGCCTGTTCTATCTGGCAGTTGTTCTTTTTAGTCTGTTTATTCTCTCTAGTGAAGTCATGCTTATACAAAATGAGAAACTGAATTATGCGCTGCAGGGAATGGGTTAAGAAAAGCAACCACCTGTACACACAGATGCATTTCTGCTGCAAGGAACATGGGTCTAGGACTAAAGAGAGAATTGCAACCAGAAAATCAGCAAGGTGCAAACAGTACCAAGCCTGTTACAGAGAGTACTGTACATTAAGAGAGATCATGTGTTAGGAAGGTGAAGTAGAGGTGTAATTATTAGAGGAGAAAATAAATATAATGTAATGAATTAAATTGCAAATAAACTGAAGAGATTATGAAGTTGGAGTTTTACAATGAAATGAAATAAAAATGCTCCTTCTATAAGAATTTGAACAATGACTATACAAGCAAGGCATCAGGGAGTCCTAATCCTATTAAATCTAATCACCACAGTGTCTGTTTCTGCATACACGATGAGTTTGCACACAGGAGAATACGTTGCAGTGTTTCATACTTTTCACCACACAGCACGATGAGACAAATTCTGCCCTTCTGAAATGCATACGTGGTCACAACTTCTGATACATTCATATCATTAAGAGACTCAGGTGTTACTCAAGACACATAGTGTGTGATGATCTTTCTGATCTACTTTTCACACTTTAGGTGTAAATTTCAACAAGTCACTTCAAGTTTCTGTGCCATGATTACTGACTTATTCCTTGCTAATAACACCCCTTCTCTCAGCTAAAAGAAAAAAAAATATTTTTTTTTAATCCAGCTAAAAAAGTAATACAGTATTAGAGTCATCTCCATTATTGTCACAGGAGTCACTTTCACACACAATCATAGAATGGTCTGAGTTGGAAGGGACCTTACAGATCATCTAGTTCCACCCCCCCCTGCCATGGGCAGGGACAACTTCCACTAGACCAGGTTGCTCAGAGCCTCATCCAATCTGGCCTTGAACACTGCCAGGGAGGGGGCAGCCACAGCTTCTTTGGGCAACCTGTGCCAGTGCCTCACCACCCTCAGAGTAAAGAATTTCTTTCCTCTACCTAAATCTACTTTCAGTTTGAAGCCATTAGTTCTTGTCCTATCACTGCATTCCTTTGTAATGTACATAACTGCACTACAGATTACAGTTTTTTCCTGACTCCTTTTCTTTGTAAAAAAAAGGAAAGGCATCACTCAGACTCAAATAGACTACTCTGACAGACAGATGAAAAAACATTCCCTACAATTATTGAAGCAGGTGTGACATAAGAGAGAAGAGAACCATAAAGAGAAAGAGAATGGAGAGAGGAGGACTAAAGGAATAAGGAGAGTTCAGTGAAGCTGAGTCTTTTTAAAATCTTTGTAATTTTTCACAGTGGACACTTGTGGGGACAATGACTAAGTCTCTGATCTTGGGCATCTGAACTGATGAAAATTTGAAAGTGGTTTTAATTCCTTTCTCTCATCTCTGAGCCATGAATCTGGCTGATTTTATCTGCTCCAGTATGAATGTGTAGGTTCACTGAGACAATGTTCTTAGTACAGCTATATTTAGTGTGACTTTAATCCTGCATGCACTTAGGCATCAGCTCCATTGAACTTGATGTAAGTGTATTTCATGGGTGGTTCATGACACCCACCATGAACATAAGGAAAGAATTTTTCTAAGCAGTCAGGTATATTAGCTCCTTTATTTTTTTAATTTTTGTGCCTACTCTGAAGCATCAGGAATACTCTGTCACCTGAAAATGGGATCCTGCACTTACTGTAGAGAATGAATATACTGATTTGGTATGACAAATCCCATATCCCTTCAAAGGTGACATTTCATTTATCTTTTTCTTGGTGCATTCCTCTTTTGCTACAGGTGCTGACTGAGTTGTATCAGAGTGGGACTAGAGAAGACACCACCGGAATAATTGCACAACAATTTTCCCTGCAGGAACTGTAAAACCTGGTATTTGTACAGAAGGGGAAAGACCATTTAGCAGAAAGATGCCTCTACAAAAATAACTATTATGAGTAAAATCTATCTGGTGTGATGATCACAGGTATAGCTCCTTTTAAGTCAGTTTCCCCAGAGAATATGCCACTGATATTTTATGTTGCTTGGATTAGTCCCATCTTTGGCTTTACAAGGGGTCTCCAAAGTGCTTTGGATCACAAGAACCTAAGAATATAAATATAATTAACTTGGAATTCATTCTCTGTAAAAGAAATTTCATGCATGTAGATCACTGTGAGAACATGTGACTTTTGTAAGGATGAAATGATCTTATAGTGGTGGGGTCCACTTGGGAAAGAAACGTAAATTGACAGTGCAAGTGAACAGAGTATCAGTCTGATCAGGTGATCAGTCTGTCAATGCCAGGTTGTACTTATCAAAGAGAGATAACAATAGACACATCTGATAACTTTCTTTGATAAAACAAGACCATGTTAGACAAGGGAAATGAAGTAGATGTAATCTATTTGGATTTCAATAAAACATTTGATGTGACAATCATTATTTGAAAGGAAGAAGATAGGGATTAGTGCATGAATTGTATGGAAGATTAGGGATGGGCTAGAACAGAGAAAGCAACTGATTGTGCTGCAAACAAAAGAAAGAAGTTACTAGTGAAAGATTAGAACGGCTCATGGGACTGACCTAGTCTACAATTTATATTTTTGAACTAGTAGAAAGGTAGCGATGTACAAATGAAAACTAGAGAAATTTACAGAGATTTAGGATTTCTCTGCTAAGAAAATAAAAAAACTGAAGAAAGAAAAAGAAGAAAAAAATGTGAATATCATAATAATAATTTTTAAAGTCCCTGAAAGACTTTTCAGATTTTAGGAATAGAAATAGAATTTTTTTTTAAAGGACAAAGCAAAAGGGTTTAGGAAGTAATAGAATTTCAGTTGTAAACTTCATCTTTTCATTTGCTAATGGCAAGGCAAAGAGCTCTGTGAGGTTGTTAAGAGTGAAGGAGGTGTGTTTCACCTGACTGTAACCATCTATAGACCAGCAGGGAGAGGTCAGCGCCCCAGAGGGTGATTCACGTAACCTTAGAATACGTGTCTGAGATATATGGGAAATACAACACAGTTCCTGCAGAGAGCAATTAGTGGCTCAGGACATGCCACATCCTGTGTTGTGGCTGCCATCAAGGTCAGCCCAGGGAAGGGCATGGAGGAAAACAGGCAGTCTGGAAAGTGTGAGCTATTAGCAAAGACAGAGTGGGTTAGGACCGCTCAGAGAAAGGACATCAAGATTAAGGGTGGAAGGTACTTACGCTTACTGTTCTCCTGTAAGAAGCTGCTGAAATGAGGAAGGGAGCAGTCTTGAGAAGGTTGGAAAAAAATCTGCTATTACCTGTCAGAAATGATGTATTGATTCTAATACCACTATTCTTGCACGCCCCTAGAGGCCACTTTTTTGTGATTATTGAATGATGATCTGTAAAACCTTTTCGAGATGAAATCATGAACATTGTCTCTGATTGACTCTCAAGTTCTTAAAAGTCCCAAGAAAAAACAGTGTCTCCATACAATAGGCCGAGGAAGATAAGGAACAGATTTGTCATCTGACCATCCACTCAAAAGGATATTGTATTTCAGAAGAACCACACTGAGAGAGGCTGGAAGGAAAAGCAGTAGTGGGACCGCACCTAGAAAGAAGTGCCAAAAGGTCTCCCACCACACAGCAGGATGAGACTAGATGAGAGACAAGAGCATTGTACAATATTTGCAAAGGTTTGGAGCTTCTGTCTTTTTTCTTTTGAGTAAATGCATGCACAGACCAAAATCCTTTGATAAACTCTATTCCTGTATTTCCTGCTACATTTGTCCCGAAGGTGTAAGTCACATCACCTTGTAGATGAGCTCTGGGGGATACCACTTTCAGAGGAATTCCCAGAGAGTATGTGCTGGGTCAGTTTGTAAAATTACTCAGATAGTGTTCATAAATAATACATCACCAGATTGATGGATCATAATTATAGTTTTTCTTAATTCGTTTCCCACTTCTGTGAATGTCATTGGCACATCTTATTGATGCCACGTGATCTCAGTGTCGGGTTCACAGAAGATCTCTACAGTGGCTTGAATCAGTCCTTCCAAAGGACAAAAACCATGATGAGTCAAGAAACTACTTCTGCAGAGTGAATCTAAGAGGGAAAAAATGGTTCTGCCTTCCACCAGAATCAGGTTCTGCCAGGGCACTAGGGTCCTATCCAGAACAAAGAAAAATACTACTCATTTTAAACAGTGAAATTACAGCAATTATTGTATCCTGGTTATTGATTCTGGCTCAACTGCAAGCCGGTAGCTGCACAGTGAAAGTTTGAATTTTGTTAAATATAGTTAAGAAAACTGGCATAGTTTTTGGTAACAGGTCTGGTGAGACGTGAGAAAAGCGCTTCCCTCCCTAACATTTAGAAACTGTGCAACGTATAAGTCAGTAGGATCAGGGTGCATGTCAGCATTTTGGATGTGCTCAAGAGCAAGTTAATTCGAGTCCAGCATCAGGCATGACTGCAAAGATCCCACCACGTGTGTAGAGCTGCTGTACAAGCACCAGCACCTCTGTGCGAGGCCAGAGCTGTGCTGTAACTGATGGGGGGTCAGTGCAGATCACAGCAGACCAGCGCGTTCCCATCCCAGGTAGTGTAATGAGGCAGATCTAAAGAGAAGTTATAAATCCTTGATTCAATTCAGCTTTTCCGTGAAGTGACACAAATCCTGAGGAGAATTTAACTTGCATGTGTAAGTCCAATTATATTAAAGATGCTTGCGGTACCACTAATCATCTTGCCAACAGCTATATGCACTTGCTGCTCAGGACAGCACTCTGCTACTTTAACAGCAGGATTATTATTCTTTTCAGTGGTTTATTGTTGATTTATTTCTCCATCCATATTCTTTAAATATGAAGCAGATATGGATGTAAACCTATTAGAAATGTTGCATACATGTAAGACACCAGTTCTTAGCTAGTGTAATCCTGAATATTTTTAGCCACATCTGTAAGTCTGCAGAATAAATTCATTTGAAAAGCTGGCTGAGTGGTTTGAATTTGCTGGGGCTGAATCTGTGTACCTCTCGTTTTAGTACGTCATCAGAGAAACCTTTCCAGTCTCAGCCTTTTTGAAAGTGTCTATCACTTACTGGTGGATTATTTTTTTAAAAAAAGCCCAGCTTCTCCCACAGGAGAAGTTCAGTTGGCTTCTTATTTATTTGACTCAAGAGATGAATCTTGAAGTCACTGATTTTTCAGTTTTCACCGTATTTTTTATAGATTACATAGTGATGGCACTTGCAGACTTGATTTAACAAATACATTCAAGTAGCATTTTCATTTCCCTTCACATTTCCATTTGTTTCCATTTCCATGTCACTTAGATCTTTTTCTTTAGATAACTTATATTTTATGTGATTGTAATAATAAAATAGCTTTGCTTTGGGTGTATAAATTATAGATGAAATTCATGTAAGTTAAATCTTTTAAAAATACACATTTTAATAGAAGGAATTTGAATGGTTCATGCTAAAGAAGGCTGATTTACAATGAATTCTGGCTCCCTGTGAAGTAAAATTAAACCGGACTTTTTGCATTCCCTTATTTTTGTTATTAATGCAGTTTGCTTAATATAAATGGTCATTTGACGCATATTGGCAGCTGATATCTTTTTGCCTCAATTGAACACTCCAGGGAATTTAAAAGATAGCTAAATAAAGGACTTCAATCTCTCCATTTTCATTCTTTTCCTAATGACAGAGAAGAAAGATGTCTCTCCTTTGAATGTTTTTAAAAAAATTAATCAGAAGTACTTTTGCCATCTTGAAGCCTCTTTTTATGGCAATCACAACTGGTAACATTTATCAAGAGCATAACATTTTTAATGTACATTTTATATAACTTTATTTTTTTAATGTTCTATAGAACTCTCATAAAACGGAACAAGATGCTGTTCCAATAATTTATGTTTCAGGGATAAAAATCAAAGAGTATTAAAAGTCTCCTGGAAAAATTGGAGGTGTTTTAATCAACTACAATGTGAAGATCTGTGCTTATGCTGAATAGTTATTTTTTGAAAGATGTGGATTAAAAGAATTGTTAAAGCATTTTCTCATTTAGTGTTACATCTCTTAATCAATGCATCTGTTCTCCAGGCCCTCTGTGCACATTCATAGCCAGAAAAAAAAACCCTGATTTGAAAGCAGAGATAGAAGGTATCTGATCAGAGAAAGAAATAATAAGGGAATCCAGGAGAAAGAGAAGGTAGTGCTGAATGGCCTTGATATATCCTGAATCTGCATTATTTTCCCAGGAGGATCAGTGATGAGACTATTTCTTCAGATAGGAAAGATCTGAAGATGGCTTTTTTTATCCAGAACTGAGCTGAGGGAGCCATCTTCACTGGTTTTGTAAAGTATTCAGATGTTGAATCTGGCAAGGGATATCAAGGACAACAAGAAAAGCTTCTTCAAGTACATCACCAGCAAAGGAATACTAGGGATAATGTGGGGCCGCTGCTGAATGAGGGTTGTCCTGGTGACGGAGGATGCAGAGAAGGGAGAGCTACTGAATGTCTTCTCTGCTTCAGTCTGCAGTGCTAACGCCGGCCCTCAGTGAGAACTGTGTGAGAGATCATTTAAGCAATTTGGACACCCACAGATCCATGGCGCCAGATGGAATGCACCCACGAGTGCTGAGGGAGCTGGCAGATATCGTTGCTGAGCAGCTCTCCATCATCTTTGAAAGGTCCTGGAGGACCGGAGAGGTGCCCAAAGACTGGAGGAAATCCAATGTCACTCCAATCTTCAAAAAGGGCAAAAAGGAGGACCCGGGGAATTACAGGCCAGTCAGCCTCACCTCCATCCCGGGAAAGGTGACGGAGCAGCTTATCCTGGAGGCCATCATCAAGCAAGTGGAGGAAAAGAAGGTTATCAGGAGTAGTCAGCATGGATTCACTAAGGGGAAATCATGCCTGACCAATCTGATAGCTTTCTACGATGGCATGACTGGTTGGGTAGATGAGGGGAGAGCAGTGGATGTCGTCTACCTTGACTTCGGCAAGGCTTTCGACACTGTCTCCCATAACATCCTCCTAGGGAAGCTCAGGAAGTGTGGGCTGGATGAGTGGTCAGTGAGGTGAACTGAGAACTGGCTGAATGGCAGAACTCAGAGGGTTGTCGTCGGCTGTGCGGAGTCTAGTTGGAGGCCTGTACCTAGTGGTGTTCCCCAGAGGTCAGTACTTGGCCCAGTTTTATTCAACCCATTCAGCAATGACCTGGATGAAGGGACAGAGTGTACCCTCAGCAAGTTTGCTGATGACAATAAACTGGGAGGTGTGGTAGATGCACCGGAAGGCTGTGCTGCCATTCAGCGAGACCTGGACAGGCTGGAGAGTTGGACAGAGAGGAACCTGATGAAGTTCAACAAATGCAAGTGTAAGGTCCTGCACCTGGGGAGGAACAACCCCATGCACCAGTACAGGGTCAGGGCGGACCTGCTGGAGAGCAGCTCTGTGGAGAGGGACCTGGGTGTCCTTGTGGATGACAAGCTGACCATGAGTCAGCAGTGTGCCCTGGTTGCCAAGAAGGTCAGTGGGATCCTGGGGTTCATCAAGAAGAGTGTGGCCCGCAGGTCGAGGGAGGTTCTCCTCCCCCTCTACTCTGCCCTAGTGAGGCCTCATCTGGAGTACTCTGTCCAGTTCTGGGCTCCCCAATTCAAGAAAGATGAAGAGCTACTGGAGAGAGTGCAGCAGAGGGCTAGGAGGATGATAAGGGGACTAGAGCATCTGTCCTATGAGGAAAGGCTGAGGGAGATGGGCTTGTTTAGCCTGAAGAAGAGAATGCTGAGAGGGGACCTTATAAATTCTTATAAATATCTCAAGGGTGGATGTCAAGAGGATGGGGCCAAACTCTTTTCAGTGATGCCCAGTGACAGGACAAGGGGCAATGGGCACAAACAGAAGCACAGGAAGTTCCGTCTGAACATGAGGAAGAACTTCTTCCCTCTGAGGGTGACGGAGCACTGGCATAAGTTGCCCAGGGAGGTTGTGGAGTCTCTTTCTCTGGAGATATTCAAGACCCGCCTGGACAAGGTCCTGTGCAGCCTGCTGTAGGTGACCCTGCTTTGGCAGGGGGTTTGGACTAGATGACCCACAGAGGTGCCTTCCAACCCCTAACATTCTGTGATTCTGTGACATTTGTTGTGCTTGGTGTTTCTTGTAGCCTAGCCATCTGTTTTAAAGATTTATTTTTGTAAATGAAAAGTCTCAGTCATGAAGGAGATATACGGCAGATAAATTCAGAATCTGCACTACAAAGCACCACTCACACACTTGCCACTTAGATGTGTTTTAAAAATCTGAGCGCAAATGTTCACAAAATCTGAGAACATAAGGAAAATGCATGTTTGGAAAGGGCAGCAAATGTCAGTATTCATGCATGAGACAGAATACATACACTGAAGATTAAACAAAATCCGAACTCTGAAAATTCATTTTTTCCTTTTAAATTCTGGAAAGGTGTTGAACATGCTTAGAACTGACTGATCCTCTGTGTATACTGTCTTCCCCAAAGACCTCTCTTCATCCTTCCTTGTGACACATATGCCATCTCCCCCCATTCCGCTTCCAGGTCTTTCCATTATTTGACTACCTGAAAACACTCCTCAGGGCAGAGACTTAGGTCCACTTGTGCTGCATTAAAGATTCTTAGGCAAATCTAGCAACTGTTTTTACTTGAGTTATTACTTTAGAAGAAATATTAGTACAGTGTCTTTAAACTGCAGTTAAAAAACGTGGCTTGTCTTGGTTCTTCCTTAGCATTTACTAGACCATGTGTGAGCATTATCTTATGATATTCCTGACAAGTTTTCTGCAGTTGGCACAGCTGAGGCAGCTGTTTCCAACTTCTTTCTCTTTCAAAACATATTTTTGTGTTGCTGGCAGGAGGAAAATGATAAAATTTGGCTCAGGCCTGCATGAATAGAGCTCACAATGAGCGCAGTCTCTGCTGACATATTATAGTATAAAGTGTTCTCACAGAACCTTATGCAGGCAGATTTGTTTATGCTTATTTGATCTGGCTAATATCACTTTGTTAGACTAATGCAAGTTGTTTTACATCTGCTGCTATCATGTTGTTTATAACCCCAGCTTGCTGAAATAAAACCTTGTCTGATCCAGAGATCCTGGATTCCTGAACTATAGGAGAATGAGTAACCAAAAACCAAAACAAGGAACTACTTGAAAAAAATAACTTGCTACTCTTCAAACCTTTACAATGCTGTGGAAAGACTATGGAAATTTTCGTTTCTTCACAGATGTGAGATTCTCTGTGAAAAGGGAAAGGAGAGACACTGTGGAACAGCAATGAAAATTGTAGAGATCCTAAATATAATGTGCAATACTGTGGGAATTCACCCTACATATCTTTTGGCACTAAAGGAGGGAGGCTGCTCTTATTAAGCTTTCCAGGAAGAAGAACAGTTATTCAGCGAAAGTTTCAGAGTGCTTATACTACTATCTTGCCCATAGGCCTATGACTCCAGCCTAGTCTCCTAGGTTCTCTAATATTAGTCAGCATGACTAGTATCCCTTAAATAGCCCTTTTTGCTGTTGAATTTTCAGTGGAGGAAAGTATTGCATGCCCATGAGCAGCAGCGTATTCCCATGTGGATGGCAACAGACGTTACATCTAATGATTATTTTTCTGCTGCTTGTGTAAAGTATTCATAACCTGTGCCCTTTAGTTATTAGTGGTTAAACCAAGACACTGATGTAGAAATAGCTGTAATTGCTAAGATAGCTTAGCAGAAGAATCTTGATTTAAATCATATCTCGTGTTCTTCAAAATGTCTTTCCTGACTTTTTACCACAATCGTTCACTAAAACAAGAGAAGTCCCATTATTGTGCAGTATTGAATTCTAAGGTGTTTTTGGCAGAGGTATTACAGAAAATGTAGGTAAGTATGCCTGTCCAAGTGACAGAACCACAGAATAGTTTGGGTTGGAAGGGATCTTTAAAGGTCATCAAATGCAACACTCCTGCAATAAGCAGGGACATCTTCGATTAAATAAGGTTGCTCAGAGCCCTGTCCAACCAGACATGGAATGTTTCCAGGGATGGGGCATTGACCACTTCCATGGGCAACATTTTCACAGTGTTTTACCACCCTCGTTGTAAAGAATTTCTTCTAGCCTAAATCTACCTTGTCTCTACTGTATTCCCCTATGGATATTTCTTTTATCAGTGCTTCTCTAGTCCCTAATGTATCATTTAATTGGCCAAGGCAAATGGCTGTTTAAGAGCTGATATTTATGGTGGTATAGTGTTTAGCTCAGCTTCTTTTTCAAACTGAGCACTTATGGCAATTTCAAATCTCTCTGGTCACCGGTCTGATTCGAATGTCTTAACAGTCTACTTTTACTGCACTTGAAGTTAACATTTGTTGCTGTCCTTATAAATGTAGCTAATAGCATAAGTACTCTGACGAAAGGGTTAGTATTAATTCAGAATAGCCAGCCTACCCAAATAAATTCAGGTGTGCCTGTAAAAGAGATTGCTTACATAGTACCTGACTCACAATCATGCCTATACAGTTTCTGCTACCACTATCAAGAAATTATTGTGTAATTTATTACTGCAATGGACGTGCAGCCAGGAGAAAAAAAAGGTGGTTTATGTGCAAAAAATGAACAGAAATATGTTATCAGATCCTCAACTCTAAAAAAACCATCTTGAATCCACAGCTCTAGGTTACCACCCGTTAGCCCTGTAAGGTTATGTTTTACTTTTTATGACAATTTAATGTTTGATTGCTGAATAATCCAGCAGAAACAATCTCTTGACAAAATGTGCCTTACTACTAGACAGTGGGTTACTAACAGTAATGCTGGAAAAATTGGGATTACTTGTATATTCCGTTTTTTTTGTACTTACTGTGTCAACAACTTGTGATGACCCATGAAGTTGAAAATAATGGTCTTTCTGAGTCACTAACGTATTTATAACAGCTTCCAAGTTTAACAGAAGTCAGGAATGCTGTAATGAACTATGGATTGTCAACACTGAAATACGTGAGAAAGCCAATTACAATTTACAAAAGATGTGGAATAAAATAAAAAAGTGAAGTTAAGTCACTTGTGTAGCATTCTTTTACACGTAAGAAGTGGCTTTAATTTGTTTCTGGAATAAATCAAGCGGGACCAGTCTGAAGCCCCTCTAATTATGAACAAGAAACCGGACAGAAACTCAGTGATGTTGAACCAAACTGTACAACTTTCCTGTCCATGAATACACAGACTTAAAAGACTGAACTACTGACAAGGGTAGGGTATGTAACTGTCCCTACTAAATATGAACTAGCTTGGATAGTGGCTATAATATCCTGCTAGGACTCATTATCAAATATTGTTTCAGATTTACTCTACATGAAGGTCAGAAGGCCGACAGCTCAGATGAAATGCCTCTATACAAACGCACGCAGCATGGGAAACAAACAGGAGGAGGTGGAAGCAGTCGTGCCGCTGGAAAGCTACGACCTGATTGCCATCACGGAAACTTGGTGGGATGAATCCCACGACTGGAATGTGGCTCTTGATGGCTACAGGCTGTTCAGAAGGGACAGGCGAGGAAGGAGGAGCAGGGGTGTTGCCCTTTACATCAAGAAAACAATACAGAGTGAAGAGCTGTCCCTGAAGAATAGCCACGAGCAGGTCGAAAGCTTATGGGTAAGAATCGGAGAGAGAGGCAACAAAGGGAACCTAGTGGTTGGTGTCTACTACAGGCCACCAGATCAAGAGGAGATAACAGACGAACCGTTCTTCCTCCAACTCCAGGAGGCTTCACGCTCGCAGGCTCTCGTCCTACTGGGGGACTTCAACCACCCTGACATCTGCTGGAAAAGCAACACGGCAAGCTGTAGGCAATCCAGCAGTTTCCTAGAATGCATTGAAGACAACTTCTTAAGCCAGGTAATAAGCACCCCTACCCGAGGGGATGCGATACTAGACCTGGTGGTCACCAATGCGAATGAGCTCATTGGGGATGTCAGGATCGGAGGTAGCCTGGGCTGCAGTGACCACGCGCTGGTGGAACTAACGCTACGGAGGGAAATGGGAATAACAAAGAGCATAGTCAGGACCCTAAATTTTAGGAGGGCAAAATTCCAGCTCTTCAAGAAGATAGTCAGAAGGACTCCCTGGGAAACGGTCCTCAGGGACAGGGGAACAGAACAGAGCTGGCCGGTCTTTAAGGATGTATTCCTGAGAGCGCAAGAGCTCTCGATCCCCAAGTGTAAGAAGTCGGGCAGAGAAGGGAAGAGACCGGCATGGCTGAGGCAAGAGATGCTGGTCAGACTAAGGAAGAAGAGGGAACTGCACAGGCAGTGGAAGCAGGGACTGGCTTCCTGGGAAGAGTATAGGGAAGCTGCCCAGTTGTGTAGGGATGGGGTCAGGAAGGCCAAGGCACAGCTGGAGCTGAACTTGGCAAGGAAAGTGAAAAATAACAAGAAGGGCTTCTACAGGTATGTCAGCCGGAAAAAGATGGTCAAAGAAAGCATACGCCCGCTCATGAGCGAGACCGGCGAACAGGCAACAGCAGATGAGGAGAAAGCTGAGGTACTCAATAACTTTTTTGCCTCAGTCTTCATTGGCAACCTCTCTCCTCACCGCTCCCGAGTCGATGAATGGCATGAAGGAGACCAGGAGGGTAAAATCCCTCCAGCTGTAAGTGAAGACCAGGTTCGGGACCTCCTGCAGAACCTAAATGTACAGAAGTCCATGGGACCTGATGAGATGCATCCCAGAGTCCTGAGGGAACTGACTGACGTCGTTGCCAAGCCACTCTCCATGATCTTTGAAAAGTCATGGCAGTCAGGGGAAGTTCCCAGTGACTGGAAAAAGGGAAACATTGTGCCCCTTTTCAAAAAGGGTAGAAAGGAAGACCCTGGGAACTACCGACCTGTCAGCCTCACCTCTGTGCCTGGGAAGATCATGGAACAGATCCTCCTAGAAGATATGCTAGGGCACTTGGAGGCCAGGGAGGCAATTCGAGACAGCCAGCATGGCTTCACCAAGGGCAAGTCCTGTCTCACCAACCTAGTGGCTTTCTATGATGGTGTAACAACAAGGGTGGACAAGGGAAAACCTATGGATGTTATCTATCTAGATTTTTGTAAAGCCTTTGACACGGTCCCCCACAACATCCTTCTCTCTAAATTGGAGAGCCATGGATTTGACGGGTGGACCATTCGGTGGATAAGGAATTGGTTGGATGGTCGCAGCCAAAGGGTAGTGGTCAATGGCTCAATGTCCAGATGGAGACCAGTGATGAGTGGAGTCCCTCAGGGGTCCGTACTGGGACCGGTGCTGTTCAATATATTTATCAATGACATGGACAGCGACATCGAGTGCACCCTCAGCAAGTTTGCAGATGACACCAAGCTGAGTGGTACGGTCGAGACACCAGAAGGACGGGATGCCATCCAGAGGGACCTGGACAAGCTGGAGAGGTGGGCCTGTGTGAACCTCATGAGGTTCAACAAGGCCAAGTGCAAGGTCCTACACCTGGGTCGGGGTAATCCCCGCTATCAATACAAGCTGGGGGATGAAAGGATTGAGAGTAGCTCTGCTGAGAGGGACTTGGGAGTACTGATAGACGAAAGGCTGGACATGAGTCGGCAATGTGCGCTGGTAGCCCAGAGGGCCAACCGTGTCCTATGCTGCATCAGGAGAATCGTGGCCAGCAGGTCGAGAGAGGTGGTTCTGCCCCTCTGCTCTGGTGAGACCTCACCTGGAGTACTGCGTTCAGCTCTGGAGCCCTCAGCACAAGAAGGACATGGAACTGTTGGAGCGGGTCCAAAGGAGGGCTACAAAAATGATCCGAGGGCTGGAGCACCTCTCCTATGAGGACAGGCTGAGAGAGTTGGGCTTGTTCAGCCTGGAGAAGAGAAGGCTGCGGGGAGACCTGATTGCAGCATTTCAGTACTTAAAGGGAACCTATAGGAAAGATGAGGACAATCTTTTTAGTAGAGACAGCAGTGACAGGACGAGGGGTAATGGTTTTAAACTAAAACAGGGTAGGTTTAGGCTAGATATAAGGAAGAAATTCTTTACAATGAGGGTTGTGAAACACTGGAACAGGTTGCCCAGAGAGGTAGTGGAGGCCCCATCCCTGGAAACATTCAAGACCAGGTTGGACAGGGCTCTGAGCAACCTGATCTAGTTAGTGGTGTCCCTGCTCGCTGCGGGGGGGATGGATTAGATGACCTCTAGGGGACCCTTCCGACCCAAAACTTTCTATGATTCTATGATTCTGCATGGCCTCCTCCAATAAGTATTTCACAAATGGTAACCTGTTCTGATCAGGTAAGCAAGGTGTGATCCTACTGTGTAATAGGATATTACCTTCCCAGCTCATAAACTACAACATGATCTTTTTTATAACTTTATTGACATTATACAAGGACCAAAAATTAGAGTAAAGCTTGCTATAGGTATCAAAGTATTGAGTTTGTGTTTATAACAAGGACTTTAGCCATATAAAAAATAGAACAAATATAATCCCATACTCTATAAGATTCTGAAACAGAACAGTGGTACTTCTACACACACACACACACACAGATATATATATATGTACAGTGCTAGGGTTTCTGGTTTTGACTGTGATTGTCAGTTGATCCTGTAGCACTACAGCACAGTAACTGCAGCAGTGGCAATGCAGGTAACAGACACGCGCTTTGTACTGAGTCTGCAAGGCCTCAGCACTGAGACTTGTGATGCTTCCTACATCTGAACTTGTCTTGACCTGTCTGGAGCTTTGTTTGTACTTGATTTAGCTGTAACAGAATTTTTTCTAGTTGTTATACCCAGTTTATTTTACTTTTCTTCTCATGATGTAGCCATGTTTTTATATAGATAGTATAAAGCAGCATATTCTGCATAGAATAAGAGATTTATGAGACTGGTATAGAGACATGCTGTGGAGAAACACAGGCATGGTGTGGTAGCTGAGGCCTTGAGAAGTGGGGGGCAGAGCATGCAGCTCACAGACACGGGGCATAACCTGGCACTGGAGACCTCTTGGCTACTGCATCTCACCAGTGGTCAGAATACAGTTAGGAGAAACACAACAAAGAATAAGTATGAGCAGCTACACAAAAACCACCATGTATAATAACATGGAAATAACATGGACTCGCAGACCAATGAAGAAAAAGCAAGTTGTAAAAAACTTATTAGCAAAGGTAAGAATTATACCAGGTAGATCATAGACTAAGGAAGAGGAGACCGTCAACATCAACAGCACACACCTTCTGGCAAAGGACATATGATGGTTGTATGACATATGACCAGTTGTATGCTCCATCACCACCACCAAATGCACACTATCAATGTTAGGACTCCAAAAGGCAATGAAAGGGCATGTATAACGTGAAAGAAAGGCATAGACCTCAGGAAGTAATTGTGCATATTGTGTATATTAATTATAATTACATTATTTTGAATTTTATTTTCTGTAATAGTGTTTTCTTTATTTTAATCTGTTTTTCAGTTTAAATATAGAACTTTATTAACAATATCTTGTTGATTACATTGCTAAGATTTCATTTATACTAGCAATAAATTCCTAGTTTTACCTGTTAGGTGTGTTTTTTCTTTGCTCTTAACAATCCCACAACACAATTTATAAAATAGGCTAGAAGAATTGGCATGTGATTTGGTGTGACATTGCATACTGAGCTGTCAAAATGTGAGAAGGTTAATTCTGATGTTATTGAGTAGCCAAATGGAAAATTAGGGTACAATTTAAGCATACTGAATTGTGATTAGCCACCAGGGGCACAGATGTCATCTTCGCAGAACAGGAGTTCATTCTTGGTTTGGTCTTGAGTTTAAACTTGAGTGTGTGTTAGCAGATTTGATTTTCATGGTGAATGAATCTTGAGTGCTGTAAAATACTAAGCTGTTGTTTGTGTGACAAGAAAACCATGACAGCTTTGTAAAATCACAGTCTGTTGTTTAAGTCAAGATATTTACTGTATGGTATAATAGGCTTCCTAATCTGGTAATTTAGGATCTAAAGTCAGAAAAGTTAATTCTGGAAAAGGAGAAGACTGTAACACAAAGATCAGCAAATTTCTGCAATGGAAATTGAGTGCCTTCCAAGTGATGGCATCATAAATTGAATATGTTGGTTTGTGAAGCAGACAGGAATTTCTTGATGATGGGGACATAAGTCTGATGCACAGATGAAAGGTCTGCAAAACCTGGATGCACCATCAAAGCTGTTAAGATACAAAGTCTTATTTGGAATACAAATCAGAATGAGAGTCTAGTACCCACGTGTGTGGGCATGATAATTGCCTGGATAAGATCTCATGTTGCTCAGAGCAGAGTCCTTGCTCAGGAAGAATCAGGAGTAGAGAGAAGCACTGACTTGGAATTAAGCAGATCAGTCCAGTACAGACACAAGGCGTTTTAACAGGCCTGGGAACCACTTGCAGTTGGTGGATTATTTTTTAAAAAGGTTATTCGGGGAACAGCTGCACTTTTTTGTACCAATACTGCTTTCATGGTTTTGCTTTTCATTGTTTGTTGTTTTTTCTTTTTTTTATAAGTTGCTTTATAATAGATGTTCAGTCACGGTATTTCCTCTGTGGTTAATTGCTGAATATAAACTTGTACATAAATTTTTGAATACTTTGGGAATTTACTGAGAGAAGCGAATTTCTGAGTGAAGTTCTCATTCAAAAAGCATGTTGTACTTATTTTTCACTTTCATTTATTGATTAAAAATGCATTACGACTGTATTCCTTCAAAGGCTTATCCATTTAGCTCCTTTAACTGCCGGATTCAATTCCTTTTATTTAGAGTAGTTTTCATTTCACTCTTATTTGCAAGTAGTAATGTGCACTTTACTCAGTGTTATTAAAACTGTTGAAATAGTCAAGACTGAGCTCACTCATCTGATCAACAGTAATCTATTAGTAACTGTTAGAGATACAAAGTGAGTCTTAAGTGCATCTACTCTTTTTATTCATGCCCTAAATAAAATCTTGCTGAAACTTCACATTCATGTCCATCAATCTAAGTAGCGGCATCTGAAGTGTGTGACTATGAACAACCAGGAGTCATATAACTAAGAAGAGAAATTTCATAGAATATCCATGAAAGTAAAATTTATCCTCAGTTTTAAAGACATTTAAGAAGGATTCTTATTAAAAAATAAAGGGGGGCTAAGCAACAGTAACAATTATGGGCCGAACTCCTGACGGATTTTTGGTTGTGATGATAGCCTGGGGTCAGATTTATTTAAGATATTTAAGTACTTAAGAAGCAATTAGGTAATGAGATTTTTTCAAAGCCCAACTGAAATGCATCAACACCAATGCACTCAGCATGGGCAACAAAAGAGCAGGAAGACACTGTGCAGCTGTACAACTATCATGCAACTGCGATTCTGGTAACGTGGCGGGATGACTCACACAACTGGAGTGCTGCGATCACAGAATCACAGAATGTTAGGGGTTGGAAGGAAGCTCTGCGGGTCATATAACCCAACCACCTGCCGAAGCAGGGTCACCTAGAGCAGGCTGCACAGGACCTTGTCCAGGTGGGTCTTGAATATCTCCAGAGAAGGAGAATCTAAAACCTCCCTGGGCAACATGTTCCAGTGCTCAGTCATACTCAAAGTGAGGAAGTTCTTCCTCCTGTTCAGCAGGAACTGACTATAAGCACTTCAGAAGGGATGGGTAAAGAAGAAAAAGCAGTGCGGTAGCCCTGTGTGTCAGGGAGTGCTTTGACTCTCTAGAGCTTGATGATGGTGATTAAAGGGTCAGGCATTGAAGGTTAACAATCAGGGGAAAGGCCAACGAGGCAGCTATCATGGTGGGAGTCTGTTATTGACCACGCAACCAGGATGAGGAGACAGACGAAATATTCTATAAGCAGCTGGGAGAAGTCTCATGATTGCTAGTCTCACTGGGGACTTCAACTTACCAGATGTCTGCTGGAAATACAACACAGCGGGGAGGAAGCAGTCCAGGAGGTTTCTGGAGTGTGTGGAAGATAACTTCCTGACATAGATCGTGAGGGACTGAACTAGGGAAGGCACCCCACTAAACCTTTTGTTTATAAACAGAGAAGGACTTGTGGGTGATGTGATGGTTGGAGACTGTCTTGGGCAGAGTGATCATGAAACAGAGAAGTAATAAGGGGGCTTATCAGAACTGCTAACTTAGACTTCCAGAGGGTAGACTTCGGCCTGTTTAGGAGCCTGATTGACAGACTCCTTTGGGAGGCAGTCCTGAAGAGCAAAGGAATCCAGGAAAGTTGGACGTTCCTCAAGAAGGAGATCCTAAAGGCGCAGGAGCAGGCCGTCCCCATGTGCCAAAAGATCAGCCAGCGAGCAAGAGGACTAGCCTGGCTGAATAGAGAGATTTGGTTGGAACTCCAGAAAAAAATCAGAGTTTATGACCTTTGGAAGAAGGGGCAGGCAACTCAGGAGGACTACAGGGATGTCATGAGGCTATGCAAGGAGAAAACTAGAAGGGCCGAAGCCCAACTAAAACTTAGTCTGGCTACTGCCATAAAAGACAATAAAACATCTTTCTAAAAATACATTAACAGAAAAGGAGGGCTAAGAAGGATCTCCATCCTTTATTGCATGCAGTGGGAAATAGAGTGACAAAGGATGAGGAAAAGGCAGAGGTACTTAACACCTTCTTTGCCCCAGTCTTTAATAGTAAGACCGGTTGTTCCCCAGGTACCCAGCACCCTGAGCTGGAAGAAGGGACAGGGAGCAGAATGAAGGCCCTGTAATCCAGGGGGAAATGGTTAGCAACCTGTTGCACCACTTGGACACACACAAGTCTATGGGGCCGTATGGGATCCACCCAAGGGTAATGAGAGAGCTAGTGGAAGTGCTCACCAAGGCACTTTCTATCGTTTATCAGCAGTCCTGGCTAACGGGGGAGGTCCCAGCTGACTGGAGGTTAGCAAATGTGACACTCATCTACAAGGAGGGCCAGAAGGAGGACACAGGGAATCACAGGCCTGTCAGTCTGACCTCGGTGCCAGGGAAGGTTATGGATCAGATTATCCTGAGTACTATCATGCAGCATGTATAGGACAACCAGTGATCAGGCCCAGTCAGAATGGATTTATGAAAGGCAGGTCCTGCTTGACTAACTTGATTACTTTCTGTGACAAGGTGACCTGCTTACTGGATGAGGGAAAGCCTATGGATGCTGGACTTTAGTAAAGACTTTGACACCATTTCCCACAGCATTCTCCTGGAAATAACAGCTGCTCATGGCTTAGATGGGCATACTCTTCGCTGGGTAAAAACTGGCTGTATGGCTGAGCCCAGAGAGTGGTGGTGAAAGGAGTTAAATCCAGTCACATGTGGGGTTTCCCAGAGCTCAGTACTGGGGCCACTTCTGGTTAATATCTTCATCAATGATCTGGATGAGGGGATCGAGTGCACCCTCAGTAAGTTTACAGGCAACACCAAGCTGGGCAGGACAGTTGATCTGCTTGAGGGTAGGAAGGCTCTGCAGAAGTATCTGGACAGGCTGGATCGATGGGCCAAGGCCAACAGTACGAGGTTCAACAAGGCTGAGTGCTGGGTCCTGCACTTGGGTCACAACAACCCCATGTGACACTACATGCTTGGGGAAGAGTGGCTGGAAAGCTGCTCGGCAGAAAAGGACCTGGGGTCTAGAAGACAAGTGTTATGAGGAGCAGCTGAGGGAACTGGGGTTGTTTAGTATGGAGAAAAGGAGGCTGAAGTGAGACCTTATCACTCTCTATAACTACCTGAAAGGAGGCTGTAGCCAGGTGGGTGTCAGTCTCTTTTCCCAAGCAACAAGTGATAGGAAGAGAGGAAATGTCCTCAAGTTGCACCAGGGGAGGTTTAGATTGGATGTTAGGAAAAATTTCTTCGCCGAACTGGTTATCAAGCATTGGAACAGGCTGCCCAGGGAAGTGGTGGAGTCACCATCCCTAGAGGTATTTCAAAGACGTGTAGGTGAGGCACTTAGGGACATGGTTTAGTGGTGGACTTGGCAGTGATGGGTTTACAGTTGGACTTGATGATCTTGAGGATTTTTTCCAACTTAAATAACTCTATGATTCTATGACATCACTCAACGCACTTCATAGTTGTTAAGCTACAAGCACCGTGCTGTTAGGTTTTTATTTATTCTTGAATCTGGAAAACCAAAATTGAAACACAACACAAACCACGGTTTTGTGTCTGTTTAGATCATTTTACTTCAAGTTAACTTAGCAGAATTTGTTCTGTTGTTAAGATTGTCAGGGGCTTTATTTTTGCCATTTTGCAAATTGTCTGAAATGCCTTTTTGCATTAAAGTGCATTTAAACATCCAAGCAGGCAGTGGGAGAGTGAGGCGAGCTCTGTGTCCTGAACACTTCAAAGTGAACTGAAGGAAGGCTCAGCAGAGATTCACCTGGATAGCTCAAGCAGGGCCAGGCTACAGAATTCAGAAAATTATATCATCTCGTTTCTAGTATCTTAATCCATTTACTCTTTCATTTGCTATTACTTGGCCTGTCATACAGAGAGTGAAGACCAAACCTACTTTTCTTTAATCACGTTGATATACTCTCAGTGGCATTCAGTATAATTCAATAATGTCTTCCTTAATCTCATTTCTCTAAGCATATCCAAAATTTCATACTTACAAAGTAACAACAATGTCAAACTTTGGACAATGTCAGGCTAAGTGTCATGGATTCTGAGTAGATGGCAAGGAAACTTTTGCTTGCAACCATTGCTTCTGTTTAAGACTCACTTTATGCAGGGAGTGAGTAGTTTTGCCTTCTGATGGAAGGATGAGCGCATATATGTTTCCTGGCGTTTTACTAGCTTTGGAGAGATGCTGGTTACATATCAAATTTTTCATTTTAGCAGCTTTGTTGAAATTGAGAAGAAGCCAGGTTTTATAAGGTGATGGACCTAGTGCACTATATGCTTTGGTGGTGAATACAGTAGAGTGATTTTACTTTGATGCAGGACATTTAATTTTGTGAGTTATGTAGCAGAGAAACAAAATCTCGTGATGTACCCATTTGTTAGGTGTGCACTGTTTGGAGTGATTAGGAAGAGAAAAGCAACTGATGAACCATTTTGAGGCAATTTCAACTAACTTGTGTGTGGTCAAGGTTATGCAAATAAAATATGAAATCAGTAAATTTCAGTACTTACCACAGTTAAAATCTGATTTTGACTTCCACAAAAGCTAGTGGGTGATTGATGTCAAGAGGTATTAGATTTTTCTAGAGAAAAAAATAGAAGTTATTGTAGAATATTGATAGTATGTACAGTACATATAACTCAGTAATGATGGGTAGCGACAACATTTGGAGAATCTGGGCAAACTCCTTTTCACATCCTTTTTCACACTTTGTTATTAATATCTAGCATTTTGTGCAATATTAAACTTCATATCCAGAACCATGTGTTTTCAGAAATATCGTTATGAGGCACAAGTAATTCACAGAAATGGGTTTGCTATGATTCAAAAGGAATGGAGGCAAAGGAACAATCCTGATTCTTTCTCAAGTTTTATGCAAGATTTTTAGCAAGGTACCCTTAGAAAAGTAGCCATTAGTGACATAACCTCCCTTCACGGAAAAGGAACCAGCTAGGTTCCTTTTTGTTAAAAATTACGATTCTTCTTTTTTTCACATATCATAATATCTAACACTGAAATGAGTTAACAGATACCTGTAATAGGTTATTAGTTTTTAAGGTATATTGTCAACTGCTTTGCATCCAATTAGTAATGTAGACACTGAGCATTTTTTGCGACATTGAAAAGCACTCTGAACACCGCCTAAGAAGATAAACAAATCTTAAAACCACCAGGAAGCTTATTTCATGTAATCTTAGCAAACTCAGCCACAAAGTTCTTCTAATGTGTGACTCTCAGCTGAATAATCTGTGAGAAGTTGTTTACTCAGCATATAGAAAATCGCTAGACCTAATGCGCGGAAGGTAAGCTTTGCAAAAATGGCATTTTAAAAGTGTATCTGGAAATACATTTATGTGTTTTAAGTCAGGCATCTGAAAAATATTGCACACCTGTGCTTGCAAAAATCATAGTAGAAATTAAGTTGGGATCAATTCTTAGTGAGAATGAGAAAAATGTAGTCGGAGAGGAACCTTTAACTCCTACTCAAAGTGGAGATAATTCCAAAATTAGAGAAGGTTGCTCATGGCCCTGTTCAGTTCTGAAAATCTCAAAGGATGGAGATTCCAGAATCTCCCTGGGAAACCTGCTGCAGTGCTGAACCAAACCCACTGTGAAAGTCTTTCCTCTCTTGCAGCGGAGTTCTCTTTGCTGCAGCTTGTGACCTCTGCCTGCTGCTTGCCCTTTTGCTCTGTGCCTCTGAGAAGAGTCTGCCTCTACCTTCTCTATAATTTCCCACCAGGTCAGGGAAGGCTGCAATGAGGTTCCCACTCCAGCTCCCCCCTACATCTCCTTGCACCTTACCTGATGACGTCATTTTTGTAAATGCAGCCCCATATGTGGATAGCCTCTGTCACCAGAAGGGCACATTGTTGACTCATGACAGAAAAGACACTGGAGATGACATCCTAGCACTCAGAAAGGATTACAGGATTCCAGAGGACTTAAAATTTAAGAATTTAACTCAAAAAGTAATAACAATGGCATGGATTTACCATTTTCCAGAATTTAGCTGGAAAAGAATAGAATAAAACAGAAGAGAGAATTTGCCCGTCTGGAGTTCTGTACTTCTTACCTGCTGACAGCAAGTATCTGCATTATTTCTCTTGGAAGTAAGACTTGATGATGCCAACCATCCTCCTTACATCACCAAGGTAAATCCTCTTTCATGGTAAGTATTTGTAATGTATAATCCCAGGAACATACAAGCTAGGACTTGAGTTTCCAGTGCTTACACTAAAAAGTGGTTCTACTTCACTGATGGTTAGATAACGTGTTCTAATTCTTAGACTAGATATTTTCAGCTCAAGCTTATAACCAATTCTAACTGTGTCAGTATTGCCTTTTAACTTTAATTGCTCTTTATCCTCCCAGTAATAACAGTGCTGATGTATTTATAGTTACATGCCTTCTCAGGCTTTTTTTTCCTGCATTCAGAAAGCAGAGCATCTTTTCTAAAATGTTACAGAATCATATTAACCCATTTCATGACTGCATCACCTTAGTGTTTAATAGTTCCCCTGGTGTCTCTTACCACCCGCAGTATTTCCAATTACGTCACTCATTAAACATATGACCTTACTCCTTGTTTCTTTGAAATACTGAGATTTGATTTTACCTCACGTGTTCTGAATGTGAGTTGTAATCATTGGAACACTGACACTGTAGTTTTATTTCACCCTCCTTTTCTGTGTCTCTTAGAAACTTCAAGTTATGCAAGCTTTTTCTTTTTCCTCTTTTCTGTTGAGATATCAGCTACAAACAAAATAGATTTAATAGATCTATGTGACAGAAGAACAATACAACAAAAGTGAGAGTATAGAAATGTCTTTCTATTGTTCCTACAATGTAGACGATAGCTGGGAGTCTTCCTGTCAGAGCTGTCACTAATTATTTGAACAAAATTCTTAGGAACACCTCTTGTATTGGAAGTTGATTGAAATGGAAGAGCAATTTCTTTCCCATAAAGTTACTGATCCAGACTTAAAGAGCAGTTTTTAATGTTTTAAACTCTGTGAGCCGTCCCCCTGATATGGTACCAAATACTAAAAGGGTATCAAAAACTAAAAGTGTAGATATTCAAGTGAAAGTCAGAGCATCCACTCAGCGTAAGTTTCACAATATAGTGTACAATCTATGGAAAAGTGGCCTCAAGATGTTAAACATGGGTTACAGGAAACTAATGGTATGTATACAGCATGGATGGATGGAGAAATGCAACCTTTGAAAGCTATGAAGATGAAGCGAATGTCAGCAAAGGACAAAGTTAGACATTCTTTACTGATTATTAATTACTAACCTTTCAAAAATATCCTCTTGAAAACCGACCTGTACAAGAAACTATGAAAAAGACTAATTTCTAAGAAAACAGAAAAGAGTTTGTGTTAAGATACAGAAAGCATCATTCTCATACTATTTTCCGCTTTTGTTTTGCAATGTTGAAAGGATATGTATTTTTTCCATTCTGTGTAACATTGAAGAAAAATATGTGTATGATCAGAGCAAGGATACTAGCAAGTTAATGGGAGAATACTAGCATTACTACATAGCTGAATCTTGTGAATACATTTGTAAGTATTTATCTGTCTCTTAATTTCAATATGTAATCTATTTCTACTCGTATTAGAAATAAGCACTTAAAACAAATTTAATTTTAAATGGTAGCAAAGTTATGTCTTAATATATATCTGATGAATTATCAGTATTAAATGTAAAGGAGTAGTTTTTTAAAACGTGATTTGTAGCTTTTTAAAATGTAGTTTGAGGGGTGGGGTGGGGTGTCGTATTTATTAAGTTTGGGGTTTTACAGTTTTAAAAATAAATTAGATTTGTTTCTTCTAAGCATTATCAGGTAATTTGAGGACACATGCTAATTAATCTCATTCTACAATGTCTAGTCATGCTTGTTAGCAAGAGAAAAAAGCCTTTCTTTTTTTAAATGCAAATCCCATGAGTCCTCTGAAATCCATTTGTAAATTGTTTTTCTTTCAGAAAAAATGCTTAAGGCTAAATTAAATAATAACAAGGATGAGGGGTATCCTTACCTAACAAAGTCATGCACCCAATTAAAAATATAAATAGACCCAAACAGTGACCAATTGAGTCCAGACATATAGCTACATCATATTTTCTTACATGTTTATTGCATCTTGTCCGTCTTGATGCATTGGCAAGAAAACAATAGCAATCAGTTATGGAGAACAGAGGGAATAGTTCAGTTGAAAAGGAGACTATAACTGTTTTAACCAACTGAAGCACTGGACATGTAACCATATATTTATACTTTCAAAATCCTGCAATGAGTTTTACTAACAAATATTCTTATCCTCCCATAAGAACAGTGGCTGGTGCTACATGTTTACAGAAGAAAGTCTCCTACCTCTAGAGGAGTACATCTTTCAGGATGACGACAGGCTAGATGCAAAAATAACTAGCCTTTAGGATTATGACTTTTAATGGGAAGAAAATGCATGCCACTAATACGTGATACATGAAACATGGAGAACTGCTATTCTGAAGCCCACACTATGCACCCTTTGAAAATTAAGGTTCTCTGAGCTGTGTTTTAAGTTTTTCCAGCAATTAAATCTCAATGCCAGTCGAAGATACTCATCACTTCTCTGCTTTTGTGATCAAGTCTTGCACCTTCTGCACCAGACAAGTCATGACATGAACATCAGTAGAGTTAGAACTGGGGCTTTGGCTCTTCTACGAGATACAACAAAAATAACCACCCAAGCTCACAGTCTTCGACCACAAGCCAGCTTACCCGGCTCCAAAGATATGTGCCAAAAATAAAACACTGGTAAGGTTTAGATTTCAGAAGTAGCAGGTATCTTTCCCCTATGCCACCATGTTTTCACTTTCAGTTTTCTTCCTGCTGTTGAATCACACCTACCTGTAGCACAAAAACACGACTGCTCAGCAGCTTACTGCTGTAAACCAATGCAAAGTGGATTTTGCATGATTTGTCTGATGCACAGAAAATGTAATCTACTAAAACCACCAGATGTACAAGTAGTGACTTTTGATCAAGCTGATAAGTTTTATAGCTTCCTTTCTCCAGATACTTGATATAATCTCTACTGATAGCTGATACATAAATAATAGGTTCAGCTGACACTGATTCTTGCCCTGAAGTAGTGAAAAAGTAAGGTCTGAACCTTGTAACTGTCTAGGCTGTTTCTTTGCGTTTTCATAGTATCACCTCAACTATTATATCAAATTATTTTCTTTCTGATTGACAATGTAACACAACCCCTCCCCTCCCTGAAATGCATAGTTTTAAGAGCAAAAATGACACATAGAATTTTTACCATTCTAAAAATAAAACTGCTACATTTGAAATGATTTTTTTTTAATATGTTTATGACCTTTCTGCTATATATTTTAATATCCGTAGAAACTCAACATGTGTCTTCCAGCTGAGTACACTAACCATCAGGCTGCAAAGATAGCATGGTTTCTTTTGCTTTCCCTCTCTCTGTTCCTGTGAATTATGAATTATCATTTCTTTCAGATTAGCACAATTTTAAGAGGATAATTGTCCTGCCTACAGCAACCAGTCACTTAGTTATAAGGCACTCCTCCATCTGGTCAGAGCTGTGAGTTTAACCTCCTTATGGCTGACATAGATTTTTTACTCTCCAGGTAATTCCTCTGTCCATTTGGTTGTAATGTTGAAAGGCAGGCAGCCTCCTTGGTCAGATTTTTGAAAGAAAGTATATTTGCTCTATTTTTCAAAAGAATGGTTCAAGCTACAGCTTTAGCACACAGCTGTACATTGGGAGGCCCAAACAGATAGAGGCATCTCCCAATAATTCTGGATCAAGCATCCCATCTCCGCTGTGACACGGGATTTCAAAAAATACCCTCTCCTCCAAGTTTCTTGTTTGTCAGCACGGGGTCCTTTCTTGCTCAATAGCTCCTTTCTAAAGTGCCTAACTTTTCTGGGCCTTGAGCTAAGAAAATATCCAAAGGGTGAAGTGATGAAGAAAATAAAAAGGAGGTGTTATTTTCGAAGTCTTACTTTAAGTTGCAGCAGTAGTCTGTTGCCTGTAAAAATGCTTGGAGTAACAGTGCATGTGTCAAAACCTCTTGTGTGATGAGCATAGCGGTGGAGCACTAATGGTGAAGGAGGTGAAAAACTTTTTTATTTATGTTTATTATGATGAGTACATAAATTGGAAACTTAATTAAAAACGGGGTTACTAGCTCATAGTCTCTGACCAGTTTTGTATTGTTTTACATTATGTTATGCAGGAAATTTTCACCGTTCCTAAGCAGTTGTAAGTAGCATTTCTCTTTCCCATTCCAATTCCTAGGCTGACCGCAAAAAATCTAAATTAATTTAGATTTCACCAGATATTTATAACAAATTTAATTTTAATAACATTCCTTCACATTGTCTTAATTTTTATTAGTTTCTGAAACATCATTGTTGCTTTTTTCCTAAACTTCAGTCACCTTGAGGACTTCAGTCCTACGTTTCCCGTATGATAACTAATTACAACCTTGCACCCTTTACAGAATATGTAGCATGAGTCCTTGGGAGAAAATACCTAGAAATTTATTTATTAGATGCTTCAAGCTCAAATGGCAACTAATATACTGATAGTTTCAGAAGTATTTTTTTAAGACCTCTTTTAGAAAGAAAGAACATTATTCACTGTTCATCAGTGTATGTCTAGAGAAAAGGACATTGCAATCCATCACAGATTACCAAGAACAGAAAGTATATTTTAGACAGTAAAACATCTGCACTTCTATCTAGAGAAGCACAGATAAGAAAGGCTTTACACAGAAGTGATTAATACACGTTTTGTTCATCTTAGTTGAATGCTGAGGTCTGATCAAAATTAGTCCTGCACTTGCTGCTGGACATAATATTCTGCTCTGTCTACTTTGATTTTTCCATGAGTGCTCTGTCTCCTTCTGAGACATGATAGCCCGTAAAATACAGCTGGTGAGTAGGCAGAAGAGAGGCAGTCCAGGGGCTCCTGAGTCAGCAGTGGGAGACTGCAGCTCAGGCTAGAATGCTTTCCTTTTCCCTAGGCATACATATTTTTAATGGCTAAACCCACAAAATTTCAGGGTAAGAGGTGTAGGCACTAGAAAGACAGGGATCAACCTTACTGTATGAAAGTTGACAAAGCAAAGGTCATCTGTTTTCTAGGTTGTTCACTACTTTCTACTAACCTGTGCCAGGCCAGTTAAAACATGCTTCTTGAGAGGGGTGACCATAAACCAGACATTTTGTGTCTGTGGCTCACAGAGATCTAAGTGGGTTGCAACTCAAATAAATTGTTAATTTTTCAGCTTTCTGTGCCCAGCCAGCTGAAAAGTTAATGTTTCAGAGCCCTTCAGTCCCAATCTAGTTTGCAAACACCACATGCAGAGAACAAGAAATGAATTCCACTCCAACGCAAACCTAGTGTGAATATTTTCTATTTCCTGTTACTAGTATCTATATTTAAAGAACAACAATAAACACCTGTAGTAAATGAGAGACATGAATACAATAACAATGGAAACAAAAATTCCTAAAATAAAAAAAACCCCTTGTTACCCAAATATATACCCTTGCCTAGGTATCTAAGCCTTGGACAAATGAGAATAGGCTATTGATATTTCATTCTTTTGAAAAATAAATAATGTTGATCTTTCAGTGAACAGTTTGTTCTTCAACTCCTAGGTAAAGAAAGGAGATTCCCATTCCAGTGGTTATTGCAAAAATGGCACTATAACTAACTACTAAGTTTCTGCTTCTTGTGTGATGGCTTCAGGGAACTGCAGAAAGACCATTATTGACCCTAGCACCATCTTTGTTAGGTGTGCATTAAAGGAGTCTAGCATGCTTCATGATGTGGGATTGAAAGCAATATTTCCTGATGACATGTTTTTCAGACCTGTCTATATGTTATTCATCTCATCACTGTCAACTTTAATGTTGTAATATTTCCTAACTAACTTAAACATTCAGCAAACAATACTGAATAGAAATATATTGAATATGTGCATATAAATACTTCTCTTAATAGAGGACATAAATTCTACTACTGTTGTATAATTTGTGTGTTAATAATGGTAATAACAAGATGGAAGTAAGAGAAAGAGTGTTGGAAGAAGTTCTAATATATACATGTTTCTTTTCTTGACAAGCTTTGAGGAAATATTTTTACAAAGGATTGTCATGATTTTGCAATAGTTATATGCATAAGCTCTTTCAGGGACTTTGATCCTGGATTGCTCCATACCAACATAAATACTATTACAGACAAAAACTGTCACAATGAAGCTCGATACAAGAAAAGTCAGATAGGGATGCACCAGTTTTTCCACATTTCTCAATTTTCTTGACACTTCCTCACAATTTCTATGAGCAGCAAAAGTAGAGTAGGTGTTCATTATCATAGGGGAGTATGCATGAAAGACCAGAGGATCTAAGAGTAAAATATGCTTTGGAGTAGCTTTATTCATGTTTCCTTTTTCTAGAACTAGAAAGCAGCTGTTTCAATTAGTGTGATATTTTTTCCCTTCTTGTTATTACAGCTTTTGAAATTTTCTGGAAACAGAGATATTCACAAATTATATGAAGTGTAATCAACAGCAAATTTGAACGGAGGTTAGAATACATTGTAAATATTTCAGTTTTGTTTTGCCATGGAGTGAAACTTATGCTATTATATTGTCTTTTTTTCTGCAATGTGTGACCTAGAGTCTGCAAAATTATATGTCTACGCTTTCCTGATTTTGCAAATGCATAAAAAGAAGTCCTCCAAGATTTTAACTTCCAGATTGAGGAAAAAAAGATGTAAAATAAAATAATATAAACAACTTAAAAAAAAAAAAAAAGGCTAGCTCTGGATACAGATAGAAAGTAGATGACTAGAGTTATGGATTTTCAAGCCAAAACGACCGTTACAGCCATTAGCCTGGTTTTCTGTAAATCTCAGGTGGTTAGTATTTAACACACTTCCATACTGAGTCCAGTAACTTGCAGATTTATGTAAAGTACAAGTTATTTTTGTTCAAAAAATTCCACTTTTTTTCACTGGTTGCTCTAATGACTGTTCACCTGCTCTCTTAAAAGTGTACATCTTGTTTTCGGTTTGAATTTTCTTGGACCAAGTTTAGCTTACCTGAGATCTGCAGTTACACGAGACTGAAGAGGTTATTTTATCCTCTTGAAGGTAACAGCATTTTCTAATTCAGAGTTTCTAAAGCAAAATTTAAACTATTTTTAGAGTTACATTTTTTCCTAAAGTATGACAAAACTGTTTCCTTGCATAGACATCTGATCTCTGGAAAATTCTATTTGAAATATTCCAGTTTAATTACTGGTTTTTAATGACAACTTTCTAAGGTCTCTAACTTAGCTGTCTCTTCATTAAATGTGCAGAATTTTTAGTTGTGGTATTGCCTTGTCTTTTATAAAGTCTTCAGCATATTTTATCTACATAATTACCTTTATTAACATGATTCCTTGTCTCTTTAGAGAATTTGGTTTCTTTGTCCAAAACATTAATGTTAATTAGCATTAATTACATTCCTCACCTATAATTCTTTATTAGATGAATCCCCTGCAACCTTTGTCTTTTATATTGTTTATGACAAATTTAATTTAACTGGCCTACAGAATCATCCTGTTGCCCGATGGCAGAAAAGCATTGTTCCAATCTTCTGGCATTTCCACTACTTAAAAAAAAAAATCTTATTATTCTCAATAATATTAGAATGTCTAGCCTCAAAATTTCTGGACCTAGTAATTTTAAAAGCTTAATCCCTATTAATGTAGTTTAGTATACTTCCTAATTACAGGAGGGCTGCAAGGTACCTCTCCAAGGAACAGTTTTAATCTGATAAGTATTTTCAAGGAAAAGTATCTAGAAATGTCTGCTCATATTTTAACCATCAAGCACAAATAGTGACTTGACAAATCAATGGCAGCCTCTCACAACAACACTGGAATTGCCTGTTCAATATTCTTGGCAACAGACACAGTATAATTCTAATTTTGTGGAGCATGAAAAAACTTGATGTTTGCAAGCTCCACCATTACGCGTCTGAATGCTGCAAGTGTGGAGCACTAACATTTATAACTGTGTATAGCTGGCTATTGACTATTCCTGTATTAATGAGTTCATACACGAACAACTGTTAGTTGACATTTTTTGTTTAATCTTACAGACATGCTGATATTGCCTTTGGAGATTTGCGTGAATATGGATAGACGTTATTCTCAGGAACCAAAATCACATGAAAACAAACAAAAAGATTTTCACTCTCAGAGAATCATAGAAGAATCTGGGACAATAGTCTCATGAATCTGTCTGAGATCATCCCTACAGGAGCTTACAGGAATTTTGTTCTACTGTGCAAAGCCAAGGGCTTACCTGATTTGGGACCTATGTACAACTCTAGTTCATATCAGCTAGCTCATAATAAAAAAATAGTAAGAAAAAGAGCTCTATTTTACACACACATGTATTGCTATGTGTACACATATACACTGACAAAGATAATTGTATAAGTATTCTCTGTCTAGAAATATCTTTATACCTAGAATGTATATTCTTACACAGCCTTCACTACATTTTCCATAGCGTTCAATCATCATGCAAATTCACACAAACTACATAATTTCAGACAGTATCTGAGGGGATTTTTCAATCATTTTTCTAAATACTGCATTTTTATATGCTACTAATTATACCTAACCTTCTGTAGTTACTGAATGATCCACAGTCTGCTGGAAGAACACACATATGCACATGTGCACACAGGCACACAAATATTTGTCATGCTATATGGCTGGTAAGCAAGGTTGTTGACGTTCTTTAGTCAAGAAGTTTAAATGCCTTATGCTGAATTTGAATTGTACTGGTTGTCTAATGTACAATCAAAGCTTGAGTGGGGTTTAAGACGAGGGCTGTGATCACTTATATGCAGAACTGAGGTCCATTACCTTTTGAGGGCAGGCTGAGTGCATTTATTACCCGATTGCAATGTCTAATAATGAAATAGCAGCAGTCTGTGGGTATTTAACCCATGGTTAACGGTGCTGGGGGAAGAGGCATGCGATTTCTGAGACCAGGATCTGAAGAGTTAAGTTTCTTCCTGAACATGTTCTAAGACAGAAGTAAGTTTTGGTCTCAAATAGTACAGTCTAGTGTCTTGTAATGAGTTTCCGGGTGGCCATTCATGCAAGCTTTCTCATTTAAAGTCTACAGCACCACTAGCTATGCTGGTGCTTCAAAGTCACCCCTATTTACTACCTGACTGCACAGTTTTAGAGCAACATGACCTTTATGTCTGCTTGATGACGGTATTGAGGTTTTTAGAAATACTTTCAGCACTGTTCCTGAACATAGGTAATACACTTTACACACACATCCTTAGCATTTTACACTTCTTGATGTTTGCAGTACCTTTAGTTTGCCCATGATTAGTAGCTCTATGAAGTTGTGAGATGATGACAAGCAAGGCTGTGTAGAAGAACACAGGCCTTCACTGGAGATTGCTTGACTTCAGAGAAAAAAAGTAGTGGGAAACAGCACACACATCACCTATCCTACAATTTAGTGACAAAGTTCTAGATTCACTGGACTGCCTGACAGGCAGATTCCATCTTTATATCAAGACAATCCACAGACTACTCCAGCTTAGCAGACCTACAACCACTGAACCTGATGCATTACAGCACAGACCTTCAGCATAAAGAAGCTCTGTGTAGTAACCATATCATACACTGAATAGGTCATAACATGTCTTGAAGCCTTCTCCAACTACTTGGCCATGATGGACAATTCTCTTTACCCATTGCAGAGTCACGAAGAGGAAGTATTGAAGGACTCGTACCCCAAAGACCATATTATGAATAATAGCCTGAAACTTGAAAGAAGCCACAAAATACACAGAGCTGAGTCTCCTGACTAGATCATGTAGATGACAAGGTCATGTCTTATCTCAAGGAAAAGAACATTTGGACCTCTCAAGAGAACCAAACCAAACAAAACAAAACGAACCAAAACAAATAACAAGGAGCTCAAATTCAAATGTTTTGAATGAGACATACATCACTTTCAGAAGCCTACAGAAAAAAGAGGTACACTAATTTGGCTTCATCCACTATGACTTGCTGGTGCAAAGACACTGTCTTTATTTTGAAAGTCTAGTCCTGAATTTTGTGACTGCTGTATGTGCATAGTTTATGGACAATGCTAGGACGGTGGCTGGAGTTATCTTAATGTCCAAGAGAGGAGAGGCTGCAAAGGAAAAATCTCAGGATTCCTGGATTTTTGAAGCAGATGAGGGAGGAAAATGCTCCATATTGCCGCTTGCATGTTTACCTGTGCTCCAAACAACTTCATATTCCCAGCTTTTGTTTCTTTTTCTGTAATTTATAAAAAAAATATTCACATCCTGTACATAAAGTCTCTTGACACAAACATTCAAACTGCTCTTCCTTTTTCAGTATACATCATTTTGTAAGCTTACACATGAGCACAGTCTTCTGGCATAATGAAACTAATACGTGTATGTATTATCAACCAAAAAAATAAAAGCAGAAGAAAATTAAAGAATATTAATACTGAATATTAATAGCTGCACTCTTAGGGAGATTGTGGGTAAAGAAAAAAAAAACATTGCTACCTCAGCTGTCCCTTCTTTCCTACTAAATAGAACTAATGGACTGAAAAACAATATTTTCGAGATGTGATCTTTCTACTCTGTTTGTAATGTTAACGATTTTATTCTGTGTCACTCTGGATTTGGTCAAGTCATAGCTGTATTGTTTAAGGGAAACTTACTTTTTCTCATTCCACACTACAAGATTCGTACATTGCTTAAGCTGGAAGGAAAGCTGTTCAAGGTAAAACCCATTTTCACTTGCGCCTTAAAGTAGAATAGCAGTACATAAACTCCAATTCTTCTCTATCTGGTTGACTTACTTTTTTTTTTCCTTTGGATAGTTGATGAGGTATTAATTCTCCAAGGCTACAGATTTTTTAGAGACAAACTTTGAGCAACTTCAAGTAGAATTTTCACTTAAACATTTAAACTGTTATTAAACTTGACAAGTTTGCCAGAATAAGGCCACCACCAAAAGGAGCGAATCCACTAACAGTTAAAATTCATAATATCCATTATTTTTCATGAAAGGCAAATTTTGATTAGTATGCTATACCTGGGAGTACAGCCAACAAGCTAAGGGCATTTTTTTCAGATCTGAATGTGGTTTGACTTTACTCACCAGGCAAAACAGCAAAGTTTCTTGTTAATAAGAGTGAGACCCAAGGCCTATATCTGATTGAACTTGTGGAGGTTCTCCAGGGCTCCTTCTTCCTCTGAGCTCTCCCGGGAGACAACTTGTTCATAACAGTAAGAATCACTTATTGTGCTAGGTGCAAATCTCATTTTCAGTGCACAAGTGGAGATTCTTATGCTAAATAAAGCTTGTTTCTGGGCAAAGAACCTCAACCTTTTGGCATGTATTCAGCTTTCTGGAAATAATGTTTTGGCTCCTAGCATTAGGCTGATTTTAAACTAAGTAAGATGGACAGACAAAACTTCATCTCAATTAATGCCCTTGTGTTACATCTGCCTGGGTTATCCAGGGATTTAAAGGCCCTAATATGGAGTTTGGACTGGCAAAATGTCAATGTCATGTGTCTAAAACAAAGTGGTTTTGCCTGAGTTAGAAAAAGTTAATTAGTTGCGCTGAAGGTAACAAATCCACATCTCTGCCAGTGGTTTCTTCAGTCCTATGAAAGACAAAACTATTGTGGAAAAGAGTGCTAGCATTCTGTCAGATAGTGAAAACTGGTCCGAGTCGGAACTGTGCAGTTATTAAACACAAAAAGTGACTGGTAGGCCATTGAGAAACGTAACCAAAATGAAGTCTTGAAGGCACAGGAGCAGGCTGTCCCCATCTGCTGCAAGACAAACCAGCAGAGAAGACCACCGGCCTGGCTGAACAGAGAGCACTTGCTGGGACTCAGGAAAAAGAGGAGGGTCTACCACCTATGGAAGACAGGGCAGGCGACTCAAGAGAAGTATAGGGGTCTCGTTACTTTGTGCAGAGTGGAAATTAGAAAGGCAAAAGCCCAGCTAGAACTCAGGCTGGCCACTGTTGTAAGGGGCAACCAAAAATGTTTTTACAAATACTTCAACAACAAAAAGAGGGCCAAGGAGAATCTCCATCCCTTATTGGATACGAGGGGGAATATTGTCAACAAGGATGAGGAAAAGGCTGAGGTACTCAATGCCTGCTTTGCCTCAGTCTTTAATAGTCAGAGTGGTTATTCCCAGGGTATTCAGCCCCCAGTGTTGGAAGATAGGCAAGGAGTGCGGAATGAAACTCCCATAATCCAGGAGGAAGCAGTTAATGACCTGCTATGCCACCTGGACCAGAACGAGAATCCTGGGAACTACAGGCCTGTCAACCTGACCTCGGTGCCGGGCAAGATTATGGAGCGATTCATCCTGAGTGCGCTCAGCGGGTGTGTGAAAGACAACCAGGGGATCAGGCCCAGCCAGCATGGGTTCGTGAAGAGCAGGTCCTGCTTGACCAACCTGATCTCCTTCTATGACCAGGTGACCTGCCTACTGGATGAAGGTAAGGCTGTGGATGTCATCTACGTGGACTTTCATAAGGCCTTTGACACTGTACCCCACAGCATCCTCCTGGAGAAACTGACTGCCCATGCTTTGGATGGGAGTACTCTTTGCTGAATAAAGAACTGGTTGAATGGCCGAGCGCAGAGAGTGATGGTGTATGGAGTTAAATCCAGCTAGTGACCAGTCACAAGTCGTGTTCCCCAGGGCTCAGTTTTGGGTCCGGTCTTGTTTAACATCTTTATCAATTATCTGGATGAGAGGATTGGGTGTTCCCTCAGTAAGTTTGCAGATGACACCATGGTGGGTGGGAGTGTCAGTCCGCTTGAGGGTAGGAAGGCTCTTCAGAGGGATCTGGACAGGCTGGATCAATGGGCTGAGGCCAACTGTATGAGGTTTAACAAGGCCAAATGCCAGGTCCTGCAGTTGGGTCACAAAAACCCCATGCAAAGTTACAGGCTTGGGGAGGAGTGGCTGGAAAGCTGCCCAGCAGAAAAGGACCTTGGGGTGTTGGTCGACAGCTGGCTGAACATGAGCCAGCAGTGTGCCCAGGTGGCCAAGCAGGCCAATGGCATCCTGGCTTGTATCAGGAATAGTGTGGCCAGCAGCAATAGGGAGGTGATCGTGCCCCTGTACTCAGCACTGGTGAGGCCACACCTTCAACACTGCATTCCTTTTTGGGGCCCTCATTACAAGAAAGACATTGAGTTGCCGGAGCATGTCCATAGCAGGGCAGCGAGGCTGATGAGGGGTCTATAGAAGAAGTCTTATGAGGAGTGACTGAAGGAACAGGGGCTATTTAGTCTGGAGAAGAGGAGGCTGAGGGGGGACCTTATTGCTCTCTACAACTACCTGAAAGGAGGTTGTAGTGAGGCAGGTGTTGGTCTGTTCTCCCAGGTAGCCAGCAATAGGATGAGAGGCAATGGCCTCAAGTTGCTTCAGGTAAGGTTTAGATTGGATATTAGGAAAGATTTCTTTACTGGATGAGTGGTCAGACATTGGAATAGGCTGCTCAGGGAGGCGGTTGAGTGCCCATCCCTGGAGGTGTTTAAAAAAATGTGTAGATGTGGCACTTCAGGATATGGTTTAGTGGGAATGGTGGTGTGAGTTGAATGGTTGGACTCAATGATCTTAGAGGTCTTTTCCAATCTATGATTCTATGATCCTATGACCTTAGACCTGTGGTAGAATCTGAGGTGTGTGCATAGGTGTTTTGTGTTTCATTTTTAATATTTTGTGGGTTTTATTTGTCAAATAAGAAGATTAACATTAGTTTCTGATAAGAGGCTGGCATTAATTACTATAGCTGTGCTAAAGATGTTGGACTTTGCCTGACATGCAGCAAGCAAGAATCTGACTTTTTAGTCCCAGAACCTTTCCGCTCACACTGAAATGAAGCATCCTCTCGTGCTGTCATATGCTTTTGTGCAATTCATCATGCCACATCCAGAAAGATCTTTCCCTTCAATAGCTGTCAGCACTTTCTGAAAGCTTGCCAATTATTCACTTAAAATTTGCAGGATGGAGGAAGCAAAAGAGCAGATTTATAGGCTGCAGCTTATTGTTTTCCTCAAATTCCACATATTTACCCTACACCTAATGAGTGCTCACAAGAGCACTTTCACTTTGCTAACATATGTTGGAAAGGTCAGAATATATATATTACATATATACATAATATACATAAAAGATCCCTATTTATATTTCACAGGACAATCACATAATGCATCACATTTCTCTTCTAGGAAGGCTAATTGAACATCTTAAATTTAGTGCTGCAGAAGTGATAACTTTGAAGATTTAGGTTCCTGTCTCTTTGGGATGCAATGTACTCTTGAGTGTTTATGCTCATGTGCCCTGCGTGTACCCACAAAGCAGTTCTGGGAAGGGAGGGACTGTGCCTGAGCCAGGATGCAGAACAGAAGCAACCTAAATTGTACTTTGCTTGCTATCTAGTCTGAAAAAACTGTGCTTGATCAACTGGGTGGTGGCTGTTAATTAGTACATCTACTGCAGTGTACTGAAACAGCTTGGCTTCTGAATTTGAAGGCACCGTACTATGTAGGCACATCATCTAACAAAAAGAGAAGTTAAAGATCTCAGTTCTTCATTGTGCGTGTGTCTGAGAAGACGAATATTTAGCTGATACAGTTTTTCCATCATGACTGATGCAGATGATGGAAAGCCATTTTTGCAGGTGCCTGATAAAGACATTAAGGATTCTTGTTTTATTACTCACAAAGAAGTTATCAGCCAATTCAGATAGTTTTCTTGAGATAAAAAGTTCCAGAAAGGGCAATTATAATATGAAGCATTTTATGAGATATTCATGAAGTATTTTTACAAAATGTTACTAATGCTCTTGCTCCATGTTTTCATCTTCCTCTTGTTTAATTTGGATTAAAACACCAGCAGTAGATTGAAGTGGCTCTAACCCAGGTCTCTGAAGTTTGCCAATCCTTCTGGGATCCTACATCACATGTTCACACAATGTCTTTGCATATGTAGGACAATGTATAGCTATACAGTCAAATACTGTAGTTTTTAAGGGTGTCACAGACAGCTTTTGCTGTGCAGCCCCTCCTTGCATCCCTGACAGGCACAGTTATTCATCATCCATGGCCACAGGGCCATGCTCTCACTCTCAAGTTTGGCAGAATTCACCTGCAGGTTCACAAGTAAAATTGTTCTCATTCTCATCTTTGCTTGCACTGTACTACTTCTGTTTCTGACATAAAGAAGGTTTAAAGACTAGAAATCTTGTCTGTTGTTGCAACTCTACCACTGATTCAACAGCAGGTATTCGCCCTCACAACATAACTTCAATATACCAGGATCTAATTTAAATATAGTCAGCTGAAAACCAGCAATGAGGAGACTACTCATAGTGATGAGAAAGATAATGAGAATTAACATTTTGCTGCTATGAGAAAAGCAATGCAGTGACATGTATCAGATATCTGGAGATATGGCTAGGCATTTGAATTAATTTTGCCTTAATCTTCTGTTTTAATTCAGACAATCTGAGCTACAAATGTTACTTTGGAAACTAAGTGATTCTGCCACCTAACCTGTCATGTTAGATTCCTGTATAGAGTATAGTTATATTCTATATTTCTGTCTGTGAGCACTGGAAAATGAAATGCAAGCACAGATAAGAAGTGCCTCTTGTCAAAATCCCAAAACCAAATTCTCAAACAGCTCCCTGGTAGCAGTACAGGTTTTCATTAGTGCACCTCCCCTCTGCTTCTCTGACCTCTTTTCCATCTCTGTGTGATGCCTGCATGAACATTCTTGCAATTATGGGGTGAACTGGACTGAGGAGCTGATCCAGGTGCAAAGGAACCACGAACATTCATAATTTAATTTAAGCAGTACTGTTATTAAATACTGAACCACACTCAGTTCTCTCAAGTAAGTAAGTCACAAAGTAGCAGGATGTGATCAAAACATTTTATATTACAGACATAAATTCCAGCAGCAGAAGACATGCGCGTTCTTTGCCTGCCCAAATATTCATCGCTTTGTCCTGTTTAACTGTGCCTCGAAGTCCAATGAAAGTTCACGCTGACAAAGGTCATGCAGCAGGAGTAATGTCCTGGCTCAGAGAGGCAGGTGTTCTCTTTACTTTTTCCTCTGGATTTGATTTTTGATAATGTAGGCTTTGGAATGAATGGGGAGTTCCACCTCCTACACAGTGCGTTCCAGGAGCCTAGTTGATTTCCAGCTGAGCATGTTACAAGTGGTAGGAAATTTAAGGGCTAAACCTTGATAACAACTCAGTATTAATTTTTTGGACTTCAATGCCTTAATGAAAGGATGTGGCTTGAAAAATGGCTCTGGAAACAACAAGCAGTATTTTTCCTTGTGATAATATCTCATCATACTTACTGGGGCCCAATGCTTAAATTTTCACTGATTTGCAGCATCTGGCTTTAATCAGCTGGTTGAAGACTTAATCCAGGGACATAATGACTTAAATGCTTGTGGAGAACAAGAGCACAATCTGCCTTTCCTGAAAGTCTTTTTAACTAGGATGGGCAAGTTGGCGGGCCTAAGCAGACAGTTTTTAGTTCCCATGTAAGTCACCCTGTGACTGCCCTTGTGTTGCTTTGTTAGGTGGGTCACAAAGAGCACGGCACAAAGGCGGATGTCCTCAACCACCCTGAAAGCCTCTGGGGCATTTTTTGAGCATCGATCAGTTACATGCCCAATGCATCAGGAGCAGCTGCCTTCTCACAACATGTCTACTGTATCTAACTATAACACGTGGGAAGGTTCTGCCAGTAGCCATCCTAAAGCAGGGTTTCTGGGGGATGGAAAGCAATTGTATCTCACTATACATCTTTAAACAAGGGACACTGAACTTGTCTCATGTAATTATTTGAGGGAAAACTATAGAAGTGGGAAAAGACAGTGAAGATACCTTGGGTAAGCTGCTGTACCCTCAGAAAGCTCATGTTCGTTGGAAGCTGGGAAGAGGGGGCCAGGGGACAGCTGCTTCTAGTCACATAAAATACAACTGATTTCTTGTCAGAAAAGTTTAGCATCATTCTTATTTTTCTGACCTCAATATCATGAAACCTTCAAACATTACCACACATAATTAATCGCAAACTTAGATACTGAGATTACCATTCAGCTTCCTGAAGTGCCATAATTGTTACTCACAGGTATCAGAGAAGTAGACATTACAAACATAGTAAAACCAATCGATGAAAACTACCTACAAAAAGGACCACATCGTTTTCAGAACAGCTCAACTACGTTTCCACGATGCATACCTAAAGCGCAGAGATTTTTTTCCTTAAAGGTGCATGTCTTGTTTTCTAAACTGCTACTGACACCGCTGCAGTAGATTTTTATTTCATTTATATATAATGCTAAACTTATTTTGAAAATGCCTCCTAAATTGCTTTCTTCATCCAACACCTTAGTTTAAAACAGCTCAAAGGCTTCAAAATAACAATTATTGATTTCCACCATAAATGAGGTTTTTCCTCCACAGCATATTTGTATCTCAGCCAGGTCTCACTGCTGCCATTGTTCTTCAAAATAAGAATGTATGCAATGAAGAATAAAAATCCCTATGCCCATCCTCCCCACAAAAAAATAGCCAAATAATGCTGGGACACAGCTCACCTGCAACATCTAAAAGAGAAATTACATGACTAGATGACTAAAAATCAGGAAGACCACAACACAGAGTAGTCAGATTTTTATATCAAGCAAGTACCCTAACATTAGTGTTCCTTACATACCACCATAGTATCCGTGCAGCCCTGATCAACCAGAAATGCCCTGTTAGGGATGCCCCAAACCCCAGGAGGTCACTGTCCACTTACACAGCTCTCTCCCATGCATTTTCCCTCACAAGCTCCTGCCAGCCAAGAGCCACTGTGCTTTAGGTCCACCCACATGGTTTCTATGGGACCAGAGCCAGGTTAGTTGTTAATTCAGAGCAGCCCTAGGATGCTGCAATTTCTATTGAGGCAAATGTAGACGTTTAGGATCAGGGAACCGGGCGCTGCCTTACTGTTCACTTAGCTACAACCAGTACAGGCCAGACACTTCAGGCAAGTGCTGAAGCATGTAGGGTAATTTTCTGAACAAAAATCAAACAAACCCCTCCCTTTTCACTCTAAACTGTATTTATTATAGTTTGCCTTCTACTGTCAGTCCCATACTTCCCAAGCTCACTGTTCCAGCTGTCCTAGGAGAGCAAACCAGTGACCAGAGAGGAAGGCATATCTCTTCATAAAGAGATCAGATTGAAGATCTTCTCCCTCATGCTGCCAAATGCAGCCATAAGCAATCACTCAGCAACTGTGCAACACAAATAAGAAAAAACTGCTTCCAAAGGAGAAGTGATTTTGTTTGTAAGCTGTAATAGACATACAAGTTACGCTGACCAAGAGACTCTCATTATCCTAACCAGTTGTAATAAGTCATGGAATAACATTAAAACAGATTTTAGGTGCAATTAGTCAATTACCTTTAAACATAATTGGCTTAATTGTAAAAATAAGCAGCTACACCCTCTGTAGTCACTCTCAGATCACAGGAAGTTTAGCATGATGCTTTCATTGGCAGGGAACATTAAAAATGAAATTATCCATTCCTACTCTGTTTGTTACAAATATCCTATACATATATAGCTTGTTTCTATGGTATAGAAAAGTGCCATATATTTGTGTCAACACTTACTAATTATTAACTTTGTTATATTTCAACACACTGCATATACAGGACACACTGAAGAACACAGCGTACAAACAATATGATCAGAAAAAGGATAATACATTAAATTTCAGATTTCTTATGGATTTGTGTGGCTTCTGTATTGCTGAAACCTTTACTAGTGTGAGTTCTCTTAGCTTCCATCCACAGGAATATTGGTCTAAGAGATTGGAAACAAAAAGTACACAAATGTACTCTCAGACCATAGCAGCACAAAGTGGAGATTAAGCTAAATGTTGAAAGCTTTCCATTTTCAAATATCTTTTGTTTTTTAATTGTCATCACACTTTAATAAAGCTAAAAGGGAATCAGAATTACTGGAAATAGTTCTTTGAATGAACTTTAGCCATAAATGGACAGCTCAACAACATTTTCTTTCCTCTTTCATCTGCCACAAAATGAAGATGAGACTATGGCATTTAAACCAAGTTAAAATAATGTTGCTAGTTTTAATTTTGGAGGATGAGATAATGAACCCAGTACAAGAAAACTGCAGCATGGTTCTAAAGACAGACTGGGCATAGAAAAGTGTATGCATGGTCCCCAAAGGCTGTGTTACGCTAAAGCCACACCATCTCCATGCTGTAAAGGCTAAATCCACCTTGTTCTTGCCACCATTGCAGCTCTATTTTCATGTGTAGACATACGCTCAATACAGATAGATTCTCTGTAGGAACAAGTGGAAAACATTGCCACACTAGTTTCCCCATGGGCCTGGGTACCTTGCCAAACAGTCAAGTGGAAGAGTGGCTGAAGGGCCTGAGCTACCACCACCCATGGCAAGACATAAGCTATCTAAGAGCGTAACAGAACTGAGACCAGGCCATAGAATGGCCATGCTAACAGGGAACAACATAATGCCTCAAGCGCAGATCTCTTAGGCCACATAAGCATGGAGTTGTGCTTGTTTTAATAGCAAAGTTGAAAAAAAGAGTTATTTGTCTTGATAACTGTGTTTGCATAAAGGCTTCTTTTAGGCTGTAACCTGCTTTTGCATAGACTCTAGAAAAGATAGGTAAGGTAGAAATAACCAAATATTTTCAAGCCTCCCACAGGGTTTATGTGTCAGCTGAATGTATTAACAGTCACAGCAGCATGAAATAGTAAGCACCTGAAGCATTTCAAAAAAGATATCCTTACCACTGCATGAAAAAACATGTAAACTCATCTAGTGACTTTGTCCTCTGAAAAAAGTCAGCTGTTTGTCAAGGGAGCGATGACTCAGATGTCTCCCTAATATTGCTAGATGACCTGGCAAGGTTTACTGAAATTCCAATTACCAGAAGTCATTCAAGCACTCTCTAGTAATAATTACATCTTCAGCTACCTAGTAGATGGTACTGAGCAGCAGGAAATTGGAGGAAACAGATAACCCTACATTAGATTCTAATTACTTAAAATTTGGTAAACAAATCAAGGAAAAAAATGACTCTTTCTAGATGATTGCCCCTTAACTTAGTGAATAAAGATCAATATTAAGCATCCTCATTGATACGCAATAAACGAAAGCACAGCTGAAAAATAATCACCTATTCAATGTCTGAATAACCCTGCACGTTCAGATATTTCTCATCACCATGGTTTGAGCAGGTATAGGATTTGGCTTCCTCCTCGGTCATTATGCCCTCATTCCAATATTTTAATGTTTAAATGAGTCTTTATCTTTCTGCCCAAGAGCTGCAGCTAGTTAATGGTTTAACAGTAATTCTAATAAATGTGTTGAACAATGTAGATGATGATCATCATCATTTAAAATCATTTCATGAATGCTTTATCACTATTGTGTAATAATGTAGACTTAAAGTATGTTTTGGCAAAGCTTGCACTTCCAATCCATTATGACCCTGACCTCAAAGCAAGAAACTCATTAAGAAAATTGCTTAAATGTCTTATCTGGCAGTTAATATATGCAATCTAAGAGTGGTCATCATTGACTCATTAGAGTAACAAATAAGATAGAACAAATGTGATGAGACACTGAGATTTATGGGGTCAATATGTGTGGATAAAAGACCACAGAGTCTAAATGCATTAGTTGCTAGGGATCTGTGAGAAGAAGGAAGATCCTGGGTGGGAAGTCTTGGAATCAGGCAACAGCCAGCATCAACCTCCTTTTGGAGAGCTACAGATATTTTCCAAATGGTATATCAGCTTTTTAGCAGTGACCTCATGGCTGCGCAGTCGTAGGGATAGTAGGCACAAGGTAGATAACCTCACCAGGGAAGGTGGCCAGCCTAAGGTTGAGCATCCTGGCACACCTTGTACATCCCTGTACAGAGAAGCCTTGTCCATGTTGACTAATGACAACAGTCTCTGACCTGTTCACCTCGCCAAGACTGTTAAGCGAAATAGATAACTGGAGGCCAGAGCTCAAATGCTTGTCCCAGCTCTATTCAGTTTGCAGACTATCACATCCTGGCTAATTATCTCAAAACTGCATCTGTGCTGACACAAGTTAGGTTTCAGTGCGCTCACAAGGAATTCACATTATCAGCTCTGGATGGTGTCTACATTTCCACAGTGTTATTTAGAGAGGTCATATGAAAGATGTAAGATATATCTGATATAAAAATATAAGAATATCTTTAAGATGTTCTTAAAAATCTAGGGACATTTATTCCATGCTGTTCCTGACCTCAGTGCTGAAGAAGTCAAGCCAGAACTTCTCAAATACGCTATTTCCTTTATCACATTTTCCCAGCTTGGCAGAACTAAACACAATGAGCAATCTACAGGATTTAAAATTGGGTACCTACTGATAATTTCTCAAGTACAATAACTGGGAATACTTCTTAAGTGCCTGTGCTGTCCTGTGGTGCAGCGAGGTTTTCCAAGGTGGTCAGCACATCAGCTGGCCGGGAGTAGCTGGACCACCAACTCTGGCGATGGCATTCCCTAAGGCTCAGCTGTTTCCAGCTGCTGGACCGGCTGCTGGCTTCAACCCTGCTAAGCAAAACAAACAACTCAGGGCTCTCTTTGTTCTTCTGCTATTATTGTACAGAAAGATGTTGCCCTTTTTTCAGCTTCTCTCTGTGGGGAAAAAAAGACTTTTGCTTTAGTTATCACAGAGGGCTGTGCCATTCTTTCCCATCACATAAGTACATACAGTGTCTTCTTTTAGGAAACTGTTTCAGCTCCAAGCAATAAATTAGAAGATTCTTTAGTTTTCTTTATATATCTTGAAATCCTCATTGGACCTCCTATTAGGTAACAGTGTTGCTAACAAGTCTTATTACCAATTTTTGACAGAAAAGAGAAGAGGGAACGTTGCAAGACTGGGCCACAAGCTGATGCAGTGGCAGGGGCTACATTATTGTTTTCCGCGAGTCTCTTGAATCACTTGCATAGTTGGGACTTGCAATACATATTTCACATCCAGTGTTACTATGAGCAGCTTAAAGTCATGCATGCAGTTTGTTATCAAACATCAAAACCAAAGGCTTAGCTTATGAAAATATGTATAATAGCAACACTAAACTGTTGAGTACTACCTAGCTAATAAAAATCAGGCAAATTATATAAAAGTCTTGAACAAACACTTTCTTTGATTCCAGCTGATCCAGTCTTGTGCACGAACTCACCACTGATTTTATAGTAGGATTAGGTTTTGTGAGGATTTCTCAGTATCCCAATGTAGTTGAGACCCGAGTATGCCAGCTTCACCATCTTTTTTCCTACCTCCAAATAATCCTGGTATGAGTTCATTAAACATCTCTTTGTTATACTTTTGAAAACACCACACAGGTGTGTTTAAGCAAAATCCCAGCTAGGCTTGGTAGCTGTCCCTCAAGGAGAGACTAAAGGCTATAAGCACACTGTCCAAATACACTCTGTAATTTTTTGCTGTGTCTTCTTCTCAACAGCAGTTTGGGCAATCACAATGTCCTATCCCTTCATTATTGGAAAGGCAGGTAAACTGATTGGCATGCTGTGATGGGACTCTGTGCAGACAGAGATGCCTGCATCACTTTGCCTAAGGGAATACACCCTAAACGTGCCTTCCAAGACTTTTGAATTAATAAATGTAGAGATTTTTCAAAACTCTGTCTAGAATAACTAACTCCTTAAACAGAAAATATCAGGGTTAAATAGATGAAAAATAAAGGATTTAATGAAGAGATAACTCATTTCCTTTGGAGAAACTGGTAGTTCAGAAAAATCAGTACACTTCCATATGGACCCCTTGAGATTTCTCCTTTCCATCTTGCCTGGCACTTGGCTATGCAATTGCTCTGTGTCTTGCTGGGAACTCTCTCAGCCTTTGACCGAACAGCTGAACCGTGCCCCAGGAGACCTCTTGCCCTACCAGCATCCAGTGAAAACACTGAGAGCAAATGTGATCTCTTCCCCACCACACATGCAAACCATCATTTTTGTCTCGCTTTGTATTTGTCAGCAGCTCCAGAAAGTGCATCAATATCAAACAAATCTTTCCCAGGTTTGTACCCAATCTGCAAATCATATAATTGCATCTGAAAACAAACAAGCAACCCTTGGAGGGTTTTCTTTCTTGGTTAAGCCACTCTTAGCTACGGAGATGTTTCTTATTCAGCAAATATTGACCTGCTATATGCAAAGACATGAAAAATTATTTATGCCAGTGCCCAAGGACCAAAGCCTAGTTCTGCATTTCAAAATATTGTGACTGTTTTAGCAAGTACTGTGGTAGCTAAACTGTTGTGCAGCAGGGCTTCTGGGCATCATTTTATCTTGCATTTTATGCTACAGCATGAACAATGCCTTGTACTGTTTTTTTTTCTATTCTGAATTTGAACAGTATACAACTTTCTCTCCCAGGTTTTTTTTCTGTCTTGTTTTATACCCTCTTTCACATCCAAACTGCAGAACTACTATCTGCCCCTATAAACATCGGAGTGGAAGAAGCAAATTCCCTTGCTTGCCAGATTTAATTACTTTGTCAAAGGCAAATTCTGGATCATTCTGAATGTTCTGCCTCAAATCCTGGAATAATGTTTTCTCTTGGTCGGAAAATCTTCTCAATTTTTACGTTCTTCTGGTGCTCTCTCAGTAAGCACACAACTAAAATGTTTGTTTGTTGTTTTTTTTTCCCCTCAGTAAAAAGGAAATGCCACAGATCATTCATACAGTTTTGTCAAAAAGTCATGTATTCATATAACTGCTCCAATGCCTATAAATTATACCAGTGTAAAAGGGGAGTTATAGACTGATGATTGGAATCAAAGCTATCAGATTTCTGGACTATAGGAAAATTGGTTTGTGGAAAACTTTATTTTGACTTCTTAGTCTGCTGTTATGTAACAGTCTCTCTACTGCCTAAAGATAAATCAAGTTACAAAAAGCCTTTTTGACGGGCAGAAGTTACAGTCAAGCTTTAACTCCCATAATTAATGATTACCCCTTAGTAAAAATATCTGGGTGCAAGGTCCAGAATTCATTACAGAAGTTATAAATGCTGACCTTGATTTTCCCTTTCCTCTGGTGGTTCTCATATATGCCTTTCTGCCTGGGGGCATGGATGCTAATATTGAAAATGTATTAAAATATGCTTCCACAAAGATTCTGGCTAATTGGCCAGATTTTTCTCAAATCAATAGCAAGCATACTGGGCTGAACTCTGAGTGCTTGACCTATGAATGATAAAAAAAAAAATAGCCATGTTCTTAAGATGTGATCCCAGAATCCCAGGATATTTTTAGCGATTTCTAATTTTTCCTGCCCCAAACTTGAAGCCACAAGCTTCATGTCTCTCTGGCACTATATTTTTGTCTTCAGGATTATCTCATATTTTGTTCAAAGTGATTGTATTTTTTTGTCTGTCTTTTTCCGATGTCTCCTTCAACTCACAGAAGCCTCATACATAAGATGAATCAAGGCAAAATGGAGAGGAAATGCATAAATTTAGAATGTCTGCCTGTGCTTTTTCTTCTTTGTTTCACACCATACACTTTCATATTATTTTCTTGATATGAGAAAATCCTGGTTCTGCACATTAAAAAATAATAATTTTGCTTTGTGTTTATTTTTTCTTTGTGTTTACACTGTCAATGTCAGCTCTGGTGTGGTCTTTCAGCCCTCCATCTCAGACATTCTTATGTGAAGGATTACAGTAACATTCCACCCAGAAAAGTCAAACCTGAAATTGTATCTTTGTTTGATGGGAACATCTAGAATAGCATTCATCTCAACTAGTATGAAATGTCTATGAAGCCTAAACCTGTTCAATTGATCTAAGCTCCCTCCCTCATCAACAGAGGAAAACACTCACAACCAAGCAGTGATTCATCCTCTCTGTGTTAAGCACTTACTTCAGTAAGACTCTGGAGATGCTTATTTTTCTAACTTAAGAGAGATTTCTTAGTCTTGTTAAAGAAAAGTTTATCATGGCCATCAAGAGTTGCATTTTTAATTGGCAAGAAGTAGACCACATAAAGTAAAATAAACTTGTATGAAATTCTGGTAGATTGTTAAATGGAAAGTTGGGCAGAGAGGAACTTAATGAGGTTCAACAAGGGCAAATGCAGCGTCCTGCACCTGGGGAGGAACAACCCCATGCATCAGTACAGGCTTGGGGTGGACATGCTCGAAAGCAGCTCTGTGGAGAGGGACCTGGGTGTCCTCGTGGACGACAAGCTGACCATGAGTCAGCAGTGTGCCCTGGTTGCCAAGAAGGCCAATGGCATCCTGGGGTGCATTAGGAGGACTGTGGCCAGCAGGTCGAGGGAGGATCTCCTTCCCCTCTACTCTGCCCTAGTGAGGCCTCATCTGGAGTACTCTGTCCAGTTCTGGGCTCCCCAGTTCAAGAAAGATGAAGAGCTACTGGAGAGAGTCCAGCGGAGGGCTACAAGGATGATGAGGGGACTGGAGCATCTCTCCTACGAGGAGAGGCTGAGGGGGCTGGGCTTGTTTAGCCTGAAGAAGAGAAGGCTGAGAGGGGGCCTTATAAATGCGTACAAATATCTGAAGGGTGGGTGTTAGGAGGATGGGGCCAAACTCTTTTCAGTGGTGCCCAGCGACAGGACAAGGGGCAATGGGCACAAACTGAAGCATAGGAAGTTGCGTCTGAACATGAGGAAGAACTTCTTCCCTCTGAGGGTGACAGAGCACTGGAACAGGCTGCCCAGGGAGGCTGTGGAGTCTCCTTCTCTGGAGATATTCAAGACTCGCCTGGACAAGGTCCTGTGCAGCCTACTGTAGGTGACCCTGCTTTGGCAGGAGGGTTGGACTAGATGACCCACAGAGGTGCCTTCCAACCCCTACCATTCTGTGATTCTGTGATTCTATTTCTTTGGGTAACACTGAAACTAATGATTACTTGATCTGGTAAGAATAGGACACACAAAAACTTCCAGTGCTGAGAATGGCTTCTGATTTCTAATTCCATACTTGATATTTGACATGCTGCTGTAAATGAAAGCTGAAACATTTCCTACAGTTTATAATGATCATGTCATAGGAAATTATAGTTCTCATGACAAGAAAATGACCCTTTTAAAAGACTTTAGTGGTTTGAATTCATGTTTCCCTTTAAACTAGCAGTGTACTGAATCACAAAGGAGACACTGTGAATACTTACTGATTCAACTTTAAAGAGAACCTTGGATGTCCTTTAAGGAGAAGCATCTGTCTCATCTTCTATTCTGCAATATAAGAAGCCACATAAATAGGAATATAAGTGAGACTGCCTCGAAAAAGAAAAAAAATCAACCACCTAATGTATCACATCTCTTTTATTAGTTATTAGTATTAGGGGGGCACAAAACTACCTATTCAGCTGCTCCCAAAGGCTGCATGCCAGGCAGGAGCACAGAAACTGGTGGGAAGGGGTTTGCTACTGGGAAGAGTTGAGTCCACCTTGACCCAGCCTGAGCTGCAGGAACAAGTATGTCTGCAAACTCCTGAGAGGAGGGTGAAAAAAAAAAAAACAAATCCAAACCACAAAGCACTCCAAATCCCAGCTACCTCTAGCAACCCAGAGAGAAAAGTGCAGTTTCAGGCAATCAAGGAAGCCAGGAAAAGGTACTGTGATAGCATCAAGTGAAAAGGAAGAGACAGCAGGCAGAGGAGATTTGTTTTGAAACTTCTGATACCAAGCTTTTCAGTGGGAAGACTCAGCTTTGTCTGTTTTAAAAGTGATCTTTTTTCTAGTGTAAATATACTAGGAAAGCCTGACTTCAAGAGTCTGAAACCAATTGGCAGTTTCAATGTGCTCAGATAAAGGGAAAATTTTAGGCAAGTAAATTACGGACTCATCCTAAAGAGCAAAATTATCCCTAAATTATCTCTAACATGATCCCTAAAATGCTCAGCTCTTAATCCTCAGTCACATTAACTTAATTTGTCAGTAGTAGCGAGACGCCTGGTCCTTATATAAGAACTACTTTAAAAATGGTAGCTCAAGATATTTTCAAGATATCAGTTGGACTGACCAGAGTATTTGTGTCTTATCTGGGAAGAAATCAACTGAATGTTCCGAAATACTGTCATGGAGTGAATAACACAAGCATTAGTTTCTTAATTTAAAATGCCCTTTATGATATCCCAGTCTAATGCACATTTTTCAGTCCTGAAATCCCCAACAAGGGGTAATCTTCCTCCTTGTTCTACCGATATTTTATAAAAACCTAAGTTTGAGGTAAAGACAGTGAAGGCTCCTTAAATTACACGTTTGATCTCAGATAACCCCAAAGCTGGTGTGCACACAGCAACTCAAGTTTGCATGCATAAAAATAAACTCTCTTTGGTGCATTGAAGGCAGCAGTAAGTTTTACTTTAAGTTGTTTGCATGTATTTTCTTCTTCGGTATTAAGTTCATGCTGACCTAGACTTCAGTTTGCTTTAATTGCTTTTTTCTTAGTATTTTATTTCTATTTTTGTAATGTAGAAGAGACCCAGCAGGGTAGGGTAGAAGCAGACGAAATGTCCTTCTTTTTTTGCAGTGTTTTGCAGTAGAATATTATGTAGAAAATGTCTCTGCCCATATTACATGAGGGCTGGAAGATACCTTGGAAAAGGTTGCTGTGCCAAAAAATTCCCAGGTGAAACTTTTAGTTGAAAACTGCTGGAATAAAATATCCTGACACTACAAATTACCCATATAGAAAAAGAAACAAATGAACAATGGCACTTTGGTTTAGTTTAGGAAGAAGAGTTCATACTGAAGAATAAAGTAACTGACTTTCCAACTGTATTCTCAGTGGCCAAATATAAAATCAAAGAAAAAAGAGGAAAGATGGACTAAGAAGGTCACCTATTTTACCTCCAGGTTACATTAACTATACCTAACCAGTCCTGACAGATGTTTCTCTAACTTGTCCTTAAAATCCTCCAATGACAGAAAGTCTGCAGCCTCTGAAAGCAGTCTCATACATAAAAATTTATTACAATAGTAGCTAAACAGAAAACTGAATTTTTTAATCAGAGGCTACATTTAAGGTTCTAAAGGAAAACAGGTATAAAGTTTTGAAACTGCCTGGCTATCATCCAGGCTGGCTTGAGAGAATCACAAGAAGAAAGGTGTACAGATGCAGTGCACTTAAGGTCAAGGCCAGGACCCAATGAAGCACATCCATTTACTTGAAAGGATGATGAATCAAGTGCTGAATGCAAATACAATAGAGAATTATGAATTACTGGCAAAGCTACAGCATTAAATCTGTGCAGCACCTGGCAAGCACACATGAACATGCAGCTTCACCAAGTACAAGGTACCCTAGTTCTCTTCTATTGAGTGGGAGGAGATGTTACATTCAACAGGGAAGAGACAGAACATAGCCCAGTAATGTGGAATAGCTGATTAAGAACTCATGCCACAGCTTTTTTTGCAGCAATAATTTCATGTGTCTATACTTACAGAATGGATAAGATAGTGCAACATTATATTCTCGATTACGTTGATGATTTTGAGGAAAATATAGAAGAGGACATATATTTTTCTTTATTTCTTTTTCTTTTTCTTTTCCTAATCAGGGTTTTCCCAGGGTCAACTGACTGACAATCACAGGGTAGTCTTACACAGAGAGTCAGATGAAAAAAACAAACTTTGATCTTTTATAAAAATTAAAAAACAGCCAAAGGATTATGCAATATCAAAAGTTCTCTGAACTAGGTAATATGTTGGCTGCTGTGCAATGGAACTGAAAATTCAATACATTACCAATATTTTTCAGTTTCTCCATCTCTCCCAGTATGAGCAGAAAACTGTCTGATCTGCACATTGACTTGCATTGTAGTTTACAAGGTCTTTGGAGTCATGAATGTATACTCAGTCTTTACAGCATACATTTCTGCATCTGTTGTGAACGATACTCAATTTGTAACAAAAAATATGTTGGCTGAGGGAAAATGTTAGCTCAAGAGCAAAAATAATAGGAATATTTGGTCCTTCAGATATGTTAGGAGTAAATATTGAGGCGAACATCAGATATTAACAAAACCTGCCTATTTGCACTGACTATACACACCACCCTATCTGCTAAGGGACCACAATTCTGCAAAAGGAGAGTTAAAAAGTTTACACAATATGATATACAAGACAAGATGGAAGATGCTGGAGTAGTTTGGGAAGAGAATAGGTGATCAAATAAAAGTGAGAATGAAACTAAAGGAATAAATATTCTACATTTCTTCGGAGTAGGACAATAGTTTTAAATTGCACCAAGGGAAGTTTAGGTTGGAAATTACAAAAGAGCATGGAGAGTTAGGTATCATAACATTGGTTGGAAAATGACTGCTTGCCAGAGAAAGCCTGGGGAACTGCTATCTCCAGATGTTTTTTAAGATCCTGTTAAAATAAACCTCAGGGAGGACTGCTTCAGAATAGCTGATCTGGAATTGGGAGTAGCGGACCAGACCAAGACACCTCCAGCTCCATCCTATGTTGTTTTCCCAGCCCTACGGCTCGTAGAGAATGGCAGGGATTGGGATGTGGGAAGGCATTGCTTTGCTAGATGATTCAAAAGTCCTTCCAGCTAGAATTCAGTCAAAACCTTTACCTCTCTGCCTTCTCCCAGAAACATGTTTCTAATCCTTTGCTTCGCATTTTCTTGGCTGTCTTTTTGTAATTCCTTTTTTGTGGTGATTTGCCACTTTTGCCTCCGGGCAACCAGACATACAGCTGTGAGCAAATAGATCCCTCACTCTTTGCGTTATTATTTTTCTTTAATCAGAGCTCCTAGGCTTAGAAGGAAGGCTTAGGCGCTGCCCATGTTTGAATAGTCTAGTTTTTGATGTCTGCATGTTCATAGTTTCTTCAGTGACTAGATATAGGGTGATTTATTTCCATATTTAGTGTGCAATGACTGTCACATCTTTCAAAAAGGTGATGAGATGGGTGATCTAACTCATAACAAAATTCACTTGCACTGGGTGTTGCTGCTCCAAAAAATGAGTTGGAGGCGGGAGAGAGAAGGAGAGAAAAGATGAACACAACTTATTGAGACAAACAAAAAAGTATGAGACTACAAATACAAAGCCACATGATGGCAGCATTTTACCCACACTTTTCAGACTAATAACGTGCACTAAGAAACTGGAGAAAATGCTAGAAACTAGACAGGAGTGAACTTTTTCTTGAAATAAACCCAATTAAAATGTTTCTCTCGTGTATAATTTTCATCTCTAGGTCCCCTGGAAAGAATGAGCGCTCAGCAGAAAACAGATGCCATCTTCACTCAGGTATGTTTTGGAGATGTTAACAAAAGCAAGAAGGAAGTGGCAAATTAAATAAACAAATTAATGAGGTGTGGTGAAATAAGCTGCATTTGAAGCTCAGATTCTCAGTGTAGCTCAAAGACCTGTTATGGCTAAATATCTCCAAACAAATTAAAAAATGATATCATTAAAATGACAAGGGCAAAATTTAACACAGATCTCGAATCCACAGCATTATAAATTCCAGTACAATTGCTCAAAACAGAATTTTTGCTACTCTCTCCAGAACTGAAATCAAAGAGACATTATCGTAGCATGAGTTCTTACACAACTGCACAAGGCACCAGCATGAAAGTATGAGTAGATCTCTTCAGAAGCATAGATCACCACAGTCAGTGCTTTTGTAATTCAATGTCCTCAGCAGACCAAAAAATAAACAGTGGCTTGAAGTCTTACTGATTCTAAGGGAAGAAAAATGTTGTTTCACACTCTTTTCAACAACCAGTCACCCTTTTTGGCTGGCCAGAAAGCTGCAGTCTGTGTTCTCTGTACAGCCCTGGGGCTTGCAACTCCTGTGCTGAAGAGAACTTTCCATGAAGTGCAGCATTCATGCTATCGTACACAATATCCGTGCTCAGTACAAATGGAGTCGACCTTTTGCAAGAATATTTCTGCTTCAGGTGTAAAAAACAGAAAAAAAAATTTAAATTTAGAAAATAATATAAAGAAATAATTATGTTTACTTTCAGTACGTGCTTTTGACCCTGCTTGATATGTAAAAGCTAGAAAAAATACTGATTGAATCATAACAAGATTCAGTCTGTGGTTCCAGTTCACTGAAACTTCATTTAGTATTTGAAGAGCTTAAAAGACTTCCAGAATCCATAACACAAATGTTGCAATGACCTCTGCTCAAACAAAATGTAATAAATTTGGCTTTTCTGCCTACAGTAACTACAATTGTATTTAGAAGGATGCCAGCAGCATAACCTTAAACCAGGTATTGCTACACAGAGCACATTTTAAAAGTCAAAAACATTTGTTTGCTCTAGTATAATTGACACACCTTACAATTTTTTGGTAAAGGAAAATGAAGTGGAAGCAGAGAGTTTTCTTCACTGTTTTACCTGTCTAGAGCTAATGGGCTTTTCCATTAATGATCTTTATTGAAGATCCATTTATCACTTTATAAACTTGCTTGTAGGTTTTCTTCAATGCAGGACCACAGTGCAACTGTACCAATTAAATTCTAGCTGGGTAAAAGAAAACGAAATCAGCACCAAGGCACCACAGGCAAGACAGAGACTATTCAACAAGTGAGAGAGGAATCTCTCTGAACGTATATTACTATAAAGGTTGCACAGGTTGTGTTAAACACACTCAGTATAAAATCCTTCTGAAAAATTTATTTGGTGAAATGCGTGAACTAGCATACTTTAACGATATTCTGTTTCCTGTTCGAGACATAACCTGGGGATAAGCCATTATACGTACTACGTGTTGGTAGTCCATGTCAGTGAGAGTAACATGGTTCATTCAGTTCAAACTGTCCACTTCAATCCTTGTGCCCCTTCACAAGAACAAGGTAATAGATGAACTTCTCTGCAAGCAATTTATTGTTTGCTTTTGTAAAATTTTCAGTGGGAAGGTTAACCAAGTGAATGGACTAATCCATCTACCACAGCTCAAGGAAATATCTTCCACTAGCAGGTAGGCTAGCAAGTCTCAGACCAGGTGGAGGTGGCCACTACTGAAATACTAAGCACATTGAATATCCAAAGCACATTCAAGCACAACTAACTAATATTTTGATGCCATGAAAAGCCAGAGTTGAAGACTCAATAGTCGGAAGAGTATTAAGCAGGTATTCTTTGTTACGGCGCCAGGCACACGGGATCTCTCCTCCAAAAGTGCGCACCAAGCACCCTATCATTTCAGGTTAAGTACAATCACAGTATACATATTCATTGTATTTCCCAGAAATGCTTAGTATTTTCATGACTTTTCCGAGAACTAATTAGTATATGTTAATGTCTTTCACGCATGTCTGTTATCATCCTCAGGTTGTTGTCGGGGGTCTTCAGATGAAGGCTTGTACTCTTCATCAGTGTCCGCTGGTTGACCTTTGTTTCTGTGCAAACTCAGTTCTAAGATCACATATACCGTGTCCTTCCAGGTTGTTTTGCTCTGTCTTGTTGCCCTCTTGGTGCCTCTTTATCTCTGTAGCTTGGTGCATTTGCCCTCCCAAGGCTGAGCTCTCTGGGTAGAATTATTTAGGAACCTCTCTATCTTAGAGCTTTCCTGTCTTCTCAAAACAGCAAGGATCTACTTTATTTTAATTACAATCACTTCAGTAAGTGGAAATTTTACATTTACGGATATTTGCTCTATAAGAATTTGCAGAACTGCTATAGATTCTGGATAGAGGAATTGTTTATTTTTGTAAACCTCACAATTCTAGTGTCACTTACTTTACGATAGCCATTTTTGATTTACAAGATTTGAGTGCTGGGTGTCTTTGCTTCTATATAATGATAGATTATAAGCAGTCTACAAAAAATATTTCTGGAAAATGGTTGAGGGCCAGGCATGCAGATTCTCCGTTCAGAGGGCAGAATTGTCCCACTGTAGCTACCAGAGAATAAGGGGATCACATCATACAATTATTTTTTGGTCCTCTGAAACGACTGCAGGATCAAACTTGCTGCTGTTACTGCTGCTATAGTCCCTACGGTTACACTGAGCACTCTCCAAGAAAAGGGTTTGCACAGCTGGTCATCTCTTGTTTCTGTGTTTAATGGGGATTTAGTTCAAAGCAGAATGTTGCACCAGCCAGGGGACTAGTATTACCTGCACGGCACTTCAGGGAAGTGAAAACACTCATTCTGCCTCCTTCTTAGTTTGGATATTCACAGAGCAGGAAGGTACAGTGTACCGTGACCTTCTAAAATTGAAGGTAATCATTAATCTCTATGCTTTTCTCAGCCTGTGAACATATTTGTGTTACCATGTGTTTAAGCAGCATGAATCTTTTCTTACATCTGTGCATTTAATTTCAATTAATTAGAAATAGTGCTAAAGCTAGCTGGATTATGCATGGATTAAATACGTAGTACAACCTCTAGTAAGAAGGCTTGATGTTTTTCAATGCCATGGTACATCACCTAACAACTGAGCATTCCCTCTAGGGTGTGTATGTGACTAGCACAGGGTCATATGTACAAGGCCAAAGGACACAGTAAGATTTAAGAGGAATGATTTAGACTTATAAATTGAAAAATCCAACCATATTTTGATTATATTTTTCCTAATAAGTACAGTCTTCAGTTTAAATACAAAAAAACTAAGTCATTACCATAAACACTAGTGAAAGCTTAAAGAATGTACTGAAAAAAGCATGATAAGCTAATGAATAAGTGCCTAGTGAGCAAAAAAGTAATGTTTCCTTACCTGTGTAACTATTTTAGGAGAATTTTGCAGTTTAATGATCTTAGCCTATTTCTATTTCTAGTTTTGCAAGTGCTGCTGTTTGGGAGTCTCACAGCATTTGATACTTTACACTGGTGTGCGCTGTCCCAGATGTGTCGTTCTATGTGCCAAAATATATTTGCAGAGTTGCATTTTTTTTTCCGCTGACTCTTGGCATGATATCAAAGGCAGGTGCATGCAGAAGTTGGATAAAAAAAATTGTTAACTACCCTACTACTATTTTTATCATAAATAATATTGTTTTTGTAAGTATACAAATATTTTCAATACTTCCCAGGCTGCAGGGATGAAAAACGCAAAGGCTCAAAATTAGAGTGACTTGTTCAAACAAATTTAACTACTTTGTTAATCTCATGGGCAGACCAGATGCTCAGGGAAAGATTATTTGGGTGGCTGATTTGTGAATTGGATTGTATTGTAGAAGCTGCCACATGCTTTCCGGAGCTTTTTTATTAATGCCCATCACAGTAGGATATGGGGGAGGATAAATGCCTCGTAAATTCTTATAGAAAAAGAGAAGTAGTTGTTAATCCAGACCTGGTCCTAAATACTGTTACTATTGTAGCTCATCTTCTTTCTTGAGCCAGATCATCTCACATGTAAAAAATGTGGCTTTAACCCCAATCTCTTTAAGAAAGTGCTTTCATTGAAATTGTTCATGTTTTCAGTGCTTATTGAATAAGGACATCTAGTTATTAACTTATTAGATTTATGTTCTATTTTAAGCAGAATAACCTGAGTGTGGCTAAATCAGATGTTAAAGGAATGTCTTCAGTGAAGATGAGGACCAGCTAGGCTGTTCATGTCTTTCATCATAGACAGTTTTTGAGACTATTTACAATGCATTTACCAACACCAAATGCAAAAGACAAAGAACAGATTTTTTGATGCAGGCTTTTAGGCATCATTCTCCTATAAACCCTCTGGTCATTAAAAAATCTTGTCCTTGTATGAATGAGAGCAAATTCAAGGAATCTACTTGTTATAGCAGCCCTTGGAATAACTCTCCTTTCCCCACCTTTCCCCAGCACACGTTTGGCTCAGGTTCATCCTAATTCTCTTACATGATAAATTCCTAAAGCTTCTCAAAGCGCTTGGAAGGGAGAGATGTAATAAAAACAACAGAGGAGAGAGGAGGTCATTAGGATTTATAATAACTGTCACCAAATGGCTTGCACTACTGCTGAACAGTCATAAATATGTTCCCCAGGAGTGATTTGTCAGGCTGCTCCCCTCTCCCCATAGCATGTCTGGAGGTAGTGATTAGCTTCACAGTAAGAAGCAGACTAATGGGGAAACAGGGGGAAACACACACAAGTCTAGTAAATGCAGTAGACAAACAGGGAAAAACTCATGATCCCATTATCCTGCCCTTATGTTGATTTACCTAGTGAGTGAGATTTGTGTGCATACATTGCTCATGTCTTCATGTAAAATCCCTTCTATGTCGATATGCTCAGGAGCTGCCTGGCATTGTGGCATTTTTTCCATGACTTGTGTGTGCCTGGAAACAGCAGGTTCTGGGCACTGGCACATGACACGCACTGCACAGTGCTGTAGACACCAGTTTCAGTCTGCATTGCCCTGTGCTACAGGGTGCCTGTGCTCTGCAGCAACAGCACACTAGACAAAGAAAACACAGGTTCTACTACAACGAGCAGTTTGTCCAGTTCTGTGCTATTAAATCAAGGAATACGCATAAATGCTAGAGCTTATCTTGCCTGAATAGGTACAGGGGTAAATTATACTCAAGGAAATGAAGAGAAGATGCAACTGGAAGCTAAAAATATCAGGATCAAATGATGTATCTTTGGAAATAGAGAACTTTGAAGTATTCCTAGGATTACATGTGGGGAGAGGAAATAAATAAATGTAGCTCCTTGACTTTTCATGTGTCATCACTTCAGTCAATGTAAAAACTCTGTTAGGATCTGCAGCAGACTTTTCAGTTCATGTGGACTTCGAACAGACACCAACTGTCAGAGAGTTAAAGCTATGTAAGCTACCCTTGGTCACAGCAGTTCTGCTGGCAGTAAATCAGGAAACATTGTGGAAAAAGAATCAAGGAAATTCAATGAAACATCATCACAAAGAAAAACAAAAGGTCACGGTTGACTGCTATTCTTTTCTAGTAAATACTTGTCATCTATATCTGTTTTGGTTTTTTTTCTTATACAGTGATGGAAGGCTTTATAAGTAAGATGAGCACATAGAAATTTCAAGGAAATCTTGCAAAGCTTTATATGTACACATTAGAAAGTGTACATGCCCATTTTCAGTGGACCTGTCATGAATAGAAGAGCTTTTTATAAAACATGAGGAAGAATTGCATAAAATGAGTCACAAATGCGATCAGTATAGTATAGGCCTGTGTATATATATGACAGAATGTTCTTTCTCTTACTAAACACATTGTTCTATCAAGAAGGTGGAAAAATCTGAAGAAAAATAGCTTGAGATATCTGAGAGCTAAAAGTTGATACATATTTCTGCAGGAAGACAAAAAACAGGGCTACAGAACATGGATGTGAATTAGAACATGTTTTTAAGAATCAAGACCATTAAGCATTGTATAACTGCGAAGTTTTCCTCAAAACTTAGAAAATGTCCCTGAAAGATAGATAGATACTGCTCACAGGCATCAGGGAGCAAGAAAAACAGAGCGTGTCAGATCGATATTTCATTTTCAACAGCGCTTGTCTCTAAAGAATTTGGGGTCTTATTACCGACACTTACTCCAGCCCTCGGACTATGGTCTCCAGAAACTCTGGGAAGTGGAGGCTGATAAACTGAGTACTGCGAACTCATGAGATGGCCGTACACTTGCTAGCTACACTGTGCAAATGACCAGCACTGGCTAACACAGATTTCCTGGCCCGAGCCCATGTACCCTGTCCGTACAGCTGACATTCACCCACTGCGCTTTGGGTCCTGGACAGCCTAGGGTGCCAAGGCAGTGTGTGTGCTTCTGCCTCCCTGTGCACAGCTGTCTATGCCAGCCCGCACGAAGGTCATTCAGAGCTTCTGGGTGCTGGACTGTCTTCTGCACTATTGCAGCTGTGTCTTCAGGTCCATAAAGCTGCCTCAAGCAAGCAAGGCCACCCTTGCTCCAAGCTCAGCAGCTCTTTATGTTGGGACACATCATCAGTAAAGTGTGTCTCACTGCTTAGGAAATGATACTTCAGAGTGATGAAGGCATTAAGCACCACAGTCTTAGATGCTCTTCTGGAGCAAGTCTCCAAATCTGATTCAGTAACAGGCATTGCTTATGTTTCAGTGAGAAATCTGGCTGTGTGAAAAGCCTTGCAGGAAGTGCTGCTCTGTGGGTATGCTTTTATTGTGACAAACAGCAATATTCCCTACTATAAAGAATCATTTTACCGATTCAGCTTATGGCTTTCAATGGCTTATTAGCTGCCAGAAGATAGAAACACTTGCTTTAAATAGGTTGGACTACATGAAAAGAAACCACCAAGCCAGGAAAGAAATGAAAGCTATGCTCTTTCTTCTCTCCCGCAGTTTGCCTTGTTTTAAGCACTAGTTAAACGAGTGTAATTGAAAGAAACACTTTCATGCAGCAGCATTCAGCAAATTTACAACTAAAGAGAGACAAGCTCTTCTTCTGTACATGAATTTGAAATATTTAGATCTTATAGATGTTGGCTTTTATAGTTTCAGGGGTATCAAATGTAAACAATGTGATAACACACAGCAATCAATCTTTAACACTGAATATTTATAGCTATTAAAACCTGGAAAACTTTCCATGCAAAACCTGTTCCTGCAGAACGCACTAAACTTCACAAAAAAAAAAGTGATCCAGCAAATCATAAAATTATGGAAAATGTCAGCAGGAAATTATCAGGGACTAGTAGAAAACAGAAAACAAAAAATAAACAGTGATGATATAGCTCTTCCATCATTGAAAACTGTAAATTGTCCTGAATCAAAAGCAACGAGCAACAGTTGGCTTAGCTATCTGACAAAAAAAAATAGAGTGCATGTCTTATTCAAGCATAATATGTTACATAGCCAAGGAGGGTAACATATTTGAATGCCTGATGAAGTAATAATTTACCTTTAATGCACTTAACTGAAGCTTTCCAATCAGAGAAATTGCCTGTTTTTTGACAACAGTCAGAAGTATTTGCAACGTCAGAATGTTAAAATGCATTTTTGCCACAGAAAATGGGACAGGCAAAATGGAAAACTGAAACAGAAACAGTATTGAAGAGCCTGGCATCCACTAAGAGGTATTGCAGCACATGTAGATGGACATTGGCTGATCAGAGATTATACAAAGAAGTAGAGGAATAAAATGTAATGAATTGATAATGATTTATGCAGAAGAAAATGAATATGTTAAAATTAATTCTGACTTTCAGCTGTAAGTGCAGAAGATGCAGCTGGATCCCCTGGGGGACTAAAAGTGCCCAGGTCCTACTCATGGGAGTTGACAGTATTTCCAGCAGCCCTGCTATTAAACCATGAGCTCATCAGCTATTAAACAGGTGCCCAGAGTTTCTAGACTCTTCTTCACCTACTTACTTCCCCCATGAATGAATGAATTCCTGATGATGGGAAAGTCCATACTTAATATGAACTGTGACTGAACATCTGGGCTGCGCACCTAATTCATGCTAAAGCCCTGAGAAGTCTGCACACCTGGGATGTAGGAAGGCTCTGCCCTTGTTTTGGACAGAAATTTTCATCCTGGCTTTGCATCCTCTTGTAAAATGTCTTATCCAGCAGGCTGTGAAATAAATACACTGGACCAGTTTAAACTGGACGTGTTAAGCAAATCTCTCCATGAAATAGCCTGGTGGTGGAGGTGCTCAGGACATCCCTGTCACATCGCTGCACAGTTAGAGAGTGGGTTATGAGCTGCAGTCCTTTATAACCCGATGATTTTTATTCATTTATCTGGCAAAAATTCCTATCTTTCAGCCAGAAAAGAAGGCCGGCCTTGCTTTGTTTAGGCACCAGATGAGGGTTCTCAGCTCTGAATCCTGGATGGAGGAAAATGCTTTTCTTTGGCCTAGAAAGAAGTATGTGGCTCAGCATTGCTTCCTCCTAGAAGAGCTTAGGCTCTCTTGGCTGTCTTTTCTCCCTGAAATTTTGTTTCTGGGTCAGATCTCTCCCTGCTCAGTCATGAGCCTATTTGTACGCACCTAACTTGTCACATGTATTGTACCAGGCAGTGCTGTCAAGGTGAATACTGTGAAGGGCAGCCTAAAAATTTGGTAGTCTACAGTGAGTCTACAGCTTGCTTCGTTCTCAGTTAATCAGCAGTATTTTTCAAGACACACTGCCAAAATATGTCATCTAAAGTGATTTACATTGCTAATGAAATGAATGCAAATGAATATCACACTTTGTCAGATTATCCAAGGCATGGTTTCTGAGTGTATATAAGGATAAAGGATATTAAAATATGTGCATGAAATATTTCTCATAAGGACACAGATTCTGAATTTGACCAACTCACCTCTTGTAAATATCCTTTTGTTACTTAGAATTTTATTTATTTGGGATTTTAAATATGACTTCTGGACTGCTCGGGGAACGTAATTCCAAAACTACCAGAATCTCTTAAGTAGGCAACTATTTGGAGATCAGAAGAGACTATAAAGTTGTAGCTGTGTAACAATCATGCATGATAGAAATCAAACATTCATTTCAAAACCTGTAATTCTAACTGACATACAAAATATTATTGACTGAGTAAGGAACAAAGGCAATGGAAGTTTCTACAATTCTTCACGAAAATTAAAAGGCAGTCTTGAATGGACATTAGAAATTAACAAAGAAAATTTTTACTTGTACCTGCCGTTTTGCATTTGTACATGACAAAGCTGCCCAGTCTGTTTTCCTTGTTCAAGCTGAGTGAAATGGGGAAGAAACAGCAGCAAACAAAAAGCCTGAACACTAGGAATCAGCTTTATTATTCTCAGTCTGACACTCAGAACTCTAAGTTGTTATTACTGCCCCAAAAAGAAACATTGAAAAATAATTTAAAATTTTTTGCAAGTTTTTTTTTCCCCTCACTCTTCTTTGTCTGGCTGAAAGCATGTTAGTTTTAAAAGGATAAGACTCACACAGTCTGCGTTATGTGGCTGCATAGAGATGACTATATACTACTGCACTGGCACAAAGGCTTCACAATTTATTTACAGCTGGATGGGACAGAAATTTGTTGTCAGTTACCCAAGCATTCATATCATCAGAATGACAGCTGGAGTAAAGGAATTGCAGGTATTGTTTAATTTTTTACCTCGAGGGGCATTTACTAAAAAGAAATTAAGATTCTGTGCTCTTGGCAGCATATAAAGGTATTACAAGATTCTCTGAGATTTACACTTATCAATATTTTGTTAATTGGTGTTCTACTTCTGATTTAGCTGGTTGCATCTAATTTCACGGTTGAATTCCTGATATAATTTCTGAGCTTTATTAGTAGTGATCTGGTTATTAAGAGCCATATGGTGAATTAAAAGAACCAATAGCTTGTTAAAAGGGGACCGGATGTGCAGTCTGTTGAAGTCAGTGGAAGCTTCCCTTAGATTACAGGCCAAGCCCAAGGGAAGCAGCTTCTCAGCCACCAGGAATGCTGGTAATTCACTGCCTTCCCACTGCATCCTTCCAGTACAGTCCTGAAAGCAATCTCCTGCCTGTTGGCTGTTACAGTTTTGCAATCTTAGTATTAAAGAAGGCCATTCTGTTTTGTTGGTTTATTTATGATTTCACCAACTTTAAAACTGCCACATTTTACTTTAAAATATTCATTAGTGATTCATTTTTGCCCATAAACCTCCCCACTGGATCCCACAGGTCTATCTATTGCCAACACTTTAAATCATTTTTTGTCCTTTAATCAACTTTCCTCCACTAAATTGATATTGCTCACAAAAGTACATATTTCTTTTTTCATAAAGCACATTTATGTTGAAAACCTGTGATATCAAACAGCCATTGCTACTGCAGTGAAAAATGAACCTTTATTGCAAAAAATGGAAACCTGAGTAACATATTATGCAAAATAATATATGTCAAAGTCACCAGAGTCTCACTTAGGATCCCAGTGTAGATGTGCATACTTTATTGTTCTAACTTAAATACATACATTCACCATACTGAAATAAGGTCATGCAGCCATTTTTACAGCAAGAGTCAGATTTTCAGAGTGTTCCTGGCTAGATTTTCAAAGACATTTACTTCAATCCCCAAGAAAGACCTTTTTTTTTTTTGAAGCAGCCACCTCTGTTTTTGATATACTGATGCTGAGCTTTTTAGAAAATACTGCTAAATGTGCAACAGGCAACAGTTCTATAACTACTTGCTAATATGAGTCATCAACAACAATTAAATCACATGTGCATTTAGATATTAATTACAGAAACAGACACTGATATGGCTGTCCCAAATTTCTTTGTATACACTTTCCTGCGACTCCATACATTACTGAGGCATGCTGGTGCAAAGACCTGGTTTAAGCTAAACACACAGTATTTTCATGTGAAGTGATATGTAATTAAAATATTAGAAAGTTCCTTTTTGGTTAAACTGGTACAGCATGCCCACATGCAGACACACAAATGGACCAGATGATGGAAACAAGCGGGACACTCTGGGCTGTGTGCCTCTACAGTGCAAACACCAGTGTTATTGAGATGGTCTCCACCATGGACCCGCACTGCTGTGTTGTCCATAAATGAATGACTAGTTTGCATCTGTGAAAGCAACACGCAATTTGCTGACACCTTTACTGTAGATTTCCATCAGCTGCACTTCTGCAAGTGTAGTTCAAATGTGCCCTCAAGATCAGCTTCCCCTGAGAGCTGAATGTCTCTAGCAACATGGAGAGCATGGGACTGTTTGAGGTACAGGTAAAAGACAGTCTGGTCTTGGGACAGGACACTTCCGAAAATGTTGGTATTTCTGAGGAAAAATCATGTGTTAACTGTAAGTAACCTAGAAATTTCTGAAATGAATGTAAATCAATTTTAGGAGCCCTCTGCCAAGCCACAGTGACTCAGCATCTCCAAATGTTAGGGGGGAAGCATATAAGGACGTCTGGAAGCAACGTTTGAGTTTGGCTTCCTGACATGCTGGTCTGTCTTTCGAGGAACAGTGGGGCATCTTGCAGGCTTTCAGGTTGCCAGTACAGTCCTATAACTATTTCCTACACTATGCCTTTAAAATCTATCAAGAAAAATATTTTACACTGTACAGGAAGGCCTCATAGGGTCTGAACTCAGAAGAAGCCTCTGCTCCAGTATTAAGGCAGTTACACCCTCCACGACCGACTGGTTTTCAAATGGCTGCAGCCTATTCTGTCTCTGCAGGAACAGCATCTCTTGAGTCTCCCTCCAACCTGACAGCTGCCCAAACCGAGGTGGCTCTCCTGGCACTCCCCTTAAGCTCCTCAGAGATGGACGAGCAGGAAAGCATTTGTTAAGTCTCAACAGATCACAGGGAGAATGTAAACACACAAAGGTGTAGCCCAGAGCTAAAAAGTTTTCACAGCTTGTAACTAAAAAGCAATTCTCTGAGTCAGAAAATGGCTGTTACCAGGATATATTGGAATTAAAAGTTGATGAACAACTTCAATTCCTTGTGACTGAGGTACAGGCAGAGATTTATTTTCTTCCATGATTCCAATACTAGAGCAGTGTCTTAAAGTGAAGACAGATTTGATATGTCTGCTCATGACGAAATAATCATTAAAGTATTGGCTCCCTTTAGCATAAAATGATGTCATCTCAACTCCAGAGCCAGGAGAGGAAGCCTGAAGTACCTTTTCCATACCAAGATCACAGACTCATAGAATAGCTGAGGTTGGACAGCAGTTCTGGAGACCTCCTAGTCCCACACCCTTGCTCAGAGCAGGGTCACCTATGGCAAGTTACTCAGAGGTGTGTCCAGTCAGGTTTTGAGTATCTCTGAGGCTGGACAGTCCACACGCCTCTCTGGGCAACCTGATCCAGTGTTTGATCACCAATACAACAAAAAAAATTCCTTTGTATGTTCAAGTGCAATTTCAATTTGTGCTTATTGCATCTTGTCCTGTCACTGGGCATCACTGAGAAGGGTGTGGCTTAATCTTCTTTATGTTCTCTCATCATCAGGAATTTACACATTGATAAGATTTCCCCTGAGCTTTGCCTTCTCCAGAATAAACAGTCTCAGCTCTCTCAGTATCTCCTGGTACTGCTGATGCTCCGAGGCCTCAGTTATGTTAGTGGCTCTTTGCCGGACTGTAGCTAGTATGTCCACACCTTTCTTGTACTCGAAACCCAGCACTGGGCCCAGCACTCCAGATGTGTCTCACCAGTGCTGCACAGAGGGGATGGATCACCCCACTAGACCTGCTGGCAACAGTCCTAACGCAGCCCAGGATGCTATTGGCCTTCTTTACCACAAAAGCCTGTTGCTGGCTCACAGCCATCTCGTGTTCTACAAGGATTCCCAGATCTTTCTCTTCAAAGCTGCTTTCTAACCAATTAGCCCCCAGCATTTACTGATGCCAGGAGCTTTTCCTCCCTAGGTGCAGGGTTTTGCAGTTCCTTGTTGAGCTCCGTGAGTTTCCTGTTGGCCCATATCTCCAACTTGCTAAGAACCCTTTGAATAGTGGCACAATCAACTGATGTATCAGCCACTCTTTCCGACTCTGTATCATCTGCAAACTTTCAGCAAGTGCACTCTGCATCATCATCCAGGTTATAAATGAAGATGTTAAACAGGATTAGTTCTAATATTGGAGGGAGGCTGTATTGCATGTTCAAGGAAGGGCAAAGTATTAAATGAATAAAGCAAAGCAGCAAAAATATAGCCTTTGATAAGGTCCTCTACTATACAAATCTTACATACATCCATCAATGCAGCTGGCTGGTGGGGACAAACGGCGTCCTTCAACACAAACTTTGGTTCCTGCAGACTAGTGTTCTGGTACTTTGACTTACTTCTACAAACGTCTGTACTTTTAGGTAATATTCTGTCATGCATTAGACTGTCTGGAACTACTTAAATTCCAAGACCAAAACCAGGAGTATTCATCCCAGTATGACCAAATGTAGTACACTCAACAATAAAAGACTGAATGGGCAAAAGAGGCCATCCAACCCTTTTTCACCCCAAAGGCTGTGTCTACACCAACAAGCAATTTACCACTATAAGAGAAGATCAGTAGACTGAAACAGCTGGTGCTGAGGCCCAGAACTTAGTTTGCAAAGTCAGCTAAACTCTTCTGCAATCAGAACCACCATGGGGACGATCAGGGGATTTGCTTGAAAACCACAACTGCTCTGCACTAAAACACTAATGTAGGCACAGCCTAAACCACAGATATCAGAGACAGAAATATGTTGTACCCTTCCAGCAGATGCAGTAAAAAAATTAGTCTGAAACACGCCAGGGAGCAAATCTCTTTGTCCTTAACATCTTTATCTCATTTATCTCTAGGAATAAGGAAGTAGTGTCTGAGGGGGACCAGAGGAATAAAAGTCTAGAGAAATAAGTACCGAGTGGCTGCTTGTATATATATGGGTACATATGTGTGTATATATGTGTGAATGTACAATTTTTGTCTTTTCCCAAAGCTCATGAAGTGCAGGCCATGTAAGTCCTTTTTTATTCTGTATTGTAAGGAAATACATCTCTCTTCTTTTATGCTCAGTTTTGTGTTCACTGAATTAATGGAGAGTTATCTTTGTCAGTTCAGTCAACACTTGATGAGACCCATACATTGGAACAGAGTACAGCATTTGGAGGACTGGCTTACCTTGCATGAAGAACTTAGAACACAGCTATCAATAAATATTTAACATTGCCTTGTATGTTATTGATTTTTTCTTTAAAAAATTCAAGGAAATAATGTCACAACAATGTCATGGTTTACAAACTTTCATTGTTTCTTAATGTGTACAATGTGCATATAGGAACTCTGTAAACTAGGTTTCTATTAAAATCCCCTATTATTTCCCCAGTGGTAACAAAGATCAAATTTACCTCACTGAAAAGTAAATACAGATCAAAGCAATGTACTGAATATCTTCAAAAGCTATTTTTACTTCTCATAAATGCTACTTTCTTAGACTATTAAAATGATTTAAATTTAAAATGTGATGGGTATTTACATCCTTATCAGCTGCAGATTTGCTACAGTAAGCAATTAAGGTGTTTCTCTGTTAGTCATCCACAATGTTGAATTTTCTCTCATTGTAGCAAACTTTTAATCAAATTAGTGCAAAAGTAGCAACTGGTTGAATAGTGAGCCCAAGACAGTATAAAAATATAACCTATCTTTTTCTGACCATAGGTGGTGTATAATGAACCAGGTAATACTAGCACTCTCGAGTACTGGAAAATAGCCCACTGGCAATAATTCTCAGGATGCACCATGTTGGGGACAGGCTACTGTCCCAAATGAAGCAGTCAGGTAGCAAAGTTAAAGCCAAAATATCTTTTCGCCCTCCATCTATGCTTGGGCAGGTTGCAGCGCAGCCAGGGAATGACTGGCCGCTGGGGTCTCTGTCAGGCTTTGCCTGTGCTGCATTTAAAGAAGAGTGATGGTGTCAAACTTAGGCTTCTAAAAATCAAGCATTAGAGCTAAATAAAATAGTGACAGTCTGCCTGTAACACACTCAGGGCTCCTTTTTTTGTTTACCTCACATCCTGAACATAGTTTCAGCTTGGCTATAGAGCAGTAAGATCTAGTCTGTTTGTCTTTTAGTGAAGCTGACATATCAATATGTTCATTAACCTAGCTTTGGGGCTGTTAAAAACAGTATAAAATATCAGAAGACTTACTGTAAACTAGTGAGGACTGGTAACACTGTATGATAATAAGATGACTATAACAAACACCACTGAGCACTGCAGTTTGTAGCTTTATAAGAACTTCCATTAAGTATGTGCTTTGCTTCATTTAAGAATGTTTGAATTGAAAAGGAGTTCATTTAGGTATAAAAACAAGGCATATTCAGCTGGCATTAATTCTCTAGGAAGATTCAAGATAGCAAAAGGTTTTGACAGAGGCTAAAAGTTTATTTTTTGTTGGGGTTTTCTTTAAGTAATTACTTAACAATTTCCTGAGCAGCTACTTATTCTCTTGATGAAATAATACTTTTTACCTTACTTTTTACCAAAAAGCCTTGCAGAGTGTGACTTGAAATGGCAACTGTAAAAACAAGATGCAAAAGGGAAGCAACATATGCCTGGATGCTGCTAGTAGTTTTGACACACCAGTTTAAGCCTAAGAGTGATTCTTCTGTCTGCATGCTCAGCACGTAGCCTAACACCATGGCAGAGGCACGCAAACCGACAAGTGACACAGCAGAGCACTGGTGTGAAGTGACACAGGCAACTGAAAGGCAAGGAGATGTTTTCCCTACGCTTTGCTCGTGCACTTTTCTTTCATGTTGCTAGGTCTCAAGCATGGTTGATACATATTGTGGTTAACAAGGAATCCCTGTAAAAGTGATCTTGGTCTTCAAGCAGCAAAGTTAATTTCATAGAAAATAAAACACTACCTCCTAGCTCTGTTTTCTTCTACGCCTTTTTCCTCTTGAGCTGATTTTGACTGGAGTTCAGTATCTAAATCCTGAGGGCCACCTGGGCCCCAGGAGTTTATTTTACTGTTTCAAGCAGGCCCATGTGTTCTGGGAGAAACATTAAAAGATACTCCTTCCACTGAGCATTACTCCATGAAATACAGGGCACAAGTTGTATCCAACTGACATTAGACTGAATTTTCTAACACAAACTGCCCAGTTACATGAACCTCCGTTTGATTAGCTGTGGACTGCCGCATCCATTCAGATGATTTTGGCTGTGTTTAAGCAGATATGGTCGAACAGGCACTGGAAATGGATTTCTTTATCACTGTTCATAATGTATGCATGTGCTCTGAGTTAGTCTTCCCTGTAGTGAGTTAAATTGGAGCCTGGTGACTTCAAATTCAATTGCTTCAAAAGGCTATTTCTTTGCTCCTCAGACAAATAATTTTTTTGTGAGACACTCGAACTTTATTCTTATTTTGCATCTCTGGGCCTTCATGTATCACCATCACAATATGCAGAAAAATATTCAGGATTTACATCACCTGGACTTTATTTTGGACAACAGTTTGAGTTCACGGGATGTGTGTGATAAGGGTTAAAAAGATTTACAGTAAAAGCTTCTTGCACTGTCTGAGGCAGAATGAACTTGGGACTCTCTTAAAAGTGAAGACGTGGTTTCACTCCTGACTCTGGCAATAACTTCTAGTCCTGTTACTCTGTTCCCCATCTATAAATTGAGGATTATGACATTGCCTTGTCTCCCAGACTATTCTAAGAACTTGTTCGAAATTGTTAATATCTTTGTTATGTTGACTAGCTAGGGAAAATATTAAGTTACCTGTAAGACAAAGAGCACATTTACAAAATACAAACCATCTAGAAAGAACTGTGGGATGAATGTTAGGTGTGTGGATTTTCTAACTATCAGATATGTGAAGCTGTACAATGTTCTTTCACTAGGATGAGTTAACAATAAAATCTGCTAACTAGTAAGGAGATCCAGCAGAAAAAATAGATCTAATGGGTAAGGAAGGTCTCCTTGAACTACTTCTTAGTATGTAAAAAAAATGCAAGTACCTCATCAGTGCTTTTGCCCTCGATCTTCTAGGGCTGTGTAATGCAAACCCTATACTTTTCTGTGCAGTTTTAAAAAACTGTACTTCAAGGCAGCTGACTGTATATCCCTGAAATGAACACTGAATAATTTTAAGCTAATGATATAATAAAATATTTTCTAAACATAAAGGAACGTCTTCTATAAACCACAGTGCATGCTTTTGGCACTATTGTAAGCTCCCTAAAACAGCAGTTACATGTGCTGAGAAAAAGGAATGACTCTAATATGAATAAAAGAAAATTTTTACCACTTCCTGGAGTTTTCTTGGGTAAGGTAAACTAGAAATTATATCAGAAGATATGTGTTTTAGTCATACAGAGTTCTTAATCAACTTTGCTCTTCTGTCACTATTTTACAGAGAAAAAAGGCTACTAAGAACTGAAAATAAATTCAGGTATCTCATTTCAGCTCAGCTCTTTTCAGTTTTATAAACCCCAAATCTAAGTGCTGTCTGCCATATCACTAAAGCCAGTGGCCATACTTGCTCCTGTAACAAGCGTTTAATGATACTGCAAAAAATTTTGAAGACACATCTGCAATTCACAGAGGGGGAAAATAAGAGAAAGGACAGTAATCTTTTCTGAGCTAATCACACACAGCTTCTTAGTTTCCATTACACTAACAGGTCTTCACTGATGCTACCTTTTCAACACTGAACTATTCTGTCACTGATATGAATGGTGCCTGATATCTATTTAATTAATTGGTTGGCTTCTATTTCGCCTAGAATGAACACAACTACTATCACAAACACTGTAATTTTGTTTCATTTCCTTTCTTTATAAAGCTGTATACGATTCTTACAGCAAAGATTTCCAGGCCAGAGAAACATGAATCTTAACTCTTTTTTGGAAACAGACTATACACATATTCAGATCACAGATTAGCTCAGGAAATATTTTCTGCTGCAAAGTTTTCTCAAATAGTTGATTCTGGGAATACAAAAGCAGTCATTAAAATTGCATATAACATTAGTTTCTTGAGCTTGCACTACAGGATTCTGCTAATGCAGCTGCAACAAGGATACATGGACTCACTAAGCTGCAGGATTCCTCCTGGACAGAAAAATTGATCAGCAAAATTCTACTGTTAGCAGAGTTGCTCATTTCATTTATAGGGTGAACACTCTGCAGACTGTGTAGACTGAAACTCTATCTTTCCCACTTAGAGCACTTATCTGGGAAACCACATTTACATTTCAGTGCAGACATAGACAGCATCCACTCACATTTGTGTTAGAAAAAAGTGGCATTAGTCATACATTTCCTATCGCCTCTTTCAGTTTTAGGAACTGATGGTGATCTCATAGTCTTCCTATAAGCAAAAACAACAGTCTCGGTCCCTGCATCAGCATCATCCATAGGACTTTCTTTCATCACATTGCATATGATAGAAACTAAAGAAGCAAAAGTTGCAAGGCAGCTCTCACATCTCAGAACAAATTGTTTCCTACACATCATCAGTTAACGCAACTGGTTTTCTGCTTGAACTTGGGCATAGATTCTGTCTGCACATGGGCCAGCAGAACTATTAAGATGTCTCTGTTTCAGCATCAGTGCTCTGGCAATGTATTTAAGAGTAAGTAGAATCAGTAAATCTGATGGCAATGAACAAAATTTCCAGACTGATTTACACTTTAATTAATTACAATGGCTTGCCAATTATCTTTGCAGATGTAAGGCTAACCTTAAATAAATCGAATTAATCATTATCTGTTCAGAAAAAGAGCACTTAATAATTAAGGCACAGGTTTACAGAAAAATAAAACAATTAAAAGCAATAAGAGAGGACATTATTACTAACTTACACAATGGAGGAAGAAATTAATGGAAGGATGATAGGCCAAGGGAACATGGAAAAAGAAATCTTAAATAAGAGAGTGGGAGTGGCAGACATATATATAAGTATTCTAATTTTCAGATTTTCTTCCGCTTTTTATTACTCAGAATAAAGGAAGCTCACCACTGTGAATTCTATGAAATGAAGAATACCTGCCTGCGGACAGAGAATGTAATTCAGCACTTCGCAATTTTTTATGTCCTACAATAAATACAGGTTCCATGCAATCCAAGATGTAACTAACCAGGAAAACCCACCACATTTGGAAAAGTAGTTCCACTCCAGAAAAGTGACTGTAAAAACTCAGCTGTGTAAGGCTCTGCATCTTATGTGTCTCAATGGCAGTAAATCACATTTGTTCAAAGCACAAGTTGTTTTTTTCCCTTTCAAAAACATGGCCACAAGGCTTCCCTCAAGATAAGAAAGTTCTGCTGTGCTCCTTTTGGCTTATGCATCATCCTCAGAAAGAGATGATTCATTGGAATCCATATTTCTGAGTATGATGTGTGATTCAAAAGGAAAGTAGCTGAAGTTTCTTGTAACACTGGCTACTTGCAGAAATCTTTAGATATGGGGCAGTGACTCAGAGCAGACTCTGAACAGTAGTGGAGCACCTCACCTGGCTAACTATATTCTGTGAAGGCTAGTGTTAAAATGGTCATATAGTTACTATGGTAATCTGCTCAGTAACTAACTTAGCACGCTGCCTTGAATTTTGCGGCATGTGTCTAAAAATGACTAAAGCCTCCTTTGACATAGAGAGTCTACCACCAAACTTGAGATATACATAATAAAATTGCAGCAGTATGCAGTGTACCACTGCTTCGTGTCAATATCTAATCTCCTAATTAAATAAGATACTACCAAGAGCAATCTGCAACTGTATCGGGCAGCGGCTCCTCTCTAGTCCTTCTTTGCCAGCTCAGATGTTAACTACCCTGTGCTTCTGGCTGCAGAGTCTGAGGACTGGAAGGGAAAATTTCAAAATGCCACGAGTCTGTCCCCTGAAATGAGAAAACAATCTCAGTACCTAAGACTACTTTGGCCTGTAGAAACCTCTAGGATGCCATTCAGCCAGCAAAGCCAGAGAGGCCTGTCTACTGCTCATATATCAGCCAAAAAGCACATTTTATCCTCAAAAATTAAAAAACATTGATAATCAGGTATTTGAAGCCTAATTGAAGTCACTGCCTGAATGAAGAGCAATGGCTGTAAGACAATCCAGGCATGTCTGGAGGAAACACACAACCAGATGAAGACTTGTCTCATCTTGTAACAGCGTTTACAGGTATTAGCTCTCTTACGAACCTTTAAATTTTCAGTATTATTGGGCCATAAACAATCATTGCACACACACAAAATCAGTTTGATTTGTAGCTGAACAAAATAGTTAATTCCCTTCAATACGGAGTGAACATGCGGGGCCACGTTCAGCTTGCGTGCGAATTGTGACAGTGCATAGAATATAAGTATACCCTAGTTTCTGTATTACAGATGAGGATGCTGGCCTATAATCCACACAGAAGAATAAGAAAGATGTTTATAGCAGCTTTAAATTTGCCCATTGCACTGCTGCCACAAATAAAGACTGAGTTTTGGCTGTATCACCAGAAGTTTTCTGACAGATTTTGTTCTGGTTTATAGCAAGAGACAGAAGGGAATGCAGCCCAGCCTGCTGGAACTGTAGTGTTAAGTGTGAGAGATAGTAAAGACATTCGTCAGTTGAGTGAATGGAAGAGACTTGAATGTGTGCAGAAATAACACTGCCTGAAGAAAGAATTGGCAGTTTTACTTAAGCATTTTCCACCAGGAAGGACATTGTACTACCTGAGACATTTTATTGCCTTTTACTTTTCTCCACTTCTTTGCATCCTTCTCTTTATCCATTTCTTTCAACTAGAGGAGCAATTTCATGAAACCTCACTTCTAAAGCTCCTTGTACAAGGGGGCTGCTTTACAATCTCCACGCCAGGAAAAGGCCCCATATTAACAACAAACAAATGGTGTTTGCGATTTGTGACACAGGCCATTGGATCCAAGCTTGTTCAAACTAAGTGGCTGGTGCCAAGAAGGCAGGAGAGGTGGGTACAGATGATGACATTGCAATCATACGATCACAGAATAATTTAGGTTGGAAGTGATCTCTGGGGTCTATCCAGTACAACACCCCACTCAAAACAGGTCTAATTAGATCAGGGTGCTCAGGGCCATGCCTGGCTGAGTCTTGAATGTCTTCAAGGACAAAGATCATAGAATTATAGAATCAATCATAGAATCATAGAATCATAGAATCATAGAATCATAGAATCATAGGTTGGAAAATACCTCTAAGATCACCAAGTCAAACCATCCACCAACACCACCATGCCTACTAAACCATATCCCGAAGTGCCACATCTACACGTTTTTTGAACACCTCTAACAGTTGTGACCCAGCCACCTCCCTGGGCAGCCTATTCCAATGTCTGACCAGCCTATTCCAGTGTCTGATCCCATAGCCTCTCTCTGCTCCTGTTCCGGTGTTTGTCTACCCAATTAATAAAAAACATTTTTCCTTTATATCCAGTTGGGACTTCCTATGTTCCAGTTTATGCTCATCATCTCTCAACCTATTGCTGTGCACCTGCATGAAGAGTCTGGCTCCACCTTGATGGTATCCTCCAATCAGGTATTCACAGACAGCAATAAGGCCTCTGCAAGTCCCTCACTTTATTTTAAGGCTAAACACACCCAGCTTGCTCAGCCTTTCGTTGTACCTCACTTGCTCCAACCCCCCCGGACATCTTGCTGATTCTTTGCTGGACTTGCTCCACTTGGTGAACATTTTTCTGGAGTTGAGGAGCCCAAAGCTGGACACAAGATTCCTGATTCAGTCCCACAAGCACTGAGCTGAGGGGGAGGATCACTTCCCTCAGCCCACTGGCTGCTGCATTGCTAATACAGCCTGGCATGCCAATTGCTGCCTCAGCTGCCAGAGCGCAACCTTGGCTCATGTTCACCTTGTCCACAGGATCCCTGGGTCCCCCAGCTCTTTTGCAAAGCCGTTTTCACACAGCCATCCTCCAGCCTCTAATGTTGAATAAGATTATTCCACGCCAAAAGCAAGACAGTGCATTTGCTGTTGTTGACCTTCTTGAGATCAATGTCATCCCCCTTCTCCAGCCTGCTGAGGGCCCATTGAACACGCTTGTCCTCCAGCGTATTAATTGTTCCCACCTCCCGCATTCTCACCTGTCAAACTGGGGTGTTGGCAAACTTGCTGAGAGTGCACTTTGTCCCAACATCAGAGTTAATGAAGACATTAAACAGTATTGGCCTGAATAGTGATCCCAGGGTATGCTGCTAGTTACTGACTGACAGCTGGACTGTGCGCCAGAACCACTATCCATACAATGGGTGTACGCACCATTTAAACAGCCTTAAAAGGCAGGTAATCACTGTAAATGGCTTGTGATTCTCCTGGAGAAGAGAGTGAAAATTCAGGCTGGACTTGGTAAAACTAGCAAAAAGGCGAGGGGATGAATGGCTAAATAAATAATCCTGTGCAGAACGGACGCACCAAAGCTGAAGGGCTGGTACTGCAGCAAAACCATATGAGCAGAGCTGAAAAATTTTTGTTCATAGTATTTGGTAGAGTGTGAGATTTCTTTACTCTGGCCCTTAAAGAAATCTCTCTGTTAGTTCTATTGGGTTAGGAGTTCTTTGTTGCATTCAAACACTATTCTCTAGTGCCAACAGGAAAGATAAGCCATAAAGGTAATAATCAAAAAATATGCCTACTGATGGTACTTTAATCTTAGTATATGGTATAATCATAACATATGATATAAATGCGGGCTTTACATAATACTTGCTGAAGAAAATCTAAAATGAAGTGTCTAAAGTTATGCCTATTGATGGTACTTTAATCTTAGTATATGGTATAATCATAACATACGACATAAATGCAGGCTTTACATACTACTTGCTGAAGAAAGTAAAATTAAGTGTCTCAAGTATTCTATTTAGTATTTGCATACTAGTTAACAGTTTAAGATTAGGAAATACTTTTGTCTAAAATATTTCCCTGCACCTAAAGTGTAAAAGGAATATTTTTGATTCCCAGCATTCTTCTGCTGGCTGAAAAACTATCTCTTTAGCCATTGAGAATGGTATTGCATCCACTTAGCAATGGCTCGAGATCACTAACGGTAGTAACCAACCTAACATCCAATGCGTATTCTCTGGATTCAATGTGTAGAATGCTGGGCTGCACAGCTGTCTGCATAAGAGCCCATATTTATTTATCCTATACTTACTGTTACTATCTATAACAAGCTCTCCTTTCCCCAACTATAATGTTAAAACAAAACTTAATGTACAAATAGATAGAATTCATTTGTATTCTGGATATTTTCTCCTAGGATTTCAAAATAATGCATGCCACTGTTTACCCCCACTATTTGCAGGACATACTATGAAGCAAACAAGTCACTTTTCTGATTACAGTCTTAGGCTGCCAAAGACATGTTTATTGTATTTTAGTGGGGTGCTGTCATGATTTGTTGCCCTTCACAACCAGTACAGTGATGTTCTGGCTTCACTCCCAGAAGCCAACAAACGACTTGCAGGATGTGTAAAAAAGGAAATGGGCAATAAGCCACAGCAAATAAGGAAGATAAGGGAATGTGTGGGAAGGTAAGATTCGGTTCCAATCTTTGGAAGAAACACCTCTGGAAATCTTATGTGCTGTTTATGCCGTGTCTCAGCCTCCACCAAGCCCTGATCAATAGTATTTTTTGTGGTTTCCATCTAAGTTATCTGGACCAACTCATAGTAAACTTGCTTCAGCCTATTGTGAAGGTTAATTACCATTGTTGACAAATCTTGTGCATATTTTCCAGCGTTCATAAAAGCAGTTGTTAGACACACAATGCAATACTATTACAATAAGACAAAAAAATTACTACAGCATTTTTCAATATACAAAAAGTGCTAAAAGGGTGCATAGGATAAGTGACAAAAAGTGCCCAGAATACCCACCAGTTTTGTGATTTTCCAGACAGTCTCTCTCTCAGCAAAGTGTGTCTATCTGTCTTCAGTTCTCAAAATAAATGAAATAAATTACCTAAAAGAAGTCCTGTATTTGTGACGGAAACAAGACAGATTGATTTCTCCTGCTTCTCCTGCTTTATCGCTACTCTCATGACAGAGCTGCTAGGCAGCCTTAAATAGGACATGACATGTTGTCAGCTTTCCTCCGCTATCCCTTTCATGTCCTTCAGGGAATCTCAACACAAATGCCTTATTTCAAGGAAATATTTTTTTTCTGCCTCTGGCACTTCTCTTTGCTTTTCTTCTACTCATTGTTATTGTCACTTTTTCTCTTTTCACTGCTCTTTGGCAATGACATCAGTATGTCCCATTACTATTGAGAAGCTCCCCCAAACATCTGAAAAAAGAGAAAAAAAACCCAGAGATCAATCATTCCACTTGACACAATATATTTTGTCACCTGTCACAGCTGAAATTAGGAAAAAGCTGTTCTATAAGACAGAAGAATTTTTACGTGTTCCAGATATTCAGTATCTCTGTCTTGTAAAGGACTATTAGGGACAGGAAAAGACAGCAAAAAGTGACCTGCAAGAGTGCAGCAATAAGCAATACATGACCTCATTGGCAGTCATGGACTTGAAATAGCCAGCGTAACCAGGACCATGACATATGGTGCTCTGTGCTCAATGCTGTCTTCTGTAATAACACTGCCTACACCATGGAAGTTCACCCCAGATAAGTCAGTTTTTGCCAACTATTAACAATGCCAACTCTCTTTTCCTTTGCAAGCAGTAAAATAAATGGCAAAAGAGCAGTTAAAAACATGGCTCCTCTTTCATGGAACACTCGACCATCATAGACCCAAGCCAGAAAATAAAGGCTGTGAAGTATTCATCTTCTCAGACTCCAAATCTGAGAGATGTTTTCTGTCAGACATTTTCATTCAGATTAATTCAGGTCTCATAGAAACCAGAAACACAACTGTAATGCCTACTTATAGAAGATCAAAACCTAAGGGATTCGTAAAGTCACAGATCCTTTTTTTTTTGTATTTGGATTTGTTATTTTGGGAGATTTAAATGTATGTAAATAAAATAGGAAATTAAAAGCCCAAAATCCGTTTCTCACCTTTTGGCTCAGAGGTTATCTTTGATCTAACCCACACAGTAGATTACACTGTTTAGGGGCACATACCATCTTCAGTCATGTACACAGTGGTGAGCAAATTAATTTTTTCCAGTGTCTAAAAGCTTGCTTTCTGATGTTATGTGCCAGTTGATGTAATATTATCATAAGCTCTATAAAAGAAATTTATTTCTCTGTGTGCATGAGTTCAGACAAGATTTTGACTAGGCGTTCTGAACGGCATCCACAACTTTTTGTCTTTCAAAGTACACACAAACAAAAGAAAAAGACCTGAGCTGTCTTCTCTAGAGTATAATTTATCTGGTGGATCTGATGAATTTCTTGCTACTAGTGAAAAGAAAGGAGATGTCCAAACCATTCTCTTAGATTTTTTCATGGCGTTCATCGTTTCTGCTCAGGGCACCATTATCTGTGGTATAATACCAAAGGTCCAGTGAACCATTAAAATTACTTGAGCCTTTCTTTGAGGAAAGCATTAGCATAATACCTGTTGGTAAAATGCACACAATGCATTCTTAAACTTTTTCAAATATCAACACGTAGGTATCAGTTACACTGAAATATGGTTGAGATACAGCACTGCCTCCATGTATTGGTACACATTTCTGTTGCCAAGATGACTTAGCACAGGGTGAAGACAAATTATAGGCAAAAAGGGTATCGATTCACAGATATAAAAAAATCCCAAAGTTTGCACAGACAATATAATCCACTTCATCATAGAGGATTCAGATGTGAATTGATCAGTCCAGGTGATATTTAGGAATACTTCTTTGTTCTTTGTAAAAGCACTTCTAATGCTGTTGTCCATCTTCTCTCCTTACCTAGAAGCTTGCCTGTTGCTCTGGACAATGACCTGGCATCAGTTATTGCTCACATTGCCTCTTGGCTGGACTACAGGAACTGATGTAATTGTACATAAATCCTCCAGCACTTCTAGCACTGAGAATGTATTTCTTAGAGAATATGGTCTAGAGCAATTTTAATGTTCTAACTCTTCCCTGCTTAAAAAAAAAGAAGGGAGGGGAAAGGCCAAATCCATTAAACAAATAAATATGCACATCCAATTCTTGTAATGTGTTCTAGACTGTACCAGATAATAGTTTTATCTCAGAACCATGTTTTCTAAACAAACACTTTCTCTTCCTATCTTGTAACTTTTTCTTGTGTGAACAGAGGACTCTGGAACAACAGAAATTACTAATGTCACTGTCTATTCCCAGAGCAGTTGAATTGCAAGTTTGTTTAAAAATTGAACATCTCTTTTTTAAAATAAAACTTTTGTCTCAATGGACAAGGTCACCTATAAACTCACATGGGTAGAAATAATGAAGTCAGTATGAGAACTCATCAGTAAATTGTGAAAATACAAATATTAAGCTTTACTCTTAATGACAGGCATCAAGACATGAAAATTTGATGTTTAAAATAAAATTTAGTTTGGTTTGAGTTCTGCTGATGCTTTTTAAGCTAAAATTAAGGTAAAGTAGGAAGTAATCTGAGACAGATATAAGAAATGGATAGATTTTAAAAATATACTCATTGGTGTGTAGGTACATATCAATATTATATATAGTGATATGAATAGCACTTTTTTTCTTTTGGTTCTGTACACAAACATGTATGAAATAATAAGGTCGGACCACAGTATACACCTTGCAGTGGTCAAATGTAGACAGCGGAACTGAATTTTGCTGCCAAACAAGAATTTTCTAGTACAATGCTGATCCGTTTGGAAATAATTTAATTGACTACCATTGGACTGGACTTATATCTTAGTAATGCAAAATAAAAATTATATGCCACTGAACAGAATTCACAATATATTTTAAGGTGCCATTTGAAAATACAACTACTCATGTTTGCGTAAAATCACAGTTTATCAGTCTAGGATTATATTGATCCTACTGAAGTTAATGCAAAAAAAAAAAAGTCTATAATTGGTTTGAATGGACTATGCTTTCATTTACAATGACCTAAAATGTAATTAATGCACACTACTTCCACATAAACATTGCCTCAAAATCTCAACTATTATACAGAAGTTGAGAGGTACATCGTCTAAGGTTGGCACACACAGTAACATAAAGTGAAAGTATGTTAAAATGCAGTTTTCTTATGTTACACAAACAACTACTTGGGATTCTCCTCCAGGATATTTAAAATTTTGTATGTAAGTAAACTGCAGTTTGAAATATTTGTACTCAGGAGATATTACAGGTTAGTGGTAATGGCTTAAATGAGAGTTTTGTGGGGAAAATGTTTTTAGCACAATGAATTCCTCTAATCTACAGAGGAAATACAGCTTAGGAATTGCTTGAGTAAATCAGCTAGTATCCTTGAATTTCTAAGTCCTCTTTCCTACAACGCACGTAAATAGGCATTTTTTTCCCCACCTCCCCATAGTTAGTGCATATCAGTTCTGGGCTCAGAACAAAGAAAAGAGGAAAGCAAACAGTTCTTCCTTCATGTTAAAGCAAAACTTGCTCAGTTATAAAGATATTGGAACCAAAAAATATTCATGGTTTTATTTTTTATGTATTTTCTTCAATTTATTAATAATCATTTAGATATATTTATTTATTTATGGCTTTGAGCAAAGACAAAAGAAAAAATCTAACTCATCCCTGATCATACAATTATTGTAAGAATCAGCTCTATAGTCTTCCCAGCAGCAGTAAGTTCCAACCTTTATCATTAACACATTTCATCCTGTACAGATGTGAGATTTCACACTTATGGGCTTACTTATGTACAGAGAAAATCGGTCAGTTCTGAAACTAGTAATGGACCTTTATCTTACAGGAATGTGAGTCATTTGTTTCTTAATCTAAGTATATATACATTCATACATACATTTATATATATACGTATATAATTTTATACCCTGTACCATATTTTTTTAATTAACATACAAATCCTAGATATTGTCCACTCTATTACAAAGTCATTAAAAATTATTTATGGTTTCACTGAAAGACCATGTGAATTAATATTTCTTCATAGTGCTTAAAATAAAATAAAAATATATATAAAAATATTTTGCTACTAACCCCATTACTCCTATTAAATGTAAACCTTAAACAGTTTGAAAGATCAGTATATGATCTTAATTAACTGACAGAATTTGTTAGTATTAAAATAATATAAGGGCTATTGTACTCATAAATAAATGGTCTTGCAGCGTATCCACAATATTCTAGACACTTTTAAACAATCATATCCCCATATACCACTCTGGGCCACTTAAATTAATGGCAGCAGCATGTTAATGGGTTAATTACATCGATTTTTACCAGTGAGTGGGAGCCAGTGAAAACTGGAGGATTTTTTAACATTTTTATTTGATGTACCACTTTAGTAAAAGGCATAACAGGCAGCATGGGTTCAAGCTCTGTTAGCTTTAGAATATTTACTTGGCTCTCAAGTACATCTGGATTCACTGCATTACATAGCTTGTGATGTTATTTAATTTTTCCATGCATCCTTAAACTCAGCATTAATGGGAAAAGAAGTCCTTTGCATTCACTTCCTGAACATGAGTCAGCTGGATTTTAAGGAACAGAATATATGCTTGTATCATATCCATAATGCTGATTTTTCAATGAGTTATATTATGACACATTTAATTTCAATCTCTATTTAATGTGACAAATCAGGCACAAATGATTACGAAAGAATGCTTTTTTTGTGGATAAGATAATGTGAAGGTTTGAGCAAACAAATCAAAACTTTCACAAAACAGTATGCTTTAACCCTGCTTTCTGTCACCATTTCCTTTCTGTTTTGAAAACATCATAAAAAATAATAAACCTCATACCTATGGGCTATGTTTGACACTACATGCCTTAGGATATACTAACCATTTAATTACAATATACACAGAGCAAATCGTGCATTTCCAGACAGACTTGATGCTATATTATATTTATTTTTGTAAATTAACACCACAGTCAACTACAAACTACAGTGAAGACACAGAAAGCACCTGAAAGCCTAAATCAAGCTGTGGTTTACAAATAATCGTTTAAATGAAAAACCTCACTTCTAGACTTAAATCAGAGATTCAAAGTCAGCATTATAGGAATTTTAAGGTAGACACAATTAAGGAATGGTTATTATTTTCTAAGATACCATAAAGCCTTTTCCTACAATGGCTGACCGAACCTATTTTTATGATTTTTTTTTTTTTTCAAAAGCATGCATGGAATATTGTCAGATGCTATTGAGGGCAAGGAGAAGAAAAATGATGGTACTGGTGAAGTACAAGCGGTTTGCAGGATCAAGCGTACAATTTTGCATAAAACATTGCATGTAAAAGTAACATCGTAGGTTTTAAGCCATTGCATTACATTTTAACAGTTGTGTTGCACTTAGCTTTAAAAAATTTTAAAACTCTAAATTTTGAAGTGAAGAGCAGAACCTAAATTCCTAAACAAAGACCTTGCAATGGTACACCACACAGCAGCTATTTTTGTTTGGGTCTAAAAAGTTATTTACAGTGGCAATATTGATAGTCTTTGTTGAAGTCTTTAGCAATGTGAAGGTCAAAGTCCACCCAGTTTTCTGAAACAACAGAAGGGTCGACATGTCTTGAGGTCACTACCTATCCAGAGGAGTGCTTGTGCCAGCCTTTTGACTGCAGGCATTTGCTATTTATTTCTTTTCCAATCTAATTCCAAATGGAAAGTGCTAACATATGAAATGCAATGGGAAATAACAACTGAATTCTTCACAAGAAATTAACAGCGTGTATGCAGTAAATGAAATAACTAAGGTTTCAGAACACCGCTTGGTCAGTGCTATGTGTTCGTTAGATTGATATTTCTCTTTTTACTTCCTAATATACTTGTTTGAGGTTTGCTATTGTGTTGACAATTTCCCCATGAAAATAGCGAACCTCATAAACAGAGAAATCTGTTAGACTGATTTTGAAGTTGACACATTAAAAAGAAGGAATATTACAGTTGAATTTAGACTTAATGGTTGCGAGAAAGGAAGACGTGTTCAAACAAGTTTTTTTAATTCCTTTTTTTTATATATATATATTTCATATATATATATAAAACTCTTACATTCGTTACGTAGAGCAAAGCTGTCTAAAGTGTTTTTCTCATAGTAGACTGCCGGGGCACATTAGGAAACAGGCTAAAACAGTTCCAGGGACGGTGCTCGGTTCATTGCAAGTCTGTCTCTCACAGTTACCAGGGATCATAGGTTTGACGCGAACCGCGGTTTCTCTCCCTCGGGCTCTGTGCTTAAGACTGTGGAAGAATCCCTTTGCAGGGTGGCCGGGGGCAGCGCAGCCCCCCGGTTCGGGGGGATGGCTCCCGAGGACATCTGTCGGAAGAGCGAGACCCGCTGGGGGACGGAGGCCCGGCCGGCCGGGGGCACGCCGGGGCCGGCGGCGGGCTGCGGGAGGGAGGCGAGGGACTCCCCCACCGTGGGGTGAGGCCTGGCGATCAGGGTGGAGATCTCGTGGGGCAGGGAAGGCTGCGAGGCGGAGAGGGGCCGCACCTCCCGGGTCAGGCTGGTGTTGTGGAGGGCCTGGGTGCTCTTGTGGACCTCGTTCTTCTGTGCGGAGCCGGGGAGCTGCTGGGGCGCCTGCGGCTGCTGCTGCATGAGGGAGAGCTGCGAGGCGGTCGGCGAGGCGTACTGGAAAGTTCGGCCAGCCAGAGGGCTCTGCACGGGCGGGCTGCAGACAGCGGTGGTGTAGGAGCAGGGTGAGAGGATGACGGCTTGCTGGGGCGTCTGTGTGCTGGGTGAGGGGGAGTGCAGGTTTCCATGGGACAGGCTGCTGGCGGTGTACACGGGAGGCGACTGCGTCCTGACGCGCGACGACGAGGCGGAGGTGCTGGAGTTGAGGGCGGGCATCTGCTGCAGGCTCACCGGGGCGACGGTCTGCACCATCTCCCTGTCGTGCTTCACGATCTGCTTCAAGATCTCATTCTCCTGGTTGTTGAAAACCCCGGTGTTGAGGTCCTTCTGGAACTTCTGCAGGAGGATCGAGTTCTTCTTCCCTTCACAGAGAGGCAGAAGAGTTAGCGAGCCTGACATGCAGGGACAGACCCCCACTCTGAATTTGCATTTCAGCCCCCATTACTGCGGGCTATGCACCTTAAAAGCCTCGGCAAACACCGGGCTGAGCAGGGGTCACAGCTCGGCAGGAGGCTGTGCCACACCGGGCACTGCCACGGCGACCCACGCCAGCGACAGCTCCCAGCGGCTGGCCACCATGCACGCCGTGCAGGGCCCCCTCTCTGCACCAGCACGGCGGGCTTCACAACACCGCTGCGCTCAGGCACCTGGACTTGCTCTGCTTCTTCACTTGCTGGTACTGCAATTACTCTGAAAATGTAACCATGGCAATCTACTGAACAATAGGGTGGAAAAAGCCACCGGGCTCTGCATGTGTAAACATCTTTCTCTTTCGTTGCAAAATCGTCCTAATTTCCACTAAACTGTTACATAAGTTATACACACACCTGCCATTTAGCAAATTCCCTGGAACTAATCATTAGACATCAGTCACCAGTGACCACTAGCTTGCAAGAAATAATCTTTTTTAAATGTCTGTGAACTAATGTGAACTCACAGATAATGGTGACACCTATTTGCTCAATAAAGAGTGCTGTACACTGTGTCCTGATGTCTGCTTGATGGCTCTCAGTGTCTGCAAGATGTAGACACTATTCTGTGTCACCAGATGCACAGGAATACAATTGCACTCAATTGTCCCTTTTTTTGATAAAATGGTTCACACTTTATCTCTTATCCTATGTAGATTTCATATTGTACACACAGCATTTCAGATGGCATTGCTACTCCAAGAGCAGACTGGACTTTACAACCAATATTATTTAAGCACATTTTACTTAGAGATTAAATACATTTCCAGAGAGTCTTGTGAGACAAATTGCAAGAGTTTGAAAAGTTTTGTTAAGATCAGTTAATGCACTGAGTGCAAAATACTAAAACAGGTCTATTAAATATTAGAAACCAGTATAAATGTATTTAATTTCTTTACTCTTTCTATGTTAAACATGTTTTCTTCCAGATCTCATCTTCAGCTTAGAATAGACAGCATGACACTGCCCTGCAACTCTTCCTGTATTCACTTTGAAGAAACTGCGGACATAACTCTATTGAGAAAGTGATGTGGGAGAAAAACCGAAATTTTCTTGTGAAGTTGAGGAAATGCTGTCAAACAGGATAAATGAATTTTATGCACAGCTGCGTTTTAAAACCAGTGTCAATAATAACAATCAGAGTGCAATTCTCTTGAGCAAAGACCATCTATTTTATCTAGTATGTCCTATTAGACAGGTCCAGAATGTATGGATGCACCACCGCAGACTTCGCACACCCTGTTTTGATAATCTGCCATATACTTCTGCCTTTCACCTGGATATTGTTGGCCTGCTTTTCTGATTGCAAGCAGATCTGAGTAATGCCAGTGTGCAGCCATCAATGGTAGCAGTGCCCATGTTGTGAGGAAAATGAGAGTCCTGCTGCAAAGGATTAATTCAGTTCAACAAACACACAGGTTTTGTGAGTGCTGAGAGGCTTCAGCTTTTCCCAGCATTACAGATGCCATCTGTAAACAGTTTATGTTGGAAAATGTCATCTACTGCTCATGAAACAGCATAAGCCCTACCAAGTGCTGAGGGCAGCAGAAGAAATATACAGGATTAATAAATAATACTGATCATAATTAAACTATACAAAATAATCCTCAGAGGTGTATGAGAGTTTTCTAAAACTCAAAGGCTTTTATTATTTAAAAGTGAGATTGCAGAATTCCTTGTCTGGAGACACCTCTTATTCATAGCTGAACAGAACATTTACTGCAGTGTGACAAACAAAATTTTGAAGAATTTAAACTGGGCATTTTATCCTGTAACTCAAGGAAAAGAAAATGTATAAATGTTTTCAGATTTCCTAATATGGAAAAAAAAAAATACCTATCCTGTCAAGTCTATCGATTGCCACCGTTTCAAAGGCCCTTCTCATCATGGGGTACTCTTCCAGCACCTCATTGAAGTTGTCCACCGAGAGAGAATACAGGCGACAGTACGTGTCTGCTCGTACACTGGCAGTTCGACGGCCTTTTGTCAAAAGGCAAATCTCTGGGGAGAGAAAAATCCAACACACAGAGAAAATAAAGAAATTAGTGAACGATGCAAAACTTAAAATCTAGGAAGTGACTCAGTGCTAACAAATAATAATTTGGTACTCAGTGGCAATTTTTCTATTGCTGTATATGCAAGGTTGCAGGGACAATTCTGAAGGTGTTTGATTCTATTTTTGCTACTCTGAAAAAATAACTAATGTCCTTTAAGAGCCCTGCTTATAGGTTTTCTTGGTCTGGACTCTGATATTATCAAGTCTTTTTAAAAAAAATTCTTCATTTTAAGAAATGATGTCAGCTGTCAAAACCAGCTTGCTGACTCAATTAACCCAAGTGATTCTATTGATTTTCTTTTAAATATCCAGCTGACATAGAGGACCAATTCCTTTAATCATTTACCAGATTTACTAAACTAACTTAATACATGATATAATGATATTTGAATATAATACCTGTTCTGAGAAAAAATGTTTCAAGCATGAAAATGCCTTCTGTTTCTTTAGGTTTTATGTCCTAGGTATTCTGGGAGAATAAACTTAAGAGTTTAGACTTTTTTTTCTCGTTGGGCTAAAAACCAGTCCCCTTTTAACCTCTGCTTACTCCATTTGATTAGGCTAGTAGCCTTTCTCTGCAAGTGACTCCAACAAGAATTCATCGTTCTGGAACAGAGGAGACCAAAGCCATATGCAGACTCCCAAGAAACAGCCTCAAACTCGTGACCGTTGATTCCAGAATGCACAGGGAGAGGCTTAATGGATAAAGGCCAAAGTCAGTGTCCAAGGTTTGTAACAGTAAAATGTATGGGGTAGAATATTCAAAATACAAAAAATTAAAAAGTCAATTGCAAATAGTATTTGAGTTGATCTAATTTTCAAGCTTGGGAATAAGAACACACTTAGAAATATCAACAATTCTTGGGCTCAGGCAGGGTGAGAGATAGTTTTCCTATCCAGTTCTAGCACTCAAGAGCAGTGAGTTCATATTTGTTCATATTTAAATACCAGCTAGAAAACTGTCTCCTACCCTGCTTGTGTGTCTATCACAAACAATCATTCTCAATCTCAGTTAAACTATCATTCTCAAGTGTGGAAACTCAAATATTCTTCATTAAAAAAAATAAAGAATTATGCAGGCTTTGCTTCATATCTGTACCGTGCTAGCATAGTTCTTTCTTTTTTTGCATGTATTTAACAAAATGCATCTCTTATTATCTAGAATGATTAGAATGTTTATGGTTTTTCTTCTCATGCGTCTTGAAGAATTTCCTCATGCCACCTAACCCTGAAGGCTTAGGGGCTGAGATGCTTAAGTTATAGCGGATAAATCAAAGCAAATTAACGTGGGACCAGTACTAGTACAGAATGTACTTAAACCCCAACAGCTTTGGGGAGAATTTATAGAGTCTAATGGGTATTGTAAGAGTCTTGACTTAATGTCCCTCACAAAACTTGATGCCCATGAAATAATGACAGTTTACTGTAAAGAGCCAGACAGGTCAAACAGAAATCAGTCCTTTCCTCTTCTATCCCTTAGCTCACCCTGACCCCTTCTCCTTTGATTGAACCCATTGCTTTTTAGTTACAAGAGTGAGCAGGACATTTTGCCCAAAGGGAGCAGTTAAATGCAGTGAATGCCTGCTCCATTTCCTAAGATATTCTTTAGATTTCACATAGAATAAAGTTTTACAATACATGGTTGAAATTAGAGATAACTAGCTGGAAAATCTGTGTGACTAATGATCACCTTTTGATTTTCAGTTTCTTCACATCAAACTGCTGCAAACAATAACAGAGACAAAAGGAGATGACTTCTGCTACACTCAACAAATAAAAGTACTTGAGTTTAAAAAACATCACATGCCCAAAACAGAACAGAGGTTGACTATGGATCCCTACCATTCTGAAGAGTGTAAAAAAACCCAGCGAAAGTACTGTTTTCATCATTATTAATCTAGAACACTGTATTTTAGATTACTTCTACAAGAAGGATGGGAAGAAACCGTAAGAGACAATGTTGGATTTCATGACAGGACAAAGGGACCATGGAATTCATGGGTATTACTGCAATAAATCCCCGTCTTTGATCTTCTATTATTCTTGTCAAGTAAGGGGAATGGAAAGAATCACTGAAAGCTATACATTGTATTCTGCAAACCTTGTCAGCCCACAACTTACGGTTGAAAACCACATTTTTGGAAGGCATTTTAATAACCATAACGGAGTCCAAGATAATAAAGGATGGGTCAGAAAAGACATTAAAAATGTCCCAGAACCTAGAAACGGATCAGGGAGTGCCACCTGAGTGCTCCTGTCTGCTCAGGAGGCTGGGAAAGCTTTGTGTTCTCTGCTCCAGTTGAAAGGTCTCATTCAAAAGACGAACTGCAGAATTCTGACAGAAAAAGTTCCATGTGATGAATACCCATGTAATGCATTTCCAGCAATGTTTCTTGACTGATTATAGATGTATTATAGTAACTGATACATCATCTATATTGCTGTGTTATATTTATCAATAGCATCATTCGTACTCTGGCCACAAGATTAATGTGTTTGTTAATTGTATGTGTTCTGCATTTAAGTTCATTTCATCTATTAGCTATTTGTTTGGAGCAAACTCTCAAGCATAACAAGACATAATATATGAAATCTCATTTACTTGGACCAGAGAGGAAGAACACAGAATGTCAAAATGTGTACCCATCAAACACTTGTGTTCTTTTAAGTAAATCAAAGCAATTATTTACAAATAAATAAACAATAGATTTCATGAAGAGGACAAAGTAATGAAAATATCCATGATATATTTAAAATGAGTCTTAGTGGCATCAAGTACACCAGGTGCCCTCAACAATTCTCTCTTTGATGTTCAATTGATTAAAACGGACTACGAAATACAAACAATAGCACAGGAGTGTGCAGTGAAACACAAAGGGCACAGACTATTTTCAAGCAGCTTGGACAAACAGGGTTCTCTCTTAGCACAGAAAGCAGCGGCAGCATATTACTCACTAATATTCCCATCTGCGGTTGGCATGGTGCGTTGCCTTCACGCTGACACTTTCAAAGTGTCAAATACTTCTATCTTTCCTTTCCAAACAAAAGAATGTCTTCAATTCCAATTAGTAATTATGTATAGGCTACAATGAACCTGTAATTCAACTCTTAAGGCAAGTTTTACTTTAATTATTTAATCTCTTTGGACAACTGTTCCCTGTAACATTCTGAAACAAACATCAATCACTGCACTAACGAAAAATGACGATTTAAAAGCACTAAACAATGCTAAGAACACTCATTTGTTCTTATAGTTCATATTTAATACAAATGTAATTAATTTGTGTGTGAAAATGACAATTTCTGTTCTGCTAGCATCAGATCTTTCCTGCAGAACAATGCAGCTCTCAAAAGAAACATGGAAAAGCACTCAAATACAAAGTACTTTCTGCTGTCAAGACATTGACTAAAAAGCACAATGGTACAAGTTTAAAGCTAAGTCTGTTCTGAAACTTATAATAATCAAAACTGATCACCAATGTTTCAGCTGCACACATACATGGGACATGGTTTAGAGGTGTACTTGGCAGTGTTAGGTCAACGGTTGACCTCAATTATCTTAAACGTCTTTTCCAATCTTAATCATAGAATCCTAGAATGGTTTGAGCTGGAAGGGGCCTTAAAGATCATCCAGTTCAAACCTCCCCTGCCATGGGCAGGGACACCTTCCATTCCACCAGGTTGCTCAAAGCCCCATCCACCCTAGCCTTGAACACTTTCAGGGAGGGGGCAGCCATTGCTTCTGTGCACAACCTCTTCCAGTGCCTCACCACCCTCACAGTAAAGTATGGTACATAGTAATACATAGTAATATGTATAAAATTAATACAATGAATTATTATCATATGCACAGCTTTTTTTTTTCTCTTTTTTTTTTTGCAAAGATTCAAGGACCAGAATTAAAACAAAAGTTTGCTTTACTATGTGCAGGAATTATTTGTAGTAATGAAAAAATAAGTTAACTAGCATTTTAGACATGTAGTGCTTTTACATTAAATTAAAGTAAAACTAATTAGCAGTTTCTATGCCTTTCTGAACTACAGCAGTTTATTAAGTACTCTGTCCCCTTCCAAAGTTGTAACAGGTTTCCCATCATCTGTCATATTTAGCATTACAGGATATAACAAAGCGTCCTTCCAGCTGAGGGCAGCTGACTATCGCTTCAGTTCCTTGGCAGGAAACTTGTTTCATCTTGTAGCAGGCATATATGTTGCTGTGCAAATGGGGAAGCAGCTATTCAGACCATCTGGTTACTTTCAGCAGCAGAAGAAAGATGGAAAATTAAAGGAATTCAAAGGCTTGGGTATGTCAGTCCAACGCATCTGGGAATGTTTTATGAGAATGGGAGAGTGGATTAGAATATTATTTATTTTACAGAAAGTAATGAGTTACTAAACCATTACAGACAAAACTTAGGTGTTCGAAAGCTATTTCCATCCACCCATCTTCTATGCCTTCAGAGCAAATTTCTCAGAACTACCAGGTTTAGGTTATTCTTCTTTTCAAACATAACTCTTCATAACAGCAACTCTTTGGCATGGTGCAAAGATCAATAGTTCTTGACGACCTTCAAGCCACTGAAGTTGTCCACTGGCCAGAAACTTGCTAATGGGCACTTTCTTGGTGTGCCAGCCACAGGAAGGGACTTGTAGCTTGGGGCACTCTACTCCCAGCTTTACAACAAGTAATATGAATGATGTTTTATTCTTTAGGAAAGGACTATATAAACTTCAAGCAATTAAAAAAATCAGTAAGCTTCTAGACACCCCTTTATTTCAGAAATGAAGTGATTTCCCTGTTCCATGTTGACTTAACCATCTCTAATACAGAAAACAGGGAAAAGCTGTTTCATACGATAAAAATGTGATTGCTTTAACACATACTTCTGCATTTCTGACTCATTTTTCTTTATTAAGCTCTGGAAAACATCAATTGCATCTATCAACAATTCTTTTCTAACTTTTCAATGTGTTCTTTTTATCTTTCAATACGTTATCACTAGTGCACAAAATAGAGAACTCAGGGATACGCTACTTTTTGTTATAAATACTAAAATGACTAGCACCAGGTCTTATGATTGGTCAGAATGTAGTTTACACCAATTAAATGAGTTTCAGTTATCTACTTTTTTTTAAAAATACCTATGCCGCATAGATATACAGTTTTTATTTTGCAGTTGTTTTGCAAAACAGTATTTACATTCCCATTAGTCACAACTGTGGAGGAAATAAAAAAGGAAGCAATATCCCCCAATTCCAGATTCATGGAGTGGATGGAAATTAAAAGACTCAGGTAGAATTTAGCTCTGAATTCAGTCGTATATTTAAGAAACTTTAAAATATAGTCACTGCTCAACAGGAACATTCCTGCAGCAAAGGAGAGAACTTAAGGAGGAAGGAAAATGGAGACAACTACTGCCTTTTACAGCCAGGTTTGTAATCTGGACTGCCCAAAAGAAAGCTACAAACAACCTACACCTTTTCCGACCTTATTTACACTAAATACGGAATTGCAGGCAAGACAGTTTGAGTTTGTCAGAGTGAGCAATAGCAGACACTGCCTGTATGACCTCTTCATTTAAAAAACACCAACAACACTTGCCTGTAAAGTTGCTTTCAGATACCTGGATTCATCAGCCAGAGTGATGGTTCATGAAGGAGGCCTGGATACACTGCTGAGTAGTTACAATGTTGAAAAGGGACTGAAAATGGCCAATTACAATTAAGAGTCCCAAACAACTTCCTTAATGCCTTAGTTTCAGTCTCCTGTCGCTTTTTGAACTATTTATCTAAACCTAATTTAAATGTATCTATTTGTCGTAGCTGTTGCCCCTATATAGTGATCCTATCTGAAAAACAAAACAAAAACCCCAACAGCTTAGTTTATTTCACATTTCTCTTGCATGTTTGTAGTCATTCAAGATTTCTGGCTCTGAAGACCCTGACACGAGCTCTCAGAATGGTCATTGTTTATTTTATTTTATTTTATTTTATTTTATTTTATTTTATTTTATTTTATTTTATTTTATTTTATTTTATTTTATTTTATTTTATTTTATTTTATAGAACAAAAAAAGAAATAGAAAACGTGCCCTCACCAGCAAGGTTGAAACTGTCAATTTTTTAAACAGAAAAAGATTAGCAAAAGGTGAATTACACCTCTATTAGTACAGCAATTAAAAATGAAAAAATGTGTTTCATACAGGAAGCTAAAGACTCATGGTTACTGACTTCTGGAATTGTCCCCTCATTGCAAGTTAGGAACCTGATTCCTGTTTGCACATATCTGCCCCTCCTTGACAGCACCCTTACCAGCTGAGACAATTTTTCCATTATGAAGACGTCCCATATGTACCATGACATATATCTCAAGAGAGGAAGAGAATGCAATGGGAACTGAAAAAAATATTTCCTTCTATGTTTGAACATGACAGGAGGCTATGGTGTAACAGCCAATAGTAATAACAGGAGTTTTAGCCTTCTTGAGACAGGAAATGGTCAGTAGGAAGAAGAATTATACCATAAAGGATATCAGCAGCCCCCACAAACAGTATTTTACCAGTCCCTTTCATCCAGAATGTTATCCTTAGGACATAATCCCAACATTTGGAAAAAGGAGAGTTCGCCTCCAAAGCCACTCTGGGACAAGCAGGAACCTTCAAAACAGATAAGTTAGAAGCTGCTGGAGACAGATATCCATAATGGACATTTTATAACCATTTTCCTCATCTAAAATACAAACGAAAGATGATTAGTTCTGTTGCTATATTTCTTTCCATTAGTCTCTTCCCTATAGGTTTCCTTCCCTAGCTTTCATTTGCTTAACCTTTGTACGTATATGTCAGACGTTTGGTACAGTAAGTGGTCTAATCCGAGAGGTTCTATTCTTGGTTTTTTTTGAACAGTATTTCTAATTGGCAGAGAGGGACATGTATTTCACTGGAGTTAGCACAAATTTCTTGAGGGAAAAACTATTCTTCCAAACAGAATTGCCTAACTTTCATTGACCCCAATTTTGATACGATTTATGGAGGAATACTTATTTTAAAAAATGCTATTATTTAGGGTTTGTCAACTAGCTTGAAAGTATGCTCTTTTCTTTACTTTGTCCCAAATTTGTCTTTTATGTCACCTACCTGTGAGAAGTCTGTGGCTTGGAACAATTCTGTTCCTATCCGTCCGTTTCCTTGAATAAGGCTTAGTACACTCCTTTACAGCAACTCTGAGAAAAGCAGTGTGATAACATGCTACTAATTTGGATGCTTTGACACTTAGTCAGAGCAGGCGTCTTGTTATTTCCATGTTAAGTTCATTAAACCAACTTGGCAGAGCCTTTAAAATATTATCTACTGTGATATAAGTAAATGTTGATAAGGAAAAAGACATTTTTGGCATATATTAACTTCCAAGGCACATTTGGATGTAATAAGCCAATCTATTTTAGCCATTGTCTAATGACTTTTGTAACTTTTGACAAGACTGATATATAACTGGATGTTTTTAAGTCCTCATATTTCCTGTAAAGTTAATGCTGTTACACTATTAAGCGTATTTCAATGTAATATGCTTAATGTATATTGACAATATAATTTAATTCTTTTCAGAAAGGTTGTTAGCCATAATTATTTTTACATCAGGAAAGAGCCAAATATACATGGTCAGAATACAATTGCCATTATAAAAAGTGGCAAGTTATCTGACCAGAGATATTTTATGTTTCATCCTGACCTATCTTGTCTTTTTTCTGTCTCAAGGTACTGAAAACAGCTGTGGCCAAGTTTTCATGACTGGAGAAAACAGAGGCCAGTAACATTTCTTACATCCTCTCTGTTTTCTTTTGTGAACTCAAATTGTTCTGAGAAAGCTCTGTTTGATAGAACAGGACCTTAGGATTATTACATAAAAGGGAAATGCGAGTCCTTGTTTTATCTTCAAAGCTATTTGCAACACAGCATCCATACATTTTTATGCTACTTTAACAAAGAGTTCCTTCTACCAAGTGAGACTAAGATAGTCTATTTATCATCTTGTAAAAGCTCATAATTTGATTTGTATTAATTTTATTTTCTTTAAAAAAATAATAATTAAGCTTAGATTCTAAGATAATGTGCCTAAGTACAGATTTGGCTTTCATACTGGCGGAGTCATTCATTTACGCTTACTTTTGTTCAGATGGATGCCTACTCCCCATTGAAAAAAGTCACTTAGTTTTTTTATGTATTCAGTGTTATGCTCTTGTCATCTTGAATTTGGCAAACAATAACAGTTACAAATTAAACTATTCATCTTGAATTTAAGTGGACTGTAAAAATATTGCACTTCATTTTTTTTCCCTTAAATTATTAAACAAATGATCAGAGACTGTCAGTTCTGAATTAAATATTTAAATTAAATAGTCTAAACTCAAATATTTAGTTTAAAGTCTACTGTGTAAGATTGAAGGTACTTGCAAAATCATCTTCTGGTTTATCTGTATTGGCCATGTCAGATTTACAAGCTATGCTGATGTGATATTTTGCCTGTGTCTAATTCTTTTATGTATAAGTCTAAATTAAAAATTTATACTGTTCATGAATTCGCAGAATTAGAATTATAATTTGTTTTGAAGACCATGGTATTTAGATAACAAGAATTACTATAGAATTATTATTATTAATATTTTAATATATATTTACATTTGCTAATTAATAAAACTCTTAAAACCAAACCAACGTGTAACTTTTAGCATCACAGACTAAATTATTTTCATTCTATCTTCTTAAAAAGCCTCTTAGACTTTCAATAATAATATTCTGTCTGAATAGCAAGAAGTTCTTCTGACTGCATAGTATTTTCTATATGAAATAAGGTGTCCAAAGAACACAATGCAGAACAAGAAACTATGCTATATCCTGAGGAAATGTATCCTCAAAATGGCAGACTAGTGTGTGCCAAAAAAGACATTTCATTTTTAGTACTTCTTGCAGACAATACTTTTAAAAAAACATTCTATACTGTTCACCTGAAAAGAATTTTAGAATGAGTTGGTATGGAGATCTGGAAATCCTGCTCCTTTAAAGAATTTTATTGTGTACTTGCCATTAAGAACATGAATAATCACACCTCAGGGAGGCTACTTATGATTAATTATTTGGATTGGATTATGAATAGTGAGAAAATTAATTCATCACTACCTTGAATAAGGAGTAACCATATTCAGTATTTTTGCAAAATGTAAAACTGAATATCATATCATATTGTCAGGAGTAAAGCACTGAGCAGTCAGGCACTTTAACAACATTTGGTCTATGTATAATCAGTATTACACTGCAAATCTTTAAAAGCAGTGTATCAAAAGGAAGTACCTAGAGTTTACCCAGAAAAAAATAAGTGGCAAAAGATAATCTAAAGTGACTCAACATTTCCCATGGTATGATTTTCCACTGCACTGGTCTAAAATATACTGACAGTTGCTGTTCCGAAATGGGGAAAAGCTCCATAAATAATAGCTGGGTCAAAGAAGTTCTGCCTAATTGGCCTTCTACAAGCTGAAGCAAATGCAAGATACAATTTATTAGAATTTCAAGTGTGGAAGGATAACTGCTAAAACAGTGTTAAATAATTTAAACAAAATAAAACATTTAAAAACCTATTCTATGAACTATGTGTTATAAAAAATAAACTAAAAAAGAACAGACGCCATAATACATCTCTGGGATGTATTCTGGGAAGATGGGGTTGCACAATTAGCGATAGCTGCCTTTGAAGAAGTAAAATAAAACATGTCTCTGTCTCTTATTACAATGCAAGAGGTAGGCCATTACATTTTCATATTCATATTCACACACAGCAACTCTCATACATATATCATAAAAAGAGTACTAAAAAAATCACATGCACTTATTCATGTTCAACATACCTGGAAGCTGATCAAAAAATTATTTCTCAGAAATATGAGTTTCAATTGGTCTACAAACTGATTTATTGAATGACTCCAAGTGGCATGATACCATTGGTATTCTCAATGGGGAAAAAAGCAGAAAAAAATCAGTGGCAAGGGGGCACTGCAATAGACACATCACAGTTTGGGTACGGTGAATCACACACTGGAACTAGGAAACTCCCTCCAACAGCAAACACAATGAACCCTCCATGGGGACCCCAGAACTAATTAATAAAAATATATCTACACTTCCTACTCACTCATTTTGGATTTCCCTAGCAATATCGACATTCCTTCAGCTCTAACACAGTATCTGTTAAAAACAGAAAAAAGTGGTTATAATTTCCTGAAACATACATTTGCGTTGCTGAATGAAGGAAAGCCTGTGTAAACACAGGTGGGAAAACAGACGGAGAAAGGAAAAGATAGCAGGGACACAAGTCTTCTCTTGCGTCGTTTAAGGTTGAGAGGAATTTTGCCAGTGACTACAGCAAGAGTAGGATGAGACCACAGTGAGCAATCAGTCCTCTGTCCACCAGCAAGACAGCAAATGAAGTAACAGCAGAGTCTTGAATGCATTCCCACAAATCCTCATTCGATTAAGTTGCTCTGAGCCTTACTGGTTGGGTAGTGCTGGATTTACTCCTTTCTTTTTCCCTTTTTAGACATGTCAGCCCCACTCTAATACATCAGTTAAGCACAAAGGCATTTCAGCACACACTTAGTTTGATCAGGGCTGCATGCCCGGAGGATTTGCTCTGACTCTATGGGGCTGGCAGCTGGAGGGGAACAGGACATCACAAAACCACTCCCGCTCATCACCATGTTCTGCAGCAGCTTTGAGACAGCTTTAACCTTTATCTTTGCAGGGGTAACAACCTGAGGCGAGTTATGAAATGGCAAAATGCTGCTTTTCTGCTTTGTTCCCCAAGCAGGAGCTTGCAGTCCGTAACAGAGTGCATGTGAACACCAGCAGGCTGGGGCTGCGGTTAGGGGTATGCAGGCAAGTGGAGGGTTGCAAGTCAGCAGCGAGAAAAAGGCCTTTCTAGAAGGGAAGGAGAACTTGCAGAGGCAGATCTTACTGTGATGACTAAAGGAGCCCTAAGAGCCACATGTGGAGCCAGCTGAGTAAGAGGAAGGAAATTGTTGGAAAGGAGTTCTTTTACTAAAGCAAATTTCTCTTTAGTTTATTACACTCCTGCATGTTTGCTATTGTTATTAATCATGAGATATTTTGAAGCACCAACATACGTAATATTACTATGGAGTGGTTCTGATATCATTTACTGCAGCAAAAATCAGAATTGTCTTGTAGCAGTGGTATTACACTAGTTTATACCAATGTATATTGGTATAATGTCGATTAGTATTAGGCTCATGATATACATTATTTCTGCTCTGTAAAGCCTCAGTAAACGGTGAACCATGCTTCTCTATAGGCAAAAGACTCATATTCCTGTGCATCATCTGTAAAGACTTCAAAATCTTTGCATTTCACCAATTTTATGTGTCTAGTGAAGAATTAATATGCAATCTGTTCAGTAATTCCTCCTGTCAGAAAAAGCCTTTGAGTAATTCCTAATACAATCACCTGTACTCAGAGGAAAAGGTTCAGTAGGATTGAAACATGGCAATTTCCTCACTACCACTTACTGCTTGGGTTCTACCATAAATGAGTTTGAACTACCAAGGTATGAAAGAAAAGAAACAAAAATATGCACCGAGACAGACAAAAAAATTGGAGAGCTCTCATTCTCCACTGCTGTGTACTTAACAAAGACTTTACATTTTCAGCATTGTAAGTGGTACGTACTCAAAACCATGGACAAGATGACAAAAAAATATATAATATAGCCATCACAACATCCTCAAAATAAGTTGCTTAGATTTTTCACCTGCCTTCTGATTCTTATTCTCTTAATCTCCATTCAGGAAGGCTGAATTCACGTGTGTTCATCTCAAGTTTGCTATTCAACTTAGCTGCAAACACACGTGCAGTCTGGTTTTCCTACCTGCTGTTCTAAAGATATAGGTGTAAGCACCTTCCCACTCCTTTACAGATTCTGAAGGCTGCTTTAGTCTGTCTTGTTCAGATGAGCTCTTGCCCTTTGCATTTTCTTCCCTCTCCCATCAATCTCATGCCCACGACGCTCCCCTGCACTCACAGTTCCCCTGTCTCAGATTTCTTTGCACCACCCACAACCTGACACCTACCCGAGTAGTCCTCCCTCTGTTGACCTCTGTTGTGTTCCCCATGCTCTTCTGACCTCCCCTATGGTTTTGTCCCATGTCTTAACACAGCTCTGACCATCCACTCTCTCCTGACCTTCTTCATTTACATTTTACTCTCCCTACAGAAGCAGCTAGAAGGAGAAGGTGGTGATTTCCATTGAGGGCAACCTTGTTTCCCTCCTATGAAAACTGTGTCGGTCTCAGTGGGAGAAGTTTCTCTTCTATCTGTGAAGAGAATAGATGCATTTCCTGCTTTGCTGAAAGTAGCAGCAATGCTATTCCTAATAATGAGGAACTGGGAGACATTTTAGAAAATGAAGGGGAAAAGTGAAGGAAGACATGAAAAAATCCATAGATGTTTAGGAAAATGAGTATTGCTCTATTTCCTCAAAAATAACAAGATATGGTCCTGGAGAATCCAATTAAAGTGGCCATGAGGTATTAAAATCCTTGAATTCTCCACTGGTAACTGTGGCTTACATAATTCCACTGATGTAGAAATGACTACATAGCTGTGCAATATAGTGAAAATTAGATTCCTGTACTCTTCATTGCCTAATTCCTGTCCCTTTCAGAAAAATTCACACAAGCACACCATGTGATGACAGGGATTCTAAGGTAAGGCAATAAAAAGTTACTCTTTTCTTTAAAGAAAATACTGTTCCTTCTAAAACAGGAAAGTATTTTCCTTCTAAAAGGCAAAGGAAAATGGGTTGTCCTCAATCTTTATGAAACAATCCTTCCAATGATCCATGTCTGTTCAAGACAGAATTTATGTCACTCTCTTTAAAATATTTTCTCTGTGGTCATTACTGAAAGACTTGAAAGAACACAGTCAACCTAAAATCACACTTTTTTTCTGAACATATTTAGTGTCTAACAATTGGGGGGGTGTTGGTTTTTTGGTATGTTGACTGCAGATCTGAGGGAGTGTAGAGTGGTCAGTATTTCTCACATGTTCCTTCACACACTTTGTGCATTCCATTGAAGGGGGAGGGGGGCGAGGGTAAGGGGTATATGGCCTAGGGAAAAGGATAGTACCAGAAATTACTTTCATATTCCTACTAGCCCTTGGAGTAGATACGTAGGTTGATAATATTGTTCCATCAGCAGTCTGAAAAAAATTACTGGGGTGAAAATTAGCATCCTACGTGCTGCTGGGCTAAGTAATGCTCCGGCACACAAAGTTCAAGAAGATTAGATTTACGAACACACATGAAGGTTAAGGGATAGGATGCTCTTCCCACAGGAATACCAACAAACAGACCACAAAATCTATGTGGTTACTGTCATGTACTTACTCGTTCCCTCCAGAAAGGAGAAAACAGTGAGCACAGATGAGGAAAGAAGCAGACAGTAATCAAGCCCAGACCTATGAAGGGCTCTCTGGAGTCACCACTCTGCATCTTGCTCAAAAATCAACAGAGAACATAAAACAGAGGTGAAGTGTAGTCTGATTAATCTATTGCATTGATAGTTACCCAGGCACATTCTTTTTGAGAAAAATTGTAAGGCGTATATAGTGTCATGTGAGACTTTTAACACCCAGACCCATAGGGAAGCCTGTTTTTTGACTAAGAACAAAGACTAGGCAGGAGAATTTAAATGTTCAACAGCATCTCAGTCTTCAAACCTCCAGATATTGCCTCTCTTTATTACTGCAACTTTTGTTTTTCAGGCTCTCGCTCTCCCAACAGTCTCCATTCAAGCCTTTCCCAAATACTGGTGACACTGCTTTGAGTCTTCTTAAATTTTGGCTTTCATGCTAACCTTCAGCTTTCCAGTAACTCCTGGGTGTCATAATTTTTCTACTGAAACACTGTTGTCAATACCCAAACATTTTCCTCATTGAAAGTTTGATAAATGTTTTCCAAATTCAAGGCACGATGCTGGTGAAACCCTTCATGAGTTCTGGAGGTGAGCCTGCCTCTCCAGGGACTCCTCCTGAACCAGAGGCAGAGCCCCCCAGAAACTCAGCACTGAGACGTATCTGACATCCAACAGTTAGCACCTCTGAGCTGGGACTGGGAACTTCCAATTCTTGAGACATTTAAAAACTGAAAAATTATCTGTTTAGGTATGGCACACCCCTCCCACCTGTGTGTTCTTCCCTTGCTTGTGAGAGCACAAGTGTTGATACTGGTTTATTGTATCAGATCTGGGAGTTATACAGTTGCTGTTGGAAGTTATAAGCTGCAGCTTCTTAAATGGTATCTCAGCCTCTGATTTTGCACGTCTTGATTAGGCAAAAAAAAGGTCCTATTTGCCTTAGGACCTGAACACAAGCTTACTCTTCCAGCTAGTTATTTTGTCACTGTGCAACTTTTCATGCGTCTGCTTTGGTCAGGAAGCTTTGCTCAGATTCTGATATACATTTCAGGGAAAGAATGTCTTCTCCAGAGAGACAAGAACATTTGAATTTTTATTTTCCGCTTTAACAAACCAAATCTTTTCAACTCACAGTCATCCAATGTGCAGCTTGTGTCCTCTTTTTTCAGCTGCAGTCAAATAGATCTTTCTTCTCCAGGGCCTGAAATCCCCTTCAGGGAATTCACAATGCTGTATGATATTTTGTTAAAACAGATCTGAATCACACCACTTTGGATCTTAAGGCACTTCCTTTCTCAGTTCCTCTCTCGCTGTGTGTTTGGCCTTCCTCTCATCTCCTCTCGCCTCTTCTCATCTTGTCTCCTGTCGTCTCCTGTCCTCACCTCTCCTTGCCGCTCCATGCTACATCCAGAAACAGCTATTATCTCTGATTTGCCCCACCAGCTATCAGGCTTTGGATGCATTTGTCCCCATTTTTGTACCCCTTGTCTCATCCCGGATGCAGTCTGGATGAGCAAAACCGCTTCGGCATGCAGTGTAATAAGTTCTCGTGGTGTCTGGATAATGCAAATAGCTTATTTTTTGTCTGCATTCCTGCTAAGAAGGGTAGTGGATGAACAGGATGAGCTAAGTAGTCGTTTGCACTGCAAGAACAGGCTGACAGTTATGTAAAATACTTTCATGTGCAATCTCCTCTGATCCTCTGCTGGTTCAGAGGAGCATTATGGTCGGATTCAGCATGCAGACACTTGCAAACTCATTTTCATAAACTGGGGCACTGCTAAGCACAGAGAAGACCAAGACCAAGGTTGCTCTGTTTCTTCATCCTCAGCATTTACCTTTTCTTTCTCCTTAATCTCCTGTCTTCAGCGTTTATAGTTTAAGCCCATGGGATAAGCACAAGACCTCTTTACTGAAGTGCTTCTACAAATACTGGTACAAATTACCTTGCAGTGGTTACTGAAGAGTGACAAGGCCTGCTGGTCAGATCAGCAGAGGTTGCTTTAGTGCATTATTCTAAAATGGGATTAGTTAAGTAACTCTATAGCCCATTTCAAACACCGAGCCCAGTTCTGTTTTCTAAGCTTCACATTGCCGTATACCAGCTAAATGCCACTGATTATGCTTTCAATTGAACATTCTCTGAAAGGCTTTTGACTTTGTTCTGGGATGATTCATGGGATTCAACAGATAATTATTGCAATGACCAACTAACTGTAACCATCATGAGCAGCGGTGGCACACACAAAAGTTCAGTCAGCTTCTGGAAACCAGCCTTGCTGCTACTCCCAGGAGCAGACACCTATTTTATTGCACAAAGACAATTTATAGTCACAAGGAACAACATCTTGATACCACTCCATTATTATTTAAACTACTTTTGTAGTTCTTACAGTAATTTTTTACATTTTAGAAGTACTTTACATTTATGACTCAAAAATTCTACCCCTATTCAGGAAGACGAATCCTGTTTATTTTACCTTTAAATAGTTCTAAAATTACTATGCAATTTATTATATTCTTATTGAAATACCATCTGTTAAGTAACAGTGCTCTTAATTCAAAATAACTACAAAATTCAGGAAGGTCATTTTGCATATTCAGTAGCTGTCCTCACAACAGTAAGCAGCCTCTGAATGTCTTATTCAGGAATATTTTGTGCAGTCTTCACGGCAGTTGGAATCATGTAGGCAAAAGACACTCAGTAGACTTGTTCTGATGTCTCTATGCATCTGGTATCTGAACATGTTTTGTTCTAGTGCATTCACTCATATGTTATAATTCATTTTTTCCTACTCACCTCCGAAGTAAGACCCATCTGTCAGCTTTAGCTCCTTGTTGGATTTGGTGATGACACCAGCAACACCATGCTGAATGAAATACATCTTTTTGCCTACAGCCCCTTCTCGGATAATATAATCTCCAGGTTGGAACACCTCAAATCGCAGCTTGCTTAACATGGCAGTCACAAAATTTGGGTCTGCATTAGCAAAAAGAGGCATTGTAGCAACCAGCTTCCGACAGTTGAAGTTGACAATCTCCTAAATGAGAAGGAAACATTATGATAATAATGGTCAGCAAATATATACAATATGATGGGCATTGAAAAAAAGGCTTCCTGTTTTCTTCACAAAGTTCTTTATGCTCATAATGGACTTCTCTGTGTTTCTTTCTGTGCCTAATTTTTTAGTCCTCTCATTATATTTTCATGTGTTTCTAGTGAAGTGATTGAAACAACAGTGCAGTCTGATTTGTATTTCTGAGGTGAAAGGTTGTCTTCTTCAGGCAATTTTTCACATTATTTATAATTCTCCTTGGATTTTAAGGGGAAAAATATAAAGGAGAGATAAAAATTAAATAGGAGTTACACTGCCGGAAAACAAGATTAGCTGCTGCAATAACTGTACTAAGTGATGAAGTTACGCAACCCTTGTGTTTTCAAATCTTACACCAGTAACAGCTTTCTGACAAGAACAACTCAGGTGGTAATACAGATGTGCATTACAGCTAGCTGCAGGGCTAGCTGAAATCAACAGTAAAATTTCCTTCCAGAATTTAATTCATTTTATAAACATCAAGGTGTACATTCCTGCCCTTCGAAGAAATACATATACAGTAGAACCTTACATGCAGAAAGCACTGCTAGTTTGCTAAGACTCCTACAGGCTTTAAGGGCATCTCCCACCAAGAATATTTACATTTACAGAGCCAACTATGGGCAAATATGGATGAAAGTATTAATACCAAAAAGCTATAAATGTACTACTTGCTTTAAATAAAAAAAAGAATAATTTCTGAAAGAGTTTCAAGCTCATTGTTGCAGACCTTACTTTGTCTTATCAAAATTACTACCATCAGTTGTCACACAGATTTAACAGCATATTGAAGAGCTGAGACTAACCAGTGTTACCCATGGAGGGGGACTCAGGCAGGCAACATCTACCGAGTTAGCAACCCAAACATGACAGGAAAAGCATATATGATCATCTGTATATAAATGCACACAGAACAAAAAAAGGAAAAATACAACCAGCAGTTACCTAACTGCTTTAGAAAACTAAACATAATTTCATTGTCAGTGGAGTATCCCTAGCATTTCTTACACTAAGCCAAGGCTTTATGCTTTATGTAAAGGAGACATCCCACCCACCAGTGCTCTCACCCTTTTGACTGATGCCCATTGCACTCCTGATGGAAGTTACTTTTTCAACCTCCCATGCATCTGCTATCTCATTAATCTTGTATCTCCCATGCAGCTAGCTGTCTGAGCAGCAAGCTTAGATATTCTTGTCCACAGTTCAGACAAATTCCTTTCTGCTCCTCCCACGCCCATCATGTAATATTGTGCTTTTTTACATGATGGGGAAGTTCAGCTTATTCCACAGTGTAAGCAACAAAACCATTACAGATTCTTCAAATCAGTCCCTTTGCATCTGAGAAGGAGATGGGGAATCTCTACGGGGAAGCCCTTGGCTACTGAGACAATCAAGAAGCATAGGCATGACCTAAGAGCAAAGAAACAACTGCATTTCCCAGAGAAATCACATTCTTTCAAAATAAATCCAATGGAAATTGGAAAAATAATGTGGAACAAAAAGTCTCACCAGGCACCTGGGAAGCAGAAAGTTCTTATCTCCAGAAATGTCTTATTTTCCATTAAAGAAAGAAAAAAGAAGGCAAAATTACTTCCTAGTGCTACTCCTAGGATAGATATATCTTCTGACAATCCCACAAGAAAATGTCATTATGTAATGGCAAGCTGGAAATAGAAGGGTGTCTAAGCAGAAATAAACATTGTACAGTATTTTTCTTTAACCCTGGTCTCAATAGCATCACCTCTGTACACTCAGACAAACACTACATGAGCCTTTTTCCCCCTCCTCTTTTTTTCCTCTGGAATGCACCAAGGAGACATAAAAGTATATATAGTTATATATAATCATAATTTCATGCAGATTTTATTCCAGAATTATTGGGTTACATAGAGTGAAGGAAGACTAAGATGCTACGTCTTTGAAGTCAAACACTGAACTCTGACTGAATTCAGTGCGGATATGGTTCCACCAAGCACGCTTTATCTGAGAATTATTTATAAGTGATGGGAATAGAACAACACTACTCTTCCATCACTTTTTACTGTATCGCCACATTCTTTGCCACCATCTCTGACTGCCAAAATTCCCCCTTCTTATGAGTGTTTTGGCAAGCCTGAAACACTGCATCATGGATGGACTCCATGGCTAAGCATAAGTGGGCTGGATTAAGACAGGAGGAGACAGATCTGAGACTAACAGCAGACTTCTTCATGGTTGCATGAAACTTGAAATTTACATGAATATACGTCAGGAATGGAAACAGAAAAGATGTGAGGAAAAGAGCACTGAGATCTGTAATGACTGAGAGACTCCTTCTTACAGAAACAAAGAGCAGTCTGACTATGACTCCCACCCAGTACAAACAAAGATATGGGTGCTACTGATGCAAAACTATGGGACAAAACCATCTGCACACATGACATGAGAATCAGAGCTTAAAAAAAAAACCCACAAAATACTCTTGCTTATAAAAACACATTGAAAATTTGATGCAAGATATGGTGCTGTTTGCCGAAATCCAAAAATTATCTCAAGCACCAGCACCGCAAGGTGTGAACTACCAGATAGATGTCACTGGCATTCAAGATCAGTGAATCCTGCTAAATCATGAAGTCAAGAGGAATAATCCCAGGCTGCTCCTTCAAGTATATTCTGTATGAGGGAATAAATATTAAAAAGAGATTCCAGTTGACTGTCTTTCTAAAGGATGACAAAAAGCCTGTTTTCCTGCTCATCTAAATACTCCCTTTCTCAGTAAAGCTTCAGCCACCACCTCCCTCCAAAGGAAAGTTGTTCTCTGCTCCCACTGCTCACAGTATGGTGGCATCATGCAAGGAGTCCCAGACTACATCCTCAGCTCTGTATGAGATGGCCTTACTGCCATCTCAGCTGATGCTGGAAAGATGGCAATAACTATTACTTATCTTGCCTTGCTCAGGGACTTTTCAGTAGACTTGCTGCTTGTTTTCTGTTTCTGAAAGTGAGTATCTTGTCCTGCTTGCCCAGGAGGCAGAGAAAGGAAATTACTAAAGAAAACAAAAATTGACTGGAAATTATATAGAAGCTGGTGGGGATGCACAGAACAGGCTGGGAGAGTGGAAAGTTCAACTCCAGTCATGATCAGGAAGAAAGAGTAAAATAGACCGAAGTGGAGTAGTATTAAGAAAGAGAGAATGGAAAGAAAACAAAAAGAAGGAACACGAAGACCTAGAGGAGAGGGGAAAAAAGAAGGCAGGAAGGCTGACTTCAAAAACAGCTGGAGAAACCGAAAATCCTGAAAAAGAGAGAGCACAGGAGCACCTTTGGAGAAAAGGTGTCTGGAGTCAAAGCTGAGAATTAGGGCAGATGAAGCAAAAAAAAAGGGAATTTGGAAAAAAAAAGACAAGTGATCAGTAACGTATCTTAACAGCATCATAGGAGAGCATGATATAGGCGAAGGCAAGAATTCAGACCTGCATGACTCCTCCTCACAAAGCCGGTCCATTCCAGCCGGAAAGGAATTCAACTCGTCTTGGGAATCCCAGCAAAACACAACCTTGTCACAGGATTTTCACACTTGGAATGTCATGTCCTCTTATGGCTCCATCTTCTGCCCACTTTTCTCTTTCAATACATGTAATTTATATCTGGATATATCCATATATATACTCATGTTACCTGCTTAGCCTGAGTTGCCTAATGAAGGTACCAGCATAGCTACAAAACCACCCTGCTGTGGTAATTTCAGTTGTCATATCCTAGTAATGCATTCATTTTGTTGATTCGTTTTCTGTGAAACTTTATGCTAAAGTACAAACTTTCCTTATTTCAGACCTTAGAAGGTGGGAAATTACTGAGGGAGAAAGAAATGTGTCATTTTTAAGTGCTTTATTTTTCTTTAAAGTGTTCTTTTACTTAAATATGAGATCATTCAGAGTATGTTAAATACATTTCCCTGAGTTTTAATCACAGGCCATGCTGCAATTTCAGATTCTCGTGTATTACTTTAAATATCATCTTGGGGAGAAAGAAACAGTAAAGATTATGAACATGTTTTATGTAACTCAGAAAGTACTAGGAGAAATAGTTCTGTATTGTAAAAGAAAAGCAACAAAGAACAAACTGCCAAATTATAAGTTGACATTTTGTGCAGAGAAAAATCTTTCACTGATTTTCTTTAAGTTAGTTCTTTGGAGCCAGACCAGAACCAGATTATGCTGCCCAATATGATAGCTTAATTAAATGAAATAATAATAATTTTGTCTCATCTCCACATGAAGAAAATACCAAGTGAAGCCTGAGGAAAGGATTAGGAGTGTATTATACAGCTGAAGTAGTTAAATGACAAGAGTGATTCAGACCTGCACAGAGCAAGTGTTCAAGTATTTGTCTCTGTTACACAAGAGCTAAGTCGGAGGTACAATGCTCTGCTTTATGTAAGAGATTGTTAGATAATTACACTGGCTCCTGCTCCTTTATAATGTATTGGTTTTGTTACTCATCTTTGCCTTCCTGGATTTTTTTTTGAACTGATGTTAAAGCACTAGATATTATAATTTTGCATGGGTTCAATACTTCTGGACAACTGCTGTGATGCATCTCAAGATGTCACAGTTACAGAGGCAGCCACAAGACTGTCCTAGCCATGACCGAGGCACAGTGGTGGCCAACTTCTCCAATGGCATCTGTAAGAGTTTTTAGGACCTTTTCTCCAGGAGAAGATTTTTAGATAGAGGTAGTGCTTTTAGCTAGACTGACTGCAAAAAGCTGGTGCTGCAACAAAGCAGACAAAGTTCTTGAAAGATCTATATGCCTGAAGGGTTCTTTGCTTTTTCCCACTAATACAATTGAGCTAATAAAAGGTACTACATTCACCTACAAACTATGTCCTTCTTATGTGTAGGCCACCAAAGTCTGTCTATGACTACATCAAAAAATAGGTTAGTTTCATTAGGTCACTTCTACATACTATTGTAAAAATCTAGTGCATTACTTTAACAATGCACATTTTTTTTCAGAGTTTATCTCCTTTAAACTCTGCATTCAAAGGTTGAGAATTTAAATCAGTCTTGAATTCATGGCCATTGAAAGGAAGAGATCACTTCATTGAGAAGGCTATTTTTTCTCTAAAAAACACTCAAGAAAAATTACTGAGTAACTGATTAAGACAGAACTATAGGAAAAGCACGATGTTTAGGGATTTGAGGCTGTATGAACAGGTTAAGTATATTCAGACCTGGTTTTAAGGAGTCATATTCTGTATGTGCTCATGATTACCTGTAATTTTTTAACCCATTGGTCAATTACAGCCATCTTTGACAGAAAGGAGGCATCTCACTGATATTGAGTTCTTATAGATTTTATGACAGCAGGCAATCAGGAGGACTAGGATTAGTATCTCACTGAGAGAATGACAACATCATTAACTCACAACTTATTTAATGCCAGAAAATCTGCATGTGGCAACAGGATGCCATATTCTTCAATTCTGGTGCACCTGAAATTGTTCAAATTGCTTTGACACATTCTGTTTAATCATCTATACAGAGCATAAGACTTAAAAATAAATTCTGCTCAGAGGTTTTCATATCAGTAATAACAACTATGTACATTTTTCTCTTTGAATGGGATCTCCACACTTTTCCGTTTTTCTGTTACATTGATCAATTTTAACGCAGAGACTCCACTTAAATTTTGCTTACAAATAGGGTAAATCTTGGATACCGTCATTTATATCTGCATTGAGATAAACCTTTTTTTTTTATTCACGACTTTGATATTTTGCCTTTCTGTTAACATAGTTTGATATTGCATGTGTGTGTGTGTTTCAGGAAACTTCAATGTCTAGTCCTTTCGGCTACATATTTTAAAGCCCAAGAATCCAATCTGAGGTAACCTACAAGTTTGACCTACAGACAAAGCACAAAACCTGACAAAACTCTCATCTGTAAGGCAAAGACAGTCCACGTGATCTCAGTCGACTTGAAAACCAGTGGCCAGCCTGCATATTTAAATTTTCAAAGCCCTCAGGTCCTCAAGACCTCAAGCATAGCTGCATATATGTTGTCCAGATGCAGAAAATTTTCCAGCCAGCTATAAGATAAGCCTAGTCAGGCAAAAGGAAGGGAGGAATAAATGTGCTTTCCAGCCAAATGATGAATGAAATCCTCTGCTTGGATTCTAACAGAACTGAGTTGAAGAAGGTTTTTTTTTTCTGTCTAGCTCCATTCAACTCAGTTGAAGACAAGTCAGTCTTAAAGAGAGCATAGGATAGCTAGTATTGCTGTCTCCTAAGAGAAAGCAATCTTTTTTATGCATTTACAAGCAGAAGGGATATAGATTTGACCAATTATATTTTCTTGGCTTCGTTGATTAAATGTTGGCTTTTTGCATACTTTTCTATCATTCCCTACTTGATTAGAATTTTCTATTCAATTCCTTATATGCATTTTTTATGCTTCATAATTATTATTCCATTAAATTCAAATGCAGACAGGATAATCCTGTTGAGGATATATGGTTCAACCAAACCTCCAACAAAGTCAGCCTGATGAAGGATATCCATCTTTTTCCTAGCTTGTTAATTGATTTAACGGAGCTTAAGGGAGAGCAGTTCTGTGCATCTCATGCTTCTCTTCTCTGGATCTTCCGCTATGTTCAGAAGATTAAAAAAGAGCAAAAGAAATAAGAAAAGAAAGGAAAAAGACACCATCTATCCACCTTTTCATGCACCCAACTGTCCATCCATTCCTTAACTGGGCTATTTTTAGAGAGAATTTAGCTGTCATGTTCTTCAATACCCTGAAATGTTCTATGCCTCTTAAGCTATGTTTCCAGCTGGGAAAACAGAAGCATCAAAATGAGATCAGGGATACAGGAAATGTTTTAATGCAGTCTGTAATTGTGAGATAGCCAGTCTAATTTCAAAAGCCTGAGAAGTCCTGATAATCCAAAGTACTGAAAGGTTTGGTCAGTGGACCAATCTCTATTTCTTGCAGGTTTTCCCTTCTGAACTGTACTGCTGAACAAACTTCCTGAATGCTCTTAGCAAAAAAATACCCACAGTTCATTACAGAACGTAGTATGAAATTAGTGCTGTACAATACAGCAGCTGCTGTAGAGACTGTTCCCTTTTATTAACTGAATAAATAAACTGCAATTTGCAAATGTATTTAACAACCACTATTTCAGTTTTCTGCACCTGAGTAACCAAATATCTTCACTTCCGTTTGTGTGTGTTTATACATTTGTGCATTAACTCACTAATACTATAGTATTTACTAAATAATATCTTAGGCAGGGGGCACTTAAGACTGAAATCTTGGTTTAGTAAGGCATTTTAAATATTGAAGTTGTCCCATTATGCCAATGAGACTACAGATTTAAACATAAGTATTATCAAATTGTGGCAGAAAGGCGAATCCTGAGATGTGAATTTTACAAAATTCTCTCGGTACCCATATCCTATCGATAACCATAACAGAAACTTGTTTTAGTACATTGAAAACTGGCATGAATTCGTCATCAAGTTCGTTGTACAAATGAATGAAGCACACCTCACATTTTTCTTCAACAGTGATTAAGAAAAAGGAGAAAGTTTGTTTGATACTAATTATAAAATTTTGTCTAGTCTGCTTGCTCACAGGTTGATGCCTGCTGTAGCATTGCTTTTCCACTGTTTTTGGAGCTTCCAGTCACATCATCTATCTGGTAATCTGAGGATTTTGGAAACCATGTTCATTCTTGTGTATTTGTACTGAAACTCCAGTGATACCACTTGCTAACACCAATCAATCTGTGCTTGACCTTGTATGTGATCTGTGTGGTAGCTACTATTTTTTTCTACTATATCCATTAAAAAAAAAAAGCTCAAATGCTACTTATAGCTTTTCCGAATGAAGAGTACTTCTTATATTCACCAAAGTCAGTAAGAATTCACCTGATTGTCAGAAAAAAAAATCGCTTTGTTTTAGAATAATGCTGGAAAGAGTGCTGCTGTTCTGAGGATTGCGCTTGATTCACCTGATTGCAAGGAAGAGTAGTTGTGCATGAGGGAAAGAAAAAGAGGAAGGGACAGTGGCATTTCACAAAGGCATCCTTAGTTACATCTCTGTGACTTATTAGGTAACATATATTGATTTGGGTACTTTGTTGCGTAAAATATGTCAGTCAGAATGCAGAACAACATGTGATGCCTGAACAACACAGTTTCTCTTGCTTAAGAAAGGGAAGGCCATGAAGAGACCAATCTGTGGACGGAATCAAGAAGGAAAGAAATCTGTGTTTGAAGCTAGCAGGGCAGCTGACTGGGGGCTAAACGAAAGTACTCAAGCAAAGAACCAGGTAGCAGGAAAAAATCAACATGCCTTAGGAGAAAGAGAAAGCTATGGCTTGGATACAAATTTCTGTGTTGACTTACTTCTGACTTGCACTTGTTTGATCAAGATCAGAAACTGAAGCTAGGAATGCTTCCATGGAGAGTTTATCATGAGATCTGCAACAGGCAGGAAACACCTTCTGCTGTCCCATGCCTCCCTCTTTGTCCCCTTGTCCCATCTCCTGTCCCCTGTGTACTGCAATGCAAATGGCCAGAAGAACTGAGTCAGCAAGGAGGTAGTTCTCAAGAGAATGTGCTTTATCTGCACCCTATGTGTACAGTTTAGCTGACACAGTAACAACAACAACCAGGAAAACACTTATTTAAAAATCAGTGGTGTTTTGTTCACTGAGTATTTTAAAGCTCTCCAAGAGCTCTGGATCAGAAATACTGTTATCTTGTTAATTGCTTGGTTAACACTTATTTCTTATTACGAATTAAAAGAACATTGGTTGAAAGCCTCTCTCTATAAAATTATTAAGTGGCTTAAATTAAATCTTACTGATTATACTGGATAAATCCCAGTTAGCTAGCTTGAAATATCCACACTGAAATTACGTTCAGAGTTTTTAAGTACATTTCTGTTTGCAACTAATTTGATTTGTAGCTAGCCAATGAAGGCCTACTCTATATTAAGATGTGGAAGAAACAGCGAGCTCCTAACTTTGTCTAACACACAAAATGTAAACATCTGTACCTTACATATAATCCACATGTTAAAGTGGCGAAAAAGAGCATTTGTAAACAATTATAAGATTTATATAGATTTCTTAGACAAATGTGCAACAGAACCCTGAATGCCTATGTGCTAGAATATTTACAATGTTAGCTACAGAGGTACCCACCTATATGTAACAGAAGGATATAAAAAGAAAGATAAGGAGGATGCACAATCCCTTTCCAATTCTGAATCGGCCTTCGTCACTGCTTTGCTATGTGACTGGGACAAACTAATTATGAGACCAGCTGAATGTGCCCTCTAAAGGAAAATACTGAAAAGGGTGCTGGAGTGGGATCAGGCTCGGTGATGTTATGTTGTGAGTAGTAGCTTGCGACACAAGTGTAAGGAGCTCATGACCCACATTCAGGCCACCGTGCCAGAGTGCAAGCACGCAGAAGTAGAAAAATATTGAAAACACTGATTCTAGAGCCCAGTTTTACAGTGAAGCATGAGGATGATGCTCTGTTGCAAGGGTGAGACATGGAGAGCTGGCTCCAGAAGTGATGTCATCAGACGGTAAAAATGAAGATGAAGTCTCTGGGAATGACTTAGTAGAGTGACAGCCAGAAAGCCCTGAAGACAGAATTTGCTTGAGAGTAACACTTTGGTTAATACTGGCAGCTGCAGGGGAAAGAGATGCATAAATGGCACAGGAGGTGTAAAGAGGATACAAGTAGACAAGGTGACAGCAAGAATAGCCTCGATAGCAGATGAAGTGGAGGAAAGAGAAGGCAAAGTGGCAGGAGTAGACTAGTCACTGTGAACTAGTAATAACAGCTAGAGTAAACGTAATTCATCAGACTCTTCAAACATCCTGCAGGCAGACGCACTCAATAATGGCGTGGTATCAGAGTAACAAAGAAAGAGTCACATTACAACTAGGAGCCAAATCATGGTCCAGACTTGACAGATCAAGGACGCATGGGACATCCTCAGCATTTGTACATCCTGAAATCTTTTGTTCTAGGGAGAATGCAGAGAAAGCAGCTATATAAATAATAAACAGGAAACTAGGGGAGATACCTGTAGCCTTCTGTCATCTATATTTAATAGTTCTGCTGTGCTTGCTCTGCTGCGTGCAATCACTAAGGCCTTAAACATTTGTGCTTGTGCTCTCTTTGCAGGACTACAAATGCACTGAAAGCAAGGGGACCTGATTACAGCAGGGCTCTGGTTCTCAGCAATTGCCATTAGCATCTGTTCATGAGAGCTGGTAGCCACAGGATGCAGGTGCATAGGCAGTGCCATGTTCTTTACCTTAGTTAAATATTCTTTTTCAAAACAATTTCAGTTCATCTGCTTGCCCAAAGTTTTAAATTTATTTAACCATTAATAGCATTTAATTATAATTACATTACTCCATGAATTAAATATAGGCTGAGGATTATTTCCATAAAAAATGTATTCCTACAATTTATTCAGAAAGATTTTCAAATAATCTTAAGACTATATCTTATTCTTTACATTTATGAATAAATGTATCTATATTGACAACACTGTAGGAGAGCCGTTAAAACCCTTGTCATTGCAGTTCATTTTAAGGTAATATATTATAAACATAGACTGGTAGCATAAGAAACATGTTGAGGTATACTCTAACAGTGAGAACATAAAGACCATACTGGAGTACATAGTGCAATGTATGTAGTGAGTACTATGCAAAGCTATCAACAGAGTATTACACAGTATTTTTCTCACACATACATGGACACATGAGTGTGCATGGATGTGCCTGAAAATCTGTTTCTGTGTGTTTATATATATGCATATGCAGGCTCTGCCACACATATATTTAGATGTGTACATCTATATATGTACAACTATACACATCGGTAAAATCAATGTAAAAAAATCAAAGTTTAACTAATTAATGTGTCCCATTAGAACTTTATTTCAAATTAGTTTTAGTTAAATATTTAGAGGTTGATATAACTCATGTAAGTGCCTGTGCTTGTGTAACAGAAGTTATAATCTACAAGTAAAAAGGTGAGAGGAAAGAAGATTCTGCTCCCAGTCCCAATTATGTTCTTTGGAAATGAAATGTCCTGATGTTCTATATTCTGCAAGGACACATGATCTGTATCTATTTTCAGTGAACATCTTCTCACATGGTGGCCTAAAAATAGGCAAGCCATGAACTTTAAATAATGGCTCAGGAAGGGTATTAACCTCTTTCTCACATTCTAAGTTTGTCCCATTGCTGTAAGTATCAATATTATGAAGAAATATCTGGTGTTAGAGAATGACAAAGCAAGCTACATACAGCTCCATTTCTTCTTCTCTGAAGATGTCATTGCCTCTTAATTCCTCTCAAGGTCTATTATATACTAAGGCGTCCACACATAATATTGACAGTGTTTCTGTTCCTCTCAGTAGTGAATCTGTTTTGTACCAGATGCTAAAAAGCATGAACTATTTCATTTCCAGCCCCTACTGATGGGAAACTTTCTACTCTTGATAGAAACATGGATGATTACGAAGACTCACATTTTCATAAATACACAAATGTTTATACAAGGTCTAGCAATGAGTGGTACCATGAGTAGCTACATTTTTGTTTTGGGGACTGTGGATGACTGTACTAGCCACTGTATTTTCCAATTATCTATTACAATTCCCATAGCATAATGCTCTGATCAGGTATATGTCAAATGCTTCTCACAGAATCACAGAATCACAGAATAGTAGGGGTTGGAAGGGACCTCTGTGGGTCATCTAGTCCAAACCCCCTCCCGAAGCAGGATCACCTACAGTAGGCTGCACAGGACCTTGTCCAGGCGGGTCTTGAATATCTCCAGAGAAGGAGACTCCACAACCTCCCTGGGCAGCCTGTTCCAGTGCTCCGTCACCCTCAGAGGGAAGAAGTTCTTCCTCATGTTCAGACGGAACTTCCTCTGCTTCAGTTTGTGCCCATTGCCCCTTGTCCTGTCACTGGGCACCACTGAAAAGAGCTTGGCCCCATCTTCCTGACACCCACCCTTCAGATATTTGTAGGCATTTATAAGGTCCCCTCTCAGCCTTCTCTTCTTCAGGCTGAACAAGCCCAGTTCCCTCAACCTCTCCTCGTAGGGCAGATGCTCCAGTCCCCTCACCATCCTTGTAGCCCTCCGCTGGACTCTCTCCAGTAGCTCTTCATCTTTCTTGAACTGGGGAGACCAGAACTGGACAGAGTACTCCAGATGAGGCCTCACCAGGGCAGTGTAGAGGGGAAGGAGAACCTCCCTCGTCCTGCTGGCCACACTCTTCTTGATGCACCCCAGGATCCCATTGGCTTTCTTGGCAGCCAGGGCACACTGCTGGCTCATGGTTAACCTGTCGTCCACCAGGAAACCCAGGTCCCTCTCCGCAGAGCTGCTCTCCATCAGGTCCACCCCCAAGCCTGTACTGGTGCATGAGGTTGTTCCTCCCCAGGTGCAGGACCCTGCACTTGCCCTTGTTGAACCTCATCAGGTTCCTCTCTGCCCAGCTTTCCAGCCTGTCCAGGTTACGCTGAATGGCAGCACAGCCTTCTGGTGTATCTACCACACCTCCCAGTTTGGTGTCATCAGCAAACTTGCTGAGGGTACATTCTAACTCTTCATCCAGGTCGTTGATGAAGAAGTTAAACAAGACTGAGCCCAGTACTGACCCCTGAGGGACACCACTTGTCACCAGCCTCCAACTAGACTCAGCGCCGCTGATGACAACCCTCTGAGTTCTGCCATTCAGCCAGTTCTCGATCCACTTCACTGACCACTCATCCAGCCCACACTTCCTCAGCTTCCCTAGGAGGATATCATGGGAGACTGTGTCGAAAGCCTTGCTGAAGTCAAGGTAGATAACATCCACGGCTCTCCCTTCGTCTACCCAGCCAGTCATGCCATCGTAGAAAGCTATCAGATTGGTCAGGCATGATTTCCCCTTGGTGAATCCATGCTGACTACTCCTGATAACCTTCTTTTCTTCCACTTGCTTCATGACGGCCTCCAGGATAAGCTGCTCCGTCACCTTTCCCGGGATGGAGGTGAGATTGACCGGCCTGTAGTTCCCTGGGTCCTCCTTCTTGCCCTTTTTGAAGATTGGAGTGACATTGGCCTTTCTCCAGTCCTCGGGCACCTCTCCTGTCCTCCAGGACCTTTCAAAGATGATGGAGAGCTGCTCAGCAACGATATCTGCCAGCTCCCTCAGCACTCGTGGGTGCATTCCATTGGGGCCCATGGATTTGTGGACATCCAGATCGCTTAAGCGATCCGTCACACAGTCCTCCTCAACCAAGGGAAAGTCGTCCTCTTTGTAGGCTTGTTCTCTTACCTCCGGGGCCTGGGATTCCTGAGGGCCAGTCTTAGCACTGAAGACTGAAGCAAAGAAGGCATTCGTTAGCTCTGCCTTCTCCGCACCCTCCGTCACCAGGACACCCGCCTCATTCAGCAGCGGCCCCACGTTGTCCCTAGCCTTCCTTTTGCTGCTGATGTAGTTGAAGAAGCCCTTCTTGTTGTTTTTGACATCCCTTGCCAGCTTCAATTCCAGGTGAGCCTTGGCCTTCCTCGTCGCATCCCTGCATGCTCTGACCACGTTTGTGTACTCTTCCCAAGTGGCCTGTCCCTCTTTCCACATTCCATGGACCTTTCTCTTCTGCCTGATCTCCACTAGAAGCTCCTTGTTTAACCATGCAGGTCTCCTGCCTCCTTTGCTAAATTTCTTTCTCAGGGGGATGCATAGTTCTACTATTTTCTTACTTTTTTAACAGACCCAGGGCCATTTTTTCTTCCTGATTTTCCACTTAGTACAAGAATAAACTCCTCAATGTGAAACAAAATTATTTTCAATACATGTAAGTGGCATTCGTGACATCACAGAAACAAATATTAGTTTTCAGTTGCACAGTTAACTAATAACTGCAATCCAGGCTAAAATGAAAACCGTTAATTACAAAGAATGTGACTTTTCATTAAAGTATATATAACCACACAGGTATTTATTTTATCTACAAAATAGTTTAGCCTTCTAGCAAGGCACTGTCCATTGCTTTGTATGTACTATAATAATCAGAGCACAAAACATACAATGATCAGCTCATAAAACTTGCAACTGTATGTGCTTTAGGGCACCTTATTAGTATCCTCTCAACCAACCACAGTGTTTTTGCTTTTGACAAATGAAGGAGAAGAAAAATGGATGTATTCAGAAGAGAATTAACCAACATAGACTCCACGGAACAAGCTCAGAGATTAAAATCCTCTTAGGGGAACTGCTTGCCAGTCAGTGCTCTACTTCTACCAAAGCTTGCTTAGGATCTAGAGCTACCCCTGAGCAGGACTGTGTGAAGGTATCATGAAAGAGACGGAGATGACAGATAAAAACCATTGCCTTGAACTCAGCCCAGGAGCTACCGGGAAGTGTATACCTGTACTCACAGTGTCATACTCCACATTTTGCACCAGCTTTTAACTTCACTCATCTCTAACAATCTTGTATCACAGTAGTTTAGGGAGGAAGACTCTTGTTAATCACTAAAAATATCAGCCACTAAGTTCCTTCAGTGTTAGATACTGTCTTTAAAACAAGTGTAACTCAACACCTTGTGCATCCATATCTACACTAGATTTCATCTGTCCACTTATAAGTGATTTCAAAACTTTTTTTGCAATTCCCATTTCCATTTAATCTCTTACACAAAGACTCTTTGTCAAAAGAGACTACACTTTGAAAAGATTATTCTGCAAGTGAGGAGGAGAACCCTGATTTTTCAGGTACTGAGACTTTAGAAAAATAATCAGTATTTCTTCATCCTTGGCTTACCTGCAAAACTTGCAGAAAAGATTTTAAGTATTTGCTTATTGTGTTTGCTAGATAACAGCAACAATCCAAAACTACAGATCAGAGTTCTGTGCAAGTTTCAAAATAAGGTACTCTATTTTGTTTTAGTGGCTCTAGGAAAAGAAGAAAACAATGATCTAGCATTGCCATGATGTGCAGAGTTTAACTTGGATATCTCCCACAGCTTTAGCAAGATTTACCTTCTCAAATCACCAGTGCACCAACTGGAAATTCACGTTCATAAACGTGCATTCAGAACAGATTTTGTGCTCTGTTGATTTTGTTCTCCTTGTCTTTGCCTTTGAGATCACACGCTTTTAAAAGGCAACTCCAAAGTTATGCATGGGAAATGCTGTATACCCTTCTGTACGCTGTTACTACCATAATCATAATGTGCAAGTGAGTGCATAAAAATAGGCATATGCATTTGCTTCTGCATCAGACAGTTCACTGCATATTTATCTCCTCTTGCTGGTGGTGAGTCACGATGTTAATCTTTATTTGTGGTGCCTTTCATGGATGCTGGTACATTTAAAGGGTGCCCACTCAACACAGAAACTTTTGTATTACATGACTCCCAGAGCACTTTTACCGATTCCAAACAAATATGCTTCAAAAGACTTTAGCCTGCTTCTGGATCCAGAATTTAAATTTCACAGTGAAAACTGAATGAAAAAATGTTCCTTCTCACCACCTCCAAGGATGAGATTTACAGGAAAGGGACGTGGGCAAGTCCACACCGTGCATCCCTGTCTTGTCTGGATCACCTTTTCTACTGGGACCAGGGCTGCATCCTGTGCTTTACTTCCCCTCCTACCCTTCCCACGCTCCCCTTGTGCAAGTGGAGATATTCAAGACCCGCCTGGACAAGGTCCGGTGCAGCCTGCTCTAGGTGACCCTGCTTTGGCCGGGGGGTTGGACTAGATGACCCACAGAGGTCCATTCCAACCTCTAACATTTTGTGATTCTGTGAAGTGCCATGACTTTTTACTGCAGAAGCCCACAAGCAGAAAGAGGAGAACCCTGGCTGGCACCAGACTGCTTTTCTGTAGCCAGATCCTGCATGACCTAATCTGGAATTAAAACAGACCATGCAGTTTCCAACCCTGCATCAAGAATTTTCATGTATTTATTTTTCATTTATCTTCATATATTCTCTGAAGGGTTCAAAGGAACATGTGTTAACTTCTGCTGTTTTCACATAAAGGACTTGCAGTCACAATTCAGGGATTAGAGCAAAAGATCATTCGGTTTTAGCTAAATAAATCAAAACCTTCCCAATCCTACTAAAGAGGGCACTAGCCAAGCCAAAGCAAGCACAGTCTTAAAAGAACATGTTTACATAAGGAGAACTAACTCAGAAGTCATCTGGGGTAATTTGGTGTTACTTTTAACCTCCTAATAATCAGCAGTGCCATCTATAATTGCAGTAGCATATTCAGACCTAATAGAAATAAACATGCTGGGGCAAGCATTTTCTAGTATGTAGTAACTCTTCCTGGTTTTCAGCAGAAGCTGCATGAAGATAAAAGAATAAAAATGTTTGACTCTTTCCATCCACTGCCCTTAGCACTACCTGGGCATCAGCTATCTGAATAATCATTCATTCCATTAAAAACTGAGACATGACAGACACTGACAAGCATGATCTTGGAGTGAATTAAGGTAATGGTACAAAATTCTCCTCCATGGGACAGCACTCCTGTTGCACTAGCTGTTGTTCTCTCAATGCACCACACATGGTGCCCATGGAAACCTTTCTGATTCTGCTCCTCAGATGTCTGGACAGCAGTTCAGAAAGGAGCAGGCACAGACTGGATTTAGTCTTCTGTAATGGGATTTGACATCTGTCACAGCATTTAGTTTGCTTCTAAATAGTCTGGTACTTTTCTCCAATAACTTATCCTTCTACGAAAGGCAACTACTGCACTAAGATTTGGGGATTTAATTTGGAGTAGTGTATATGAAGAGCTCATGAAAGAACTGTCATGCCTGAAATTTATTAAACAATTATGGAAAAGGAATCTCATAGGTCCAGTAACAAGCCTGTCCAAAATCAGAATTACTGAGATCTGCTGGCGTATTAGTATTTGTATTGTTGGAAGCAGATAGATCTTAGACTTGCCAAAGCATGTCTCAGCTCAGGATGGATTTGCTGACAAAGCATGTCAAACACAGAAGGGACTGTGATGTAAAGTTTCTTGAATATGTGCAACAGCGATGGAAGTGGTTGACAATTCAAAAACTATGTCTCAACTGCAGTATGTACGCTCATGTATGTGCATACATCGTGGAGCAAACACACTCTCCATAGTTCAGAATATCAAACTATATTGTCTTTGTAATGCTGTGATATATCAACATTTATTCTGCAAGACTGGCGCTGCATAATTCATTCATGACTTCAGTACTCCACAGTATGAACTAAAATTATGTTTTATCTGTGTCCATGTGAATAAAACCTTTAATGTACTAGATAAAAAGGTATTCACTCTCCTCATATAGCTATATAAAGAGATACTTAAATGAGTTCCAGTATGACTAAATCTATAATTTTGATGAATTTTCCCTAGTTCTCCTCTTTAACCTTCATACCAATGTTCACTGCATATAAAAATGCATAAAAGTGCAGTGGATTGTATTGAAAGAATTGCCTCTCTGTCTTTTATGCGGTAAATTTATGAACATAAGTTGTTAGGAAAGCAAAATATTTGGAATCTCCAAGAATTTAATTTTGACTCTGATACTTTATTCCTTTTTAATAAACACATTTGATTTTCTACCTTTATTTTAATGTTTGATGGCCTGTAATAAAAAATCACAAGGACTATGTACTGTTAAAAAGGATTGAAGCGCACTACGATGTAACCACAACAAGTTTTGTCCTCATACTATTAAGTCTGGAGAAGTTTCCTCCTTTGGGCATAGGATTATATTATAGTCTAAATGAGAGTATAATGACTTGTGGTTTCTAAAGATAAATATTAAATAGAAGGAAAGATATTAAAATAGGAAGTGAGTTTTAATGGCAAAAAGGAGAAGGTTAACAACCGGGAAAAAAGTAGTGAAGCTACTGAATTGATAATTTTAAAATTGATTTTGAAAGCACCAAATGCTTTCTCTAAAAATATACTCAATTTGTCTACATGTACCCAGCTGATCTGGTTTCAGTCCTTTTTTCACTTAGATACAATTACTATTATCAATTATAAATCCAGTAGTGAAAGCTTTCCATTATTTTGTTGTAAGAGTACTTCCCTTACAAGAAGTATCACAAAATGTCACACCTGATGCAACACTAAGGACTGTAAAAGATCTTTTTCAGAATCTTACACCTAACTCATTAGGCTGTAACAGGTCCCATAATATACTTACATTCACTGTCCCTATGGGAACAACAAAAGCCAAGAACTTCACACAGTTCTGCGCAATTTCAGGAACAGCACCGTGTAAAGATGAAGCAGCTTGTTAAAAAGAAACTAAAAGCAGCTTCTTATGGGCTGGTTGGAAATTACTGATGGAGGGCAATGTTAAGTGATACATCTAGACAAATACATAAAATAATGTATCCATTACCTCTTAGAAGTTACCTCTTACAGTTACAATAAAAAAAAGTAAGCTCAATGGTTGGCAGTGACTAAAAAAGCAAATTAATGTTAGCAATTATTAGGAAAGGAATCACTGGTATTATTACAACATTAGTATGCTGGTTGCAGATCTGGTGCTCTCGTCTCTAAAAGGCTGTAGTAGAGCGAGGAAAAAATTTTGAGAAGGGTAAGAAGGATGATCATGGGAGAGGGTTGGCTTCCATGCAAGAAAGAATTAAGTAGAATAGGTCTCTTTACCTTCAAAAACATACAGTTTAAGGATGTTATCATAGAAGTCTATAAAATCATAGTCAGCAGGCAAAGGGTAGATAGGAACTGACTGTACTATCACTTTTGCTACAAGAATTAATGGCCATCAAAACCAAAGAACAGCAGGAGTGAAGTTCAATCCCAAAATGAGGAGGTGGTTTCTCATGCAGCAGGTACAGGCCTGTGCTCCTTGCCAAAGAATGCTACGGCTGCAGAGAGATTACATGGATTCAAGAGGAGTGTAAACAAGTAACTGCAATATAAATGTATGAAGGATTACCCAGTAGATAAACCACATCAGTCTCAGAGAATTTCTTGAACTTAAAATATTGGGAGCCTAGGAGAGTCATTAAGGGGAATACCATACTTGCTGTGTTCTCGTTCTTGTCTGGGCATACACGTACAGGCACACCTGGTGAGGCTGGTGGCTTAGACGAACTCCACTTTGACATTTCTTACTCTCTGTTCTTAGGTGAAACTGCTTATGTATATGTCGTTGAACTTTTGTAATTCAGGTGCCCTTTTGGAATAGATTTCTCTTAGCTGTGGGGTTTTTTTTGGTTTGGGTTTTTTTTTTCTTCTTCTCTGTACCATCTCCATTTCATGTCATGACAGTTATTAGGATCACTTCTGGGACTAGGAACTTCTGATATCAAATTATGTTCAAGTATGTAAGTGGCAAGAACTCTGAGTTAAAAAACGTGAACTTTAGAAAACTTCTGTCTGCTGAAGAACCAGAGATGATATTTATGTAAGGGAAACACGCTAATTGCTACCAATTGCTAATTACTAGCTCAAGAAATGAGGGAGGGAGATAGTTAATTGCAAATGCTTTTAAATGCAGAATTCATTTCACATGTCAACTGCTGTTTGAAGATGTAGCCTTTTTTCTAAGCTAGTCAGCTAGGCTTTCTCTACAGTGAGAGTGGTGGGGAGGGGGGGGATGTCCAGAGAAGGCCTGATGGGTAGCTCAGACTTATCGTAGAACTTATATGGAGCTACAGATAGGTTTGATGAATCCAACCCTGCATGGCTTGGAAGAAGCAATTCAATGTATTCTGTCTCTACCAAAATTATAGCTGCCAGGAATCTCCTGACTATCTGATTCTCAAGAAGGCTGGACAGTTATTACCAGATATTCAGTAAGAGTGAAATTTCTGAATTTAATGAAAAAAATCCCTTAATTCTTTACTTTCATCAGAAAGCACCCTTCCTTACGAACAGATAGTAGCATACCACATATGGCAACTCATGGCTAATTCAGTTTGAGTGTGTAGAGATGAGGATATCCAATTACTAGATTATCATGGGACTAATATACCCAAATTGTGCAACTAACTGGGGAGAAGATAAAGTTTTGAAGTCCCATTTTCTAATAAGTGTCTATCTTAGTTCCCAGTCATTGAAGGGAATCTCTTTATTAATACAAGCTTGTCCTTGAATGATACAGGTCAGCTACCAGTTGCTTTACTCTTGTTATGAAACATCTAGACAGAGCCTTGTAAAATATAAAAATGTTCAGGATTCTTCCTTTCCTTTTTTTATGAAACCCTAGTTAATTGCCCGCAATAAACATGACTCTATTTCTGTTATTCAGCCATGTTAGCCACTAACATATATGCATCAAATCTTTTCTTAGCTTTTCATTATTTTAATAATCCAACTCACTATGAATATACCATACATAATTTTCAGAAGCTCAGTACAATTAACACCCACCTTCTTTCACCAAAAAGGTTTTACCTCTACTATAAGCATATACAGCTTTCTTAGTAGTATTTACCATGTAAGAACTAATTTTATATCAGATTTTTACTGCTAATTCTATATCCTTTAGCTATTTTAATGGTTGAATGATCATATTTATATCGTGTAATTTTTCTGCTAAAAAAATAATGAGCCAAAATTTTAATATATGGACCAGAAAATGGTCATCACTCCTAAAGAGAGACTAGCTGTGGAAAACTTCAGCCCGTACAGTAAATTTGAGTGGCTGTGAACATGGAGAACTAAAATCACTGCAACATTTTTTATAACAACTGGTGATATTCATGGTACAATCACGCAGTATTTTGTGTATCAGAATTTGGACAGATTCATTGGGAAACCTGTTCTGGCATTGCCACTGTCCAGTTCTTATTTTTTCTCATTTTTTTGGATGTTTTTCTCGAACTACTACTCTGTTATCTTTAGTGCATTGTACAACCAGATTGTGGCTGAGTAAAAGATTTTTTTTTTTTATATAATGTAGACAACAAAGAAGACATGTTAACTACAGCATAACCGTAGCAAAACCAGAAGCCACTCCCTCTGTGAAATTCTATTCTTACTCCATGTTTTTTGTGGCTCATTACTTTTTGAAATTTTCCATGCTTGATCTCTCCTCAGAAGTGCTTTTTGTTTTTTATGCTTGACCAAATTTGCCTTGCTCCTTTGAAGCAATAAGAAAAGAGGAAGGGAAGTGGACAGGACTAGGGAGAGAGGGAGGAAGGGAGGAAACAAGGAAGAAGCAAGGAAAGGGGGAAAAGACAGGTAATTCAAGTCCCATAACTGCAAACTGTTAGTAAAACAACATTTTGCAATGGAAAGGTACTGGACTTCATTTATGGAGAAATGCTTTCCTTTAAAGCAGAAATAGATGGAACTGCTTCTGATGTCAGTGACTGATGCATCTGTATATGCTTCCATTCTTTTAACAAAACAAAAGCTCCATACTGGCCAAGATTCATGTTTTGACTGTCACCGTACTTTAGGGATAAATCCCACACTTTTCCTGGCCTACATGATAGATTTTTATAATACATTTTCCTCTTGACATTTCAAAAGCTACCAAGGGGAGCCACAGGGTAAACTGGCAGAGGCAGTGAAGAAGCCAGAGCCCTCCACCTGCCCTCCAAAACACTTATAAACCCACAATATTACGAACGGGCTGAGGCTACATCTATGTTAGGGAATTAAATGGGTGCAGCCACTGGAGTTCAGTCATCCATACTGTTAAATTGTTAGAACCGTCATGCTTTGGCCTGATTTTGACTTGAACCTTGTAGCGGTGACCCAGCAATTCTAGGCACTGTTCAACATTTCCAGCTGGCACTTTGTAAGGTGGGAGGCAACTACTAGACTTTCATAACACAGATGTGGCGAAACTGCATCAGCTGCCCTCAGAGCCCATAAGCAGGCAAGGTATTGTTTCTGATAACTATTTTAAACACTGAACTTGATAGATTTTGTCAATGGATTGTATGACATGTTTTCCCTTCACAACAAAGAGCAGGATTCAGTGGTACAGACAATTCATTGCACATTTATGCTCTTGTTAAAAAAGTAGCAACCTTCACATCTCTTTCTAAAAGTACAGATGTCATCCTGTGCTCTGCTGGGTGGATATATGCACATATATTCAGCACCGCTCCTTCCACAGCAGAGGATACGAAAAGGCATTACTTGGTATCACTGAAAATTGCACAGGTTTCATCAAAACCAGACTGTTCCTCCTTCCTTCTCCCATTTTCTTGTTTCTTTCCTCCTTTCCCTATTTGTGCTTTCTTCCCTCTGAATTTTTCAACTTCATTGCCCTCCTCTGTTTTTGCTTTCCTTCTTTCAGTAGAGGATATCAGCCAAATGATAACACAAACATCCTTGAGTAGGTATGAGCGCCACCCAACAGAAGACAGTCAGATTTATATTCCCACTAAGGACCTACCTCTGTTACAGCAAGGTAATGCAGCCTTTCTCCCCCACAAGCACCTGGCTAAAGAATATTCCAACTGCACATAACATAACAACATACCACACCATACCATACCATACCATACCATACCATACCATACCATACCATACCATACCATACCATACCATACCATTATAAAAACCTCAAAACTGGGATACAAACTAGAGTCTTAACAAAAGACATTCTTTAATGGCTTGTATATCGTATTCCATCTTCCTCAGCTCAAGTAAAAACCGTCTTAACCGAGGATGCAACTTCACAGCATGAAACAAATCAACTCTTACTTCACTGGTGACTTTCAGTGGTTTCATCAGCACAGATTCATGGTTAGCAAGTAAGGATAGCAGAAAAAATTTTCACCCAGGACCATTCTAGTCCAGCTTCTCTCTATTTTAAATAATGGCAGAAAACTATGAGTTTCTCTCAACAATTAAAGACAGGAATTTACTCTTTGACATCCTTATGTGGCAGCGACTCTGGCAGACTGGTTCAGAACAGAGTGTAAATCTTCTTATTTCTTTGTGTTGATTTAATAAAAAATTCATGCTCCTGGTCTTTCATTGACTAGGTCAAATGACATCAAATGGTACAGACTAGAATCGGAAAGAGCCTTTCAACACAGAAACAGCAAAGACATGAAAGTTTTCTGTGCCATAAAGAACTACTCAAATACTCTTACCTCCCTGAGGGGGTCATTGAGCTCATTCAAAATGTTTTCTTCATCAAAAATCTTGCCTTGGTAGCGGTGCTCATAGTAATCATGGATCTTCTGGCGCATTTCAGCAGGTAACTTGTGGAATGACATATACTGCTCCACTTGTTTGTACTGTCAGGACAATAAAAAGAAGAATCAGAAAAAAAAGCCCACCACTTTTTACCATCTAAAGGCACCTACAAAATGAAAAATTATTCATGTATCTCTTAGGCTTTCCATATTTTATAACATTTTATTTGTATGTCAGAGAACCCTCGCAAAAATATTAGTTAATTTAGCATTACTTACATGATAGTACTCCTAGAAATTACAGAAACTGCCTTGAGTGGTGATGCTAATATCCACAATAATATATACATTTTAGAAGCCAAACCCTCACACTTGTCATGTGCTTCCTAAATTTCCAGCTATACAGAAATTGTGAAAGTACACCAACACCATTTTTAGATCATACCATGCACTAGACAGGGAAATGGTACACAGTATGCGTCTATGTTTCTAGTGCTGCATTCAGAGAGAGTTTAAGGTGTGAAATTTCAGAAACTGGCTATGCTGCATTAATATGAAGCATACTAATGTTGTGTATGGTTATAAAGTGGCTGAAGGACAAAGCTTACATCTGTAGAGATTACGCAGTAGAAAGCATTCATGGGGAGGAATGAAGAGAACAGAAAAGTAAACTGGAAAAACAGGCATGGCATCAGGAAACAGAAAGTGGGGGAAGAGAGAGATGCCAGGACCCAGCAGACTCAGAGGACCTCACTTCATTTACCTTGTGCATTTGATTTCCTTGTTTCTACTAGTTCTCTGTCCTGTCTTCTGCTTTGTTTGCTTCACCTCTTCAGAAGTCTTTTTGGATAGCATAATTTTCAGAAAAGAAAGTCCTGAACTAACATACTTGGAGTGGTACTGCACTAAACTGCATGCTACATCCAAGACCCACACAATGGAGAAGCTGCCTAAACCGCAAATGGACAAGTACCTCTTGACCAAGACTTTTGCCCCTCAGACCCCTAAACTCCTCCCAATTGAAGAGGGTAAGGCACTGAGACACAGAAGTATAAAACGCCTCCCAGGCTTATAAGAGAGTTAAAACTTGGGAGAAACTTGGTTTACTTATGTAAAGAGTTTTCATTTAATTATTTTCTTCATTTTTTCATGGTTAATTAGGCAATTTTGACAGTTTTCAATGAAAAACCCAATGAAGTCTTAATTAGGATCAGCATCTCTGTAGAGCAATTAGATGAATTTATAATGTACATGCACTCCTTACGAACTGCAGCACAAATCCTTTAACTTGTATAATTGAAGGCTGCTCCATCCTCTGGAATTGAAATTAGTTTTTCCTTTGCAAAGTGGCAAAAGATTAGATGAGGCCACATGTACAACATGCATTTCACAAATAAGAGGAAAGTAATTTTGCATGGGACTATTTAATATATGAAAGTCTGATCTAACCTCTGTACAGCTATTTTGCATCTCTGAAGCATGAATTCTTCACCTCCCATCCTTTAGAAATGATATTTAAATTTGCATGCTCATCATTTGTTTCTTTTCTGATATGGAGAAATTTATCATATATTGTGGATTTGAATCAGAATTCTGGGTCTCCAGGAGACAGGTATGGTCTAGCATAAATAAATTATTGCTTCTAAAATTACCCTACTAATCAGTTACAGCTAATCTAGGCACAGATTTACTTAGAGGGAAAGCACAGGAGATCGCCCAGTGCTCTACATATCTCATCGAGGTGGTCACACAGGTCCAGCTGTGGTGCATTGCTCCAGCTTTCTGCAGCAAAGCCAAGGAGAAGATGCTGCACTGCACAATGTCCCCTTCATATCTGTGTCCAGCCCTCCATTGCTGTGGCCTCATGTACGGATATGTAACATGTGTGTCATAGCACACATGGAGCCGGAAAGGACTTTACTATGCTCCCTATTAAAAGGGCTGCACCCCTCTACCCAATCTTCTTTGCATACAAATGTGCTTGAGTAATGCTAACAAAGAGTAATCCTTGCTAATAAAAAATACACATTCATTCAGATGTATTATGCAAGAAAGCTGCAAAGGACTTGTATACCAGAATGACCTTGTGGAAGAGAACAGAGAACACTCATCCTGAAAAGCAATTTGCTTTGCCAGCAACTTACACTGCTCCCTTTCATTAGTGCTGTTGTTTGAATACTTGCTTTCTCCCACACAAGCAAGTTCTTTTCTCTACCAGAGTTTATGCTTGCACATAAGAATTTTAGAGAAACAGAAAAAAAATAAAACTAGTAGGAATGTAGTGCTTATCACTGGTGTGTCTCAAAATGTTTTGAAATTAATAACACATAGAATAATAGGGACAGCTGCATATTAGTAACATTTTCTTTAAAAAAATCTATGACAAGGAAATTAAAGTCTCCCACAGCTCCCAGAAATATTTAACCATCTAAAATACTATCAGGGTTTCTTTCCATGTCAAAATATCTGACCCCGTGACTGTATAGTATACTATCACTATCACTCTGTAATAAATCTTTTCCTAATCTTTCTCAGTGTGATTTTGACTCATATTCTGTATCATTCATGCTACTACTACTCCCTTCCTTACATTCTGTCATACCATTCATGTGAAGTATTCCTTGAAAACTTTTAACTTATTCTTTTGTTTAGCAACTGGCATTTTTCACTAACTCAGTCCAAGTAATTCTTGCTTTTTTTATTTCTCAGTAGAGCAAGCTCATTTTTTCAGCCTGCTATATGTTATTGGCAATATTAAAGGTTTGCCAGATCGGTTGTCATTGTGGTGTGTCACATGCCAATTGCAAGAAAGTGTGCCAAAACGAAGACACAAAGAGAGAAAAATTAATACAGTCTTGTTCATTTAGTGTAATAAAACACTAAGTTTTCCAAGTTAATTTTGAATAATATTTTCTTTGTGGATACCACAGACATCAATAATGGCTAGAGATGGAAACATTTTTCACTTTTAAATAAATATACTGATTTTTGTTGGTTTTGGTTTTTTTTTATTCAGTAAAAAAATGCAAATGAAGAGAATTGAATTATTTTCTGGTAAAAAATTACATGTTAAAAAGGTTCAAGAATTCTCATTAGCTCTGTGAATCCCTTGAATAAATATGAAAATTCAGTAGCTTCTTCCTCTGATTTTTCTAAGTATGATTTTACACATGAAGTTGATAATATTGTCAGTGAAGTTAAATTTCATATGTGAGTGGAATAATTTCTTTCTAATGACTCTTCTCATCACACTGTGGCCTGTATCTTTTTCCTTCTAGATTGATAATTGTGGGTTGCTTGGGAGTTTTGTTTATTTGTTTGTCTGTTTTACTGTTTGTTTTGGATTGTTCAGATGTCTTAATTCTACATTCAGAAAAGCACCTCTGGTTCTTTTCTTACATCTATGTGAAATAACTTTCAGAGCCACAGCAAGTTCCCTCAAAACTCACTTAAATTTATTTTTCTCTTTTTTTTTTTTGACTTTTCTTATGCCACATGAGAAGCACCAGACAACAGCCAAATATAAATGACTGTGTTAAAACCCTCTTTTTTAATTTCAAATTGCTTTTCTTTCTTTGCTTCTGCCTGACACCAAGGAGCACTTGATTTTCCAGGGAGGACTATTTAGAAATGGACTCCACATGTGCACATCTAAAGGGATGTTAGAGACCTCTAAAGGCAATGGCAACTAACTCCAGTTCCAGGCTTCTGAGGAGAGAAAGAAGAGGCATCCAGTTAATTTAGCAGAGCCTGGGCTGGATGAAGACACAGCAAGACAAAGGAAAGCTAATTTAAACTATTTAAAATGAGAACATTATTGATTCATCTAGTGTTACTACACCCAAGTCTGAGTTTATTTCCATAAAACCTTAAATATCGTCCACTTAACCTCTGTATGTTTTCTGGTAATCAAAAGCTTTCAGACTGCTTTTAAAAACTTCTTAATGCATAAATATGTAACTGACTGCAATCAAATAAAAAGATTGTCATCTTTCTTTTTTTTTCCTGAATCAGTTGTCTTATGCTCTGAAATAAGATCACAAGCCTTCTGATCCTAGTTGATACAATTTTAAACGTTTTTACTATCCATACAAATACCTACTTTTCTATCCCGCTGTGCTTGTATACTATCTACAGTGGGTTTGGCCTGTACAAAGAATATATTCTTTTTCCACTTTAATTTTCCTCTCTCTCAAATTCATTACATGCTGTCGTATATTTTCATAAAAGTAAATAGTATTTGTTTCTTGTTGTTTCAGCCATAATATTATTCATGGGCTCTTTGTATGTAGCAAAATTCTGATACTGTGTTCATCCAGAAAAAGGTGAGTTGGATGACATCAACCATATGAGGTCCTTAGTAGAGTTGGTTGGGAAGCAATAAGTATGGAAAAAGGTAAAGGAGAGGAGTGCGGTCTTTTTCACAATGATTTGCAGCTAAAGCAAGGAAAGTATTTTAAAATTGAGAAAATATACCAGCAAAATAGAAATCTGAATGTTGATCTCTCACAAGATATTTTAGTACATATGTTGAGTCTACCATGTCCTTTCCTCATAATATTTCATAACTAGCAAGTTGCCCGTTTTAGCTGAAAAAATTCTCTGAGTCCTAATAATCTTCACAGCTCAACATGCAGTGTTTGATACAACAAACCATATAAACATACAAAATACATTAATACTATCAGTTAAAACATGTGAAACTAGTGACATTTGCATACAGTACCTGGACCTGGACCTGGTAACATCCAAACTATCTGAATACCTTTCAGGAACAAGTGCCAATGTCAGATTATTTCCAAAGTGGCAACACTTAACAAATTCGGTAACAGACTAGTTTTTCACAGGACCTAGGTCCCTATACCTTCACTTGGAAATCCAGCTTGAATGGTATGCCTTTTGCACTTTGTAAAATGATTTTGTCCTTGGCAATACAGCCTCACTTCTAGGAAAGTTCCTCCCAAAAAACAAAGCATCTGTAAAAATGTTTATGTTCAGCTTTTCTTTCCTTCCACCACAAATTTAATTCTGACCCTTAAAGAACATTAACAAAATATTCTAATTGCATTTTTAACATACTGTATAAGAATGTTCATATAAATGAAACACATACAGATGGTCTAGGAAAAAAAGAGGAAATAGCATTTTACTTTATTGGAGGTTTATATCCAGCCAAAGCCACAGCCTTACCAACACAAACTTTTCAATGAGTGTGTCAAAAAAATGAATCCTATATAATGACTACAAATGTAAGAAGAAAGCAGAAATAATTTGTAAAATCCTTCTGCTGAATTAAGCAAGTTCTGTCCCACAATTTAGATGCAATAAATTCATCAGTATTCTTGGGAAGGTTTGAAAACACTTGCCTGCCAAGTACAGAAGAATCTAAGCAGCATTATAATATGCAGGAGATTTAACTCACTGAGAAGGAGCAGAAAGGTTACAGGAGGCAATTTGATCAAGATGAAGCCTTTCTAAATAATGAACATCAAAATAAGAACCATCATAATTCTGCATGGTTTCTAAACTGCTTTAGGAGTTATTGAATTTATTCCCCTGCTACTGCAAATCTACACGTCATATAACTCCTTATACAGAAATGAAGCCACTTCAAAACCAGTTACATTTTCTTTCTTCATCAGTCCTCTAAGAATATTATTTCAAGAAGCTCACTGGTCTTCTATATATAGTTCTAAGCTTTATTCTAAATTTCAGCCTAAATGTAAGCAGATGAAGTTTAAATCAGGTAATGCTTAATACAAAATTATCTAGCACCTCCAAAAGCTCCTGTTCCTTGGTATTTCTCTCTGGAGCGTTCATAGATGGGAATCATGTCTGTTCCCAGCCTTGTCCAAGTAGTCTATTCTACTTCTCGTTCAGAGGACAGCATACTGTCCCTCTTCTTTTTCATCTATTCTAGTGTGAGTTCATCTTTCTCCAACTGTAATTACTAGAAGTGTACATAATATTTTAGAAGAAGTCTCACCGATTCTTTCTTTTATTTCTTTCCTATCTAGTGGAAAACCAAGATGCATTGAAACGGTTGTTTGCAGTCATTCTATGACCAGTTTCATCACTCAGATTCCTCATTTTCTCCTCGTCACTTGCAATTGCTGTGCTTCTCATCTTCCATTTTTTAGCAGCAGCTTGTACTGGTACCTGAGTCCTTTGATTTTGAATTTTTGAATTTCATTCTATTCCTGTCACTTTTACTCCCAAAACTCAACTCATTCTTTCTATAAAGTATCTTGATCTTTCTACAATATCAGTATCTGAAACTTTATACCTTCCTAAGCTTCGTACCATCATTGAACTCATCAGCACGCTCCTGAAGGTATGCAAGCCAAGTGACAATATTATGCCTTTAGGTATTTTTCTACTAGGCTTGCTCCAGCTCAATATCTGGAAAAGCCGCAATGGGTCCACAACTGAACTGGAGGAAGGACTGGTAGTAGTTTATCAAAAGCGAAGAAAATTACTCTCGTACACCAGTTTTGCTTGTGAGAGCAGGATGAGGTCTACACACCCTAAAGCAAATCAGTTTTGTCTGGATGACATGTTACAGTCTACATAGCAGGTGTCACACAGAAGAGATCCCAGAAACTTCTTATACATCCTAATACTAAAAGAATTTTCATCTTTATAAATTTTCATCTACTGCTACTTTCATAATATCAATTGAATCAAAAGGCAACGAACTTGACTATCACCAAAACTGCACTTTAAACAGGAACTTCTAGAATTATAAAATTGACGGCTCTCTTTGTGTGTTAAACAGTCTCGAAAAACGTGAACTGACAACAATGACTGAAAAGTTATTAGTGCAATACCCTAGCTCAGCTTTCTAAAAGTGTGTAATTTAAACCAGTTATCCTGACTCCCTCTCTCATAACCAGAGACAACAAGGGGAAATTAATCTAATTTCTAATTCAAGTCATGAATAGATGGAATAAATTCACCTTTGTCATCCTTATCTCTCTCTCCATTGACCCTAAAGGAGGTCTAAATGACTAGCACAGAACAATTAGCTAAACATCAACTGTAACTATGTATTTTAAAATAATAATTTATTTAAAGATTCTTAAAATATTAATCATTCTATTGTGAAACACATATCTATAACATCTGATCCAATAGAAAAATACTAAAGGATTACTTTCAAATTAAATCTTTTGCCCTTATAAACATGCTTCTAAAATTTTAAACTTAAAAGAAGATATTTAATAAATTTGGTTATCAAATGAAGAAAGTGAATGCTGCAGGGAGGTACTGAAGAATCTTTAGTTATCAAATGTCAGGTGAGGATTTCATACTTGTGTTTCAGATTCCGTATGGAAAAAAGCAGACAGGTGCTCTGCATTGGAAGGGCAATAAATGACATTATGACATTCTCTCTGAAGGAAAGTAAGGGAACGATAGTGTGCCAACACATCACTGAATAACAACTGAAAAAATGCACTGAACTACAGAACTGTCTGACATAGAAATGATTTAATTTTAATCAAGCAATATAATTATAATATTTCTCCTCTGTCTAACCTTTTAGCAGTGACTACCCCATGATTCAGGTGACTGTCAGTCATGTCATCTGGCAGAGTGTACGGCATTTCAAAAACCAGCTCATCTTAATCGGTTTTCCAGTAAGTGTTGAATAAAAAGGAACAGCCCAAACACTTTCATATTATCCGAATGGCTTTTTCTTGGTAGAGTGTTTCTGTATAAACACACAGTTCATAATATGAAACAATTTTCCAGTATTTTTTAATCCCTGTGAAAATTCACTGGGTTTACACATCACGAGTTCAAATGCAGTTCTGCACTTACCACTAAACATAAGCAGGCATCATTGATGCCAAAATCCTTTTTCTCTGTGCCATTGTGCTGCAAGGCCTTGAAATGAATTGAAAGAGCTGAGGAGGTTTACCTCTCCTTTTGTCTTCTTTGCTGGGCACAAGATTTTATTTTCTACCTACAGACTTTTTTTTTTTCCAGTGGAGAAAAGGGTGAAAAACTTCCTGAAGTAGTTTGGGAGCAGGGGGAGGGAATAGTTTCAAAGTATCTAAACATCCCATGTCTCAGTTTGAAATAAATTTGTTTATTCATGGAGTTTTAGGCCCCTCACTTTATAGGACGTACCAGACAGACCATCTTTCAGGAAAAGCGGTGAGGTTCAACAGGGATCCCCAGATACAGAACAAGAGGGATGATTATTTAAGCAAAAACAGTTTAATATTGAAGCTATGCAAAATGAAATGTGAAAAGTTTTAAGCTAAAACAAAATTACACATGATGGTCTTTTTATTTGTGGAAAATGGGCATAATTTTCTTGGAGTGTGGAAAGGATCACGGTTTTGGTGGAAAATTTTGCTCTGTGGAAAGTGTGCTTGGTATTAAAAATATCCACCTTCCCCTCAAGCACTGTTATTGGAGTGCTTGCTCTAAGCTCTGGAGATAACGAGCACTGTATGGACATGGACAGAACTGAATGATGATCACATATTTGCAACGAACTGCAGCTGGGGAGAGGCTTTGTCATATTCACTACATGATAGGTTTTATTACCTCTACCTCAAAATTATTCAGATGCATAAGTGGATTTGGAAAGCAAATAATCATGGAATTACACATACAGTTAAATATGCAGGAAAGTTCAATTCCTAGTTAAAAATGAAACATATCAAAATAGCACTGTGGTTTACAATTCACAGAAATATCTGTAATATCTACTACACTTAAATTTGGTCTTCAACTGAATGTTGACTTATCACTCAAATTACACTAACGAAGGAAATTAAAAAATGCACACTGAAGATTCACCTGACCAGAAATTCACAGGAAATTAATTTTTAAGCAATATGTATTTGTCATGTGTTGAGATTTCATTCTGCAGTTGAAGAATAACTGCAAGTGCAATGAACGAGTACTGAAAGAACATAAAGGAGAAAAGTTTCTCTCTTTATGAAAAAGGAGTAACAACACTTTTTAAAAACAATCTTTCAGCAAAATATACTTTCTAAGATTTAAAGGATAAGATTCACAAAATTCCGTGCAAAGACCACATATTGAAAAAAAATAACTTCCACTTAAATATACTATTTTGAATGAAAACATTGTGCATTTTAAAGCAGCCACATTGCTAAAATACCTTATAATGTACTTCAGTTAAATTCCGTATATTCTATTATGCAATGCTAGTAAAATGGTATGTAGAAATAACATTTGTTCCCCTCACAAAAACAGGAATGTGTAATTTCATTTGGCACATTTCCCCTTTTTGATGATATCTATCTCCCTCTCACAGGAAATAATAAACTATTTGCTTTTTTCACTCAGTCATTTGAGAAATTAGATAATAGATTGTTTACAAGCTTTTAAAATGATGTCTTAACCAAGTAGTCAGGAGTTCCAGCTCACTAGCTGAGCTGCGCAGCTGTATGTTTAAGTATCACATGATACTGCTTCTGTTTGCTGAATGAATAATCTAATCTGTGTAAATAAAAATAATGTGTGAAAAAAATCCCTGAGGCTTGATTCTCCCAGAAGAATTTGAATAACATGAAACAATCATAGACAGCAGACTACACTTTAACTTCCAGTCTGAATTCATAAGTGGATTCCATGTTAAAATAACGATAAAAGACATTAAGTTACAGATTAATGGCAAAGCAATGAGAATAATTGTATAGCTTATATGTATTAATGGCTATTTAACAGATTTTCAATTCAATTTTCTCTTGTCACATTTATTCAGAGAGTCTGGTATTTTTCTTTTCTTTAACTGCTTAATGTGCCACCAGCTGCAAGCATTAGTCCTGACACAGTGGTGTAAATAAGGTAAAACCAGTATTCCTCCACATAAAAAATGGGCAACACTTATTTCTGGCCCAGACATTGTCTGACTGTGGGAGTCTGGGCAGGGCATGTAGATACCACAGAATTCAGTTACATGCATCTTTTCTGTCTCAGACTGCGAACAGTGCTACTTAATGAACCTGTCAGCTGGGTGATACAAGGTTCTCCAAAGTTATTATCTCCTCTCTGCAGTTGTTGTCAGTTGCACAATCCATTCACCAAATGTCCATGTGCCTCGATTCACAGCTACAGAGCCAAACAATAATATACTGGGTCTGCTGCTATGTATTAGCTGTGCTGATGCCTCTAGCCTGGTGCTTCAGCTACCAGCAGCTAGAATGGAGTAGAAGACATGAGCACCAGTCAGCTCTCTTCTACAGTAACGGAATCCTACCTCACTAGCAACTATTCCTCATTATTGCAAGGCCCTCGCGTTATGCAAATACAGCATAGGTCTAAGCTTTTACCTACTGCCCTTGGCTGAGGACCTCAACAGATTGCCGGAGGACAGAAAGGAGAGAAAGATCAAAACCACCACCTTCCCAAGCTATAAAGAATTCTGGATAAATATTCCCAAAGTGTTTAAGCTCAACTTCTATTCAGTCCCACCCAACGTTTAAAAGCATTATCTTCTGTAGCTGCTATTATGTATTTGCTCTATGCATTGCTCATTCTCTTCTGTATGAAAACATTTTTTTTTGTCTGTATAGGAGTGGACTCATTGATTCTGTCCTAATAAAAAAAAAATCTCTTTAGGCTCCTGCTTCTTTTTCACTGGAGGGCTGTAGCCTGTTTCCATGCGCTTGGCAAAAGGCGACTCATCCTCCACTGGAAATTCAGCCAGAAAACAAGGAACTTTGTTGTACCCCCTTGCAAGGGTTACTGTATGTCTGGTGTTTGTACAGCTCATCCTTTTAAAATCCTTTTCATCCTAGCTTTGACTGGGATTACTAGGAAAAGAAAGAAAGAAAGAATCACAGAATCATAGGTTGGAAAAGACCTCCAAGATCATCAAGTCCAACCATCAACCCAACACCACCATGCCTACTAAACCACATTCCGAAGTGCCATATCTACAAATTTTTTGAAAGATTTTGCATCTTCAAGTATCTCCATGTTTGAAATGGAGACAAGACTCAAATCCCTGTCCCTCTCTTGTATGTGTTCCCCCAAACACACTGCTAAAAGGAACGATTTCCATTTCACAAACACCTCTCACTTATGCGTCATCCTCTGGCCTCCTATGGTAGGTTATTTCATGAGCCAGCTGAACTTCTGACCTGACCATCAAGGCATCAAAGGACAATCTCTAACCAAAGATTTGGTCAAACTTGAAGTTAGAACTAACCTTAACATTTACTCATAGGACGATTATCTGTGATGATAACCACATATACAAAAAATGAGGAATCACAGATGGTTCTCAAATGACCAGAGGTCTGGCTGCGTTCAGAAAAGACACCAAACAGTGAACTCGCGAATCAACCATCTGGTTGTCTTATTTCAGTAGAGGCAAAGTAATAAGCTCACCTGTTCATCCCACAGTCACTGAATGGCTGAATTCACTACGAATCCAGAGATATTTCTACAGTCTCCTTTTGTCACTGCTACTCTTCTTAGCATAGAGATATTTTCACAAGAAGGAAAAAAGAGTTTATAATCAATCATAGATCAAAATGAAAGTTTCCTGCTGAATGCTGTGATAGGTTCACTTTTATAGTTCTTTATCATGAGATGGAACTGAAGTGATTTGTTCAGCCTAAAAGCTATCATGTGTTTACTATCTATTTTTCACTAATTACCCCCCAAAGAGTACTGTCGCTTGCAAGAATGCTTTAAGCTGTCATTTTACTTACACACAGTAATTAAACCTTTCCATTCAATTGACACAAAATACACAATCTCTTATTATTGTTCTTTTCAATTAGTGTAATTGAGAAATTAATTAAGTTATAGGGAATCTTCTGAATAGGATTTGTTTTCTTAGTCTGTTTTTTATCTTGCGCAAATTTGCTTTTTACTGTTTTAAAAAGGGGAGCAGAGGGAAGGATCATGAAAACCGAGCTCAGTTCCTCTCTTCACAGAGGCAATGACAGAGCTCTGACTTAATGAAATAACTATCAAAGCCCTGAGGCATGAAAAGAAAAGCATCTCTTCTCCATACTACTATAGGTGAAACTGTATCAAGTCTAAGGCAGGATGATTTTCTTTTTTAATGAGAAAAATACTGTACAGATGACAGCTTATTTGAAAATATCAGATATGCTGTAATGTCTCCTTGAAGTTGTCAGTTTCAAAGTGAAATTTAATACCTATCCAGTCATCTTGTACAATTTTCCTTATCTTTTGAATGCTTTAGATTCCTTTTTCTTTCTTTACAGTTCGCCTGTGCCAGTAAAACAGAATATACATTTTAAAAAGTGCCTGGAGCGGAGGGAGAGGAGGCAGGAGAAATTATTCCCCACGCGCACCCTGGGGAAAGTATGGGCTGAGGGAGATCCTCTCTGCTCTGCTTGGTCACTTTTCAGTTCTGTGCATGAGCAGCAGTGTGTGCAGCTCGGGGACCTGTGGTTGGGACCTCTGTCCCTAGGCACTGAATGCATGCTACCTTTGATGCTGACTCTGAATACAGGGTGGCAAGTGTCCATTGCCTATTTTATTTGAATGAAAATTTTTTAGAGATGCATGTTGGGTCTGCCTATTGGAAGCAGTGGTTTCCTGTGGCACGGGCTTTACCTCACCCCGTTGGTCCTCCAATGCAGAAACACTGCATAATGTTGAATTCAGCATGTGCTGCAATGCCTTTAGCTAAATAGGCATGCTTAATTGTTAGCATCTCACCCACAGGAAAGCCAGTTATTTCAAGAAGCAATTTGAAGTAGTAATTTAGAAAAGGAATACAGAAAAATGAATAATTAGGTTGAAACTATGTAACTTTATATCTATTGTTTAATAGTTGCAATGAAATGAAGAAAAAGAAATTTATTAGCACTGTAACTGTTACATCTGCTTGGTGTTGTGCCAACAGCTATGCTACTAGCAGCACCCACCAACACAAGCAAGACAGAAACACCGGCATGATACAGCTGCTGATCCTGGAAATTCTGGCTCTGATAAGACTTAAATATGGATTGCCAGTTCTTTTTTGCATGAATTAGTGGAGAATGCCAATTCATCAAGAAGAATTTGCTTTATAAATGGATCAATTTCAAAGGCATGGCAATAAGTTTATCATGCACGAGACAGTCTGTCCAACGCTAAAGGGAGAGGCAAAGAGATTCTTCAGTGAACAAAGATGGCCCAGTTGCTCAGTTATACAACGTATTGCTTTTCTTGATCTCTGATTAGAGACCTGAAACTGGCCTTTCATTACACAGCAGTGTCCTAATGATAAGGAAATGGTTCTTCTAGGCTGGGCATCTCTCAGTGTCTTTTCTGCTTTGCCTAATAAGCACGTATCAAGGTAGAGAGAGACTTGATACCCATAAATGTAAAATTTCCACTTACTATTGTGATTGTATGTAACCTGAAATGACAGGGTGTTTGGTGCTCACATTTGGAGGAGACATCCCCGTGTGCCCAGCACCATAATAAAGGTTACCTGCTTAATAGTCTTCCGACTATTGAGTCTTCAACTCCGGCTTTTCACGGCGTGAGACAGAAAGTTCACTTGTTCTTCATAGTGATAGAAATAGCAATGTAGATGATCACATTTCACCTTGCTTTTCCAATGAAGTATAATCACTTACACAGAGCCAAGGTGGTGGGAAACACTGACTAAGACTCTCCCCATGCAGATGCTACTTGTGGGAAAGAAGGGTCTGCACAAGGCCATTGACTCCAGTGAATCTACCTCCTTGCAGGCATTTCACAGGTAAACCCCTGAGTCAGTGTCAGACAGCTGTAGTATTGAGATGTTTTTTAAAAACTGCAGGAGCTTAGAGGACACCAGAAAGCCTCTGCTATAAGCAGGTAGCCTCATTAATACTATTATTATTTCATGATCTATTTTTTAACATATACAGTCTGAAACCTTCTTGCATATTTTATTTGAGCATACAGCTTGTTACTGCATGATGCAAAGAGCCCTTCCACTTACAAATGAGAATTGGAGATTATAATTTATTTATTTAGATAATCTAACATCATTTATTAGACTGTTCAAGTCTCCAGCTTCACCTGAATCACTGAGGTTAACACACAATATCACACAACATTCACGACTCAGCCTTCTGCACTAATGTCTGCAACAGTCTGAGAAACTGCTTGTCTTCTTCATGTTCCCAGCTGTTGTGTTTCATTCATTCTTACAAAATACATGTAATCTTCTTATCTTCTTTTTCTCCTTACCTTGTCTTTGTCTAGTCTTGAAGTATAAACACTTCAGAGACATCCTTGGGGAAATTAATCAGTGGCACCTGGAGATAAATGACAGCCATAGATGGCAGTAAAGTAATACTCCCGGCAAGTTTTTGTACTCCCTTGAAAAGCATCATTATAACCCTGAGGGTTCCAGAGGAATGCCTGTGAGCAACAGGATGTATCCTCTTGCATTTCAGAATTATGGAACTTATTCACTAGGTATGGAAAAAACTTACTGAATTTTAGTAAAACTTAAAGATAATTCATTAATTAGAATAAAAATGAGAAATAAGAGAGCTAGAGAACCTATCAGGGGTAGAAAAGCCAATGGACCGCATTCTACAAAGAACATTATTTTAAGGCAATGTATAGCTGTCTTCAAACAAACAGACTAACAATCTTTGTGATATTTCTGGTTGTGAAGAGATAGTTTAATGCATAACGATTCAGTCATCCGGATTCATCAAACCTTACATAATGAGTAAGTCTTATTTTTTGTTCTCCAAAAAGACAGACAAAAAAAATTTAGTAATAGCGGATTACTTCCCATATCTCTATGGAGATATAACTCTCAAACAAATGATGATACTGTATTTCTGTGCTGATCATTTCTTCAGAAACACTGAGGGAAAGTGTTTTATTCAGTACATCTGGGTTCATCCAAAGGTGAAGTCACAAAATTTTAACTGCTAAAGAGAAATAATGGAATCTTTGTCAAATAATGCCTTTATTTTCTTTTTTTCCTTCTTTCATAACAATAAGGAGAAATACAGAGAGCTTTAGAGAAGCAGGCAAAACATCTGTAAAACATTTGTACGATGCTATGAAAAACCATGAAAGTAGTGAAAGGTTAGCAAAGGGTTCTTAAAAAAATCTACAGATAATTCTATATTAAAAAAATGTAAGGATTACTTACATTTTCTTTGACTTAACAGAAATCAGATTTATAAAATACATATCTATATCTTCCCATATTTTTTGAGGAGCACTCTGCTTAGCATCTGAAATTTTTGCAAAATATACGTTAGAGGATCATAAAGGAGCCTTTGTATTCATGGCAAGAGAGGCAGCTGGCACGAGAGTACCGCTGGCTGTGAGCATGATAGCCTCCAACAGCTGTTCTTTCACAAGTGCAATTGAAGATCCAAGTCCACTTTTATTTGGAACTAGTACTCTAAGCACCACTACCAGCACTGACGACAGTATCCCATGGAAAGGCTGCAGTGCAGGAGCCCTGGTGAAGCTGACCTGGCATCTCCACAGCCCTGCTGAGGAGGGTCCTTCCAGCTGGGCAACACAAAGTGTTTGGTTTTTCTTAAAAAAAAATCTGTTTTGTTGTGCCTTGTTTTGTTTTGAAAGGGGCTTGGTTTTTTAAGCATGCAATAGATAAGATCACCAGGCCCCTTTTCAGTCTTCAAGAGACATTTGGCCTAGACCATGAAGTTTTGTACAACATCCATGAAATTGCAAGGGAAACCTTCCCAAGAGAATAGTACTGCACCGCCTATGGAGAATGCAACACATGGGCTATGTGAAAAACACAGTTAACAAGCTGCTCAGGCAAGGAAAGGCTGTTCATTTGTATTTTGTTTCTCATCTGAATGTGAAAACAGAGCTGGAAGAATTCTGAATGTCTTCACAACATATCTATTTATTTTAAAGCTGCACAGAAAATAAAATACGATTATGAGTAGTCATAATCAAATACAGCACATGGACTTTATGATGCTAATTCCTGAGAAGTACAGAAACAGAATATTGCATCAGCTAAAACTTCGGTACTACGTAAAAACCTCACAACAAATAGTAACTGCATCTAGGTAGTTACTACCTAATGGGCTAACGCAGCAGCCACGTATAAGCTGGTGTTTCCGTTTTTCACATCTGATACTGACATTTTCTCAGATTGATGGCCAGCACAGAAGTCCTCTCTGCCACCCAGGGAAAATATGTTAGAAGTTGCATAAAATGTAAATTATAAAGTTAAACTCTGTTTTGAGCAATTTTGTGCCTTTAGCCCTGGCGTGACATAGAAACCCACACCGCCCCACTGAGGAATTTCCTTCAGCCACTGCAGGTAGAAAGACAGCTCATTTTCTCAGCCTGTCACAGGATTGTTCCCTACTCTGTTCATAACTGTACTGCAAATTTAAATGTCACATGCAATGGGGCATATACCTAATATTAATGCATATGCCACAGTACAATGCTTTCATTATTCACTTTTTTCTCCTTTTTCCTGCTTTGTCAGATTATTCTATGTAATTACACTGATACACCCTCCCTTGGGAAGCTCTCAATTCGCTGGCGTAAGTGGCACAGCATCCTTCAGAAAATCAAAGCTTTTTTTTTCCTGTCATGGCAAGCCTGGTGGAAGGTTTAGATGACAGTCCTATCTTCTCTAAACCTCACAAAACAGACAGTTTCTGTGGGGGACTTTGAGGAAAAAGAGGATAATTTTTCTCTGTCAGACGCAGACTGCCTTGGACACAGGCATAGGGAATGGGGGAAAGACTGGTAGACTGAGAAACTATGAAAGAAAACAAAGGTGAGGTAAAAACAAGGAAGAGTTAAGGTTTGTGTTTGTTCCAAATAATTTCCGGGTGTGGCACTGTCTGGCAAGGTTGCACTGCTATCTTCCCCAAATCATGAGCTCTTACAGAGCAAGACCCACTTTCTTAAATATTTTGCAAACAGAAACTTAGAACACAGTCTTTCAGTAATAAAGAACTATATTTTCATTTACTGAGTTATATATACTAGTGATTTTATTGTGTCATTGCTTTTCAGAATTGCTTATTGATTTTTATAGTTTTGCTTTAAAATCAATGGCCCAATATAGTCCATTAGAGTTTTTAACCTCCTTTTCCTTTTTTATAGTAGTTCATTTACTACATTTCAGAATTTTTTCTAGAAAAACTGTCTGATCAATAAGTACTGTTGTCTGCCTGCAGTGCACCTGATGGAGCAGGGGTTATCAGCTGCTATCCTGTGTGCCCACGCAACCCAGAACCTCATGGCCAACTGACCAGGTGATGTGAGATTGTGTACAGGTAATTATTACCGCTGATCATTCTCACTGCCATTTTATTTGCACTGTCCACTTATGGAAGCTGCTGATGCTCAAAGTGAGGGAAATGCAGCTGGAAGTACAAGGCTTATCTCTACCCCTTTGCCCAAAAATCAGAGAGTATGCCAAATCATTTCCGAATTTCTTCCAGGTAATTTCATGCAATGCCCAACGGGCGGCTTTTCTCAGCAAATGAATTCAAGGACCGTCAACAAATCTCTCCTTGTAAGTTCCTATGACTATGACAGTTCTTCCCTAAAACAAGCTGACATCCTCTCCACCTGGTGCAGTCCCAGTTCTTTCTTCTCTTCTTCCCTCCCCACCTCCTCCCACTTCATATATCATTTGGCTCCTGCTACTTCCAGCTGCTTTTTTCCTCACAGGCATACCATAGGAAAAAGTCACAGATGCCTTTCCAGCACCTCTGTTACTCTGATTAGTCATCTTTTGGGGCTCTCTGCCTTAATTTTCCTTTGTGTTAGCCGTTTGGGCTGCCTCTGGTGTCGGTGGTACTCCTGGCTGAGCTGAGGCCATCTCCATCTTCTGATGCTGCCCAATGCTGCCCAAACAAGGCCTGAAAAACTCCTGGTGCTGTGCAGGAGTGAAGCAGCAGCAAAAAGAGCTAGACTCTTGTGCCAGGTAATCGCCCGCTCCTCTCACTTGCTCATATTCTCTACAAAGTTAGCGGAAAAGAAAGGTCCATGCCAAAAAAAAAAGAAAAAAGAAGCTGAAAAAGGATAGGGAGCTATGCTAATTAGGGGAATTAACTCCATTCAACTCTGGTTGCCAGCTCCTATCAAATGTCTAATAAGAACACCCAAAGACTTGCCTTTACTTTTCATTTAGAAAGTGATAAGTGTTTCCTTTAAAGATTTACAAAATTATTTTTACATTTATGCCAAATTTTGCAGTGAAGAAATATGTTCAGCAGACTCTGCCCGAATACATACAGGCATCCAGCACTGCCCATAACAAAAGGCAGCTGATGAACAAATATTTTGTCTAGAAGAAGATTATATAGATTCTTCTATGAAAATGACATTTTCCTAACCCCAAAATGTGCAATACAAACTCATAGCATTGTGCATTTTTATGAAAAGATCTGCTTTTATTATGTTTTAATAAATATTTAGTGTTTAGAAACGTGTTATAAAGGTTTTGTTGATTTTTTTTTTGATTGCAGATATTTACTGCAAAAGATAAGTCTAGTGCATTTTATGAAAAGACATGGAGAGAAAAACATTATACTTCCATATTCATTACTGAGTCTGTAATAGAGACTGAGGTTTCTTGAATTAGTATTACAACATTTTTTCAAGGTTAATAACCATGTGGACAAAACTGTTAATTTAGCATAGAACAGAATACAAAAGACTGTTTAAAACATTCTTTTGCAGAGAAAAGCTTTCAGAGTTACTGTTGTAGTCTGCAATCCAAAGCTTTTATAAATCTATTTTCATGTCTTAGTTACATGAATTATTATGTTTTCAAGGCAGACATGCTTTAATTACTCAAACCTCAAGAAAGGTGGTGAGGTCGGGAAAGAATTATGATTTAAGCATCAAGATAAAAATAATCCTTCTTTCTTCCCTTCTTCCCTAACAAAGAAAAGCAAAAAAAAGAATCTGCACAGCAAGGATTATTTTCTCACTCATAATATTATATTAGATAATATTGAGTGCTATTTCCTTCTACACATGCAGGACACAAACACAATCATTGTAGTGTAACTGGGATAATTGCTACCAGTTATATCTAACTGGTGTGAAGCACAGTTTCCTCTTACTTAAGGTAATTTGTGATAAATTTGAACAGAGACTTTGAAAAACAAAAGTTAGTTCCTTGTTGTTTGTTTCACTTTAAAAAAAAAAACTATTTAATGTGTAACCCTATGACAATTACTATGAAAAGAAAGCAGATTGTGTGTAAAATTTGGCTCTGGTATAACTTCATGCCTTCACAGCTAATTTTATATAGTCACCATGAACATGGCTGAAAATGTAATGAGCTTGCTCTGCAATTTCGTGTGGAAAACTGTTAGAAACCTAATCCATAATGCACGACAGCAGAACACTTTATAGGTAAATTACCCACAACACAGCAATAAATCAAAGTAAGTCCCATCTGTCATTTTAAAAGCAGTGTGAGTCTATTACACTTTGGCACAGGTATGATGCAGCTGGGTGGATAGCACTTGGCTTGCACAGTACCTGCTACTGGGAGGAACCAATAGCCTTTTTAGAGATACAAGAAAAAATAACCAGCCCGATTACCCCATCAAGATTGACCATAATGAGAAGCTGAAACACAATAATGAAGGAGAAGGACAAAAGAGGAGAGCGGTCTACAGGCAACGTTCTGACTGATTTGTATTCCTCTCTTACCCTTGAACAGAGCGTACTATTCAGTTCCACTTGAAAAGAAACAAACACATTTATTTTGTTATTGCTGTATTGTTAAAGGTGAGTAACTTCTGATTTTTGATTAGGAGCAGATGGGGAATAGTTTTTGTCCTTGTTGCAATAGTATCTGTTGTTCTCTCCCATTTGAAAGCTTGAGAAGGTCAAGGTCAAATTAAATATCGCAACTATGTGCAGCAAAAATTCAGATAATTATAATAAATGCAAATTGATAAAGATGAGCATACAAAAAGAGAAAGCAAGTGATATCAGTAGAGGCCTTATCCTGACATAACAAATATTTTCATGCTCAATGAATAAGTCTCTGTGCAGCCCACACTGGCTCTCGTGGCTGTATTTACGTATTCATTTATATGTCAGAGGACTGAGTTCACAATGGTGCTAATTGTGCATCAAAATATTTAAAAGAATGCACACAAATAAAAGAATTGACATATATAGAAGTTCTTTTATGTGCATGTTCTTTTAAACAACAGCAAGCACCCTGTGAAACAGAATATTTGAAAAGTTTTTCTGAGCTGCAGCCATGTGTTTTTTCCCTTTCAGAACATTTTATAAATCACTTATATCAAATACCTTTTAATAACTTGCTCTATTCTCAGAAATCTCAGTGCTTTCTACACGGATCAATAAGGCTCACAGAAGACAGGAATCTATCCATCTATCCATTTAGCAGCATGTTACCGAACGTTTGCCAAAACAGCGTAAGATGATAAGATGATTCAGAAATAATCCGAAAGGTGAGACTTTAACAATAAGACACCCTGGACTTCTAAATAAAATCACAAGACTAAGAATTATAACTACCAGAAAGAATTCACAGATACTGCCTCAGGCAATGACTCTCAGTTATGCCTGAATATTTAGGGAATAATGAATTTTCTACTTCACAATGTTACGATGACTGTACAGCTTTTGGTACAGTCAATACTACGTCTGGAAGATCTGAGACGGTGCAAAACTTCTACCAACTCTTGCACTTGATCATTTGTAACACACCTCAAAAATTGTTTACTATTTAAAATACTGCTCAGTGGCAAAGCTAAATAGGATATATCTCTGTGCAAGCTCATGACATTTTTATAAAACTTGCAAAACTACAGGCTGATAGTGACATGATTTTGCCCTATTTCTTTTTTCTTTTTATCCTGTGAGTAGATATAACTACAGGATAAGGTAAACCATCTCTCATTCTCCAAAATAAGTAATTCCTTTGGAGCAGTATGTATACTGTAGCACAACTGCACAGAAAAGATAAGATTTATCTGCCAAGTGGCTCACCTTCTTCAGCAATCTCAACATGACATGACCTATTGCTAAAATTATGCTGTATAAGTGAAAATGGACTATTGTTAAGGAAAGAGCGGGAGTTGAGACAAGTCACAGAACATTTTTGTGTTACACTATTTTCGAGCTTTCTAAAAACCGCTAGCAGCATCAGAAAAGCAAGAGGTCCATTTTTTAAAGAAATGTGAACACCATGAAAAGCTACTGAACTTAGCAAGTAGTATTTTATAAGAAAGTCTGCTGCTCAGTTCAGATCAGTCCCAGTAACTGAATGCTAAAACTCCAGGACTGCAAGTTCAGCAGGTTGTCTAAAATTCAAGTTCTGCAATTTGCATTTTGAACATCTGTCCAGTTTAGAGATCATATTTAGATTTTCAAAGATTTTTATGAATGTTATATATAGTATGTATGCAACAGAAACTCTGCTTTATCTGTTTCACTCCATTTCATCTGACTATGGATTCCAGCAAGGGCAAGCTGACAAAAAAATATATTTACATTTATACATGTATAGACAATTATATTTAGTTTAATAAAAAATATACCAAAAGCTGGCACCAACCTAGTTAATCAGTGATGTGGTCCTGAGTTTGCCGTAGCTCTTCCTTTCCTACACATTTTCATCATGACCAGAATTGCCTTTTCCTAGTCTGCTGTGGAAATTCGCAAGTCCCTGATACTTCTAGATGAGATTCTTACAGATATCTAAGATTTTGCAGAATAGTCTCCTAGGCACTAAAGCAGTGCTAATGAGAATGCCAAGAACTTGGCATCTGCCTTGTTCCACCTTCTTTTTATTCATGAAGTGCTTGAAATTTAGGAAAACCTGCAAGTGCTGCCTTGTATTCCTCTTAAGAAAATGCAGAGGCATCACTGGCTGAATGAGTAGCCACTAAAGTCTTGGTTTGCTCTATGGCAGAGCCCCTCCACTGCACCCTAAAACAATCCCTCAGATAAAGGAGCACAAAGAGGCGGTCTTGCTCCCCAGTTTTCGAAGGGAGGACCTCAGACATCTCACTGCACAAGGCTCCTGTGTAGGTACCACAGCTGCATGGAGGGGAAGGGAAGCGGAAACACGCTTCCGCCACTGCTGCCCCTGAGAGCTTGGTGCCTCTCACAAACGCATGTCGAGCATGTCTCTCCGTGGACTACACAGGCCACTTAGCTACCCAAACTGGAGCTGTGCGGGGAAGGTTTGAAAAGCTAGTGCAAGGTCTTGTGCTGCAAAAGCTGAAGCTGTCCACCTGCCTTAACTCTGTTCTTCATTTGTAAACATTTCTTTGCATCCTTAAGAAATGAAAAAGGAGCCATTTGTGCTTCAAATCCCGATGCTGCCTATGTAAAAATGCACATTGCCAATTAGTAAGTTGCTTTTAAATTATCTTTAGATGCAGTTGTTGCTTTTTCTCTGTAGAAAAGCACTTTTAGATCTTTTTCTCCCTTTGAACTAGACTGATTTAACTGAGGATGTGCTAAAAGACCGTTAATTAAGAGATGAGATAAAAGCAGAGTATAAGGTTAGAAGGAGATGTCCTTTGGGACATCTGAAGTTGATGTCAAGCCCAGAATTCTTTTGCAGCCTTAACAATGTTTAAACATATCTTCCCATCACTGGGAAAGCGTCCACTATAGGGAGATAGTTGTCAATTTTTTTGCATGTCCTATGACACATATAGGATTAAATTAATTATATTATATGTCCCTTTACTACTTGCAATTGGTAAAATTGCTTTGACTGTTTTTTCTACTTTTGTAACCTTGTGCAGTTGTTTGAGTTGCTTACAAATAGAGAAAAATCAAAATACACAAAATGATGGCATAATGAAAATGGATCTAATAGTTGTCATTTTATCAAACCAATTTAAAAATCTTTGTGCTATGAGACTATTTGTATGCTACTACAAATATTGCCTCTATTAGCTTGTTGTGACTTTGTTCCTAGATATTTTACGCCCACAACAGACTGGAACAGATGAATTCTTAACCTGTTGTCAATCAAGATTATTCAATGACATTCACAGCATTAGGTGAACATCTTCCTATTAAAAACTGCCAACATATAAAGGAAGAAATATGTAACTAATTATCTTCACCTCCTTGTCAAGTAACTGTCCATTTGGTTGCTTTTTTCACAGTAGTTCGTTAACAAGTTCTGTGTATGCATTTCTGGTTCTTTCAAATAAATTTTGCCTGTGCAAAGGCAAATGTCTTTGAGATGTGGTGATATTGCTTTTATTTACTGCTGCATTCTTCTTTGACTTATACCAAAGACAGGATGGAGAGTGCTAAGATGCCATTGATTCATTGATTTTTTTCAGTCCTTTTATGAGGTAGAATGGCCTGTCAGACTTTCTTACTGAAAAGGGAATATGGATTGAGTATACCTGACTTGGACATGTATTTCTCCTTTGTCAGGTATTCACCCTTCACTCATTTTACCAAGATCTATGTATTCAGTCTGAGAGGTATTTTTCCACTGAGAACAGTTCCACTCACTTCAGCAGAAAAACACCTGAACTTCCTCACAGTGACCAGAATGAACAGCTGTGTCTTTTTTTGTAGTATTTCTTGGTATGTGATTTTATTGTCCACCTTCTACATTTCACAGCTTACAATTACTGTTAATTTCACCTGCTAAATGATGTCTTTGACCCATAACAGCAAACACGTGGAACAGTATTTGCTTTCTTATCATACTTTTTCCCAGCACAGGTTAAATTCTTAGCCGGTGCTCTTAGATGGTGCTCTTTGATGTGTTTGGTTTAATGAAAGCTCTCTCTTGTCTTCCTGTGTTTATTTCTTCCATTATTAATTATGTCTGTTCTAGTTTTGCATACCCTGAGCTTTGGGAGGATCTCAGTGAGGAAGATACAAAGTTTTCAGCAAATATGTCATTTCTTGCTGCTTTCAATGTGAGAAGGACCAGAACACTCCTTCCACTAGCTGCATTCCACAGACACATTTATGAAATATTATTTTAGCTACAGCAGAAAAAAAAGCAGTCAAAAAAAAAGGAGGATAAGATTTTGGAATGGTGTTATGCAGAGAAGACCCAAAGAACAACCTCTTCCTTCATTTCCACTATCATTCTATGTCACCTAGCAATTCACGGTAATTACATAATTTTCTGTAACTGTTATAAAGAAAACAATGGATTCAAGAAATGCACAATCTTATATATGTAAGACTGAAAAAAGAAGTTGATCCTAGCATTTAAGCCCCAAAAATCAAGACAAGTCACAGTCTCCTGATTTTTCCAATTTTTTAATTCCAGGAGAAGAAAAAAGCAATGCACTTGTCAAAAATCGATATTGCAGTATATATACATAAACTATGAAACCTGTGGCTGGAGATTTGATTTACCTTTTTCTCAAGACTCATTTAAGTGAAATATAAGCTATTTTTATCTGCCAATGCATGCTGAAAAAATTGGTAGCACAAACTGATCTTTGAAATACCCATTTATCTAGTTTGCAGAGTAAAGAAAAATATGTAATATACATTAGCAGTATACAGTAATGGCTTGTAATTCTTAGGCTATAATCAAAGATTTATTTAAAAATGTGTGATTAAACTATGATAAAGCAATAGCAAAGAATATATAAACACATCAGTATAGTTGGTACAGCTGATATTATGCATATGATTTCAGGGTCTCAGAAATCAGTAGAAAAAAATTCTTTAATTAAGACATCCTTTAGCTTTAGCCCATAATAACTGGCATAGAAACAGCTGCCAGAAAAAGAGAAACATTTTTCTAAAGCATAGAAATATGCAAATTCAGGCTCATTTCACTCATTCCTGATTGTTAATGCCATGCTATGGTTTTGCCTGTGATGTCAGGAAACAAGAAGTAAAAACAGAAAGAATGAAAATGTTGAGAACTGCAGGAACTGAAAAATGCCAGACATTTCTATGCTATTGTTTACTAAAGTGTGTGCAAAAAAAACAGAGAGGAAAAAAAAAAGGCTTTGTTTGCTATAATGTGAAAACATGAGAAATGCAATACCACTTGACTGCTACTGGGTTTTAATTTACACCAAAACCACAAATGAAGCTGGATTTACGCAACACAGTTTAAAATATACTAATATCTTTAGACATGCATTATATTTCTGATGCTAAAAACACTGTGATGTCATGCTGCAGCCAGCAAGGTCTGAGGATGACTATGAAGATGAGGTTTCAGGTGGATGGTGACATTTCTGCTGATTTAATGTATCTGTGCACGTGTGTGTATATATGTTGACCCTAACCTCTAATGAAACTGCAGTTATATTAGATCTAGGGTTTCCGTCTCTACATCTTCCTTCATGTCCATGGTTAAGATGTTTCTGCCCCACAGCTCCCTACAAATGTCCCATTTTGATAAAAACTCTTCCCTTTCAGCTGGCAGCACAGACCCAACAAGCCCATTACTTTGGGTTACATCACGCACCAGGATTAGCCCCGTGACTTTATGCTGCAATGGGTTAGGGACTTTCACGTGGTCAATGACAGAGCTCAGATTTTTAGAGTTTTTAATGCTCACCCATCCTCTCCTTCTAAACCCCTCATTCTCACTTTGTTTCAAGATAACACCATGTGGTCTTTCTTGCTTGTAAACTTACCTTCTAAATAGCTGTGAGATTGTCAGCCACTGGCTAATATTTCTGTTACTGGATTTACAGCTCTTCCCTTACCTCTCCCTGCCTCTGTTATATTGACACTGTGGTATTCGTTTGACTCAAGCTTAACAAAATTCAACAGAAACTCTTTTTCCCCCACACACTCTGACTTCCTCCCTCTTTGCCTACTTGTAAAGAAAACATCCTAATCCTTCCTACTCAAATCTTTCTTGGACTTTTCCCTTTTTCTTGTCTAGCAAACTCAGGCCATTCCTCTTCATCTTCAGCAGATTCCAGGGTCACACTCTCCTCTACCTACTCTCTTCCAGGTTTCTCCCTCAAGCTTGTGTTCCATCACACTGTGATTTCTGCCCAGTTTGCCTTTCTGGACTTTCTTACGGACATATGCCAAATACTATTGATCAGGGCTTGTTTCTTGTTTGCTGATGTGAACTCTCTGATTTCACTACTTTGCTCAACTGACCTCTCTCCTGGCACCGCCTCTCTAGTTCCCCCATTTACTGTAATAACCGATTTTGGCTTCTTTTAAGCACCTCAGCAACTCTGCACACCCTTATTGTCCCTGGCTGAGGTTCATTCTGATCTGTTCTTCCTTATGCCACCATTCCTAGACTCATCTCCTGGTTTCACATCTTCGCCTACACTTGCCTCTGCCTTTTATTAAACAACTGACAGTGTTAATTAGTACTCATTCCAGAAAGTTCCCATCCTGTACTCATTTATGCCTTTCTAATTCCAAATGTACCTACAAGGAATCAAAAAACCTTTTTCTTTGTTTTTCATAAAGAACTCTCTCTCTTCCACTAAACTCTCTCTACTTTTCTACCTTTTGGCCACCGTTCCTTTTGTCCTTGGAGAGGACCTAATGAGGTCATGGATTAGCATGTAAACAATACCATTATAAAGTAAAAAAAGACCTATTCTGAGTACTTCTCTGAGGTAGTTCCAAAAAAACCTAATTGATTTGGTCTGGTAGTCATTTAAAGGCCATTCTTTTGACATGTCCAAGGTTATACCTAAACTGCAGTCTTACAGAATGACAGGAAACTGTATAGACATGCCCAAGTTACTGAGCTCAAGGCCCTTGTTCAAGCTACCTAGTGCAGCACAGGGGTACAAAGCACAGTCTGAACCAGAGGATGGAGTTTTCACCAAACATTTCACAGAGTTTAAAGAAAGCTTCACATCCAAGATTTCATTCAATGCATGTGACATGCAAAACCATCTGCTCCCTAAGGAAAGTGGGTTCATGCAGGAATATGTTGAGCCCATGGTTTGTTCTGAATTCCTTGGTGTTCATTGAAATCTGCTGCAGGATACAGATGCTACAAGATTATATCATGTAAACTCATATGGCCTCTTCCACATTTAAAACATCCCATTAATCTATTTTGAAACTTAAGGAGTTACATTAAAAGGAGATACCTTTTCTTGATATTGTCGTCGTGAGGAATCCAGAGACTGTATGAGGGCAGTGGCGTGACCAACAAACATAGCATAACAAGTAGCCCCCACGATCATACTCAACATGGTTATCCAGAGGTCGGACATGCTGACAGGGGCACGGGCTCCATAACCAATGCAGAGCATATGGCTCATGGCTTTGAAGAGTGCGTATGAGTACTGCTTTCCCCAGGAATCATTCTGCAAGAAAAGAGACAAGTGACTGAGCCAGCAGGAAGCTGAAGGGAAAAATACATTTGTACCTGTATAGTGGGATCATAGATTACTGGCTCTGAAAGAGCAGTCTGGTAATGTATCTTCTGTGTGTGAGAAGAGATATCCCTTCTAAATTAATTGTTAGATAAAGCATCAGAGATTCTGCCAGATAATACTTAGCACAGTGAGACGAAATTAAGCTGACTATTTTTAATATAGGATTTTATTCCTGAACCTGGGTGTTAACCTAATTACAAGGAGACTAAAGGTCAATTTTATTTTACAGTCCATGGCAGACGGATTAGAAAGAGCTGAGCATGCAGACTTACCAAGTGCAAGAAGGTAGTATTTTGTTTTAATATGCATGAAAATACTCCTGTGGCCCCATTTTCCCTTTCAGAATTGTCCATTCTAGCACACAACCACATTTCATCTTACCAGCTGTTTCAGTTCCCAAGGGCAGAAAAAAAGTGTTATTTATTGTAATGTCTGCCTATCCTGTTTTTTCTCATAATATTGTGTTTATACCAGAATCATCTCAGTTCAAAAGAAATCTGTTTATTCTGCAATCATAGCAAACCCATGTTCACAGCCATGGTCTGTACAACCCAGCTCAAAAGAAAAAGTGAATACCTGGTTCCTGCACTTCTGATGTGTAGCTACCCTTTCCCATTCACTCTCGGAGATTAGTAGGACCCAACAGCTCACTCACAAGCTTTCAAAATTGCAAAGGTGCTCTCAGCATCCTTCCTTTAGCTCTACATAGAGACAGTCAGAGGGGATGTTCACAGAGAAAAGCAGACATTTTAACACATTCCAAAGAGCCCTGGGACTCCTTGTCAGATTTTTCTATTTTCCTTGCTCAAGGAACGAAACGAGAACAGTTTTATAGCTGTTGGTCATCCAGCACCCAGGAAAATAAATTGTGCTTGGAGGCACCCAGTGTACATGAGAAAACACAGTGTTTACCGCAAAGAACTGAGAAAAATTGCAGAAATTAAGAAGTGAAGAAGGAAGAACTGGGATAACGTCAATAAGATTAGGCAGTTATCCGGTACAGTGTGTAATATACAGGACCAAAAATAATAATCCTGTTAACATAAATCTCCAAATCGGCTGTAGCATTTGTATATAAAATTTACATATGAAATATCAATATTTGTGTCTCTCTTCCACCTACAGAAGCTTTGCACAAGTGCTCTTGTTTCTCAAAGAGCTTCAGGCTTGCTCTCTTGCCATTTAAATGCCAAGGTTACTAACTATTCTTGTGCTTTTCATCTATTAAAATGCTTTTTCTAGACTCCCTATTAGCTAAAATAACTGGTAGCAGGAAATAAGCTAACAATCCTTGGATTGCAGATGACAGTTACTATTTATTCACCAGTATAATAATTTACAAACTAATAGTTCCTCTGTATTTACACTTGTTTCACTTTCTGAATTAAAGCTTTTCAGATTTGTGAGCTATTTCTGTCTTCACAACTGAAAATCTTGTGTTGTAAATACTGCTAAGGAATAGGTTTTCAATGTCTACACTTAATTCAAATATCCATCTGAAGCACAGAAACTCCTTGCTGTCTGGGTGAGTGTAAATATTTTAATGCAAGTTCCCTGTCTCTCAGGAAAGCAACTTTCAGCAATCAAGGCATGGTCTATTTTGAAGGACTTTCCTTCCAGCTGGTATCAATCTTCTTTGGGTGGTAATAATTAATAATGGAATTTTTAAAGACCCATACCAAATTCCTTAGCAGTTGCAGCTTTATGTAGACTACATTGGGGAAAACAGTAAACTTCTTGCTGGAAAAAGTATGTTTTTCAAGGCTACAAGTAGCATTATTAAAGCCATAGTATTCAAGAGGTTGGAAGGTCAAAACCTCAATGCTTGCAGGGCTCCATACAGTGGATCTTGCTCTTAAACTGTATTTTTTAGCATAACTGTTATGAATATTAAATAAAAATACAGGCTTATCTTGGTCTTGTCTATGAATCTTTTCTATCCTATCCTTGGTGTAAAAAATCTCAACTTTTTTTCAGTAAAATGAAATTATTGTATCAAAGTCTTTGAATTAATGCAAATGTTGGTTGATTTTATTTTTTGACTGAGATCCTTTCCAAGTCTGTAAATGACAGTTTTAAGTACAATACCACTGTCATTAAGAAAGAATAAGAAAAGGGAAGCGAGGCGAAGCAAGAAGAAACAAAATACACGGAGGGCTTTCTACTAAGTATATAACAAAGCAAGTGAAAAAGAAATGAAATACTACTTGAGAAGCAGTAACCTGAGGGAATAGGTGAGCTACAATAACAGAAGAGAAATAACAAAAAATATACAACAAAATCAACAAATATAAGTTTAACCATGTATCTACCTCTATTCATAAGCCAAAGTAGGATCGAACACCTCAAAAGTCATGATTGCATCTGAATCCAGACTGGAGGTCAAGGCCATCTCAAATGGCCATTTGTTATACAAGTGGCATTAGATCAGTTCAGAGAGCTGAAACACCTCTCCTACGAGGAAAGGCTGAAAAAATCGGGGCTGTTCAGCTGGAGAAGATAAGGTTCTGAGAAGACCTTATTGCAGCCTTTCAGTACTTACAGGGGGCTTTTATAAGCTGTTCCTATGAAAGATGGAGACAAACTTTGGATCAGGGCCGTTGTTATAGGACAATGGGTAATGGTTTTACACTAAAAGCAGATAAATTCATACTAGATATAAGAAAAATTTTTTTACATGGAGGGTGGTGAAACACTGGAACATGTTGCCAAGGGAGGTGGTAGATGCCCCATCCCTGGAAACATTCCAGGTCAGGTTGGATGGGGCTCTGAGCAACCTGGTCTAGTTGAAGATGTCCCTGCTCATTGCAGGGGACTTGGACTAGATGACCTTTAAACATCCCTTCCAACACAAACCATTCTATGATTCTGTGATTCTATGATTATGGTGTAGCTTGTGATAGACATTGTTACAGGCTAGGCACATCTCAGACATTTGTGAATGGATGGTCCTCTGACAGGTAGAAAGGGTTTGGCAGAGGGAGAAAACCACCTGGTGAAAAAACCTGACAAAACATTTGAATTCAACTTCAGTTTGCCTGAGGATTTTGTTGCTGAAAATACTTGTCATTGCTTTTTTTTTTTTTTCTTTTTCTTACTAATCAATTAGTTGTACAATCATTTATAAACATTGGTCTCTTTCGATTCTATGGGCATTTTTTTTAAGGTGATGCTTAACAAATACCTTTGAGGGTACAAATTTCAGTACGGTTTCTTCTGTTGTTCAATGATTTATCCCATATATATACTACTTCAAAAGAACATTGTTTCTAATGTCAAATCCTATAAATCATGTATGCTACTGCCAACATTAGTATGTGACATAATTATTATCATTCACTTATTTTTCTGCTTGCATTGTATAACCTAAGGGTTTGGCAGGAGCAAGTCCAACTTTGTTTCAATGTGAGAGTTTGGAATTTTCCACAACTCCGTACCAATGTGCTGCTTTTTGCTGTATGAAAATGAGGAGTGACCATTCCTCTGCTACTAGCCTATAGAGATGTTTTTTACTAAGAAGCATTTCTGCACTTGCGTCATAAGGAGATGTTTACGTAACACATTCACAGATAATATCCCTGAGTTAAAAAAACCCTCTTCTATGAAATAAAGAATCCTATGTTTACATAGTCAGCTTTTCTTTGATGTAATTTTCAATTATTAATATTTATATAAATGCATGTTCAAGGTTTCCCTAAGTGGTCATATTCTGATTTTATGTATAGATTAAAAAAAAAACAAATCACAGACCTTTATGAGCTGAAAAAATCTCATACCAAGCAGTAAAAAAGAGCCTTTAATTTGTTAGTTGACAATGGGTCGATCACTGTTTCCAGATTAGCAGTAACAGTAACCGTTTTAAAATGTTTTAAATGAAATTACATTAATTTGGAAAAACTATTAAAGACAGTAATTGTGAAAAATAGCAAAGCTGTTTATCCAATGATTGATTACATAATCTTGCTTGATGACATTAGGAAATCCTCACATTTGTGAAAGGAATGATCACGGATCATTTGCAACTAGTTCTGTAAGTATATCAATCAATTTAGCAGTCATCCTGAAGAATACAGTAATCATAATGCACTCCTGATTTTTAGAAGTCTGTTTCCAAGCCTCTTCCTTCACTGCATGATGGTATCCTTTGTCTAGTAATTTCACACGAACCTGCTAGAATTATCTTTTTGCAATATTAGCTTTTCAGCTCATAAGAAATAAAGCACAGAAAGGTCACACGGCACCTTCTAAGTGACAACAGTAAAAGGCAAATAATTTTTCTTCATGGATTAAAACAGGGTTCCTGTTTTACTGGAATCTATGGAGGTTTTCTTCAGGACATTTTGTTGTTATCAGACAAATCAATCCCACTCCCACATTGTGGTCATTCCCGTAGGCACAACTTATCTTCCCTCAGCCATACCCTTGCTCTGAGATATAGATTAATTTAGAAATCTTGTAGTAAGCAGACTATTGCACAGGCAGTAGTGCTTTCCACATTTTTGACTCCGTTTCTTTTTCCTTTCACATCACATTCACTGCATGTGTCAGAGAAATGGTCGTCTCTGTTTGCAAGGGCATGCTTTACAATCATGAATCACAGACTGACTTAAGAATTAAGTGAAATGGTTTCTATGAGGATCTTGAACTCACACTACTGCTTCTCCCTTTCAAAACTGCAGTAGGAGTGGGGAAGTAGCCTCTCCCTACCCCAAAGAGCTTGCCTTGTAATCAATCATACATATCCATTCTTTCCCACCATTGGCTTTCGGTTCTTCTGAAAGTAAGTGAAGAGGAAGAGCGAAGATGCATACAAATCTTGACAGGACGTAGATGGTTTGTCTCTATCCTAATAAATTAAAAAGTATCAGAAAGCATTTCCAAGCTCTAGAACTTGATTCACACGGGTATACTCTTAGAAACACCCCTAGTGTGGCACTGGCCATGTAGCAATCTCCTAAGCAACAGCAAGTCTACTTTGGAGCTGGTGTGGGTGAGGCACCATTCCTTCTAGGCAGCTGGCATCAGCTTGTCCAGTGCTGAAACCTAAATGACGTAAATATTACGGACACAGTAGGTAGTTCCTATCCCAGTCCCCATTAAAAGTGGGCACTTTTAATTTACGAGCATGGAGGCAGATAGACAGTCCGTAAGTAAGTCTCCTGCTTTTACCGTTGTCACAGAAAGTTACTGCAAAAAATGAATGTAAAATTCAGGGTGGAGCTTCAAAGGTCAAAGAAAGCACAAAGCATCCTTGTTCCCATGGCAGCACTGGCTGTAATGAAGTAGCGGCCCCAGTGAAACATCTGCCTAAAATCTGGAGGACATGAGCTGGTTAAAGTTACTGTAAAAATTACAGTCTTTTCCAATGGGAATTCTGTTAAACTGTATTTGTGTCTTATATAGCCATGATATGATTTTTTTATGTATATTTATTTGCAAGCCATTATTTACCACAGTTTTTTATAGACTTCTTAAATTTAAGAACTATTTAAAATATAATTTGATTAATCAAAAAGGCTTGCTAAGAGAATGCTATACTTGTATGTTAATCACATTTCTAATTGATATGTCAGACAGATCTAAAAAAACCCCACACATTTCTTACCAAATCCTGCATCATCTAAGTTCAATGGCCAAATCCTCCCAACAGTTACACTTATATATCCATAAAGGTTTTATTGTCCTCAAAAGTTTCTCATGCTTTGGATTGGCATCTTCACGTCTTCAAACTTTGGCTCTGCTTTCCTATTTCAGAATACAAGTTACATCGGCTAGCAGTAACTTCCCTGTATCAACAGGTTATAGGCACAGAACACTGATATGAAACTAGAATTCGGCCTCTGTATGACATCTATAATTTTAACAGTAATCCATACATACATTTTGATATAGACATATAGCTTACCTACTTGTCCATCAGTCAGTTGCATAATTTACTGCCGCTGGCTTCATAAAGTACTTTAGAATGACACATTAGTTAAAATCTCAGACAGAAAATTACAGCAAAACACCACCTCAGTATTTCAACTTTTAAAGAAGTTGTCTGAATACCACAATGAATAACCAAGATCGTGTGGAATTATTAGTAAAATTAAGGTTTATATGAAAAACATAGCACTGGTCACCCGTAGAGGAAAAGCATAAAATCTAAAGGAGCTCTGAGGATGGGACACAGCTGCAACAGGCATGAGAGGAACCCACTAACACAGCAATTCCATGTAACATACCATAGAGGATGGAGCGGAGTGGAGACTCTGTGACCGTGCTCCGTGATGATAAAGCGGGAAGAGATGGTCCTCTAGAATTGATAAGCAGCTCATCTGACCCCCTGAGCCAACAGGTTTTCGAGATGTTGTCAAAGTGCTATCCTTTTGTGAAGGTTGCTCATTTTAATATCATTTTAATATCAAAACACACCTCCATCCCGAAGGCTACCTGCCTCCGAGGCGCAAACACTCCTCTTTGAGTCTGCGCCCTTGATTTTTTGTAAACTATACCTTTAAATGTGAAGTGAGAGAATTTCCCACCAATCATGATAAAAGGTATGTATGACTACAGTCACTCAAACTCCACTTTGAATGTAGAAAGGATACAAAAATAGCCAGGGAAATATGGGATTTTCGGAGAAGAAGATAACACCGTGAGCAAGTCATTGGAAACTCCACCTCAGACTGCCTCTGACTACCGGGATCGGCCAATGGGCTGAGCTGTGCTTCTCCCCTCCTTGGGATGCCTTGGGTGAGACTTAGACTACGCATTTTTCTCAGGAATCTTGGAAATCTCTCTAGAGAGTTACTCCCCAATGTTTATAGCCAGGCTGTATTATTTATAACCTTTTCATGGGTTTATATTACTTTTTATATTACACGTTATTTCACTTAATAACATCACATTTGCACTTGCTTTCTTGCAGTCACTATCACCGGCAATTCAAAAAACCTATATACCTGTTGCACAAATAAAACTGCACTGTTTAAGTAGCCAATTGTCACAGTTTCTCACTGAACGCGACCAAACCCTACAGCGCGGCTGTGCTAGTTCATGCACATGACTAGACTGAAGGTGCAGAACGCTATTAGCGCATCCAGAATCGTGGTAGTTTAATATACATATTAAACTTGACTGGACTGGTAGTGGTAAATTGGATATCACTCAGAATTTAAACTGAGCTGCACCTAGCCTCCCACTCCAGTGAGGAGAGTTAGAAACAAGGGGGTTTACTTTCTGCCTAATTCCTCCATCCCTTATAACGCAACAGATGGCCAACAGGGATAGTTGTGCAACATACACTGTTTCAAAACTCGTGCAATGATGAATGTACTATCATGCAAAACCTCTACTTCTCACAGCTAATATTACTAAGAATCTCATGTTGTTTTCTAACACTAGTAAACAAAGGCAAGGTGGGGTCAGGCTTGCAAGACTAAAAATTCTGCTGTTCTCCTAAAAATCTTAAGAAGTGCAAGGAAGTAGAGTGTATTTTAGGAAGTGTGTAACTACATATGATTTAAGGAAAAAGCCCAGAACTGGTAAGCTCAGTGGAATAAGCATATGTCTTCAGAAACTTCTCAACATTTCTTTCTGCTGATACATGCACGATAACAGATGGTGCAAATGACTCAGCATATGCTTTGAAGACCAATACTGGTAGAAAAATTTTAGAAAGTGTTTGGCATTGCATTTCACAGGAAAAGAGGTTTGACCGGAGGACCAATGACTAAATATTGTATACTATTTACTTTCTTCAGAGTCGTTACGTGACATTGCTGTCACTGCAGCTTACTCATGTTTTGGTGCTATGCCTTTGGCACTAGCCACCAAACAAAAACAATATGTAGCATAACAGATTTTTCTTTTTCTTTTTATTATTTTTCCTAATGCAGGAAAATTTAAATATTTACCTGATAATACATTCCCCCATTTAAAGCAAGCAGCAAGAACATCTACCTGTGTTCACCTTTTTGTGGTGAGGATGAATAATTTTCATTGTAGAATCAGTGCGGCAATTGATAAACAGCAACAGAAGTGAAGATATTTGGCTTACGCACACAGCCTGGTCTTTCACACATATTTGAGTTATTACATTCACATGAATAGGTCTGTTGCATTCAAAAGGATCGGTTACATAAGAAGATGCACTCAGAATCTCATAGAGGAGGCTTCCCTGTACGCTGCCCACTACTGCTCTTTGTTCTGTGTGTCTGTACCTAATCAGAGATACAATCACGAATTCCTAAGCTGCATATATAAAATTACAAAATTATTAAAGCTTATGGGTCTGTTCTTCTGCTTATGAATCATCCCGCTCTGACTCATCCTTTTATCTGGTCACTGTGCTCCCTTAACTGAACCTAGAAGACTGAAGAAAATTTGTAATGCATAAGTCGCATTTAAAATCACATTCCATTCCAAAGGATTATTTTAATAAGAATTTTTCTGGAATTACAGATTACACAGCTGTTATGAAGCTTTTATAAAGTTTAGAGTAAAATGTTAAAAGTACACACTGTGTCTACTTTTCCCATGTGAAAATTCAATGGTGCTAGGAAACATTCTCCCACCGTGGAATCTGATTGTCTGTACTTTTAGTTTTTCAGAAAGCAGCAGTTTTGGCTCGGGTGAATTAATACTCTCCAGAACAACTCCTGAATACAGCCTGAGAGTTAGCACAGCTTTACTTGAGGCCACCTTGTCTTGGTGACTAAGCAGTCTAGTTCTGTGAAAGCAGGCTGTGGAGGTGATTAAGTTCCAGGAGAGAAAACAGACCTTGGCCTACTTTATTTACCAGTATTAATACAGCCCCCATATCAGTGGGACCAATACTGGTGACAGAATTTTCCAAAACATACCTCTTGCTTCATCTCGTGCCCGTCTGCTGGAAAAGTGGTGCCCAGTGACAGGACAAGAGGCAATGGGCACAAACTGAAGCATAGGACATTCCAGCTGAGCATGAGGAAGAACTTCCTCACTTTGAGAGTAATGGAGCTCTGGAACAGGCTGACCAGGGAGGCTGTGGATTCTCCTCTGGACCCGCCTGGACAAGGTCCTGTGCAGCCTGCTATAGGTGACCCTGCTTTGGCAGGGGGGGTTGGACTAGATGACCCACAGAGGTCCCTTTCAACCCCTAACATTCTGTAATTCTGTGTGATTCTGTGATTCTGTGAAAGGCAAGATCAGAATGCAGTGAAGCAGTCAGGAGTTTTTAAAGGGTTTGTATTTCCATTCCTTAACAACTCTTACAGGATGCAAACTGCTTCAGTAAGGAGGACATTGGGGGGCTCTATACTCTGCCTACCAGTTGTGACTATTTTTTATACATCTGTCTTCAAACTTGTTAGGTGGCGTCACCTTTAGTAACAATTACTGCCACTGGACAGCATTCCTTCTCCCCTCCTTTGCAATCAATTTCATTATTACAAAATATATAGAAAAAAATCAAGTTTTTACAAATGCATATCACTGAAACTGCAGATGTTACCATGCCATTTACGTTGAACTTTCTTCTTTGCAATCCTTTTATTGAAATTTATCAGATACTCTAAAAATCTGATTAAGACATTGGCTTTTGTTCTCCTCTCTCACAGCACACTCAAAGTCTGATGAAGTACAAATCACACTGTTTTCTGATCCTGAAATAAACTTAAGTGCCATTGTTTACAGGGGACTGACTGTAACAGATACACATTGTCCACCAAAGGGAAAATCTGTTGTAATCACAATAAGTACACAATAAGTATTGTGTGGTCACAGTAAGTGATTACATGTACATCTGCAGGTTTTTAGTAAACATAATTTCACTGGGGAAACCACGCATCACAGAGAGAAATACTTTCTTACAAGAAAAGAAAAGAGTCAAAACCATGGCATGTCTAATAAAACAATACATAAATCCTGCAAGGAATCATTTTCAATGAGAAACTGAAGTTCATGAAATAACACTGCTCAGGAGAGGTAAAAAAAGTTAATCAAAGACACCATATCTTTTTTTTCTGCTCTTTTCAGTTCATGAAAGGAGCTGGAAATGATGCCACACATTTTACGTAAGAAGCCTCAAGCATTGAATCAAACCTTTTATCAAATGCTTTTACAATGCAACCACCAAGAAAAGCTTTGAATTTTCAACAGTGGTTTATCTGATAGTCAAGAACAGGCAGATGATAATGTGGGCTTAATATAGTACAGTGTTGGAAGACGGCTAAAGGAGTGAAGTGACATAAACCTGACTTGTGACTCCACAGCATACTGCTTTACTGAAAACTGTTGGGAAGAATCGCCACCTTCATAGACAACATTTGGAACCAATTTAGGAAAGGGAACTCGACAGAAGGAACTGCATCTCTCCATTCTGTGAACAACTCAGACTAGACAGCAAATTACCAAATAAAATGACGAATTAAAATGATATGGTTTTGGCAGTGGACATTTGCCTTTCTGAGTAACCACCACTCTTTTTAAATCAAAGTGATACTGAAGCTATATAAAAACAAGGAAGGAAACAACTAACTCGGCAAGTCACAGAAGAGGCTATTATTAGGAATAAACCAGGAAAACTTGATACATAAATTTCAAGGCACACAGACACACACAAAATTATAGTATCACAATGCTTTCTCACTAAGAACATCACAAAATATTCAAAGCCTGATTTTCCAATAATTATTTTGATCCTTCTTCTATATACGTACCTACCCTAGCAAAATATTTTCTTTTTCTAAGCATTTGTAGGAATGTGTCTTAAGAAAAGAATAAATAAATTGTGGATTACAGTGTATTAAAACAGTCTAACCTAATCCACTGATAAAGGCAAATGTGTCTACTTAAGGTCTGAATATGTTTCAATCTGTTTAAAAATGAATCAAAGTGAACCAATGCTATATTCACACAAAGAATCAGCGTGAGGGTTGGGACTGGGATTCAGGGGTTCCAGTTTTTTAAAAAACAGGTTCTTTCCCTGGTAAGGTGATGCTTGGTACCACATAGGCAAATTCAATGATTTTTCTCCTTAGTCTAAAGATATAATTTTATCCTGTTTTATTTTCTCTTTCAGTAAGTAGTTTTTAAAGCTGAGGTTCAGTATTGGTTTTAAGCATTCTTCTTCACTTAACTGGTACTGAAGGCAATGCTTCCCTTGTAATTTTTTTGGTTTATTTCCTAACCTGATGCCTTTGAGACTTTACGCTACATCTGGTTAGTTTACAGTTCTTCAGGAAATTAACTCACTAAATATATGAGCCCTCAAGAAGCTGGTCTGATTTTTTCGTAAATCACAGTCTTTCATCAAATACTATGTCCCACAAAAAGCTGCACATTATTTTACTAGGCAGGGACAGCAGGAAGCAAAAGAGTTTTGCAGCTGAAATCCTATTTTGGCTCTATGAAAAGAATAAGCCTCAGTGCAAAAGCAAGTAGGCTGGATCTAGGTCAGAGGCTTTTCTTTTTCTGAGAACTCATCTGAGTTTTGCTGATGACCTGTTCTTAAATTCAGATGCCCTAAAACTGCAGGTGCTTACCTGAGTCTGCAAGACTTTCAAGGTAGCATAATAATATAGAGAAAAAATCATTTAGCAGCCTAAACACAGCCCACAAAATGAGGTCTAGGCATTTAAAACAAACAAACAAACAAACAAACAAACAAACAAACAAACAAACACTGAGTGGCTCATAAAATATTTATTTCCCCTTTCTACCAGAAGAAAGTTGACCTAAACTGTAGAAGAGTGTCCTAACTTTTGGGGCACCACTTTCATACTCTGAGGGGAAGAAGGGGAACGTGCTCCTATTCTCTTTTAATGCCCTTGAGGGAGCTGACAGAGCAAGCGTGTGACCCTGTAGCTTTCGCCTAAGATTTGAGGAGCACCCAGGTCCCAGTTTCAGCTCCGAATACAGGGATGGCCCTGTACAACCAGCAGCCCATGTCCACTTGGTCAGCTCTGGGCCCTCTCAGGTAAAGTCATCCCAGTGTGAGATGCAGTACCAAGGACAGCCAGCAAGGCCAGCTCGAAACCATGACAGCGTGGCAGAGTCCTGACTCTGTGACACCGTGCCCAAGCTTCTGGTCTACTAGCAAAATTGCCCTTGGATAGGGGCCAGACCACGGGCCAGACTTCACATGACCACTCTGTCAGTCCTGCAGTTCCACCTGAATGAAATCTTTTTCCTCTGCCCACCTTCCAACCTCTTCCCCAAAACCTCTTGTATTCTTCATCCAAAAGTGAGGTGCATCAAAGTCGTTGACGCACAATTCTAATTTCATGTTCAGTCTTTTGTATAGACTGTTTCACTGCATTACTTTCACCTGATCAGTGATCATGTGGGATATAACCTCTGTTACTATCATGTGTAGTTTTCAGACAAATAAATTATTTGTTGCTGATCAGAGAAACGGCAGTTCAAAGATATTAATTCCTTGTTCTACACTATCTACCTCCACTAAGACTTTTATTATCTAAAGAAGAGGGAAAATAAAAATACTTTGAATAAGTCAAATTTGGAAAAAGCTATGGCCAAGTCATAAATGGGCTTAATTGTTCTATACTTTGTTTCAACAGATTTGTAAATGCAGAAAAGGTATGTCATAAATTACCTACTTTTCACGTGACATTTCTTTAGCCAGCTTGCCTTCTCACAGCTCCACAGTAACTATTTATGAGACACCTATTCCATCCACATAGCAATGGTAATGTGATTCAACTGTACAGAAGTGCTTGGAAATCACGTGGGATGCTTTCATAACGGCAACATAAAAATTGAGAATGTCTCTTGTTGCATTTAAGAATTAAACTGAACACTTTGATTGCAGGAAGATCCACAAAATTATCCTGCCGAGCAATTACAACATCCACCTGCTGAGCAGTTTAAAGGATTTCAGGTTCCTCAGTCTAGATACCAAGGATGAAAATGCTCTGACTGAAATGTATAAGGCTGAGGCAGATGGCTCAGCCCAGAGGACAAACCTCAGGTAGAAGCCAGTCATGGGAGGTCTAGGATTGAAGTCTGAGGGAGAGAGGAACAGGAAGAACATCAGAGTCCTGAGTGATGGAGGATGAACAGGAATTGTACCTGTGCATTTCATTTTGTATTGTTTACACATGGGTATCTAAAACCACCAGCGACCCAAATTTTCCTGGGTTTTGTTTGCGAGAATGGGCAATAAGGGAGGAAAACTTAATAAAATTTCACATCAGCTGACTTCAGGAACTTCACTTTGATGCCTGAGTTGGTGAGTCTCCTTAGGCTTACTACATACTCAGCAAAAATCAGACTCCTGCAGATGGTGATTCAGAGTAGTAGTTTAATGCAGGTGCTCTTTATCACCTCCAGGGGAGAGTTTCTCTCTCCATCAGCTGCAGCAGGATCCTATTCAGCTAAAGCCACCTCCATTAGCTATCTGAGCTACCCTGCTGAGCGAGCTTGTGCTTTAGTTGATGGACATGCTTCCACAATTCTTCCTTGCTCCTATCCAGTGGAGCAAACAAAATTCCTAAGGACAGTTGCTTCTCTCAAGCTATGATTTTATTTTGTAATCCACGGTTTTACTCTTGCAACTGAATCTGACAATCAGATTAGGATATGTGTTTGCCAGTGCAGAGGCTGAGAAAGTCAGTGGGGCTCTGTAAGGGGTGCTGAAGATTTGACTAGGTGAATTCAGTTCCAGTGCAGTAGCTTTAATGCAAGCATACTACCGTAAGATGGTATCACAAATCACACATTAGAGTAAGTGAGAGACAAAAAAAAATACCTAATGAGAACAGAGCAGTGCTCAGAATGCAAACTTGATAATTATTCAATTATATGGATAAAGTTATACAGCAGAGAGCACACAATGAGAGTAAGGGTTCTTGGATTCAGGGCACATATTTGAATATTCACATTTTGAAGGCATGGCATTTACTTTGCTTGAAAAGGTTGAGAAACCTGTTAAAATGGAAATATCCTAAAGGACTCTGATTCTAAAGAAAGTAGCATATATTTGCTCAAACACTGTCTTATCTAACTTGCAAATAGTTGGAAACCTTTCTCAAATAGAAGCTACATAATTACTGGGCATGGGCTAAATGACAGGACTGATCTTAAAAATCTATTGTCTGTCATACATTTAGTATAATCAAAAGAATAGCTTTTTTACTATTAGTTGGTCCATTGAAACAAAGTAATCAAACCATTCAGTTAAGGTTGCCTTGGAACCATGTCAATGTTTGATTATGTTAATAAATCTAGCCACCCACAGTATTACGTATGGCACTAAGTATGCATAGTAATAAAAACCCAATCATTTATTTTTATTGCAACTGTGTTTTACATTCTTCAAGCACATAGGTACGGACAAATTTTAGTTGACTGAGAAACTGAAACAGTTGCATAATTCCCATCAAAAAGTTGTCAACAGAAGTTCTCCTTTCATTGAAATTAGGTTAAAAATGGTCTTGAATTGAATCTAATTTTATAGAATCATAGAACAGCTTGAGTTGGAAGAGGTCTTTAAAGGTCATCTAGTCCAACCCCCCTGCAATGAGCAGGAACATCTTCAAAAAAACCAGGTGTCTCAGAGCCCCGTCCAACCTGACCTGGAATGTTTCCAGGGATGGGACATCTACCACCTTTCTGGGCAACCCGTTCCAGTGTTTCACCAACCTCAGCGTAAAAAAAATTCTTCTTGTATCTAGTCTGAATTTATCCTCTTTTAGCGTAAAACCATTACTCCGTGTCCTATTGCAACAGGCCCTACTAAAAAGCCTGTCCCCATCTTTCTTGTAGGCCACCTTTAAGTACTGAAAGCCACAGTAAGGTCTCCCCGTAGCCTTCTCTTCTCCAGGCTGAACAGCCCTAACTCTCTCAGCCTTTCCTCACAGGAGTGGTGCTCCAGCCCCGTCATAATTTTTGTGGCCTTCTCTGGCCCTGCTCCAACAGGTCCATGTCTTTCCCATGCTGAGGGCTCCAGAGCTGGACACAGGACTCCAGGTGGACTCTCACCAGAGTGGAGCAGAGGGGCAGAATCCCCTCCCTTGACTTGCTGCCCACGTTGGTTTTTTCAGATCGCATGGCTATTTCTTCCTTCTGAAGTTTACTTTAAAAATATCAGAATTCATGATAAGGAAAGAAAATACATTAAAATATTTTTAATACATTAGATAATAATACATTAAATACGAATTTAATAATAATAATAATAATAATAAAATACTAATTAAATAATACATTAAATACTTTAAAGTATTTTTCAGATCCAATCTTTAGAATCAAACCTGTGAAAAAGAACAAAATTGCTCTAGGGGAGGAAGTTTATCAGAGGAAGTATATCAAAGGAGCATTCACTCTTCAAAATATCTGCATTTCGTACACAGAGATGAGGGTAAGGGACAGGTAGCCTTGGTATGGACTATGAGAGTTTATGGAGACATATCTGCATAGGTCCAAAAATTCCAGAGCCAAATCTGCCCTCATCTACTGGAAATGTAGCACACCTGCCGATAGCCTTTGAGTGTACCTTCCCAAGGCGAGCTCTTGCATCTTCTTTTCACATGAATCTGAGTTAAATTTATACTTTGCTCCCACCAACGGTTTTTATTATTACATCATAAACTTGATTTCTCAACATCTGGAAAAAGCTATCAAAAATAAATAGAAAACTCCCTCAAATACTCTTCTGTCAACATTGGATTAACAACATTTAACTGAGTTTAGATTTGGCGTACCTTTTCTAGTTGCATCTAAGAGGTAAACTTAAAAGTTTATTTACAATTAGAGGTAGGCATAGAGATCTTACGTGTTATTGGAAAGAGCGACAAATGATTGGTAGCATGCTTTTATTCCTGACCACTACTCCATTGCTCTCTAGAAAGCTGAACTAGCAGTCTGAGTAGACTCTGCTTGAAAATATAACTTCTAAGTAGAAAGTTGTTCAAAAACAATCATATAAGCCCTTCCCCATCTAGACCAATCTAGATAATCCTTTTTTGATTATATGAACTACTGTCAAAGTACAAGGTTACCATCAAACGCAGTCAAACTTCATTCTCTTCCAAATACAAAAGATCAAATACAGTGACTACACTGTAATGTATTTTTGCCTAAAAAATATGGAAAAGGACAAAAAAAATTTATTTCCATGAGGATTTATTTCCATCCAAGAGAAATTACGTTATCTTATTTTATTACAGATCAAGACATCTTGGATGGAGTAAAATTATACACAAGACGGACTGGAAAAGGTACTTGAATCATCTGTGAAGAATATTGGAACTATTTTCTTGTCTCATTCAAATGCCAAGTGGTGATTTTCAAAGAGATTTTTTCAAAGCATCTCTCTCATTTTATCAGCAGTAGCACAAATGTAGGTAAAATTGTGTTATTGAAGTAGACCTGATAGTGTACATCTCTCTCTGCTCCAATTATACTCATATGAGATTGTCAGGAACCTTTTGTAATAAACCCCAACCATCCAAAACAAAGAAAAAAAAATTATAGTAATGTCAAGAATGTTTTTTTTTTAATTTAGGGAAAATTGTTTTTATTTTTACAGATAGGTTAAACAGATTAGCCAATAATTTATAGCAGTTTTTTAAAACAGATACTCAGCTTTTTTTTAATGCTAAGATTGCTATTCCTCATACTTGAGAAAAAAAACCCACTGTAAATTATTAGAAGTGGTATATGGACCAGAGAAATTCTCATCACAGGGTTTTGTTCTTTTCCTGTCATTATCAGTAGTATTTTCTAAACAGTAAATGAAACAGATATAAAAACACAGGCAGCATAAAGAAAACAAAATATATTTAAGAGGCATTTAATGTTTAAAGTAATCGATACAAGAAAGAACTCATTTCTTGCTCATGTATGTAATGCATAGACATCTGTACACAGATTATCTAGAAGATATTCTTCAAAATACTCTTGAATAACAATGTCAAATAAGATGCTGCACATTTCAGATGTGTAAAGTTTGTGGAATATTACTGTATTTCTCCTGTAGAAAACCCTTTCCATCATTTCCATTAAATTGCACTACTTTCTGAAAGTTTTATACCTCTGTTGGAATTACTTCAAGATGATTCTGCTCAAATGAGTGTATGTACAGAAAGTAGGAAGAGCAGAAAAGGGGAAGGAAAGGAGCAATGTTAAAGAAAATTACGCTACTCTTTTAACATGGGCAAAATACATGGAGCCTAAATATGGGTGAGTTGTGTACGTTCCTGGGTTATATGTATAAAAAGTATGAGCAAAACTATTTCAGATGGTTAAGGAAAACCAGTAGATTAAAACAAATAAAAGAAAACAATAATGCCATATATTTCCTGCTTTTCTCAAATTTTGGTAACTAGAACTGCATGCTAATCAGGACTTCCAGCTCTACAGGGAATTCTCCTTGTTCAGCTTTTAGCTTCATTATGAATTAAAATGAAAACATGAAATATTGACATTTCCATGGAAGGAGACCTTCAGAAATAACCAGATTTCAAAACATTGTTGTGGTAACTTCTTGCCTCCTTCTGGGATTTTGGGAATCCAGATTACAGATTTTATAGACTACTGATGTAGGTTTGGTAGACATAGGTCAATAGAGACAAAAATATCTCAAATGTCTGGTGTACTGCCTCAGTTCAGAATTACGTGACCCAGAACAAATTATCTTGCTCTGATTTTTTTCTAATATGAAATGTTCTAAATGCACTATTTCAGGTGGCCAATTTTTATGTTGAATTGCACGTCAATAGTGACTTCTGTCCAGATGTACTTTAGATATTAGAATAGGTGAGGTGCTGAATAGCCATGCGTAGTAAGTTCAAATTTCATATGGTAAAACCCCTCAGTTAAAAGCACTAAAATCAGTGGTCTTGAGAAAACCTGATTACGATTTGGCAATAATACAAAGTTTGTGCAAAGCCAATTATCTTTATATAGTCTTAGAGCACACAGAACAAGAATTGTACTCTGCATATTAATGTAGGTTTGCAAGGAACAAGAGAAAGATATGTTGAAGAACAGCTGTATATGAGTGGTATTCATCTGGATGTATCTACATCTGGGTTCTTTCTGGGAAACCTGTTCTTGCATGAGTTTTCCAAGGGCTCAGTTTTTGGATATTCCAGTCACAGGAGGAAAGGCCACTCACAGAGAGCTAATTCAGAATAATTGTTCCACACTAGTGTGCCAATTCAACCTGGAATACCACCACATGCAGAAAAACACTTACTGTTAAATTTATAGAGACAGAGCAAAGCAGACTGATCCAGCTCCCCCAGAACAAAGGGAACACTCTCTTCTACAACAGAGAAGCTGCATTTGGCTATGAGGTGTTTATAACTCCTTCTGAATTTTCATTCTAAGGCAAATGAAGGATACAATGTTCTAAAATATGACAGGTCCAACTTATGTTTCTGCTCTAGTTCACACTTTTTCTTAAAGAAATGCTTCAAGCATGCTTTATGATGTCTATTACCTTTCCCTAGAATGTCTATTAAACACAACATTAGACATAACTGTGTTATGTGCGGTTTCTTGTATTCTTTCAAGTTTAAGGATTACGTAAAATATTTTGTAACTTACAGTTACCAGAAATTCTTTCACAATATACTGCAGTATAAGCATTTATGAGTTGGGTTGATTCTTGAGGGGGAAACATGGAAATTAAATTTTGATGATAAATGGGCAAGTCCCTCCTTGCATCGACATCTACCATTTCCTACATTTCTTATGATAAATAAGAAAAAGTGTGGAATAAATTAGTAACCATTAGGTATATCAACATGCTTTTGCATGCTTCTTTTAACTGTTTCATCATTCTTATCCCATATAAGGAAGACCAGCTTTCTCTCTGAAAGAAACAGAAGCACACAAAGCAGCCAACTAGTTCATTGCAGAAGTCATCCTCTTTCGCACCTATTATCCAATCAGTAACACAGTGCAACCATCAGCACTTACAAACACAGGTGTCCTAACTTAGGTCCTTTCTCTGTAGGACTGAGCACAAATATCTACTGAAAAAACTATCACCATCAGTGTTAAATAGTTATATCAATACTACAACATTGAGTTTAAAGCATTTTAGTGAGAATAAAGTAAGGTAGCAGGGCTTATAACAGTAGCTGAATTCATGATACTAAATGATTTCCAAAACTGGCAAGATTACAACCAGGAATACCTTCTTTGAAGGACTGCTTTCACTTTTTCCTCAGTCATAATCTAAATATTTATGGATAACGTGAATGCTATCACTAATGTTAAACTTCTAGGAAGTTTTAAACCTCCTCGTAAAAGTTTTTGCACGTTTTTCTACTTTTCACAGAATCATCACAGAATGTTAGGCGTTGGAAGGGACCTCTGGAGATCATCTAGTCCACCCCTCCTGCCAAAGCAGGGTCACGTACAGCAGGCTGCACAGGACAGCATCCAGGCGGGTTTTGAATATCTCCAGAGAAGGAGACTCCACAACCCCTCTGGGCAGCCTGTTCCAGTGCTCCATCACCCTGAGACATAGAACTTCCAGTGCTCCTAGTTACCCTGAACTACTACTAGTTACCCGTAGAGCTTCTAATGCTCCTAGTTACCCTAAGACACAGAACCTGAAAAGTTCTATGTCTCAACGCATGGCATTAATGCAATTTGCTCAAAATGATAATCCAAGAACACATCAATCGTAGTAAGTCATGAAGATGAATGCTTTTGTCGTTGTTTTAGTTATGGAACCAGTAAGGCCTGACTTAGGCAGAATCTAAAAGAGTTTCTGATAGATATCAGATTTTTAGAAACAAGAAGCACACTGTTTTGCACCAGTGTTTCATGGCTTGAAAGAGATAAATGACACAATCTCAACCAGAAAACGTAAAAGAAACATTAAGAAGAGAGTATGGAACAAATTAATACAATTTTTAGGACAAGAAACAGCAGCCATGATGGAAATAACTTTTAAAGCATACTGTATAAATGCTGGGTTTAATCACCTGAACTTCCTTATTATTTGGAAACAATTTCCTGTTAGTAGAAATCAATACACAGATAAAAATATAAACAATGAAATATTATCAATAAAAACGAGGCACAGGAAACCGAATTGTTTTTATGTATGCACATCAGAAATCTACTGTCAAAAATACAGAATCCAACAGTACAGGAGTCATCAGCAAGATCATACAGAATATTACACCAAAGGCAAGAAGGTAGGAAGGAAAAGTTATTACTAGTTCCCTTTCTAGACCTGCAATAGCGGATGACCCTCTAACCCGTCAGAGAACAGAAAAACACATAACCCAAAACCTATGTGGTCTTCCTGAAGCCTCACCAATCTTAACAATGAGAACTTGATTTGTTTTCCTCTTCATTGATCATGACACACTGAGTTAAAACAACAGTGTCCTCAGCTACCCCATTTCTCTGGTCCTCCCTAGCTTGGCAAAAAACTTCGGTATTGCTATTAACATGTCCTCAGTCTGCATGAAACAATGCCTTGTCATTTAGCACCGCACATCTACAAAATCTTCTTCTGCAGTTTCTCATAGTGTCAAATCACATGAACTAATATATTCTCTGAGCTAATATATTCCTAGGCCTAACACTTGATCCCAACCCACTGAAACAGGTCATTACTTAATCATCTTGATGCAGAGGGAAATGGACTGACCTTAGTGACTAGGTCCGTGCTGTATGCAAGAGAGAAAAATAAGTGAATAAGTGAATTGTGAACAGCTGCATGTTCATCTTTTAAAAGTGACTACATAATAATAATATATTATGGAATTTATTAAAGGAATATTATTATTATGTAGTCACTTTTAAAAGATCCAGGGAACTACAGGCCAGTCAGTCTCACCTCTGTGCCTGGCAAGATCATGGAGTAGATCCTGCTGGAAACTAAGCTAAGGCAGATGGAAGACAAGGAGGTGATTGGTGACAGCCAAATTTGCTTCACTTAAGGGCAAATCACGCCTGACAAATTAGGTGGCCCTCTATGACAAGGTTACTGCGTTAGTGGATAAGGGAAGAGCAACAGATGTCATCTAACCGGACTTGTGCAAAGCATTTCACACTGTCCCACTACATCCATGTCTCTAAATTGGAGAGACATGGATTTGATGGATGGACCACTCAGTTGATTAGGAACTGGCTGGATGGTCACACTCAAAGAGTTGCAGTTAACAGCTCAATGTCCAAGTGGAGACCAGTGCTGAGTGGCTTTCCTCGGGGGTTGGTATCGGGACTGGTTAAACTGCTGTTTAACCTCTTTGTTGGAGACGTGAACAGTGGGATTAAGTGCACCCTCAGAAAGTTTTCCAATGACAACAAGCTGTGTGGTGCAGTTGACATGCTGGAGGGAAGGGACGCCATCCAGAGGAAACCTGACAGGCTTGAGAGGTGGGCCTGTATGAACCTCAAGAAGTTCAACAAGGCCAAGTGGAAGATCCTGCACATGGGTTGGGGCAATCCCAAGCACAAACACAGACTGGACAGTGAATGGACTGAGAGCAGCCCCGAGAAGAAGGCTGGGGGTGCTGATTGATGAGAAGCTCAACATGACCCGGCAATGTGCATTGGCAGCCTGGAAAGCCAGCCATATCCTGCATCAAAGAAAGCATGGCCTGCAGGTTGAGGGAGGCGATTGCTCTGGTGAGACCCCACCTGGAGTCCCGTGTTCAGCTCTGGGACCCCCAGCATAAGACGGGCATGGACCTGTTGGAACAAATCCAGAGAAGGGCCATGAAGATGATTAGAGGGATGGAACACTTCTCCCATGAAGACAGGCTGATAGAGTTTGGGTTGTTCAGACTGGAGAAGAGAAGGCTCCTGGGAGACCTCATAGCAGCCTTCAAGTAGCTGAAGGGGGCCTACAAGAAAGCTGGAGAGGGACTTTTTACGAGGGCATGTAGTGATAGCACAAGAGGTAATGGCTTTAAACTGAAAGAGGGTAGATTTAGACCAGCTGTAAGAAAAAAAATTCTTTACTCTGAGGGTGGTGAGGCACTGGAACAGGTTGCGCAGAGGAGCTGTGGATGTTCTGTCCCAGGAAGTGTTCAAGGCCAAGTAGAATGGGGCTTTGTGTAACCTGGTTTAGAGGAAGGTGTCCCTGCCTACGGGAGAGGGGTTGGAACGAGATGATCTGTAAGGTCCCTTCCAACCTAAACCATTTTATGATTCTATGATGATTCTGTGACGATTCTGTGATTAGCTGAAGATTCCCAAAATATGGGTACCTTACTCCTAAGAATGTCTGTTATACGTTGTTGTTATTGTTATTACCATATTTCCAAACTGTGTTATAAATAGAGCAGTTTTCTGAGTTGGGCCATTCCCCTTATTTTGATCACTGTCCATCTCTGATAAGTAATTCCAATAATTTATCTGTTCCTAGAAGTATTTGCTATAACTAGGCAGACATAAATATAAATATATAAGTACAATATACATTAGAGTAGTAGTATACCTCATGAGATCCTCAGTGCTTCCAATAATCAGATGATTCTCATATGTTCCATATTTCCTAAGTACGCAGTTTGAAACTGTGGGATTTGATTTACATAAGCATTTATTGCTCAGCACTGCAAATGAAGTCAGAGGAATCTAATGCTTTAAACGTGGCTCTACAATATCTTGCCATATAACAAAAAGGTACTCAAAGAATTTGTGAAGCTCTGAATGATGATTATCACATAATGGTAAAATGCAGTAAAATATGAGAAAAATAGCTGCCCTGATGTCCAACCACAGAGAAGACGCTAAGCTGATGCTTTATCAAACATGAGAAAATCCAATGCTGAATAACACATCAACTAACTATAATGCATTTGTTGAGCTCCATTGAGTAAAGCAGAGATCATATTGAAAAATCTATGTGATTGTATAATTGACAATGGTGTTCATTATTAAGAAATGTTGAAAATTAAAGTTGTGTGTGTTACCATTAAATAGTTTTTGTGCACATAATATATACATTAGCATAGTTCTTACAGCATTATAAATCCTCATCATCTCCTGCACTTCTCAATTTAAGTCATTTGTTTTATAATGAGAGGGACTTTCAGATGCTACAGCAGAAACTTCCAAATTCTTTTCCTAGTGATGCTGATACTGTCAGATATAATAATCTGAAGCCTAACGTCTGAGTTCCTCTGCCTCTGAGGAAATAAAGTGACTCAAAGGAGGATGAATATAATGCAAAATCCCCCTTCTCCAAATCCAAACCCTAAAAATCCCCAAGAGCTGCAAACAATCCAACTGCAAGGACAGTAAGGAAACGCCAAAACAAAGAAACCGGAGCAGCTGAAGGTTCTTGCTGAGCAAACATTGGCTGACTGCCACGAGAAATGCCAGCAAAGCAAGCCTTTTCCAAAAGCTCTGCAATCCCTTCTGGCTTTTAAAAACCTCACCCTTCAGGTTAAATTCTATACTTCTCTGGAAGATTTTTATCTCTCTAAGGGAAAGTTATATGTGAAAAATCTGGACACATCAGGTAAATACCTTGCTTAAAGGACCATATGTTTTCTTAACCACACAACCAATTACTGCAAATATAGACAGGAAAATACAGATTAGGCATCTTCAGATACTGTTACTTCAAGGACTAACATGCCTTTGAGTATTTGCCATCAGTCATACAAAAAGACAGAGCAAAGTTCCAACACAACAAAAAATCTTCTCCTGCAAAGGATGCTTCATTGCAGGAAGTCATGCTTAGATGGCCAGATGGCATCTGTGGCAAAAGTGTCATCTCTTATCTCTACTTGCCTAGAAAATCTGTTCTGTATAAGACCTGGCTATAACTATTCATCAGTTGGAACTCACACACTATGTTTTCTTAATTCTTTGCAGCTGAAACTGAACACAAAATGCAGTATCTCAGTTTGCACAGACTGATTATAGGAGAGGATCCCTGTGTTTTCCTGTTCTTGTGTCTCCCCTTGTTTCAGCTGCAAGCCTTACTCCTAATTTTCTAAAGAACTATTGGCTCAAACTCTGAGGTATAACAAAGATTTTTGGTCTATGTGTCATTATGGAAGTACACCAGTCTGAATCAATGCAGATCAGAGAGCTGAGGATAAATCACACAAGGAGCTATAGATATTGGGCTTTCTGAGCCAAGGAAAAAATAGGCAGCTTCATCACAAAGTTTGTGAAACTTCTTCAGAAAAGACCTTTTCTAGGAATGAAACTCACAATTCTAGTGTTAAAAGAAACTAGCACCTAGTTAAACGAAACAGCATCAGAAAGCCATATATCCTCGCAGAAGTAATTGACTGCTACTTTGTAATGGACAGGTTGGAACATGACTTAAAGTGAGTAGAAAAAAAGAGCTTCTGCTTACTTTTACATTGTATTTACTGGTTTTCTTACTTTTAAAGAGCAGTGCATTGATATTCTGGAAGATCACAAGATCCTGCCTGACAATAGTAACTCAGCATTAATAAAGTCAGTTCAGTCAAACGGCAGTAAAGATACAGAAGTGGGCAAGTGGGATCACATTTAGAAAATGAAAGGAAGATGTCAGCTCTGGCTTTCATTTCATCACAACGTGAACGACAATGTAAAGAACTGGCCAAGGCAAATTTGAGAGTACAGATACAACGTGGGTTCATTATTATTATTACTACTATTGAAGATAATATCCAAACATGATCTGATTTGTTGAACTACTTGGGCTGTAAGTTAGTGCAGTATTAACCAGCGGTGGATCTTATTCTCTTTTACAGAGAAGGCTTTTCCATTTCATTTCCTAGTCTACTTCATGATGCTTTATGACGTTTTTATCATACTTTCAAAGATGAGCATCCAACTGATTTATTTTGCTTTAATTGCATTAAGTCACACTGCTCAGAGAGACAGTAAGCAAAATGCAGCTTGGTTTCATTATGCTATTCCTTTGTGACATTACATTTAACCTATGTTATTTTTCTTCACAGTATTTATAAAGTAAAACCATAAGAATGCCTGTAGAATTTGAATAGTTTCACTTCTCAGCTTGTTCCAAACAAACAGCTTTCAGGCGAAGGCTTTTAGAAGAGTTCTTACATTCTACAGCCTGAAGCAACTAATGTGCAAGACAGAAGGAAACTATGGGCTGGAAAAGTACGCTGGGCTGTGTCAACTGAGGAGACAGTATGTCATCCTCATAGCATCCTTACTTCCTTTAGCATCAGGTAATTTGCAAATGCTCTGGCTTGCAACTGGCTTGGCATATTGCAAAACTAACATTTTCTGGCTGAGCACACATTGGCTTGAATAAGTCTTCAAGCCAATGATGACCATGCATAAGTGTTAAAATTATACTGCAAACTAAAATTGGTGTATTAGCCTGAGGTTAGGCCTTGCAACAAAGCTGTTTCGAGGAATGTAGGTTGGAGTCATGATATGAAACCCAGGAAATCCCCACACAAACCCTCCCCTACTCAAAGAAAGACTGAAATCCAAAGAGAAGCAATTTTGTCTTTCTTAGAGCATTTGTATCTCAGAACTATCTGACTCTGAAATCTGAAAAAACTCAAAACGTATGCAGATGCAAGGAGTTATCTTTATCTATTAATCCACTAAAATCTCTGACTACAATCTGAGTAGAATGGAATACTTTGACAAAAAGGTGCATTAGCTGGGGCCAGTGAAAGACCTCCTCTTCCTGCCAGTATTGGCCTTTTGCGACTGCTACCGGTTCACAGCTAAAGAACTTAAGGGCAGAATAAATAAGATTCTTGTCCGACTTTCTGTCTTAACAGCATTTGAGTCCAAACCCCAGTATTAGGAGCAGTCATTTCAGCAGCAAAAGTTTTAAAATTCAGAGCAGATTAAACTGTTTTATGCTGCAGTGTATTGGGGGAGTAAGTCACCCCCCTTCCCAAAACTCTTGCAGTATCAGGAACCTGAAGTCCTTCCAAAATCCAGAGTCAACAGTCAATTAGACTCTGAATACATCAGCAAAGCGTGTAACCATCATCATCACCACCATCATCATCCTTCTATTCCCTCTATATTTCAGAGGACTGATAGTCCGTGATAGCTTTTCTATCTGTATTCACTGCTATAGAATTCACTTCCAAAGCCTGGAAAGCAATCAGGAAACATCTCGTAACATCATGACAGGGTAAGAAGACAGGTCTAGTTGTTTCTGCCAACAATGGCCTTAGATATTCTCTGGATTCCAGGCTGGCAGTCCACAAGTCTTTCTCTTGGAAGAGGTGTGAAAGACTGCCTGTGCTGTGAACATAATCTTGCTTAATTTTCAGATCTCCCCACAATGTTTATTAACAGCAACAGATTCAGTTGCCAGAAAAAAACAAAAAAAAGTTCAACTTTCAAAAAGGATCTTTCCAAGAGTATGTGGCCAGTAAGGAGACAGTATACTTTCCATAAAAAAAACTGAGTGTGGGCAGGCAGAAAGGAGAGTCTTCCTGAGCATGTGTGCATTGTGCACAGCCTTCTTAGATTAACTGTAGCTCTTCTTATGGAAGAGAGAATTTTATAATTTAGTGTTATTTAAAAGTTAAATACTTCAGTTATGTGTAACCCAAGGCTTCCTTTCACTCGCTAGCATGGTTTTCATCCAGATCTTTAACAAGCTGGTAATGTGAATGGAAGATGCTACAAAGCAGAACCCAAAATGCAGCAGAATGCAAAGATATGCCAGTCAGCATCCTGGTGACCTACTTTTATTGTAGCAATCCCATTTCTGAAGATATGTCACTATTCTTTTTAGGTAAGCTGCACAATGAGGTGTCAGCAAACATGCTGCTTATCATTAAAGATGTTGCTTGATGACTGCAAATACTTGTCTGTATGACTGCCATTCTTAGTCAACGAGCTCCCACAGTAATGTGCAGTATCACTTTCCTAAAAGAACAAATACTGTTATGCTTCTACAATAGATATATGTGGGACTGAGCAAAATGCCCATCTATCATAAAGGTGCTGCTCTATGGATTCTAAAACTGTGAAAAACAGAAAGACGTGTTTTCAGATGGACAATGAGAGAGTGGCTTGAGGCTTTTTCTTTTTGGTCTAGGCACATTTAAACAACTATTTCAGTGTGTTTCCTACATGTTCCATTTCCTACATGTCCTAAATGTTCTATGTATTACCTCACTATCTGACTTGATAAAAACTCCTTAGTTCTTCACAGCCATTGATCTTTAAGGCACATGTCAAGCAAGCAGAACATCATTACCCTCCCCTATAAATAAGGCACAGCCGCATTCCTACATTGAACAGTCAGTTCACACACACAAAAGTATCATAGAAGTGAATTTATTTCACTTATATTACTCAGAAAAATCTCAGGGAGACTCATAAGTTTGGAACAACTTAGTAAAGAAATCATGAAATGACCCAGAAGTTATTTACAAAACAAACTGCTGACAACATTGGATGAAACAAACACCAGTAATATACCTTCAGGAGCATTCTGAAACTGCAGCCTAAATTGAAAGCACTGGTGAACTGAGTGCTTCCAAATTTCTCTTAGTGGCTTTTTTCAGGGAATGAGGGATAATAAATTAAAAAGACCTTAAAACTGGAAGTATTTTCTGGCTCATTTACTGACAATGAGTCAATATAATTTTACGGGTGATGAAGGCTACAAAACAAACTAGTTCATTAGCAAGCCAGCCAACAAAACCCAAAAGTAACCTTGAACAACTTGCAGGGCAGTGTATTACTAGGCATGTATTTTTACACTTCAGTCTGAAGCTAAATGTTTAGAAAAATAATATTTAGAAAGCACAATGAAAAATGAACAATACTTACAACCATACCGTTTAGGGACACCCAGCAATCTGGTGGGAAATCCTGGAGCAATGGTACTAAAAATTGAAGACAACCATCCCAGTGGCACAGCAGTAGCATCATTCCAATCAGATTAAAGATTCTCACCACAGCACTGGCCAGATCGTACGTCATGTGGAAAATCTGTGGGTAAAAATTACAGGTGATGTACCTGATGCAAATCAGAAAGATAAAACATTTGCTTCTCATTGGGCAGGTTAAAGGCAAAGAAGTATCATCCAGAACTTCTAAAAAAGCTGAGATTTCTCAGCAAGGACCATTAGTTCGGGCACACTAATTTGGGCAGAGAGCTGTGCTGACATACCTGACTCTTGGCTGCACACGAGTGTTATATAAGCTGCTGAAAAGGCATATTTTGGGTAACAAGTCACCAATTAAAGTATTTTCTCAAAGCCTACAATCCCTTTGGATTGAAGCAAGTCTCACAAATTAAAAAAGCTTGTTAAAAGTAGAGAGATCATTACTTGTCTGTGAATTTGGTGTCTAAAAATCTGAGTAAAGAAATAATATAAGTAATTTCACATATTTTTGGACTTCTATTTCTATACTATTGATCCAATTTGCACACACCAGTTCACCAGGCAAAATGATGAAAAGGTAGTTCATTGCTCTTAATCGTTAGCAGTTTTCCTAAAATGCTGAGAAACCTACAGCTACTACATCTGCAGTAGCTAAGTTTATATCAAACTAATACAGCCATTTGGATTTCAATATATTCCTCCATTCTTAAGACAAAAAATGTTTGCACCTGAAAAGTGTCTTACAGCAAATCACACATATACTCTTTAAAACAACATAGACATTCTCAGGTTTGTCATGGGCAAATTTGTTAGACAGAATTAGCATGAACAGCAGCAGTCCACTGCCAGCTAATATGGAGAAAAACACTGTGTTCGGCACTTTTCTACTATATTCGTTTGAAAGCACTTCCAAACTACAAATACAGGTATATTCTTTACTTCTTATACAATTCAGTGAACTCAGTATAAATATGTTACATTTTAATACACATAATTGTCACTATGCAGGAGTTCCACTGAGAAGATGAAGAATGCGCAGTTGGTATCTTATGGAGTTTTAAGTAGGAAATGTTATTTAATTGTACAGATAGACATAGAAATCAGAGACTTTAGTGCTGAAATCTTCAGATTGCTAGAGGTATACAGGCATTTTGCACATGACATTTTACATTTGTAAATAAAGTAATTCACATATGAAAGAGAGGATGTTTGCATCGTAACTTTAAGACATCTAAACTAAAAGCAGAGATTAAGTACCCACACTGTAAATGAGTGCAAATGCAAATATGGAGAGCATGTTATGGTGTCTTTCAACATCATTTTCTGTTAGTGGGAGTTTGTCCTTGTTTGAAAATGGTGGTGTGTGTTTACCTATGTCGTAGAAACATGCCTCAGACGTTAACTTTATGTGCAAAATATTTTTTCATTCATCTAGGTCATCTTAAGAGAGTATGTTCCAAATCCCAGTTTGATAGACAATGGAAACAGATGCTTGTAATGTTATTCAAAATGTCATGTCTTATCCAAATACCATCTAGGTCCTGCCAAAATTCAGGAGATGACACTGATATTTAGGAGACACTTTAAATGGAAATTAACAGAAAAGTGTCACCATTACACCTTTGTCTTGTTAAGAAGTGTATTTACATTACATCTTTTTCAATAGCTACAGTTTCTGTAGCATGATATGCACCAAGAGATTAGATGTGTGAACTGAAATATTTCTGTTGTAAAGAACTGGAAGTACCAGCAAGGATTATTACTGTTTTGCAACACTAACACTCATTCAGGTTACGCTTTATCCACATAGTTGTTATACTATAATCACAAAGGGCAGATGAATTCCTGGTCGCACGAGAAGTTGCAGAAGTTTTGTCAGAGAAAGAAGGATTTCGTCTAGAATATTTGTCTGAAAAAGTGCAGAAGATCAGGCAGAAACAATATATATTTTACACAGAGAACAAAACTCCCCCAGGAATTTTCTATTGCTCCAGAAAAGCAAGTTATCACGTCTCTCCACTACAGCTGGACAAAAAACAGATTTTCCACCCATGCTGTTTTCATACTGCCTCAATATTCCCATCAGGCTGTAAGAGAGCAGATATTCAGAATAACTCACTGTTTTGGATCCTTTGTGTTTTTTAAAAAATGGATCACAAATACGACAATCGGAGCCAAACTTAGCACAAACACCTTCATTTCTATACTTAGAAAGAGAACTTTTCTGAAAAGATGCACCTAGGTGCATGTGACAAAACAGGGGAAGATCTGGTTCTCCAAATCACTCCAGAGTCCAAAACCCAGCACTTGCATATACTCAAAGCTCCTGAATTCTTATTCTGCCTATGGAGTCAACTATGGGCTTAGGCACCACGACAGCTTGTGCATGATAATAGCTGCATAAAAATGATAATTCTATGTCTTTCACTTGGATGGAGCCCATTTTTGGGAATCCACTCGATTACAGAGACTGCGAAGCTCATAACTTGATATAGAATTTTCTACATTTCAGAACACTCTGTGCTGGTACATTTTCATTTCAAATTTTGAAACTATATAATTGGGTAATTGGGCACTGAAAAGAAAAAAAAAGTGGGTGGATACATTCGCCAAGGTATTTATTTAAGCATTTCTGAGATCTTCCCTAGCTCTTACAGATACATCCCTCTCTGCCCACCCCATGAGACTTCCCAAGCGAGCCAGCAAGAACCGGGATGCAGAAAGAGATATTACAAAGGGAGACTAAAATTCGAAAGAAGAAGCTGCAGCAGTGAGTTCAAACTGAAGGACCTTGCTGAACCAAAGATGTCTGCTGTTGGGTTTGGGCTCTGCAAGGACTATTCTATCTTGCAAAGTGGTACAACTGGGTAACAACTGATTCTCTTCAAAGCCTCTTCATTAGTAGTGTGCCTCCACAGAAATAGTCACATTCTGCAAGAAGAACAACATGTTGAAAATTTTATGTGAAACCACATCCAGCAAAGGAAATTACTGCAAGAGCCTGTATGTGACACTGCAACCTTCCATTATTTCTGAAACCTTTCACTCCAGAAATAGCTCCTGTGCAGCTTAGCATTCAGGGTCAGTACTATTAAAAATGCGTGAGCATATTCTGGATATTATCTGGATTGCTTAACACGGTAACATTGTATCAGCATTTCAACCATATCATATCGTACTGTCATTGCTCATCTTTTGCTCATATAGTCTAATATTTGTGTAGCCTATTCTAATAACTGTGATAACTCTGTATTAAAGAACATAATTTCATAGGAAATATCTTAAGCAGATGTTGAAAAAACCTTTTAAACATCTCTGCATATTCTCTCTCCAATAAAAAAAAAAGCTGAGTTTTTTTCTCCTAAAAGGAACTTCTCATGGAAATGTGTGCTTCGTTGGAAAAAAAAACATTTAAATACCCAAAGCATACATTGTAGGTGAACAGTAATAGTTTGTGGTACTGGGTTGAAATGTTTACATTTGGAAGGGAGGGAAGCTGCTTTTTAAAACTAATATCCAAACTACCCTGTGGACAGAAGACATATATTGCATGTTTAAGATTTTATACTCTTCCGTTCTGGAACTGATTGTGATACATTGAAACAAGAGCAGGAAGAGAGTCATATTTTTATACCATTTTCTTTTCCGTAATCACAAAGTACAGTTCCTATATTAATGAACTAAACCTTACTAAAACTCTTAGGAGATGTGTGAATTTTGTTAAGAGAGGAACTGGAGGACAGAAAGCTAATGCCATTTATTTCAGCAGATGGTAGCTAGCCTTTCAGCCGGTCCTCCAGTGGGATAGGAAGATACATAGGAAGACCACAAATCGATTTACTTTAATTTTGAAGTATACATGTGTGGTTAAATCTCTCTGTTTCAATGAATGTCTTATCAAGATAATATTCATGACAAAAATAATTCAAACACTTGCATGTATCTAAAGTTAGACTCCTAAACCCATTATTCAGGTAGTCCAATATACATAGCCTGGTTATAATTAAACACTTCTCATCCACAAATGCCATGCAAACAAGCAGGAACTGCAGCTGTAAAACACAATTGAAAATCTGGCCACTTTATTTTGACTCTTAATTTCATACCTAAATATTCAGTTTAACCAGCAAGAGGTGCAAATTTTGGACAAGACATTTCAGAAAAATTACTAGAGTGACATGAGATTACTGCAACTGAGAAAAAAATAAAATTCCCCTGAGAACTAACTCTTTCCACATTTTTATTTCACGTAATAGGAAAGATTTGATAGATACCCCTTCTTTTTGCTTACTGCTCAGTTTCACTTCAATTACATATGATATTTTTTATTATAATGTTTATTTGGGAGGGTTGGCTATAATACTGCCATTTTTCATAGTTTCCATATGCTTCAAAATTGTGTTTCATAAAAGATTTAGTTTATTAACTTACTTCTGAGAACTCACAGTTTCTTCTATGTTATTTTCATGACCTTTTCTCAGTACCCTGAAAACCTTAAGTGTTTGCCTGAAGAGCTGACAATGCTTCTGACAATGGCTGAAATGTAACCACAGATAAATAGTTTCTAATATTTTGGCAAAATATTGCTCACAGAGAATAAAAAAATTGCTGAAGAAGTCAGAGTTCACATGTTTTATCTCAGCTTTTACTCCCACTTTATTAATGACTCTTTTTATTCACATGTGTGAAGGCAGGAAGCAGACTATTCCTTCCTCACATTTCTAGTGAGCGTATACTTTAAATTGGTCCTGTTAACTCTGATTTCTGAGCCTGAGACAGAAAAACTGTTCCAGTCTTACCAACCCACTTACTTAATAGTATTTGCGGGCTGTCATATTCAGTTAATAGTGCACATATAGTTTAACTAAACGAACACAAAATCTGTTGAACTGCTGTTGTGGAATGCATAGGTTACCTCTACTGCCTTCTCGTAATTGGAATATAACATTTGTTCAGTTGTGATTTTTAATTCAGTTTGATTTTTAGCTTCAGTTTATATAAAAATTGATTTATATAAATTTAAAAAAAAATCTTAGGATTTCCTAGAAAATTTATTCATATCTCACATCACTGACTACATCCAGATACCTGTTCTCTTCCACCCCTCACTGAAGATGCTCAGCATCACAAAGCTAACTTGGGTTTAATCTTCAGATTAGGTTTTGCATCAAGCCTTGGGCAGTATGAAATGACACTCATACTAAGTGAGCTGTGTGGAGTCTGGAATATTAAATAGACACAGCGGGGAGACAGAAAGAGCTATACACATGCATGGAGGCTCTGGAAAACATGTTGAAAGCTGTACCAAGGGCAACACTGAAACTTCAGGTTAGATTACAGGGCAAAATAACAGCTGTAAAAATGACAAGGAGTTTTTGGTTCAATCTCTGGGTCAGTCCAGAATTATTAGGTTTATCACTCAGAGCACTAACTAGATAGAGATTATAAATCATAGGATTCAAACTTTCCTACCGGAGCTAAATATTCACTTTTAAGACAGTGATTGTAACAAAGCTCTCTAGTAAATGATATAAAAGGGGAAGGAGAGCACAATACCTCTTTTTGAGCAACCATCTCTCAATCTACTTTAAACAATGAAAGGCAATCATGGCTTTTTGTTTGGCCTTTTCATATTCTACAAATCAGTTTCAAAAGACATTCTTTGTAAATATCTATTTATAGGATATGGCATACTACGGGTCTGATCCAATGTCTACCAAAGCCAAATTCTTTGGGAGTTGCAAGTTACTATGCTCTACATTGGAAACATATCTGCACAAGTAGATGTAAACGTGCACTGATTGAAATGCCCGGTTTTGCCCTCAGGGTAATGTTTTACACTCAGCTGACTCCTGATGTGTGTCATTAATTTTATAAGAAATAATTCATCATTGATAAGTCAATAGTGGGAAAAGGTATAAAGCACTATTTAATCTAGTTGTATTTGTGACCTCAAGCTGATGACAAAAGCCAAGCTGTGCTTCTGCTTTATTTGTCCCTGCAATGAAAACACCAGTGATTCAATAAACAGAACAATGTATTTTTAATTAAACGCATCTAGAAAAAAGAGATGAGAATGGCCTATTTTATGTGACCTTTAAAAATTGTTATTTTCTAGATGGAGTCAATCTGACATTAGGTTTTATAATAAAAGTTCAATTTTTTCCAATTCAAGGCATGTACAAATGCAAGCCATCTTCTGTGGAGCAAAAAGAACAGCAGAACAACATATAAATGTGACAGTGTGCTACATTCAGGTTAAACCTGAAAGAATTAATAAAACTATTTTGCTGAAGGAAGATTTAGGCAAGCCTTGGAAAGGTCACTTATAACAAAGAAGCAAAATTTTTTTACTAGATATAAATTTTGCAATATATATTTTCTACTGTAAATTGGCAAACGCCATACTAATATGTTACCTTTCACACAAAGGGCACCACTTCACTGCCAAAACGTGAAGTTTATTATCCTGTTGTTATTAATGTGTGTGACCTGTCTTGACATCTAAATAGAGAAGAGCAGTCACTTTAGTTCTATGATGAAGAAACAAGCCAAGAATGACAAACCTCAGGATCCTGAAATAAAAAATACAGTGCTAATGTTCACTGTGTTTTTACAGAGTTGGAGGTCTCATTCATCAATTATATTGATATCCGAAAGTACCTTATTAGACTAAGCTTTTATCTTTATTAGCTGAAGCAAAGTGAAAATAAACAAAAAACAGCTCACAGCTGTCAGAAAGACACAAACACACAATACTAACAGCCTGCCTCTGAGACAAAATTCAGCTGAAGCTCTTCTTCCTGAGTCATAGTACCAAACTGAGAGTGACCATACAGCAAAAAACACTTGAACTGTACATGAGCACAGAGACTGCGAGTTTTGTCAGTTCGAAGTATAGCTCTGTTTCCTTTTCAGCATTATTTCAAGCATCAGCTCCAGCTTCTTGATGGGCCAGTTATCTCAAGTGACAGCATCACTGAACTCAAGCTGAAGACCTCTGTTGGTGGAGCTGAACTAGAAGGAACACTTCATTTATTATCTTTTATAATTATTTATATCTTACAAAGAAGGCAGCTTGAAGATTCAGCCAGTCTCTAAATGGCACAAAATATTATTTATTATTTTTCTTACTAGTTGAGCGAGAAGAGCTATCTCTCATATTAATGTGCAGATGTACTCTGGCAGCAACAAGAGAAAAGAAAGAAGTTACTCTCCATCACTTATATGCCCACAGAAAGGCCAAGGCAGGGACTATCACAGCACTGAAAAGGGCAGCAGCGCGAGCAGTGTGAATCCTAAAAAATATGACCACCTACAACATTTCAAACATAAAGGCATCAAGTCAGATACCTGAATGCATTTTTTGGAACTAACATCAGCTTCTGGAGCCTATGTTCCCCAGTTTTAGTATACTCGCACAAGCAGTTTTCATTTTTTAATGCATGTGGAACGAAAGAATAAATACCAGACATGTATTTATAAAGAAATCTACCATAAATTGTGTCAAAAATGCTGAGACAATTTAGGGAGAACCTTAGGAAGTACCAAAGTCTTCACAAAAAGTGCCATGTCTGATAAAATTGTTTTATGACTTTACTGATCACTCATGTCTCACAGACCCAGAAACCTTTTGATTTCCATTTTAAAGCACAACCATGGAGATAATCACACTCTACCCCCGGCATGCTAGGTCTTTTCCTTGGAGCCACATATTTAAACGACAGGAACAGGGCAGTGTCCTTGCTGTACGTGGCATCAAAATCAGCAAGACACAATCGGGACTCCCAGACTCCCAGATCCAACAGTGAAATTCAATAAAAATAATAAACACAAAGTGGATACACTGGAGGAAATATTTAGAAATATATACAAAGTAAAAGCATGTCCCAGAAAAATATATATTTACAATCAACATTGTACAAATGTGACACATGTAACCAACCTCTTGCAACTTCAGTATTTTCCTAAAATTAATCCTTTTTTTTTTTTTAAGGTAGTCATATTTTAACTTCCAAACTCTGTGAATATGAAATGAAATCAGATACTTTCTGATAGTAGGAGAAGCAACAGAAGATTGAATGTGCACATAAACTTGAAAGTTTGCATGTTTACAAAAATTCTATCTGAAACTATTGTTTCTATAAAACAACTCCCTTGGTGTTTTTTCTTTCCACTAGATCCATATGTTATGACAGGCTGAAAATACTTCAAGGAGCTTCTTTTGTCTCAGCCAGAATCAGACTTGGGAAGAAAATGAAAGTGTGCAAACAAAAGGAAAAGAAAGTTTTCTCTTCTATCATCCTCAGTCCCCGAAAGAATCAGTTTGAGATTTAAGCGGAAGGTTCATTAGCATTCTTAAATCACGAGTTCTTTTTACATGATGCCTACCCCCAAAGTCACAATGCCACAAATATGAGCTGCAAACTAATTGTGCTAATTATAATACAGCAACATAATGATCTAACAGCAAACAACTGAAATAATTGGGAATATTTCTCCTGGGGAATTTAAACTGATGTCTTACTGAAGCAGTGGAGGTTAATCATCCAAACATGGAAATAATGGGCAAGGAATTGAAAATGAAAGTCATTATGTTAAATTTCCTGTGGAATAAAAGTTCTAAGACCAAACTGATTCACAATGCTTTCTTTTAATAGCATGTGATATCCGCATTTTAAAAATGTTGTTTTATAAGGTACAGTTGTTACATTTTTATGTTTATACATTTGGGTTGTTAAGATTAAATACAAGCTGTGAATAAAATAGGTAAAATTTCATACTGTATTAGAATCTAAATTTTATTTTTTATAGCAATGTAAGAGTTCATAGGCCAATCCTTATTAAAAAGAAAAACTGTCAGTACAAATTAAGACAGATAACTAGTGCATAACACTGTGTGGAAGTCAGCTGGATGCTTGAAGCCCAAAACACAGAAAACCCATTTATTCCTTTGAAAATCTTGGCAATAGCAAACATGATAGTCATTCATATATCAAACACACACACACACACACACAAACCAAAGAAATAACATCTCAAAAGTATATATGTGAATAAATTTTTGTGCTAATTGCATATCAATGATCTGAGGTCTATGTCAGTATTTCACTATATTACAGAATCACAGAGTCACAGAATCACGGAATGGTAGGGGTGTGAAGAGACCTCTGTGGATCATCTAGTCCAGCCCCCCTGTCAAAGCAGGGTCTCCTACTGCAGGTTGCATAGGCCCTCATCCAGGAGGGTTTTGAATACCTCCAGGGAAGGAGAATCCACAACCCCTGTGGGCAGCCTGTCCCAATTTTCCATCACCCTCAGAGTAAAGAAGTTCTTCCTCATGTTGAGCTGGAGTTTCCTATGCTTCAGTCTTTGCCTGTTGCCCCCTGTCCTGTTGCTGGGCACCACTGAAAAGAGTCTGGCCCCATCCTCCATTGAGGACATTGAGTTGCTGGAGCTGTCCAAAGAAGAGCAACGAGGCTGGCGAGGGGTCTAGAGAACAAGCCTTACAAGGAGCGACTGAGGGAACTGGGGCTGTTTAGTCTGGAGAAGAAGAGGCTGAGGGTAGACCTTATTGCTCTCTACAACTACCTAAAAGGAGGTTGTAATGAGGCAGGTGTTGATCCCTTCTCCCAGGTATCTAGCGATAGGATGAAAGGCAATGGCCTCAAGTTGCGTCAGGGGACATTTAGATTGAATATCAGGAAAAATTTCTTTACTGAAAGAGTGGTCAGGCATTGGAATAGGCTGCCCAAGGAAATGGCTGAGTCACCATCCCTGGAGGTGTTTTAAAAATGTGTAGATGTGGCACTTTGGGATACTTTGTAGGAGGAATGGTGGTGTTGGGTGGATGGTTGGACTCAATGATCTTAGAGGTCTTTTCCAACCTATGATTCTATGATTCTCTGATTCTTGCACTTCTTCTAGCATGCCGGTAAGAGAAGTGCAGCATGCGTGCCCAGCCCCTGGCCAGCCCAGCATGACAGCTTTCCTCTTGTCTCACCCTCTCCTGCACAATTTTGCCAACGCTATCCTTGCCACTCAGCCCCTGAGCACAGCAGCGCTCCCGCGTGTTCCTTGTCCCAGCCCCTCTGCACAGTGAGCTGCCCATGGAGCCAGCCTTGCCCAGCGTCTCTGCTGGGCCATGGCACACCAACTCTCCCAGTAAGGTAGTCTTGCTGCCTTTGCTTTCTTGAGTTTCTACTGTTTTCTAGCTTATCTGATGAAGATGTCTTGTTTTCAAATCACCATTCAGCTGTAAGTCACTTAAACTGCTGCAGGTTATTTTGCCCCATTTTCTAAGTACAGAATATCCACTAGGTTGCATTTTGAAAAGGCTGGCTCTGGTTCCCTACTGTAGCTCTTGCTGGCATTGGAGTCACCCCATGTGATCATCTATGGTCTATCTTCAGAGGTCTGATCTGAACTTTTTATCATTGGATTGAGATTTTACGAGACGACTGAGTCTTGAGTGATCTGTTGTTGAACACTACAGAAATAAACACCCTTTGCGCAATTACCTCTATTTCTGCATAGGCTCTCCATTGGCCATTCATGTTGTAGTAGACGATATACCTCCTTACCTGTACCAGGAAAATCTCTGTCCCCTCATGTATTTTGATTTAGTGTATCAACATTTCTGCTAGCTAGATGCTACTGCCAGATCTCCTTCAGAGTAGTATTTCAGTCCATCCTGCACTTGGTAATAGGAACAGTGTTTTGGGCACCACTCGTTGCTTGCAGCGTTGCACTGGTTTACTGCCAGGGCTTTTTCTGTGGGATCGTCTGCAAACTTTTCCAATGGATGCAATTGTATGTCAAAAAAAATCAACTGCATGTTAGTCCACAGAGCTGATCCATCCTGTGTTCTGCAAAAGGACCTTACTTACATGTCTAGCAATCAGCAGTGTGGTTTTTGGGCAATGTCCTATTCTCAGACCACATTGTTGAAGGCTTGGCAATTTAGGTTGCTTTCTTACAGCTGATTATTTACAAAAGCAAAAGTGACAGAATTTTGTCTGTTCTCAAGAGCACTTCTTGCAACCTTCTGCTGTCTGACCCCCATCTCCAGACCCTACCCATTACAAGCACACCAGCAATTAAAGTACTCTCACAGTGTGGTAGTCAGTGCAGGCTGGTGCTGGCATTACCTCTTCCTTGATATCACAGACTACGATGCTGTACGATGCTGTACAAAGTGCAGTTCAATGCCATGCTGCAAAACTGCGTAACACTGAGCAATACTCGTATTTGTCAACAGTTTAAAGCAAAAACACCTCCCATTTCACATTTTCTTATGAACAGACTGCATTCATTTGTTGGCTTCTGAGTGAGTTTATTACATGCTAGCCCCCCCTGCCTTTTTTCAGTTTCCTGTTTCTACTTTGTCTGTCTGCTGACACCAGAGCTGACACCACAGCCTCACTGGAATCAAACTGGCTACTGAGCAGCAATATAACTCATATATGACAGACAAATGATTGACAGCCAATGGAGAGGACACATAGTCAAGCAAAACTTGAGGCTAAGAACTTGAAGCAAACATGTTCTTCTTTGATTTATCCCATATACCCCTGCATTTTTTTATTCTTTCTTGGAAAACTTTAAGACATTTGCTTTGAGGTATTTAATAGTTTTACTTTCCATTCCCTTTATATTGCTATTAAAAGATGGAGATTTTTCTTGTTGCTATTTGAGTGCATTGTCTACTATACAGGCTGCAACCTGCTGCTTTCTTTCTCCATCAGTCTGTTTCTGTCTATCCCTTATTTTGTACAGCTCTAACCTCCTGACATTTTACTTTTCTGCTTTCTATATATAGCCCACATTTAAAACAAAAGAAAGATTGCTAAAGCAGTATCATGTAATTCTTTAAAGGAAAGACTACCCTTACTTCCTCTTTGTGGATCATAAGCAATTCCAAATTGGTGTTGAGATTTTGACTCATTTGTATTTTTAAAGGCAGGCTCTTCTAAACTAAACATCTGGAGGAAAAGGATTTACTGGCAGTAAGTAGACTACAATTTCCCTCTGGTTTCTCTGCTTTCTCTTATTCTCGTTCCCCAGAGCATCCCTGCAGTACATTTTCAGTCTATCCATTCCAATTTTTCTATACGCTGTCCCTTTGCCACATACTCTTTTGGTTTTCATTTTTTTCATCCACTCCCAAAGAGAACATGAACCCTACATCCAAAAAACATCCAGAAAAGGTTCCAAAAATCCAAAAATTTAGAGCAAGTAACTCTGCCCACCCATTTCCACAGTGACTGTGTACAATGCCTTCTATTAAAAGGTTAGTGCTGCAGCTACCATATCATGGCAACATAACCAACTCCAACCCAACATAATTGTGATTTAGGTGACCCCATAATACTTGATATTAATTTAAAAATATGTCTTGGGTTGTTAATATTTGCGTGCCCATTAAACTTAACTCAGAAATTGGTGGGAGGCTAAAAAAAAAAACAACAATAAATCTGACATGTTTACAAAATCACACAACTCCAGGAACTGGGGCGTAGAAAGAAAAGCAATACTGTAAGGCCTACAGTCAAATTGGAAGAGTTTGCAAGTTTGCAATGATATTTCAATCATCCTGCTTTTACAAACTTAGCCTTAAATTAGAGATATTCTTTGTTTCCAGAAGGCTAAATCCTGGAAATGTTTATTCTGTGTGCTCTCAGTGCTGCAGTTTGCATCTCTGGGACAGTGCTGTGACAAAGACTGAATAGCAAGAACAGCATTTACGCAATTGCAGAGTGACAGTGAAATGGAGAGTTATTTTTATCGTTGAGTTTGGCAGCACCATCTCAGCACTAGGTGCTCTGAGTGTTTCAAAAGGCCTAGTTTGCGCATGGTAGAGCTAATTGCCCAGGAAGAGAACAGTAAAAAAAGCAGAAGTGGCAGGAGGGAAGAGGGAAATTGTAACCAGTACCTGGAAAAACCAACTCAGAATGCATGGAAATGAGCTGAGCAGGACTGTTCGGGTAGCACCATCAGGAGCACTGAATGGTGGCATCTCACATGTGGTCAACAAAGATGGAAAAATTAGTAGTGCAGAAGCACGTCCCCGAGCAGCAAAGGTGGTGAGTGCCGGGAGGAGCACCGTCCAGCCGCCACTGAGGCTGAAGGCTTCCCCTTCCCTGTCCACCTCTACTGACATAATCTAATATGATAATAACACCAGGACATTTGGCTTTCAGCATTTTTTTCTGGTTGACTATGTTTGCCTAGGTACCATGATCATGCATGTAAGCTGAGCCCTTTACACAGAGCATCAGGGTGTCTTGAAGCCTTGGCGTCGGGCCGGTGGCAAACCCTTTCATTTACCAGTCCCTCTTATTTCTAATGAGGTGATGAAAATACAATACGAGGAGCTCCCAGGCAGCCCCATCCCACAAGCCAGATACTGGTTTATCTCTGAATGCTTTTCCAGTTGTGTAACTGTTGTATGCCTGGGGGTTGTGCATGTGCCTGGCATCACGCGAGGAAGGGAAAGAAGAAGAATAGAAGGAAGGAGAAGCCGTGGTTTTACAGAGCTGTGAAAACTATTGTCTGTTTCTCTATCCAGTCCTTGCCCTGCAGAGACAGGCCATAAGCAATGAAAACAGGCTGCAGGGAGTTTTCGGAAATACTACTGAATGTGGAGAAGCACTTACTCAATTCTCTAACAGGCAGTATTCCCTGAAGTACAATTTTGAAATTACTCTGGACAATTTATCACCTATCCAAATGACCCTGTCACTTGGCTAGTCCATCTGCCCGGAACTTGCTTTAATATTCCCAGCCCTAGAAGCAGCAATAAACAACTGCCATTTATTATAAATCAACCTGCCAAATACAGTTTTTTCCTCCCTGTCTGATGCCGAGAACAAATAACAGTCATTCCTGGGCCACCCACATGTTTTCTAGACATTAAATTGTCATAATTTTCACTGCTAAACAGAAGAAGGACAAAAAACCCAACCCACATTCATGATCACTATGGGAAATCCTTTACGGTCTGACCAGTTACCGCTTGACTTCTATTTCTAGAATAAACACATTAAAAATAGATAAAGAGGTTGTCTTACTTTTTGACATGCCTCGTTAAATATTCAGGCTGTAGTCTGCAGAAGACCTCCACTATTCTGCTCACTCATGTGTCTTTACAATACTAACTGCAGAATGGCTTACTGTTGAGACGCAGGAGACACAGACACCATGACTTGTCCCTGGCTCCCTACTGGTTGTCTGGATGAAAACCAGGCTTGCTACATCCTTTCTTGTGCACCCAGCACAAGGAGGTCATATATTTCCCACGTATGACGCACATCACCTCTACTCCCTTGAGATTACAGAGTGACAGCACTCGGTGTCTTAACAGCCATTATGAGGAGCAACAGTGATATTTATATTAAAAAAGCTTAAATAATTAATTACATACTATTTCCCCCCAAGAATCACGGAGTTCATTGCATCGTGATAACACTAAAGTGAACGTTACCATATTGAACTACTCAATGCACCAGTACAGGCTCAGGGTGAACCTGATGGAGAGCAGCTCTGAGGAGAGGGACGTGGGTGTGCTGGTGGATGACAAGCTGACCATGAGCCAGCAGTGTGCCCTGGCTGCCAAGAAGGCCAATGGGATCCTGGGGTGCATTAAGAAGAGTGTGGCCAGCAGGTCGAGGGAGGTTCTCCTCCCCCTCTACACTGCCCTAGTGAGGCTCCATCTGGAGTACTGCATCCAGTTCTGGGCTCCCCAGTTCAAGAAAGATGAGGAACTACTGCAGAGAGTCCAGTGGATGGCTACGAGGATGATGAGGGGACTGGAACATCTGTCCTCTGAGTAAGGCTGAGGGAGCTGGGCTTGTTCAGCCTGAAGAAGAGAAGGCTGAGAGGGGACCTCATAAATGCTTATGAATATCTCAAGGATGGGTGTCAGGAGGATGGGGCCAGACTCTTTTCAGTGGTGCCCAGCAACAGGACAAGGGGCAATGGGTGCAAACTGAAGCACAGGAAGTTCCGTCTGAACATGAGGAAGAACTTCTTCCCTCTGAGGGTGACAGAGCACTGAAACAGGTTGCCCAGGGAGGTTGTGGAGTCTCCTCCTCTGGAGATATTCAAAACCCTTCTGGATGTGGTCCTGTGCAGCCTGCTATAGGTGACCCTGGTTTGGCAGGGGGGGTTGGACTAGATGATCCACAGAGGTCCCTTCCAACCCCTAACATTCTGTGATTCTGAGACTCTGTAACGTTAGCTCTGAAAGCCAAAACAAAATGATTGACAAAGTACATCACTATTTTCAAAAGATGGAAAAGTTTTGTAATCACAGACTAAATGCTCTAAATCATAGTCAGGTCTCTCTAACATCTTACTTTCAGACTTACACTTTTCCTCTCAATTGATTTGTCTTCCCTTTGCTCTCCAGTGATTATTGATTCTTCCCTTCTGAAGGAGCACAACTATAAAACAATTATCTGCTCTCTCAGTATTTCACTGTCAGCTACAGGCAGAATGTTACTCCATTAGTGTACTGTTACATTTTTTTCTCTTACTTCAAGTACAACTGCTAAAATGGGAAAACAGTGTACAGTTTCTTTTATAATGCTGGACATAACGTACTAACATATATGTGATATGATCCGTATATGGGTGTGTAAATATATGTGCATACCCTAATATACACAGATGACACGTGACAGTGATGTATGCAGAAGTAACACTGGGCTTTTGATACATGCCTGAATCTCTTAAGCAATCAAAACCCCATCTTCTACCTTAGCCACACTCTCCTCAACAGTATTTCACTACCAAATGCAACATTTCTGTGTATAAATTCAGCACCAACTGATGCCACGCTCAACACACAATTCTTGTCTGCCCTGTTTCTCCTTCACTTTCAAAGAGCTCTTTACTTAAGACTGTACAGAGCTCCTTCAGAGGATGCACATACCTCCAGGTATTCTAGGGAAATCCTTGTCTTCCACAAGTCAGTAGGAGTTGGGTATTGCCTTCAATGGATCCAGCATTTCACATAATTTTCCCTGTCCTCTTGTGACTGAATTAAATTAAATGGCAGTTAGTATGTCCCAACTGTAGCAGGAGAAAGGATTTGTGAGGCATGACTTCAACAGACAGCCAAGAGGGAAAGACAACTGTGTTGTAAAGATAGCAGAAATGTAAAAGCTGTGGTTCATATGGATTTTAGTTCATTTCGAGTACTACCCCCTGTTTTATCAGATGTTGCATGTTTTGGTTTGATGCCTGAAATGGCAAAAGGATCCGTTAACATTTCCTCATTATATCTTCTACATCAAAATAAATGTAAGTTCAAGTTTTATTTGTGTGTCTGTACTCCTGGCACTGAGAACATGCATGTCTCTTTGTTATCAACACGCAGTAACATTATACCAGTCTGTATTACATGTTCTTGCATTTATTTTATCTACAGCAGTAAAATTGGCCATGCTGGTGAACATGCTCTTTTCTGAAAAGCAAGCTATAGACAAATTAATAGATTTTGCATCTTTTACAGTTTCCATAAGATTCGTGTGGAGACAGGATCTTATCTAACCAACCAAAGACTACTGTCATGTGGGTATTTACTACTTTTGTATCTTCACCTGATGACCTAAGAGAAAATACACTGATATGGTTTTATATGTGCTGTGGACTATTTAGCAGTAAACTGAGAGGAAAGGGACATCACTGTCTGTTAAATTTATGTACAGAAATATAAACTACAGCCCAAATCACCAAGCACTGAAAACTAGCACAGAGAACATCCACAACTCCATTACAAAGTCTCCTTGCTATTCCTATCGTTATTATTACTACTTATTTTACACCAACTTTAAAAGAGGTACAAAAACCGCCCTGTTAAGCAACTTTCAACATCACCTGGACCCAGCTAATTAAGGATGCAGAAAAAGGACCATGCAGCTTAATGCATAAAATGAACACCCAGGATGTCTGAACATTTTGTTCTTCTACAACGCATAGCCTGTTTCATTTGAATCCACTAGGCTTTTCGGTGCCTTTATTTTTTTTGTCCACAATCACTGCAGCTTTCAGACTTATTTTTCCATTACTGCATTTGGTGTGACGAAGGCAAAAGTCCCCTATACACTATTTTGAAACCCTGCATTACTTGTAAAAGTGCCTTGCGACTAACATAAACCATTTTAGGACAGAATTAAAGGCTTTTTTGTGTTCTTCAGCTTTGATTACTTCAGTTCTTCTACACAAGATGTCACAGAAACAATCATCTCCAAGCCAACAGGACCGAAGCCACCTTCCCCAGTGCCATTTCAGCAATGGCCCAGATGTCACCAGTACTAATGACTGCTAAGAAATATGGTCATAGAGATTGCTCTTTGGTGTCACTAGCAGCTCAGGTGTCATGCATTACCTTTTGAAGCTTCTTAATATAGTTGATATTTGTGATCACACTGAAAAAGTTACTTGTAAATATATATAGACCTATACCCGTATATATCATTTACCAACTGGGGCACAGTGATAATGGTGATTCGTATGGAGGACATCTCTGTACAAAAAGCCAAGAGAAAGAACCAGAGAAGACTTCTCTCATCTGTTTCTCCTCTCACACCACACACACACCCCAACCCTAAGACTCCTGTCTTTCTCATTAAATGTGCCAGCCAGGCATCCTCAAAGGCAAAATCCTCCAGTGTTGCTAGCACAGGAAACCTTCATGACGGAAGTTGGCTTCTGGAAGAGTCTCTCCAATCCAGTGAATTTAAAAGACACCTGGGAAGACTCACATTCTAGTCTCAGCATTTAAATACCCTTACAGAGGTTTTTCTAGAATATTTTGCTGCAGCAGTTGGGTTTATTTCTCTCTGCTCTCCAAGGGCCAGCAAGATCTTTGTTCCCTGCAGTAAGAACCTTGAGAGAGGGCTGCACCAACCTGCAGAAGCATTTCTCCCTCATTGTCAGGGATGGAGAGGGTAGTAACAGATGTAGCTCCTCTGCTCCCTTGACAGACTCTTTTGACACCTAGACCCAGTGCCGGGAGGATGTGGGTAATGAGCCAGGCTGGGTGCTCACGCAGCGATGCCCCAGAGCTACACTCCCCATGTTTGTACTGTGTGAAAAGCTGGCACAGGCTCGTTGGGGTCATCTATCTACACACAAATCCACAGGGACTCTTGCCCAGACCTTGTACTTTAGGATAGTTCCTGACTAGAAGCAGCTAACAAATGAAAAAGAAGAACATAATAATTCATATATTGCAATTCTAACTGGTCACCAGGAAGGATTAATCCACACACGATGTGCCAGCTTCCCTTAAAAAAAGCCTAAATAGGGGTGCAAAGAAATACATAAGCAAATAAAAAAAAATATTGGGATGATTTATTCTAAACAGTTTAATGGTTTGCCAATTTCCTATTGATTTGAATACGGTATGACTAACTGTCTTAACTAACTCCTGTTACTCACCTTTAAAAAGTCTACATTTCTTCAAATCCTGCTGAATGTGCTAACACATTTGTACCTTGAGACACATGGCTGTCACCTGGTGCAGAAAAAACACTATTTCTTTATACATTTTCAATTTGCCATAACTAAATTTTATTGTAAGAGCCTCTATTCTTATCAAACAGGTCAACCTCTCAGACCCAGTCCACTGCTGTTTGTCCCTTCTCTCACTGTTGGCATGGCTTTACCAGGGAAGTTTAAAATACGTTAAAATCTAAATAAAAAACACAAACATAGTTTAGTGAAACGTTTATACATTTTTAAACAAAAATCTGTATTCAAATCCTTGTACTTATTATTCATAACAAAATGCTAAATAAATTCTAGTATAATATCAGGCAATCCTCACACCAGAAAGGTTTTATTCCGTAAGTTATAAAAAAACTTGTTAGCCACCTTTATTAGAGAAAATATGAAATCCGTTATACAACTGACATTTTAGAGATCATCATGTGTATTAAGCTGTTATGATTTTTCTTTTATTAACATATAAATTATTTGATTATTTTTGAACAAAAAAAGCATGTAGTGCCACCTAGGGGTATCCATAAGCTTATGAATTAGAATTTTTTACAGCTCAGATATTCTGAATTAGGTTTATTTTTCATAACTGCATTCGTAGGAATAAAAATATGTATTAAAGAAGGTTTATGCAATTCAGTTTTGCCAGCCTGACAGTAAGGCATATGGTAATTCCTGAAACATGATGATATTAAGGTTTTTTCTCTGTTTCAGCCTCTAACTCTAAACTAACTGGCTCACACAGAAAATTACAAAATAAATAATCTGTATATTAGAAGGAAATCAATAACAGGGAAAAAAAGTTGTTCATCTGCCTCAAAACACCCACCTTACCAAAACAGTGGAAAATGAAGAATCACATTAATTTGCTATATTGCATGTGTGAAACTCCATTTCACACGCTTGAGTTTGCATCCAATTTCCTCCAGTCCAACAAAAGATGGGCCAGGTGGGAGGATTCCTTGGCAGTGGCATCAAGCCAAAAGGGAAGTCAGACACAGTATCTACTTACTCACTTCAGTATTTATTTCTTGAGTTGTTTTGTTTTCTTTTGTTTTGTTTCCCCCCTTGTTTGCTTTTGTCAGTAAGGGACATATAGGCATTATTCTGGAAAGACTGTGGATAGTAAAGTGGATTAAACTATTCTAGACTACTTTCAGACATAGTTAATTGACAACAAATGCATTACTACCAAAAGGAGCCTTGAATCTGTCATACTTATTACAGATAAGGACTGCTTCGTTCTTCAGGCAGATTTTGTATAGAAAATAGTACCGCAAACATAATGTAGCAGAGGATTAATCCTTGCTATTGTTTTTCAGAGCAAACTTGAAATGACCAAACTGACCACACTCATAAAAACATTTTAATCAGGCTGCCTTAGCAATGTAAATGCCTCACCACCTTCTGTGAACATGGTATGGACTCACCACACAACACTACCACAGCACTTCACCAAGCCAGAACTTTATACACTAACTTGCTCAAGGACAAAATATGCATTTGCAGGTGATGTGGCATTAGCCTTGTCTGCCTAACCCAGCAAAGCACCTAGCAAGTACCTTATTTTAAGCACATGAGCGGTTGTCTTGATTCAATGGGAAAAAAACCCAAACATACATGGGTCTGTCCACCATTTTAACTTGGTATGAGAAGATTCACAACACTGGAAAGTGTGCAGTTATTGGTCTCTCTCAACCCTGTCTCTTTTGTCAGATATCAAACAGGGCAGTGCCGCTCTCAGTCCAGTCTGCCACCACCTCTGTGAAATCCCCTGATACCCCTTTCATAAATACAACAGGAGCAAGAAAGGCTGGGTTTAATAATCTGAATTAATTTATCTTCGACTTTCAGTCTACCTAATTTTTTCAATCATATTGGATCACAGAGTCGTAGTAATCATTCAGTTTTACTGAATATAACCTAAAAAAAGCCCCACCTAAGAGCAAAAGTGCCAGAGTGTATTCACTACAAACTACAAGAAAACCAGACAAATCATTTAACAAACGATCTATGTTCCACACAGCAGGGTTTTTTTCACAGCTTCCTCCTCTCTGTTGAGCACACCCACTCCTCTCTATGCTGAAGCAATTCAAAGATGTTACCAGCATGTCTGTGAGGTTTGAAGAACCTGTGAAATTGTATGGATTATTTAGAAAGCACTGTTCAGAAACAGTGATGAAGTCATCATAACAGATTTTTCCAGAGAAGTTGCTCAACATCTCCCTTAGAAAGCTGCAGGAACTGGAAATGTAAGCACATGAGAGAGGATTTAAGTCTTACTTTAAAGTACTAATATCAATGCAAATGCTGACCGTGGAATCTTCACATTCTATTGTTAAGCATTCAGATGATACAACAACATTAACACAATAAAATTCTGTTAATCATGATAGTGCTAAAAAGAAAAACCACAGCAAAAAGGCTACTAAACTTATTGTCCCTGGCAATGTTGGATTTGTCACAGATTATATGGGACATCAGTCCTCCAAAATGCTGGATGGGTTCCCTGGTCCTAATCCAGGAAAGCACTTAGCAAGTATCTAAAGTATATTAGCAGTTGTCTTGACTCAGTGGGAAAAATCCCCAAACCAACTAAACAGAGGTCTGTCCATCATTTTAACTTTTTATATTTAGGTTGGCATCGCTGGAGAGTTATTTTGTCATCCGTCAAAATGTAGATCCGTTCTAGATTTAGCTCTTCTGTTACATTCTAGTGGAGGACTCTGCTTTACATCATCTACCAGACCCAAGAGCCTCCTCAGTTGCATTATTTCTGTACTCTGAAGTTGGTACTTCTGCACCTATACCCTGTAAATCCTATTACATCCCTATGTGAGGGTCCTCGTCTACATTTCACCAAACCAATAGCATTTCCATACATGCATTTCCTTCCAATCAACTAATTTGATTTTCTAGTGGAATGGTTTAATCATCTATTTGGAAATAACCCTTATCTGGTATATTCTCTTGGGCTACTTTTCCGCTGCATGGAAAGAGAATAGTTATGGACAATTAAAATTACTCTAAGCGATAAAGGGAAAATTACATCTGAAATCATGTTCAATAACTAAGAGTTTGTTGAGCTGACCTCCCTGAGTTACAGACAGGCCTAAAAATACAGAACAACTGAGCACCTCCCCTTGATATACTGCTTATTGACTTTCTTGTTCTTACAAAAGAAGTGTTAAGAGGTTGGGTTTTTTCCCTTGATGAATTACTGCCTTCATTTACCCAAAGTGAAATTTTTATGAGTCAGGAACAATCTAGGCCAGTCGATCTCTGCCACATTCCCAACCTGCTATATTTTTCAGTCTGCCCGGAAAGTTATACAAGGGTCCCTGTTAAATTCCATGTTCTGTGGTAGATCTGCTTATTACACTGTTTTCCCCTTCTTCTGCTCTGTGCAGGCAACGCAATACACTGAGTAATGGTTTCTGAAGTGGTGCTTTTAGCTACGTCACCTTCCCTTTTGACTATTATTTGAGACATTTTATGCACTTATGTGTTTAGTTCTTCAGCGCTTGTACTCTGAGACCACATGGCACTGATCACACCAGCAATTCAAACTGGAATTTCTCCCTCTGCATAAAAAAAGAACACCCCCACCTCCACCCCCTGCCTTTGTTATAAGCTTTGTGGGCTTTCTTACATACGAACTCATCCCTCTTGAGGGGATCCACACTGAGACCAAACTGAGAACCAACAGAAGGCAAGGCAAAAGTTAGCGTGTGAATCTTGCAGATCAGCACGGACTAAACAACAAATGCCTATAAATAACAAGTGTGGAGAGCCTAGTAAAAATATCAGTACAGTAAGACACAATGGGGTAAAACATCTGAGGAGTCAAGATAAGCCACTCCAAATAAGATATTGAAGGATTTTTGGTAGTAGATGGGGGCATTTAGCAACATCAGTACACTTTCAGATTGGGAGAGTATAAGAGGACAGAAATAAACACAGGTTTTCTTAATTCTTTCTGGAGAACACATGAAGAATGAGCAAGTTGTTCTGCCTGAGCACCAGTCACTTTCTGAAATCCAGATTCTCTGCTCTGGAGGTACCTAGTAGTCTGCTAAGACATAACTGCAGAGCAAGCAAAGCTATTTGATCTTTGATATGTATGATATGTGGCTAAGTCTTATTTTGCTATTTTGTGAAGACAGCTGTGAGAATTTTAGGATTCTCTGTCCAAAATAGCAGCTCTAGCACCAAGTTTCAGTCAAATACTGGTTTTCTATACCTCATATACATATCCAGGCTGTCCCTGGCCAGCCACAACACAGAATAAGGACTTTGTACACTCTTAGTAAGCTACAAGGAGTCCCCTCTCACAGAATCCCACACACCAGAAACAGCTCACCTCTTCCCACTACCATTTCACCCAGACCCAGATGAGGAGGAAACAGGGTTGCACACCAGCATTTCACCTCCACACTCCCATGCAGAAGCCCCTGGCATATCTGAAATCTGTGATGAATTGCAATTCTCAGTTTCATTTTCAAAGCCAGGGCAAATGCTTTGGCAGCAATCATACTTCAAACAAAGTATGTAACAGAGCTTTGACATTTGAATTTGGACTTGTAGGTCACCTGAGGGTTTTAATGGAACAGTCTCATACACACTCACAAGAACACGCAGTGATGAACCTTTCCGATGCAGGCTGGGGCAGGTTTTCACATTAAAATACAAACCAGCTAATTCACACATTGCCCTCTGATATTAGACAGTGGAAAATGGTACAGAATGCTCCTCCTATCCAGGTCTAAGAAAAATAGCAAAGTAGAATTCTCAGAATAAATGCTAAAAGGAAAAATAATTTACTTCTTTTGGTTCTTAGCTGATTACTGGGTTTTTTTGTTTTTAATTAGCCTGTCAATGCTTATGAAACCTTCCTCACAGATTCATTTTGCCTGTGTCTAAAAATTATTCAGAAATCTAATCCATACTTTTCTTTCTTGTGCCTTGGCTGGACAACTGCAATGCCTTCTCAGCAGGTCTACCAGTAAAGCCGATTACTAGACTCCAAGCAATTAAAAATCCAGCTGCAAGACACATAGCTAAAAAGGATATTTCTCAACTGTAACCACAGCATAAATCTTTCAAACAGACTTCTAGTTTGCACTTGGAAACATATCATTTTGCAGAGAACACAATAAGACTTTAAATTGCCTTACTAAGTTGCTCATCACATACTTCATTCACTCCTCACTTTCCCTTTAGTGATATGGAAAACAAGGTATCAGAGGTCTGTTTTACTGAAACAGGATGCTGTTATAATCTGTATTATCACAGAACTACACTGCGATACATTAATCAGAATAAACTCCTGATCCAGAAGGTTTACCCTTTGCACGACACACGATATCTTTACAGTGGAGAATGGAGACAAATATAGGACTTTTGTTAGCACGCAATGAAATAGGAGACAGCAACAGAATCCCCCAAATTATCCCCAGTCAAGTCATGCAGGCAGCAGCACTGTTCGCTGCTCTCCTGTAAACAAACAAACCAAGAGGAGCAGAGAAGAGCAAACTGGGGGGGAGGCAGCCGAGGGAGCTACATGAAATGTTAGGTAACTTGTGCTCGCAAAACATGCTCCAGCTATAGGGTGCAGCTATAGCAACACACACCCTGAAACACAGCAATGCTTACAACAGAGGGTATGTGTGCATGCCTGTGTCTTCCCACGTGATGCACTATGTATGCGAGACACTAGAAAACGCTTTTCAGGCAGGGATATGTACACAATACATTTGGACCCTCTTCTTAACTTTCATAACTGTGATGTTATAAAACAGCCTAATGGCTAATGGCTTATAAGCAAATCATATGCATCTGACACAGCAGAGCAAGCCAATTTGAGATAGGATTGGGGTAAAACATTCCTACATATCCGCTGGTACTTTCTAGACTCTCATACATTTTCCACATCAGAAGTTGTAGTTACAGGGTAAAGTTGATTTCTAGGGTAGGAGAACATGCATTCCAACCTATAGAAAATGAGACTGTCGGGAAAATTGAGTTTAGATTTTTTAAAAATCATAAAATATACTAAATTTTGCTAATGCTTATATGGCATTCAAGTTGACATAAACCATTACTCTCACTTGAACAACCACTGCCTAATATTTTACTTTCTACCTTCCTCTAAATCCCTTCCAAAAACTGAAAATGACACTTTTTATGATGTCTCATTATTCTGAACTTACGATCAGCTCATGTTAAAGTACCAAAATGGTTACACTGCTATCATCTTTCTGTGCATGAGAGATAATTTTGCACTAAAGTTTGACTGCATTTTATTCATGCTTGACATTAAGGTATTAACTAATGGAGTCCAGTTTCTCAGGAACAACCATGTGAATAATGTCACAGTCATTTATTCCAAGTGTTATTTACTAAAATTCAATTCTCAATATATTTACATTCTTATTGTTTGAGTACTCCATGGGGGTTTATTCCACCTGTGGCAATTCGGTATTTTTCAGTTCACTTACACAACCTCCTGCTTCCTATTTTCAGTCATCAGAGAAAAGCATAAGAAGATTCTTCTTCCCATCTTGTTCATTACCATCCTTGGGAAAGCTGCAGAGGCCAAGGTGACAATGAGGACACATGCAGGCACATTTTATTCGGATTTGTGTATCTGTGGAAAACTTAACTGTGAGGGTAAAGTGAGCGAAAGCAAGCAGCATCCTCACAGTTTAGTGACCACCAGGGTAAGAGAAGAGGGTAGAGAAATCCATTTCACTCTTGTGATTTCCCAGTGTCTTCTATTCTGAAGAGGCCAACAGAGAAAGGAGGTAAAGATTCTCCCACTGTTGTTAGGAATTCCGAATAATTTTTCAGAAAGCAGTAGCAGTTTTTTTAAAGAATAAATCTTTCACTACTGCTAACCAGCTACTCTTTTCCTTAAACTACATGTATAACTATTGTAAGTGGCTTCAGAGGCACATGTGCATGTGTGTGCGTAGAGGTCTATACCAGCAACCGGAGTAGAAGTACAGGTGTGTCTATGGTGCTAGCAATAGAAAAGGCAGTGTGTGTGCATGGGTATGTATGTCGGTGTGTAATTGCTAGCAAACACCAGGCTGGAACAGCTGGTGAGAAGGATAAGAGGCTGGGGAGCCAAGTAGCAATGGGGCCATAAGTCTGGGCCAGAAACTGGAGGGTCTGTGAGTTGGCTTCTGGAAGTGCCAGGGGTCCAAACCAGGTACTGGAGAGACTATGGGGTCTAGGTTTTGACCAGTGATAAGGTCATATGCCTGGACAGCTACTGGGCAAACATCTGCATATATCTGCATGTCTGTGTACAAGGTAACCAGGAGATGGAGATCCAGGGGCAGCTACTGGGCAGAGTTTCTAAGCTCAGGTCTTGCAGGGAACCATCACGCATGCATGCATGCATGCATGCATGTGTCTCTGTGTGTGTGTGTAGGGCTGTGGGCCCCGGGGTTTGTATGTCCGAGCGTCGGCAAGTTGGGAGACCAAGGACCCAGGGGCAGATACTAGGCACAGTGAGTGTCTGAGCCCAGCTGCTGGCAGAATCCACATTCTAAATGTGTGTTTTTATACCCCTGTATGTTTTGCAAGGGATGGAAACGGGCTGTTTGTGTTTATGATGTGAGTATTGTATTTTCTGCCTGGGTTCATCTGTGTGGCTGGCTATAGGTTTAGGTATATGTATATGTATTTTTATATGTATATGTATATGTATATGTATATGTATATGTATATGTATACGTATACGTATACGTATACGTATACGTATACATATATGTATATGCATTGTGTGCACATGTAACCTACTGGGAACGCATGTTCAGTCTCACTACTGGCTGGACCTAGGTACATGGAGCTCCAACAGCCTTGACTTTATTGGGCTACCAGATTTTGCAATTTCTAACAAATGTCACTGACACAAATACAGATTCTCAAAACAGTATTATGCACTACTTCAATTGAATTAAAAGAGTTTGATATGTCTGTTATTGTAGCTGTGCTACAACATATGGTACACGAAATACAAGGCTTTCAGACTAGCTGATACAGCTAGTAAGTTGCACAAGATTTTGGACATTCTCTCATTACATATTATTGTAATTCTTAAAAGAACAATAATGTCTGCGCAGAGAAGTTGTTTCTCCAGATAATACTTAGCACAAATGTGTAAAGCCGTCAATGTGACATGGAAACTAATTGCATTCGGAGGCCAGTATTACAGCTGAAGACAATGGCAACAACAGAGAGGCTTATGGGCAGTAAGCAGAGAGAACAGATTTGCTGTGAGAAAGCCAAAGGAACCAAGTGTCTGTGCGGTTTGGAAGGATTTTATGGAATGACAATAAATCCCCATTAACAACCTTTAAATCTAAAAATGGTTACACGTGCTAAGATTAATCTACACTGCCAAGGGCTCTTAACTGTGCAGATACTTCCCTTTCTCTCCGTTAAGCCAACAAAAAACAATTTGGGATGCCAGTATTTTAACTTCACTTTTACATGACTAACATCCCAAGGTGTATCACAGCAGATAAGTGAGATCACACTAGAAGTGCAAAAGTGCCGATGTCTCTATCGCAATTCCATTTATTGTTATGCAGGTGGATCTCCTGCTTGACCTTAGTGAATAAAAGATAATACTCTACAGATAAGTAAAATTACCAACTAAAGGAACTTATTATGGAAGCAGTATGGCTGACAGTTCTTGAATCAGTTGCATGTATAAGCTCCACTTGGCCTCCCCAAAGGCAGTGGCTTCATGTCCCAGGCTGCCCGCCATCACCTTCCCAGGGGCAGCATCCCCCAGGCTGCTCTCTCCACAGCACGGGCTTAGTCGCCAGCATCCTGTCGCCCGCTGAGATCTGCTTAGCAGGTCTGTACGGTGATCAGCACCTCTCGTCGCAGAAATTACAAGGTCACTTGCTGCTCTGGACAAGCAAAGGAGCATTTGCTCAGAAGAATAAGATTTGAGGATGAAGGGGAAATCTGTCTCAAAACAGCAAAGAGTTTACATACTTACGGGGTGTACTGGGTAATAACCCATCATCTACCACAAACAGCCCTCATGTATTAGTAACACCGGAGTCTTCAGAGCTCTTGAGGTCTTTGAATACAATCCAGGTAGGTTATGTGACATTCATTACCTAATTGTTTCATTACTCATAATTTACATTAACTGTCCCTCTTGGCTTTACTTTCTCCAGGAAGTCTTCCATATTTTACCCATTCAAACACACAAACCACTAAAAATACCTAAAAAAGTGTCTGAATATTCCCAGTGTCCAAAGTATATTGAAGGGCAACAAACCATGCCTTCACTTCTTCTAAACTAGAAAATTTCAATTTAGTTCATTGAAGTTCATATATTTATACAAGTGAAAGAAGGGGTGCTATGGTTAAAATGCATTTACATTACTGAACATGACACAACCACTGAAAAAAGTAACCTAAACCTGAGGTGAATTTCGTTGTTGTCTTCTAGACCCTGCTTCAAAGGGCTGCTTAAATTGAGAAACAATTTTGCTTCAAATCAGAGTGCACTTCAGAGACTTTAATTAAATGATCCATCATCACTGTTACAAGTAAGCCCACACAAACAGGTAGGCTCAGCTTTAAATAGATAGCACTCATTCTGCCCAGAAATTATTTCTGATTCAGTCTCAACATTTGCCTCTTGCCATGAAGGGGAAAAAAATAATTCCTTCTGCCTTTGAAAGGAATGTTCTCCATCCTTGCCCAAAACTTCACCCAGTGTAATATATTTCTCAAAACTTCAGCTTCTAGAATTATGTGATAATGTAATAATCAAATTTCACTTTAGCTTTGTTTCTTAAGGCAAATCAAGGAGCATTTCTTTCTGTGAATCTCTTCTTGCCCCTTTGTCACTGCACTTTTAAATGAAATCCAACAGAAGAGAACAAAAGGGCAGGCTTTAGTATATTGCTTTCCTACAACTTTCAGGAAAATAGCTGGAAAGAGAAGCAAGTTCACCCTTCCTCTCCCAGCTCTCCTCCTCATCCAAGAGGACGGCCGCAAAATCAGCTTGAACATTATCAGATACTAGCAAATACTTAAAGGAGAAGTCCTCACCCCAAAAGAGATTCATCTTATTAAAGGTAGGAGGATCCACATGGAACAAAGCCACAGGAAAACAGGTTGATAAACATCACCATTTCCCAAAATACAACCTGAAAAATGCAGGTCACTCACTCTCTTGATTGTCCTGAAAAGCTCAGAAATGCAAAACCTGGGGGCTCATAAAGCTGACACAAACACCAGATAGTTTCTTTTTATACTCTTATGATCAAAACATGAAAAATAATTGTTTCTAATGCTTCAGCTTGTATTCAATTTCTTGAATCAGTTATATGCAGTTTCATAGAGTTGTGTAACCATGAGTAAAATCTGTCCTGAATGCTCTGAATGCTTTCCTCAGGAGGACGCTAATGGCATGGCTGAAATGAGTTCCTCAGGATGTTGTGAGCTTTACAAAAGCCTCTAATCATATTATGTAGCAGAGCTTTTACTGTGATAACAGATCATAATTCTATTCTGTTTTGTGGCATATTGAGTGAAAAATGTAAAAATGCTATACATTCTGTGAAAATTGGTGGAAAATTGGAACTATTTTTTAAGGAAAGTTGCTTTCCTGATACTGTGAAAAGTAGGAGAGTCAGTGAGTGAATATTTGTACACAAATGCATTTCAGCATCTATTTTTCTGTCGGAAATGAGAAGGAAAAAAAAAATCTGTACAGAGAGATTTTCTGGAATCGGTGGGTTTTTGTGTCTGCATCTTCCATCTGAATGTTATGTTGTTACAAATATAATTACGACAGTGATGCATAGGACTAGCCATTCACTTTCCTTTGTCTTCTTGATACAAAGCAGAGGAAATACAGGAGAGGAAATTTTACCCTAGTGGAAACTTGCTTTTAGTGGTTTTAAAAAATATTTTTATAGTTACAGGATACTAACTACACAGAAATATTCCTGGGTACTCTGGCAAGTCTTCTTTTCATTACAGTTGTTTCTTCATTACCCTTCTTACCCTTTCTTGAAGCAGGGACCCAGATATCAAAAGGAGGAAGATGTTATATGATCTTAAGGCCAAGCTTTTCAAAATTGGGTGCCATATTTAGGCTCCTATATATAAATGCCCTGTTTTTCAAAAGAACTGAGTACTCATCAGTTCCCATTGATTTCAGTAGGGCCTAGAATTGATCACACCTCTGAAAATCAGGCCATTTCTATTTAGGCGCCAGCATGCAAATATACCAGAACCACTTTAAGCATCTGTGTTTAAAAGCAATAGCCAAAAACTCTACGTCAGAATTTTTAGATAAAGATTGTAACCTGTAAATGAACTCACAGCAACACAAGAGTTTAAACAGAGACACGCGAGCAGTCACACTTCCTATTGCCCAAAGGGAGCTGGTGAGAATTTTGCTGCTGAGAACAACTTTTCTTCAGAGCTCTTGAAAATATGGAACTTTCCTATTTGTAAATAAAGTGGATCTGAATAATCTCATATACTCATTCTCTTTCCGAACTAAAATAACCCAGTTCTCAGTTTCCATTTCACTAGCTGCCTGCTGTGACACTAAAAATTATGTTAGTTATGTAACATCGTGCTCTTTGTAGCTGCAGAATAAGAGAATAGTGACAGGGATTGGGACAGCAAAGCCACCATGATGTTTCAGCTTTAGCTGTTCAATGACAGCATGTTGCAAATGCACTTTGCTGAGCTGGAAGGTATTTGCTCCTTTATTCAACAGAACAAGAGTTTAAAAAAAATAGAGGTACAAATTGCATGAACAAGAGGCATGAAATTAATTTTTAAACATCATAATTGTTGGGTTAAGAGACCACACACAAAAGAATTTTGTGTGAAATTTCAGAGACACAGAAGCAATAAAAGCAACCTTATCATTTCACAGAAAATGGCTGAAACCATGAAAATCACATACTGTGATGCAAACCGCTCTCCTAAAGTTTCTGTTTCTTTAATGGCACTCTTTTACAGACCTTAATAAATGGACAGGGGTAAAGATCTCCACAATAACATTGACTCATGCCAGTGAATTCACACAACGCTGAGCTGGGTTGTGCAAATACAGAAGCTCACATCTGGAAGCAACACAGGTTTGTGTGATGCTGCACCGAATCTCATACACCCCTATAAGGCTTATCTGTTAGGTTACGTGATAAAAGCTGCACAACCTCAAGGGAGTACAGAGAGACGAGGGCAAGGGCAGGATGAGGGTGGTGGATAAGCCCAAATAATACCTTGCCAAGCTTCTCCCAGGTCTACGCCAGCAGAGCTTCAGTCCCCACGTCCAGGTGTGGAACCCGTCAAGCCCAGTCGACACTACCACTGCTTTTGACTGAGAGGGGTGGCTGCCTGGGGGACATGGGGCACATGATGGGATGCAGGGGAAAAGCCAGCTCAGGCACCTCTGTATCACCGTCCTCAGCAAAGCTAATTCCAACATAACTCTGTGCAATTTCATAGCTTTGCAATCAGGGTAGGTGAGACAGATATGAAAACAACTGTCCGTGACGAGCTGACAGCAAGAACTTTCATATGTAAGTCTGTATATACAAACTCTCTCAGCACAGTAATTACCAGCCACTCCCTTTAGCTTTTAAAGGACTGCTCCTAAACCACAGCAACAGCAGCACTGCAGCACTCAGTGTACGCAGGGACTTTAAAGGGTATCCTTCATCACTCTTCTCTCTCCACTTCAGGCAGATGCTTGCACCAGAACTGTTTCTTTCTCCCTGACCATAAGACATGAATATTATGGTGCCTTCTCTTTTTGACAGTTATATATGTTGAAGCAAGATTTTGGAACATTTGTTTTCCTTATCACAAGCTCACCGAATCTTCATACTTTTGAAATAAGCAAGCCATGTAACTGAGAAAAAGAAGACGGTTCAGACGTGAGGCTGTTTTTCCTCAAACTGGCAGCTAGCATGGCCATTGCTGCTCTTTTATGGAAGTGTTTTGGGAAGAATGTCACTTAGGTGATAGTGACAGACAAATAGCAGCAGAAAAAATTTGTCTTGCGACCCTGTAACTCTGTTTTGGAGGTCTACATTAAGAACTCAGAAAAGTATTATACCTCAAAGATACATTAAAGGAGTGGTTAAAAGCTGGATGCAACTGCATTGCGAATGAATGGGGGAGAAAATCGGGCATCTGTGATGGCAAATCGATCTGCTGCTGTTCACTGAACTTATGCCGTAATGGGCAGTTCCAAAAACAGCAAGGGAGCTTCTGCAACCTGAGACCCTACTGCTCCTTATAATGCTGTAATTTCTTATTCTGTCAAAGTTAAACTGTGCCAGGGACACTTTCCCTCTGCTATACAGAATGAAGTTTCACTGAGATGCAGAACATGCTGTACGTAAGCACAAAAAGCTAAAGTGTAAAAAATTTAAACAGCAAGAGTGTTGGGGAAGCTGTAGCCTGGTTCCACTTTGAGGCTAGACTGAAATACAAACTGCTGAGACAGCTTGCTGACTTGCACTGAAGCAGAACTAAGTATCCATGAACATACAGAAATCTTTCCAGAGTACAAAACATATACATCTTTGCACTGTGCGAGAAAAAAAGTGCATTTCAGTAGCTCCAGACAAAACAGTGAACCCATTCAGATTAACAGTTGTTGAGGGCGGACTTGCTGTTCTTTTCCTTTCTGTGTACAATGTGTATCTCATGTAAATTTCACCATCATTTTTCCCTACTATTAGTTACAAATATTCCCTTGTTAGACCTAATTGACAGCAATTTCACTTACTCCTAGAAAAGGGCTGTGGCATCATGTTTCTATTCTGAGTTTCCCTTGCACTTTTGACTCACACAAACTGCGGCCTTTGTGATTGTTCTACTTATAAATAATTTCTGTGTTATTGTATATATACACAAAGAAACTCATCATCACGTTATTCTAAACTCCTAAGTCTAAGGACACAAAAGATAACAGTAAAATGAGAGACTGATTCTGGAGTCCTGAAAGAAATGTGGTTCATAAATACCGGGATAAGACAAAAATTACAGATGATGCAGCTATATATAAATGAGGCTGATATGAAGAAAATAATATGTCAGAAAGAGATATCATAGATTCTTTTACACCTGAACATAATATTTTTTATTAAAGTAAAAACTAGAGGAAAGAAACACATAATTGCAAAGTTACACTGTTAACCAAAGACTTCCCAATAGCTCAAGGAGTCTTCCCATCCTTTCCTGACCTGGGCTGTGCAGAGTAAATGGAGGGCTTTTTACTGTACTTACATGTCCCTACTGTTTTTTTTCAAGACAACCGGTAGACATTGCCGTACAATGAATTGGGGAAATCATTGAATGAAAAATAAAATGATAAAAAGTCTATTTTGGTTTGGAGCTTAGATCTTCTCTCTGATCCGCTTTATAGAGTGACCTGAGAAACACCTACACTGGTGCAACAAAAGGGGTGAATTCAAGTAAAACAGGTCAAGACAGGCACTTCAAACTATTTTTTCTAACAAAGCATATTCTCTGAACTACTTTGTCAGCCACAGCTCTTGAGAAAGAGTCCTTCCATAATGCGAAGTTATAGCCTGTGCTCTTTGTCTCTAGTCTGACACATTCCTTACTGCTGGATTAAAATGACTGATCAGCTTTCTTTCAACACCAAGTTTTACAAGCAAAAGTTTTATATTTTCATTCAAGTTTATGATATGAAAAAGCACTGGACAATGAGCAGATTCTTCTGATAACCTGATAATTTTCTGAGTTATACTGGGTTTCTTTTTCTTAATTATCATTGTGTATTCAATATGTTTAGCCCTATTAGCCTTGTTTTGTTTAGCTCTTATCAGTTCCCAGCTACCTGTCTTGGCTTTTTATTCAATGCCTTCCCATTTTCCTTTCATTTACATACTTATTAGAAATACATATGTATCACTGATTTCATATCTCCTTTTGACCTGGATGGTTTCTGACCAATTCGCAACTAAATAAATGTGGATCCGTGGCTTTCGGGGCATTCAGGAGGAAGTCCTTGAACAGTTTTTTTTGGTTTTGTGAAAACTTAGCCTAATTTAAATGCATAATCCTGCTCAGTATAGTGACAGAATGTGATGGAATACTAGTCTCATACAGGCCTAAATTCTGATAATCTTATTTGCATATGGAAAATACAGCGAAATGATAATCACTCCAATCTACACAGTGACTGTTCTTCAGCTTCCACAATTCACTGTTCAGAACAACGTCCAATTTGAGTTTGATCTGTTTTTTCACACAAGACTTTCTGGTCTGAGACAGTTATTCTGACTTCCGAGAAACTCTGAGAAGGTTTTCTTGGGTTATGTGTTAATCAGAGACTCGCTGAGGTGGGATGGCTCTTCTGGAGATTGCTTAGTTCAACCCCTTGCTCAAAGCAGGGTGACCTACAGCAGGTTGCTCAGGGCTGTGTCCAATCAGGTTTTCAATCTCTTCAAGGATGAAGACACCATTGCCTCTCTGAGCAACCTGAACTACCGATTATAGATTAACATCATTGACTAATTACAGATTAATATATTCTATTTACTCTGGAGTAACTTGCTGAACTTGAGATTATTAGTGATACCCGTAAATGTAAAATTTCCCCTTACTAGAGTGATTGTAAATCCGGCTTTTCAAAGCATCATTAGGTCACTGCATTAAGAATCTCTGCAGCACCCACCTGTGCATGAAACCTTCTTTTTTTATTGCTAAGACTGAGATACAAGACATTTATTTTCTGATAGATATTAATTCAATATTTTGATAAGAATAGTATAAAGCAGCAGGAACAAAAATCCAACTAAAAAATTCTAGTGGTTTGGACAGTAAGAGGAGGTAGAATTTCAGTCCAGCTGTCATAATTTAACCCAGCAGCCGGCAGCTAAGCACTAGACAGTCACTCGCTCACCCCTCCCCTTCCTCTCCAGAGAGATGTGGATTGAGTTAAAGACAGTTTAATAAAACAACAAAGTAAAGACTAACCCTGTTAATACTACTCCTCATAATAATGATAATAATAACAAATATGTAAAACAAACTATATACAATACAATTTTTCTCACCACCGAATTACCGATTCACAGCCAGTCCCTGAGCAGTGATTGTGGAACAAGGAAAATCATGAGTTTTTCAAAACTCCTTAAAAAGACTCCCAGAAAAGTTTGAACTCATGGCCAAAATAAGATTTGAACCCACAGAAAACAATAAAGCAAGATTTCTGCCCCCCAGTCAACCCCCATACATAAACTGAACATGACATCTATGTTATGAAATATTTTCATTGGCCAACTTGTCTGGCTGCCTGGCAGTGCTCCCTCCCAACTTCTGCACACCTACTCATTAGCTGAATATGAAAAACTCGAAAAAAAGTCCTTGACTTCATAGCAACCACTGAAAACATCAGCATTATCAACATTCTTCTTGTACTGCTTCCAAAACACAGCAGCTACTGGGAGGAAAATTAACTCTATCCCAGCCAAAACCAGGACACCATCCAACATCAACCCATGTGAAGTGAATCAGATCAATCCAAGCGAAAATTTGGCAAGCTGCTGCTCCTCCGAGTTTATGAACTGCCATCACAACCACCCTTCCGAGAAATAACTCAACCCTATCTGCTCAATTTAACAGGTGATAAACCTTGATACCTAAACTGGAATTTCAACTGACTTTGTAAGAACAAGGATCTAGACCTCCGTGTTGAACTTTTTTAGTCAGGGTGTTCAGGTTTAACGTTTTGTACCCTCAACAGTCCAGAGCAGGTAGTAATGAAATATGTCCTTCCTACAAGGCTTCAAAAATGACTGTTCATCTTCCATTAGAACAAGCAACTTAAACCTCCTTCCTCAAAAGTGTAACTAGGTCTCCTAACTCTTCTTCATTAAAAGCACATTAATATTTACTTATATTCTCAAAATGAGGACATATTAAGTCTAATTGCTAACCTTTTGCTCTGATGGCATAATTCTCTGCCATAATGTACATTATTGACAACTATATTTTCTTTTGGTACCATTCAGTAACACAAAGATGGTTAGCAAAGTTGGCCACTATAGATTTAACCTGTAACAAAAGTCTCTTCAGGCTTACTCTGAAATGCTTGATAATAGCTGTTTATCTTTTAGATTTCAAATGGAAAACAAATCATAAAGCAGCCAATATTTAATGTGGAGACTTGCTGAATTTGTCTTTTGCCCACGCTTTTTCCCAAATTTGACACTGTTCAGGGGATGGCATATAAAACCATAAAGCAGGTGACGTTGCTAGGAGGGAGACTGCAAGGAAGAAGAAGCGATTACCTAATCAAATAAGAAGACATTCATTATGAGTTTAATTCCCCTTTCTTTGACACTTTTTCCTCAATTTAATTAGTCTCTCCCAAGGCTCACAGTCTTAGTGGTCTTCCTATGCAACAAAAACTTACTTGGCAAGGAAAATATGTCCAAAACTCTTCCAACTCTGCGTCAGTGAGACTGGATTCTATAAATAATCCCCCACGAAATCTATCACGTTCTCAGCCTGCAAAGTCAAATTATTAAACCTGACATCTCCATTATATCCAGCTGTGGCACCATTCCTCTCTTCTGTCTGAGATCTGCTACTTTACCTTGCAGACAACAGAAATGCTGCAGCTGTGGACAGGTAGTGTTTCCTATGAAAGAAAGGAATACTACCAACTAGACATAAGAGATTGTATAAGAGTATTCTGGGCTTTACGAAACCCAGATTTTTGTCACAATAGGCTTTGTTTTAACAAGGGGATATAATATTTTTAATTCAAAGTTTAAATTTCATTATATTTTTAATGCTAACATGCTACTTCAGCAGTTTACTGCTCTACAGTATATGGTGATCCATTTCAAAACAAGAGAAAATTAGTGAATTTTACTGAGCTCGTTAAGGGCCTGATTCTGCAGACTTTTTCTTGAGGAACTTTTTGCATTTCAATAAGTCACAACGTCATTGTGAGTCTAACGGTTCCTGCCCTTTTGAACCTCATATCCTACCAGCATACCCTGCAAGTGTCTCATTTTTAGTGTCTCAATTTCTGTAGCGATTAGGAAAACCTTGAAAAATACTAGTCTCAGAGAGTCAAAATCCAAACGCAGCCATTTTTTTTCAAGGAAAATATCATGATCCCTGAGGGACATAACTCGTGAATTTTAAACTCCTGACAATACTTCTGGATGTTGAGTCATGCAGTCATATTGGCTTCCATGAGATACTTTCATGGGGTGTAGAAGGATTTATAAACTCAGCCCTTGATGACAGGTACCTATAGACAGAAAGAGTGAAATACAGACCAGTTATTACTGCCCTGAATTTTGTTGCTGCTTCTAAAATCAGAATGCTGCTTTGCTCACATTAATGTATCCAGCCGTTCTGTCTGCTTTAGGATCTGTTTATGTGCAATAACTTTTTTCAATGCATTTTTACTTCTGTTCACCAGTTATAAATATAACTATGCTATCAATCTTTTTTGTCCTACATTCTTCTGTGCTGCACGTTTTGTAGTATGGTGTTGCTCTCTTTATTCCTCACTTTGCATCCATGAGAAATGTATAACAGTGTTAGGCAGAAGCAACATTGAACAAATAGGGACTTCTTCTGAAACGGAATTTTGTTTGTTTTTTATGTCTACCTTAAAGAAATGAAAGAGAAATATTCAATTTTCTGCTTCATGTCTGCAAAAGAACAGATTATATCTGACACCAAACCAGTAATGAAAGTGTCTGCATCAGTGAATGATCTTTTCACTTTACTTCTCCATATGGCTATGTCCTGATCATCAGAAAGCTTCCAAGTTTTTCATACCAAGCACTCCACTGAACACTTCTTGTTAGTTTTGTAAGCAGACAAAAAAATCAGCCAAGTCTCCCTTACTATAGTCTTTCCAAAGTGCACAAAATACTTGCAGCTACAATTACATAGCCCTTTTAATATATTTGTCTTCCATGGATGCTAAAGCTCAAGGTATTACAGCAATTTACAAAGAGGAAACCTATCACTTCAGGCATTTTCCCTAGAAGTCCACTATGTCATGACCCAGTCATCTATTCTTCTCTGGATCTGCTCTTAAATTGTTCACAGAAGTTTCCTTTTTGCTTGAACCCTCACTCATCAAGCTCATTCGTCTCTCTGCAGGAGAAGTCTACTAGTTCAAGTAAGAGTAATGAACCTGGTCTTATGTTTCATGCTAGAGCTATACAGCTAGACACCACTCAGCACATTACCATTAACATGGGTCTCCAAATCACGGCCCCTGCTGGGTTGTTTGGATTCATGACAGATTCAAGAAGAGGGAGGATGCCTGCAGCATTTCCCTTCTACGGCCTCAAGGCAGACGACATTTACGGGTAGGGAAGGAAATCTGTATTCCCATCAGGTATTCTCTCTACCCTACAAGCACCATAATCATTCAGGAAAGGAACATAAGTTCAAGGTGGGTTTTTTCACTGCTGTTCTGCTACCCAGCCAGAAGCAGAAACAGAAATGATATATCTTGCCACATGCCTCTATTAATAATTCCTATGTGCAATCTTTGCAATTCAAGGCCAGAATTTAATGCTAACTGCTTTCCGTAGCATTGTTCTTATTGATTGAAATTTCAACAGTCTACAACTGTCAGCAGAAAGAACAAAGCACAGATATAGAAATCTATTTACTTCCTTGGCATCATCATTAAAGTAGCTGAGTTGGTCCCAAGTATTTGTAAACAAACATATTTCTCTTTATACACAAGCTATATAAAGCACAGGTCAATTAATATACCATTTCAGAATCCTAACTGATTTTAGGAGGAATCTCTTTTTCATCAGTATATACTGACAAATTGCTCAGTATTTCCACATATTGACAAACACAAGCACTTTGAGAATATATTCAGCCAGATTGTTACCAATGTGTAGAGAAAAAATGTGGTTTCAAATATATAACGCCACACTGAAGGAACAATGACTTGCTTTCTAAACTGACCTTGACTTACTGTCTATCTTTCTGTTAACAAAGTGGAGAAAAATAGATGTCTACATAATTGTGCTGGCATTACACACACAGAAATAACTGTTTGTCCTGTTCTATAGCACAAGAAAAGAGACTTCAGACTTCTTAAGTAGTCAGATCATCTTGCAGTGAACAGATGCTATGGACTGAAATCAAAGTTTAAAACTTTCATCTTCCTTTAATCTTCCAAGATTTTATTCTCTGTGTTGCTCACGTTCTCCAGGAGACTAGGGCTGACCTAGAATCCCAAGTCTGTAAAAGGTTTACTATAATGTATAGAACAGCACACAGCTTAGCCAGACATAAACCCAAACTTTTGGCTCGTGTCAGCAAAAACGTTTGGGACTTTTTTCAGTTTTACCAACTGTTTCTCTTCAGTTCTTCACTGTTGTACAGACACTGAGCTAAAATGATAATCTTCGCTTCTCTTTAGCTCTTATCTTCTTTTCTTCTTTGTACTTTGTCCCTTTCTACAGAAGTTGGCTGCAGTATCTCACATCGGCAGGGAGCACCATGGTCTAGCTGTGTATGTTTTAGGTCAGAAAATCTGGTTAACAGCCAGTTGTCTGAATTTTTATTTTTTGAGTAGTTTTTTCAGCAATATTTAAGATGCTGCTCAGTGTACAGAAACATTTTAGTGTCTCTTCTCTGTTTCTAGGTTTTAATTTGCAGATTGCAAAGTCAGATGCTCCTAGACAGTCTTCCTCGCTATTTGTCATCCAGTGGCATATTTCTTGGACTGGTATGGCTACATACTACTCTTACAAAGACAGAAGTCATCAACAGTAACACAAAACACTGAAAAATTTGTCTTTGATAAGCAAGTTCACAATCTCACAAACGTGAGTTGTTAATATAGACTAGACCCCCAAGCCATGATCTTTTTTTGCCCTTCCGAACCGCTTCTTCTTTTTACCATTTTGTATGTTCCATTTTGGCACAGACTTCTTTCATCCTCTCTTTTCAACTTCTGCCAGTGACAGCCTCATTTGTCTAGCTTCTGTGTCCTGTACCAGTACTAGGTTTGTTTCAAGGTTACCCAAACTAACTTGTGGTTAAGAGGCCTTTGCATGTTTCAAATTTCTTACGGAAGTGGCTACACTGACAGCTCCTTTTATTATGTTTTTGAAGGTGAAAACAGTGCGGTTCAGTCTGGAGTAAAGAAGTGGCCAGGAAATTCCTGGTCTTGAAGTATTTGTAGTTGAAAAACACAAAAAAAAGTTTAGACCCCTGAGAAATTTGTTTCTTTGAGGCAAGATGAAGACAGCATATAAGAAATCAGAATTCAGCAGTCAATGATCTATACATTAAACAATATGCAAGTTAAAAATCAAAAAAAACCAAACCCCAAAAAACCCCACATAAACCCCCCTCATATTCTCAGCCAAAAGCTATCTATCACAATAACTCACCAGTACAGCTACAGTATTTTGTAATAAATTTTGAATCTGTATTGGAATGCATTCCAATAATAATTGAACTTATGTATAATTCTGTTGTGGAACAGTTTTTATCGTCGAAACATTAAGTAATTTTATTCTTACCAAAATACTCAAGTAATAAATATGGTCCCCCAGTAATTATTGACTCCTACAAATCCTCTTTAAAGGTTATTAATTCCATATCAACTAAGTTATTGGAAATGTTTCTCAGTTACCTTCCTGTAAATCACTAAACCAGTATCTTATTGCCACATATCTACTGCACTCAGAACAAATTCTAGGTATGACAACCTTAAAGCTTGAGAAACTTGAATTCTAACTTAAAAGTTGATTTAAATTGGTCAGCTGGGTCAAAAAAATCCATCTTATCTCCTGTTTTTCAAAACACATTTTTAGGGAGTCTAAAATAAAGATTTGAACTTGACTGACAAGGATTATTCCATTTTCTTTCTTCAGGGCATGCACAACTTCTAATTCTTGCATAATTTACCTTTTGATAAGCAAACCATGAAAGAATGAGAATGACAAGAAAATTCATGACACCACACGACTGCTGTTTCAATGCAGAGCAGGAGAAAGTGTTGTTTTCGCATTCCCTTTTCCTACTTGAATTACAAGATGCTTCCTTCACTTTTCTACTTTCTAGAAAAGAAAGCTGGTGACTAAAGGTGATTCATGCAGAATTAAAATGGGCAGATATGTGGGGAAGTGATTGTGTTTCTCAGTCAGAAAATATTTTAGCTACTTCAGCACCTTTTGTATGTTGATTCTTATCTTTGAGTTTCTGAGGAATTTAGACTATAAACCTTCCTTAATCATGGTCGAGGAAGTTTTTAATCTGTAAATTCATGTTGTCAAATGGTGTTTGTTTCACTTGCATTTTCAGTCTTGAATTATATTCTGACCTCACTCAAATCACTAGCAAAGACGTTAGCAGCGTCAGTGGAGCTGTGATTTTATTCTTCATGTTTAGTTGTTAGTGCTAAATTAGTAAGTTTGTTTGCATATTAAGCCCCATTAAATCCACCAGGAAACATATGTTTAATTTGTGGAAGAGTTTAGGACAATCTCCCATCTTCAGAACTAAGCTGCTACTCTTATTTTCTCTACTATAAATAACAAGGTTGGAACTGAAAGAAGCCAAATGCATACTCACGCTGTACATGTCTCAGCTTGACAGGATCAGGGCCTTAAATCTGGCAGTCCTAACTATGCAACATATTCCCCTGTCAAAATCTCTTTGTATTAACTAATTTTGATAGCTATCACAAAATAAATCCAAACAAATACTTGGCATTAGGAAGGAGTGTGAATATCATTTTTGTAAAAACTCATTAAGAGCATTGCTAGACTACAGTGTTCAACATTAAAAGAGCATTTTATCCAAGCACTGACTGTGTTCAAGATGCTTCAGTAAATATTGCTTAAAAAGAAAATGCATGTATCAGTTGAGAAATGTTTTTCAGTTAATGCTTAGTTATAAAAATCTTTATACAGTTGCATGTTTAGCAACTGGATTTATGTTGACATTGTGTAAAGGAATGTAAAAAGTAATTAACACTAGGTCATGTTATACCTTCAAGGGCTTGAGGGGTGACTGAATACTAGACCAGGAGAAAAGAGGTTGCATCATGGCTTCATCAAAGTCATTAGCAGAATACCCACTGACTCCAGCAGAACCAGAATTTCACCATAGGACTACAAATTTAAAACTGAGCTCAGAAGTGTAACACGGGCATTCAAGTGAAGAGGAAAATGGTGGCATTCTTCATTTTAGACTGTAACTATCTCACACTAAAAAAAAAACAAACCAAGAATACGCCAAGTGATTCATAGTGCTTGAACTTTAGGTAGCTAATTATATTCTGTCAACACAAGGTAAGAAACGTTCAAGAATTCATTAACCCCACTATGAAGCCTTTATAAAGTAGAGATTTTTTAACAGAATGAGTTTCACATAAACAGTTGTTACTAGAAAATATTTTTGCTTTACGTGCATGTGTATGCATATATCCACAACCACTGGACAAAAGCGCCCAAACCTAAAACAACTGCAATTTACACAAAGACTAATAAATATCTTAACTGAAAAGAAAATATAGTAATTTATAATCAAATTATAGTGATATGCTTTGTATATCTCATAAAATGACAGTCTGAAAGACTGAGTAACAATCTAAAAATGAATAAAAATTGTCTGATCTTTTTTAATTCTCATAAAATCAGTATGTATGCATGCTATTCTGCACAAATAATAAAGAAAATCAATAGCATTCTCTAAATCCTGGAAAGTACTCAGGGAAAAAAAGCCAGCCTGCTTTTAAAATAAGACATGCGGGACATGTTATTTAATCTGGGGCAAGGAACACAAGAGAAGAAATAAAGGACGATCTGGTATTGAACAAACATGGGACAGGTGGCAGGTTCACTTATAGCTGCTGTTAGTCTGTCTTGGAAAAGGACAATGGAGAAAGATGTGTGGATTTGTGAGGACTAAAGATCTTCCAAAACTACCTTCATAACTACGTTTTGGTTTTCTCCTACGTAAAAGAAACTGTTAAATACCTTCTACAATATGGCCCTGAGCAATTTTTCTGTCAATATGCTTTCCTCCCTGGCCCAGACATTGATCAAAGAGCAGTCCACCTTGTCCCTTGGAGTCATTACTGAAAACACAAGGGAAGGAAATAGCATGTCAAAAGGCAGCTGAATATATGATATTGGAGTTCCCAGGGCAGATGGAATTACCGTATCAAGTAAGAAGATATAACGCATAGGATAAAAACTTTCTTCTTTTAGAGATGATCCTAGCACAAAAGTAGCTTATAAAGTATCAGACTATCTGTCCTAGTTGTGGAGTATCATTTTCCAAATATATTTGAGGGTCAGCCTAAATGCAAGCTGGAGAGGTGTTGCATTTTTTTCCATCAGGAATCTCATACAAAGCTAAATTTCATTAAAGCTTAAATCAGTTTATTTTCCAATTTAGGCAACATTATATTTTCTTTTATCTCAAGTAACTTTTCTAGAAATTTTCAAATACTATCACTGCTGCAATACTGTTCATTTCCACTGGCACTCTTGAATGATCTTTGATTTATGATAAACTGCTTGCTAAAATATCCTCAGTTACGTGTTTCATATTTGCATCTTTGACATTAAAAGAGTTTTGAATAATAAAGCAGTCACATAAACCCTTCCCATCATACTGAAAAAAAAAAAGAAACGACCACCAAAAACTAATTTTTGTCTTAAGAATATTGAAGAACTGTAATTTTCTTGTAAGAGCTGAAAGATGCAGGGGTTTTTGTATCATTTCACTTACAAACTGCCCTCAGTCTTCCAGTAGAACTATGTTTCAGTACGATCATGTGTAATATTTGGTACAATGTATATACACAATTCCGTAACCATTCAAATATTTTAATTCTTGTGATTTTGAATAAGCTTTCTGTTATAACTGAGAGACCAGTAGGGACTTTCTGAGAAGAGTGATTTCTGTTCTGAGCTCAGAATGTCATCACTTCTGTCCGCTCCTGCTTTCAGTCTCAGATGCAGCGAATGACACTTTAATGGTATCTGCAATAGTAGTCGTCTTCAAGCTTACTCTTTAGCAGAAGGCAGTATATAAAAACAAATACATTAACTTACATAACAAGTCTAGAGGATTTACAATCTATTGCAATCTTCTCTCAATTCTACCACATTTATATAAGCAGTATAAGTAAAAAAGTAATATTCTAGAATACTTTCTTCTCATTTTTAAATGATTTTGCATAAGGAGCAGAGAGAATAACTTCCCTTGCTTGTTAAGACATTTGTTTCTAAACACAAAATATATTTACTGCTTCCCATTTTAAGCAGCATGCTATAATCCAGCTAGAAAACCTGATGAAAAATGAAAAAAGTAATTAGGTGAAATCCTCAAAGTATAACCTCTTCTGTGCCATGCACATGCATATGCATATATATGAGGAATGACATTATACTAAAAATAGACCTCTTTTCTCACAACTGTAAATATGAATATATGAAAACAATTTTTCAACACCCTTAAAAATTGGAACTGATGAGGTCAAATCTATCAGATCACTTAGCACGTAAAGCTTTCAAAAATCAGAGGAGGGTTGTTACTTTTTTTAATGGACTGCTACAAACCAGTAATCAGCCCTCAGGATGGGGGGGAAGATTCCCAGCAGTCAGTGACATTTTGTAGTTGCAGAATTTTCAAGTACTTACATGGCACTGCTGACAGCTGAAAAAAAACGAGCCATAAATACATGATACTTCTGTTTAAAAGAAGTCTCTGCTAGTGGAAAAAGCAACATTCAAACTATAAAGAACCAGGCATTGGCATATGGCTGAAATGCATTTAGGAGCACAGCTGTGCTTGCTGACCAAAGAAACTGAAGTTCCACACTCTGATTTATACAACGGATGTGTTTTGTGCCAGCCAGAGGGAACAACACGAGAAAGAACGGCTGGGGACAAGGCTTTCCAGGCTGCTGGGGACATGCTGGCTCTGTGCAGAAACAAGGGTGGCAGTTCAGAAGCCTGAAAAGCAGAAAAACATCTATCTCACTGCAAACCAACCTGAGAAAGATTAATACCAATGACAAATTATTATTTTTAGCAGATCCTGTGAATACTTGTGCTAAGGAATGTTTAAGAGTGATGAGCAAAAGACAAAAATGGGAGAAAGATTACCGAGGACAGCCTGGCAAGGATGCAACTAACAAATTAGTTTGTGTTTTATAACAAATAGCATTTTAAGTCAGCTCTACTTTCACGTATTTCAGCATCTGTATCGGATCAGAAAGGATCAGCTACTCTTTCAATCCCATCTTATTTATTTATGATGTATTTTCAAAAGAGGATGCTTTTTAAAGCGTTTTATAAGAAGAGCTTAAATTAATACTTCATATCGGAAAGAAGTAAGTAATTACCAATGGGCTTGAGGTATTTTGTGACAATATGGGGACAGAAGCTGGCGAAAAGTGTCCTGACCAGAGACATCTCTACTTTACAAAGATTTTTGATCTGCTAATTAGCACAAATATTAGACACTGTGCAAATATCAAAGCAGTGATAAAAAGGCACTCCAACAGTTTTTCTACTGTTTGCTAATTATTTCCTAATAGCTTTGCCTACCCCCAGTTCAGAACCATTTTGCTTACCAGTTTTAGCCCTCATTTCAAATAGCCTTCATGTACTCTATCTAGAGGGTTTTAAGTATGCAAATATTCTAAATACACAACTTTTCATACTGCCTAACCAAAGAACTGAACAATCAAAGGATGAATTTTGCATTGCCTCTGAGGATTTCAATAGCACAATATGTTGCTGTTACTCATGGTTGGAAAGCAGTGTACAAGCAGCAAGAAAATGTGAAAATTTAGTGCTTTACAGTTCTGGATCAGCTCCAACTGCAAGAGTGAAACTCATGAGAAGATGGAGAAGAAATTTCGTGGCATTTTTTCATATGATCACTCTTGACATAAGCATTCACAGTATGAGAACTTAATTAACCTGAATTACCTTATTTAGCAGAAAAACAATGGTGGAAAGGATTAATTGATACTTGAGAAAAACAAGACCAACCCAAATCAACCTCAGCTATTTATATGAAGACACAGCTCTTAAATACTTCGGTATCGAGCATGACACAAAAATCCAGATGCAGTCTCAGAGAACTTAATAATTTATTTTTTTAATAAAACAGTTTCCCTATACTATCCAGCAGAGAGACAGGCACAGAAATTGCAATGGTCATATTTTCAGATTTGAATTCCAGAAGCTAATCACCTAACAAAAAAATCAAATCGAGCATCAGGCAGAATTGATACCCCTCCATACTTCAGGCCCAAGTCACCAATGGGCCAGGAGAACACTGTGATAGTGATGGTCATCAACATGAACCTCTGCAGACCTTAAGTTACATCTTCTTGATTCCAGGTGAGACATCTAACCACTAGGCTATTGATCAAAAGTACTGGCACCAGAGTCTCCTCTGGCCTCAACTTAAAATAACATAACAAGTCCTATTCTTACATGGAAGGAAATTACTCCCATCCTGAACTCTAGGATAATACTAAAATCCTTTCACTATGTTCATCTGTAAATTTCTAGCCAACAGTATTCAGTGTTAAAATAGATACAATGAAAATATAAGTTATTTTGACTTTTTACATTCACAGCACAAGCACTTACTTTTTACAGTACTCAGATTTTGGACATGAATTATCTGCTAATTGTTACTGTGTAAAAGTATAGCTTACTTTCTAACCTACATCTTTTTTCCTTCAGAATACGCCATCAGTCCACTAACCTGATTCATATCTTCTCTCTCTGTGGTTTCAGACATCAAGGAGGGATCATTCTATACCACAATTATTCTAATTTCTCAAACTTGTTTATTCTATATCTGATCCAGACAGAAAAAGTTAAACTAAAAAGGAATTATCAGGAGCTCTACTTTCAGACTAATCAAAAATTTTCTGCTCTTATTAAGCTTCACTCAACAATACAGTTTGCTTCTGGGTCCATTAAAATCAACCATTCAGCTTTTGTTAACTACAATGTGCATTGCAGTTAGGAGACATTTTACAGGCAATTTTACTTGAAATGCAAATTTAGAGGTCATAATGATGTGCAGAAAACAGACACCACAATCTGTAACATTGTAAAGTAGGTATGTTTATTCGGTGCCAGGCAGCATGGGGGGTAGTCCCACCAAAGTGGTGCATGCCGAGCAGCAACTTGTCTCTTCTATTTATACAATCAAATATTACATATACATTAGATTTCCCAATACATATGCATCTATCTTCATTTCATATCAGAATCAGTTCTGAGAAATAATTTCCATATTGTAATTAGTTCCAAGAAGTAGTTTCCATAGACTCCTCCCAGCTGCGCTTGCGAAGTGCCTCCTGGTGGTGGTCATCGGGGGTCCCAAGACGAAGGCCCATCCTCTTCATCACGGTGTGCACTGATTGACCTTTATTTCTGCACAAACTCAGTTCTCTTCTGGATCCCATCCATAGAGCAGGGTCGGTCTTAACCGGTTCTAGGCGACTTCCAGCCCCTATCAGGAACTAACCCCTTTGTATGCAGATACAAGACTCTCTGCTTCAGTTAATTTAGACAATAGATAGGCACTATCAGTTCTCTTTAAATGCCCGCAACTATTAGGTAATGCTACTTATACTAAAATCCCTTTTAACCCCTTCCTTCAATAAGATCTTCAGAAAAATAAGTAAAATCTTTAATATTTTTTGTGCTGTATGAGTACTATTTTCTCATCTTTGGGGAATAAATTATCTTGATTATTTCATTTTGAGAGTTCAGATAAAGCTAATAGTCTAGTAAAGTTCATCAGCAATAAGTCTGAAGGCAAACCTTTAATTAATTGCATTTTAAAAAATGTACCAATACATATAATATTAATTTAAGATAAGCATATGAGATTTAAATTGCGATTCCCACATGCTAAGAAGATATATAGGCATTACTAAGACTGTGAAACTATGCTTTGGCATCAGGCATTGGTTCACACATGCAGTAGCCCTCATTCCCTTAAGTAACATTTTATGCAGAAGAAAGCTGAAGCAAAGACAGTCTGCAACGTGCAGAAAAAGTGAAATCGAAGTTACAAGAATAACAAAGGGCAAAAAATGCCCCTAATTCATCGACCCTTCCTTCAGACTGAATAAGTAAGAAGAACTGGAAGGACGTATAGACCCATGACTGTTACACAGTCTGAGAGCTCATCTGGGAACATCCCTGAAAATTCAGACATTTTGAGCTCATACAAACAAATTCCTAAGCTGTATCAGCTGGCTCTTCATGGATGATGTCCTGTCCCCAATACCCCTCAAATACAGAGGAAAATAATGTGGAGGAAGTTGTCTGGAATTAGAAATCTCTGAAGTAACTACTCACGGGAGGCAAGGAAAACGGTTGTGGATTGCCTTACCACTTCCTAGAACAGCAGATCAGGGAAGAGGAGTTTCATAGTTCTGAAAAATCCTGCTAAAGGCAGATATTTTTATCTGATATTTCATTTGGCACTAGTCCTCAACCAAACATACAACTTCTGTACCTGAGTGAAGCTAGGCACCTCTGTTAACAGCATGTATTTTAGGAGAAGCGCTATCTCATTCTGATACTCGAAAGCTGAAGCTCAAAGATTGAGAACACAGGTCTTCTTCTTTCCAGGAGCAAATACAAAATTCTGCTCAATTTTTTTTGATTCAGTTACTTGTAGCAACATCAAAATCAGAGAAAAGCCCTAAAATCCTTCTCAAAGCTTAGCTCAGGTGAGCTAACACATTTTCTTTTCTCATAGCACCAAACTGAAAGAATTACTGTTCTTGATGAGCACCAAGATCATCATTATTCTTCATTGCTCAGCATATTTCTTCTATATAATTATATGTTTTTTATGAAATAAACAGAGCTTTTCAGACCCAGGAAACCTTCCTATTAGGGAAGAAAATTCTGAAATTATTTTAGTAGTTTATAGTATACGCATGCATCTATTGCAGGTATGAAAAGATGATTCTCTATCTGCAATCCCATCTCAAAACTGCGATGTGTTTAGACATTTCCTTCAATTGTCAACTGGAAGTGATACAGCAGAGTTCTAAATATATTTCATTTAAAATGGTCAAAGTAGTGTTAGGAGGCTTCAAGAACTTTTTATACAAAAACTGAAAAAAAGGGAAATCTTTTTAGAAAAGCATACAATGTATAAACTAAAATGCTCAAATGATGAAATGCAATATGAATGAACTGAAAGAATACAGCTGAATATTAACAGAGAGAAAGCAGTCGACGTAATGTCTCTGAAACAATTAATCCTTATTTGTCTCCAAAACATTATTGTATGAAGAATGACAATGGAATAACACTTGAAAACAATGTTTAAAATCATAATATTCATATTAATCAATTATTATATTAATATTATCTTTTACATTGTTATGTTCTCCAGTTTACTACATCTGGACCAGTACCTTATAGCTGCTGTCATAACTAAGCTTACTTTCTATCTTGTTTAGTTAAAGTTGTTGAAAATCGTCATAAAGAACAAACCCTATATAGAATTACTAACATAACTTTAACAGGTCTGTGTTTTGCTGTAGAAACCCTAAGTTCAGCAGATCTTTACTTCTCTAGAGCCCTGTGTCACCACAGTTAAGAAATGCTGAGCCACAGGCTGATCAAATCAGGCACTGATAGAATGAGGATCTCTTTCCCTGAGACAGTATGTTGCTATAGAAAGGACATGAAGTGGGTAGGCACTTAGACGCACTCAATGAATACAATGTAATTCTTAATTGCTATGGCTCAGATAAGGCAATGCAGTGGAGAAATGTAGGACAGTGCATGAGACGCAGAGGGCAGACAAACTGCCAATAAGGGTGACAACTGCATATCTATCTGAGCAGCAGAAACGAACAACAAAGATGCAATACTAAATTATTTTAGAAAAGTATGAGTTCAAAATATACTCAATGACCACAAATTAAACAGCAAAGAAAGATACAAACAGATTGGTTTCTCTTTTTCTGCAGCTAAACTTTACGAAGAACTTGTCCCGTTAAATATCAAGATTTGTGGCAGACGAAATTCAAGAAATATATTGCTCAATGGTAGTAAAATATGAATGGATAATATATTGCAGTCTAATCAGTTCTGGCTTTAGTCAAAAGCAATGCTGTGTCGTCACCACGGTAACAAAGTCCTACTTGTATAAAAAGCTGAGTTCAGGGGAGTACTGACTGTTCTGCATACCAATGCTAAATTGCTGTTGTGGAAATATCTTAGAGGTATCACATTACAATGGTTATCTTTTGCCACAGCTTAAAATGAAACATAATGAAGGTATCCAAACACTGGTAATGTGTAAAAGTGACACACCATGTACCATACACCTTTTCTTTGCTACACATGTTCTGGTCTTAAGTAACTAGTTATTTATAGTTGTGTATCCTTTATTGCAACATGAATATGACCGTATAATGTTTATATCATAGTCATGGGACAAAAAAGTCATCTTTTTGATGCATACTATTGCTTATTAATAACCTTCATCCAAGTTTCAAGCTTCTTTTCTGTCATGATATTTAAACTTTCAAACAGAGACTTGAGGTCTGGGAAAAGAAAATGCAGTCAGGTGGTAAAGATCTTTGCTTTGCTAATAGACATTTGCTGACTTAGGTATTTTGAGGGTTTTTTTGTAGCCTGTTGAGATGACATTAAGAATGTCATAACTGTCATTTCTCACAAGAGACACTACTCCATAATGTAACAGAACAAAACTTAAAGAACTAAACTTCGTAAGCTATTTCACAGAATCACAGAATGGTAGGGGTTGGAAGGGACCTCTGTGGGTCATCTAGTCCAACCCTCCTGCCGAAGCAGGGTCACCTACAGTAGGCTGCACAGGACCTTGTCCAGGCGGGTCTTGAATATCTCCAGAGAAGGAGACTCCACCACCTCCCTGGGCAGCCTGTTCCAGTGCTCCGTCACCCTCAGAGGGAAGAAGTTCTTCCTCATATTCAGACAGAATTACAGAATCACAGAATCACAGAATAGTAGGGGTTGGAAGGGACCTCTGTGGGTCACCTAGTCCAACCCTCCTGCCAAAGCAGGGTCACCTACAGCAAGCTGTAGAGGACCTTGTCCAGGCGGGTCTTGAATATCTCCAGAGAAGGAGACTCCACAACCTCCCTGGGCAGCCTGTTCCAGTGCTCCGTCACCCTCAGAGGGAAGAAGTTCTTCCTCATGTTCAGACGGAACTTCCTCTGCTTCAGTTTGTGCCCATTGCCCCTTGTCCTGTCACTGGGCACCACTGAAAAGAGTCTGGCCCCATCCTCCTGACACCCACCTTTGAGATATTTGTAAGCATTTATAAGGTCCCCTCTCAGCCTTCTCTTCTTCAGGCTGAACAAGCCCAGCTCCCTCAGCCTCTCCTTGTAGGAGAGATGTTCCAGTCCCCTCACCATCTTTGTAGCCCTCCGCTGGACTCTCTCCAGTAGCTCCTCATCTTTCTTGAATTGGGGAGCCCAGAACTGGGCACAGTACTCCAGATGAGGCCTCACCAGGGCAGTGTAGAGGGGAAGGAGAACCTCCCTCGACCTCCTGGCCACACTCCTCTTGATGCACCCCAGAATGCCATTGGCTTTCTTGGCAGCCAGGGCACACTGCTGGCTCATGGTTAACCTGTCATCCACTAGGACACCCAGGTCCCTCTCTGCAGAGCTGCTCTCCAGCAGGTCCGCCCCAAGCCTGTACTGATGCATGGGGTTGTTCCTCCCCAGGTGCAGGACCCTGCATTTGCCTTTGTTGAATTTCATCAGGTTCCTCTCTGCCCAACTTTCCAGCCTGTCCAGGTCACTCTGAATGGCAGCACAGCCTGCCGGTGTGTCTACCACACCTCCCAGTTTGGTGTCATCAGCAAACTTGCTGAGGGTACATTCTAACTCTTCATCCAGATTGTTGATGAAGAAGTTGAACAAGGCTGGGCTCAGTACTGACCCCTGGGGGACACCACTAGTTACCAGCCTCCAACTAGACTCAGCGCCGCTGATGACAACCCTCTGAGTTCTGCCATTCAGCCAGTTCTCAATCCACCCCACCGACCACTCATCCAGCCCATACTTCCTGAGCTTCCTTAGGAGGATATTATGGGAGACTGTGTCGAAAGCCTTGCTGAAGTCTAGGTAGACAACATCTACATCCTCCTTTTATATGTTGTGTGATGACAGAGAAACAACTGAATCCATGCAGCTCAAGACACATACACGCAAGTAGCTACCAAGATGGATACCAGGTAAGTTAGCCATTTTGAGCTGTATCCATCTTCAACACTGACTTCAGCAAATTATCTAAACAGTTTCTCTTTAAAAGTACAACTAACTGCAACAAATACCAGCAGAAGGTAAGACATGCAGAAAAAGATTTCTTAGTAGCCATTTCTGAGCACAATAATGATTTTTATAATTTTAACTCGGGAAGAAGAGGCCAATACAAAGCTGTACAGGAGATATTTGAGATACACTACACTCAGCATAAAAATGAAATGTGATCAATACACTCTTTAAAAGAAAATGCAAAAAGAATGGAAACATAAGGGATTTTATGATCTGTTAAGAGCTGAAGAAATCCAGCATATTTGTGGAGGAGTGCGGGAGAGGACGCTTATGATGTGTGGGCAGTGTTGTGACATAAATAGACATTTTAAACAATCCAAGAGAATAAGAGAGAAAGTTATCTGGAATCCAAAATTGAAATCTATCCAAAACCACACAACTGCATACACAGTTCTGGCAACCAACGCATTATAAAAAATGATGCTTATCTTACACGAAAAGATGCAAGAAAGGGAACCAATAATATTGCTCTGTGAATTTGCAAGCAGGGACAAGAAGTCCAAATTACATCATCTGCCATAATGCTTTCTGTTGCATTAGTGGAGACAAATTGCTATCAGTCTGATAGCACAAATCATTTTTTAATTTTAAACTGGACAAAGATGTACAAGCAAGTATCTTGCCAGAACAAATTACGGTGGATATTAATGCAGAAAATAGGTGAAACTGTGGGAATGTATTAATGGCATATAAACAAAAAACAAACTAGAAAAATAAACTTCATAAAATCACATCAGTTGGAAGGTACCTCTAGAGGCCAACTAGTCCAATTCCTTGCTCAAAGAAAGGTCAACTTCAGTCAGGTTGCTCAGGTCCACATCCAGTGAAGTTCTGCATATCTCCAGGGACAGAGATTCCATAGTTTCCCAGGGCCCCGTTCCAGTATTTCACCAGTCTTCTGGTAAAAATCTGTGATATATCAGGCATGTCACCTCTGAAAATTACCTCTGTTCCATTGTGGATCATCTTGCTATAAGACTTTCTACAGTGTAAGTATTAGTATTTTGTTATCTTGGCAGTCAAACACAGGAGATAAAGGCATCTGAATTTCTGTCTTTGTTTTGCTGTCAGGATTTTACGGTTTGCATAAGCATTTATCCTGCACCTTTGAAAGCAACGTATTTTCTCTCCCTGGAGGAAACTGTAAGGGTTAAGTAATTGTGCTTGCACTTAAAGCAAGGTGTTTGATTTATGGTTAGACTTAATGATCTTAAGAGACTTTTCCAACCTAAATGAATCTACTGTTCTGTGATATGCAATCCAAGTTTGTTATTGCAATTTGTGTCCACTGACCTCCTCTTACTTGGCACATTTGAGAAAGGTCTAGCTCCTCCAAAGACTGCCTAAAGTTAGGCAATTGTAGACAGTAATCAGATCTCCTAAAGACTTCAATAAGCCCTGGTCTCTAAGCTGCTCCTTTTACATCTTGTGCTCCAGACCCTCAAGTGTCTTGATGGCCATCCTCTGCTCTTGCTCCAGATACGTCAATGTCTGTCTGGTACTGGGGACCCCAAATCTGAATCCAGCACACCCTATATTCACTGTCACAGGTGTCAAATAGAGGAGAAGGATTCCTTCCCTCCATCTCCTAGCTGTGCCCCTGTTCCTACAGCGCTGGATGCTGCTGGCTTTCACTGCTGCTAGCCCCAGTGTGGCCCCTGTGCAGCTTGCTGTCCCTCAGGGCCATTTCTGCAGAGCTACTGCCCAGGCAGTCAGTGCCCAGCGTGGACTTTTCCTGGCAATACCAGGGAAAAATTAGATATCATTGCACTAACCTGTGTCTTGCAAATGGCAATATTAAACAGCTGAGGGAGAAGTTTAAGTACATCTTGCAATGCATAAAGACTCTGTCAACAGAGGAGCACCACATTTAAAAATTAACAGACTCAGCAGCTGACAGATCAGAACCGTATCAACATTGGCAACTAAAAATATTAGAGGTGAAACCATAGCTTATGAACAGACCCAACTGAGAAGGAAGATATTTTTGGAGAGAAGTGAAGTAAAGATCAATAAATGGGGAGAGCAAATATTTACTCCTATGAGCTGATGAAGCAAGTGTCAAGAGTAAAACAGAGCAAACATTTGAGGTCAACTAATCCCTTTTACAGAGAACACTCTTCTTGAAGCTACAACTGCCAGCTGAGGTCTTCAGCCATGGGTTGGGAGAAGAACCTGACCAGCAAGAAACTCAGCAGAATGGCTGAAGATTTACTGTTTTCGGGTTTGTTTACTGCAGTGAACACATCGAGGGACTACATGCTTTGTTCCTGACACCCTTTACTTTTACATTTGTAAAACATTTGTGTGTTAACTATTCAGAACGTACCAGCTGTTGTGAGACCCAGCAGGCAAATGACCCTCCGGAGCTTGCTGTGTGTCTCCAAGATCGTGTTCAGAGGCAAACTGCCAGACAGCCAGAGAGGAATGGTTTGCCATACATTTACAGGGACATCTTGAATTGGACTGGGTACAAAAATTGTGTTAATTCTAAGTCTGAACTGGAAGTAGAAAAGCATTGTTCTTGCCCATATTCAAGAAAAACTCCAGCCACATCCTCCCTTTGCTCAGATAAAAAGTTCCAGAAATATTTTTTGAGCAAAGGATGGCAAAATTACTTCCAAATATGCCTGAAGTTATGTTTACTTTTTGCATTTATTTTCTCCATGGTAACATAGACAGAACAGAGTGTACTACATGTTAGGTCAAAAGCCTTAAATATATTTCTGTCAAGCCTGAGTCTAATATCAATTCATTGCCAAAAAGAATCAGCTGTAATCACCATCTGGAATATACTATACTGTCTAACTGTGCCATCCTTAACACACTGCTGAGAAACGTATGAGCTCATATTTACGACCTTCCTCGTGCTTGCTATTACTGTATTTGTAAGTCATGTAGCCAAAATTGAAATAATTTCAATTAAGTTCTTGCAGTCATTTTGCACTTGAAGGTGTCATTCATCTGACAGATTCAGAGTAACGTTGATTAAAATGTTCATTCATCTATTTGAATATATTTGCATATGCATAATAAGATACGAACAAAGTCTCTAGCCATATGATTTGGGAAGGAAGACTTAACATTTTTATTTATCAGCTCCTTTCTTTATTTTCCACTTAAATCTGGGGTAAGGAAAGAGAGTGTTTGTGTATACTCTTTGTAACTTTAAGGTTCATGATGACATATTTAATCAAGTGTTTCCAAGATAAAAAAAAAAAAAAAAAGGACATCTCCACTAAGTACTAGCAATTTCAGCAATTAATATTCATGCATTTCAAAAAGTACCTAGCTGACTTGCTGTACTGACAGCTTAAAAAATGTCACTCTGGCTTATCAATAGTGCACAAAATTATATTTCATCTCTTTAAAATATAAAGCAGCTCCTCAACCTTAAAATAATGTCATGGTATTATTCTCAACCTTAAAAAAACTACCAAACAACCCTCCAAAACTCAGTTAATAAATATGAATTCAATATGTTGTTTTTTATTTTGAAATAAAACATATTAGTCTGTCATATGCAACCTCATGTTGAGCTCTTTTTTTCCACTTTCCACTGGAAGGTTCCTTCCCACTCAGCTAGTTTTAAGAGGCACAATTTTAACAGAAGCGTGGCACTCACACACAGATAAGCAGCAGTGTGGTCACATTAGCAAGTTTCAAGTTCAGTTTTCATGACAAGTTCACTTAGGCTTGATGGAGATTAATACTGATGAGACACTAAAGCTGGAAAATCTCTGCAGACGATGAGCAACTTTCTAAGGAACTGGGGAGTGTGCTGAGAGAGAATACATTAAACTCTGACCGGTACCTCTCCAGTAAAATCTAGAACACTCAAAAAATCAGAGGAACATGCATCAGTCTAATTCTTGAAATGCTTGTTACAGTGTCATATTCCAAATAAAACACACTCATATACAGAACAATATTGATTCTTGCGATGGACATCAGGAACAACACTGCTTCAAATCAGTCGATTTCAGGAAAGGTGACACTGGAATAATTATAAAAGCAGCAAGAGATTTTTAAGTATTTACAGTCTTAGAAAAAGGGGAAATGAATGAAGGGATAGAGTTAAGTGGCAGAGAAAAGCAAGTAATCTTAAATACTTTGCAATTGTATGTCAAAACACTAAAACAAGACATCAGCTAGTTTACAGTACCATGATGTCAAAAAAATTTTGACCAGGAAGCCACCTGAAAAAGTCAACCAATTCATGCCAAGACACTCTTTAGTCAGAAAAGCTGTAAAAAGTTGTATTATTATATCAAATAAAAAAACAGAAATGTCACCCATGCAACATCACAACTTAATCAACTGCACAATGGGACCTGACGAGATGCATCCCAGAGTCCCGAGGGAACTCGCTGATGTCATTGTTAAGCCACGCTCCGTGATATTTGAAAGGTCATGGCAGTCAGGTGAAGTCCCTGGTGACTGGAAGAAGGGAAGCATTCTGCCCATTTTTCAAAAGGCTAGAAAGCAGGACTCTGGAACTACTGACCTGTCAGCCTCACCTCTGTGTTTCGGAAGATCATGGAGCAGATCTTCCTAGAAGCTATGCTAAGGCACATGGAGGACAGGGAGGTGATTCGAGACAGCCAGCATGGCTTCACCAAAGGCAAGTCCTACCTGACCTACCTAGTGAGGGGTCTACCGAACAAGTCTTATGAGGAGCAGCTCAGGGAACTGGGGCTGTTTAGTATGGAGAAGAGGAGGCTGAGGGGGAACCTTATTGCTCTCTACAGCTGCCTGAAAGGAGGTTGTAGTGAGGCAGGTGTTGGTCTCTTCTCCCGACTAACTAGTGACAGGACGACAGGCAATGGCCTCAAGTTGCATCAGGGGAGGTTTAGATCGGATATTAGGAAAAATTTCTTTACTGAAAGAGTGGTCACGCATTGGAATAGGCTGCTCAGGGAGGTGGTTGAGACACCATCCATGGAGGTGTTCAAAAAAGGTGTAGATATGGCACTTTGGGATATGGTTTAGTAGACATGGTGGTGTTGGGTGGATGGTTGGATTCAATGATCTTAGAGGCCTTCTGCAACCTATGATTCTATGATTCTAGTGGCTTTTATGATGGCGCAACTAGATCAGTGGACAAGGGAAGAGCTATGGATGTGATCTATCTGGACTTCTGTAAAGCCTTCCACACAGTCCCCCACAACATCCTTCTCTCTGAATTGGAGAAATATGGATTTGATGGGTGGACTGTTCAGTGGCTAAGGAATTGGTTGGAAGGTCGCAGCCAGAGAGTAGTGGTCAATGACTCGATGTCCAAATGGACGCTGGTGACGAGTGGTGTCCCTCAGGGGACCGTACTGGGACGGGTGCTGTTTAATATTTTCATAAATGACTTAGCAGGATTGAGTACACCCTCAGCAAGTTTGGAGATGACACCAAGCTGAGTGGTGCAGTTAGCACATCTGAGGGAAGGGATGCCATCCAGAGGGACCTGGACAAGCTTGAGAAGAGGGCCCATGTGAACCTCATGAGGTTCAACAAGGTCAAGTGCAAGGTCCTGCACCTGGGTTTGGGCAACCCCTGGTATCAATACAGGCTGGGGGATGAAGGGATTGAGAGCAGCCCTGCCGAGAAGGACTTCAGGTTACTGGTGGATAAAAAGCTAGACATCAGCCACCAACGTGCGCTCGCAGCCCAGAAGGCCAACCGTATCCAGGGATGCATCACAAGCAGCATGGCCAGCAGGTCAAGGGATGTGATTCTGCCCCTCTACTCTGCTCTGGTGAGAGCCCACCTGGAGTCCTGCGTCCATCTCTGGAGCCTTCAGCAAAGGAAAGACATGGACCTGTTGAAGCGGGTCCAGAGAGGCCACAAAAATGATCCAAGGGCTGGAACACCTGCTGTGAGGAAATGCTGAGAGAGTTGGGGCTGTTAAGCCTCAAGAAGGGAAGGCTCCAGAGAGACCTTATAGTGGCCTTTCAGTACCTGAAGGGGGCCTACAGGAAAGATGGGGAAAATATTTTCAGCAGGGCTTGTTGCAATAGGACAAGGTGCAACAGCTTTAAACTAAGAGAGGGTAGATCTAGACTAGATATAAGAAAGAATTTTTTTATAATAAGGGTGGTGAAACACTGGAACAGATTGCCCAGCGAAGCAGCGGAGGCCCCATCCCTGGAAACATTCCAGGTCAGGTCGGACGGGGCTCTGAGCAACCTGGTCTAGTTGAAGATGTCCCTGCTCACTGCAGGGAGGTTGGGCTAGATGACCTTAAAAGGTCCTTTCCAACCCAAAGCTTTCTATGATTCTCTGATTCTATGGTCTCCTCTTGCTAAGAGGTCTGAGACTGAATACTGATGCACAGTTGTTTGTAGCTTATTGCTTTATAATGGAGATAATAAAAGTGTAGGAGGGAAAAAATGTTCCACATTCAGTCCTAGTGTAATAAGACTGACTCGGGTCCCTTGATTTCATCTGAGTTCAATTCACTTGCGTCCAAATGAAATCAGTCCAATATTCTTCAAAGAAATGACAATGAGATCATCAGTCTTTATCCAGCAGATGTTGATAATTCAGCAGTGACTATTTTTTAGAACAGTATGTTTAAGTTTCAGAATCTCCCTCTTTCCAGGAAGGTTAATTACTCTAATGTATTTATCTAGTTGTCTAACAGTAATACCCTATGTCACATGGTAATATCACTTTAAAAATAGGGCAGATTAAACAAAGCTCTTTACTTGTCCTGTAAAAATATTGGTTGTGGTTTAAAATGCACTTTCATAAGTATGCCATTAATGGCTTGTCTTCTAAAACATAAAGGGATATGTAACTACAGTATTATGTTCTTCATAAACCCTGAGGCAATGTTGAAAGCAGATAAACAACGACTTAATTCTAACTGCTATTGGCTAAATCTAAATGTGCATTGAACAGATAAAATCAAAATTAAGCAACACTGAAGATCTGCTTATGCAAAGCAATAGGCACTTACTAAATTCTACTCCAGATTATTTCTGCAGTTTTTGTATTTAACATCTTTTAACAGGAAAAAGCATACCAGTATGAAAAACAAGAAGACATTTTACAGCACGCTTTTAACATTTAGCTCTGTTCTGCAAAGTGCTATATGGCCTTATCTTAACAACAGCCCAAACTTATCATCTAAGTAACCCAATGCTTAACATGTACGCCCAGCTTTTGCTTCAGTGCCCTGAAGCTGAATGGAACAACCACTGCCTCTGCTGGGACTGTGCTGATCCCCATACTCATGAATAGCCTGGAAAGGGGGTAAGAATGCTTGCTGATAATAATTAGTTAGGGTAATAAGGGCCAGGAATGGTTGAGAACTGCAGAAAGACATTATAAAAATGAGCAATAAAATGACAAAAGAATTTCCATTTAACACACAAGGTTAAAAAACCGCTTAACTTTATACCCAAGACGATGAGCACTGAGCTAACTACTATATTAGAAGCAAGATCTTGGTGATTATAGTCTCATGAATAGAACAGCTCAATGCTCATCTCTGGTCTAAAAAGTAAATATATGTTGGAAGTTACTGAGAAATAAATAGAGACCAAAATAAAAATGACTGTGCTGTGGTAAAACCTGTGGCTTTCTGGCATCTTAAACACGTATTTTTGCCTGAATTAGAGAAAGAGTACTGAGCATCCAGCAAGAGTTGCTTTCTAACGTCTATTATCCACTTTTATTCAAAATCAGAAGAGCTAGACTTGCTAAAAAAAATACTGGGTTGCTATTAGCAACACAGGAAAAAAATTAACTTTGAGACTCTGAATGAAAAATTGCTTTGAAGCAGAGTACCTCTACCTTTAAAACTCAGTGATTACACTTCTCAGTTTTTCCATTTCAAATAGAAATTTCATTAGTTTTCTTTCAGAAATAATTAAAGAAAATGTTGTTATGAAAAACAAATGTAATATGAAAAGCAGATAGAAGTTATGCTTAAAAAAAAATCAGTATATGAACCGTACTGACTTTGACAAGGGACAAACAGCAAAATCTCAACTATTTTGCTATTGTCATTTTAATTACATAGGAGCTGAAAGTTTCGCACAAGTAGACATCTACATTTCATGAGATCAATTTTATCCTGTATGTCCATATAACTTCAATCTTGGTTTAAGTCTCTAGGCACTAAGAGAAACAAAAAATAAATAGTAACAACTATTAACCTTGTAGGTTACGGTGCTATTTCAGTGGTGAGCTACTAGAATGCAGATCAAGTTATTAATAGCAGTTATTAATTATATTATCATAGTCCCAGCAAACCCCAATTGAACACCAGTACACAATGTGCTTGTATTTTACAGACAGAAAAAGAAAACAGTCCCTGCTCCAAAGAATTCAAGATCCAGAATTTTGATAAGGTAGACTAAACGGCCAAACTAGACTTGCTGGATCAAAGATGAGTCAGAATGGTAAGTCAGCAACAAAGTGAGTGGAGACTCAGGTTTCTATTTGCATAAACAAATTAGAAAGAAATGTAAAACTGTCAGGGAAATGGAGCCAAAACAGAAGAAAATATGGGAATTATTCTGTTCCTGAAAACCCAGATGCCCTCAGGTATTGCCAGCAGTCTTTGACACCTTTTGGTTGCCTTTGTTCTCCCCCAGCTGCCTCATGACATTCTTGCAATAACCTCCTCGGTGCCACATCCTGCTTGCTTTCAGGGTATGATGCTGCAGCAAAAGAAGCATAGATTATGATAGTATCCCTCTAAGCACCTTCCTCAAAGAGCACCTTGGGAAGGAGGCATCAGAGTAGGGATATTGGAAACAGTTTTTCTCTTTTTATTCATGATTTCAAAAACTTCAGTAGTTCTGAAAAAGTCTGTGCAGTGACTACATTAATGTGGTGTAACAGGGATTAAAAAGCTAAGTACAAATGAATGGCTAGAGGAAGAACATTATGTCTATACGCAGGTAAATACTAACAAAAAAAATCAGGGAATATTAATGTTTCTTTTTCATCAAATCCATTTCACTTCTATTGACAGCCATCTCCATGTATTGCAGGAATAATTTGCCAAAGCAGGGCATTTTGAATTTGTACTAGAGAACACTAGACAACAGATTTGTTATTTATAGCTGGGAATACTTGTACCAGAAATATGACTGATTTTTTTCTGGCCAGGGAACACAAAAGCACGTGACCCATTTGTTCATTCAAAATCAGCTGAAATTTGAAAATCTTCTTCAGTTTCCATTCCAGAAGATGAATAATGGCTTTCAGAAATAATCCAGCAAACAATTTCTACTCAATAAATTTGGAAAAATGCTATGCAAATAGTGAAATTAGTTTTGAGTGCTTGATATTAATCTGGAGGAAAAATTGACTAATCTCTGAGTCAGAACTGTTAAGTGAGCAGGCATACTTCCAGTCTAACAAGGCTGTTCTTCAAATAGCAGTAGGTCTCATCTCATCTATTAGTTGTGTATCTCGGTAACTCGAAATCTGCACTGTGGTGCAACCAAGCACAGTCAGGCATTAAATGAGCAAACCAGCATTTCTGGAATCGTTTATGAATGCGGAAATTAGCATTTCTAGAATCAGCTACATTTACTTGAGAAAGCAGTAAAGAAACCATGAATTATTCCATGTGGAAAGAGAGTTTCTAATAAAATGCATCTGAGGTAATAACAGACTATGTTATAACAACACAACAGTAGGGCTGAAAAGTAATTTATAGCTCTGTAACTTGGAAATCTATGCTGCTGCTACTAAGGCACTGTGAATACCATTATGGTTGGAAGGACTTTTGGCTTGTCTCAGGCAGAAGAAAGTGGATGGACACATGTGATTTGAAATATTAATTAATAAAAGCATACTCAGTGCATACACCACAAGTGAGAGCATTCAGCAAAATTCTGAGACAAAATTTATGTATTTATGCATTCTAAATGAAACCTATACTATTTGAATAGTTATAAAAAATAACAGCAGCTTAATTTTGTAAATTCTAATGTGCCATAGATTACATTTGTGTTACATAGACTAACCTAACAAAACTCTTTTGCCTAGAGAATGATACCTACTTTTCCCTTTTCCTCTCTCTTCTAAGAAAACCACAGTAGTTCCTGGCTTGAAAATAAGTGAACAGTTAGAAAACTAAAAAGTCTACATTTTTGTGACATGCTAATATAGCAGAATATTGACAGAAAAACATAACTCTGACACAGAGTAAATTACTAGCACTGCTCCTTCAAAGTTGTTCCCAGAATCTGACCTTGTGTTTCTTATTCCTTACTAAAAATGTGCATACATTTAGTATGTAATTTCTCTATTTCTACTGAAAGGCAGTAAGCCTTATCTGTGCCATTCCATTGACTCTACAAACAAAATTATCCAAAAGCATGTATTTCAGCTGCTGGTGAACTGGGATATGATTTTTGTTAATTGTTCTGTACTGCTTTACAATTAGGCTTGGTTTATTTAGTTTTGCCTGTAATTAGTAATTCTTAATACACCCTATACATTCAGTCTAGATTGTAATACTGTATCTAAATTGAAATATCATAATTATGTTGGGGGAAAAGTTTGCATGTCTGGAAAAACTCCATTACAATGAACTAAATAGGCCAATAGGATACCCTCCATTTGCGTCTCTAGCAGCTAACAACCTTGGGCAGATTCCTGCTGCATCTGAAACATTGTGACTTCCAACATAATATAAAGTATTTTAGGTAGCACTACAGTGCAATTAATGGACAAATATAGAATGCCATTCGATGCGAGATTTCTTGAGAACTTGTCAACGAATTGTATAAGATGTGAATGTCTTTGTCCTACTTAGCTGAGACAAGGGCATAGATTGCATTATCCATTATAATATGAAAACTGAAGCAAGTCTTTGTTGCCCGCTCTTCCAATTTAACCGTACTGCTTGTGATATTAACTTTTTTTCATCTTGCAGTCTTGTGATACTGTATTTAAATCCATTATTAGACTAGAGTATCATCATTTGGGGGCCTAGATTTTGTTTAACCTTTTGAATCAGGCAATACTAAAACTAGATAATATGATTCTCTCCAATGTCTCTTAATGAGCTAATATAACTTTTTCGATTACTTCTATGAAAATATTGATAACTATATTCAGTTCATTCATACCCATTTCACTTGCTCCTCCACAAGATCAAAACACATAGATTTTATTCCATTTATTGGAAAACTAATGAATGATGAAGTTCATGACTCAAGTAATGGATGTGACAAAATTTAGCCTTATATACTACATGTCTAACAATACCAGATTGCTTACTGTGGAGAGATCAGGACAATGCGTTTTCCTCAGAGCTTTCATGTTGCTATCTTCATCAACAGCTTCCATTTTATTAACTAGAAAATATCAATTTTTAGTTACTGCGTTTCAGGACTAGTTTAGCAGCTTAATAGAGAAGTGACTGGAGATCAATGTTAAATGAATATCAAACTACTAAAAAAAGATCTTACAACCAGTAACTGGTCCATTTTACAAAAACTCTTTACAGACGCAGTCAGACAGGCTTACCCTCTCTCACTGACTCTTATCAGTTCTAAGCCAAAGTTCATATACTTCCACCCCGTCCCACAGCCTCGAGGCAGAGAGATGTCACAGTAGTGGAGCTTGTGCAAAATGTAGCCAAAAGACGAGCGAACAGTAGCTCCTACCTTCCAGTGCAATGCACATTCCAGTGAAAGTGAATGAGAGAGTAGAGAGAACAAAGGAATATGGGGGAAAAAAAGAAACAGCGTTGTGTAAAACCATTAAAATTCTTATTCCTGCTATAATAATTAAACAACAAAATCTAAAACTGTAAAAGCATGAAGATTCAAAACCAACCTTGGATTAAACATCAAAGCAAGATAAAGAGATAAAATGAAAGCTCAGGCTGAGGACAGAATTCTCATTACACTCCTGGCAGCATGGTCTGGAAGCACTCCAAGAGATCAGACTGTCTGAAGGTAGGATTACCTACACCTACAGCATTTACCTGACCTGGATAGATGTAGGATAGACGTGGAATACTTCTAGTTATGTATGTATGTCTTTGAAGCACTATTTGCTTCCTAAGGCTTTTTTTCCAGCTGGTTTAGTTCCCATACAATCACGCTTTCCTCTCCCAATAGTATGACCTCCTGTTCCATGCAGATTAAGTATGCTCAAATGCAATTGAAGGACAATCTAAAATAATACCTAGATGATGGAATATCTAGGGTCACGCAAAACACAGAAAAGTATAAACTGACTGAACTTAAAAGAAGGTGAGTTAATAAATACATTGCTTAACCTTATCTAAACACACACCTTAATTTTCCAGCCTCACATTATTTTCATTGTTATTTGCCATCAAGTCAAAAGTAACACCAGAGCAGAGAGTACGCTCCAGTACACTACAAAAATACCACACGGTCATGTGGTGGCAGCATTGTTGTCACTTTAAATGAAATAAAATTCAGTGTGGCTATGGACGTGATATAAAAGCTAAATTGCCGTATAGATTTATGATGGATAATGTTCCACTAAGGCTGATACCTTTTTCCTTATGTTCTTTGAAGGTGATAATAAAATGTCAACATATGGAAAGTTTTGCAACAGCCCATACAGCTTAATGCTGACTTTCAACTTGAAACAGCCCGAGTATTTTAAAGAAATGCTGTCTGTTTCTTCTCGTAATTCTCTGAAGGCCATTTTGGTGGTGTTCTCAAAGCAGCCTAGTACAAATGATTGGGAGTTGGTGCCTCACAGAATTAATATGGGACTATTAGTAGCACTAGCTTTAATAACAATATAAGTATCTGTTACATAATTGTTTAGTAAATTGATTATCTCCTGATGATGGAGGTGGGCTCCTGTTTAAGGCTGAAAAGCCTGCCTCCAAGTCACAGGACATATGCCTGAACCACCACGGTACAGACTCTGTTGAATGGCAGAATCCTACACCACTCTGGCCTCTGTGGTTTATACTGTTTCTATTATTTGTATTATTTACCCAGCCACATCCGGGTCAAGATGTATGCATTTAGGGGCACAGATTCTAGGATGGTTTTGAATCCTGTTCTGAAACAAATTCCTTGGCACAATTGATGGTATAAATATTAGGTATCTGAATTGTCCCTAAACTTCATTTTGATTGTAATTTTTGTGCTTTCCACATTCTTAGCTTTTTACTGTTGCAACAAGAAGAGAAGGTATATAGACCTTAAAATAAGAAAAGTATTAAATAATGCATGCTGTAATTGTAAAGTAAAAACCAGACAGCATAAAAAGTGTTCCTGGCAGTATAATGCCTCTATCTGTTTCTGAAAATGAGTCGTCATATTTCAGCAAATGCTTGGTCACCAATTTTAGTCTGCATAAAAATCTGTTATGATTTTATATGACTCAGCAGTATGTCTGATAAAATTTTTTTAAAAAAATTCATATTAGGAAACACATATATTTAGAAATGAAAGAACAGCACTTCTTCCAACATTTTCTAGAGGAGTAAAGAGGAGGAAGTTAAGGACTTGACAATGTTGAAATATCCTGTCTCTTAATTAAAAGTAAAATTGTAACAACTGTATATACAATAATGCAAATAAAGGTGAAATCAAATGTTTTGATTTTGCCAACTAAAATATTCTAGCTTAATTGAATAATATTCTCCTTGATTCTTCCTGGTGGTAAACTTGACAATACCATTTTTTGTTCTTTATTGAAGCAAAGAAAGATGTCAAAATCATAAAATCCTTCACAAAACAGAATTGCTGAACAAGAGACTGTCATGCAGCTGTAGCTGCTGTCTATTAAAGTCACACCCTGAACACGGAAAATTGTGGTCCTACATTCCTTGAGATTTCTTTGCCATCATCCTCTAAATTAAAAAAAAAGGCTTTCAGAAGTGAAAATTAATAACCTCGGTCAGAGTGTACTGAACTAATAAATAATCACAAATCTGCATTGGGAAATCAATCAATATTAAAGAGTCATAAATAAATTCTTCCTATATTGTCTTTCCTCATGGTTAGCTTGCACTCTAGATACACATGAACATACACACACAGCATACGTATATCTCTTATCTGTAGATAAATAAAGGTAAACAAATTCCACTAATTTATTTTTCCAAGCTAACAAAATGACCTTTGAGCTCAAAATGACAAAAATTACCTTTCATCTAACAACTTAATGTTGCCTTCTATCAGGGGGTAGAAAAAAAAGAGAAAAGGTGACAATAACTGGAAAGTGGGAGACGGGGGGAGAAAAAGGAAAACAGAATAGTCAAAGCTGCTGTAAGGATGGTGGTTCTGTGTCCTTTTATTTTTATGACAAAAGGACATATTTCCCAATAACAGCAGTTGAAGCAAGTCTTCTCATTCTTTTTTCTAGCTGCAGGCTGAAGAAACCAGATGGACTCTTTTCTGACTTCAAAGTCACAAATATACTCTGTAACTCTTTTGTACCAGCGATCAAATACTATCAAACTCCATGGAACTGAGAACGCTTCTGAAAAGATGATGATTTCATTTATCTGGACATCAATTGCTTAGATATGAAGGGCTATTAGTAAGCAAACATTCCATTACAACATCTATCAAAAAGCCTGGTCACTTTACAGAATTCACTAATAATAGAGAGAAACAGAATTATTGCAGTGCATTGGGACTGACCATTTTCTCAGCAATGAGCAGCTGTTTTGTAGCACTGTTAATATTATCTTTTCATGAGCTGCCAGCACTGACACTTTAAAAGCAACTGCTTCTACCTCTTCTGTCACCGGTGGTTATAACCACCTGTGACAACTGGCAAGGCTCAGGAAGGCAAACGGAGAAAAGTTAATCTTCAATAGAAATAAGACAGAAACACCAGTGCAGAAAAATTATTAAGCATAATTATTTCAATTTGATATTGTCATTTTGGAATAAAATGCAGATACAACATCTGCTTATCTTTAAGAATGAACAGGAAAGGTTCTCCTCATCCCAAAAGCCTCTACAACTTCAGGCAAAACACAAGTATTTCTATGTGCGCTGCAACAGGTCCTAGACATTTTTGCAGTGTAACAAAAAAAAAATATCAGGCATTTCTCACTGCTTAGCCTAGAGGTCAGACCACTTATCTGAGATATGGAATAGAATAATTATTTCCTAAGCAGTTGCCTAGTGAACAAAATGGAACTGCTTCCACAGATCAAAAAGGGAATAGACAGTCATCTGATAACTCAGGCCACTCACTAAGGAGTATATGAGCGCAGCCAGGCAGGGACTTCATCTGATTCTCCTATACTTTACATGACTTATCTCTTTTCTGAACATTATTCTTTTTGGCTTCACTGTCTCCTTGCCCACCCCCTCCCCCCCACTTTCATGAAAAATATTCAGATCTGAGGTTTTTCCTCACTAAAGAGCTGTCATTGGTAGCATCATACTTTCTTTTTAAAAAGTTATTACTACTATTATTATTACTATTTTTGGCAACCATGAATTGGCATTCTTTGTTGAAAGCTCATATTTGAAGAAAATGCCAGCTCTAATTATCCTAGAGCCTTAACTTCTCACTGTCAAAATGAAGGCAAGATTGACGTGCCACTTGGGTGTGTTACAATACAAGGTCAGAAATTGCTACGGCTGTTACTGGAATTGTCTGCAGTACATAAAAACAGCAGAACAAGAAAAGACAGTCCCTACTAATGGGTAAGGAATATTTAATAGTCTGACAGTGGAATTTTCCTTTCCTTGATTATAGTAACCTCCCTACGTCTTCTCCCAAGGAAAACAAAAAGGTGGACAAAATAACATGCAGGGCTAAACAAGTTATATACACGGAACATGTCATTTGTAATGGACAAAAAATATTACTAATTTTAAATAAATTTTTCCAAGAAACAAAAGCTCACTGGTCTTATAACTACCCAGCACAGCTCCATTTTTCATTATTTTTATATCACTCATGGAATTTGTCATGGTTCAACCCAGGTAGAAGGCAGCTAGGACCACACAGCCATTTACTCGCTCTTTACCTGCCAGGTGAGATGGGGAGAAGAATGGACAAAAAATAAAATTTGTGGGTTGAGATAAAGAGAGATTAATATTAATAAGACAATAAATTAATAATAATAATCATAAACATAATAATAATGAATATGAATATGCAAAACAAGCAACACGCAGAATCACAAAGAAGCACCGAATGGTAGGGGTTGGAAGGGACTCCTGTGGATCTTCTAGTCCAACCCCCCTGTCGAAGCAGTATCACCTAGAGCAGGTTGCACAGGACCTTGTCCAGGAAGGTCTTGAATATCTCCAGAGAAGGAGAATCCACAACCTCTCTGGGCAGCCTGTTTCAGTGCTCAGTCACAGTACAATTTTTCTCACTGTCCGACACCTGATTGTGCAACCAGTCCCCAAGCAGCAATCACGGATTTCGTTGAACTCAACGAACTCACAGAGCTCGCTGATTCATGCCCCCTGGCCAAACTCCATTTATAAACAGAGCATGACATCTATGCTATGGAATATTTCCATTGGCCAGCTTGGCCTATGCTCCCTCCCAACTTCTGCACACCTGCTTATTAGCCAAACATGTGAAAATGAAAAAACATCCTTGATTTCCTAGGAATGCCTAAAAACGTCAGTGTATTATCAACATTCTTCCGGTACTAAATCCAAAACACAGCAGCTACTGGGAAGAAAATTAACTCTATCCCAGCCAGAACTAGGACAGAATTGAAAAGAAGAACTTGTGTCATGAAGCATCTTCAGGGAAATCCTGGAGTCCCCCTCTCTAGTGGGAGGTGTTACAGCAGACAGACCCCTTGGGAGTTTCTCAGTGTCCCCTCCCTCCCTGTATACTTATTCATGGAATTCCCTCATAATTGTATCTTGAATACAGAGAATCACTGAATTTAAGACATTATGAAGAAAAAAACAACTCATACCCAGCAAAACTTTGCGTGTGTTGAAAATTCTGAAAAAGCTCTTTTTGAGATAGTTCATGGCCAGTGACAAGTCCTCTCAGAAATGCAGGTTATTAAAAGCTCATGAAGCCTATCTTCTTTTTAGAATTTACTATGTGCAAATTCAAGCCTTAAAACTTTCTTCAAAGTATTCCATGTTTTAGACCTGAAACCTAAAAGTCTGTCAAATGCTCCAAAATGAACACTGTAGGAAACAACGATGCTCCCCAGCAGACAACATCAATAAGACCCGCATTTCTTTAAAACATCTTTAACAAATAATAAGAAATCACATAAAAATAAAACAACTCATATTACATATTACTTCTGGAGGGAAAAAAATTAAAATATCAGAGAAATCAGTTCTAAGTAGCTTGAGAAATAAGACGGAACAATATTTAGTTGGCTAGCATTAGGCAGTGCTCACAGAAGCATTAATAGAAAGGAACAGGTGATCTGCGAGCAATACAACAGTTCCCTATCCACCGCACTCATATGCAACAGGCGTATAAACACACTGCAGCAATCTCAAATCCATAGTAGATGCAGGATACTTTTAACACTGGGCTTGGCATGGCACCAGTGAGCAAGACCAGCAGTGCATCAAAAAGGACTTGTCTCTAACAGCCTGTTCAAGTTCTTAAAGACCTGCTCCCCTGTTAGGTATAGAGATTGCTGTAATCCCATTGATCTTACAGGAATAAACAGGAAAAAAGGATACAGACATATGAATACTGATGGCTCAAGATCTGTGATAGCTAATCTGCACTACAAAGAAAAAGGGCATTTTAACAATCCCTTTTGGCCACTGCCAAGTCTTACAACCACTTATCAATGGCATTCCTAAAAGGCATAGAACAAAGGGAATTTGTAACACTTCTTTGAAGAATGGTGCTATAGCACCAGGGAGATCACTGAAAACAATTACATGTAAGCATTGGTATATATTAAATATCATTCTGGATTGCTATCAAGTATGTCAAGGTTATAAGCCTATCTGCATTATGCCAAGAATGCCAAACCCCAACTGGTTCCCAATTTAAAAAGTGCTGACTGTCTAGGAATCGACTGAGACAGGACAGTATAACCTTGCACCTTACAATGCATTTTTATATGCCAAGGACACCATAGCAATCAAGCATTTCTGAAGGTATGTGAATCTTAGCTGCCTACTGATTTTAGAAATCTCAGATTCTGAAGTCTGCTTTGAGGTAACTTGTACCTCACTCCTTCAAGCAATCAAGGAAAGATGTGGTCAATCAGGAACCCTGAATAGATGTCATTTGGGGGGGAAAAACCTTAAAAGTTGTTGATGGATGGTACAGCCAAAATCACTTGAGGTCACAGGAGAGGTGTGTAATAACAACGCAATAGAAACTGCATTTGAAACTGGGTTTTGGTGGAAGAAATTGTGAACAGTGAAACAAACATTACTTAACATTAACTTAACAACAGATGGACTAGCAGCCTTTACTCCTGCTTACCATGACTAAAAGGCAGATTACAATATATTTACACACCAGCTAAGACATCACTCCGAATTACAAAGCTGTTATTTAGGGTAGAAGCTGTTATTTAGGGTAGAAAGACATTTTGAAGAACAGTATAAAGCAAAAGATATGTCGTGTCAGGCATTGCTCTGAAAGTATACCTTTTGAATATAATACTCCATTTTTCTGAGCGATTTCCACTCACTGTTTCTTCTTATACTGATTAGTTATCAGGGTGGGAAATCTCTGTCAATATTTGACCACCTTTTATCATTTTTCAATTACTAAAAATTTATCTCATCACACATTCAACCAGGAGGTATATTAAGTCACCAAGCTCCTACAGAGACATGCTTTTTTATGCATTATCATAAAACTTCACTTTGAGCATGTAAGGATAAAAGCCTTATTAAAATGTGCTTTTTTCATTGCTAGAAATATTATTTTTTCTAAACTAGACATAGTAAGTAGAAGACTTAAAGTCTAGTAATGGCCCAGATCATCTGATGATTTTGATATATCTCTATCCATTTAAGAGTTATTATAATTCATTTTGTTCTACCTATGTAGCAGTGTTCATCAACCAACACTAGTGAGCTGATCAACTCTTCTCCATATCATGTCCAAGCAATCTGTGATATTTCTTTCAAAGTGCATAACACAGAGTACATAACTCTATTTTTCAAGAATAAATACTTGATCTGCCATGGAAAACATTGTGAAGAGTTAGAATCCTACTTAATCATTCTTTGCCTGCTACCCCAGAAATACTCTGAAAACATCATCTAAGATAACTGAATGCTAGCAGTATCCCTGCAAAGCTCTGGCACAGTCTGAGAACTGGAGCAGACTATGCCAGTTACTTGCTTTACGCTTAAACACAGGAGCAACTTTAAAAGTTCAAAAAGCTTAGAGTTGTTCTTCTGTCATACAATTAAAACCGCTTTTCGGCAGACATACCTATTTTTCCTCTTGCAAATGAATGAAACCGGTCAGCACAGTAAGTCTTGAAATTCCCTAATTTTCACTGGTGCAGCCTCACTGAATTCAGTTGAGATGAACGGACTGGATCACTAAATTCAAAATATTACAAGACAAAACTAAACAAGTTTCACCTTTTCATTCTCTCCAGGTAATACACCTTATTTCTTCTGTACATGAGTAAATTCTCAACACTGTCACTGGCTGGGAGCTTGAAAGCAGCTCTAATAGCCAAGTCCAAGCAGGTCCCTAGGTAGTGTGTTTTGAGGCGTTTGCTCTCCAGCACTTAATGGTTGTCTGGGCTCCCTGCCCAATTTTTGGAGAGAGACGGACACTTCAGATGGTGATGTTAAAAGAGTCATAATGGGGAGTGCAGATCTGCTGACAGCTAGTCGATGGGAAACACCAGGGCTGAGGCACTGCCCTGTTTGTGCGTGTCATGAAACAGCCATTCCATAAAACCCACGCACGCCCACGCTGCCTCTCTGTCGGTACAAATGCTCACACCGTCAGGGCAGAGCCACTCGCTCAGCTGGGCGCTCGGTCCCACACGAGGAGCAGCATTTGGACAGCCAGGGCAGTGTGTTACCACAGACCTTGCCCCACCCCAGCCTGAAGCCCTTCAGACTGAGGAGGGGTGGATTCCCAGTCTCCCACTTCCTTTCTTCAAGATGTTACTGGACAGTATGGTGGACTCTCTTGAGTCTGTTTCCCTTTATAAAATATAACACTGCTACTATAGGGGAAATTTTTAACAGGGAATAAACTTGACAATTGGAACAATTCTACATTCTGTAGCTTTCATCTGCTGTGGCTTGCAAAAATACTCTATTTAACTCAGCAAATATGACAAGTTCAGAAAACTGGTTTTCACTCTTTTGTTTCCAACTGTAAAAAAAGAAACTAGAAGCATATGTCTTCTCGGTATGCTTATTTGTACTAGTCTAAGTAAAAACTGTCACTAAAACCTCTCATGTTTTGCACCTTCAGCTGTGGAAACAGACTTGAGGGACTCGGAGCTACAAATTCGGTAACAAGCTCTGACCCTCCGCAGTCACTGCCTGCGAGCACAGAGAACAGGCTTTCTGTCTTCCCAAGACACCTACATGACATAAAGGAAGAGGTAGGGAACTGAAAAGATGTTGGAGGATAAATGTCTGGGGACATATTTCTCAATATGATAAAAACAGCTGGCAGCCACTTGAGTGCCTTTGCAGCTCAATTTAAAAATAAACTACTGTTTGATAAACTTTGTCCATGTAAAATATCAGAAACGTGAAATGCTAAAAATTATTTAACAGATTTATATCTTTGTATTCCTGAGTCAGATTTTCAAGTATAAATCATCCAGTGAAAAGAACAATGTCAGGGCCCAACATAATATCTACCTACTCTGCTAACCAACTGGAATACTGCAGGCTCAAAATGTTATATACGTGCAAACACAGAGGGCAAATGATGCAAATGCTGCACTTGCGACACTTCAGTCCCGCGTATAGTGGTAATAGTCCAGCTCAGCTGCTGCCTACCCCTGACTGGGTGTCTGACCCTACTAAAGTCCTCTAGGTACCTAGAAACCTGCTTCTACACCTGTTCCAAACTGCCCTAAGCAGCCCAGACAATAAAAGACTGATGGACATCCAAGAATTAGAACAAAGCAATTAAACTTGCTTGAAGATGAGCAAGAATATTTCTTTTGAATTTACTAGAGAACTAAATTATTATACGATAATAATATCAGAGCAAACCTGGAGATACCAGTCAAAACTGGAGTCCATAAATATAAACATCAATTAAAAGCTGGTGACTGTCAAGGAAAATGGAGAAAAAAATAAGGTAAGGCTAGTTGAAAGCTAGTAAGTCTTCAAGCAGAATTGAGAAAAAATACCAGATGCTGTGATTTCCAGTATAAGTTCCCTTAGTGTCCTAAAGCACCTAAACTGACCAGACATACTTATGATTTCTATCAAGATGAATAATTCTTTCCATAATCACAAATATGAAAATATAAAAAAAAATAAATATTAGCACATGAAATTGATAAAAGCACTATTTAGATTAAAAAGTTACATTGAGTATATTTTCTTTCTTAGGAATTCAGAGAGACATTTTCTTGTGAGGTGCCACCAGTCCTGTTTCTTTTTCATCAAACTGATTCTGCTGAGTATTTGCAATGACAAGAACACAGCCAGGGGAGAAATGGAGTTCTCAGCTTCCAGCCACAAACTGGACATCAGGGTAGTGGAAGCAACTCAAACAGGTCTGTGCTACCACCAGCCATACCGCTTGTTTAATTTTCAAATAGCTTAAACTAAAAGATGGTAGTCAAGGAAAACATCACAGATGAGCTTTTTTGTACTGGTTTTCCAGACAGCAGCAGCTAACAAGAAGCACCAGTTATAGAGAAAAAAGTCACTTACAGGCATGAGGTTCCTTGCCCCTTCTCTTGTCAGATTTTTTTTTCCCCCTTCTCTCCTCTTCCCTAGGTTTATCATGCATAATGATCAATACATTATTACATTTCTTGAGTGTATTTAACACTGGACCATAGAGCTAGAGATGCATTGTTGCTCCAAAAAGCTTTCTGTCAAAAGGTCAAAAAAGGAGAACTAAAAGAAAATGAGACTCCTCAAACATGTATAATAATACTGAAATTCAAGTTTTACATATCTCAAGGTATATCTCTTTCAGAACTTCGCAAAAAGTTACAGTTTTTTATTGGTTGGGAGTTATTTTGCACTGCTCCCATGATAATCCACCACTGAGCTGAATCTTCTAATTCTGAGTAAGCTGATTACTACTTCTAAAGAGCATCACGATATTCTTCACATCAGAGAAAAAATTCTAGAGACAGGGGAAGGAAATCCATAGGACCATGGTCATGACTCATGTGGGACTATAATTTTCAAAACTCTTTAAATGACAGGAGGAAAAAAATCTGTACCAACTAAAAAAGAACTAAAAATTTTCATTCATTTTGCATTTATGTGTTGAATTTGTGAACCAAATATTTAACTGACAATCTTTATTTCATTGTCTGTTCAAAAGAAAGAAACTGATTCACTAGATCAAGAGTCTTAAAATAGCGGAGGGGTCGAAAAAAAAGATGTTCACATATCTCTGTAATAAATAATGCCCAAAATCTATGCTACTGTATTGTTGCAGCAATTTTAAATTCTTAGCTCTAACTAGGTTGTTCAACATAGATATGTGCAGTTTTACAATTCCTATGTAGCTGAAGAGATCATGTCTTTAGCTGGTATTCAGACCATGTTCACTTTACACAAAGGATCCATACACATCTAAAACGGGGGAGAGAGGGTTTCCCAAAGGCAAAATCCAAAGCTGTCAAGATTACTTTCTCACCCTGAAGAGTACTAGTAATTGGTTGAAGCAGACAGCATGGGAATTGCTGTGTCACAGGAAAGCATCCAGTATAGCTGCTGTCACATGCCACCGATTCTAAACACCCTGTTGAGGTAAAAAAAAAAAATGCTTCTACCTCAAATATAAACTTACTTAACCGTTAAACAAGAGTTGACAGGAACTAGTGAGTCAATCAATTATGTTACAAACAGAAAAATAGTATTTGTAAAAATCTTGGTGTTGATTAATTTTATTTTCAGTAGCTTCCATGGAAGTAACAATGGGAAGGTTAAGTGAAAGGAAGAAAGAATGTAAAGCTCTACTGGAATTCATACTGTAGTTATTTTTTAAATAAGCTCTCTCTTCATGGATTTACTTGTTAAAAAAATTACCTAGGTCTAAGTTACTAAAATTGTCACATAATAAAAGGACAAAGAGAAAACCATGGTTATGGTATAAGTTGGTATTGCCATGACCAAAATTAATATGTGACAGGAGAAGAGAGTGTTTACATGATTGATGCTGAAGGAAAACCAGTATTTCACTTAGTTCATCAGAAAGTCTCTGCAAAAATAAAAGTAAGTTATTTCTTTGGGTTCAATATCTTAAAACTTGTTGGAGATCAAAACAATGCAGCAGTTCTAGAAGTTAGCCCTTGCCTGTTGAAATTACATTTTAGTAGCATTTTTTCTCTCATTTCTTGTTAAAATATATCAGATACTGAATTTCCCCAGCTACAAAGCAATACTTATGTGGGATGCCCAGTTATTTTTGAGACAGTTGAAGATATAGTTCATGGTTTTGAGTGGAGAATTGATCATCCTGAAGAGAACTACTACACATTTTTTCAGTAATGTTCCTTGGAAATCCCACAGAAAGGTATTCTTAAAAACAGATTCATTTTAAATCATGCACAGCAATATCCTCTCTCTAGGTTGAGGGTCTGGCCATAAATCTTGCGTGCCACTATCTTAAAAGTATGAACGGAAGCATCAACTTGGCAGCAAAACTTACAGTTTTTAGTGGAGATAAAAGATTCTTTGTCATAAGCCTTTGAATATTCCCACTCACTTAAAGTAAACTGACCATAGGATGAATGGAGGATTAATCTGGAGAGATAGAGATTGTAGATAGGACAATTTTCTTTGGTTTCTATTCAGAGGTACACAGATACTGTTAGGAACCTTCACACTTTGAGACATATTCACATAAATACGTACATGCACACTTGTTTCCATTACCATTGTTTTCTCACCTTTTTTTTTTTTTTCTGATGGTCTCATCTTTCCTCTCTTCTACAGGCAGCCCAGGAGTAATTAAATTAAATAAATTAAATACTCCACCTAGGAGTACCCTCTTGAATGCAAAGCAGGATCTCCAACATTCCATACCATCTTGTCACACAAAACCAAGGTTGAAATGACACCGAATACACTGCATGGCAGCAATTCCTGATGGTTCAATAACAAGTTGCAACATTTAGTGGAAAGAAAGGCAGTGCAACTACAAGGCACCATAGGAAGGTAAGCAGATGTACGGTTGAGGTTGTTGCCATTGCTTCTGAAAGCAGGGAGGCTGGAAAAAAAGAGCTGCTTTAAGAAGATAACAAGTAGCAAAGAGGAAAACACTCTGAGCCTAGAGACCTGGAAAGTCTATGGCAAAGCACATCCAGGTTAAAGAAGGTGAAAATGGTGAGAAAGAGACTATGTTCCCAGTGCAGTATGTTGAGGAGAGCCTAACTGTTCAATCACAGCCTTCGTTTCTGCTTGGAAGCAAGGAGGGCAGATCTGACAATCTCCAAATTAGGTTATTATCCTGATCTTTTCAGGTCACAACTATATTTAAATCATACTTCACGTATGTGGGATAATGTCACAGTTATTTGGAATAAACTCCATGAGGTTCAGGATAGAAATAACTCATTAACTATAACTTGCAGTTGGAAAAGCCATTTCTACACTGCCATCTCAGTTCCTCAGGTAAATAAATAGGTTTATGCAGTTGCATCTTAATCCCTAAGTAGATAATTCAGAGCATTTCATGCTTATAAAGCAGAACCTTTTTCCTAATTAACTATTAAACTACTATTCCATTGTCCTCAGTGGGAGCCATAACAAATGAAACCTACTTAAACAAGTAGTGTCCCAGGTATATTACTGTATTAGAAGGTAGTCAAATTTGATCAAAATCATAACATGATCCTCAACCCATTGACTTGTGGTGACTTCTGTATCATTTCAGTCCTGGCCTTATTCAATAAAATGCCCAGATGAGTTAAGGAACATGACAGGCTGGTAAAATAAATAAAAAGAACAGTGCATGGATGGTCTATCCAGCACAGCCCAGCACAAATTCTCCAGATATCTCCATTTTCTGCCTCGCAGACCTTTCTGAGATAACTGAGGCAATGTTCTCCCACAAAATCCCACAAAATTCACCCACACGCTGTTCTCCACATAAGAGAAGGAGGGAATACAGTGGTGGGTTTGGGATTTTTTTTTTATTTAAAAAGCTGCTCAAAGCAACTGACAACTTTTTCTTTATACCATAGAATTGTATCAACTTGAAATCTAATGAATTGTCTTTCCACCCTTTCATGCATGATTTCTTAACTTAAAAATAAAATGCCCCTTGTAGCCAGAGGAAAGAAGGAAAGAAAGAAGGAAAGAAAGATGGGTAGACAGGAAAGAAAGACAGAAGGAAAGAAAGAAAGAAGGAAAAGAAAAGAAAAGAAAAGAAAAGAAAAGAAAAGAAAAGAAAAGAAAAGAAAAGAAAAGAAAAGAAAAGAAAAGAAAAGAAAAGAAAAGAAAAGAAAAGAAAAGAAAAGAAAAGAAAAGAAAAGAAAAGAAAAGAAAAGAAAAGAAAAGAAAAGAAAAGAAAAGAAAAGAAAAGAAAAGAGAAAAAGGAAAGAGAAAAGAAGAGAAAAGAAAAGAAAGAAAAATTCTTGTAGTGGATTATAAACCCTGCATTTCAGCTTATAACTGCGTATATTTTACCATGTCGACTAGCAACAGCTTCAAATTTGTCTTCTAAGAATGTTTTTTGAAAGTAAGTCTACTGAAGACAGCATAAAATGGCCATAACATATCCCTAACAATCTCATGCAAAGATCTCTTGGTATTATGCAAACAAACACAGAGGGGAAAGATCTTGCAAGGCATTAGTGACAAGCTGAGAATATATTTTAAATTACTGTTGCTGAGTAATTTAGAAGAGTAAACAGTCATTCTGAACTGGTCACTATTAGTACAAAGCTGAAAATGCAGAGGTACTTCAATGGATTGAGTTTAGCTTGCAAAGAACAAACCCTAAAATTGTCATTCTTGTTAAAATAATTTGGAAAAAAATGAAAAATCCAATTCACAGGTTCCCTTCTGTCTTATCACTGCAGGAACCACATGCACTCTCTGCGGGAAGGACTCTTCAGTATGACAGTGTTCGAACGGTGAACCACGGCCCAGGCCGGGCGCTGCCCAAACAGCTCTTTGGCCATCATCACCTTCTCTGATGGCTCTTCAGCTCCAGGGAGGGAGCAGGACGACGTGGTGAGCAGCCGGCAGCTCTGTCTCGCAAGAGGCCTGAACATCCCCAATGTAACCCCTTGCCTGGCGTGGGGTGTATTCATCAGGCCACTACCCTGTGAAAGCTAAGCGAGCTTTCTTCTTGTGTTAAAAGTTTTAGGATGAAAGAACAAGAGGCTTTTTTCCAAATCTGCAGCCAGAAGTAATGTGTGCAAGCTCTAGCAAGTGCAAAACAAAGAATTATCTCCAGAATGGCTTAAGAAAATAATGAACAAAAAATTAGCCTTTAAAAAATTCTTCTAAAAAAAACGTGTTACACTTGAGTATCAAAGACAGGCTGACACAGTTCTGATCATTTTCAAAACTGACTGACTGGCATTACCTAGAAAGGCTGCTGCAGGGGTGAACGCACCTTCTCGGGTCTACAGCCAAGAGTCCAAGCAACAGGCCCACTACCACAGCAGCAGAAAAAACTCAAATAAAGAAGAAAACATTATTTTCCAACATTTGAGTTCAGGGAAATTTATCTCAGGCTATGTTCCACATGATTTATCTCCCAGGGAAAACATCATTGCCACACAATTACTCTCTTGGCATAGGCGTGCAAGAAAAGCAGCTCAGTTTGCACAGTCTTAAAAATGGGGTAAAAAGATGAAGCGAAAAACTTTACACGCATAACACTTCCTATTTACTCTGTAGGGGAATGAATATTTTTTCCACTAAAGTGATTATGCATAGACCATAAAGTAGGAAATTAAAAATGAGAATACTCTGTGTCTTGCTTACGTTTCAGTAATTGCCTGCTTTACAAATGTGCTGTTCTTTTTTGGCTGTTAGTATTCTGTTATTAAGAGACCATGGATTATAATGCCTTCTAATGGTCTTCATCAGTTAGGTGTATTATTCTACTGTTGTATAGAATTTATAAGAGTGAAGAATAAAAACTTGAAAGTATGGTCCATCATCTGTGTCAGTGATATTTCATGGATTTATGCTTTAGCTGCAATGAAACACACTTTTCTCAAATAAATAATTTTCATTGAAATAAATAAAAAAGCACTGGCACTGCTGAGCACAATTTACCCATCTAATGTTCAAATATGGATAGTTCCATGTAAACAAAAAGGTTTACGTGATGTGAGATCCATTGTAATTTCCCATTTAAAACACTAGCAATTTAGTAAAGATTGTATTAGGTGCTCTGTTTAGCAAAATACAGACAATAGGCTTGTAAGTTACACGACAGAGAAGAAAAAAAAGTATTTTACAGCACTGAGGCTTGCATCCTGCCTCACCAACCTGGTGGCTTTCTATGATGGTGTAACAAGGGTGGACAAGGGAAAACCTATGGATGTCATCTATCTGGATTTTTGTAAAGCCTTTGACACGGTCCCCCACAACATCCTTCTCTCTAAATTGGAGAGCCATGGATTTGATGGGTGGACCGTTCGGTGGATAAGGAATCGGTTGGATGGTCGCAGCCAAAGGGTAGTGGTCAACGGCTCAAGGTCCGGATGGAGACCAGTGACGAGTGGAGTCCCTCAGGGGTCCGTACTGGGACCGGTGCTGTTCAATATATTTATCAATGACATGGACAGCGACATCGAGTGCACCCTCAGCAAGTTTGCAGATGACACCAAGCTGAGTGGTACGGTCGAGACACCAGAAGGACGGGATGCCATTCAGAGGGACCTGGACAAGCTGGAGAGGTGGGCCTGTGTGAACCTCATGAGGTTCAACAAGGCCAAGTGCAAGGTCCTACACCTGGGTCGGGGTAATCCCCGCTATCAGTACAGGCTGGGGGATGAAAGGATCGAGAGCAGCCCTGCTGAGAGGGACTTGGGGGTACTGATAGACGAAAGGTTGGACATGAGCCGGCAATGTGTGCTGGCAGCCCAGAGGGCCAACCATGTCCTGGGCTGCATCAGGAGAAGCGTGGCCAGCAGGTCGAGAGAGGTAATTCTGCCCCTCTACTCTGCTCTGGTGAGACCTCACCTGGAGTAGTGTGTTCAGCTCTGGAGCCCTCAGCACAAGAAGGACATGGAACTGTTGGAGCGGGTCCAAAGGAGGGCTACAAAAATGATCCGAGGGCTGGAGCACCTCTCCTATGAGGACAGGCTGAGAGAGTCGGGCTTGTTCAGCCTGGAGAAGAGAAGGCTGCGGGAAGACCTGATTGCAGCCTTTCAGTACTTAAAGGGAGCCTATAGAAAAGATGAGGACAATCTTTTTAGTAGAGACAGCAGTGACAGGACGAGGGGTAATGGTTTTAAACTAAAACAGGGTAGGTTTAGGGTAGCTATAAGGAAGAAATTCTTTACAATGAGGGTTGTGAAACACTGGAACGGGTTGCCCAGAGAGGCAGTGGAGGCCCCATCCCTGGAAACATTCAAGACCAGGTTGGACAGGGCTCTGAGCAACCTGATCTAGTTAGTGGTGTCCCTGCTCGCTGCGGGGGGGCTGGACTAGATGACCTCTAGGGGTCCATTCCAACCCAAAACTTTCTATGATTATATGATTCTATGATCTCTACATATTGTAAGACTGACTTTTGCTCTTATGAATATGTTTTGATTCACATGTTCTTTCATATTATATTATTTACTTTGGAATTCAGGTATTATTTATGTATCTTTTCTATCATTTCGGTTCTACTCATGTAAGAAAATTATATTTAGTAAACTAGAACTACATTATCAAGACATAGTATCAACAGCCTCAACAGTATCAAAGAAACCGCCTCTACAATGTCTAATTTTAAGTGGAGAAAAACAAGGGATAGTAGTTATGGTTCTGGCTCTACAGGATCAGAGTCTGCAGATAAAATACCTCGCTCTCAACTGCTGTCACAGAGACAGACCATCCATTAGCCAACATCCGAGTCAAATCAGGGAGGAACACCAGCACTGCGAGCCCTGCTCAGTAACGAACTGACAGCCAGCGCAACTGCCAGTCACAAAGGGAATGCATTCCCCACCGCGAAACCATGCCGTGCAACCTCTGCTCTGGGAAAGATACAGAGCCCATCTTCTACCATGGCTATGCTGAGCAAGGAACGCTCTTAGACTTTGTGACGCAAACAGCACGGGGTTTTTTCCCTCTAGATTACACAAGCGGTGGAGCTGGTGAGCACATGTCAAGCACACTTGACAACAGCTGCGTCTGGCAGGGAAGACTGCAGAACAAGGAGGAAGGCCCAAGCAAACCTCGCAGGTGTCTGAGAAACAGCCCAGCACAAAATAGAAGTCAGCTGTGAGAGACATACATACAAAAGCAAGTATCTGCACACTGAAGAACAACGTGAATAACTGGTTTGCATATTTACTTAGTCCTGCTAAGGAACACTTCTTACTAAAAAAAAACCAAAAAAGTGCCAAAGAGCTCAGGCTTTTGATATTTCTCACTGATCCACACAACCTGTCCCCAGCCATAGACTTCTTGTGGGAGGACACAAATTCAGTAATTTCTATATATGAGGCATTTTCCAAGCACAGCTTTCCAAAAGAATGCAAAACGTGCTTTTCTGTTTCCTTCCTGAAGAAATCGCCAGGAAATAGGGATTTTCTCCCACTTCAGTCTTCTTAATGGTAGGAAGGCGGAAGACACCAATACCGAGGCTTTGGTGCAGAATTCACAGGCTTTGTGCCAGCAAAAGAAGATAGGCTTACCTACGTCTGCTTTCCCCCAGAGCTATTTAACAAATTTCCTCCCCTCGCTCCCTATGAGCTAGGCAGTTTATATTGGATTGATGTATCTGTAATAGGCAGTAAAAAAGTGTGTCCCACTTCAAGCTAATTTACTTTTAAAATGCCACTCAATCTGTACTGGTATGCTTATTTGCAGCACTTCACCAACTGACACAACTTTATAGGGCTAGAAAATATATTTTAAACTATCTCCTTGGAGGACAGGAATTAAAACTGAAAGAAAACAAAGCAAAAAAATATTGTGTCATCTCCCATTACCATGGGACCATTAAAAAACTGAGTTAAATTGTATATCACCATCATTGATAGGAAAACCCCAAGTCTTGTAGACACAGTCCTGCTAAAATGAAATAAAAATAATAATCCAATAAGTAATGATACGTGTTTTCATCCAACACTACCAAGTACCCACCTAACTCATCATCTCTCCCTTCCCACACTATGCCCCAGTCAGTGATCAAAAGGAGAGAGACAAAACCTTGGGTTCTCACCTGGCTGTAGGAGAAAGAAAAAGTGGTTTAATTTTTTCTACAGGGGACAAAAGTCATCTGTATACCTACCACAGAAACAGCAGGCTGCCGAAGTTGCTGAAGTAAGAGTCGTCATCGGTTGTCCAGATAACACAAATGTTCTATTACAATATTTTAATTTAGGCAACAATATTGGCTTAACATCATATACACATACAATGTATTTTTGTCCTGTTGGCAACAAGCAGCGCAACAAGGAAAGGACACCTAGTGGTGATCTGTCATAGACCTGATTAGGCAAAGCTCTTACACACTTACCTAATCGTTCATGTCTTTTATTTTTCATTGTTCGGTTATCTGTGAGCATATTTAACTAAGAATAACTTACTAGTTGCATGCAAACCCATGTAAAACACCCAGGGGTTGGCAGCTTAGGCAGGCTTACAAAATAAGGTAAAGTAAATAAGAATTAGGTCCAGTATGTCCTGTTCGGTATTTTTAGGAACCTACACTAAAACAAAACAAAACAAACCTACTGTCAGAAATTACTGCAGAAGTATAATTTCTGCAATCATCAATTTAAATAACAATTTTTTTGTTGCATGTCATAGTATATAATTTTGTTTAAGTAAGTATATTATCTGTTTGTCAATATCTGAGTTGCAAAGGACTGGAATATTAGATATTGTAACTAAAAGGTAGTTTTAGGACAGCGTGATTTTGCAAATTCAGTAAATTAATTCCTGCCAACACATCTCTTGTCCTTTTGTGAAAATGTTTCTTCCCATTTCCACCAAGTCATTCATTTGGATAAGTTATTAACATCAGACTGATAAGAATATATCGATCAGATTTCATACATACCACACCACAGGCTATATCTCAGTTCCCTTACAACAGTTAAGGACAAAGATTCTGCAATGCATATATTATTTACCTCACTATTACTCTATGTGGCTGTTTGCAGTTTGATCTAGATTTAATTGCTTTAAACAATATGGAAATAAAGAAAAAGGGAACCTTGTATCATATACAAATCTTTCAAATTTTTGCCTAGTCATCTTGAAGTTCAGGATACTGACCAACTGATGTTCAGGTATGTGATGCTAAAAAAGGAACAGCTCAATTTTAACCTGTCTTTTCTGTTGGAGGACATATAAATACCTAAATAGGATAACAGCCACCTTATACAAACTGGTTTGTTCATCAGTCAGTTTTCCATGAAGTATCCTCTTGGCAGGTTATGACGAATGAGTTTGCTGGCTGTCCTTTCAATATATTTAACATAATGCTCATTATTCTGGATCCAATTACACAGCGTTTCAGATTTATCTGCATCACATTTAAAACCAACATGTCCGCCCATATGCAAAAACTGTTAAATCCTTTTAAACAAGGCTAGACAAGACAGACAGGCTCCATTTCTGTGTAACAAAAATTAGTTAACAGTTGGTCCCTGTTGTGCATGTGCAAACACACGCAGTACAGAAAACGATTAATATCAGCAGCAAAGGTCTCATTTATATCCCCTAAGGGAACATCCAACTATTGTTTCCTAATTCATCAAAGCTCATCCCTATCTATTTTTTTGTTTGTTTGTTTTAAAACATTACAGTGCTGTAACACACAATTTCTCAAACATGGTAATGGATTGACCGTGCAGAACAGTTTCATAAGCTACATCCAAAGTAATAATCAACTACTGCGATAACAAGAGCCAAATATGAAAATCCATGAGTGCCTTCATTTCTGATGTCTGTAAAATGCTAAACCAACAAAAAAAAGAACATTTTTTTCTTGCATGCATTTCATTTTGGGATTTATCAGAACCTGATTGAGTCTACATATTTATCGCTGTTCCTGCATGTTCTCACAGTCATCAAGCATCTTTTTTAAAAGCAGCCAACAAGGTTCTTGCTGCTTTATCGCAGGCTCAAAAATACCACCCCAAATATACTTTAGACCCTCCCTCACCTTTCTGAGAACAGCCAGGGAGCACTACAATGTGTTCTCAAACACAAAAAGATGGACTCCACTTATTTTTCAATATTTGTCAAATAAAGTTTCACACAAGAAATATTGCCCAAGTTTTACTAGTGGAATCAAAGATTTAGTTGCAATCAAGCAGCCATTAGCTAAAGATTAAATGGACCAAACACCAGCTGTCACTGGTTTGGACCACATCCTCTGGTCACTTCTAGTCCCTCGTAGTGGCTGATTCAAGTATTCTTGGTTTAGAATACCTGCTTTATCTTTGACAATAGATGGAAGAAGAAAATAAAAAAGGTATTAATTTCTCTGCTTAGTGGGGCTTACAGTGGCAAGCCATTAACTCAAGCTGCCAGAAAATAATGTCATTGAATGCATTTCAGAAGGCTGTCTCTCTGTGAAGCACTGAGGAGACAAAAGCACTGCTCTATGGTAAAACTGCAAAATATGCTTAATCATTTGCCTTAGTTAAACTGGGTATAAAACTGCAGTGCTCTATTTCTGTGTCAAAAACATAGTCACACTGCATTACAGGGAGGCAAAAAAGAAGTAGAATTTACAAAATACAATAATAAAAAACAATGACCTATTCCAGGAGCTATTTTAGAAACTACTAAAAATTTGATGCTTTGTACCATCCAGCATCACACCATTTTCAAATGCGATCTGACTTTATTTGTGAGATGGTTTCATATTCATGTTTCTGTTAAACCAGAAAGTGAACGTAATACTGGAGATAACCAGCAGAAAAAGCACCAGAAATGGTACCAAATCACCCTTTGATATTAATTTAACTAAACAGGTCTTTATTAAACTACATTAAAAAAAATCATGCAAATTTATTTTAATAGTGATTCCATGAAAATACTTTACAAAATAATTGTCACTACACTTGCTGCAAGAAAGGTTCAGTAAACAGCAGTTATTTTCCCCATGTTTTTAGCACTTCCTTTTAAAATATATTATGATATTTAGAACTGCAGAAATGGGGACAGGCAAGAAATCAAATGACTGAATCATAGTGGTATGTGCCAAAGCATTAAACATTTCCTAGCCATGGGCATGCCAATTTAAGAATGCTATAATTTCCTGGAAATGTCACTATGCCAAATTGGCAGGCAGCATAAGGTCATGACTGGAAATAGTGGAGTTGACAGTTTAGAAGGCAATAACTCAAAATTTGAACTACCCATTTTTTATAAAGAAGGTTGGGATTTAACATATTCAGTCTACACGCAGCTTTCAAACAATGAGCATTCTAGGAAATCTACTCAACTATAAATGGTTTCAATTTCTCCTGAAATAGAAAAACATGAACGTGTATTGTAAGTTCTCTGTGAACACAAAAGTATTAACTTCATAAGTTTAAGTGCTAGTCACCAAACCCAAAGCCAGATTTAGGTGGTTGCTAAAATTTCTAATATTCTCAGTAGGAGCCCATCCAATGCTTGTGTTGCTGATGGTCCCAAACACATTTTTGGTCTCTGTTGTTAGCAGAGAGAAGATGGTTACTCTGTGCTTTTCTTTCCAAAAAGGTTTTTCTACTAGCACCTGTATGTAAAAACTGTTTATTCCGTTCTAGTTCTTGTGTAGCTCTTTGGAGAGACCTGACTAATTTTTTGTAGGAATAATATCTTAGCAAATAATGTTATAACCATATGAATCTTACCTCTTCCCACTGGTGTATGTATCTAATCAGTCTTGAAAGGCGCAATAAGCGTAGCAGGCTGAGAATTTTTGTAAATCTTACAATACGAAGTGCTCTTGCTGTCTTGTAAACTTCTGAATCCATTCCTTTTTCTACAATGAGGAAGATATAATCCACTGGTATAGATGAGATGAAGTCAACCACAAACCAGCTTTTTAAGTAATTCATCTTAATGATTTTGGGGTCCAGTATTATTTCAGAGCTGTCTTCGTTTACAGTCCCAGTTCTAAAATTCATGATCAAGTCCAATAGAAAAACAGTGTCTGATGCCACATTGAAAATAATCCATGGTGTTGTTGTTTGTTCTGTGAAGAATGTGATTCCAACTGGTATAATGACAAGGTTTCCAACCATCATTATGAGCATGATTAAGTCCCAGTAAAACCTAAAAAAAACAGGAAGAAACAGAATGGTTGATGCAATGTGGTAAAACACGCTTAGAAAAATGGTCTCTACCATGCCGCCAGCTTCATGTCAAGATGCTTAAACATTTTGTTAATGCTAAGAAAACTCTCATTGTGTTAGCTCATTCAATATAATCACAGTCAGTAGAGAAGCCAAAGTAATTCATACATTTCATTATGTGGTTTCCTTCTCACGAATACACATCTAGGATAAAGACAGTACTATGGCTTAGCACTCCATGACATATCTGAAAGGTGTGCATGTGTGGCCCTCAGTACACTTACACAGACTCCTGTCAAAACCTGTTAGTGGGTTTATATACCTAAAACTGACCTCTGATGCCAATCAGAAGTGCTTTAGCAATGCAGTATTTTTTTAAGGCTTCTATCCAAATGGAAAACCAAATATCTAACAGATAACATATTAAATGTAAGTACCTCTTTACAAATGTACTCATACCATTACAGGGAGGGAATAAAATTACAGGAAGAGAAAAAGTGCACTGAAGCAAAATATAGAAACATAAATTAGATAACATCAAAACCTTCATCCACTTTTATAACCTGAATTGAACTTTCAAGCATTTTTACAACCCCACAGTCTATCTTCTTTCAGAGCAAGATAGGAAGTCTGTACAGTAACAGCTACAACTTGCATGGTATAAAATGGGTACTGCATTTCACCATTTTGCTCCAGAAATATCTAAAGGCTCACCTCTAACACTGTTAAAATGCTTCCAACAGTGCTTGACACAAATGGTAGAGAGCCAGACTCACAACTTTAGTATCTATTACAGAAATGCTGAGTAAATCCACCTGTTACACAGAATATACATTTATCCTGATGGAAAATTTCCAGGGGATGGTAGCATGTACCAAACACATTTCAAGAAAATTATAAGAACTCCTAAATGTTAAATTGACAAATAAAGTTATTCTTGTTCATTAAAAGAACTGAAACTGAACTTGAGAACACCTGAACTCAACACATGACCTCTTGTTCTGCTTGAGAACATATCTGTTCAAACTAAACTTCATCTGGAGAGACACAGAAACCAGTCAACAGCAGTTCCCCATGGACTCACTGGACTAGGCAGCAATGGCTCCACAACAATCTCCTTACTCCAGCCCTCCATCGCAGTGGGGCCTTGCATGGTGAACATGTAATGGACGTGCCACCAGCATACCACTTCAGCACTGACTTCCAGGCCACTTCCATTATACTACCACCAGCCTTATGGCATGCAACAAACACCCTCATCTTGGTAAAGCTTCATGGCAATCAACAATAATAATAGTTTAACTGCCCACAAAACATTTCAGAACCATGAGGTTAGTTTTTCCTAGATCTGCATACAGTACATGGATTACATTAGATTTCTGAGATTGCTTCTTGTATTCTCCAGATGATCCAGGTTTATAAATTCCGTTTGTTTCACATTCACCTGTGAAAATACTTTACAAATTGCGGATCTGTGAACAAAAATAATTAACTGTAACTGTAAAACACATTAAAGGAAGAGCAGCATAGGACTGAGAGTGGCATGAGCATTCCCAGTTTTAGAATTCTTTATTCTAAACCTACAGAGATTATGTTTGATTATCATTTGAGAGAGTAGATGGCAAAGTACTTTTAACTGGTACTCGCAAATCCATGAAATAGACTTTGCATGTAATTCCCTGTGTACAAATTTATTTATGTCTTACACATTTTCAATCTTACAGCAAATGTGAACACTCAGTGCTACAGATATTCAGTTTAACCCAGGTTGTACATATTTTCACTTAGCATGTGATGGTATCCACCATATCTGTAGCATATCTGGCAAAAACATTCCTATTTCTCTTGTCTTTTTAAATTCATGTAATAGACTTCTTGCTGTGCTAGATTCCTTTTCAATAACCTAGAATTATCATACAGAAGGAACCACTAAATTCATATATTCATATACTTTTACAATAATATTGAACAAAATATTTCAAGAAACTGTTTTGGAAGAATAAACGTCTCCAAGGAATCCTGGAAATGAGTGGAAAACAACTAGGAGATAATCACAAGAGGCGTACTTGTATCTGTGGCTCACTCCTAAGCAAAGCACTGCTTGATTTCAGGTTGACCTCTACATTTCACCAGCACAGGGAGCAGCTAAGCAACGAAGGCCGCACAACAACCAGCCACCCAGCAAACGTAAAATGTAATACAGAACCAGGTGGTTTTATCCAACACTAATCTGCGGTTTAAAGGATCGTTACGTACTGTGATTACACAATACACACTGTAGTTCCTGATGCTGAATATCAGCAAAAGTGATAGTGTGAGGGATTCTGTAATAAAACAAGATTGAATACTAAGGACTATGAGACTAGACCAGTTTTGTACTTTGATTGTAGCCCACAATATAGTATAACCTGATTAGTTAGTTAGAAAAACTCATATTATTATTTATTTTTCATTTAGAAATTAATCAGACTTTTTGTTTTCGGAAAATGTTTACAAATGCCATTCTGTTGGCCATGTTATATGATATTTTTCTTTCAGGTGAGAAAAACTAGATGCAACTCCCTGTACTGCCCTTCTGTGACCTGTGCACAGAAAGTAATACAATGCATTCCTTGCCTACCAGCTCAGAACATCCTACTATTCATGTAACCAAGAGCAAGCTGAAAAGCTTCACGAGACAGTGCAAGAAGCTGTTGTGGAGACAAAGAGGTAGCCCTTGTTTCAAACTATTTTCAGGATTATTTATTTATTTTTGCTATTTCCCCCCACCCCCCACCCCCCAGTGAGGATGTTTATAAATTTAAAACTTACAATCTCAGAGTTCCAGATTTATATAAGATATTACAAAATGTTGACAGAAATCAAGGGTGAGACAGGCCTATGACACAAAATTTTTGAGAATGAGGAAAAAAAAAAAGAGCCTGGGGGTAATGAGATCTTTCAGAGCTCATAATTAGAAGCAAGAACTGACCTCAGCCCCACAGCAAACAGCCATAGAGTGTACTGTTCCTTGGAAGCTAACAGCTCAGTACAGCTACAACTAGTTACCATCAACTGAAGGTACAGACGTCAGCACTCCACCACACTGAACTACTCCTGAAACTTTTTAAATGCTTCTAAATGACTCCAAGTTTTAATACCTCTAGGTGAAAAAAGTCTTCAAGCATTAAAAGAGTATAAAAAAACAGTTTTAAGGAATATTTTTTTCCATATCTTAAAGAATTATTTTATACAGTAATAAAAAAAAATCACGCTAATTATTACTTTGCTATTCTCAGATAAACTAGTTGGATTCTCAGCCCTCCTTCGGTGATCTTTTCACTGATAATTGATCTCCTATACTTGCAAAACTTACAGGAGTAACACCGTGCTTTTCACAGCTTTGGAACATGTTGCTGAAGCTTTGGTGTTCTATTTATTGCCACAGGGTGTCCTGCATAGCATGAACAGTCTGTTCAAAATGAGTGCCTACCCAAGCAGCAGTAAAAAACTACTTAGTATTAATTAATCAATGTTTATACTAAGCTTAATAATGTAAGGCACTATGAAATCTAACAGGCATTTTATTTCCACTTTATATATCCAATCCAAATAAAACTGAGTCTTAGAGAAGGACATTTCAGCTCTACGTTGGTTAATTTGCTGCATAATTTGCTGTATATACAACTGTGTAAAAAGTCATTCAGATTTGCTTTCTTTATTGTTTCCTGGTTGCTGCCCATTGACACAGCAGTCTCAATGTCCTTGAATCAGTGTAGTTTGACTTATAATTATCCTTACGGTACACCCAGGGTGACCCAGCAGAAGTTGTCAGCAGTCTCACAAACCACATAGCAGAGTGAACAGGATGTGACTTGAGGCTACTGAGCACTCAGGGATTTGCTTAAGATTAAGTATTTTGAGTTTCCAGAAAGACCACAAAAGCCTGATTATTTAATAAAAAAGAGCAAAATTGATCAGTAAAACTTCAGGAAATTCAGTCACAAATACTCATCAGCCACATTAGAAGTGAAAGGTCTCTGAAAAAGATATTCATTCCAATTGCTTGTCAAATGTCTTTCAAACCAAACCTGATGCATCTGAGATGATTTCACTCTACACGTTCAGGGAACCAAGGACTGTAAAAAATTTTCACACGCTTTCCATGCAAAACCTGCCTCCTCTTTAGTTAAATATTTTGATTGACTAGCGGATGCTCTGTGAAAAGAACACTGACTTTTTTTAATCTCACCTTCAAACACAGCTTTATTTCTTTTGCTTTCATGGATCATCAGTTCACTTAACAGAGAAATCAATGTCCTATATAGAACAAAACAATCTTAGGCTAGAAATAACAGTAATATAAAACTTCATTAGAACGTACTGTAACAAACACTGAACTTGGTATTATCCGTGTTAGAATTTGATTCTCATAGGACATGCCATCTTTGTCTTGCTGTGCAACTGTATTACTCTTTCCATAAGAGAGAGCAAAGCTAGACACACCTGAAAACATCTACTTCCAGATAATTACTGGGGTATTTTGGAAAGGACAGAAGGATAAAGAAGGGAGGGTTTTCTTCAGGGGACTCAGATTATTTTCATGATTGCACAGGTGTCTGTGCTTGACAATTTTCTGAAAACTCATCATCATTTTTTTTCACAACCTCAAAGTGAGGATATCCCCTTCTGCCCAGCTATCCATTTTCATTCTGCCTGTCTGTCTCTCTCTTACACATACACGCACCTAGAGGAAAACATGCTGCTTCTGGGGAAAAAGCATACAAATTAAATATTAAATTCCTTCTTTTTTAACACAAAATATAGCATCAACATCCTCCATGGAAAAAATTACGTTTAAATGTTGAAAATCTCTTGTGGACTGCTTCTGTGATTTTGGATCAGCAGCAATATTTTTCTTTTAAAATTTCCAAACTTTGAATTTATTGTAACCTGTGTGATCACATTAATACAAATGCATCAAATTGACTAGCCAAGTGTCACTTCTTCACAGTGGCCGGATTTGCGTTAGCAAACAGGTCACTTCCACAGTTGTGTTGTCCTTCTGTATGGATACAACTTTCCTTATCTGAATGTACTTCATTTTGCAAAGGTTGGGTTTGGTTTTTTGTTTTGCTTTTAAAAGATAAAATATTCTCCTGCAATTGTTGATTTATATTCTGTTTTCTCCTCTATTTCCACTCTGACAGCTTTTACCGTATGCTATGTAAACACAAATGAGGAATCTTGCAAGTCTGAAACAGAGTCCCTTTCATAGCTCACCCTTTCAATTTAAAAGCACACACTAATAAAAGTAATAAAAGCATAGGATCATAGAATAGAATCACAGAATCATAGAACAGTTTGAGTTGGAAGGGACCTTTAAAGGTGATCTAGTCCAACCTGCAATGAGCCGGGACATCTTCAACACAATCATGTTGCTCAGAGCCCCATCGAACCTGACCTGGAACATTTCCAGGCATGGGGGCATCAACCACCTCTCTGGGCAACCTCTTCCAGTGTTTCACCTTCCTCATTGTAAAAAATTTCTTCCTTATATCCAGTCCAAATCTATCCTCTTTTAGTTTAAAACCATCACCCCTTGTCCTATTGCAACAGGCCTTGATAAAAAGCCTGTCCCCATCTTTTTTATAAGGCCCCTTAAAGTACTGGAAGGCTGCAATAAGGTCCCCTGCAGCCTTCTCCTCTCCAGGCTGAACAGCCCCAACTCTCTCAGCCTTTCCTCACAGCAGAGGAGCTCCAGCCCTGTCATCACTTTTGTGGCCTCCTCCTGCCCCACTCCAATAGCTCCATGTCTGTCCTGCGGCGAGGCTCCAGAGATGGACGCAGGACTCCAGGTGGGCTCTCAGAAGAGAGGAGCAGAGGGGCAGAATCACCTCCTTTCACCTGCTGGCCACGCTTCTCTTGATGCAGCCCAGGATACAGTTGGCCTTCTGGGCTGCAAGCGCACATTTTCACCTCCTGTCCAGCTTTTCATCCACCAGTATCCTTGGGTCCTTCTTAAAAGGGCTGCTCTCAATCCCTTCTTCCCTCAGCCTGTATTGATACCAGGGGTTGCCACAACCCAGGTGCAGGACCTTGCACTTGGCCTTGCTGAACCTCATGAGGTTCAAATGGGCCCACCTCTCAAGCTTATCCAGCTCCCTCAGCATGGCATCCCGTCCCTCAGGCGTGTCAACTGCACCACTCAGCTTGGTGTCATCTGCAAACTTGCTGAGGGTGCACTACATCTCGCTGTCTATGTCATTGAGGAAAATATTAAACGGCACTGGTCCCAGTATCGATGCCTGATGGACACCTCTTGTCACTGATCTCCATTTGGACATCGAGCCTTTGACCACTACCCTCTGGTTGCGACCTTCCAAACAATTCCTTATCCACCATACATTCCACCCATCAAATCCATAGGTGTACAGTGTCAAAGGCTTTATAAGAAATCCAGATCGATGACATACGTTGCTTTTCCCTTGTCCACTGATGCAGTCACTCCATCATAGAAGGCCACTAGCTTGGTCAGGCAGGACTTGCCCTTGGTGAAGGCATGCTGGCTGTTTCAAATCACCTCCTTGTCCTCCATAGCTTTTCACTCATAATTGATAGCATGTGCCTCCACATAGCATGTGCCTTCGCATAGCTTCTAGGAGAATCTATTCCATGATCTACCCAGGCACAGAGGTGAGGCTGACAGGTCATTAGTTCCCAGGGTGCTCCTTTCCACCCTCTTTCAAGTCTCTAGGGTCTCCATGTGACTGCCATGACTTTTCAAATATCACGGAGACTGGTTTGGAAGCTGCATCAGCCAATTCCCTCAGGACTCTGGGGTGTATCCCATCAGGTCCCACAGACTTCTGTATATTCAGGTTCCTCAGGTGGTTACAAACATGATGATCTCCTGCAGTTCGAGGCACTGTTCTCCCCCAGTCCCTGTCTTGCAGTCTATCCACTCGAGAGGTGTGGGAGGAGAGGCTGCCAGCAAAGACTGAAGCAAAAACATGTTGAGTACCTCAGCCTTCTCCTTTGCCGTTGTTACCAGTTTGCCAGTCTTTTCTCCTCAGTGGGGTACACTGTCTTTGACCTATTTTTCTGGCTGATATACTTGTACAAGCCCTTCTTGTTATTACTTGCATCCCTTGCCAAGCGTCCCTCTACTCTTCCCAGGATGCCTGTCTCTGCTTCCACTGCCTTTGCAGTTTCCTCTTGCTATTTAGTCTGACCAGCAGGTCTCAGCTCAGCCATGCCGGTCTCTTGCCTTCTGTTCCTGATTTCTTACATCTGGGGACTGAGAGCTCCTGAGCTCTATGGATTCAAGTGTTGGGGTTGAAGGGCAGAAATAATATTAAGTAGAAACCTGTGACACTTCCTAAGGTGAAAATTTCATCAACATTTTCTATTCTTCTTTAATTTAAAACATATGAAGCTTAACGAACTTTCATTGACATAGCTAGGTAACCTGCTGAAGCGGCAGAAAGGCTTTCTCTACCTGCCTGAGACTCGTCAGTCTGGGATGAGGCAGAGGTAATGTTCAGTCCCTGCCTGAATTACAAGCAGTGCTGGACCTGAGAATCTTCCAATTTCATGTCTTCAATCTGATTCAAAGTGATTAAAAAAACCCCCAAAAATAATGAAGTTTTCAGACCACTAGAAATCTTCATTTGATTTCAGACTAATACTGAATTCCTTCACTTCAAGGTTAGCAATATATACTTAGAGATCCAGTTTATGTTCCTTGCTGCTACTCTTTAAATATTGATGCAATTTCCTACCTGGTAGCAGAAAAGAAATTCACAGGGAGATTAATAAAATTCAGTAATACTGAGGCTTCTTTTGCACAATTTCAAACATATTTCATGAGTTTTATCTGGTAACTAAGCACACTTAGCAGTGGAGATTTGCAGTGTTGCTCACTTGTGATTCTATGCACACATCTGATGATTAGATAAATGCAGCTCTCAGGGGACCTGATCAGAGACCAGTGAAGCCAATGAACATCAATTTACTACTTTCAAAAGGCTTTGGTTACTGCATTTGGTTAGGTTTAAAGCTTGAGTGCTTCAAAGGCTTGATTACTAGAAAAGAAAATCACAGTACTTTCCATGGATAGTGACTATGTAATTAACTAATTAACATCACACTAATATATATATGTGTTATTCACTAAATTCAACTAATATTTCAGCAGTGGATGTTTCATCAAAAGGTTTTTAATTCTTGGTACACATGCAATAGTTTCAACATAAAGTTTTTATAGTATTTTACTTGCATTAACAAATTAAGTCTCAGATTTCTGAGGAATACAGGTACAGGACCAATGTTGTCCTCATTGCACACGGAAGGGGAGGAAGGAAAGGACAAAGAGAAATTTACAGAATATGGCAATATTATTTAATAATAAGTCTCTTGGGTTTTACCGAATAATCCGCTACCGCAAGTGCTTGAATACATCTGATACTTGCAGTTGCTTTTCCTCCAGAGAAACTTATTAAACTACAGTAGAAAGAATTAAAGCCTGACTTCCAAGTCACCTTGGGCAAGAACAGTGCACCACTGCCAGTGGAGCTCTGATACCGCTTTTGCACTCCCCTTTCTTTACACAGTTCCTCCTTTCTTCAGCCCTGTTCCTCGGTGAAAAAGCAGGGTAGTGCTCCTGTCCAGATAGCTACCAGCTAGGAAAAAAGGCTGATGAAGAGTCAGGACTCACAAAGGACTTTTCTCCTGGAAAATGCTGAATCTGTCTATGCTGGCCTGTCTGCTGATCAAAATAAATATATCTTCAATTATCAACATCAACATTACTTCTGCATCAGAACACATCATATCATAAATAACAGTATCTTCATCAAATTTACACCCCCCCACTCCCACCCCCATTCAAACTGTTAGGCAAAACTTTGTGTAGGGACTCCCAACAGATTTGTTTCAGTTTCGTATTACCAAACCTTGAACCAATTGCAAGTTGCCACATACCAATTCTTTAAGTGTCAGCAAATTTCTGTAGTGGATCACTGTAAAATACTCACTCACATTCTCAAATTAGAAGCGACCACTTTACAGGCATGCAAAAAAATCTGAAAGAGACAGATCTAAAAATATTTCAGCTGCAAAATAATCTCTTATCTCATGTTGGAACACTTGCATTAATTAAGAATTTTGTAGTGACAGTAATTTTAAGAGCACCATTTAGAAACATGACATTTAGGATGCCTCCATACTAAGTGGAAATTCAGAGGCTTAAATTGGGAGAAGCCTTCTCTAATTCTTCTCAATAAAGCACCATGCAAAAAGGAACGTAACTTCACCCACACCCTCTCACAAAACCAAGACAGTCAGACAACATCACTTAATATTCTCTCTAATATATTTTTTTAACCAATTCTGTCTCCGACTTATCAGTGTAATCTTGAAAGTTTCTGCTGATGGGGAAAAGCCCATTTTCTCTATTTATGTTCAGAGAAGGAGATGATGGGGAAGACATTGCTCAGTAGCTCAGTAGCATGATCTCAGTCATGGGGTTTGGTGAGGAGACTGGCCTGTGACCACCAATTTAGTTGGGACAATTCATTTTTTGGGGTGAATACCTCTGACAAAAAAACAAGACTAGGACCATCAACTTGGTTCACGTAAAACACCAAGATTTCTGGTGTTTGACATGTATACTACTACTAACAATTTCATTCTGATAATCAGAGGTAAAACTGGCTTTGTGTATGTAACTGTACAAAGATACTGTACATTCATACAAGCAGCTTCAAACATAAATCTGCATTTGCTGGAATTTGATGTATCATTAATTTAAAAAGTTAATTGAAAGCAAGACTGGGCACTATGTTTAAACAGAAAAACATAGATAATCTTCAAATCTATGAACGGAAAAATCACAAATGTGAAAAAGGGTAGGCAGGAAGGAGAATGCTCAGCTAGGAAGCTCAAAATTCAGTTTTAACAATATCATTCAACACATAATTTCATACTTCATATACTAAAACACCTGTCCCTACCAGAAATAAAATGCAGCTCTTACAGATTTCTGCTTCCACCAGCCACATCCAGAAATCACCATTTTTTACACTATTCAGCTTGTACCCAGATCTCTCTGCTAGCCATTTGCCTTCCACAACATTTAAGCAGATGCAATGTAATTTTAACATTTCTTTAAAATTTCCCAATTTACATACTGCACATTCCAGTCTCACCATCCTTTCAACATCATAGCACTCTGCCTGCATTGTCAAAACAAATCAGCTAATTATGCAGCCTGACAGAGCAGTGATAAGACAGCCCTGAAATTCACCTGTTTAAAACAAAAAGGAAAATCCAGAAAAGCAAACAAAGCAGACAAGACAGAGAATACATGATGTTCAAAGACGTAGTTTTTGGCCTAAGTGACCATGACCTTGTTAGTTTTACCTCTGCTCCTCTCATCATCTTTTCATGCTGTTGACCCTCTAATGCTCCAGTAAGCTCCATGCAAGCAGGCCTGAGTGAAACCTCCTGCACTGCCATTGCGACCAGCTCATTGAAGGGTGGAGGTTTGGAATACAAATGAAATTTCTGGGGATGTAAAATCCACCTCTGACATTTATGAGCATTGATCAGTGTAATGGAATGCGATTGCTGAATGGCCCTCTTGCAATTTAATTCAATATAAGGAAACAAAGAAGGTTTTTCCAATTAAATGGCTTTGGTTATTCTTAAAAAAGCAAACAATCAAATGCCTTCTAAAAAAACCCAACAAAACAACTTATGTATACTTATTTATTAAATATTCCAAGCATTCCAAGAGATTGCCTTTACATGCTAGGAGGCCTTTTCTCCTTCTAGTACATCTTCTCCAGCAGCAGTACTGCAGGTGATACACACCACATGGTTGTAATTATAAAACGAGGTTCCATTACATTTTGTCACAGGGATATACAGCACTGAAATAGATGGTCAAGATCCACTCCTAGAAACAAGATGTATTAAATTTACAAACTATGTGTTGAATGTATTTATTGAATTATGACAGATTATTGGCTTGAAATACATTTGTTAATTATTTTGGTTTAATTTAGTCATATGAAAAGGCTGTTGAGCCACTGGAAGATATTTCTCACCAATATATAGATTAATTTCAAATTCTATGCTATCTTCATTGAGACAGAACCATCCAAATTAGAGTTATTACAAAAAGATATGTTTATTAGATAAAGGTTTTTTCATCGACAGTTGCCTTTCTTTTTTTTATAAAAGAGAGGAAGACACTTTAAGCTTCAGAAAAACATGTCAGTTTTCAGCCTGAAAAATGAAAGATTGATAAAGATATGAAGATCTGAAAATTTATTCAAACGTAACCACAAGCTTTGTTATATGCTTCACCTATAAAGATTTATCAGAAAAAATATAAAAGGGAATTATTTAATAATCTACTTCTCCACTTTATATTTTGGTAGAGTGTTTTGTTTTTCACAGGTGACTTTGAAGTCTCATGGTACAAAAATTTTCTTTCTCTGACATTCTGGCTTTCAAACAAAGTAGTCCATGTTCCTCAACAACGGCACAGCACCCGTGCTGCTGTTGAGATCAGCCACACAGCATAGGTTAAGTGCGACAGGGGAAAGTGTTTGCCTGCAAGTAACGTTGCCTATAATCATAGCCACTGATAAGCAGCTCTAAAATAAGCACTCAAATAAACTTTGGTCAGGGACCTATGACCTGAACTATAAACAACAGTAAAAGTACCACAGAAGCTATGTACTCCCATTCAGACAGATGACAGTTTCTTTGATACAGCATCACAAAAACAGCTTTCCTTTATTGTGGTGAATAAAACACCAGATGTCCATCTTTATCTTCCACCCATATTCACTTAAAATGAAGTTGTCTAGATATATTAAATAAGTTTCTGTCTTTCAGCAAATGAAAACATTTCACTTTGGAGATCTCAGAAGACGTTTAAGCCACAAGCCAATAATCCTCAGAAAGGAAAAATTTAATTTAGCCAAATGTTTATGTTTCATTTTTGGAGGAGAGCAACTTATGAACTACTCAAGCAAGTTTAAGCTAAAGATGTGTAATAATTAGAACAGCCAAACAGATGTTAATAATTCATTGGTGGAGTACTGCAAGAAACTGAAGGTGAAAAATGATTAATAGAACTTCTCATCATAGTCCTAGTAAATATATTGATCTGTAAACTGCAAATCAAAATATATAATATGACAGAAATGGAACATGAGGCATATTCAAAATATTCTGATATACTAGTTCTGCAATTGTACAGCACCCATGGGTAACATTTTAAAAATCAGTTTTACCATTTATGGCTCTTTATGGCTAGAATTCTGAACGATATTCATGCACAGAGTCGAGATGCTTACAAGTATCTAGGTCCCTAGTTAGTTCTGAAATCCAAAGATAGATAGGCTCCTGACTTCCATCTCGGATCTTCATCTAACATCCTATAGATTTGCACACTCTCTGCAGAGCATTGGGTAAAACTGACATTTTCAAAGCCGTTCCAGCAATGGAAAAGTTTGTACTAGAAACATGAAACCAAGCTATATATCATATTCCATTTGCTTATTTTGCCAGTGGCATAGAATCAGTATGTACATTCAATGTTAAGATGAACTGCTGTTCCGTGACACTTCATAGAATTACAAGTCCGTAGCCTCAGCAGAAACATCTGCTACCATTTTACGCAGATTCATGGTACCTGCACTTCTGAGCTATAAAGCCAGCTCTCCTTCCCCAGCGCAAGTTTGAACTCTGCCATCCTGTGAGGAACAAGCATGGGAGTGAAAGTTCACTGCAGCTCTCCCATCCCTTCTACAGAAAGGCAAATTTGGTCTAGCCCGTGGAGAATGTAAAAGTCGGCTGCAGCTTAGAAATGATAGAAACAACCATGGGCACATTGAGAAATGTTCATACAGTCCTGGGGAACGACACGGTGGGGGTTGACATTGCTGAATAACACTGACAGCTTGCATAATACTGAAGGAGTATTCCTCAGACCTGTCTTAATGAGAATCGTCTCTCAACAAAAGAAAATTAGCCTCCACGTAAATGACAGAGCACAGCCTACAGGCAGACTACAGGAAAATGTACCTTTAGGAAACAAGAGCAGAGGATAGATTAAACAGAAGCAAGAAATTTTAAACTCCTGGCTAATACCTTTAGATAGCAAACTAAAACCAAAGGCATTTAATTGGATTCAGTCATCATTTATGTCATATTTAGTTCACATCTAGCTAAGTAATACGCATACAAAATAATACAATTACTAGGTCCTGGATTGAATTCTTTTAAATGTCAAAAACCTTGAATTTGTGTTTAGATTTCTTCTTCCATTTCAGAAGGTTCAGCCATCATAATAAATTCACTACTTAATAAATATGCAATAAGAACATGTACAAATCCTACTCAACTTTTCAACACCCAGCATCATATCACTACATGTAATATTCTGTCCCAAATTTCAAAAAACACCTTTAAGTTAGTAAAAACATATGTTTCAGATATTTATGGACAGAATGCATGCAATTAAAAGTCAATTTTGGTCATGTGGGCAACTAAATTTTGTTGGTTATCTCTCACTTGTCCCACACATGGAACATCTATTGCTTAATAAGCCATCAGATTTCAGACATTTTCGATTTTGACCCTTTTTAAATGCTCTGTTAGATTGCCTACCATCTGGCAGCGCTTACTCTTGATACCACACTCCCTTTGCATTATAGAGGGTGTTTCTTATAATTATATCTTTAATGTGATAGATGTATGCAACACTAGAATTCCCAAGCTGGCAATAAATGGGCTGAGGGGACAATTTCGGCAAAGTATCTTGTTACTAAGTCTATGGTAACATCTTGTTCAATTACGTCAGGTTTCAATTCTCAACAGAAAGCTGGCAACCTGCCCAAGTCATGGGAAATAGAAAATGTGCATACAATTATTTTTTTAAATTATTAAAAGGTATTTATTTACAAACTCCAAGACACTACAAAGAATACTTAGGCTAACTTCTCCCTGCTAGTTAGAGCAAACAGCTCAGTATCTCCCAGCTAACAGAATCAGTAAGAATGGAAAACTACATAGCATAGCTAACAAACTCGAAAAAAAAAAAAATCAATGCATCTTTTCCATTTATAAAAAGAAACTAATTACATCTTCAGGAAGAGATGTATGAAGAAGAAGGAAAATCACAATGAGGGAAAAGAGAAGTTGTTTTAAAATAAAAAAATCTGTACGGGACTACATCACCATGCTTTTGCTATCTTTCAAAAGAGAACTGCAAGTTGCTTCCAGCAGGATTTCACTATTTAAAAATTAGACCATAAGAAAAGCTATAACTAAAAGACAGAAAAAGCAGGATTCAGTATTTAAGGAGTTGTCTAGATAACAGTTTTCAAGAACATGGCATAGCTCTGAAAAACAGGACATCTCTGAAGTATACTTGCTAAGCTGTGTAACGAGAAAAGTACCCAGTTATTAACTGAATCTTGAGGTATATGCTTGATTTATATAATAAACCACTTACGTTTTAATTCCAAGATTGTGTCTAACAGTAATTTCTATTTGGAAAATGAAATCTTTGTGTTACTACTGAGCTTGTCTGGCATTGAAAACAGGGTGAACCAGAGTGATAGACAAGCTTGGCTGTTATCTTCACTGAGAAATCAAGTGCAAACAAGCCCATATGCAGTCATCCCAAGGATCCTGTAACCCAGGATGTGTGTGGGGAACCCAGAAGCATTAAGATGTTTTAGGGGGTACTATTACCTACTTCTGGTTTCATGGTAATTTCTCTACCAGACAGAAATCATACGTCCTCCTGGAGTAAACAAAGACAGAAGTCACTCAGGAGCCTGATGGAAAACCTTTCAGTAGTCATGCGAAAGCTTGATTGCGTCCCCATGGTTTTGCAGCCATACATTTATTTCACCTCCTGGCAGAGTTGGATAGATCTTACTCTATATATCTTACAAAAGTTCTGCATATTTTCCATAGCTTTGGTCTATGGCAAATTAGAATAATCATTTATCACTAGGATCTTATGATACATTACCCTAAATTTACTGCAATTTACAGATTTGTATAACGTCACATCTCTCAGAACCACGGTGCCCATTGCTGCAGTCATGACATCAAATGAGGTGCTTCTTAGAGGAGCTGGTAAGTTACTGTAAGATACAACAGAAACAGTCAAGGAAACATCAATATATCCATACTTTGCTGACAGGAGACAAAAAAACTGGAGGCAACCAGGGTACACTATGTATAGAACTAGAAGATTTTATATCATGAGGGCACATTTTGTTTCTGTTCATTTCTTTATACACTGGAGCTTTAGCACAAGTGTAAGCTTCAGTGGATATCAGACTGTGAATTGTATGAAAAAGAATAATACTATCTACAAAAGTCTGCAGCCAAAATAATGTTTATGTATATTTGCTATTTTAAATTACACAATTTAAAAAACAACAAACAAACAAAAAACAAAACAAAAAGAGAACCAGCCTAGCTTTGACTGTGAGCATAAAGCAGCCTGTGCTTTTTCAGTTAAAAACAAAATATCTTAACAAGAATTTTTAAGAAATTTGACATTTTTAGAGATAGATTTAGCAGCAGGCTAAATTCCAATACTGTATCAAATTATTTGTTAAATGACATACTTCTTTAAATAAGATCTCCACATAAACTACACAGAAGTTAATAAAATACGAACAAAATCCTATTCTTAGCTGCATGATGCAACTCCAGTTGTAGGAACTTCATTGTCATAAATAAAAACTGGTTTGGGGTTTTGGGTTTATTTTGGGGTTTTTTTTAAATATATAATGGAAATAGACTGCATTTATTTTGTAACCAAGTGAACACTTTTGAACACGTTTAACCCAGACTTATTCCAGTTGCACTGCAAACTAAGGCAATAAGATTATTGCAAAATATCATGCAGCCTTGCTGAATCTGACTATCATCAGATTAAAAGATATTAGCAGAGATTTTATGGAAGCTAAATGACAGTGTCCTTGAGGTAGCACTGACATTGACGCCAGCTGATACAGTTTTTGGTCATTAACATACCTCACTATGTGCCTAGAACAAGCCCTCCAATAATTAGAGCTGAATACACTATGATTTTTAAAATTAAATCATGCCTCTGGGAAAGAATCAGGGAATAGACAGCTAAAAGGACTTTCAAGCAATTAACGAGAACTGTACTGTCAGGTTAAAAATTAAACATTGCAAAGTAGGTTAAAAGTTTCTTCTCTCTCAAAAATTATACATTGACATAGAAGACAGCTCTCAGGCACGCTGTTGAGTGACAGCAGAGGTGAGAATGGATACCTCTTATTTACAACTAAATGAAGTAAATTTCTCTACTAATTTTCATATTCTACCCTCCTCTATAAAAATAGTATTTTGCCTTCTAATACCTTTAAACTAAGCCTCTTGAAAAAAGCTGTCAAAATTTAATTAAGTATTACAATATCACCGATCTTAAACAGATAGGCAGAAATGCAGAGGTAAAGATTCACACTTTTTAAGTGACCTCTGATTTTGTATGTCTCTATTTCTGCTACCCCAGGCTGAACAATCAGAAACTGAGCACATTTTAACTTGATTATATAACCACAAAAAAGCCTAAGCAACTGATCAAACGTTATGGATCTTTTTTTAGCTTGGTAGCCATTAAAACCCCCAACCAAATCCGAAACCCAGACCTTTATTTACTATTCCATGCTTCTACATAGTGTTCCAGTTCATAGTTCCTCCCATATACTCAAGTCCAAGGAATCTAATATAAAGAAAAATCTTTTACTGAATTTATTACAGGCATTGCTCCTTTAGATGAGCTAACAAATAAAGTGCTGGTACACATTCAAAAATGTGTGGTTTTGCTAAAATAATCAATGGGAATAACAGAATTAGTACTTTTTCCCCACAAGCCTAAGCACGATGCTGATCTTATGAGAACTGAAATTTGATAAGTACACATAGAGAATACTAATCAAGTGCTTTCTTCTCACTGCAGTCAAAACGAAATTTCAGAAAAGGGAAGAGGAAGTCTCATGATATTGAGCATCCCAGGTCAAAGTTTAAAGCTCTCATATAACTCACTCACATCATCATCTTTTAGATTACTCACAGGAATTTTGTAACATTTTGGGTTGATTTTGTTTTGTGGGTTTTTTTAAACTTTTTCTCAAAATTGTGATGAACATATTTTCCTTCTTTTAGATTATGGAGAAGGTGAATATTCTAAAATTAAGCATACTGCAGAAAAAAAATATACATGTGTACTTCTTCATAGCTGCTGCCAGTGAACCAAAACACCCCAAGTTAAATTAAAAGTACCTTAGAGACCTGAGGAATTATCCTGAGTTACACTTACTGAGCTCCTTCTCTGCTATAAACTTTATTCTATATTCAAGTATATGACATGTCAAAAGTGTGTAAGAAAATGCAATGAAAGGACAGTTATTCCAGGACTGGAATGGACATAATGAAAATTCGGAAATGTTTAACATATACATGAGCTCAAACTATGTATCAGTGTTCTACATTATCTAGAGGCTGAAGGATGTCTTCTCAATACAATGAATTGCTTTCCTTGAAGAAACAAACGCATAATCCTTCCCACATCCCTCAGAGGTCCAGAATGTGAGTGGCTGCTGCGCTAACTTCAGCTGGACTCAGCTGGCTTGCTTTTGCAGTTCTCTAAGAAAATCTCAAAGCTGACAAGAGCACGTGGCTCTCCTGAGCTCAAAAGCACAACCTACACTTCTACATATCCATTTTCACTCATACACACTTACAACCGGTACAAAAACTAATACCAGTAGTTAGCTTTAGTCAACTAGATTTCATAAAAAATGAACCTGTGACAGCCAATGATGAGTCATTATTCAATACTAAAAATAATAGGAACTGAAGATGAAAAACAAGCTAATGCATTTCTGGCCCATATTCCACATCAAAGCATTTCCAACAGAATATTTTGTGTCTTATTTTTGGTCCTGCTTCCTAAACGTCTCATTTAGATAGTTGTTGCTGCAGTTTCACCCTATTACTTCTACGTAATTTCTTTCTTCTTCGTAACATCCATTCATGCATTTGAGGACCATTTTCATATTTCTTTTCAGCCTACCTTTATGGGACTTGCATTTTACCTGGAGAACTATTATAAAGCGTAATATGTAACTTACTGTCAGAAAGAATTTTCAGACATTATAAATACCATTTATATATTTATATTAATGGCACAATTTTGTCATTTTGTCCTTTGGGGTATTTACAGAAGTAAAGTGCAAAAAATGTTCGAATGCAGCAAACAAAAAGACAAGCATTACTAATAATCTTTTCAATACTAAATGGTTCTTTATGTTTAGTAATGTACAAAGAGTGACTGTAATAGGAACAGTTTAACTATACAAAGTTTTTCTTTAATAGAAATATAGTCACCACAATAGTACTTGAAAATGATACATGAAAGATAACCGTAGTTAAACTTTGCTTCAGTCATAAAAACATAAATAATAATAAAAAAATAATTTGTGCAAGGAATGTATACAGTATAATTATAAATCCCTGATAATTTAGAAGTCTCAATACTGCAAGAGAACGTCATGACAAATCCTGAATAACAAGACTGAGATGACTACCTTGAGAATCCAAAACTACAGACATTTTGTACTGCACTATCAGTGACGTAACCTCTTCACTAAAATCCAGACTAATTTGTATCTGATCTACTTAATATAAACCAACATGATTTATATACTTAATTTTGCATATGTATACCTATATTAATTACGCTTAGGTATGATACAACTCATTTTGTCTTCACAGCATATAGCATTACCTTCCAACTCTACTGCTCTATATAAATCTAAGTATGCAACAGCTCACGAAACGATAAATCTCATTAGCTTCAACTGAGACATTACAGATGTGTCAAAAGACAGGTACAAAGTGCTTACCCTAAGCTTCTTAAAATATAAATGACAGGTATAACATGTAGAGTGAAGACTGATCCCAAAGAAGAAAAGGTTTTAAACCAATGCATGCACAAATTTTAGAAATATATATGAGCCACACATATAACACACAGTCTGCAACATTAGACCGACTGCTGGTGGTCAAATGCAGGTCCAAAAGACAGGTACAAATTAAAAAGAAAATTGATTCATAAGGCAAATGTAAGTTCAAAGTGGAGCGAAGTATAATAAAAAACATAATGCACACTAATACGTTGCAACTATGACTTGCAGTCTGGCACGTACGTAACCGAAAAATTAAGATGCACGTGTGCATAACAAACATGGATGTGTTGCATAAAACTGCACAAAATAACAGAATGATTTTTAACAGCAACAGACTCAAAAATATTCTTCCGTAACTGCCTAGATGTACTCCTGAAAATATTATTGTCTCCTTCACCCTGATTAAAACCCATCAAAACCTGACATTAAATTCACTTACAAGGTAGCATCAATAGTGCTTTCTATGGTTTACAAAGATTTATATAATAAAACTCATACATTTACATTATAACCCTCAAATGTGTATACAAAAATGTTTCAAAACTGTAATGCCACAAGCGTTAAAAAAATCTGGCATACCTTTACTATTCACTGTGCTCTAAAACTTTCTGTTCAAGTTTTAGATTTAACTCTGCTTTTGCTTTTCTGTTATCATTAAAATAAGGCTTTGTGCTCCTTGAATAGATGGGAAGTTACCCAGAGAGATTCTCTTGACCTGAAATGTCAATAGTTTTTTGCTATTGTCGCAAATTTGTTCATACTTCGTATTCATCTACACAGGAAAAAGATCTTCAGCACTGTCTGCACTGCACCTCCTTGTTTGCTACTCTGCCAGACAACTCCACATCACAGTCTTACTTCACTTCATCTTGAAGCCAATTAAAATTTTTGTTCCTACTTCCAGTCAAAGGCTGCTCCCAAACATCAAACTGAGAACTGTAACCATCAGAGTGAGAAGGCTGCATTTACTCACGTATTATTCCCACTCAGTCTTTCTCATACATTTCTATTTCTGGGCAAAAGAAAATGCCTCGTCCATGTGACTCTGGAGGTAGTAACTGTTTGCTTTTTAGATTGTTGACTACAGGTGCCCTAGCTGACATGGTGATAAAACCAAGATTTCTGAGACAGCGTGAGTTTTTCTGTGTGCCCATAGACAGGGAGGGAGGGAGATGCCACCAAGCCAGACCAACAGCCCGGGCACGTGCAAGACAGCCCTCTGAGCATTAAAGAAACTCCTGACGTGCTGAAGGACACTTAGGAATTAATCACCTGAATTATCAGCCACGCACATTTCCACTAATACCAGAAGGCCATAACATATAAAAGTCACCCAAAGCCCAGATCCACCGCCACTCTGCTACGAAAGGAGTGCAATGCTTATGGCAGCAGCCGAACCATGTGCAGTTGCTCCCGTCTCCTATCGGCTTCGTGCTGCTCTCATCCAGTGGCTCCGAGGCCATGGTGTCGGACTGGCAATGGTCTCCTGCGGGCTCTTTCTTCTGCACGCGAGCAGGGATGACCAGAGGCACTCGGTATCTCACAGAAAGCATGTGGGACTTCAATAAACTCTAACCAAAACATTGACAATAAATGCACTTTTATGAGTCATGCAATTACACAGAATTATTGTCCAAGTTTAGAGACACAGTAATCACAGCTGTGAAGAGATAAACAGAGGTCTTGTGCTGGGTTTGATGTGCATTAGGTACTTGGTTTACATAACAGCTTCCAAATTAGACATTAACCTCAGAAGACTGGGAAAAAGACAACTGGGAACAACATGGTCCCCTGGTGGAAAAATTATGTAATACTTATTGAATTTAATTCTCCAAGGGTGTATGTGCCTGATGAAGAGCCAATTCTTCCCTGACACAAAGGCAGGACGGAGAGCCCTAAAACTAGAGACGAAGCCCCACAAGGACGCGAGTAACCAATTCACAGAGCACCGAGTTTACAGACACAGTACATACAGAGTCTACAGACACTGTTCATACCAAAAAAGGGGGGCAGGAGGGTGCTGGGATTCTGCCCGCTCCCCCAAATGACAGAGTAAAATATTGCTTGCTGTAGATAAACATATGAAGTTTTATAACAATGATGAGAATGAGGTCAAGAAATATAACCAAACGCATCAAAGTATCACAGCAAATGCACTCAAGCATTCATTACTAGAAAAATAAAAACAAATGAGTCCACAGCAGCCTGTACCAGAATTTTCCCATATTTTGGGTGGTTAAACCAACATTCTTTTAAGTGTACCTATATTTAAACTTTACTGTGATGTCTGTTTTCATATGTGCTACAAACATCTTAACAGCTAAATTTACAAACTTATTCTAAATCTTCCTACTTGGATACCACAAAATATTCTGCTCTTTCCCTTTTCATTGTTATTTTTGTAGAGAAAAATAATTCCTTCCCTTAGTAGTATCAACATTAACACAGTGAACCCGGTCTCTCTGGGTGGTTTACGGCTTGTCTATACACAAGCATTATGTTGTTACAAAAATAAATCAGAACAACTCCATCCTTACATATGCATTTGTTCTTGTATGGATACACTGCTAGGAGGCACTTACTAGGATTGTTGTAATTCTCATCGAAGAAGGTGAATACTCTATATATTACAACTTCTTCACCCTTTTCTATAAACACTGCCACCCAAAAAGAGTAGTAGCATCATGCAGTTGTGATTATTTCAGGAGAAACAACACAAACATCTCACAATTCTCACTGAAACAGTCCCACTGGCTAAAAAATTTGGTCCGGATCAGGCCACTTCATCCCAAGGCTAATGAAAGAGGATGAGCTTTATTTGAAAAAACCACACACCTCCATTCTAATAAAACGAAGACACAATAAAACCCTCAGAAAATACAGTTAATTTAAGAATATGCAGACAACAGGCCTGAAAAGGATGCAGTGTTGTTTAGTGCTACTGAAAAGAATAAGTAAACACATCCTACGATCGCTAAACCTTCCCACAGGAAGAATTAGTAGAGAATTAGGAGATATTTCCATAATGAAACAGAACCAACATACCTACCACCTATTTTACATATCGGCTTAAAAAGTTACATGCTGCACAACACGATGCACAACCTCCCAAAACACCGTTGGGTTGTGTGCGTCTTTCAGAGATCAAGCTTACAACAAAACAAGGGAATTTACTCGCAAGAATAATCTCATTCATTTTAGCGGAATCCTCACATGAATAAAGTTACTCATGCACACAGACGGGTAAGTGAGAGGCTACCAGACCCCCCTAATCCCACGCTACCACAGCACCAGAAGTGACCTGCTACGTCCCTCTCTTGCTGAGAGAAAGGGAGTGGGTGGACTCTTGGCTCTCTCCCCCCTTGATGCACCTGCTAGTGCAGCTGAGCTGGTGTACGAGGGGGAAAAGGTACTCCAGGAGAAGAACGAGTGCAGCTTGCTGCCTCCAGGGAGACGAGGAAAAGGCAGGGATCTGCAGCATGATTTCCAGTCACAACTGAGTGCTGCCCTGCTCCTCCACTCTCGTAGCTCTACCGCTCTCGGGCTCGACTGCAAGGTGTTCGCACAGCTCACTGCGCAACACCTCGCTCTGAATGGTCCCACAGAAACTTGGACTTTGGAAGTATTTCCTCCTGTTCCCACTGGAAGCACGTTCTGTTTAACCTATTTTTTTTTTTCTTAGCAGAACCATGTAACTACTGAACCTTCTGGATATTCCGTTTTTAAAGACGGTCTCCGGGTGCGGTTCACTTACTGTATGCACGCAGGCTGTTCAGATCAAGCCGTTGCTTAAATGTGCTTAACGACACCGATAGCTCCTCAGCAAATACCGTAAAGAGTGTTAAATTTACAAAGGCACACAGCCAGCTGGCATAGAGGATACAACGAAACGATCCTTCACTTAAGATGCAATTTCAAAAGGAAGTAGCTCTTCCCGGGAATTTATCTGCACTGCTTGCCGTATGAACATCCCAATTCTGCCCACGCTCAGCCCACCGCGAAAGCGACGCTAACTTGGCGTCCCCTTTACACGGCGCTAGCTCGGGACGAAGCTCTTCCCCTGTGACTCCGACCCAGACGCGCGCCCTCCACGCCACCCCTCGGAAAATTCTTGACGCCCGGGCGCTCAAGGAGAGGGCCCGGCGTGCTTCCCCCGCCCGCTTCAAACCCGACGGACGCGGCAAACGCGGGCAGACCGCGACGGACCCACCGGGCCCCCCGCCTCGGCCGGGCGCTGCCCGCAGCCGCGGGCAGCGCCCGGCCGAGGCGGGGGGCCCGGGGGTGCAGCACGCTGGAGAGCGCCGGTCCGTGGGACGCCGGTTCGGGTCCCGCCGAAGTCCGGTCTCACCTGAAGTCGCTGTAAGGGTGGATGATCCAGAACCCCGCAGTTTTAACCCTTTCCTGCTCCTTCTCCACCGCCTTCTGGCTGCCGAACATGCGGAGGGAGAATTTGTTCACCCCCGGCTGCAGCATGGAGGTGAACTGCCGCTGCATGAAGCCGTACTGCCGCCGGGGACCCTCGGCGTCCTCGAAGCCCACCACGGGCTCCTCGCCCCCGCCGCCGTCCACTTTGAAGCAGACCGAGTTGCCGTGCTCCTTCACGCCGCTGCCCCCGCCGCCGGGGCTGCTCTGGGCTTTCTCCGCCGGGGCCGCCGGCTTGGCTGGGAAGGCGTTAGCGCTGCCATCGTCCCGGCTGCCGGCGGAGGAGCTGCGCTTCCCAGCCTCCATGCTGCGGGCCGTGCGCGCCCCAGCCGCGGGAGAGCGCAGGGAAGCCTCGCCGCCGCCGCCGCCGCCGCCGGTGCCCTTCAGCGGGGCGGCTGGGCTCGGCCGCCCGGGGCTGGGCTGGGCTGGGCTCAGCTCCGCTCCGCCGCGCCGCCCGGCATGGCCAGCGACGCCGACTCTGAGCCGCTCTCCCGCGCAGGGCCGCCGCCGCTTCCCCTCCCGCGCCCGCCCCCTGCCGGCGGCCGCGCCGCGCCTCCCGCCTGACATTGAGCGCCCCGGAGTCCTTGAGGGGGGCTGAGGCGCCCGGGCCGAGGGGCGGGGCGGAGCCGGCGCCGCGGAGCGGGCTCTGCCGTCGGGGCGGTGGAGAGCGTGGGCGCGAGCGCGGTGTCCCGCGGGTGGGGCCGGGCGGGGCGGCCTGAGGCGAGGGGCGGGCAGGAGAAGGGGGCGTCCGTGTGTCCCCCCGTCCCCCCCGGGGTCCCCGCCCGCGCTTCCACCGCAAGCACAGCAACAAGGGTGGGCTCGCGTCTCGCCTGGGGCGAGGACCGGGGTGGCAGCGTGCCTCCGCACCCCCAGCGAGAAACGGTGGACGGGCACGGGGCTGCGGAGAGGTCCCACAGGGCGGCTTGTCGCTTGCGAAGCCTCCCTGGTGCTCGTCGGGGAGCGGGGTGGCTGGAGGAGGGCGAGAAGCCGGAGTCTGCCCGGGCACGGGGGCGGGTGGCGGCACCGGGGGTAGCGGAGGGGTTCGTGGTTCCTGCACTGAAGACGAAGCGGAAAGGTGCCCTTCGCCGGCGCGGTGCGCGGGAGCCAGGGAGCAGGAGGGGCTGTGAGTGGGGAGGCAAGGCCGGGTGGGCGCTGGGGTGACGTTCGTTTTCACACGCAAGGCAGTTCTCTCCGGTTAGACGGCATCTCGCCACCTCCCAGCGGCAGTTTCCCCGCTCCTGAACCTTGCGCTGGCTGAGAACGCGGTGCCGAGCGCGCCAGCCTGCCTGTCGCACCGTGAGGTGTAAGATGGAGGCTGTACCCGAGTGCGGAGACGAGCTTTTCACGTATGCCAAGAGGTGGTTTGGGGTTTGTGTGTGTGTAAACAGGGATGTGGAGTCCGTGTTCAGCTCGCTCCGCCTGACAGTGAAGCACGTCAGTTATAGTTACAAAGCCTCCAGGAGACAACAGAAGGCTGTTGGACAGGAAGGAAGGAGAAGATACTTCTTGCTCCTGATACTCTGGGTACACACAAAGAGATTAGACACGTATTTCCTTGGGTATCTCTACGCACATTATCTTAATGATTGTGATTTGGGGAGCTGTGGGGTGAGGTAGGATCAGAGAGCGCTGTTCTGCCAATGGTAAGCAACTGTTTGCAAGCCATAAGTGCGGAGCCGGGCCTTGGTCTCTGCTCTGAAAACTGAAAGATGCTGGTGTTTACCCCTAAAGGTGGAGAGTTTGGGTTACAGAATGATGGAGAATCTGCCGATGATATCACAGGAGCTGTAGCATTATGTGGACCTGCAAAAGCATAAAGGCACACACTATAGCACATGTGCACAGGCCCTGGGACTCCTTTGGCTTGACATAGCTTTGTTTTTCACATGTTCTCAACATATTTTTCATTTTGCACATTAAAAATACGGTAAGAAAGAGTGTCCCAAGCTTGGCTCTGGTATTTTCAACGGTATTTGTCACTTCATTGTTACCCACTGCGCCCTTTACAAAACAGATGCTTGAACAAAACCTGACAGAGAAACAGATGTGCAAATCTGCACACAGCAATTTGCACAGTGCAAATCAGGTGCGTTGGGGAGCTGTGTTTCAAAACTGCATCTGAGGGCTTTTCTCAGTAATTCCAGCTCTAACAGAATGTTTGTGCCTAGTGCACTCAAACACACAAGGTTCGGATGATGTTAATGAGTTGTTCAGTGTGGAGGGTGTTAGCATGATGTTTGTGTGGAGGAAGATGGCAAGTGTAGATGCACCAGGATGAATTGCTGGAGGCTGGGCAGTGACCAGCATGGGAACGAACATGTTCCCAGTGTGACTGGTTGAGGGCTGACGTACAAAAACCTTCCCCATCTGGAGTGTTACTTTTCTGTATGATTTTATCCTAAAACAGTGAAGAGTGTGTGCACAGCTGCTGATGGCTCATGCATAGCTGCTGATAGATAAAACCCTCTTACTGGTTTATCCCCAGATGATGTCCGCCTCCTTCCCTCATCCAATGTCTGTCACCAAATGATAATTAAAAAGTAAGAAATTATTATTGTGTTGCGGCTTTGTGAAAGAATTAGCTCACATCATATTTGACAGAAACCCACAAAGGCAAAGGATGAAAAGGCTAAGTCATGCTGTGCTGTTCCACGTGCTCACGCAGTTTACCACATCAGCATTGGTGGACCTGACACTTTCCCCACTTCAGTCATGTATACGTTGCAACCTTAACTTTCCTCTCTGAGAGCAAGCAATTCTCCAACCTCTTCACTCCTTATTTCAGAGGACTTCTGCATGCAGCCCTAGACCTGAATGGTCTCTCCCGGCATAAGCTAAACAACAATCAGTCATGTACAGGAGAAAATAGGCTTGTAATGGAGTAAACCAGAACAGTGAAATGGAGACATTTACAGCTGCAGTAAGCAGATTCTGATGAGCATTCCTTTAATTGCAGAAGCAGTGAACATTGTACTAATCGTGACGGTCCTTCACTTCTGGATGATGAAAACAGTGCACAGCAAGAACATCAAATGTCTTACTTCATGGAACTTTGCTTCTGCTTCTGTTTAATGTCTCATTTCTCAATGTTTATCCATCCTTACTTAGCACGGACTACAGACCTACCAGAATGACTACCCCTGCCTAGCTTCCCCCTCCTTCTACAGTACAAGAATCCTGAAATACTCTATTTCCTTTGGTGTCATTATATAGATCCGAGACTGATTTATTACATCAAAATGTCATATAGTTTAAGACAAGTTGTTAATGAGAGAAAATAACTTGCATTATATGCAACTCATAGTCTGTGTGCTTCTCAAACACGGCATATGTATAAACTACACAGGTACAAATCTCTTTGTAAAACTGGTATTTTGATATTTTGTGCTTTCTGTGATCAAGTATTAGATTTTTATAATTTCTATTCTATGTAGAAGAATTGTATACTTATTTGTGCATGTCTGAGTGCTATTTGTCTTAAGTATTAACATGGCCTAAATGGCCTTAACAGCTCAGCATCTTGCAATTTTTAATAGTAATCCTGAGATTGTAAGAATGAGGAAGGATTTTCATAATCTGTAGTTTTTATGTGGGAGAATGAATTCTTCCCCAGGTCAAAATAATTTATGTTGTTTTCAGCCAGGAAATTGATGTCTCCTGAGGCCCCAGCCAACATGTTAGTTTAGACGACAGAATTTTGGTTTCACAGAAAGTGAAGTAATGGGGCATGGTGTGCATGAATAGTTCTGCAGGCTGCAACAGGGCTACGTATGGTAGAAAGATCACAGACTCACTTTAGCTAAAGATACAGCTTCTTTTCTGTCAAGCTTGTTTTTAACTTTGTGACTGTGTCAGGAGAGACACTGAAAAAAATGGAATTGATAAATGAAATTTCCAAGAATTCAGTATTAGCAGAACAAGGGGAAAAAAAACTTTTTCTTTTGTATCTCTTTGTTATGTCCTATGTTAATGGATCACTACTAAAAATTTAGTAGGCTCTTTTATTTGTTTGTATTGAATTATTTTGATTACTTACTGGACTCCATCAAACTATTATAACATCATTAATTCCAGTGCTTTATATGACTCTGTAATACTAATGTATACCTCAAAATGAATTTCCTTCTCTTCTGCCAAACATATTAAATTTTTATGCCTATAGTAAATACAGTCCCATTTCTCTTATTTTCTCATATTTTCTCATTTTGATATACCCTGAACACAGCAGCTCACCTGAAACAAATAACAGCCTATATATTGAAGCATATGTAGTTTTTTCAGTGAAGAAATTGGAGCACACACAAGTAACAGAACTTCTATGAGATGAAACAGTAAGAAACGCCTGACTGCAAAACAAAGCTTTTGTCTCTAAAGTTTTAGTTTCATGCCCTGTGAGATTTTTTTAAAAATTACTTCTCAACAGAAAGTCACCATCAAGTCAAATGCTAAAGCAGCATTAGCAATGAAGGAAAATAATATTTGCAATTATAGGACTAGTTGTGCAAGATAAATTGAGGATTAGTCCAGATTCATAAGATGTGCTATTTTCTGTGTCTGATCGCTCGAAGTTCGCAGTAAAATAATTTTGATTTGGTCTCACCCTACCTACATTACTTTCCATGAATATGCAGTCATACCTACTTACTGGCAACACATGTTGGACAACAAATTAATATTGCATAGTGTTTATGAAGAAGGAAGAATCTTCCTTTTGCAGTTATTACTGTCCCTTCTTCCTTTTGCAGTTATTACTGTCCCTTGAAGAAAACTATCACAAAGCAAGTGCATCTTCGAGTGTGAATGTTAGGTTGTAGCCATACATGTATTTATGTGATTTTTACCCTGCTGGATGGTTTGAATATACACAGTGAACACTGATGTAAATGTGATCTTGGTGATTTCTGTAAAGATCAACAAGAACAGATGTGCTTGACCTGTAGAAGTTTCAAGTCCTAAATTTTCCTGACCAGGTAATTGACACCTAAATTTGCTGCAGAGTGTGGAAGGCAGCTTTTTCCCTGTTGCCTGTTTCCAAAGCAGTGATCTGATGTATTTCCAGAAACGTGTTTTGTGGGAAATACATCTCTTGGCGTTAAAAGCATGATATAAAAGAAATCCAAGGCAGTGGTGCATTTTCTGTGAACAAAAACTAGGGTAAACACAAGGGTGAACAGGAAAGAGAAACATAACCTAGGGTGCAAGACACGGTTGTGTGTACAGATAGGAAGCACCATGGTACATGTGAACAGAAGCTCAGTCATCTTGTGCATCATCTGCTGGGTCATATGAAAATCTGGTAGACAAGAATAATTACAGTGCACTGAGATCTACTAAGTTGTCTATTCAATTACACTTACTCTACAGAAATACTTATGTGTATTTGTGCTTATGTGTTTACTGCATGCCACAGCTGTCTTTTACCTCTTGGAAAGTCTTGGTGTTCAGCTCTGGCCAGGTGCTGAAAACTGGAAGCTCCACCACAGCAGCGGAGTGTGGTGCTTCAGAACAACAACTGGTAAGGTGGGACAGGAAGGTTTTATTTTTCCTCATGTCCCAGGGCGAAATAAAAGTACAGGAAATTCCTGCTGTTTTCTACCAACTCTCTCGAGTGTCTTTTACTTATGCAAATAACTTCTGAATTTGGTAGAGTATTTGCATGCTCTGAGTGCTTATCTTTTTTGAAGAACAGTGTTTTAATGCTAGTGTTTATTATCTGTTTAATAACCTGCCAGATCTTTATCCGATATTTATGAAGACACCACCACCACAAAAGCAAAGTAAAAGGTGGAAAACAAATTCTAATTTGAATTTTGGGAGTTGCAAGTGTATAGGTAATTGTTTATTAATCTTTGCTACTGTCTGCATTGTTGGGTACTTGCAGTGCTTTAGAAATCATTAAGAAATCACTTTCTCTGACGAATGTTCAGCTGACCAGCTAAATGGCTTTGACAATGTACTTTACATTTTTGTTATGATAAAAATAATTCTTTTTTTTGTTTGGTTCATATGCAAGTGAACTACATATAAACTTTTATCTTTCTTTAAAATATTTGTGTTATAGTTGTATTGGTTTGAAGAACTATGATTTGATATGACAAAGATGTAGACACTCCCGAATAGTTTCTATGTAAAACATGATACATGTACTAAAATCAGAGTATACAGCTGTGCAGCATCACATGGTACTATTCAGAGTGCTGAATACTATGCTGGGCAGCAGGCTTACTGGATCGCTTCCCTGTAAAATGAGAAAAATATATAATTTCTTTAAAAATGCAAATACCTTTAATTCATCTGGAGTCCAACTTCACATTAGCAATAGCTTTTTCCTCCCGTTGCACACAGTGTTCCTACGTAATTGTATAGTCACTCCACAGAAAACAAGTTCTTGTCATTTAAAAATGCCTTCCCTCTGGAAGTTCCAGGACTAAATAAATAAATGCTTTTTTTAAACTTGTATTTTTCAATAATGTGTGAATATCAGCATAAAACAGAATGACCAAGTATACATTGTCAAATATTTGAAAGTGATATGCATGTATTATTGACAGATACTAAACTACCATTTAAATAATTTTGTTTCCATATTCCTGATTTTTCCAGAAATCAACAATCGTGTTCAGCTTCTCATCCTAACTTTGCTCAGTTATAGGAGCTGGTAGGGTGCTTTTACAGAAAGCTGGGAAGTGGTGTCTTGTTGACTTTAAGTTCATTAGTTAAGGCTTTAGTAGTTCTCTGTTTGAATCCTGCAAGCTGCTCTTGTGTATTGACTGACTTAGTTTAAGCACTTAAAATCCAACTCTTCACCATCACATTTTAATGGATGTAGACACTAGTGGCAAGACATATGTGTATGTCTTGTATTCAGTTCTTTATACAGAGCAACGTCTTGCAGGACTAAGATCTGTCTTTAATATAATACTTATTAAGTTAAATATACTGCTTTTGAAAAGATTCTTGGACTCTTTCTTAAAGGAATAGCCTAAAATCATGAAAGATGATGGCTGATAAGTGCTTGCAAAAAAAAGAAGGCCTGCTCCAGTTGTTTCTAAGTTGTAGGTAGATCTTCAGGTTATTGAAAATCAAGAAATTTCAGCTATTAAGCTAACCATGGGGAAAAAAAAATACAAAACTGAAGACTTTCAAAACAATTATTTAAATTTACACTGCCTTTTACAAATTTGCAGAATATATTTTTAAATTCAAAAAGTGGAAAAGTGTATTTTTAATAAGCACTTTGTGGAAAAAAAGTATGAATGTATAAATCTTTTCAATGTTGATTTAAATCTTGAGTTTCACCATCAACTAAAAAGGAGTCCGGAGGAGTCCAGAAATGGTTCCAGCACTAATCTAGAGCTGTATCTCTCCTGCTGTCTTTGAGATACCTATTTATGTAATCATTTTTCAGAGGTACTGTATTCGTCATAGCTAGCTGTGCTGGTGGTAGGCATATTTCAATTACTAGAACATGTACTTAGAATAACACACAGAGCACTATTCCCTGATGATTGCACTGCCTCGGAGATGCAGGCGAAACGGTGACATTGAACAGACAACTCCAGAAGAATTGTCCCAGTTTTTGCTGTCAGGCTTTCTGTTGCCCAGTTCACACCAGCAACTTTCTTGCAGCTAAAGGTATCTCTGCTGCAGAGGAGGGGAGTAAGTTACCACAACCAGCAGAAGCAAACAGTACAACATGCACAGCTGAGCAAATGTAACCTCCTGAATTGCCGTAAGTACTCAGAGGTAAGTACTGCTACTGCAGACACTGGCTGTTTAGGTTTGAAAGCAGATTCCATACGCTTGGACTTCTACTTTAAAAGCAGATGAAATAGTGCTTATAAAGAATGTCCACCTCTAAGATGATTTTTCGCCTTCCAGTTGTGATATCAATACATGAGGAAAGGAAACTGCTATAATGGAGTCATACCTGTTACAGGGTTAATGTCCTTTTGTTAAAGAGAAATATGAATAAAATAATAATCTGTATCAATTAACAGCAAGAATGGAAAATAAAAAGTGGTTGCTCTTTTCTTTGCTTAGGCCACTGATGGGAGAAAACACATATGACCTTATATATACACCCTAAAATTAGATGGTTAGATAGCGAGGGGGAGTTGTTTTTTGACAATAGTGGGACTATGGCGATTGGTGACAGATGTTGCATGACCTATAAATCTCATGGAGAGGGAACAGTGGCAACCTTTGCAGTGCTCTGTAAATGAACTGCTGGATGTGAATGCCATGCCTTTGGGAGCCTTACATGCAACACTCCACAGAACTATAAGGGACCATGTGTGTCTGTAGGAAGTTCAGGTCTTGTGGAAAAGTAAGACTGGGTAGAAAACTCAAACTTTATGAACTAAGTAACGTACGTCAGTTGTTTCCCAGGGCTTTTGTGGTGGAAGCATTAGGAACATAGAAGTATAAGGAGGTTCTTAACCTTTGTAACATGCAAGTCAGCTCAGAGGAATTCAAAGTTTGGTGCTGGCAGTAGTTATCAATGTACTTGTAACCAAAGTATTGCTGAACTAGTGGTGGCAACTGTAGAAAGTTAAGGGAAAGATGATTACAAACATTCCCTCTAAGTGGTATCAGAAAAAGATATGAAGATTTTGTCATTTTAGAAGGAAAGCAAGTGGAAGAAATTCATAAAAGTTGTAACTTTTATGAAAGGTTATACATAGTAGGTATCCTCAGCAGTAAACTAAGGTAAATATACATAAAGCTTAAGTAAAGGAAGGCACTTTCAATATTTATGTCCTTCCTATAACTTCTTCTATATATTTATTCTTTTATTTAAGTTTTTTTAAATTACTATTCTCTCCTGTGAATTTTAGTCCAGTAAAAAATGCTGCTAAACACTACTTTGCATAGAAGTTAGATAGACAAAAACTCTTACGGATGGAATTGCCAAACAACAATTCATCTTTGTTTCTATGCATACACAGAGATGCAAATAGGTGTTTGTTTGACACACAGAACAGTGGAGACAGTTGTGCACGTGTAAGTGTCTTCATTCATCTGTGTGAATGGTGGAAGAACTGGACTCAAAGTTTAACCAAGAAAAGAAACACTACATGGGCAATCTTTCTACAGTATTTAATTTCTTTTAGCAAGACTCAGAGGACATTGTAATACAGGGTGTTTTTTGGTGGATTTTTTTTTTTTTTTGTAGGGAAAGTAGAGGACAGATCTTCAACAATGAACAATTTCAGTTTCAAAAACAGATGATGCAACAGAGAGAAAAGGGGAAAATAAGAAAGAATGCATATTTGCCTTCAAACCTTACCTGAAAAATTGTGGATCTGACTTAGGAACTGAAAAGAACTTTATCAGATCTATCAGGTACAGTTAAGTATCAGAGAATACAAGATAAAATGAAATAGGATAAGAAATTGAAAATGTCTTCAGAGAAATAGGGATAGCAGTCTGTGCAAGATGTGAACTTTCAGAGTGATTGCGATGAGATACTACTTGACATAGAAGGAGCATAAATTGAAGGTGGATATCCTCAAAGACTTTCAAAGCTTGCGACAAAATACATGCAGCAATCACAGATAAACATAGGAAAAAGGTATCTAGCACTTCATTAATAGAGAGTTCTCCTATCTTGTTTGTAATGGCATTCAAAAACACAACAGCCTTCTCTGACAGTAACGCTTTCGAGAAGGTAGATGATGTTGATCTTAGATCAAGTGTTATCTCAATTCCTTTTGTAAGCATGACATGGGATTTCAGAGTAAAATGTTTCAAGCTGTGAAGTCAAATCTGAAAAGTGGAAGACTGTAATACAACCTGAAACTAGGTAGTGGTAGCAACGGAAAAAAGGTCTGGAAAGCTCTGTATCTAAAACTTGCTTTTTCTGAAATGCTTGAATAACTGTCTTTATACACTTGATAGCAAGTTGCAAAGGATATGAATGATTTTGCTGATGAGCTGTTATGTCCCAAACTTGGGTTTGGGTTTTTTGACTCACCTTTCTTCTTGTCTTTAAGAAGTATAGCCTCTCTATGGCAGGGACTATAATAGATTCTTCTTGTGCTGTTCTCACTTTGTGTCCACAAAAGACAAAGGCTTTTACTCTAGTATAATTACAAAACTGATACAGCTGAATATTTCTAATGGAATTAAAATCCTAGCCTTTTTATCATCTTGTAGGTGATCTAGTAGTACATTCTCTGAAAGTCACTTGTGTGAAGAATCACTTCCCAGTTAACGTTCTGCAAGTTGGTGTTGAGGTAGATTTTACCTGGATAGCTTTGTAATATATATCTTAATTCATTCTGGCAATTCACTAACCATTCTTTTAGTTCTCTGTTTAGCACTGCTGTATCTGAGCACTTTCTATTTAACATGAATAAGAAATTCGCCAAAGTGCTACCCATATCTATCTTTCTTCATCTGAAAATTATTAGTTGTTTGTGACTTTTATGTCCCTTCTATGTATTGAAACACTGAAGTAAAAATCATGTTGTAATTTATATTCAACATTCAGAGTTTCATTCTTCCAAGTATTATAAGCTTAATAGAATCTTTTTAAATCCATGTATCACTGGTATGCTTATCTGTGATTGCATGAGAGGCTTGCAGAGCATCATGCAATTTACAAGAACTATGGCTTCTGAAAATCACGGTAAGCAGTCTACAATTCTTTACAATATGCTATGCCATAGTTTATAAACAAAATCTAGGCTTTTGTCTAGGCTTTGTATGTGGTGCGTTGTGAGAGACATGTTTAGTGTAGACATGAGTTTCTTCATATGTATCCCTTTCAAAAAATAGCCTATGATCAAAGTACATATGAGCTAGAATCTTAGAACCATATATCGTTACTACTAAGGATTTGTCAGTGAGGATCTATTCAGGAATGCTGGACATAGGTACTCTGTAATCTTTCATACTTTGAAAACCATGTCAAATATCCCACTAGCAAAAACATAGGAGGACGGTAGATATTACTTTGGTCACTGCCTAATTTTAAAATTTGTCATTGACTATGACAGATATTTGATACTACTATGTATTCTTTACTTTTTTTTTCCCAGTTAAACATTTTTGATTTCTTTGCCTCAAAGATGTGTTCATCTTCAACTCTGAAAGGTCTAGGTACATCACCAAACCTCTGCAGCTAAGAAAGGGGAGGTAGCTCCTACATAGAGTTAGAATCATAGAATAATCTAGGTTGGAGAATAATTTTAAGATCATCAAGTCCAACCATTAACCTAACACTGCCATGCCCACCACTAAACCATGTCCCTAAGCACCATGTCTACACGTCTTTTAAATACGCCCAGGGATGGTGACTCAACCACTTCCCTGGGCAGCCTGTTCCAATGCTTCACAACCCTTTTCAGTAAAGAAATTTTTCCTAATATACAATCTAAACATCTTCTGGTGCAACTTGAGGCCATTTCCTCTCGTGCTATTGCTTGTTACTTGGGAAAATGGACTGACACCCACCTCACTACAGCCTCCGTTCAGGTAGTTGTAGTGATAAGGTCTCCCCTCAGCCTCCTTTTCTCCAGACTAAACAACCCCAGTTCCCTCAGCTGCTCGTCATAAGACTTGTGCCCTAGATCCCTCAGCAGCTTTGTTGCCCTTCTCCAGACACTCTCCAGCACCTCAATGTGTTTCTTGTACCGAAGGGCCCAAAACTGGACACAGTACTCAAGGTGCAGCCTCACCAGTGCTGAGTACAGGGACATGATCACCTCCCTACTGCTGCTGGCCACACCATTTCTGATACAAGCCAGGGTACTGTTTGCTTTCTTGGTCACCTGAGCTCACGTTCAGCTGGCTGTCAACCAGCATGCTCAGGTCCATTTTCTGCTGGGCAGCTTTCCAGCCACTCCTCCCTAAGCCTGTAGCATTGCATGGGGTTGTTGTGACCCAAGTGCATGACTTGGCCTTCTTGAATGTCATACAGTTGGCCTCGGCCCGCTAATGCAGCCTGTCCAGGTCCGTCTGTAGAGTCTTCCTACCCTCAAGCAGGTCAACACTCCTGCCCAGCTTGGTGTTATCTGTGCAGCTGGTGCTAGAGGGGGAGAAGAGACATTTTGATAACGGATTTAATAAATATTTGCTGGCAACAATAGAACAGTGGGTTCAGTGGGTTCCATTCCTGACTTGGAACTCAAAGCGGAAAAATTTTAATACATATTTAGAAGAAAGACCATGGTTTATTTCCTGCCCAACAGACACTTCAGCGAATGTGAATTTTTTCTGAAAATATTCTATATTCTGGAAATTCTAAAAAAAAGTTGCCACCACTGGATATAAGAGAAATATACTTTGTTTTGTCTAACCCTTTTTAAAAACATATCTTGAACTGTTTTGTCCATCTGCTAAAATTCAGCCTAAGGCAGATTCCTGGCACAAGAAAAATATGAAATTGAAAGTCTGTGGGTTGGTGCAGCTGGCAAAATTTTTGCCCCCTTTTTTTTCAGCAATTTAAAAGGATTTCACTGTTGGACAATCTTATTAAAAGAAGGATGTGTTAGTCCCATCTACAATGTGATTATGTTGTCACTATTGTCTAGTAAAGCAACATGTTCTGTGATTGGAGAAAAAGTAAGAGAGAACATGGTAACACTGCTGAGTCGGACCTTCACTTTTATTTCCTCAGCCACCTGCCGTTTCAGATTGATATAAAGAATACACCTGCCCTGCAGCCAACAGAAAAGTACAGAGATACTCATCCTAGCTGCACAGTTGACCTTGTTTGTATGAAGCAATCCAGTAGCAGCATGGAGCCCTATGTGAGTCAAGGCACACACGTGAGAAATGAGAGCTGATTAGCTTTTGTGCTAACACTTTTAGACCTATTCTATTGCCACTGCTATCTCTTTTAAGGCTGGCTTGTCCATCTCTGTACTGAACTGCAGGCATACTTTAAAAGGAGGTAATATTATGCTTTAGAGGTAATCAAATAAGTTATAACTTGCAAATTTTCCAGATGTATTTAGTTTACAATATATTATATTTATTGTGTTCTGTCTTCAAGCATTCAAGTACTACAAGCTTTACTGTATTTGTGTTTCATATACAATAAATATCTGAGCTGCTCAAGCAGAAACAGGGTTTTTTTACAGTGATCATGCATTTTTTCAAGTTTCTTGGTTTCTAAGTCACTGAACAGTTTACCATTACACTAACTGACTCTGTAGAGATACTTTTTCATTAACAGAGAGACAGATTGTCTTTTCCTTAGCACTGCTGCCCACTCCAAGCAGATGACTGGAGAACCATGGAGAGCATATGCTCAGCTATGCCAGTGAATGCTACACAAGCACTTCTTCTAGTGCTGTGAAATGTGGCTGTTACCATCTCTCAATTTTTCTTAGTACACTTAAAGGCTTATTCAGTTGCTAATGCTGTTTGAGTCATGGAATATCTTTGCCTACCACATGGAAACAGGAGGAGGAAAAACATGGAATACACAGTTTTAGATGGAAACTACGAGAGAAAAAACAAATAGCAATGGAGGAATTCTAGCAGTACCCATAAGACTGCAGAAAAAATATTTCACAGGGAAAAAACATTAAAATTCTCTTCTGACTTTCAGAGTTCAAATCTTAAATACACATCCTGAATTTTAATCTACAAAAGCAATCTAACAGGTCAGAACTTCTACTGTTAATCACATTAAAGGATTTTTAGTGGGTCTTTAAAAATGTGGGTCCATTCATTTTGCATAAAGAGACTTGGATACTTGTGCTTATGGTGAGTCATCTATTCTCCTTCTATTTTGAAATATGATACTGGTTTTAGACTACATACATAGAAATGCTGAGTGAACAGCTAGTATCTCAGAAAATAGTAGAAATTCATTATTTTAGCTTGTAAATATGGATAAATGGACTATTAATAATCTTTAAGGCTGAATGTTTCCAATACAGAAGTCAAGCAGGCTATGTTGTGTAAGCACTGAGTGTTGGCATTGCACTGTATTACCTGTGGGATCCCATGATTACTGGAAACAAGGCAAAGACTTTGGTTGATTGTAAAAGTTAGAGTAGGTCTGGCTGTCATCTAACGAAGGAAAATAACTTGGCAACATTTTTAACCATCTTTACAAATTCTGCTATGATAGCAATTCATATATTTCTGCTGTTTCAGTGAGATTCCAGTGAGTTTTAGTTCTGTAGGATAGGTAACGTCCAAATCCTGCATATGTGCTAATCTTCCCTAAGCAAATCTGTATGGTTCCCTGACCCTGAATGTCCAACAAGTCAAACACATCAGAAGATAAATCACTTTGTGAGGTGTCATGGGCATCAGAGCAACTTTTCAACCACTGACCTGTTTGCTAGTGCTTTTTACACTGTAAATGTTCTTCAGCTTTTGTAATATGATGTCTTGATCTGTGCTCATTGAGATAAAAAGTGATCTTTCTCATGAAACTCTGAAAAAGAATGTATTCATGCAGGTCACCTCACTTTCAGTCATAAATCTAACAAAGAGTTCTGTGACAAAAATAAAAAAAAGTCTTATACTGCACAAGATTATTTATGTTGCTTATACAAGATAATCAATTCAAACCTCAGAGGGAGGTCACTATCTGTGGTCATACTTTTAAAGATATTATACTGGCGTCTAGCAGGAACATGTAACACTGCAGAGCTTGCAGGATTATTTATGTAACTTTTAGAAATAAGCAATAAAGCCCAATTTAGGCATGTTATTTTAAAACAAAAGCTTGCAACCTAATAAATTATTAAAGCCTAATCTATCTGCACTGATAAGCAGTTTCCTGAAATTTTTAGGTGACTATCACATACTTAATTTTGCCTACCTATAGTAATTTACTCTGATTCAGCAAAATTATTAAGCTTATGTAGTCTTGTTGATTTCACAGAGACCATGCAGATGCTCAGGTTTTAATATACACCTCAATAACTTGGGGAACTGAGATCCAAGTATTAAACTTACAGTATTGCATCTGTCCAGATACATCTTGGGTTTGAGTTAGGTGTCTGAGTACAGACACTTTGGAATGTTTTTCCCTACAGAATTAATCTTTGAAAAATTATACCAAAAGGTGACAATTTAACAATTTCTGTTCAACAAAGGAAAGAAAACCAAGGCAAAACATTTTTCAGGAACTCTTTTTCACTAAGATAGGGACACATGAGTACGTGGTAAAATCTCAGTAGGATACTAGTCAGTCCTTTCTGACTGCTCAGAAGATTCATCTAGCAATTCCTGTTCCCCAAACTCTTTTTTCTAAAGACTCAGAGGTGGGATGATGAGCAGAAAAATATCCCTCTCTCTGTAGAGCTGCTTTCCAGTACAAGAGAGCTACAGTTTTCTGAATTTAATCTACGTGTTATTTGACATCAACATACAGTCCTTTGCCTGCTCATCATAGTGACCATCTTTGTATATCTGGATACCAACTGTGTGGACATCTTTTCATTCTTCTGCTTTTCTTCTCCTTCCACACTTTCCTTCACACTGTGCTAAATCAGGATTTTAGCATAAATTGAAAATCGAGCCACTTTTTAAGAGGACTGATAAAAATATTTGAAAAAGAGGACTGCACATTCCCTTTGCTGATCTGAGTTACCTGTGTAGCTTACATACCCTGTCTCGTGTAACCTTATCAAAGGTTGATAACAATCAATTCATTAATTCAGTGTTGAAATTCTAAATTTTCACATTTCCCAAATAACTCGGCACATCCCACTGACTTATCAGAAAGTTGCATATAATTACATACTGTAAAATGCGATTTTAGGATTATGCTAAATATATCAACCACAAATCCAGACGTTTCTCCTTCACTATCTGTAATGTAAAACCTGCGATGTTTTGTTTTAAATGTAAATAGATATAGTAGAAATTATTGTGCTAAAATTAGTGGCCTCATTTCAATACAAGTAGCAGGAGAATCTAAATCTGAGACATTTTCATTGTGTCTCTGAGGCATGTACCTTACTTAAATTTTACAAAGTACAGAGTGAAATTCAAACAGATAGTAAATTCTATATTCTAAATTCTATGTATAAAATATGAGGATGAAAATCTTTGAGCTAGTACTTTTCCATGCAGATTGAAATCAATCTAGGCAGAATAACACTGCCAAAAATTATCTAAAGAAATATTTCAGTCTTTGAGTTACAGTCTTTACTTATAGGATTAAAAGCTTTTGCTTGTCTGTTTGTTTTACAGGAAATAATTTAAATGTCACTGAATTTTTTGAGTTATGGATAATAATAACATCTGCATGGTTCAGTTGCAGTAGCATCAATAGGTCTTGCTGTTAGGGTTGCCACATGGAGGTTTCCTGCTGTAACAAAAAGGACTATAACTTTCACTTGTACTACAGTAAAACTGTGCCAAAATATGAAGAAATGACCCTAAAATCTTTATTCTGTCCTATTTGGTAAATCTCAAATCACAGCTGTGTGCTTTATCCTCACATCAGCGGTAGCAGAATATGTATGATAGTTATAGGAACAGTAAAGGGCTCAGGGTACAGTTCACAGCCTTAAAATAGCTTTTGGCATGTTCCAAAAGCTTTCTCTTCAACATATAAAACTGGCTGTGGCTGAGGGCATTGTCTTGAGAATGAACTCTGAAAGGAACTGGCCAGGGCTGTGCAGCTTAATACTCTCATAAACTGAGTAAATCATTCAGCTTTTCCCAGGCCTTGCAAAGCATTTCCATGAGGATAAATGGAAGCTGATGTGCCAGTTGGCACTGAGTTTCTGAAATGAATAAAATACTACCTGGTATTCTTTAACATCTTCTAGTCTGTTTTATCAACTGCTAGCAAATGTTTCAAATTAGCATGTCACATTCTACAGACAGCCGAGAGACAAATTCTCTCAACACAGCGTATTAGGCAAAATAATGTAACATATTATTTGAAAAATCAATAGATCAAAGTGAGTGGTTTTGGTGTCTTATAGATCCAAACAAAAAATACATTGTAAATCAAATTCAGCACTAAAACTCTGTGAGAAAAGTCCATTACGTAACATTATAGTCATTTACTCACTTTGTCCTCTCCTGACAGTATTTCCTATTTGAAGATTATACCAATAGGAAATAATGCTGATGGTTGTTTTCAAAGCCTTTTTGACATAACAGCTTGCTAAATCTTAAGCGATTCATAAAATTCACAGGAAGTGACTTTAAGCACCTTTCAAAAATCTACGTATAGAAAAAAGTGATTTATAGACATACTATTTTTCAGTAAAATGTACACTCTTCTTAGGGCAAGGTTTTCAATATTGCTTGCATAATTACAAAAAATATTTTTGCAAAATAATAAAATTGCAGTGTCATCTGCATTCCAACATAAACTCCTCTGCCAAGGGGATTGAATTCATCATCTTACTCTGTCATTCCCCTGATTAAGGTTTTGCCCTCAGAATTACCTCACTGAAGGCGACCCTAGCCTGTGATGAGATCTTCAATGATGAAGTGATTTCTGTGCAGATCTTGCACTACTGTCAAGAAAGCTTTTTGGATTTCCTAGGTATGAAATTAATTGAGATGTAAAAATCTGCACACAAGCTAGTAATAGAACAGTTGAGGAGACAGAGATTAAGTGAATTAAAAGACAGACTTGCGCCTCCACCTTTTACCTTCTTCACTTCAGTGGAAAATTGGCCTTGTCTTCTTGGAAGTGTAATACTAGAAGGTCAGTGAATGAAATAAATGGCTAATTCTGTGAATAATATTAGACCACAGCCTTTTTTTTGACCCTCAGGAATGACAGTCCTAATCATTGACAGCCAGCTTCCTTCCTTCCAGCTTAATAAAACTTAAATTCCTTTTTTGGAAAATAGGTGTTGCAGTCCTACTTTCTGGACAGGTAGCAGAGCTTAAGGGGTTAAAAACCTAATCAGGCTGAGGAAATAATTTGAGACCAATCTCATTTTATTATAAAAAGTGGACATCACCACATTTGCTAACCAGCCATGCTTAGAAAAACACTGGTTGATGAACACTGATTGCATTTCAAGAATGAGTACAATCTGTTGAAGCTTTTGATTTGAGAAGAATTCTAGAAGAAATTTTAGAATCTATTGGACATTTTTAGATTTTTAGAATCTGGCATTATTATGCAGTGTTCTTATTATCAGCTTATTCATCAATGACCTGGAAGCAGGGACAGAGTGTACCCTCTGCAAGTTTGCTGATGACACCAAACTGGGAGGAGTGGTGGATACACCGGCAGGCTGTGCTGCCTTTCAGCGAGACCTGGACAGGCTGGAAAGTTGGGCAGAGAGGAACCTGATGAAGTTCAACAAGGGCAAGTGCAGGGTCCTGCACCTGGGGAGGAACAACCCAACGCACCAGTACAGGCTCGGGGTGAACCTCATGGAGAGCAGCTCTGCAGAGAGGGACGTGTGTGTCCTGGTGGACAACAGGTTAACCATGAGCCAGCAGTGTGCCCTGGCTGCCAAGAAGGCCAATGGGATCCTGGGGTGCATTAAGAAGAGTGTGGCCAGCAGGTCAAGGGAGGTTCTCCTCCCCCTCTACTCTGCCCCAGTGAGGCCTCATCTGGAGTACTGCATCCAGTTCTGGGCTCCCCAGTTCAAGAAAGATGAGGAGCTGCTCGACGGCTACAAAGATGATGAGGGGACTGGAGCATCTCTCCTATGAGGAGAGGCTGAGGGAGCTGGGCTTGTTTAGCCTGAAGAAGAGATGACTGAGAGAGGATCTTATAAATTCGTATAAATACCTTAAGGGTGGGTTTCAAGAGGGTGGGGCCAAACTCTTTTCAGTGATGTCCAGAGACAGGACAAGGGGGAACGGGCACAAACTGAAGCTTAGGAAGTTCCATTTGAACATGAGGAATAACTTCTTCACTCTGAGGGTGACGGAGCACTGCAACAGGCTGTGCAGAGAGGTTGTGGAGTCTCCTTCTTTGGAGATATTCAAGACCCGCCTGGACAAGGTCCTGTGTAGCCTGCTGTAGGTGACCCTGCTTTGTCAGGGGGGCTGGATTAGATGATCCACAGCGGTCCCTTCCAACCCCTACCATTCTGTGATTCTGTGACATTTCCATACCCCTAAATAAAATAAATAAGTAAATATTCAGAAAGACTGCTAAAATAAGTAATGGAGTTTACTGTATTGTACAGTTATGCCTTTTGTCTGGTATCATAGCAACTGATTTTCATCAAGAATACAGAACACCCTTGAGGTGTTAGTTAGGGTTCAACAATTTAAAAAACGAGGGAAAATATGAGATAAGTGTGAGCCAAATTACAGAGGGAGAAAGATCTTCCAGAACAATTCTCAGTTTTGGAGTCTGCTAAAACAGTAAGATTCTGAATTTTTAATCTGATTAATTAAAATTACAAGACTAAAAAATAATCATGAAACCTCTACGGTAAAGCTGTTAAAGATTGTTTATTTGTTTCCCAGGTTTGCATAGAATTGAAAACGGTAATCACAAAATTAAATCCATAAAATACTTTGAAACTGTATTTTGTTTTGTTTATTTGTGAACTCAGGAAGCTCTGAAATTATTCTGTAATTCTCGTTCTAGCTTGTCACCAAAATATTTCAGATAATTTTAAATAAATTGTGCATAAGCATCTAGCTGAGCAATTTTTTAGAACAAAAAAGTGTTCTAAAAACTTTACACCTATTTGAGCAATAACAAAAAATGAGATTTGTGAGTAGTAGTGTCTGAAGTCAAATAATACTAGTCTGATTAAAATCCAGACTAGATTTTTGGCTTTTGGTGCAGTCTGTATTACTGAACAGTGGCATAAACATAGGCAGATTTTAACTCAAAATCATTATTTTTTGATAGTCAAAATTGCATACGGTAAAAACATAGTTTCGTAATAATGATGTCACTTAAACTACTAACAGTGTGAGTGGTAACTCAAAGTGCAATGTGAAGTACACCGAAGTCTTAGTAGAATGAGGACAACAGAACTTCAAAGTATTTTTTTGAAGCAAAAACTAGTTTGTTTTAAGATCATTTTGAAATGAGAGTATGTATATAAAATCAAGCAGCAAGAAATGTCCTTCTAAAATTTTGCTGTGAACTTTCACTTTCCTCAGCTGTTTTCCGGCCTTGTTTGGTGGAAGGAAGTAATATGAAGCAATATATATTGCAGGCAAGTTAGGGATAGTAACATATACCATGTGATTAATTTCAGATTTATTTGATAAATATATTGAGCAGGGAAAATAATTACAGGTTTTCTTAGGGGAAAGGACAAATTGTAAAGATGGGCTGTGTTGCTGTTTTAAATTGATGAGAATTAGCATGTTGAAAGAGAATTGCACATCCTTATTTGTAACTCCCCCTTATTCCAATACATTAGTGTGTAATGCAAGTCTCGGACATTACCAGCTCAGGATGTAACCCTAAATTACTGTCTGGTTGTAGCTTCTCTTGTTCATCTTGCCAGCCTTACTGAACAGAGTACATTAAGTCAGTGGAGCTGCTCACATAATCTTATTCAAGGGATAACAGAATCCAGCTACATTTTTAGTATGACACATTTTTTCCATTCTTATCCATAATTCATTTGTGCAAGTGGGCTTTTTTACATTTTAATAAACAATATGAAAGAAAGACCGATTCTCATGATATTTGCAGAACAACAAAAAAGTGTTGAAATGTTTACAGTAGCCCTTTCTTTGGATATGTTTACACTAATTTCTCTGATAAAGTGTTTGGTCACCCAGTAAACACTGATTATTTAATGTTACAGCAGTATTGATTTTTTAATTTTCTAGAAAACCAAAATACAAAGAAAAATATTTTATCAGGGTACTGTTTGAATTGGTGATTTTGTTGTTGTTGTTGTTGTTTGTGCATATTTCACTAAGTAAAATGGCAAGATCTGTAGTGCCCAGAAATTCTCTGTCATTTGAGAAGCAATGTTCACCAAACAAGAGAAAAAAAATAGAACAGTTACCGTATTGTAGAGATAGCTTTATGTGGAATCCAAATCATTGAATCATTTTTCCAACAGATGTTGCAAACAAATTTCAAAAAGCAACCTGTTTACTAACATTTTCAGTAGTAGCTGTTCAAAGAATTCTTGTAGAAATGTTCACCACCACATCCAAGTTTATATATACATAAGATTTTAGGATATTTTTTAATTGTACTGCATTTAATGCAGCATCTTCAACAAAACTGAGTAAAACTAAGGAGAACAGAAACATCCTTAGGCAGCATCAATCAAAGGGTTATATATTAGGTGATGTACCAAGCACAGTTCTAGAGAGCTCTAAATAATGAATGCATAGTACACGTGCTACCTCCCAGTGGTTAGGGATGGGAATTGTCCCACTTATGAGCACTGACATGAAGCTATACTTTAAAACCAAAGGCTAACAAATGATTTGAACTTGATAATATTAAACAAAACACTATTTTTATGTTTACTGTAATTGATTTGACTTCAAGATATGGGGGTGGGAATTCTTTATGCCAAGATATACCAGTTCACATTCAGTGTTTCTGTCTGTTAAAAAGACAAGAAAGGCAAATAAATAAAGGCAATTTGTCTACTGACATTTGGTTAATGAAGATTGCCTGCAAATTTAGCACTGATATTTTGCGCTCCAGCTCAGATCCTCGAATGCACTTCAACCTCTGCTGAAATCACTAGGAGTTCAATGTCTTGCATCATCAAAGCAGTTGGAGATGATGAAACCAATGGCTCTTGTAATTGCAGGAAGCTACTCGAACATCCACCCCTCTTCTGGGTTTTACACAGAGGTATTCAGAGTCATGAGTAGGACTGAGATGTTTCCCAAGATGTGCTTCCCCCTTACGTTGTCAGAGTGGGAACTGAGTATCCAGATGCAGAAAGCAAAAGTTATGATCTATAAATAAACAGAAATGCCCATGTTCAATGTGAACTTATTTTCTGATCTTACAGTCCCAAACGCAGCCAGAATAACATTTTCATTATGCTATTGAAACTTAGATGTTCATTAATCTTGAGACGCAGTTGCTAGATGCTCAAAAAGATTTCCCAGCATCAAGTAGATTCCTAGTGATAGCATACAATACTGCATAAACAAGTCTTTCTCACATATCTGATTATTTTAGCACAGGAATAACGCATCAGTTGTTACTGTGCATACACAAAATTCCACTTTGCTTTTGCTGTCAACTTCCTGAATACTAAACATACAGGATTTAGCTTAGTTGAAATGATTCTTTGAGACACAGTGATACAGTAATTCTATTGTGCAATACTTCAAATAACATGCTGCCTTCTCAATGTCCATTTAATTTCCACCTTTCACAGGAGAAAGTTATTGCCCGATAACTTTCAGTGCAGCTTTGGGTTAAGGGTTGGGTACATTTAGGTCTGTTCAGATAAGTTCTGTTTGGGCCCAATTTCCTTTTTTTTTTTTTTTTTTGTCCAGAAAGCTACAAATCCCTTTTAGATTAAGAGATACCATTTAGAACTGTCGCAGTCAGCTTCAGTTTGGTACCTTTATCACAGTTAGATAACACAGCTTAGTTTTTCAGGTTAAATGAACTTCAAGACTACTTAATAATAAATGAATAATTAATAAAAATAACTCTATAAATAATAAAAGTTACTTCTGCTTGTGCTGACCATTGCATTCACAGTGCTTGCACTAAATATTTTTGTGTTGGGTCTCTGCCTGATACTCAAAAGGCTAAACACATGAAGTACAGCATTACATAAATGAGCAAAACGCAGTATTTTCTGATTTTTTCAGGCCCATGCTGCAGTTCTGAAAAGTCTGGAGAGTGAATCTGTATCTATGCTCACCTTCTGCCACCTTTCTCTGTACTAGAAGCTGGATGGGAGCTATGTAAATGACAGCCTCTTTTAACTGAATCAAATTCATCAAATGGAACAGAATATCATGAACTATGTTTCTGCCTTTCTGTTGTAATACCTCCTCCCTACTACCCAGAGTTTTACAATTTTTGAACTTGCTTATCCAAATTTCCAAAGGGAAAAACCTTGTCTGCCTTCTGTGTTCGGAAAGTATTGTGCATGACAGTAGTATTCTTAACAGATCATTCATAAAGAGTGAAGACTTGCAAAGTCTTGCTGGAATAGCACCTGACAAGTTAGCATTTCACAACTTGCGGATAAAAACATGCTCAAATTATAAAAACTATTATGGTAGACTACAATAATAAGCAAATTAAGGTCTAGAGAATGGAACCTTAGAACTGAGGGAAATGTTTAATTGTTTGTATAACAGGTCTCCAGAACTTCATTGAGTCAAGAAAATGCTATTAGTAAAATAACTAAAAAATAAATACATAAATAAATAAATAAATAAAGGAAAAACAAATCAACAGACCGACTTTTTTACTGCATGAGCATAGGATGGTAATTTCACAGAATATTCTTTATGAGAAGGTGTTAGTGGAATGGCAACATCTCTACCAATTATTGCTTTGATATCCTACTTTGCTAATAAAGGCTTCATCCACTCTTGCTATTGTTATGACTTAAGCATGAGTGCCTTTGAGTAATCATAGAATGGTTTGGAAGGGACCTTTAAAAGCTGTCTAGTCCAACCCCCTTGCAATGAGAAGGGACATCTTCAACTAGATCAGGTTGCTCAGAGCCCAGTTCAACCTGACCTAGAATGTTTCCAGGTATGGGGCATCCACCACCTCTCTGGGCAATCTGTTCCACTGTTTCACCACCCTCAGGGTAAAAAATTTCTTCCTTATATCCAGTCTAAATCTACCCTCTTTTAGTTTAAAACCATTACCCCTTGTCCTACTGCAACAGGCTTTGCTAAAAAGCCCGTCCCCACCTTTCTTGCAGGCCCCCTTAAAGTACTGAAAGGCCGCAGTAAGGTCTCCTGAGAGCCTTCTCTTCTCCAGGCTGAACAGCCCCAATTCTCTCAGCCTTTCCTCATAGGAGAGGTGTTTCAGCCCTCGGATCGTGCTTGTGGCCTCCTCTGGACCCACTCCAACAGGTCCATGTCTGTCCTGTGCTGAGGGCTCCAGATCTGGACACAGGACTCCAGGTGGGCTCTCACCAGAGCGGAGCAGAGGGGCAGAATCCCCTCCCTCGACCTGCTGGCCACGCTGCTTGTGATGCAGCCGGGGATACGGTTGGCCAAGTGCACACTGGTGCCTCGTGTCCAGCTTTTCATCCACCAGTACCCCCAAGCCCTTCTCAGCAGGGCTGCTCTCAATCACTTCATCCCCAGCCTGTATTGATACCGGGGTTGGCCCTGACCCAGGTGCAGAACCTTGCACTTGGCCTTGTTGAACCTCATGAATTAAGTAAATTGATTACCACCTCTTACATGCTATTGTTTCATTTTTTTGCCCGGAGAGGGAAGTACATGCATTTGGAAAGTGTATTCTGTATTTCTATGTAGTATTGATGTGCACAAATAGATATATCAATCTGACTGATCTACATGTCAGTCCATCTCACGGAAAGCCACATTGCAAGAGCACATTTTTCAGTTGGAGCAGGAAATGGTGAGGTCTGTGACAGTCCATAGTTCCTGTGGTCTTCTCCTCCATAGTCATGGGCCAGTCTGTGGGAGTACATTATCTTTTGAAATGGCAAGCTCTGTTTTTATTTCTAGCACCCTACTGTGCTAGCAGAATGAAGTTGTTGAACGTGGTCCTTATGACAACCCAAAGATAAGTGTAAATCAGTGAAATACTACAAAATTCAAAGTTATGAGCATATCTTAGAGGTCAGTTTCCAAATCAGGATATTTAATAAAATATAAGACTTATTTTTGGATTCTAGGTTCTGAGTTTTTAATTTAAATGTCTACATGTTGATTTTCTAAATCAGAGTATAGACAGGCAGCTGGCGTGCATACATTTAAATACAGGATTAAATAATTTACTCAGTGCTATATTTTGTTACTTAATTGGAGTCTTAATCATGTAGAATCATTGTAAGGTTTAAGTTCTTATATTTTTTGAAAGTATAAATACTCTTCTTCTGATAGAGGACAGTATTTGGATCTTCAGTTCTTTAGTATTCCTTTACATTTCAAGCCATTTCTATTTCCCCAAGTACCTCTCCACACTTCTGTTCTATCTTGAAATATAAGGCTAGATATTCCTCTCTCATCCTTCAGTGTAATTGTCCCTATTAGTCTCACTTAAAATACAATTCTTTTCTACCCATTTTTTTTTGCCAGAGTGGAGGAAACGGCTGCAAGTCATTGTTTGTCGTCGCCCTGTTCTTGCACTGGAAATGACATACAAATATTTATTTTTCCTTTATTAGATCCTCCACTCTAGCTAGTCTAACTACAGAGCTGACTGTCACAACAATTTAAATGAAACAAGGTGAAACCATAAGACTGGCAAATGCACGCAAATTACATGAAGTAATTTGGTGTATTTAATTTTTAAGTTTTTAATCAAAGTCATCCATTGCATTTAATGATAATATTTTTAAAGAATTGGAATAATTTTATCTTGAAACTGATAAATATTGAAGTGCTAAAAAGTGGAAGTAAACAGTATCAAATAGCACACACCTGGTAAGAAATGCATTAAATTTTAGTTGGAGATAACCTTTCCCTGAAATACATCATACCAATAAGGATGAAAAGTATTAAACCTGATGGGATTATTTTTTGCTCAGGCACAGATTGGCAGAAGGTGTATATCATTAATACCATGCCTTGGAGATACAGCCCACAATTATTTTAGGCCCCTAGTACTAACCATCTTTTGTATTGCATTTTCTTCCCTTTTCTGGCATGTTGGTTTTCTACACTTACGTGACCACTCACCGGGGTTTGTGTTCAGTCTCTAGTCAAGCACAGAGATGATGGTTGCCAGATAGGGTGATTGTCCATGCAGTGCCCCCGCTGAGTCAAACTGAATTCACCTCCTCTTTCCCGTCGTGATTTTATAGACCTCTCATGACATTTTTCCTTCCCCTTCCCAGTCTAGGCGGTGAAGACCTATTTTGTTTAGTCATTCCTTTCGTGAAAGATACTTTTTGTCTTTGATCATCCTTTTTGCCTTTCTCTCTTCTTTTTTCTAGTTCTACTGTAATCTTCTTGAGACACAAGAACCAAACCACAGGTGCTGTTTGAAGGTGCTATACAGATTTATATAGTACCTTAATGATACTCTGTTCTATTTTCTATTCTTTCTCTAATTATTCCTAACATTTTATTTGCCTTTTCACTGCTGCTGCACACTGAGCTGACATATTTATGAACTCTTTCATAGAATTACTTTTTCATAAGCCTTCTATCATTCTAAAATTTCTTTTCTGAGTGGTAGCAGCTAGCTCATAAATGTGTCAGTCATACCCTACATTCCCAATGATTACCATGGCTCATGTTACTTTTTATAAACTATGTCACTGGCTGCAATACACTTATTTACTAGGCTGACCATCTTGCCATACTGCTAACAGGGAGACTGTTAGGACTCAGCCCTGTAAAAGAGGGGTGGGTAGCGTCACAGTAACTTGGATATTGATGGAGCAATGAAGCTCAGGGCTCTCAAACAGTACAGAGCACTTACAGCCAATAAGCCCTTACCTTAATCAGCACTGCCCTTTGATGACAGCTTAGCAACTAACGGCCTGTCATTCATGATTAAAGAGAGCTGATTTCCTCACACCTCAGCCAAAAGCCCCACCTTGTGTATAACACATAGTCTCAACAATCTGCAACTGCAAATTGCAATGGGGAATAGGTCATTTCAAATGCAAACACAAAACACACTCACTGCAAAAACGAAATTTACAAGCAGGTGAGGTAGAAATAATGAATCCTTCTTCCTTACAGAGAATAGGTTCCATGAATCCTCTCCTGTTGCATGCTATGTATGTCCCATTTCAGAGACCAAACTGTTCATTGTTTATGTTGAAATGAAGTCATTTGATAGACAGATGACAGGCATAGTGTGTACTATAAGAGCAGCTGTTTGCAATATCATAAAAAATCCTAGCAAAACCAAGGATAATGAAAGCAGCTGCTGGACGCTTTTGCAAGTAATGTCATTATGTTTCTATACTAATTCTTGAGTGCACAATTCAATTTCTTAATAGTAAATCTTTGCATTTTATTTTGTAGCAGCTGAATTAGGCTCCTATTCTTAACTGATTGATAGGAGAATCTTCATTTTTCTGTGAATTTAGAAAATTATACCAACTCCTGTAATTTCATTAATTTTTCCAATATAATTTCCCAGTATTAAAAAAAAACCACAGGGTGAACTTTTGGGCTGATTTACTGCTTTTTTATCTCTTTGCTTGTTGCTTGTTTCTCATTAATAACTAAATGGACTACTTTATTATTTTGTGCACTTACTTCCTTGAGATTCCTGTGTGATTAGTGGCAAAACATCTTTCTTGCTATGTTAGAAAAGCAATTACATAGTCAAAAACTCACTTTAAAAGATCTGAAACAAAATTTAATGAACAGATTGGAAAGATCCTAAATGGAAAAGTCCTTTAAATATTGCATGTGCGTGATAACTGTGTATTGGTAAAAGGATAAATACAAATGGAAAGTATAGTTTGACAGACCTAGAAATCTCTTTGCGTATTTCTAGAAAAGTAAAAGCGGATGCTGGAATACTCCTTACCTATGTCCCACAGCCAAGGTGTCATTTAGAAAATCTAGGATGATCACCTCGACAATAATGGAGGTAATTCCTCATGGCTGAAATTCATTCATTTATTCATATTTTGTATGCCAACACTGGGTTAAGGCTTTTGCCTTTTAGTAAGTGTTACCTGGCACATGTGTCCAGTCTTCTGAGGCTGTCAATAAGGTTGCAAATCAGTGTCACTGAAAATGATGATACGTGAGTGTCCATTGAGAATGTCAGTGCTGCCATTCAGCTCTATTTACATATGCCACAAAGTACTGCTAAGCTCCTGACAACTTATTTACTTGAAATTGAATATTAAATTTTCTAATATGGCAGAAAACCTGGGAAGACTTTTGTGGTAAGATTTTTTCCAAAGTTTCCTTCTGGAATCTTAACGTGTATAATTGTTCAACAATAGTTATTTGTGTAGTTTTACTTGTGAATGCCAGAAATAGGCTTGCAACACTTGGCTTCTACCAAACTAACTTTGTAGATGCAGATTACATATCCATTGTTAGGATATTAAGCAATTTCATTGTTATGTAAAAAGTTTTATATTATTCACGCTTTCTTGGCATGTATCCCCTGCCATATTAATAGGTGCATCATATAGTGAGCAATGCAGTGGGCACACTCTGGACTGGTCCCATAGGCTGTGCATCACTTAGCACTTAGAGCTCATCTCCTAAGAGGAATTCGGTTCCTCCTCTCCGAGGCTGCTCTGTAATGCAGACAGCAGCAAGGATGACTGGCAGATTGCTTCAGCATCATGCCTGATCTGAAATAAAATGCTAATGCATGACGTGCACAGTCAGCTCCTTAAATCAACTTTCCATCTGTCCTTTCCTTGAGAGGACAAGCAGAGTCTCCATCACTCCCAAGGCTACTGTCAGGGAGCACTAAAGGCTGCTTGTTTCAGAGGGAACAGGGAACCAAACCCAGCAATGCAGCTGGCAGAGCCTCGCCAGGCAGGGCCCAGTCCCCAAGCACAGTGAGCAGGACAGGTCCGGTAGCAGCTGGGTTCACCTGAGAGTCCACATTGATGCATAAGTTCATAGTGATGGGGGAGGTCCAAGGTCAGATCACCACCTCAAACGTGCAGGTCAGGCTCTGTCCAGACCAATGCACACCACAGGACAGCCCAAGCAAGGACTGAGGGCACGAGCTTTGGCTTAAATGCAGCTCCTGAGCAAAGAGGTTCATGGGGTGAGTAGCCTCATACTTCTCACAGCAGTGTTAGCCGTGGTCACACAGGTGTGCAGTATCACTGACCCTGAGCACAAGGAGCAAAGCACCTGGCAGCCTCTTCAATATCCAGTGTTTTCTGCTGCTCAAGTGCAAGTAGAAGCATGCTCAGACACTACATATATTGTGGGAACACTCAGAAAGGGTCTCCTTTATCTGGGAGAGAGAAGAATATAGAGTGAAACTTTCAAGGGCTTTTTTTTTTTTTTCTGAAAGGTAGTTAGAGAGATAGAAGTATGTTGATTGTTTTATTTCATTCTGTTGAAATATAGAGGTTATTACAAACATGCCTGCATATTAGGTATGATTATTAATTTTTACTTCTCAAAGGTTTACTATTGCTTTGGACTAAACATTGTTTTCCAAACTTTAGATGATAGATCTAGTCATTGAAATTTTACAGAAACTTGAATGCTGTTTCTTTTATAAAATTAGTCTTTAAAGACAATTAAAATGTAACGTTAATTGGAGTTGTTGTGTTTGTTAGCTCTCTCTTCTCATGTTCCTCTGTCTTGAACCAACCCTTCTGCTCAGGGTTTTTTTTAATTTTTTTTCAGAGCTTTACAGTTTGCAGTAGTTTGGCTGTAGGTCAGTAAGGCTGTAGTTCAAACGTGCTTATTTTAACTTCTGCTGGGCTCATTTTACCTTTCTTATGCTTTCTGCAGAGTTATTTGGTCTAGCTTGATACCACATTAACTGCCCTTCTGTGACTGGGCTGAGGTCAGTTCATCTCTACTTACAACAGGTTCTACAAGCACATCTTGAAAGAACTGGCCTTGAAAAAACCCATTCTATCCATGGATATCACGTACTTGCAAGTGATGGTATTCATGACTATTCATGGGGTTATACTTGGCAGCTATCTATAACAAATCAACGTGCCTGTGAAATTTCTGCTACAGCTTGCTTTCTTAAAAGAGTACCTGCAATGCTGAACTCTGTTCTTTAATGCTGTCTCCAGTCCTCCTCCTTTTCTTCTTCATTGCATGGAATTTATCTTCACTTATCTTTATCCTTGTAAAGTGGGGCTCTGGTCTGTTAGTTGTCTGGGCTCTGTCAGTGGTTTATTATGGTTCACGTTCCAAAACAGGTAGAATTGCTCTCTGGAGGTAACTTACCCAGTGACAGTAGAGCAGGGGGGAGTCTAGGTAGCTAGCTTACACTACATTGCTGCTGTGCAGACAGCAAAGATGAGGAGGGATGAAATCCCAACTTCAGATTTATAGCTAAATGTACTTTCCAATGTATAAAGACTTTGTTTTTGAACATGGGGAAAAACATTCAGAGTTAGACGAAATGGATATGTGGATTTTTTTTGCCTTTATTTGATAAGGGGATGCTCATTTTAAACCTCCAGATGTTTGGTAATGAGGTAAACTGGCATTCACGCGGTTTCCCAACATAATGAGCACATTAAGCAGAATTTGCATCTCTCTTCTTGTTCGCAATGTTACCCTCCTGGATTTTTGTATTGAGGTGGTAATGGGTGGTAAATGAGTGTGTTTCACATGGTGCTTACTCAGAATCCACATGAAGGTTTCCTTCCAAATGCAGCTATTTCTAGAAGCTTTTTCAAATGTATTTACAGACCTTGTTGCAATGTGAATGAGAGAAGTGACACAGCTGGAAGTACCCCAGTACAATTTGACAGCTATTGCTCTCATGTGGAACTGTAATGGTTCCGCTCTGCTAAGAAGATAAATTATAAAGTAAACCTGCTAACATGGGAATAAAAAGCACTTAAGTTAAAATCATGATAACTTGTTATGACATAATCCTATGTTTAGTTAATACAATCTCTAGAATGCCCTGCAGTGGAGTCCTACAGCTAATGTGGAACTGGATAGCATAACCTCTGTTGTTTTTCCTTTTTCCAAAATGCTGGACTGCTTTGAAATTGTATTTATGACTACATCAAGTTGCTGACCAGTATAAAGTACAAACTCTCTCTAAACTGTGAACTCATAAATCCATGAAAGGCAAAATTAAAATTCTTAGGAGTTCAATGTTTTCAGCATAATTTTTTAAATAGAAAATGCTTTTAAAGAGAGCAGCAGTAGTAAGGAATTGCTCCACAGTAAGTTCTTTAAATCAACTACTAAGGAAATACTGTATAAATAAAATCAACTTATTGAATTCCTTTATTAGATACTTTTAAGAAGCACATCAGAAATGAGGGAGAGAATGTTTTATTCATGTGATGTATGGAGTGTTCAGCTTTGGATAACAGGCAGGGGAAAAAAGAGTTTAAAACTTCCTTTGTTTCCAAAGTGAACATGTGGATGTAGACAATACTTGCTGTAGTGCAGGAATTGAGAAGTTACTTGGAAGATTTAAATGTCATGGAAAAACTCATAAGACAAATCTCCTTTTCACTCTTTTAGCATACGAGATACTCCTGGATGAGTATCACCAGGTGTGTTACTAAAGGAACATCAACGACACTACAGGCAGGAGAAGAAAGTAATAATCCTGCTAAATTTGTTTCTGGATTCATTGATTTAAAGTCTCTGACTGTTCTGTAGCTTCTGGCAAAACACATCTTTGACTGCAGCTTCTTTTTGATGCTGTTTTCAATGAGTAATATTATCAAATTGAATCCTAAAAGTTGGCAGAGCTTTCGCATTTCTCTCCCTCTCATGCTATGGCAAGAGGCTTTTTAAAGTAGTTTCAGGGAAGTCCATTCATATCCTCCAGAATGCAAAAGAAATCATTCTCTTGCTAGTATGCAGATAAATGCTGTTCATGGTCCAATGTATAATCAGCAGAGAGATTTCTCTTATTCCTCAACTTAGCAAATGGAAATTCTGGTTATATGGATTTCAGGAGGAGGAAGAATTGAAGTCATGCTATGTAACCAAGATAGGTAATGTCTGTTAAAAAAAAAACAAAAACAAAAAAAACAGCCTCTTGTACCTGCCCATACAACTCCCAACAGATGTTTTTGCCCTCCTGGCTGCAACATTACCTGCTTTTCATGCTCTTTGTATTTGAATTGCAAATCCCGATGTTTTTTGCATGAGAACAGTAATGGGAAAGATATGCTTTGCAGCTTTTTCAATCTTCTAGTCCATGTACTCAGAGGCACTTGCAATTTAAGCTAGTAAAGCTTTGTTTGAAAGGTATTAACCAGACCAGCATGCCTATTTGACACTTGCTATTGAAAACTGAACATAAGGCATTTTTGTTTATATAATGGTCCATAAAAAGAAAAGTTTGTTGAAAGGGACATTTGGGGCTATTGGACCTTACTTCTCCAAGCAGGGCTAGTTTCAAAGTTGGATCAAGTTCTTTAATGCCTTGCCCAGGTGAGATGTGAAAGTCTACAAGGGATAGCAATTACAAAAATCTTTTTTTTAGAAAAGTAGACTTTTCTAACTGCTAGGTTACCACCCCAGTGAATAACTGCTTTTTCTGATGTCCAGCATGAGCTTTCCAAGAAACAGCTTGTGGCCATTGTCCCCTTTTATCTCATCTGGCATTACCTAGAAAGATGTTGGCTCTGGCATCATTGAAACTAGCTTTAAAATAGTTGCAGAGGCCTGTATGATTTACAATAAGCTAGAATCCTGAAGGGTTCTACACAATTTTATGCATGCTCACAGAGAATTTCAGAAAGAAACAGAACTGATAAATGGGGAAAGGTGCACAATTACTTTTGAAGAGAACTAGTTTGATGGAATTTTTGTTGGAAGGGATATCTGCAATACCATGTAGAGAATCCTTTGTCTGATGGAATTAAAACTACAGTTGTATAACTGCAACTAAAAATAAAGAAGAGTTATTTCTTAAATTTTGGCTTTCATTAGAGGTTGATGTTGGATTTAGTTTATTCAGTAGAGGTTTATATTGAATTTATTTTATTCATAGCAATCATGTATTATGTAAGTTAACATACCATAGGGAACCTCCTCAGAGTGTACTGTAAACTAATGGCATGTTCCTGAGCAAAGGTGATTCAGATGTAAAAACTGAGGCCAAAGTTAAAAGAAAGTGACTGTTCTGAATGCTGTTTAAAGGAGTTTAGATAAATGAAGGCAACTCAAAATTTCAGGCTGCTGGCTGCTGAGGATGTTATTTTTGGTGAATTTGCTCTGGTGAATTGGTTTAGTGAAACTCATAGCAGCTGATACTAATTGTAATGAAAAATATTAATAATATAAAGAGGTGTATGGTACCACTGTGCATACAATTCATTGTCTGAATGTATGGAGAAGAGTCACCTGCATGGAAAGTAGGAATCAAATTCTCTATGTGAAGAGCAAAAAGATTCATCACTTGGAAGGAAGATGGATGACCTCAGTGGGGTCAATATATAGAATCCATAGATATCAGCATTCAAGAAAAATACAGTCATTGCTCTGTACAGGCCACAAAATACGATGACAGCACAGAGCATTATGTCATTAAGTCTTTGAATATACATCGAAGTCTAAGATCTTAATTTAATTTTACTTAAATAGGTATCTTTTATGTGCTTTGTTTGGATGGAAGGAGGAGTTACAATTTAGATTTGCTTAAATCTGAAGTTTTGTAATTTGTTTTATTGGGTTTTTTGGTGTGTTATCTTTAGCACACGTTTCAACAAAGTACTAGTCATAATGAATTGTTTCTGTTAACAATGTAGAGACAAACTTCCCTGTATTTCAAGCCCTCTAATGGAATTATTTAGATTTAAATTAGAATTTAAATTGGTACTCTGCAAATCTTAAGTGTGAAATGTATGGTGCCATGTTTTTCTAAAAGCTCTATAGTCCTTTAACTTCTGTAGCTGCAATTATGAAAGTAGTGATCGGCTATGATTACAGCTTCCTTTCATGGAGTAGACTTGTCTTCAAATCAGAAGGTGAAATCTGCACATAGCCTACAAAACTGGGTCTCATAAGATCCAAGAAAGCTGTCATTCAGGGCAAACAGTGCTGAAACAAGAGAAAACTTCATAAGGATCCAGCAGTTGCCTAAAGCTTACATTTCCAGTTATAAAAAAGTACAGATGAAAACCAGAGCAAAATTACAAACTGAAGATTTTTATATTCTGTTCATTTAGTGCAGACTTTTTTCCAAAAGCAAAGTATTCTGAGGAATTAAATGTATTAGTGCAGTATGGGATGAAATAGTGACCTTGAAGTAATGAGTCAGCTGGCTACAAATGAGGCCATATCTTTAAGATCTGCACAAATGTATGAAAACTAAAATAGACCCAACAGTGCTAGCTTGTTGCCTTCTGCTGCAACAAGCATGTAAGTTCAAAACCATACTACTCTGAAAGTGAATCTCTAATGTATTAGTGGCATTTGCAATCACCTCAGTCAATGTAGTTAATGAAGATTTCAAATGATGTAAAGTAGGATTAATTACATTTGGCCCATGTAGTCTGTTACATTTACCTAATATCTGTCACTTATGATTTGTTATGTATAAAGAAAACTAAGCTTTTCTGAAGAAACATCCATCACTAACCAGTATGTTGAAGTACAATAAATATATTTACCGTTCAAACTTTCCATGTTTTAGTTCAATTTAAACCATTGTTATGTTACCTGTAATATGTTCCACTCTGCTATTAATTATGTTAGTTTAGTAGCAGACTTTAAATATTACTTAAAATAAATGCTGTCTGTTGCAGATTATTATATAAAATATGTTAAATATTGAATGGAGAATGCCTGCATAGCTGCTGCATATTGTTGCATATGAGTGGATGCAAAATATTTTTCCTATACTAAGCAGTTTTAGAAGGCAAAATAACATTCTGGTAATTTTAGTTGTTAAAAAAAGAGACGGGGATGCTAGAGAACATACTGTGACTTCCTTATTTTCATCTCTCCCCTGTAAAACAAATCTGTGAAACAAGTTTGCTGAATCTATTCAAAGAGTAACACACAGCCTCCCTGGTGAATGATTGTCATGTCTGTCTTTTCCTGGAAACATTTTTCTCTGCTTAGAAATTTAGGCAGAATTTGAGGGTTTCCTGCACTTGTTCCTGAGTGCTTGTATTTGTACCCACCTGGAGGTCCTTCTCAGCCGCAGACTCACAGAGGATCCTTGTGGAGTGCACCAAGAGTGAATTTGATGCTTTTGGAAAGTATTGGCACTCTTAGTGCCTGTACTACACAATGCATTAAACACGTATGGAAAAAACAAAGACAGAAATGCAATGAACCACCTTCTGCAGCTGCTTGTCCTTGCACTTAAGATGAAAAAATGCCTGTGAGAGGGTGGACTGTAACTTGGGGCTGGAGAAAAGCTTTAGGGGAGTGGGCGCTGCCAGATTCTATCTAAGACACACACACAGGTGGTTTGTTTTTTCAGGAGATAAAGCCTTTGTTTTGTTAGGTATGATAAGAATCGTTGAATGGGAGATTTGTGATGGTGGAAGCTGGTTCAGAAGACTGAAACTAGCAGGAAGTAATATTTTCTGAAAAATGGGTCTGAAGATATTGTGAGTGCTGATGACAGCATTTTGAATATTGAGGGCTTGAAATTTTTTTTTCATTATCTTTGATGATCTAGTTATGTCCTTGCTGCTCTGCTGCAGAGCTTACTGTACCATCTGGACCCAATGCAGTGAAAGTTTCCCCTCAGTACCAGCTTCTGTATGTCTCCTGGAGCTATTCACTCCCATTAGTGAATGCAACAGTTTGAAGACCAGTTGGGAGCAGAGTTGTGACTCAGTATGAGTTGCCTTTGTCTTGGGAGATTTTAAGTGTGCTTGTTGAAAATGGCTGTATGTAAACGTAGGCAAGTTGGTTCTTTGTACATTTATAAAGAGCGGCTGCTCCGTAAGAGAGAATATAAGAAAACATTCAGAGTAAATCTCTACTGTACAGTTAAGCCTATTTTAGTTTCAAGTTCCTTAGATCAGCATAAGGAAACATCTGCTCAAGTTATGGCAATACCTCAGACTTCAGCTATCTGCTGCAACAAGGTAGATACCTTTCAGATCAGTCCCTAGCTCTTTGGCTGTTCTGTGTGCTCTAGGATAATCAGCTCCTGGGAAGAAGTATAATTATTATTGATAGAACTTATTATCTCTTTTTAACTGAATTTATGTAAGTCTCCTGTAATTTGTGTTGCTCAGTCTCAGCATTTAATGACAGCTTGGAGGGTCTCTGTCAGAAGACGCTATTCATGCTGTCTGAAACATGTAACCCTGAATTTTCCTCTTGTTTCCTACCATAGTAGTATAAAAACTGATAAAATTAAGCTGAAATACTGTTGTTGCCCAAACTAAAGCAGCATCATATTCTCTCACAACCTAGCTCTTGTCACCTGCATAATTTCCAATTACTCTAGCAGGTCTTGCGTGTTAGGAAAACTTATTTTGATGCAAGAAGGTCTAAGAATGTATAATTGTAGGTATGGGTTATGAACGAATCACTCTAGCTGAGTAGCAAGTCTGACATAATCTGAATGCATTGGTTTGGCTTGCATGTATTTTTGTCCATGTTTTTTTGCTTAGTTTAATAGCATATATTTTAAATTACCCAGAAGATAATTTTCTAATGTAAATCGGTAGTGTCTAGCTCTGCAACTACCACCCAAAATAAGATGAATTCTACAGTTACTGCGGAAGGTGTTTTCCTGACAAAATTTTGCCAGGAGAGAAACTGTGATGTCATCAAGTCATGCACTTCATGTATCAGATGAGAAAAATAAAACCGGCAAACTCTTGTGCAAGTCCCAGAATGGAATGGATGGGGAGATATAGTCAAGCTTTGCTCCTCAGTCTGTGGAAAGGAACAATGAATTGCAAACTGGGATCAAAGGGTGAGCTTAAGAGCATGACTGCTGTAGCAAAAATAAGCCTAGCTTTACTTGATAGATCTTGTTTGGGGATTTATTTTAATAAATTGAAACAGAAGCCGTTATAACACTGTTATACCTTTATTCTGTTATTTGATTTCTGAACAGAAGTGCTTTGGGTATTGGTAACTTGTGTCATAAAAGGACTAGGAGTCCTGAATCGCACTGGGACCCTCTTTGTTGGTATTCTAACACAGTAATCACAGAATGGTAGGGGTTGGAAGGGACCTCTGGAGATCATCTAGTCCATGTAATAATCCTTTATTAGTAATAGTCCTGTAAAGTTGCTAAAGATGAAGCAGCACTCAACAAGGAGGCTTAAGGAACAGGAGGGTGAGAATGGATAGGCAAGTTGGGGAAGAAGGTCTTGCAAATTCCCTCTGGATGATTGCAAACATCTACTGTAATAGGAAGTGTCGGTAAGGGAAAGGCATCTCACATTTGATCGCTTTAAAAACTTAACACTCTTCAGTTCCAGTTCAAACACAGCACCTGTGTGCCACAGGCATTTACGTGTAACCAATTTGACTGGCCTCTGCAGTCAGAGAGGATTCTCTTCTCAAACAGTGAATTGCGGCCTTCTTAAATGTAGCTGTACATTATGCAGATTAATAGCCCACTCCATATGGCTTTTACACTGGTGAGAAATACTGCTGGAAAATGCAGTGTTTCAGGACCTATACACTGTATAACATCATGATTTCTGCTACTTGTCGTGTCTGATACAGAACACAAAGATGGGGAGCAGGAAGGACAAGTAGATGCTGTGTTTCCTTCAGCAGTGACTTTTACCAGCTACACTTCCTTTTCGGTGAAATGCTGGATATCCTCCTGTGTCTGACAACATCTCAAACTTGCTGATGATGTCTTAGATTTTGACGCTTGCTGCCTCTGCAGTCAGCAGGTCAGTCTGGGCTGTGACCCTAAAAACCTGGGTCATGAGGCATACTGGATGTGATCAGGATGCAAATGTGGCTGAGATGCAAAGGAAGGGTTTGCTAGAGCCAATACTGAAACCATCAATGAGTGTGCTCCAGAGGGCAGGAGTGACAGAAAGATATGTGTAAGCTTTGAAGATCCAGGTCAGTCTGGCTGTATTCACTGAAGTTGACAGATGTAACCATGGTATGTTGTTTTTTTCCTTTTCTGTGAAAATTACAGAACGGTCTTAAAAATGGCAAACCACTGCAGTTCAGGTTTGTCTCTCTAGAGCCAGACACCAAAACGCCTAATCTTCATCCATTCCAATTTTATTAAAAATTAACAGATTTTTATATATTGAGAATTCAGTCCAGCATGTTTCTGGGAGGCTGTGTTCCCAGTTAACTGAGTACGTTTCCCTAGTGGATCTCTGAGATTGGCTGTAGACTAGAAGCATTCAGCAAACGGCAATCTGTGTGGATTTCAGGTTGAAAGATTTTCAGAAGGGAAATAAATATTAGCTTCCAGGGAGCTGTGGTCAAGGAAGTCCCTTGATGCTTGCAAGTGTTTGTGCAGTGAAGTGCAGGCTCTCTGACATGCCATCTGCAAGGAAGGAGGTTGTGAGTTGGGGGAACTTTTGTTGCTCTGAAAACCATGTGATAGGATTCTTAGCAGTTAAAGCAATTGGATCAGCTTTACAGATTCAGCTTGAGTCCTGGTGAATACTTGCCTGAAAGGACAGAGGAAAGCTGTGAAATCAACTTGATTTGACGCCTATGAAATATTTGTTCACCAGTCTTGAGCATAACAGTTTAAAATAAACTCTCCAAACCCAAATTTATTCCAAGCAGTGTGCAATTTTCATTCTGACAAGAAATGCTTTAAAAAAGAATAATTTAAAATTATGACTGTCAGTTATTTATAGGAACATAATTTTTTGTAGTAGCGTGGATTTTTTTTTGGCAATAGGTTATTCAATTAGTGTTTGAGATCCTTCATATCCCATATGTCAGAAAGACTTCCTTTGTCATGATGCAGAATACCCATACTTCCAGCTAGACCAAACTTTCTCCACATATCATTAAATGTGTGACATATGAAATGGGAACTTGGATGTGATATTAAAGCCACATACATGAAATTATGTAGCAAAAGTAGCATGATTATGCAGCTCTTGGAAGAATAATGGATCAATATTATCTTATAGCAGTAAAAAGAGGTTTTATCCCACATATCTTCCTACGGTAAATTTTAGAGGTTCTGACTTGTCTATAGTACTTGAATACTAATGACTTTCAATGTGTGTTGATTCCTACTTTTATAAGTTATATACCATAGCTCTGTAAATGCAAAAAGAATTCATCAAAGCAGCTCTAGAATTAATCAACCTATAGTCATTTGGTGAATTTTGCTTAAGACACAGTCTCTAGTTATGTGATTCAACACAGTCAAATGCTAAAAGCTAGATTATAGGAAGAGATAAATGTTTTAGCACTGCTGTAATAATAATAATAGGCTCAGACTCTATCCAGTCTAAAGCTTGTGTGAAATCATTGACTAATCAATACTGTTGTGTTTCCTTTGGCCATACCTATGCACTACTCATACTGTACTCTTCACTAAAAGTATTAATCTCTGTTTCCAAGAGGCTAAGTTAGGTGTTTGGATTTTTAAATTGTTCAGCTCTTCAGCATAATGTTCACCTTGATGTTTTTCATCATCTTCACACTTCCTGCTTCACATACCTTCAAAAATGTTACCGAATGTTTTAGTCTAGCAAACTTTAAGTTCCGGATTCAAAACATACTTTCTAGCAGTTGTCATTGAAATTACTTTAATTCAGTGTAGGCAAAGGCTTTTTTTCCAAAACACCTTCAGTTTTTTGCCCACGACTGTCCGACAAATCTCAATACACATAGACTTTATGGAAGAACGGAATCTGTTGAAATTGGGCTCCTATAATTTAAATGTCATTTGCAACTGGAGACTGCATTGCAAGTGACATCTGACTTCACACTTGTCAATATAGGAACACTAACTTATGTATGTTTTGAAAAGGATGACATTGGCCTGTGGCACTGTACTTAGTTGCATAGTCATCTAGATCATATTTTAAATTTGGAAGACCCAGGTCTAGATGAGTAACTCTTTGAAGCCATTTTTTTCTATCCAACATTTTTTCATATCCACCTTGTTGGTCTTTCTCATTCTTGTATTGATTGCTGTAGTAGCAGAAAGCGTTTTTAGCAACAAAAATAGCAGAATTATCTGAATTGAACTTTGCATCATTTTTATATGGCCCATTCAGACAATGTAATGGCTTTTTAAGCTTCTTTCTCAGCTGTTTCCTGTACACTTGATTTTGCAGTGGGTTCAGAGAATAGTCCAGTTTACTGGAAGTGTCTTGCAAACTTGAGCTGAAGCCATATTCTTTCATTTGTCAGACTCAGTCGAAGTAACACTTGCTTCATGTGTGCATGTGCTGAAAGTTGTGAAATTCCACTGAAGCTTTTTTGCTTTTGTGACTAGATGTTAAGAAATATGATCTCGAGTTTAAGGCCTCTGAAAGTCAGGTTTTTGTCTTTTAACTCTCTTAACAGTGAGTCTAGTCCTCTTTCAGCCTCTACACTGCCAGGGGCCGCAGAAAAGACCTAAGAAGAATACTTGGTGAAAACACTTATTCTTTACCCTGCCACCAGCATTTAATGTTTCTTAACACCTCTTGCTTCTCATATACTTCATATGCTTTACGAAAATACTTATCATAAGAATTAATACCACTGCAAGGATTTTATCATACATACAGAAAAAGTTACTTAGCTTAAAAGTAGTTGACTCGGTTGTATCTTGGAAAAAAATAAAGTGATAACCAAGATGCTAAGCAGAAAGTTAATTGCATCCATAAGACTTCTGGTTTACTCATGTATTGTGCTTTAAGGCTATTGAAAAAAAAAAACAAACATTTGATCCCCAAGCAAATAAATAAAAGGAATAATAGGACTGAGATAGCTTCCTCCAAGTCTATGAACACTAAATGCCATGTTTCTCCCTATTCTCTGGTAATATTTAGTCTGCAGACATTGTAAGTACTATTCACGTCACCCCCCAAATCAATTCAGACTACTTGTCACATAGCGCTCCAGTTATGAGAATCCTGACTTGGTTAGAAAAATATCCATAGTATGATGGGTGGCAGGCTTGCAGCCCAGCTGATCAAGTTTGAAGTTCTTGGTTTGAAATGGGGGTTGGTCTGTGTGGATATAATAGAAGCATTATTCTCACCTTTTAACTCATTTGGGAAAAAAAAATGTATTTTTTGTTCTGAATTCTGGTAACTTCACTCTTTAGCTTATTCAAATAATTGTTTACTTCCAATGCTTGTCAGTGAATTTGAGTGCATTAATTCATGCTACCTCACACAAAGATGTTTTATATTGATCTAACAGTCGCTTTTCTTTTGTCATTGAGGACCAAAACATGTTGTTCCTAGGAGTTATGTGGCTTGAAAAATGATCTAGTTTTGCCTATTGCCTCTGAGTTTTACTGGATTGGAGGTGTGTTTAGTTTGATAAAATGAACTTGGTGTTTACCAGATGTGTTTCAATAGGCCACTCAAACAGAAGAAAAAAGGAAGAAATTTTCATTTTTTTAGTCCATAATAAATGAATTACTTTAAAACCTTCTTAAACACCCTGTCTTAAAATAGTTGAAAATTGTTGCTTGGCAATTTAACAATTTGCTGGAGAAGGCTTATTTCAAGAAGTGCCCAATAGCCCCTATTACTATTGCCATGGAGGTGTTGCATGAAGTACAACATTACACTTCTAACTTTGACTAGGGTAGTTTCATGCCTTACGTTGTTTCAAGAATTGTATTTGTTTTCCATGCATTTCAATACTATTTTTACTTGTATTTAATAATAAATCTGTATGCCTTTGTTTGATATGACTTAGCATTCTTTACATTATATGTATTTTTCTGATATATGTTAAACTGTTTGTTATAATCACTTTTGAAGATAACAATATAAAGATCTCTGGATTCACGGAGTTCTTATGCTGGCAAAAATTGTATCAAAGATTTCCACAAACTGTCATGTGTATATCTCACTTCTGGGCAACAAACTCCAAAGGATAAATTGGAGTTTTCTTTGACATAGTTTCATACAATGCTGCTATTTGTGTTATAAACCAGTTTTGCAAAAAGCTGAGTTGTTCCCTTCAGTGAAGTTAAACCAGCTATGTAGATTATACAAACACAAAGTTGAACATATTTCCAAACAAATACAATGAACTAGGATTGAGTCCGTTGTATTAATCAGGCTATATTAACTAGTTTCAAAACATAAAATGTGTGTGAAATAGAATCTTTCTGGGATTTTGGTCTCTTCATTGTGGTGCTCTCCAGTTCCTCATGATTACACTGGATTTTATTATTGCCCTTCTTGGTATTTCCTTACAAAATGAAGAGCCCTGGTCTCTCTTTGTATAGAAGGCATTCTTCCTATTTTAAGCCATTCTCCAAAGCTTTTCCACCTCTTTTTTTAGTTGGTGAGAGGGACGGTGGGAAGGATTGCATTTGAAAAGCTATGAAAAATATTAGTTTTTATTTATGTGCTTTCTTATTCAATGAAGTGATTTCTTTTATTTATTTATTTTAAGTGACTGAGCATCAAGGTGGTACTTGCACTGTAATTCCGAAAATCTTTCAGTGGCAGCTTAAAGTCCATAATTTGTGCCCAATTCAAACGTCATTTATGCATTCTGGTAGAAAAATGTGTTCTGTGGAAGCAGTTTGATCTTGGAAAGGCTGTCTTAATATACAGAATTTGAAGCATGCGCATAAAGCTGCGAGTTAACTCTACTCACAAACTTTACTACTCACATATGCTTATGTATGAACTATACAGATGGGCATAATTAGGACACCTGACTCTCTGTGACATTACCGATGCCATCTAGTTTGTCACATGCATATTATGCATCTTGAGACATTTTTGCATTTTTCTAAGGAAGGTACTGTTCTCTTCTTTTGCTAACCCTGGTCTTTACAGAATATGCATATACTACAAGCAATTAAATGTTTCTGTCTTGTTTCTTATTTATATAATTACTTTCCTTGCTGAATGTATCTGTAATAAACATTGATGCTTCATTTCCAGATGTTGTTTATCTGATCTGGAGAACTTTATTTTCCAAAATATTTTCTGAATTTCTTTTGTTTTCTGTGCCCCTTTTTTTTTTGTTGTTCTGGTTATAGATGATAACCGTTCACTGCTTTTGAGACTATCATACAGAATAGATGGTGGTGGTGGTACTTCTGAGAAATGCAGTGTATTAAATGTAGAACAAGTCTTGGACTGTCCAGAGCAAATTAAATCTCTTGCAGAGGAGCAATGTGAAATACTTTATAGTTTTATTTATGTATTTGTCAATTTATATAGAACACCTATCATGACAATGACAAACTCCTAGAGCAAGATTATTGAATACGTTGAGGCCTTTCAGAATGAAGTCTTACACTGTTCCAAACCTTAGCTGCTGAAGATGGCAGCACTATCTCTGAGGGAATGGAAATTGATCCAGGATGCTTGTCGATCCATACAACTGAAACTGTAGTTTTCTTTGGAAAAAATGTGTTCTATTTATGCTCAGCTAAGGTTCTAGCCCACAACAGAGGTCTTGCATGGACTGGGGAAGCTTCTGAAAGTATCGCATAACTATTTCTCGGCTTATAAAATGTTAGCCTCATTGGTTCTAAAGCTTTTGCTATGTCTTTTATTTGGGATCTCAAGAGGATTTGCTGTGGCTTTTGTTTTATTCTGGTTTTTTTTGTTTTCTAAATGGTGTGTTGAAATGAGCATTAATCTTGGCACCTCTGATGGGATACTAGCTGGTAGGGCATTATTGCAGGTGGTGGGAAAGATGTAGTGAGATGCTACCTTATGCCTGAGACTGATCCCTTGATAGCAATAACCCTTTCAGAAAGACCTCGATTCTTGAAAGACTCAAGAAATTGGTAATTTACCTGTAGCTGGCTTAAGTTTGAGTGAAAGCTATTTAAGAACTTTGGTCTGTATAAGTTTAGGTATTGATAAGTGTTGCATAGTGCCTGATACCTTCATCTTTCTGCCCACTACTTGTAGTCTGTTTCATTGGTAGTATATGTATAGTGATGAGGTTAATGTTATAAAGCCCATCTTAGTTTTTTCTCTTTTTGTTCTTTGAGAGGAACAGTTCTTTATTTTTCTTTTTTTTAAGTGATGTTTATGGATGCTGAGTCATAGTGCAAAAAAGAGTCTTCCCAAAACGTGCACAGGAGAGACTGATCCTGTCTGGTGAACAGCTGAGCTTACTTGTCTAGTAATGCAGCTTGGCAGGTAATTGCAGTACAGAGGTGGGAGACTGCGGGGAGCAAACAGCTGGGCTTCAGAGGCGACGGGGGAGAACTGACAGCATCAGAGCAGGGTTTGTTACTATGGGTTTACCTATGTAATGTTGAAAAAGCTTGAAAGAGAAGCTCTGCCTGCAAGGGCAAGAAGGAAGCTGAGTTGGCACCCTGCAAAAGTTGGATTTTAGCCCTATGCAGGCAGGGTACTCTCTGTAAGCCAAGCTTCTGGTCCTCCCAGGAGACTGGCTGAGGCTACCCTCCTCTGTGTGGTGACAACAGCTTGCCCCAGCATGCTGTTTCTTCTTTCTGGTTGCTGGAGTCTTGTCTTCCCTTCCAGATCCCTGGGCTATGTAATGGATTTTGAGCTCAGCAAACAGAACTGGAAACAGAGACTGGTGCTTCCTGTAAAACAGCTTGTTGGTTGTCACTGGAAAGCCACCTGGCTTCCTGAGCACTGGGTGTTTATGCAACCTCTTTGAAGTTGTCTTGCTGTTGTGGGTTTGTTTTTTTTTTTTAACAGAGCTATCTCTTCCTGTAGCTCATTAGCTTCATCAGTAAATACATTGTACCATAGTGGTCTGCTAGCCTTTTACTAGCTCTGTAAGTTCACAGCAAGTGGCACGCAGTGAGCAGCAGGCTGAATGCAGGCTGAAATGACAGATTAGTTACAAGGCTGAGAAAATCTACCAGCTTTCTAGTACTGGACCAGAGTATTGTATCCCTATCGTTTAAGCCCTTTAGCGGTGGTTGAATGGGACTTTATTTGAACTTCATTGCTGAAAGATTCCTCTGGTTTACTAGATATCTTATTTTTTGGGGGGCGGGGCCATGTGTAATAATCGTGAAAAGAATATCCATCAAAAATGCTAGCATAAAACCAAGATGATTCAGTTGATTTCAGAATGCTCAGTGAAGCCAAATCTTGGAAAAGAAGTACAAAATATTGTCTAGTATTGGAGAACATGATGTATTTTTAAATTAAAGATTTCAATGGGTTTTTTTAAAATATTAGGAAGAAGCTTCCTATTGTAATAAAACATTCTAATCGAATCCAAAGTATGATGCATTTTTTCAATGACTATTTACTACGTAGGTGTTTTGGAATGTCCCACTTTGCACTGAAGCCTTTTACATAAATATGATGTATTCCATGTACATATTTTTTCTAAATTTGTTATACCTGTACATTTTCCATATATGTATTTAGATCTAGATATTTAAATGTTTTCTATAGAAAACTATATAGTTATATCTGTATAATGTATCTAGATATACCTATATAAATATATACATATATGGCTATATACCAAAATAGATATCCAAAATAACCTTTTGCATATGCATCTTATACATATCTACTATATATCTAAGATGTCCATATTTGGATATCTATATATCTATGTATTTTCTGTTCATATATAGTTAAAGATATTATCTATATAAAAATATATAAAGATTTCTATACATATTCCTCACCTATAAAATTGATCTTGCAGTTAACAACGTTTCACAGACTTTTCAGTTAAGACAGAACCATATGCCATAAAAAGAGACTGTGCAATAAGCTCATCAGTTTGTTATTGCTCCGAGATGTCTAGGCCAGCTGTAAATTTTGATTATTCACTGGAGAAGAAGATTTTGTAATTAAAATGGAGATTAATTTGCTCATTAGCATTAAACATTTTCATTACAGTTCAAGCACCATTAGCCAGGTACAGTCTCTGGTGGTTTTTTTTGGCTTGAGAGCTGATATACCCTAGACTGGTTGCAGAGTACAAGCCAGACATGCTCAAGAAGGGGTTCTTCCTCAAGTTGTGCTCTCCACAGTGAGGACCACACCTGAAGCCACAGCTGCGGTGGGAATGTAGCTAAGAAGCAGTTGTACCTTGCATGTCACAGCCATGGAGTCGGTCTCAGACCAGGATGCTGCAGGGCATCACCAGAAGGCAGGCAGCAACAGCAAAAGTCACTGCCCACACCTGTGCTAACTCTAATCTGGGCTTTCTATGGTGCATCCACTTTGCATGTGTTCTTAGTGTCATTAGTGCTGCAAGTTAACATGGGGATAGTGGGAGACTAGCTAGTACTGGCATGTTATGTTATTCAAAGGCAAGAGTAATGTTGAAGGATATATACTTTAAAAAATAGATATATCGGGCCAGGAATTTACAAAGGGTTAAAGATTAAGAACTGAGGCTGGGAAAACCTTATTTTATTCATATAAAACTCTGCTTCTTCATTCAGGCAGATGATGGATTTAGCTTGATTTGTACTAATAATGAAAGCAGTCAAGACCAATCAAGGAAAATACAGCTGTGGTGCCATAAATAAGATCGTTCTGTCACCTACTCAGCAAGGCTGTGTTTAGATTCTCCAGGACGAAGCTCCCCCAAGTAGTGACATACTGAAGATGCAGGAAAATGTTTACTATTTTATTTCCTTGGTTAGGGTGATCTGCTCCTCCCTCTCAGCCCTGCTGATGAGGTTGGCGTAGATAAATAGCCCTTTTCTTCTTTTCTAGGCCTGACAGAGCAGGTTTGCTCTTGCGTTTAAGATTCTTGTAGAAGAATACTGGAAGGATAAAACAATGTGAAAATCAACGAGTCACAATCTATAATTTAAACATAATTCTCCATGACTCATTCATGAAATATTTTTGCAGAGTTTCATGTGACAAAACAATAACCATAAGTATAATCATCAGCACCTACTCAATCCTCTCTTTACAGCTATGCAGTTCTGTGATTCAAATTATTTGGGAGAGTCTTAGCAGATACAAATCAGCACAGAACTGTCAGAGGCAAAAGAACTCAATGACTTAGAGCAACTGTGGGGTCATACTTTTTTATGGGTATGGTAAATTCAACTGGCACAAACATCCTCAGTTGTTAACACGGGGGGGGAGAATCACGGACTGCTATCAGTTTTAACTTGCATGTAAACTGTGCTGCTGTTAGTCTGGTGGAACAGATTGTGACAGCTTTGTTGGCAATTATTTAATTCAGCTTTGTCTGTGGCTACCTAGGGCAGTTCATACAGTCTTCTCCTTTTTCCAGAAATTCCTTCAGAAAACAGGCTGCTGCCATTCCCATCCACCCTACATGCTATCACCGTGTTACCCAGACCTCATTCCACTCCCTAAGGAAGAAGACAGTAAGAGCAAGTGGTGGGACTTCTGGTTCTGGCAAGGGCAGCCTAATCCAGCCTACTCCCTCAAGACCCTACTGGGCACTTCCAGGAGATCTCAGACTTTCTGTAGTGTCACTCAGTATTGCAGCCAGCGCTTTTGTCTTATTCCAGAGGGCAGGCTTGCCCTGGGATAAAATCTGTGGGTCTGCCTGCTAACAGATGTTGGTGTTATGGCTTTATTGATGCCTGCAGAATAGGTAGCAGTTGCACAGCTCTTCTAATGAGCGTGTCCTTTGTTGTAAGGCCTTGATTTGGTGCTTCATGTCATCAGTGCTTCTTTCATGAACTAGCGTAAAATGCAAAAAAACAGACTTTTAATATAGGGAGTGTTCGAAGGGATTAAAATAAGGAGCCGTACCCTCTACATGAGCAAATTCTTCTATCAGTATTTCCACTAAATTATGGGAGCTACAGCAAATTACTAAATCAGAAGCTTTTAAGTAAAAAGGGATGTATGAAAGAAATGTAGAATGTAAATCAAAATCCAGTATTCCAGAAGAAGCCAAAGTAAAGAAGGGCTGATGCAATCATAGTGGCTTCTTTTATTACTGGGGAGAGAAGACAAAGAATTTCTCCGGTAATCTACCATAAATCCAAAATTCTAGACAATGTACAGAGCCTTCCCAGTAGTCATTAGGAATGCTGCCCTTGTAAGTGAAATTTGCACATTGTGGCTTAGATTAAGTGATATATTCAATCATTGACATAGATATATTCCAATATATTAAATAGCACATAATTAATCATGGTTCTCAGCCTCTGTCACATGAAGATCTTCATCAGTTGTAGGAACTAGCCTTCCAGTAGCCCAGAAACAGCTTTTTAGATAGAGGTTGAATGATAAAATGAATCTGGTTTTAAAGGGTTTTTTTGTAACAGGTTTAATCTGATGTTTCAAACCTGTTCAGGTGTTTGACAAGTTAAGTATGTATCTCAAACTTAGTCTGTACACCAAAGAACCTGACAGAAATCTGGCTTTATACTTTTAATCAGTAAAATGTGTTGCTAAATAATATAGTGAGGCCTGGGATTGACGTCCTTGGTTGAGGGCCTTGGTTGCTTATCTTTGTGAAAGATTCAATATCACCAGTTCAGTTCAATGCAGAATTTCTTTTGAATACCCTATAAACTTTTAAAGTACATTGAGTTTCATACCTGACTAGCACCAGTTGACTGGTGAGGGCTGAAGATGAGGAAAAAGAGTAACAAAATGACAGATGTCCTTTAAAACAAAGGACTCTCTGGTGTAGCCCAAAAGCCACCTATGGTAAATTAAATACTCTCTTTGTAGACAGGTGAGAATACAGTAATACAACACAGATTAAGAGCATAAATTCTGTTAACTTGATTTCAAATAGTATGTGCTATTTAGTGATGTGAAATTGGTCTAGGGCTGTAAAACACCAACAGCTCAAAAGCCAAAGGAGAACAATTTAATGGGATGATACCATAAAGCAGCAATTCTGCTGACTTCTGGTGAAGTCAACAGCATGGAGAATCCTAGAGGGGAAAAGAAAAATTCAGGAATTGCCTGTAGAATCTATAGCTAAATCTCTTTTTAATAAAAAAACTGGAATCACTAGGCTCTGCATTATCATGTATTCATTGTTGTTTATTACATTATTTCTTCTGTGGTCTTATTATATAATTGGTCATTAATTGGGGATGAATGTGTTAAGAAAAGGAGTCTCAATAATTTAGCATTTAGTCCTTAAAATTTATTCTAGCCCTTAAACATAATCTGCAAACATCAGAATACAAAATAAACTGGACTAATATTGAAACAGTGACTGAAAGGGATCCTAAGAAGTTGTCTAATGTTTTATACCCGTTGCAAGCACTAATCTATAATTGTCTCTCAATATCTGTGAGGCGTTTAAGAAATTATGGATATTTCACAGCCTCTTCAGGTAGTCTGTTCCACTGCTCCTGTCTTGACAGAAGCATTTCTAATATCTAATCTGAAACTTTGTAACTAAATCCATTGTTACTTTTCATCCTACTGTGACCATGAACAGATTGCTTTCTTTCTTTGGATACATAAAACCCAAACCATTCTGTGCTTCTATAATACAGGTTCTGCATCCGTCCTTGATCACTCGTCCTGCTTTTCTCCTGTTTTCAGAAGTTGGCCTATACTTTTCAAAATTGCAGCTGTGGTGTTACTGTTGCTGACTAGAGCACAGAGACCAACTTGTGTGCACTTCAGACAGTGTCTCTGATTATGGGCTTTTCTCTTTAGCTAATTTCTTTTTATTTTGATAAAGCTGGTAAAAGAGAAAATGCAAACTTCTGGTGTAATAGACTTAAGCCAATACATTTATTGAGCTAAAAAGGATGACATAAATGCATAGGGTATACTAAAACGTGTAAATCATGTAAAATAGCCCCGTGTAAACTTTTCATCTCAAAAGAAAGGTATGCAAAACTTACTTATTTTTTTAAGAAAATGGCATTGATGATAAAGTCCTAATTATGCAATCCCTATTAATTTTCAATACTGTAGGTATGAAAGATTTTATGGACCCCACATCACAAGAACCACAAGCATAGGTTATGCATTCTCTCTGCAACTAAAGTTGCCATCTAACTACTGCACATCTTGATTATGTGGACCATGTCACTTGTTTAGAAAATTTAATTTTCCCCAGATATTTTTTCACTTCCTCTAATTTAGTTGGGTTGCTTCCACCTCAGCAGTTTTGCAGTGTCAGATGTGTGGTGTCAATTCACTCTTCAGAGGGAAAACAAAGATTTGTTGTGGAAAAGATGACATTCCTGAAGGAAACAGAAAATGAGCATAAGGGTTTCTGAAGGTGGACTAGGTTAATTGGTGTCTCTGAAAATCAGGATGTAAGTGGACATTGTTTCAGTTAGAAAATAGATTGGTTTTGTAAGCCAGTTCTCTTTATATGCTTTAATTAACTCTAAGCTTCTTTATGAGGTATTTGTATTGATGTACAAATCTACTAGCAAACAGAAAATACTTTCTGTAGATGTAATAGATTTGTCTTGATCTATTCTGTACTTGAAATTCAAACAAAGCATATGCATCACACTCAAGTAGCTTGCTGAATTGGTTAATAGTCTTCTGGATCAAATGCTGGCTTTCTTCCTAAATAAAATAAATTCAAGTTAACATTATAATATAGAAATACAAAATATATGTAGTGTGCTTCAATACGATCCATTACGTGCAGCCCATAGTAAGGAGAATTGGAAGTCCCAGCTGTTTTAAGTTCAACCATAATGCAAAGCCTAAGCAGCGCAGTTGGTTTGCACTAGATTCCTTCCAGCATAGGTCAGTATGCCCTCTGACAAGCTTATGTAATCCTCTGAGAAGCTCTGTATTGTGAAGTTCCCTTTTAGATCCTATTTCAAATAGATTAAGCATTGTATTTTGTTTCTTAATTCCCAAGACTGTAAATACATACACAGAGAAATTAAGTCAAAAAAGATTAATATTCTGTTAGTTCCATAAAGTATGTCAATTTAGCTTCATTTTATGCATCTGTAACATACATAGGTTGTCATGCAGCATGCTCTGAGGGAAAAATCAGATCCTGAAAAAAGAACTATGGTTTGCTGGTCCATATATGGCTTTGGTCTTTATATGCTATTTCCATTGTATATTACTGTTGCATATTACAACTTCTTGGGTTGTCTTCTCTATGTGAGAACAGACTGCCAAGGTTTATGTTTGTTAGGGTTTTTTAGCTTTTTCTGGTCCAGCAATTGAAATTGCTGCTAGTTGTTAACCTATATGATTTCAGTGAGTAGAACAGGAGTATCTTGTGTGAAACAGTGTTGAAAACTGTTTAAGCTGAAGTCTACAATTTATTTTCTTCACGACTGCTATAACAGTGTCTGACACTTTATTCAGTTCCCATAAGCCTGAACAGTAGCCTCCAAGAGTGGAGGTGATTAAGGTGTTAAAAGCCAGTTCTGTGCTGAGGTATGCTGACTATACTGCATATTCTCCTTTATAGTGGGCTCTTCAGACTTCATTCACATACACAGTCATCAGGTCTTGAATCTTCTTGTTGTAGACTGGGTACAGATGACATGTATGGGGTGTATAGATTACCATCTTTGGCTCTTCTGTGTTTATAAAAAAGGCTGGTTTTTGGGAAAATTAACAGACTTTTTACAGGCAGATAGCAGAACTTTGGTCAAGATTATGTTTTGAGTTTGATACAAATACTGTCTTGTACACTCTAAATAGTCTTACTTTTGTTGGTTCTTATTTCAGCTTTGACTTCAGTGAATGCTGTCTCTGTCTGTGTTTTATGATTGACTTTTTTTTTATGCTTTTCTGATGCATAAAAGCTACATGGAAAAAGAATGTTTCCCGTTGCTTTGAATGAGAATTTGGCTATCTACATCTCAATTCAATTGTTGTTGCACTCAATTTTCAGGAACAGCTGCTTGCACTACAGTTTGATACAAAACCACAGGATTTTGGCCTCAAGAAGTAAAGCCTGCTATGGACTAAGAGCACAGCGTAGGTTAGTTTGCAATCATTGATTCCATAACTTTTGGATTCCTGAACTACATCACCATGTAGTATTGCAAGACCAGTGAAACTTCAGTCTACAGAAACCTGTAGTTTTCTTTGGTATCATTTAAAAAAGCAATTATTTGGATAGTTCCATTTCATAATTCAATGTTGTTTTCTTTTTTCCCCATCTCTAGTCACATCTTCTTGAATCAGAATCATAACTGGAGTTACCATGGTCGTTACATGTCTCAAATTTGGAAGTAGTATCTGGTAAATTTTTGATTCTGCTGTTTAACACTGCAGATGATGGCTTTTCCATTTTTTTTTCTTGTATAATACTTGCAATGTAAACATCTTTAAACATGCATGGTACTGGAATTAAACTGCAGTTCTATTCTGATTTTTTTTTCTGTTTCTCTCCCTTATGCTTTCTAGCACACAGCTTTTTTTACTTTTCAGTCTTTTTATCCTGAACTATAGTTTTTTTGTCACAAAGTCAGTTAGGTTTTTTACACGCAAGTGCCTACACAGCATACAGCATTTAGGGTAAGAATCTGCAACCTTCGTGCTACCTGCTTGCGCTTTCCTGCATTGCTGAATGCTGTGGAGTCTTGCTCTCTCTTGTAGATTTAGCTGCCAAAGTTTTAAGCTGCAGGTTTTCTTTCTTCTACTGCAGAAGGGTGTCTTGGAAATAGAGTAAATCAAAAGTTACTGGGACAAAGGAATTCGTCTTCAAACATTTTGTTATTGAACAAGCTAGTAATTTTGTACTGACCTGCCTTTCCAGATCTTGTTTATACTCAGTGCAAAGAAACTTTTAAGTAAGCTGTGATTTACAGGCTAAAAATGCTTTGAGCTTGTCTGGGAGTCTGTAGTAAGCCTCCTTTTCCGTGAGTCATTCAACCAATATTTGAGGTGCTGCTTTAGTTATGAGCCTAATGTAACTAAAGTGTGGCTAAACTTGCTTTATTTGCCCTGTATCAGTCTCCACTGTAATTATGAAGTTTTTGCATAACAACTTGAAGACATGTGTTTGCATCTTAATGTGAAGAGATCTATAATACTGATGTACTCTAGGCACTGCTACCTCTTGTTTTTTCTTGTTCATTCTTCTATTAAAACACTAAATATGTGTGAACCTGTTAATCAAGAGAAAAAAAAATGTCAAGGCTCTTAAGAGCAAGAGAAGGCAATTCTGAGTCTGCTGCTGGCATAATAATCTATGGGGTTTTTTTGCTTTTTAGGAAGAGTTTTGTCGAAAATCTTATTCTGATTCACCTGAAGAATGAAACCTGAAATGAGAAATATTCAGTTCTGCTCCCCTGTCCTGCTGCTTGTTAATGATTGATAAATATGAGACATCATAAAATGTTCAAAATTTAAAGGAAGCTGAAGACACTGGGCAAACTCAGGGCTTGCTGGACAATGTGATGGTATATGATGAATAAAAGAGGTAGAGGTAAAGATTTTCATGTGAAGTCTCTTTTTATTTCACCTCATCCATAGAATTATCCTCAAAAGCACTTTAGATGAAGAACAAAGAATGAACAGACATTCATCAGAGGCTCCATATGAACAGAATTTTGAGTCACCTAAATAATTCAGTAGGCTTCTAATGCATTTTGTCCATTAAGGCTTGCGACTATTTTGGACAGCTATGAATTTTTGTTGTGATTCTCCTATTTTCCAATGTGATCATCAGATCAGTTCCTGTCTTTTGCTTTGCTTTCAGAGCAAAGATGTATGATACGTCTCTAAGTGTTTTCCTAGGTGTAGGAATTACCTTGCATTTCTGAGAGCTTTCTGTTAATCTTTCTTGTCTGCTTGAATCCGTCTGGGTTGGATTTTTGGCTTTTGGGTTTGTTTTTTTTTTTTCCAAATGAATGTCCCTTATTTTGTGGGCAGGCATACCCACAGCTTAACACAATCCGTCATTATTTCTGAGAAGTTAATGTGTAGCTGATAAGCTACTCGTTACAGAAGTGTAGCCCCAGTCCTTGTATCTTGTGCTGTAAAGACCAAAGTATTAAAGAGCAGTGATCACATGTGCTTCCTCCTGTGGCTGTCACTACTACCAAAGCTCTCTTCAGCAACATCGTGCGCCCCGTTATCTCCCTTTGGTGCTTGCTGTTTGTGACTGCCCTATGTTTCTCAAGTGAAGGCTCCATTTACAAATCAGTAACTGCCACAGTAAACAAGCAGCAGATTATGTTTTACCAGATACTTTTTCTGCGTATAGGGGCGTACAGCTGGTGCATCGCTGACTCCGTGTGGTGCTTGGTACCATATGGTGATGGCAGCGGAACAAATTCCAGGTGCCTGGAAACTTCGTTGCTGATCATGCTGGTTGCTGAAACTCAAGTGAACAGGAAGCTCTAACATTTAAACTAGGGAGAAATATTCAAAATAGAACAGGACTGTGAAGACATATACAGCCAGCTGTACTTTTATATTATAATGATAAATGTGGTTGGAAAAAAACCCGGGTATTTCTTCTTACTAACCAATTTTATATTTTAGAAAACTCAACAGACAAGAAATCCATTTCTCTTCCTCACCTCAGACTGTTTGGATAACATTTAGCTTGTGTGATTAGATGACATGGAATCACTTGTGACTATTGGAGAAGAGAAGGCTGTGAAGAACTCGAGGAGCATAACAAAGTTAGGTGCCTGGGAGGCAGAATGACAAATGAGACTGACTATTGTCAGTGCGAACAAATGAACAACAAAAAAGATAGTTGTAACTGCAGACATACCTTGAGGTGTTCTAAATTAACTGTACCTTTAAGGGAAAATGATCTGTGCATAAGTACGTGAAATTATTTGCCTAAAACATAGTTGTGCAGTAGGAAAGCAAATAAGAAAATAAGGTTGTAAGAAGGAGCGATAATAAGGATTCCTGTGATCATATTAACTCTTATATAATGAAGATTAGAATGAAATATTGAATACAGTATATTAGCTATAAAACTTTATTATTATGCTTTATGTCTGATCCTGGTTATCCTATTTAGAAAGAGAAAATACATCTAGCATAGAAACATGGTTTTTATTTAGGCTTAAATTTACATATATTAATTTTTATTAATTAAGCAGGACCTTCTGTAGTTAATCATAATTTTTAAAATATCCATTTTATACTGATTAAATGGTACCTGTTTATTTGCACAGAGACATGTGGTTCCTGGGGAAATATAATGAGCTGAGGTGAGGGTAAATAGAAAGACAAGTTGTAGGGGAGAAAATTGTTCCAGTGTTACTTCATTCTGTAGTGTCATAGGAGGATTTGCTAGATGATTTGAAGGAAAATTGAAGGACAATTCTGCAACTTCTTGGCTTTTGATTGAGTGATGGGTTCAACAATGCTGCTAGACTCTAAAATAATAACTAGTAGTACAGGACTGTCTGCATCTGATCTGTATAGTATCCTGGACTTCTTAATTGCAAAGCATTTAATATTATAAATTAACTTATCAGACTGAGTAACCACATGCTCTCATGTGTCAGTTTGCTCTCTAGAATTTAAACTACTTTACAATGTTCATTTGAAGATGATGCTAGATTTGATGTGCTACCATGGAGAGAATTTGTGACTACTTTATATTGTTGATATTTTACTTTGCTCAAAAGAAGTCTCAAAACAATTAGAAAAATCTTTAAGATAATGGTTGAATTTTCATGAATAGTCTTGGAGCCACAACTGTTGCCAGCATTTGAATGACAATTCCATTTTGATCAAACATTGTAGCCTAAGACCAATTTATTCAGTAACTCTAAGGTAACTATGACAGCGTGATCATCATCTAGGCACAATTTCAAATCAATGCTATTCTTCTACATTATTTTTCTTGCAAGGGAGAGGTCTTTGTTAATCATATATTACACTGAAAATAAAATAATGTCGCCATGGAGCTCCATCTAGTATAAAAGGAAAACAAAATATGAACCTCTTATAATATGGCCTTAATTTGTCTTTTGGCACATTAATAAAGCAAACTGTTATAAGTGCAAGACATAAAAATGCCTGGATTCTATTCATACACTCTGCAAGTACCTAGATAACTTAGGAAAATACATGATTGCATTTCAAACTACAGAGCTCATCTTGAAAGAGTTCAATATAGTCAATGAACTGTCACAATTTTTGTAGGACCTGATTCTGAAATTGGCAATGTGCTGGAGAACTTCTGTCCTCCTGTACTCTGTCAGAGAAATTAGCAGGTTTTCTAAGGCTACAGAGCTCTGACATTCTGTATAAATTGCAGCGTTGGCATTTCAGAGTGAAAAGGATTCACTTAATGGTAATAATTTTGACATGTTCCAGCTCCAAGCAATTTCTGAAGTAAGTGAAACAAAACTATGTGATGTTGTGAACTATTTATGTAGTTTCCAAGTTCTAAACTAGAAAACCCATACCCACATTTGATTTCATCCTGTATTTTAATACATTTTTAGATTTAGTGAGCGAACATAGAAAAATTGTTGTCTTGATATGACCTCTATTTGTAGGATTTGCACCCTACACTAGTACTGAGGGAAAAAGGTTTGGTCCTGGCCTTTTGGGATACAGCTACACGAATTATGAGTCCCTTTGCAGACTGCAATTTGTCTGTTTCAATTTCATACCAACAGCCTAAAATCATGAGGGAGGCCATTTTCAAACCAGGAGAAGTGATCATTCAGCTTAGAACCGTATGTCTGACAGTGGCCAAATGCAAGTTCCTAGGGTAGAATGAATGAATGAGAATTTGTTTTTATTACTTTGTGTCCCAGCACTGAAATAAAAGTATTTCAAGTAAAAGGTTTAGACAGTGCCTGTGTACTTCACATTTTTTTCTTCCAAACAGAGTTTCAGCATCCACGATGTCCTGCTACAAAGAATTCCACCACTTGCCTACGTTCTGTGAAAATGGCCTTCTTACGCCTTTTCAGGGGAAAAACTGAAAATTAGTAAAATATTTATACACTGATAATGTCAGTAGCTTCTCTAATTGTGGGAATCAATCTCAAACTCAGGGAAAAAAAAAAAGCTGTAGCTGTTCCTCCCAGTGATGCATATAGCTTTAATTTTTCTCCCATGTGGAAAGCTGTTGTGCAAGTGAGAGGATGGAGCAGTGAAGAAAGAAAAATGATAGTATGGTTCTGGATTACTTTCAGACTGTGGAGGGGAGTTCTCTGATTTTCTTCTTACTATCTTAAAGAAAAAAATGTCTTATTTTCTTTAATGTGTAGGCTAACTTGGTCTCTGGGAAAGTCCTTTTTAGCTTTTCATTTGTGGATGAAAGAAGCCTGAATTCTACTATACATATATATATATACACATATATATATATGTCGGAGGCTTTAAAAGGGCAATCACTCTGTTATCACATCCTGTGTTTCGGTAAGCTTTGCTCAGCCTGAGACATGAAAGTGTTGTACGTAACTCACTGTGTCTTGGCTGACCTGTCACGAAGAATGGGGAAAAGACAAATTTCTGTGATTCTTGAGGAGCAGGCAGGCACTCTTGTTGTGATGTCAACCTCTCTTCTCTGAACCAGGTGGCAGGCTATTTAGTTTAGCCACCTCTAAAAACCGAATTTAACCTTATGTTAAGAAAAGGGGCACAGAGCTTAACCTTGCGACTTGCATGAGGATTAACAAAGAAAAGTGTAAAGCCATGCACCAGGATGGAATAATCCTGGGCAGCAGCTCTGCAGAAGAGTCCCTGGGGGACAGTGAGCTTCTCAGGAGCCACCCTGGGGCTGGCAGCAGTGAGGGCCATCAGCATCTGTAGGAGCAGGGGTATAGCCAGGAGATGGAGGGATGTGATGGAGGGATGCCCCCCTCCACTCGGCACCTCCTATGCCGTACCTGGAAAACTTTGTCCGGGCTTTGGTCCCCTCCAGCTGAAGAGAAACACTGACCAACTGGAGAGGGTCTAGAACAGGGCCACTGAGGTGGAACTTAACAGTAGTCTTCCAATACCTACAAGGTAGTGATAGAGAAGATGGACTTACTGTCTTCAGAAGAGTACATGGTGACAGGATGAAAGGAAACAGGCATGAGTTGCTTCAGGGAAAATTGTGTCTGGATATTTTTCACTCTGAGAACAGTTAAACAACATTAGAGTAACAAATCTGGGAGAGTCAAGACCTGGCTTTAGAGAGCCCTGGAAAACATAAAATACAGTTCTGCCTTCAGCAGAAGGTTGAACCAGGAGATCTCCAGAGGTCCCTTCCAGTCTAGACTTTTGTGATTCTCAAAATAATCAATGTCGTGGCCTTTCTTATCTCACTGGCACTTAGTAGTACAGGCCCTAAATGGAAGAATGCAGTATGCAAATTATGAACTTCATTTCTCTATATGATCTTCTCTTGTCTTTGTGAAAATCTAGGGGCATAAGGTAGATTTTAGTTGGAGCAGTAGGAAGCCGGAATATAAACTTTATACAACAGAGCCCTAGTGTTTTAAATGGTCTCAGATCACTACTCGCAGTATACAGTCATGTTCAAAGCATGTCTTTACAAGGGATTTTTGTATTTCTTTGTGTTTTGTATTTTGAAGTGCATTAATTTTACTTCCTGTAAGAAATAAAGTTATGAACCATGAGTCACTGACTGGCTACCTCTGCACATGATTGATTCTTTGCTACACTGCATTACTTCTGTTTATTCCCGACATGCTTCCTCTTCACCATCTCTGCTTTATCTTTGCATTATCTTTAATCATTTACTGACTTCATTGTACAGGTCCATGAAGTCATAAATGATATGAAAAAAACAGTTTAAAAATCTGGGGATTTTGCACAATACAGAGTAAGCGAAAACAATGAAATAATTAGGCAACAGACTTTAACTAAATTATCAACAAAAGGGACAATTTTTCACACCACAGTTGTTAAAATGGGGAGATCCTAAACACAGTTTATTGAGATCAAAAATGGAAATACTTCTTTACTAAAATGTTCAAACCCTTTATTGTGCATGCACGACTATTAAACACTTTGTTTAACTTTCTAGCTCAGAATATCTGTAAATCCCTGGTTATTTGGAGCTTGGAGGGCACGGCAGGAGAGCCATTCCTTCTTTACGTGCTTTCTGCAAGTATGGGCTACTGACCTCTGTCAGTGAGCCATGATCCTAGACCAAGTGGGTGTCGGGTCTCGCCTGCTGTGACAATTCTTATGTTCCTTAGTTGCATTCAGGTATTTGGGGAATCAGATTTTGTTCATAAACCACCAGCAGAAGACAAAACCACAGCAATATATGAATGAACAGTTGTGGAAGGAACAGCCCTGGAATGCCTTGGTGGACTATGTGTGAAGTTTTTTGTTTTATTCATGGATATAATAAGCAGATGCAAATATTTGCAAGTAACACATTGTTATAAAAATGAAATAAGTTTCTTATGCTAATCAAGTTCATTTATTCAAATAGAAAAGTACCATGCAGCTTAGGTGATCTCCTAATTGGCTCAAATAATCAGTAACTGAACAGCAAATGTTCAATTTCCAGTTGACAAAAACTCGACGGCCCAAAATACTTGCACAAACATTTCACTACCCAATAAGAACAATGACTAAAGCTAGGGGGGAGGTGGGGAAGTGAAGTGCACTTTGGCAAAGTTCTCTCTTCTGTGTAACTTACTTCCTTGTGTGTCTCGGTGAGTCCAGTGTGGCTGTGAAGGACAATTGCAGTAACTGTAATGTTTCTTTCTTTGTAATGCTACCCTGTCTTCTTTATCTCACAGTCCTTCATATAGAATTTGGATATAGGGGGTATCTGGAAAAATGTGGAGGTACTATCAGGGATTAAATCTGCTTAGGTGGGTTTGGACAATGTGAGAATTAATAACGCAACAAAAATATTAGGTTTTTTTTGCTTTCTGGTTTTGTTGCAGCCAAAGGGTGGAATTGAGATAGAGACGTGAGACCTGAAATACAGTCTAGGAGTTGCTTAAGCAAATTTGTGGTTTGTTCTTTAAAGTGCTCTCATGGGATTTTCTCTCTGGAGGAAGGCAGTTGGGCTTATGGCTTCTAAAATTCATTTGTATGACGTGATAGTACAAATAGCTATGTGCAGTGTTAACTATTCACTACTACAGTTTTACTTTATATTTCTAGATAAGTTGTTTAATCTGCTGTCTAAAACATGGTTTATTGTTTTGTTGTTTGTTTTTTTATAAAGGACTCTTCTACTTGTGTTACTTCAATTAATTCTTTTTATCATCAAGTCCTCAGATAGACTATAGATGACTATGCTAATACCTGTCTTGGCGTTACATTTATTGACTGAGCAATATTTTCGTTACCTGGTGGCCTGTCATCTTCTGCTTTTTGGGTAGAATAGATATGAACTTTGCTCTTTATTTTATTTTAGTGCATTTATGTACTTTCTCACATAGCTAGGGACAAGTTTAGATTTGTATACAGCAGTTCAATTAAAATTAAGGTGATATATGTCTGTTCCCTTGTGTGTCATTTATTCAAATTCAGCTCACATGGTTAGTGACAAATTGCCAACTATGAAACAAAAGAGCAGATATTTTCAATTGGAACAATTTTAATATAAAGTTTAGCACCACTACTTGACTCAGCAGACAGAGGCATGAATGTGAGTTAAAGTGAATTTACATTCCATCAGTGAGTTTGTCCCCTGGTACCGAGGTTGCATTACTATTTTATGGAGACACAATTTCAGACTCTTGAGGTATTAATAACGTTGAAATTCACTTTAATGTGAGCATTTTCAGATAAAAATTCATTCACAAAATACCTCATGCTTTTGGGTCTGTCACCTGCAAAATGTTTGCTGGAATACTGCTGTGGTACAGTGGATTGTATAGTTGCAAAGTTAAAGTCACAATCTAGAAACCACAGACTTTTACGAGGACTACATAGCACTATGAATTACTTGCAGACCCTTCTAGTTACATGATATGTTTCATGTTTAATGCTCCTCACCTTAAAAATATGCCAGAAATTGTCTGGACAGCAACAGGAGGTGCCTTAATTGTGAAGTGCTGTACCCATAAGTCACTCACGTACTGCTGAATTTAATAATTTTGTCACCTGATTTGTTGTTTCCAGACTTATTCTCTGTTCATTATTGTTAGCCCCACCATTCTAGAACTTACTGAAAAATTTAGCCTACTTCTTTTCATTTGTCCTTTTTCCATGCATGTAGCTATCAGTATGATGTTTGGCAAAGCTCAAATAGGTAAACCTTGAGGCGGGGGGGTGTGGGGGTGGCTGTATAGCCATTAGAGCAGATACACCTACTTCATTTTCATGTATGTGGAACAGGAAAAGAGCCCAAGTTTGTGCTTTCTGAAATGTATACACCTTCTGTGATAAAGCATGAGTCAGCAGGGTGGATACAACCTGTTCCAGCCACTGGAAACTGGGCACTGCTAACAAAGGCAACCAAGTATAGCCAATATCACGGTACAGTACTTTACCACTGGGCTTTCTCTAGATGCAGTTTTAGACCTGGAGCACTAATTTCATTTGATTGTGATACATGACAAATCTTTCTTTCCCAGCTAGACTTCTACCTGTGTTTCACAGAATCACAGAATGACAGAATGGTAGGTGCTGGAAGGGACCTCTGTGGGTCATCTAGTCCAAACCCGCTGCCAAAGCAGGGTCACCTGCAGCAGGCTGCACAGGACCTTGTCCAGGCGGGTCTTGAATATCTCCAAAGAAGGAGACGCCACAACCTCCCTGGGCAACTTCTACCAGTGCTCCGTCACCCTCAGAGGGAAGAAGTTCTTCCTCATCTTCAGACGGAACTTCCTGTGCTTCAGTTTGTGCCCATTGCCCCTGTCCTGTTGCTGGGCACCACTGAAAACAGTCTGGCCCCACCCTCTTGACACCCACTCTTGAGATATTTATAAACATTTATTAGGTCCCCTCTCAGCCTTCTATTCTTCAGGCTGAACAAGCCTAGCTCCCTCAGCCTCTCCTTGTAGGGTAGATATTCAAGTCCCCTCATCATCCTCATAGCCCTCCGCTGGACTCTCTCCAGTAGCTCCTCATCTTTCTTGAAGTGAGGAGCCCAGAACTGGACAGAGTACTCCAGGTGGGGCCTCACTAGGGCAGAGTAGAGGGGAAAGAGAACCTCCCTCGACCTGCTGGCCACACTCCTCTGATGAACCCCAGGATCCCATTAGCTTTCTTGGCAATCAGGGCACACTGCTGCCTCATGGTCAGCCTGTCGTCCACCAGCACACCCAGGTCCCTCTCCGCAGAGCTGCACTCAGCAGGTCCACCCCAAGCCTGTACTGGTGCATGGGGTTGTTCCTCCCCAGGTGCAGGACCCTGCACTTGCCCTTGTTGAAACTCATCAGGATCCTCTCTGCCCAACTTTCCAGCCTGTCCAGGTCTCGCTGAATGGCAGCACAGCCTTCTGGTGTATCTACCACTCCTCCCATTTTTGTGTCATCAGAATACTTGCTGAGGGTACACTCTAACTCTTCATCCCGGTCATTGATGAAGAAGTTGAACAGGACTGGGTAGAGTACAGACCCCTGGGGGACACCACTAGTTACCGGCCTCCAACTAGACTCAGCGCCGCTGATGACAACCCTCTGAGTTCTGCCATTCAGCCAGTTCTCAATCCACCTCACTGACCACTCATCCAGCCCACACTTCCTGAGCTTCCCTAGGAGGATGTTATGGGAAACCGTGTCGAAGGCCTTGCTGAAGTCTAGGTAGACAACATCCTCTGCTCTCCCCTCATCTACCCACCCAGTCATGCCATCGTAGAAAGCTATCAGATTGGTCAGGCATGATTTCCCCTTAGTGAATCCATGCTGACTACTCCTGATAACCTTCTTTTCCTTTACTTGCTTGATGATGACCTCTAGAATGAGCTGCTCCATCATCTTCCCCAGGATGGAGGTGAGGCTGACTGGCCTGTAGTTCCCTGGGTCCTCCTTCTTGCCCTTTTTGAAGACTGGAGTGACATTGGCTTTCCTTGGGCACCTCTCCTGTCCTCCAGGACCTTTCAAAGATGATGGAGAGTGGCTCAGCAATGACATCCGCCAGCTCCCTCAGCACTCGCGGGTTTATTCCATCAGGGCCCATGGATTTGTGGGTGTCCAGATTGCTTAAGCGATCCCTCACACAGTCCTCCTCGACCAAGGGAAAGTCATCATCTCTGAGGGCTTCCTCTCTTACCTCCGGGGCGTGGGATTCCTCAGGGCTTGCCTTGGCACTGAAGACTGAAGCAAAGAAGGCATTCAGTAGCTCTGCCTTCTCTGCATCCTCCGTCACCAGGACACCCGCCTCATTCAGCAGCGGCCCCACATTGTCCCTAGCCTTGCTTTTGCTGCTGATGTAGTTGAAGAAGCCCTTCTTGTTGTTTTTGACATCCCTCGCCAGCTTCAATTCCAGGTGGGCTTTGGCCTTCCTCGTTGCTTCCCTGCACGCTGTGACCACATTCCTGTATTCTTCCCAAGTGGCCTGCCCCTCTGTCCACATTCCATGGACCTTTCTCTTCCACCTGATCTCCGCTAGAAGCTCCTTGTTTAACCATGCAGGTCTCCTGCCTCCTTTGCTCGATTTTTTTCTCAGGGGGGTGCACCACTCCTGAGCATGGAGGAAGTGACGTTTAAACAGCGTCCAGCACTCTTGGACCCCCCTGCCTTCGAGAGCCCTGGCCCAGGGGATTCCTCCCAGTAGCTCCTTGAAGAGGCCAAAGTTAGCCCTCCGGAGGTCCAAGATTTTGATCCTGCTTATCGCCCTGCTTCCTCCACGCAGGATCCTGAACTCGACCATTTCATGGTCACTGCAGCGGAGTCTACCTCCGACCTTCACATCCTCCACCAGTCCCTCCTTGTTTGTTAATACAAGGTCCAGCAGAGCGCCTTTCCTTGTTGGTTCCTCTACCACGTGCATCAGAAAGTTATCATCGATGCTCTGTAGGAACCTCCTGGATTGCACCTGCCTAGCTGTATGGTCTTCCCAGCTGATGTCAGGGTGGTTGAAGTCTCCCATGAGAACCAGGGCCTGTGACTGTGAGGCTGCTTGCAGCTGCTTGTAGAAGGCCTCATCAACTTCCTCCTCCTGGTCAGGTGGCCTGTAGTACACACCCACAGTAATGTCACCTTTATGAACCTGTCCTTTAACTTTAACCCACAAGCTCTCAACTCATTCCTCATCTGCCCCCAGGCAAAGCTCAGTGCATTCCAGTTGCTCCCTCACATAGGGAGCAACTCCACCACCTCTCCTTGTTGGCCTGTCTTTCCTAAAGAGTCTGTAGCCATCCATAACCGCATGCCAGTCATGCGAGTTTTCTCACCACATTTCTGTGATGGTGACCAAGTCTTAGCCTTCCTGCTGTATAATGGCTTCCAGCTCCTCCTGTTTATTGCCCATGCTACGTGCGTTGGTATAGACACCCTTGAGCTGGGCTGTCAGTCTCACCCCTGACCCTGGCACGCGAAGCCTGGGCTCATCCCTAGTGAGCCAAGATAAGGCTCAGTTCTCCAGGTATGCAAACTTGATACCGTTTGCTCTGTGTTTTTGGTTAGGCGTGCTTTCCAACATCTCTCCCTCTCTAGGAAAGTCCTTATATTTCTCCCCATTCTTTCTCTACCAGTAACATTTAACCTGCTCTGACTTACAGCCGGAGTTCTGTCTCCAAAAGTGGTCTGTGTGTTAAAGGTTTTCTGAACATTTTCCTAAGCTGTTTCATTTGTGGGCATAATGGCATTTCAAATTGGTTATGTTTTCACCTATTTCTCTTGCCTCGTCTGCTCTGGGGACTAATTTTTCTGTTCCAGCTGGTTGACAGCTGTATTAATTCATTGCATGGGTTCCTGATTATGATTAATTTTTTCCTACTTATCTCCAAATTATTTCTCCTGTTCTTTTTTGAAATAAGTTAAAACTTCTTTAATGCCTATGACATCTGTGAGTATTAATTGATCTGCTCTACAGGGTGTTAATAGTATTATTAGGTACTGTGCAGGAATTCCTTCACTGTTTCACTCCGTTAACTCTGGATGAAAAACTGGTCACGACCCAGCAATGTGTGCTTGCAGCCCAGAAGGCAAACTGCATCCTGGGCTGCATCACAAGCAGTGTGGTCAGCAGGTCGAGGTAGGGGATTCTGGCCCTCTGCTCCGCTCTGGTAAGAGCCCACCTGGAGTCCTGTGCCCAGCTCTAGGAGTGCTCAGCACAGGACAGACATGGATTTGTTGGAGCGGGGCCAGAGGAGGACACAAAAATGATCAGAGGAATGAGGAATGGCTGAAAGAGTTGGGACTGTTCAGCATGGAGAAGAGAAGGCCACGGGGAGACCTTACTGCAGCCTTTCAGTACTTAAAGGGGGCTTATAGGAAAGACGGGGAGGGACTTTCTATAAGGGAGTGTAGTGATAGGATGAGGGGCGATGGTTTTAAACCTAGGGAGCATAGATTTAGACTGGATATAAGGAAGAAATTTTTTACAAAGAGGGTGGTGAAACACTGGAAGAAGTTGCCCAGAGTGGTGGGAGATGCCCCATCCCTAGAAACATTCCAGCTCAGTCTGGATGGGGCTCTGAGCAGCCTGATCCGGCTGATGTTGTCCCTGCTCGTTGTAGGGAGGGTTGGACTAGATGACCTTTACAGCTCCCTTCCAACCCAAACCATTCTATGATTCATAAAGCTGAGGCCTTTTTAGGATAGGGTGCGAGTCCTCTAAGAAAACCAAACTCTTGTTGGAGTGTTCCTCTGCTTCCCCCTACCACTATAATCCAAAACACTTTAAGTAGCATTATCTTCTATTTTCAGATATTGTATCTTGTTTCCTAGACAGAGGAGTTGTTGATTACTGCCACCTTGGATGATATGCTTTAGAAAATGCTGTGATGTATTAAAGATTGCAAGCCCTCCTTAAGACTGATTTATCTAAATGCCCAATTGCAAGCGTCACACTAGTCTGTGGAATAATTCAAGTGTTAAAACTATGTGTTAAACTTTTATGTTCTTTGGCTTTCATAAAAATGAAATGTTAAAACACAAAATGTGGATTAAACAGCATTCTCATGCTAAGTGAAAGCCCAAGTTCTAACCTTTTTTCCTGTCTACTCTAATTGCAGATTTCGACCAAACAGATGGACGTATATCAACAGAAGAAACATAAAGGAGACCAACTTGATCCTGAATCAAGTTGTTTTGACTGTTAGAATTAGTTAGACTTCCTGTTGTGTTAAAATGTGTTAAATTCCAAACATTACCTCAACAGATTAGACTGCAATGAACTGAAAATATCTGTTTATGGCTTTCCTAAAAGAAGGGCCCAGATTCTGCTGCTGGAAATCTTGGAAGTACCTGTGGGAGTTACTTCAGGAAGGACTTGCCTTCAGGGGTCTCTGGTTCTACTGGTGCTCCTTGTTGTTTGTGTAAAACCTCTCGGACAATCAGTGCAAATTCCTGACAAACTGCTCCTAATTCTGTCATATTACTACTAATTGGAGCAACACAGGAATCTTTCTTCCCCCTCCTGTAGATACTCAACACTATATATGTAAACTGTTTCGAGGCTTCTTAGCAGCAGAGGTAAGAATGAATCCCTTTTCCATGCTCTTGCCTTGCTAAGGAGTGGAATTGCGGTGGAAAGTGGAGAGGAGGAGGGAATGGGGAGGCTTGGCTTGCAGGGTTGCTCTTCTGGGAGTAGTGACTGTTGATGGGACAAGTTACTTGTCTCCTCATCATGAGAGGAGTGGTTTGCTGCAAGTCTGCTTGCCATTTTCCTCACGTAGTCACTGGAGCTGTTAAGAGTTTTGTTACCCACCGCAGTACAGACAGGCACCTTACTCTGGCTCTGGGCATGTGCTGTCTTCAGAGAGACATAGACATACGATTTTGTGTAATCACTTTGTTAGGACATCTGGCAAGTTGTTGATGTCAGCAGCAACCCCCATCAACTATGTGTTCTGTGGCTGCTGACCTGAAGACCAGAGTAGTAGGGGACTGCTCTGCCAGCCTCAGGCTAAGCTAGACCTGCTGGTAGCTGTGACACAGTTGCATCCCTGGACTATCTCCCAGCTTTCTTCCACAGAATTGAACTTACTCCCACATGGTTTTGTTTTTCAGCTTTTGAAATATTAATGTATATATGAGCTTTAAAAAACTTGGCTTTTATATCTAAATAAGACTTGATCTTCTTTCCTGAAGGTAGTCTACAACCAAAAAATTGAACCTGAAATAGAACATATTGTGAGCAGTATCATCCTGCGCTTGCCCTCCTCTTTACTTTTTTCACAAATGGTTGCTGTTGTCAGTCATTAAATATGAGCTAGATAGACCTTCAGCTTGACCTTGCACTGCTGTACAAAATGTTAGTGAATGGAAAAAGGAACACCAGATTTGATTATCAGCCATGAAACACTGAACTCATTGTAAAATTGATAGAATATAATTGATATTCTAAATACTTTTGTAGGATATGCAAGTCAGATTAGATAGTCTAGTTAATAGCAATCTAGTCTAGCAGTTTTCAAACATGGAAAATTATTGTAGAAAGCAATAGTTATGGAAGCAGTACTTTTACTGTATTAAACTGAACGAAAAGATAACTGCAATGTTGAGACTCATTCTAGTGTTCTGTTAAAGGGGTCATCTATATTATAGTCTGTCTTAGGTTACTGATACCTCTGGATGAATAGAAATCTTTAAACAGATTGCTGAGCAGGTTCTCTGATTTCTTATTCTCTCATTTCTTATTCCATAGTCTGTTATAAAAGACTAGTATTAACTTGAAAAGAAAGGATGGGTTCAGGTAAAGTAAACATAAGGAAATGGAATTGTAAAATATTTAATTCCCATCAGTGCATTTGCATTTTCTGCCTGAAATTTCCAGGTGTTGCACATATAGCTGGCATTTACTATTATGTATATATTAGACAGTATAAATTAAATGGTCTGTTAACCTGCAGGCACATTAGAAAAAAAAAACAAACACTTTTAAAACAAACTATCTGTAAGTATACTTCACAAAGGGTGCAATTCATATCATAGTTCATAAATGCTGGTTTAAGTCATCAGTACTAGTGCATATGCACTTTAAACTGCTCGTAAATGCAATGTGTGCTGTGGCAGATTGACTTGAAATTGCTGAGCGTGATAGAGGTACGTTCAAGCTGTCTCTTTGAAGTTCTTATCTTCTTACAGGAAGTGTGTGGTTTCAAATAATACCAGTTTTCTGATATTTGTTTGGTGTCTCAAACTAAATGACAGAAATATCAAAGTCTCAAAAAAATCCTGACTTACACAGTGAAATATCATTGTCTGGAGTTGTCTGATTTCTTACACTGCCATGACAGCACGATACATGGCAGGGCTGTCACCCCTGTGTTACGAAATGTATGAAGTTAATAGCTGGAGGTGGAGGTGGCAACACTTCCTATCAGCTCACCAAGTGGTTGGAACTAGCTGAAGACTGTCTGCATTTGACCATGTAGTTTTCCTGTGTAGGTCGAAGGCACTAGTACCTGCTTTAGTAAATAATGTTCTAAAGCTTCTTTATAGATACTAATATCAAGGCAACCAGAGCCACCATTTGCACAATAGAGCTAAAGGTTTTCAAACACAGGACTGTGAATCACATCTTTCTCTCCCTCTTCTTCCATGTAACTTAGCAAGCCTGTGAGTTTACCTTCTCGAGTTTTTTCCACAGTCTTGGTAAACTAGTATACGTGGGTTTAATATCCCTATGGAAAAGAGGATTTGAAATTGTATGACACTGACCAAAACCCAGCCTTCTTCTGAAGTTCACAATGAAGCATCCTGCTGTCTGTTGCCATACTCTAGTCAAGACCTTTTTTCTACATGTGTCCAAATGGAGTACAGTAGGAGTACTGTCTCATTTTAACGTGCTGAGAATACCTTTAAGGGAAGGATGTTATTGAAACAGCAACACCACTTGCTGTAGCTGACTATTGTTCCCATTTGATTTTTACTGCATGAAATGAAATAGAATCCCAACAAAAAGGTATAAAAGGTCTAGATGACAAGTGGAAAAGACTTGGTCATGTAGCCCAGAGTTCTTCTCCCAGCAATGAAAGGGAATTTCATGCCAAAAAAGCAACTTTGCTTGTCTTGGATTTCTTTCTAGGTACCAGTGCCTCATTCTCATTTCTAGTAAATGTTAAATTCTGCTAACCACTGAAGTGCAAATACACGTTTCTCTGAACAGCAGCCATACTTCTTCCTTGCAGCATTCACAGCATACACTTTTCTCCCTTAATTTTGTGGTTATGCACTTGCTTGAGCTTTATAGCTGGGAACAAACAAAGTATCTTGCCAATAACAGATGGTGGTGAATGGAAATATGGAATCTATTGAATCATTTGTTCATTAGTTACAGTTTGGATAGAATTATTTTTAACTCAAGCATATCCCTTGGGAATCTAGTTTTTCATTTGCATATTTTTCACTAAATTCTCCTGGGTCCTTTTAAAAACAAGATAACGTACATTAGAACAGCCAACTACATTCAAGCTTATGTGACAGGCACTTTTACATGCATCATAGAAATGCTTACATTCTATTTCTACACAGTATAGACACACTGAATTAATTTTTCTGTATCAAAAGAAGGACTAGAGACATTGATATGGTTGATGGTGTTAGTGAAATCCCCAGGAGAAAAGTTACTTCACAGTCAAAATACAGGAGTGTCATACAGCCATTTTGCACAAACAATGAGTATTTCAACCTCTGAAGCAATTCAGTGTCTCTTGAATAAAAGATAAATAAAAGTTACCGCTTTTTAGCTTAGAAAAAAAGGAAAAAGAAAAAACATCAATACGTATGGTTGCCAAAAATAGCTGATTCTCCCATCTGCTACAGATAGGCTGGAGTAGAGCTGCGCAAGTCCTGCCAGCTCAGTTTTGATTTAAATAACATCTCCTGTAGCAACTGAGCAACTCCCAAAGTAACAAACCAGTAAGCAGATAGAAAAATGTAACAGCAAGGTGGTAATTCCTCCAACTACAGCCAAATGCTACAAATAGGCGAGTTTTCCCTCCCTGTTTCAGCTGAATCAAAAGATTTTGAGGACTGTCATTTTCACCTCCTTCCTCTTCCTTCTTTTCTTTTTTTTTCCTTATTTTGTCCATCTGTTCCATTTTCTCCTGTTGTAAAATAGCAAAAGCTGAAGGAGGAGATTCACTTTGCTCATAGGTTGTGAGATTAGTGGGGTTTTTCTCAATTTTTCTAATTATATGTTACAATGCTTTGATTTGATTTTTGGCATAAAGGTTCTCTTCCTGTCGCAAACAGTCCTTTAAGCTGAAGAATTTCTGGAGCAAATCATGCTGTTAACAGATGTCATCATTGTGGCAATGGTCTACTTAGCTTATGGACCATCTCTGTGAAGGACCTGGAAAACTTGGAAAGGATTTCTAATGAATATTTTATATCATATGATATGAGGATGCAGGGTTGTGAGTCACTGAAGTGTTATGATAAATGATGAGAATATGCATTACCATATTTTGTAGTATATGTTGGTACACAAAACAAACTCAGTGACAGAGGTAACCATAGTGTTTGTGGTTCCATGGGGGTCTTGTGGAATGTGAACAGGTGTCAACCAGTGAGATTGTTCAGACTGACATTTATTTTGTCTGATGCTTGCTCTACTGTTATTTGCCTTTCTGTGCTCTTGCATGGCACACGATAAATCAGGTTTCTGAGATGAAAAGTATGCAGTATAAAGCCACCTTTAAATTCTCAGTGCCTCTTTACACACAGAGAGAGGAGCAAATTGCACTGGAGAGCAAGCTTTGATCCTGCCAACTCTCATGACTTTCTGTAATGCATTGATAGTCAACTGCTGCTTCAGGTAATTTATCATAGAATCATAGAATCATTTATATTGGAAAAGACCTTTAAGATCATCGAGTCCAACCATTAACCTAACACTGCCAAGGCCACCACTAAACCATGTCCCTAAGCGCCATATCTAGATGACTAAATTTTAAATACCTCCAGGGATGGTGACTCTACCACTTCCCCACAGAATTGCAGAGTATATGATTCAGCATGAAAGAGCAAATGAAGATGAGTTTTTAAGGGGGATGTGTATGTTAATTTTCTGGAATTAATCTTTTGCAACAAAGCTCCCATTCATGCTACACCATTGCTTCATAATTCCCATGAGGTGCTTGCTTCCCCTCCATATAAATGAATAGCAGGAGAAGACTACATGGGTTTAGAAAATGATCTAATAAATTTCGAATGCATTAATTAAATCACAGTTTGTAAAAAGATGTTTTATGAAGACTATTTTAAATTTGGAACAATTGTTATGTGTATCTGGAAATAGAAGTGTTTGCTAATAGATCAGCTATACACTTGGTATATTTAAGTGATTGCTTCTTCATCTGTGACTTCTAACAGTACACACTTGTCAAAATTGCTTGGTGGTTTTGTTAGTAATTGCTTGGGTAAAATCGCTAACAGATCGTAACACTTCATGTCTTTATTTGTGGTATAATATCCTTATGTGTTAGGCTGACTGAGAGGCTAAGCCATTTATTTGTAAATCTATTCTATTATTATGAAAAAGCTCTAGTTCATCAAGACAGTAAAATCATGGTAGGCTTACAGTTAGAGCTCTGCAGGTGAAGAAAAACAGATGCAGACACTGCTTGAATCTTATTACCAACAATTTGATACAGCAGTATGTCACTGTTGCTCAAAGCTGTAAAAATTATGAATAAAAGTATATTCAGATAGATTAATTCCATAGAAGTATTTTTTACCCTGTTTGTATCAGCACTTTCATTGTAATGAAGTTGAAGTCAAATCTCCACTTTCCTTCAATATTGTCTGAAAATTCACATGGCTGTTACCGAACTTCCCTGTTGTCAAGCCCTTGGCCTGGATAGTGGTCTAGAACAATCTCAAGTGTATCCGGCACTGCATGGTGTCTGATCTGGGTGAGTTTTGCTGAACGTGTTCCTCAGAAATGTTGCTTGTAGGTTTATGATGGCTCTGTCGTATATCATCAGAATGTCACCGTATGAGAACAGCTTGAGCGAACAGAGCAGTAATAGCCAGAGTCTGGCCATCTCATTTGAACTGTCATACAGACCCATGTCTAAAAATAAAATCTTATTTAAAATAATGTGAAAGACTCAGTTTTTAATACTTGTAAGGGTGCAGTAAGTGTTTGAATTCTGTCTTAACCCATGCAGTCTGGGTTTTGGGCAGCAATTTTTAAATATTTTTTTTAAGATGGTAATGCCTAATCAGGGCTTGTACAGACGTTCAAGACACAGATCGTAACACCACACTAAGAGTCACACTATTACAAAAGGCCAGCCTGAGGGCCATCTTCTGAACGACAAACTCATCTTAATCTTACTACTCATTAATAGCTAGAAATTCTCAGGTTACCATTGTGACTAAATGGTAGTTTGAGCTGCTCACAAATGACAGAGAGACTTCGTACTGAACTAATTGTGGATTCTTACTGATCTTTAACTGAATGACATGGAAGAGAGTTTACTTAAGGTTACTTTATCCTCTTCACTGGGACATCTTACCTTAAGTCTAAAGTATTATTTGACCCCTCAGTTGTCACACTAGGCTTCAGAAGCTGTGTGGGTTGATCTTGAATAATATGTGTCTTTTCCTTATGATGTGCTGAAAGGCATAATAATAAACTGCTTAAGTACACTACTTGATCCGGTGACATGACTTCATCTTAGGTGAAGTGTATATTCCCTTAGAAGTCTTCTGTTGTGACAAAGAGCTGCCTTCCTCGGAACAGTTCTGCTCAGATTGCACAGGAAAAAGAACCTGGCTCATTAAAATGTATTTTGTCATCTGTATGTAAATGCTGTATTTTCAGGACCTGAAAATACAAGGAATTATTCAGAGCTGTCAGTAGGGGAATGACTGGATGATTTAATTGATCTCTTCCATGTCTAATTCTTAAGATTTCATGAATACAGATGAAAATATAAATTAGGAAGTATGCAAAAGTGTCTTTTGCGCTCTCATCTTTCGTTAGGTTGATACTTTTCAGTCAAGGCATGGAAATTTCATAATTATGGCAACTGGAAAACAGATGTATTAATCAAGATCTTATGGGCAGAGTGAAGGAAAAAAAGACTAAATTTGTCCTTTACTCTTTTCCCCACCTCTGCTTTTCTCTGCTTCAGATCTTTGCTCTATACTCACTCTAACTTCCAGATACCATTCTAAAGTACAACAAGGTTTTTTCATATGAAAACCAGTGCAAAAGATGATTTTTCTTTTTTAACTCTAAGACAGGCTTCAGGAAAGAATGTAATCACTATGCAGTTTTTAGATGTCAGAACAATTTTCTTACTCTTAAGGCATTTGCTGACAGGTTTGAGAAGAAGAACAGATACCGAAGTAATTCACTATCTTCGTAAACTGTCATTAGCTATCTGATATAGTCATCTATCTTCCATATTTCTCGGGGCATATTTATTCTGTAATTTATCCCAATGAATAAAGCAGGCAGTTATAGACTTGGCACAAAAGTAGTCCCTTTTTTGTCTTGAGGGTACCCTCTCCACACAATTCATACACTGGCAGCTACTGGAGAGGCATATAGTTTGGTGCACGGAGTCTGAAAGAACATGTCATTCACTTTAAGGAAATTTCTTAAGAAGATATTATTTCTGTATTTTTATGTGTGGTTAGTAATGTATGCATTTATGTTAGGGTTTTTTTATCTGCTTTAATTGCGTATGTCTCTGTAAGGATGACAAGTCAGGATTGATCATCTTTCTATAATCAGTGTCCTTCATAGTGAAAAAAAATCTTCCATTCATTTTGTGAGTTTCATTATTACTTTTGGGCATTCTAAAACAGGCTCCATGAATCTTGCTTTCTATTCTCTTGGTACTTGCTTACAATAGAGATGGAATAATACATTCCACATTTGAAAAGGGATGCGTGTCCCTACATCTATCTTTATCTTATTCAACTGCTTTTGAACATGCCGTATCTTATCCTTTGGCACTTGTGATGTTTTTATATGAAAGATAGAGTCATCTTGGGCAGCAGTGTCCTTTTTCTGACAACATTGCAGAGAATGCAGTCAACATGCTCACTACAGAATTTGCTTTTCACTGTCATATTCCCTGCAGTATGAGCTCTCTCTGCATCATTCTGGGATTTACACATTCGTCAAAAAGGAAGCCAAAACACACGGTGTGTGAACTGTCATTGCTATCCAAACGGGATATGCAAATATGACCAATGCTTTGACGTCCAAAGGCAGCATAAGGCACCATGTAGAAATATTATATTAAGTTGGCAGATCCCTCAATGTTTTTCCATGTTCAATATTTTCCTTAGTCTTTTCACACAGAACTCCTTCAATGTTAAGCTTAGTTGTAACTCTGTTTTTAATTTTACTGATACTTACATGTGTGGCTAAATTCTTCTGTTATGTTGTTGAAAATCAAACAGCTCTTTACAGTTGTGAGCATTCTTTAATCAAACAACCCCCTCCATGTTTAATACCTGAAAGCTGTAATAGATATCTTGAAATTGTGTCTGTTTATATGTGAATTAATTATAGAGTTCTATATAAATATATAATCAAAACTTAAAGTAAAATTCCTGGGAATTATATTATAATTACTGTGTCAGCCTCAAAGTTTTTGAACTAAAGCAGAGATAACTTCAAATATTGAGCCTCACCACCTAGATTTTAGAGCAGTAATTATTATCATGATCTTACTCTGCTGTCAAAAGAGGGGAAAACAGAACAGAGGATATGTCTCCTGTTTGTTTCACTAAAACAGAAGTTGACAGAACTCCTGTCTGGTTAGATTCTTTTATGTGCCAGTACTTTCTGTGGCAAGAACAGTTCTTACTCATTTTTCTTTCCTTTTGCATGTCATCTGCATCTCAGAAAAGCTACCTAGCACTTGTTGTCTATACCAATATTACATTTCATAGGCTCTTGCAGAACTGTATTCTCTTATAACTGTGATTTAATATGCCATCAGATTTTTTCTCCAGCGTAAACATATTTTTCCTTCTTCAATGCAACAAACCATTTTCTTACCATGAAACTGTGGGAGCACTAAGTGTTTGCATATCCTTTGTCAAAAAAAGAAACAGGAAAATAATGCAATTGGAATAAACTGTCTTGTCAGGAAAAAAATGTAGCACTTGTTTCCAGGACATTACGTATGGTGAGAGAATCTAAAACTCCATCATCATCTATGCTGTCTTCTCATGATTTGTGAGATACAGGACAAAATACTCATTCTGGTCTAACATAAATGTGTCTACCTTTTAAGGTGGTGCTATTCAAAGACCTAGTTCGTAGAGTAATACTCAAACATTGCAGCCTTAGCTTTGCCCCTAAAAACAAGAGCAACACGATCCTCCTGGCTGTGCAGAAAAGCTTGCATGTGCAAGTCAAGTGTAATTAATTTATATAGCCTGGATACTTCACCTGGGAAAGGGTAAGCTTAATCCTCATTCTCCGCCCCCTCAGGCATCAGAGTGGGACAGTGAGCACCAGGTACTGCTCTGCGTGTCCCTTCAGCATCCCTTAGGAGACACCTTTGTGTGTACGCAGCTGCTCACACCTCTAAGCAGACAGAAATGAATAAATGCCACAGCACAGTGATGGGAACAGCCAGATTTTATAAATGCTTCTTCTAGAGCACAGTGTTCTTGCTGCTTCTGAGTATGGAGGGTACAAAGAGGAGCTGTTCTCCTCAGGGACCAGCAGACCCTACACTCTCTGATGGCATTAAATAGTGTCTGGAAAATGGGAAGAGGCCTTCTGATATTGGGTGTTTTGAGCCCAGAGGGATTTATTCAGCAGTAGTCTATCAGAGCTCTCTAAGTTGCTGAAAAACAGCAAAGAGTAACCGGTACACAATGACTTCGCAGAGAAGAGAGATAGAGATGCAGTAGGTCACCTGGGATGTTACCTTGCAAGGCACTGGCTTGCAATCTGCAGGAAGTTTGGCATTCCCATCACCCAAGCAGTGTTCATATAATATCAAGATAAGAAGCCTCATTAAAGACATGAAGTTCTTGCTAGGACTGGGACCCTAGCAAGCTTCCCTAGAGCTTCCAGTTGTATCAGTTTTGGACTGGCTTAATACATTAACTGACTTGGTGCTGTAATTCACTTTAGCTATATGGCTAATTTGCAAGGCTTAAAATGTGCTAGAGTAGCATGATTATGAAGCGTTAAGCTCTTCTTTCAAAAAAAATGCAAACAAGTACACAAATATTAAAAATATTTTACCATTATGTTCTGTAAATACTTCTGAAAACATTAATTTAAGAAGTGTGTGAGTATGGGTAGGCTTCCTACAAAACTCACAGACTGCTGAGTGATGATGAGTATTTATATCACTAAAAAAGCCTTGTCTTTTAAAAAACCTAGAAATACTCTGCAGTGCATGTGTACAGAACTTCAAAAGAACTTTATTTGATCAGTACCTCATGGGATAACAGGTAAGGAATTTTATATGCAGATTAAAGTGCAGTTTCCTTCAGGAGTTATGATATATTCCTGATGAATACTGAAATTCTGAGAAGGCTCATCAAATCTTCTTTCCTGTAGTTCTCAGATTCACCAAATGAGTTTCAATTGCCTGTCTTGCTGCAAAGCCCAAGTGTCTAAGGTAATACATACACAAAGGATGAGATCATTCCCTAGCCTTCATTTGAGTGTACCCATTCACAACTGAAACATAGTACTTTTGCCTTGTCTAGGTTATTCCGTAATGTGGTTTGGTATTCACTAGTTTTGTGCTACAGGAACTGGTGCATGAGCTCTTCTAACCAATTAACTCCAAATAAATCCAAATGTTTATTGTTCTTCCTATCTCATTTCTGTAGCTAGGGAGTGCAGTTGTGACAGCCTTCCTGAAATCAGACCATTGTTTCTTAAATCATAAGAACAAAGCTTTTAGAGAAGCAGATGCAAGACAGCCACAGAAGGGATTCTCAAACCTGATGTGTTGGTAGCATTAAAGTACTCAAGCTGTTTGTGAGTTTGCGTGTCTCAGCAGAGACCTGGCAGCCACAGTTGCTGTGGGTGACTTGCAGTACTGCTGCTAAGGAAACACCTGCCAGCGTATGCATGGTCTTTGGCCCACTCGTACCAAGACCAATTCTTTCACCTAAGTAAAGTACTGAGTAGCAGTATTTACTCTCTGATATTTTGTAGGTATGTCTGAGGTTACTGAGGTTCTTTCTGAAGTAAACCAGTCTAATCCACCATAAACATCCTGATAACATTGTCAGCATACAGTATTTATAGATAGTTACCAAGAATGCACAATACTACTTTTTAATCTCGTCTTCTGTCAAGGAGTCAAGAAAAGTGAGTCTCTGGGGTTAGCTCATGCTGTTGCCAGGCATAGCTAGATGGATCAGAGGCAAAATGTCAGTACTCCTTCGTCAAGAGTCTCTGAGGTGAATGTAGGAAGAGAAACACAGAGAATCAGATAGTGCTGATGAAGAGGAACTTAAATTTCTTCCATCAGCTCTCTGTAGCTGCAATTATGATGACCTTTCACGTTTACAGAACATAGTGGCAGAGGTATTTGGCAAAACTGCATAGGCATCTTAAAGTGGAATACTTGGAATATGAAGAATAAACATTTATTACACTTCATTGCAATGCCTGTTTTTTTTTCCTCTCTAACAGTACATAACAGGAAGCCACTTTGTCTTGAGAGAAGTTAGGAAAAAAATGCACAGGCAATCATATGTCTAATTTTTTCACATAATTGCTGCAATTATACATTCAGGTTGGACAGTTGCACATGAAATAACTGTAATTGGCTGCTTGTGCGTCCCGTAAGTAGCTATGTTCATGCAATCACAGTAAATCCACATGCAAATTAAACTCAGAGTTCCAATCTGTTATTCCAGCATGTTTGATGTGTTTGTGTCCCAGGTCTTCCTGAAAGCTTTTCTGGTCTGTTAAAGATAGCCAATAACTTTGTCCAGCCAATGGAAGCATATCAGCTGTGACCACTTCAGTTTGAATATTTGCTAGGATTGTGCTCGTACTAATGAGTATAACACCAACATTGTTGCTGTCATTCTTAGCTTTATTTGCTGACTAAAAGTTGCATGAAAGATCTGCCTATATTCTTTGGCAGCTTTTGAGATACATAAGAAAAAGCCTTAGGCTGGATCTAACCTTTTTAAATTCTGCCTTTCAAAGAAATACATCATGAATTCACTTTCCTTTTCGTTTAAAAAGATCAAGGAGGAGCTGTCTGAGCTGAGCAGATTTCCCTACTGCATGAATACACCAAGTTCACAACAAAATGAGCTCGTGGGATCCTACCTAGCTTGTACAGTCGAGCTGCTTGTACATAACTTTCTTCAGGGCAGGCTTGGAGAGCACTAAGTCTCAGATCACAAAACACCTTTGCTTTCTCTTACAAAATGAATATAGAAGAACTTGCAATTTCCAGCTGCAATTCCTTCAAGACTACACGAATTCTGCGTGTGTTAGAGCAACTGGCAAAACTGCACTGTGAAGATTCCCCAAGCACCTACATGTACTGTGGACAAAAATGTACCTCTACATTCTGAAGCTTTTAAGTATGTGATGTGGATTTTGCCCTCATTCTTGTAAAGAACTATGTGGCCCAAACAACAGCCTCTATTGTTTTTTGGCAGAGAAAGGACTGATGCTCCTGAAGAAAGAAGTTCTACGTTACTAAGCCTAAATAATGGTCTTCAGTCCTGGACTAAATAAACCTTACACTATTCTTAGCAATAAAAAGCTTTTGATGCTATTTCTATGTATGCTAAGAGACATTTTTGTACTAAAAGGGCACATTCTTAGTGCTATGCCAAGTGAAAAAGTATCTAAGAACACCTTATTTCCGAACCCTTATAGCTATAAGGCTAGCTACAAAAGTGAAAAATAAAATTGGTGATATTTGTGAGGAGTTAGCAAGTCCAAGGAAGATCACTTGGTCTGAAATTGTTAACTGAAAATACAGATGGAAAAGGAATTCGAAACTTTTAAACTGTGCTGCCTTCGAGTAGCTCCTTTGCCTGACATTGCTGGAAAATTTCAACCATCCAGATGAGTTGAAACTGTCTTCTAAATGTTTATTATTTAATGGATGTTCTTAAAATTAAGAAGCTTGGAGTTTTTTTAACAGTGATAGTTGACTATGAGCAAATATGTTTGTTTGCAGTGATGCTACAGGATCACAGAATACCTGAGGCTGGAAGCGACCTCTGGAGATCAGCAAGTCTAGCTCACCTGCTCAGCGCAGAGTCAGCTACAGCAGGTCACTCAGGCTGCATCTCCACCTGTTTCTTTCATTCTGATTTGGTCTTTTTTAAGAAGAGAGTAAAGATTTTAAATAGTAGTACTTCTAACGAAACCACAGCCTTGTAAAAAGGATATATGTATGACAGGAGAATGAGCCCCTTACTATTAGCTCTGTATCTCTTGCATTTCAGTATACTTGCTGACGTTCACTAGATGGCTTTAGGTAACTTTATTTTGGGGTCATGCTATAATGAATAGTGTAAATTCTGGACTGTTGGTGTGAATAACAGTATCAGTACGTACTTCGGTAAATTGTTTTATCTCATAGCCTCTGCTTTAGAATAGCTGAATATACAGCCCAGCAGTTCAAGTGCCTATTTGAGGTTAACTTGAAACCAGTCTGAGGTTGTTAGGGCTCATATGTAAAGTAAATAAAAGTGATCCTGGCCATCTGATATTACTTGTCATTTTCTTTGTATCTCCTGCTGTAAAAAAGAGCACTTAGCCACATGATACCCTTTCTGTTCTCCATTCCTGAGGCTGCTCAGGTCACTGATATTGATGTCTATAACAATGTGATGGAATATTGGTAGGACAGGGATTTTAAATGTCCTTCATTGTGGTCTTCCCATCTTAAATGTGAAGACATCTTGTGGATCAATTCCCTTACTTCTTTCTAATTATATAGGTTTTCTTTGCTTCTGCATGGTATTACTGGGGGAAAAAACTGAGCAATCGCGAATATGAAAAACAAATGGCTATATTTATAGCTGCCTTAGTAGATCTTGGCAGTAAGAAACAAGTGCAGTTTAATTATCCAGGTCTCTGGGCTTCCCATAACCCTTGTGATATAACTGAGAGAATATTTTTCATACTTTCTTATGTTAGATTCCGATTTTTAACCTTAGATAATGTACAAAAAATAAAAATTTTCAAATACATAATGAGGCTTGAAGCTTTTGTTATTCTCTGAAAGGTGAACAGTATTTTACACAATTAATAGAGGATGTGAAACATACAGTACAGAAACTATTTGGTTTTTAAAGTAGTTCAAATACAGTAGCAGCATCCATAAGGTTATTTGCTTAATAAATTTTCTTTCACATTCCTACTTACCTGTATAGGACTGTATTAGGTTAACTGAGGATAGAGTTTTATTTCAGAACTTTTTTTTCCTTTTTCCTAAATTCTATAATCTATCTTTTCAACTCCTTGGATTATCTGCTTAGCTGATTAAAAAAAAGTCATTATATCACAGAATCACAGCATGTTCAGGGTTGGAAGGGACCTCTGTGGGTCATCCAGTCCAAACCCCGTGCCGAAGCAGGGTCACCTACAGCAGGCTGCACAGGACCTTGTCCAGGAGGGTCTTGAATATCTCCAAAGAAGGAGACTCCACAACTTCCCTGGGCAGCCTGTTCCAGTACTCCGTCACCCTCAGAGGGAAGAAGTTCTTCCTCGTGTTCAGAGGGAACTTCCTATGCTTCAGTTTGTGCCCATTGCCCCTTGTCCGGTCTCTGGTCACTACTGAAAAGAGTGTGGCCCCATCCTCTTGACACCCACCCTTAGAATAGTTATAGGTATTTATAAGGTCCCCTCTCAGCCTCCTCTTCAGGCTGAACAAGCCCAGCTCCCTCAGCCTCTCCTCATAGGACAGATGCTCCAGTCCCCTCATCATCCTCGTAGCCCTCCGCTGGACTCTCTCCAGTAGCTCCTCATCTTTCTTGAACTGGGGAGACCAGAACTGGACAGAGTACTCCAGATGAGGCCTCACTAGGGCATAGTAGAGGGGAAGAAGAACCTCCCTCGACCTGCTGGCCACACTCTTCTTAATGCACCCCAGGATCCCATTAGCTTTCTTGGCAATCAGGGCACACTGCTGCCTCATGGTCAGCCTGTCGTCCACCAGCACACCCAGGTCCCTCTCCGCAGAGCTGCACTCAGCAGGGTCCACCCCAAGCCTGTACTGGTGCATGGGGTTGTTCCTCCCCAGGTGCAGGACCCTGCACTTGCCCTTGTTGAAACTCATCAGGATCCTCTCTGCCCAACTTTCCAGCCTGTCCAGGTCTCGCTGAATGGCAGAACAGCCTTCTGGTGTATCCACCACTCCTCCCAGTTTTGTGTCATCAGAATACTTGCTGAGGGTACACTCTAACTCTTCATCCCGGTCATTGATGAAGAAGTTGAACAGGACTGGGTAGAGTACTGACCCCTGGGGGACACCACTAGTTACCGGCCTCCAACTAGACTCAGCGCCGCTGATGACAACCCTCTGAGTTCTGCCGTTCAGCCAGTTCTCAATCCACCTCACTGACCATTCATCCAGCCCACACTTCCTGAACTTCACTAGGAGGATGTAATGGGAAACCGTGTCAAAGGCCGTGCTGAAGTCTAGGTAGACAACATCCTCTGCTCTCCCCTCATCTACCCAACCAGTCATGCCATCATAGAAAGCTATCAGATTAGTCAAGCATGATTACCCCTTAGTGAATCCATGCTGACTACTCCTGATAACCTTCTTTTCCTTTACTTGCTTGATGATGACCTCTAGAATGAGCTGCTCCATCATCTTCCCCAGGATGGAGTTGAGGCTGACTGGCCTGTAGTTCCCTGGGTCCTCCTTCTTGCCCTTTTTGAAGACTGGAGTGACACTGGCTTTCCTCCAGTCCTCGGGCACCTCTCCTGTCCTCCAGAACCTCTCAAAGATGATGGAGAGTGGCTCAGCAATGACATCCGCCAGCTCCCTCAGCAGTCGTGGGTGCATTCCATCAGGGCCCACGGATTTGTGGACGTCCAGATTGCTTAAGCGATCTCTCACACAGTCCTCCTCGACCAAGGGAAGGTCGTCCTCTCTGCAGGCTTCCTCTCTTACCTCCTGGTTTTACCACTGAAGGGACAGGATAGTCCTAGTGCAAAGAGGATGAGCCCTATGTTCCTGCAAAGGCTCAGCTTTCCCAGGAAAGGCTTCTTGCTTAGAGAAAGCAACTTTCTGATTGTCTTCATACTGAAATGTGACTTCACTTGCAACGTAACTGAAAACAACTGTTAGTCAGCTACACTTAGAAAATCATGACTGAGTACCTCCTCTGTATGCCTTACTACTGGGCAAGGAGGAGTGTAGGAGTTTTTAATGAAAGGGTAGATGTGTGATTAAATTGTAAACAATTAAGAGCATGATGAGAAACAAATTCTCCTTAGTATTACACCTCACTGATTTTCATTTTATAGCATCGGCAGATGTGCCACATTGTATGAAGGAAAAAACCATCGTGATTTTTGGTGTGTCTCAAAATATTTTAAACACATGCACGATAGCCACTGTAATCTGAAACATGTTTACAGGAAACTTGCTTTTACATAGTAAAGGAATACTGTTAGCCGTTCTGGCAAAGTTAGTGCAGTATAATAGGATATCACTATTTCGGAAGGACTGAGAAGGAAAGTTTCCTAAACAGGAAACCCTGTAGTTGTGTTTTGAGGGTGTTTTCCCTATTACTTTCAGCCAATTTATAATAATTAGCAGGTTTACAGAAAGTATCATCATTGTCTTTAAGAAAGTTCATAAGATACACAAGCATTTATATTCTGCAGAAGTGAAAACTAGGGCACAGAAAAGTTAAAAAGATCTCAGTCAAAGCCTAATGCAGAATCTCTGGCAGAAGTGAAAATCAGAACAAGACAATGCTGATTTGAAGCTGTTGCATCATCTTCATAGCTGAAAGTTTGTATTTCAGGGACTTCAAATTTAGAGTAATTTTCCACTTATTTACAAATACCAGGAGTTTCTAATGGCAATATACAAAAAATGCCACTATGTGAGATCGTAAGTATCTCTTATATTGGCTGGGTATCCAGTAGGAAGGAACCGTATCTCCAAATTTCCAATTCTAAACAAATAAAAGAGAGCCTCTGAAATGTGTTTAGAGGGTTCTGGAAAACAGCATAACATAGCTTCAGGAAGATAAGTCAGAAAATGTTTCATTTGCTTTTGACCCTATTCACAGCCTTTTATACCATTAATTTCCTTGGGTTGCTTTTTTTGGTTTGAGTTGGTTTATGTTTTTTTTTGCAAAGTTTCAGATGGCAGAACAACACACCAGATAGTAGAAACCTCTGCTGACTGTTTTTGTCCATGAAGGGAAAAATAGAGAAAGATGATCAGCTGAGAAAAAGGTAGATTTCCCTCTTTAACCTTTTGCATTTAACCTTCTCAGAACACTAAAGCTTTGCTGTGTCATTTCAGCCTGGTTTAAAGATGGAAGAAACCTTCCTCTAGTCAGAAAGCTGATTTTAGTCTTTCTTGAAAATACTTTTAAGTGAATTTATTTTGCTCATATTTGAGGCATGGGTTGTTGTTTTTTTTTTCCTCAAAGGCTGAATTTTAATAAAGATAAGAAATTGGAACAGCTGAGTCCACTCTGTCAACAATGATAGTTCTTTTTGGGGATCATGCCACAAAACTCAGCAGATCTTTAAACTATGAGTTATATGAGGTATCGCTTCAAAATATGAACTGTTACCTACAGCTTTATTGAAGACTTTGCCCAGAATGCTGCTCCTGTCAAAGTCAGTGGTGATTTTACGATTAAAGGGCAGGGACACCTTCCACCAGAACAGATTGCTCAAAGCTCCATACAACCTGGCCTTGAACGCTTCCAGGGAGGGGGCATCCACAACTTCTCTGGCATCCGCAACCTCTTCCAGTGCCTCACCACCCTCATGGTGAAGAATTTCTTTCTTATATCTAATGTAAATCTACCCTCTTTCAGTTTAGAGTCATTACCCCTTGTCCTATCACCACATGCCCTTGTCAAAAGTCCCCCTCCAGCTTTCTTGCAGGCCCCCTTCAGGTACTGAAAGGCCGCAGTAAGGTCTCCCCGGACCCTTCTCTTCCCCAGGCTGAACAGCTCCAACTGTCTCAGCCTTTCCTCACAGGAGAGGTGCTCCAGCCCTCTGATCATTTTTTAGGCCCTTCTCTGGACCTGCTCCAACAGCTCCATGTCTTTCCTGTGCTAAGGGTTTCAGTGCTGGACACAGGACTCCAGGTGGGCTCTCACCAGAGTGGAGCAGAGGGGTAGAATCCCCTCCCTTGACCTGCTGGCCATGCTGCTTGTGATGCAGCCCAGGATATGTTTGCCTTCTGGGCTGCGAGCTCACATTGCCGGGTCATGTCAAGATTCTCGTCAACAAACACCACAAGTCCTTCTCCTCAGGGCTGCTCTCAATCCGTTCTATGCCCAGCCTGTATTTGTGCTAGGGATTGCCCCAACCCATGTGCAGGACCTCACACTTGGCCTTGAACTTCACAAGGTTCACACAGGCCCAACTCTCAAGCCTGTCAAGGTCCTTCTGGATGGCATCCCTTCCCTCCAGCATGTTGACCACACCACACAGCTTGGTGTCATCAGCAGACTTGCTGCGGGTGCCTTCAGTCCCATTGTTCATGTCACCGACAAAGATGTTAAACAGCGCTGTTCCTAATCACAACCCCTGAGGAATGCTATTCTCACAGGTTTCCACTTCGACATCAAGCCATTGACCACAACCCTTTGAGTGCGACTGCCCAGCCAATTCCTTATGCACCGAGTGGTCCATCCGTTGAATCCGTGTCTCTCCAATTTAGAGACAAGGATGTCATGTGGGACAGCGTCAAGTGCTTGGCTCAAGTCCAGGTAGATGACATCAGCTGGTCTGTCCTTATCCACCAATGAAGTAATCTCGTCATAGAAGGCCACCAAATCTGTCAAGCACGATTCGCCCTTAGTTGAAGTCATGTTGGTTGTCACGAATCACCTCTTTATTTTCTATGTGCCTTAGCATAGTTTCCAGGAGGATCTGCTCCATGATCTTGCTGGGCACAGAGGTGGGACTGACTGGCCTGTAGTTCACTGGGTCCTCCTTTTTTCCCTTTTTAAAAATGGGGATTATGTTTTCCCTTTTCCAGTCAGTGGGAACTTCACTGGACTGTCATGACTTCTTAAACATGACAGATAGGGACTTAGCAACTTCATCTGCCAGTTCCCTCAGGACCCATAGATGTACCTTATCAAGTTCCATGGACTTGTGCACCTTCAGCTTCCTTCGATGGTCTTGAACCTGATCTTCTCCTACAGTGGGTGATTCTGCCTTCTCCCAGTCCCTGCCTTTGCCTTCTGCGACTTGGGTGGTGTGGCTGAAGTACTTGTTGGTGAAGACCGAGGCAAAAAAATCATTGAATACCTCAGCCTTCTCCATATCCCAGGTAACCAGGTCTCCTGTTTCCTTCCAGAGAGGGCCCATGTTTTCCCTGGCCTTCCTTTTATCACCCATGTACCTATAGAAGCTTTGCTTGTTGCCCTTGACATATCTGGCCAGAGTTAATTCTATCAGGGCTTTAGCTTTCCTAACCTCATCCCTGGCTGCTCGGACAATTTCTCTGCATTCCTCCAAGGCTGCCTCTCCTTGCTTCCACCCTCTTGTGGATTCCTTTTTGTGTTTGGGTTTATCCAGCTGAAGAAGGAGGTGCTGCAGCACATCCAAAGAAGAGCAACAAAGCTGGTGAAGAGTCTAGAGAGCACGTGTTACAAGGAGCAGCTGAATGAACCGGGATTGTTTAGCCTGGAGAACAGGAGGCGGAGGGGAGACCTTATCACTCTACAACTACCTGAAAGGAGGTTGCTGCCAGGTGACTGTTGGTGTCTTCTGCCAAGTAACAAGAGATAGGACAAGAGGAAACGGCCTCAGGTTGCACCAGGGGAAGTTTAGTTTGGATATTAGGAAAAATTTCTTCACCAAAATGGTTACCAAGCATTGGAACGGGCTGCCCACAGAAGTGGTGGAGTCAACATCCATGGAGGTATTCAAAAGGCGTGTAGATGTGCCACTCAGGGACGTGGTTTAGTGGTGGACTTGACAGTGGTGAACTCGATGACCTTAAGGGTCTTTTCCAACGTGAAGGATTCTAGGGCCCTGTGAAGACCATCATGACACAGGTTGTCCCTGTGCAGCCCATGTACAACTCCACGCCAGAGCAGGTGGACATGCCCTGAAGGAAGCTGTGCCTCCATGAAGAGCTTGTGTTGGAGCAGGCTCCTGGCAGGAGCTGTGGCCCGTGGAGAGAAGCCGATGCTGGAGCAAGTTTTCTGGCAGGATGTGTGGCCCTGCAGGGGACCTACACTGGAACAATCTGTTCCTGAAGAATTGCACCCCGTGGAAGGGACACATGCTGGAGCAGTTTGTAAAGAACTGCAGCCCATGGGAAGGACCCAAATTGGAGAAGTTTCTGAAGGACTGTCTGCCATGGGTGGGACCCCATGCCGGAGAAGGGATAGAGCGTGAGGAGGAAGGAGTGGCAGAGGTAATGCCTAATGAACTGACCCCAACCCCAATTCCCCATCCCCTGCACCGCTCAAGAAAGGAAGCGGAGAAGCTGGGAGTCAAGTTGAAGCTTGGAGGAAGGGAGGGGTGAAGGGAAGGTGGCTTTAGATTTGTTCTTATTTCTCCGTAGCCTACTCTGCATTTGATTGGTAATAAATACATTTAGACGACCTGAGTCTGGTTTGCCAGCAATGGTAATTGCTGAGTGACCTCCTTGTCCTTAGTTTGGCCCAGAAGACGTTGTTGCATTTCCTGCCCATCGCGTGAGGAAGTGTGATAGAGCAGCTTGGTGGGCACCTGGCAGCCAGCCAAGGTCAAGCCTTCACAGTCCAATAAAATCGCCACGCACTCCAGGAAATTATCCCCTCTGGACTTCCCTCAGTGTTCAGACAATGTTGGAGAGTATTCCCTGCAGTGACTTGCGCTTTGATTGTGAAAAAACACATCGTGAAAAGCCACCAGCTGTTTACTGGGCTCTCTGAAAGGAGACCTAGATGCGCAGGGATGGCAGTGCCAGCGTGCCGATGTGGATGTAGGCTGCATCCTCACGGCTGACCACACGCTCCCCTGTGCTCGGTGGGGTTTGTGCCCAGGAAGCGCTGGGTACCGGAGCCTGGTGGGAGGTGGTGTTTGGGGGCACTGGAGCTCTGTCAACCCTCGACGCTCAATCGCTCCTCACACGCCTCCTCCTCCAAGGTCAGATCCCGTTCTTGATGGCAGATCTATCTAGGACGTAGCGCCATCGCGGTGCTCTGCTCAAAGATGTCTCCCTGGCCATGTTCCTCTGGTGGCTGGCAGGAGAGCCCACTGCGTCCTCGTCCTCCTCGTCGTCTGCTGGCAGCACGCACAGGGCACGACCGAAAGGCCTCCCTGCAGAGTGGGCACACAGCTCTTGTCACCGCCCGCAGATGGATGCAGGCAAAGCAGAAGCGATGGAATCACGAGGCCACGCAGGCTCCGTTGGTGACCTCTCCCAGGCAGATGGGGCACGGGTTGTCTTCTGATGCCTCCGACTGTCCTGTCTGTGGCAGCCTGCTCCCGCTGGCTGTCACGGCAGCGCCACTCTCCTCCAGAGCTTCCTCAGCGTCTGACCCCATGTCCTGCAAAGACAGACGTGCAACATGCCTGAGCTTTCCTCATACTAGGAGAAGAGAAAAGCAGAGAAATGCCAAGCTAGTGGTGGGAGAGGAGTGATAGGAGCCCACCAAAGGGTCGCCTAAGGGCTGAAAAGCAGCAGCCGCACAGCACTGCTTGAGCTTGCAGCTGCTAGCTGAAGCAGGAGGTACTGGAGCATGTCCAAAGAAGAGCAACAAAGCTGGTGAAGGGTCTAGAGAGCACGTGTTACGAGGAGCAGCTGAAGGAACCGGGATTGTTTAGCCTGGAGAACAGGAGGCGGAGGGGAGACCTTATCACTCTACAACTACCTGAAAGGAGGTTGCTGCCAGGTGACTGTTGGTGTCTTCTCCCAAGTAACAAGAGGTAGGACAAGAGGAAATGGCCTCAAGTTGCACCAGGGCAAGTTTAGTTTGGATATTAGGAAAAATTTCTTCACCAAAATGGTGACCAAGCATTGGAACAGGCTGCCCACAGAAGTGGTGGAGTCAACATCCATGGAGGTATTCAAAAGGCGTGTAGATGTGCCACTCAGGGACATGGTTTAGTGGTGGACTTGGCAGTGGTGAACTTGATGACCTTAAGGGTCTTTTCCAACATGAAAGATTCTAGGGCCCTGTGAAAACCATCATGACACAGTTCGTCCCTGTGTAGTCCATGCACAACCCCACGCCAGAGCAGGTGGACATGCCCTGAAGGAAACTGTGCCTCCATGAAGAGCTTGTGTTGGAGCAGGCTCCTGGCAGGAGCTGTGGCCCGTGGAGAGAAACCCATGCTGGAGCAAGTTTTCTGGCAGGATGTGTGGCCCTGCAGGAGACCCACACTGGAGCAATCTGTTCCTGAAGAATTGTACCCCATGGAAGGGACACATGCTGGAGCAGTTTGTGAAGAGCTGCAGCCCATGGGAAGGACCCAAATTGGAGAAGTTTGTGAAGGGCTGTGTGCCATGGGTGGGACCCCATGCCGGAGCAGGAATAGAGCGTGCAGAGGAAGGAGTGGCAGAGGTAATGCCTAATGAATTGACGCCAACCCCAATTCCCCATCCCCTGCACCGTTCAAGAAAGGAAGTGGAGAAGCTGAGAGTCAAGTTGAAGCTGGGAAGAAGGGAAGGGTGAAGGGAAGGTGGTTTTAGATTTGTTCTTATTTCTCCGTAGCCTACTCTGCATTTGATTGGTAATAAATACATTTAGACGACCTGAGTCTGGTTTGCCAGCAATGGTAATTGCTGAGTGACCTCCTTGTCCTTAGCTTGGCCCAGAAGACGTTGTTGTATTTCCTGCCCATCGCGTGAGGGAGTGTGATAGAGCAGCTTGGTGGGCACCTGGCAGCCAGCCAAGGTCAAGCCTTCACAGTCCAATAAAATCGCCACGCACTCCAGGAAATTATCCCCTCTGGACTTCCCTCAGTGTTCAGACAGTGTTGGAGAGTATTCCCTGCAGTGACTTGCGCTTTGATTGTGAAAAAACACATCGTGAAATGCCACCAGCTGTTTACTGGGCTCTCTGAAAAGAGACCTGGATGCGCAGGGATGGCAGCGCCAGCGTGCCGATGTGGATGTAGGCTGCATCCTCATGGCTGACCACACGCTCCCCTGTGCTCGGTGGGGTTTGTGCCCAGGAAGCGCTGGGTACCGGAGCCTGGTGGGAGGTGGTGTTTGGGGGCACTGGAGCTCTGTCAACCCTCGACGCTCGGTCCCTTCTCACACGCCTCCTCCTCCGAGTTTGGATGCCGTTGTTGATGGCAGATCTGTCCAGGACGTAGCGTCGCTGCGGGGATCTTCTCCGAGGTCTCTCCCTGGCCACGTTCCTCTGGTGGCTGGCAGGAGAGCCCACTGCGTCCTCATCCTCCTCGTCATCTTCTGGCAGCATGCGCCAGATACGATCAAAAGGCCTCCTGCAGAGTGGGCACACAGCTCTTGTCTCAGCCCACCGTTGGATGCAGGCAAAGCAGAAGCGATGGAAGCACGAGGCCAGGCAGGCTCCGTTGGTGAGCTCTCCCAGGCAGATGGGGCACAGGTTGTCTTCTGATGCCTCCGACAGCCCTGCCCGTGGCAGCTGGCTCCTGCTGGCTGTCATGGCAGCACCGCTCTCCTCCGGAGCTTCCTCAGCATCTGACCCCGTGTCCTGCATAGACAGACGTGCAACGTGCCTGAGCTTTCCTCACACTAGGAGAAGAGAAAAGCAGAGAATTGCCAAGCAAGCGGTGAGAGAGTAGAGGTAAGGGCCCCGCAGAGGTTCCCCCTGAGGCACAGCTTGAGCTAGTAGCGGGTACCTGAAGCAGTAGGTGCTCCGGGAGGACAGAGGAAGTCGCTAAGAGTCTTCAGCAGGGCCCACAGCCCTAGGACAGCTGCTGTGTGAGACCCCTAGCACTCCACAGACAGGCAGTGGGGACAGGAGCATGGGAAGGGGCGGCCTTACCTCAGTGCCCAGAGCTGCTGCTCTCATCGAAGCCGAGACTCAAGCCCAAGCCCAGGGTCATGCTCCAGTGTGCTCGGCCCCACGTATGCACCCACAGGAGCCCTGAGCAAAATGCACCAGGACAGAGCCGGGGACTGATAAGAGCAGTGAGGTCACGGGCTGTCACAGGTGCTTCGTGGTGACATCACAGGGGTCTCTGGGGCTGCCCCCAACCTCTGCCCAGCCAGAATGGCAAAGGCCCCAAGGGGAGGAAGCCCCTGCTGCAGAGGCATTGGCCATCTTCATGTAGTCTCACCTTGTGCTGGGGCTGAGGTTTTAGCTCGGGCTTGTGAAGTCCTGTGATGAGAGGCCGGTGCCCCCTGAGCACAAGCGTCTGGCCATGGGCAGCCCAGCAATGCAGGCGGGGAACCCTGGTCACCTCCATGGAGCAAACAGAGTGCCCTGACTCGGCTCCTCTGAGGGCTGTCAGGGGAGAAAGGCTCACCCCGTGTCACCAGTGGGAAACCCCCAGAGATGACAGGGTGGCTGAGGCTGTCAGGGTGTCTTGTTCAACCTGGTGTCCAGCAGGATGCCCCGATCCTTTTCTTCAGAGCTGAGATGGGTCAATCACAGCAATGCTGTGCAGGGGTATTGCAGACTGCCAGCGGTAGCTGCCTCCAGGGCTGGAGGATACTTTGCAGGATGCAGGCAGGATCATTTAGTGTTGCACAAATGTTATGAGGGGGTGTTGTTCAGGGCCTTGTGGAAATGTGTGGCACTCATCTCACGATGTCTTGGGGAAGGCCCAGTTGTGGGAGAAATGTGATGGGCCCAACTGGAGAAGAGGAGAAGCAACTTGTGAAGAGAAGTGTAATCATAGGCCCATAGGAAAATTCAGGTTGGAAAGGACACCTGGAGGCCTCCAGTGCAACTGTCTGCTCAAAGCAGCGTCACTGAGGAGGTCAGACCACATGGCTCAGGGATTTCTGAAGCCTAGTTTTGAAAACCTCCAACGAGGCAGACTGCACGGCATCTATGGGCAAGCCACTCCCCTCTGGACTGTCCCTGTGGGGAAGAAAGTTTCCCTTTATATCTGGTCTGAACTGGTCTTGTTTCAATGTATTCCCACTGTCTCTCATGTTAAGAACCTGGCTCTGTGTTGCCCACATGCAAGGTCATAGGTAGGAGAAGGCTGCTCTGAATTTCTCCCAAAGCCTTCTCTTCTCCAGGCAGATCCAGCGCCACCCCTCAGGCTCTCCTGGCGGAGCAGGTGCTCCAGTTCCCTCTGCGTGCTGGTGAGCCTCTGGTGGGCTCACTGAAGCCTGGCACTGTCTTTCCTGGACTGGTGACCCCAAACCAAAGGACACAGCATCTAGATGTGGTCTAAGATGCGTGGAATTGAGGGGGATCATCATGTCCCTCCACCTCCTAGCTGTGCTGCTGCTGCCACAGTGCTGGGTGCTGCTGGCCCTTACTGCTGCCAGCCTCAGGGTGGCTCCTGTGCCACTACCGTCCCCAGAGCCCTGCAGACATTTGCAGAGCTGCTGCCCAGGCAAGCAGGGAGAGGAGCACGGGAAGAGGCGGCCTTAGCTCAGCGCCCAGAGCTGCTGCTCTCCTCAAAGCCGAGACTCAAGCCCAAGCCCACGGTCCTGCTCCAGCGTGCACGCCGTTTGTCTGCAGACATCTGCAGAGCTGCTGCCCAGGCAAGCAGTGCCCAGTGCCTTGCACAGATAATATGTTTATGTTGTTGAAGGCTTTGCGGAGTTATTTCAAGACTTGGCAGTCTTCTCAACAATGTATTTTTGTAATGGTTGTACCAGAATAACCTTCAGATCCTAACATTTTTTATGGGTTCTGTATAAGCTATGATAGCACCTCTAGATTGTAGTGACTGAGATAGGAAGGGATCTTTCACAGTCACCTGGTCCAACCTTTGGTTAGAGCAAGACTTCCTTACACATCTTACTATGTATGTTACTCAGGGCCTCTTTCAGCTGAGTTTGGACTCTCTCCGATGATGGACTGTCCTTGGCCTTTCTTCTCTCTTTTTTTGGAAGTTTTCTTTACCTGTCCTGGGCTGCATCAAAAGCAGCGTGTCCAGGAGGTCGAGGGAGGGGATTCTGCCCCTCTGCTCTGCTCTGCTCTGCTCTACTCTGCTCTGCTCTGTTCTGGTGAGAGCCCACCTGGAGTCCTGCATCCAGCTCTGGAGCCCTCAGCACAGGACAGACATGGAGCTCTTGGAGCGGGGTCCAGAGGAGACCACAGAAACGATCCGAGGGCTGGAACACCTCTCCCATGAGGAAAGGCGGAGAGAGTTGGGGCTGTTCAGCCTGGAGAAGAGAAGGCTCCAGGGAGACCTTATTGTGGCCTTTCAGTACTTAAAGGGGGCTTATAGGAAAGATGGGGACAGGCTTTTTAGCAAGGCCTGTTGTGACAGGACAAGAGGTAACAGCTTTAAGCTAAAGGAGAGCAGATGTAGACTGGATAGAAGGAAGACATTTTTTACCCTGAGGGGGCTGAAACAATGGCACAGGTTGCCCAGAGAGCAGGGGAGGCCCCATCCCTGGAAACATTCAAGGCCAGATTGGATGGGGCTCTGACCAGTGTGGTCTAGTTGAAGATGTCCCTGTTCATTGCAGGGAGGCTGGGCTACAGGACTTCCAAAGGTCCCTTGCAATCCAGAGCATTCTCCGATTCTGTGAAACTTCAGGACTTTCCCAGACTTGCTTGTCACAGCAGTATGGTATTCCCCCAGTAGATGTCTGGGAAGGTCAAATCTCCCATGAGGGCTAACCATCCGGAGATTTCTCCTAATTGCCTCTGGAAGAACTCTTCCTAAGGTCCGAGGAGGTATATTTTCCCCCAAATACAGAATCACAGAATCAGAAAACGGTTGAGATCAGAAGGACTGGAAGTTTACAGCCCTTGCCAATGGCTTGTAAGGAAGTGTCCTGGGTTTGGCCAGGACGGGGTTAATTTTCACCGGAATCCAGGAAGGGGCACAACCGGGCGGGCTGACCCCACCTGGCCAAACAGAGCAGCGTATTCCATACCATGTGCACGCTGGGTTCCGGTCAGGAGGGGCTGGGCAGCGGGAACTCACTCGCCACTCGGGAGCGCGTGGCACCAGTCCTTGTTTGGGAGAGAGGGTCTGTTGTGCGGTTTGTGTTGTGTTTTCTCCTTATCTGTATCGTTGTTGTTGCTGTTCGCTTTGTTTGCTGTTCTGTTAAACTGCCCTTATCCCGACCCACAGGTTTCTGCCTGTTTCTTTCCATTCTCCTCCACACCCCGGCGGGGGGAGGGGCGGCCACGTGGCGCTTTTGTTGCCGGCCGCAGCCGAACCAGAACAGGAAGACATGCTTGGATAGTTTGTGGATCAACCCTTTCGAAAACCATTGTGAGTATTCGTGCTGAGGGCAACTCAGCACCTCGGCAGCTGCGTGCAAATTCTGGTGAGGGCATGATTAGCCACAGCTATTTCCTGTGACTTTGCCACTGAGTTTGCTTTGGAAGCACATTGTCCAGGCTTCCTCTTCAACACCAGCTCGAAGGTGCTGCTCCTGAAAGCCGATACCTACACAGCTTCAGCCTGTGACACAAAGCTGCTTTGCTCTTGCGGCAGTCAGAATTAGGATTCCTGCCCGAGTCCCAGGATCTGGAGCTTTTCTTTCCTGACAGGGATCAAGGCAAGGCCAAGGGCCCAACAGAAGGGCCTCCTTTGCCTGGAGTGGCTTTTGGGAACCAGCCAGCCTGTGCCCAGTAGACACCAGCAACCCGCTCCTGCGTCCCAGCAATGGCTATGGGGTTCGGGGCTGCTGTGGTAGACAGGTGTCACAGAAGGGCTCAGACTGGTGTGACTGGAGGAGGACAGGGGCCTCTGGGTGCAGGGACACCAGCAGCAGGGCCCAGCAGGGACAGAGCTGCCAGCCAGACAGCGGTCCCGGCACTCGGACCAGCAGGGCTTCAGAGCGCACAGCCTGGCTGCTACTCACAGGGCTTGAACACGCCGGACACGGTGCTTGGAGGGGGTGGCCGGGACAGGGGGAGGAACGCCTGCTCTCCTGTAGCACTGATGTAAACATGGCCACGCGCAGCAGGAAAATCTGTGATGTTGTTGAGACGACATTGGAAAAGCATCGCCTGCAAAGGCTTGTTCTTTGGTAGTGAAAGAAAAACCCATGAAAAGCCACCAGCTCTTTACTGGGCTCTCTGAAAGGAGACCTAGATGCGCAGGGATGGCAGTGCCAGCGTGCCGATGTGGATGTAGGCTCCATCCTCACGGCTGACCACACGCTCCCCTGCGCTTGATGGTGTTTGTGCCCAGGAAGCGCTGGGTACCGGAGCCTGGTGGGAGGTGGTGTTTGGGGGCACTGGAGCTCTGTCAACCCTCGACACTCAGTCCCTCCTCACACGCCTGCTCCTCGGAGGTCGGATGCCGTTGTTGATGGCAGATCTGTCCAGGACTTATCGCCGCTGAGGGAATCTGCTCCGAGATCTCTCCCTGGCCATGTTCCTCTGGTGGCTGGCAGGAGAGACAACTGTGTCCTCGTCCTCCTCGTCATCTGCTGGCAGCACGAGCAGGATACGATCGAAAGACCTCCTGCAGAGTGGGCACACAGCTCTTGTCTCAGCCCACCGTTGGATACAGGCAAAGCAGAAGCGATGGAATCACGAGGCCACGCATGCTCTGTTGGTGACCTCTCCCAGGCAGATGGGGCATGGGTTGTCTTCTGATGCCTCGGACTGTCCTGTCCGTGGCAGCTGGCTCCCGCTGACTGTCATGGCAGCGCCGTTCTCCTCCAGAGATTCCTTCAACATCTGACCCCGTGTCCTGCATAGACAGACGTGCAACGTGCCTGAGCTTTCCTCACACTAGGAGAAGAGAAAAGCAGAGAAATGCCAAGCTAGTGGTGGGAGAGGAGAAGTAGGGGCCCTCCAAAGGTTCTCCTTGAGCGCTGAAAAGCAGCAGCCGCACAGCACGGCTTGAGCCTGCAGCTGCTAGCTGAAGCAGGAGGTACTGGAGCATGTCCAAAGAAGAGCAACAAAGCTGGTGAAGGGTCTAGAGAGCACGTGTTACGAGGAGCAACTGAGGGAAGCAGGATTGTTTAGCCTGGAGAAAAGGAGGTGGAAGGGAGACCTTATCACTCTACAACTACCTGAAAGGAGGTTGCTGCCGGGTGGGTGTCGGTGTCTTCTCCCAAGTAACAAGAGGTAGGACAAGAGGAAATGGCCTCAAGTTGCACCAGGGCAAGTTTAGTTTGGATATCAGGAAAAATTTCTTCACCAAAATGGTGACCAAGCATTGGAACAGGCTGCCCACAGAAGTGGTGGAGTCAACATCCATGGAGGTATTCAAAAGGCGTGTAGATGTGCCACTCAGGGACATGGTTTAGTGGTGGACTTGGCAGTGGTGAACTCAATGACCTTAAGGGTCTTTTCCAACGTGAAGGATTCTAGGGCTCTGTGAAGACCATCATGACACAGGTTGTCCCTGTGCAGCCCATGTACAACCCCACGCCAGAGCAGGTGGACATGCCCTGAAGGAAGCTGTGCCTCCATGAAGAGCTTGTGTTGGAGCAGGCTCCTGGCAGGAGCTGTGGCCCGTGGAGAGAAGCCGATGCTGGAGCAAGTTTTCTGGCAGGATGTGTGGCCCTGCAGGAGACCCACACTGGAGCAATCTGTTCCTGAAGAATTGTACCCCATGGAAGGGACACATGCTGGAGCAGTTTGTGAAGAGCTGCAGCCCATGGGAAGGACCCAAATTGGAGAAGTTTCTGAAGGGCTGTCTGCCATGGGTGGGACCCCATGCCGGAGAAGGGATAGAGCGTGAGGAGGAAGGAGTGGCAGAGGTAATGCCTAATGAACTGACCCCAACCCCAATTCCCCATCCCCTGCACTGCTCAAGAAAGGAAGCAGAGAAGCTGGGAGTCAAGTTGCAGCTGGGAAGAAGGGAGGGATGAAGGGAAGGTGGTTTTAGGTTTGTTCTTATTTCTCCCTAACCTACTCTGCATTTGATTGGTAATAAATTCAGGCCTCCTGCAGAGTGGGCACACAGCTCTTGTCTCAGCCCACCGTTGGATGCAGGCAAAGCAGAAGCGATGGAAACACGAGGCCACGCATGCTCTGTTGGTGACCTCTCCCAGGCAGATGGGGCATGGGTTGTCTTCTGATGCCTCGGACTGTCCTGTCCGTGGCAGCTGGCTCCCGCTGACTGTCATGGCAGCGCCGTTCTCCTCCAGAGATTCCTTCAACATCTGACCCCGTGTCCTGCATAGACAGACGTGCAACGTGCCTGAGCTTTCCTCACACTAGGAGAAGAGAAAAGCAGAGAAATGCCAAGCTAGTGGTGGGAGAGGAGAGGTAGGGGCCCTCCAAAGGTTCTCCTTGAGCGCTGAAAAGCAGCAGCCACACAGCACTGCTTGAGCCTGCAGCTGCTAGCTGAAGCAGGAGGTGCTGGAGCATGTCCAAAGAAGAGCAACAAAGCTGGTGAAGGGTCTAGAGAGCACGTGTTACAAGGAGCAGCTGAGGGAACCGGGATTGTTTAGCCTGGAGAAAAGGAGGCTAAACAGGATTTGTTATTACAAATAATGAGACTGCTGTGCACAATGTACAAAGTCTATATCCTGTATGCAAAATGACTACAGATAACGTAGTTTCCTTTTGGAGTCTGTTTATTTGTTTTGCTTTGAACGAATAAGAAGCATAAACTAGAGCTGCAGATAGTAAAGACTTACTGCCCCCAGGTGTCTGTATGAGGATTCATTTGATTAGGACACAGCAATATCCCTCCAGGAAATACCTTCCTTTTTATGACAAAGAAATAGGATTCTACACTTTTATCTTAGGTGCCCAAAGACTTTCACTCTGTTTTAGGATGTACAGTATCATTGTGAGAGTTAGAAATAATAAAGATCACATCTCAGGCACTGTCCAAATACCTAAGCTGAGTTTTTCTCAAGACGCAGCTTCTTTCTCTTTTAACTGGCAATAGGCAAACATTGAGTATTTAGTCTGCATGCAGCTAATGGTTTTGAACAATTCAAATCAGATCTTGCCCAACTTTACTTATAGTCACTCAGAGAACAAAACTGGGGATAACTGTCAGAGGAGTGTTTTGGTTTCGGCTGCCGCCGGCAACAAAAGTGCCACGCGGCCGCCCCTCCCCCCACCGGCGTGCGGAGGAGAATGGAAAGAAAGAGGCAGAAACTGGTGGGTCGGGATAAGGGCAGTTTAACAGAACAGCAAACAGAGGGAAACAGGAACAACAACGATACAGATAAGGAGAAAACACGACAAAAACAGACCCGCTCTCTCGGACCGCACCGGCGCCGCACGTTCCCGAGCCGCGAGAGAGTTCCCGCCGCCCAGCCCCGCCCCCCAGCTGAACCCAGCGTGACGTCACATGGTATGGAATACTCGGCTCTGTTTGGCCAGGTGGGGTCAGCCCCCACCCCCTGGCTGTGCCCCTTCCTGGAGTCCAGTGAAAATTAACCCTGTCCTGGCCAAACCCAGGACATTATCCACCCCTTATTCCATACCATCTACGTCATGCCCAGGTCCCCCATTGTCCAGTTGATCACCACCACTTCTCCTGTCTCCAGATATCATTCCCTTAGTCTATGGATCATCACTCTAAAGTGTCCGTTGAGTTCATTTAATCCATGACTTCAGGCTCCATCTGTCATAATGGTCTTCCGTGGCAGGGGAGGTGATGTGTGGTGATGGGCGGTCACTTGCTGCATCCGGAGCTCACGGCTGATGTATCTGGTGCAGCCCGTGCCCACAGTCTGCAGGAGATGTTGATCTTCATGAAGTTGCTGGATGCCAGTTGTTGAAAACCAGGTCCAGTTCCGTCATCGCTGTGCTCTGCTAGGTTTTCATCGAAAAAAGTCCATCCTTCTTTAATCTGGACAATTCTTACTATGCTACTACTGGTACAAAATATAACAATTATAACAGTGATAACAGACAGTGACAGGGTTCTTTAACAATTAACTTTATACAATTTATTTATGGACTATTCTCGCCCAAAATCAAATCCCCATGAGGTACACATCGGACTTCCCCATCCTTCCGCATTACCCACCAGGTACACCCAGGTCCTTGAGCAAAAGCAATCCCACGGACAGGCTTGCCTTTGCCTGAGGCAGGACTAACCCAAACCGTCTTCCCTAACGTGTTCCGCATGTGCACTACAGGGACTTTATCCCCTTCTACGGGGCGCTGAGGTTTTGACTGGGCAGGACCAGCCCGACTGGTGGACCCTCTGGTGTTAACCAACCAGGTGGCCTTTGCTAAATGGGTATCCCAATTTTTGAAAGTCCCACCCCCTATTGCCCTCAAAGTGGTTTTTAGCAGCCCATTGTAACGTTCGATCTTTCCGGAGGCTGGTGCATGGTAGGGGATGTGATACACCCACTCAATACCATGTTCTTTGGCCCAGGTGTCTATGAGGCTGTTGCGAAAGTGAGTCCCGTTGTCCGACTCAATTCTTTCGGGAGTGGCATGTCGCCACAGGACTTGTTTTTCCAGGCCCAGGATGGTATTCCGGGCGGTGGCATGGGGCACAGGGTAGGTTTCCAGCCATCCGGTGGTGGCCTCCACCATTGTGAGTACATAGCGCTTGCCTTCGAAGGTTTGTGGCAGTGTGATGTAGTCAATCTGCCAAGCCTCCCCATATTTATATTTTAGCCATCGTCCTCCATACCACTGAGGCTTTACCCGCTTGGCTTGCTTGATTGCAGCGCATGTCTCACATTCATGGCTAACCTGTGCGATGGTATCCATGGTCAAGTCCACCCCTCGGTCACGAGCCCATCGTATGTTGCGTCTCTTCCTTGGTGGCCCGAGGTTTCATGGGCCCACCGAGCTATAAAGAGTTCACCCTTATGTTGCCAATCCAGATCCACCTGAGCCACTTCAATCTTAGCAGCCTGATCTACCTGGTGGTTGTTTTGATGTTCTTCAGTGGCGCAACTCTTAGGGACGTGGGTGTCCACGTGACGGACTTTTACAACCAACTGCTCCAGACAGGCAGCAATATCTTGCCACAATGGGGCAGCCCAGATAGGTTTGCCTCTGCGCTGCCAGTTGTTCTTCTTCCATTGCTGCAGCCACCCCCACAAGGCATTGGCCACCATCCAAGAGTCGGTGTAAAGATAGAGCACTGGCCACTTCTCTTGACTGGCAATGTCTAAAGCCAGCTGGATGGCTTTCACCTCTGCAAACTGGCTGGACTCACCTTCTCCCTCGGCCATTTCCGCGACTTGTCGTGTAGGGCTCCATACAGCAGCCTTCCACCTCCGCTGCTTCCCCACAATGCGACAGGACCCATCCATGAACAGGGCATACTGTTTCTTATCTTCTGGCAGCTGGTTATACAGTGGGGCCTCTTCAGCACGTGTCACCTCCTCCTGTGGTGATGCTCCAAAATCTTTGCCTTCTGGGCAGTCCATGATTACCTCCAGAATTCCTGGGCGACTGGGGTTTCCCATTCAGGCAAGCTGGGTGATCAGTGCGACCCACTTACTCCACGTAGCATTGGTGGCATGATGCGTAGAGGGGACCCTCTCTTTGAACATCCAGCCCAGGACCGGCAATCGTGGTGCTAGGAGGAGCTGTGCTTCAGTGCCCACCACTTCTGAAGCAGCTCGAACAACTTCATATGCTGCCAGAATCTCTTTTTCAGTGGGAGCATAGCGGGCCTCGGATCCTTTGTATCCCCGGCTCCAGAACCCCAGGGGTCGACCTCGAGTCTCCCCTGGTGCTTTCTGCCAGAGACTCCAGGTTGGGCCATTCTCCCCGGCTGTGGTGTAGAGCATGTTTTTAACATCTTGCCCTGACCGGACTGGACCAAGGGCTACGGCATGAACTATCTCCCGTTTAATTTGTTCAAATGCCTGTCGTTGCTCAGGGCCCCATTCAAAACCATTCTTCTTCCGGGTCACGTGGTACAGAGGACTCACAATCTGGCTGTAATTTGGGATGTGCATCCTCCAAAAACCCACAACACCCAGGAAGGCCTGTGCTTCCTTTTTGCTGGTTGGTGGGGACATAGCTGCTATTTTGTTGATGACATCCATTGGGATTTGACGGCGCCCATCCTGCCATTTTATTCCCAAAAACTGGATCTCTTGCGCAGGTCCCTTGACTTTACTTCGCTTAATGGCAAAACTGGCTTTCAGAAGGATCTGAACTATTTTCTCCCCTTTCTCAAAAACCTCCTCCGCTGTGTCGCCCCATATAATGATGTCGTCGATGTACTGCAGATGTTCTGGAGCTTCACCTTTTCCCAGTGCAGTCTGGATCAGTCCATGGCAAATGGTGGGACTGTGTTTCCACCCCTGTGGCAGTCGATTCCAGGTGTACTGGACGCCCCTCCAGGTGAAAGCAAACTGTGGCCTGCACTCTGCTGCCAAAGGGATGGAGAAGAATGCATTAGCGATGTCAGTTGTAGCATACCACTTGGCTGCCTTTGACTCCAGCTGATATTGAAGTTCTAGCATGTCTGGCACGGCAGCACTCAGCGGTGGTGTGACTTCATTCAGGCCACGGTAGTCTATTGTCAGTCTCCACTCTCCAGTAGATTTTCTCACTGGCCATATGGGACTATTAAAGGGTGAGCGAGTTTTGCTGATCACTCCTTGACTCTCCAGCTGGCGGATCAGCTGATGAATGGGGAGAAGGGAGTCTCGGTTGGTACGATACTGTCGCCGGTGCACCGTTGTGGTCGCGATTGGCACCTGTTGTTCTTCCACCCTCAGCAACCCCACGATGGAAGGATCCTCCGAGAGACCAGGCAAAATGGACAGCTGTTTAATTTCTTCCGTCTCCACAGCAGCTATGCCAAAAGCCCACCGATACCCCTTTGGGTCCTTGAAATACCCTCTCCTAAGATAGTCTATACCAAGGATGCACGGAGTCTCGGGGCCAGTTATAATGGGGTGCTTCTGCCACTCCTGCCCAGTGAGGCTCACTTCAGCCTCCAATACACTCAGCTCTTGGGACCCCCCTGTCACTCCCGAAATGCGAATGGACTCTGACCCTTTGAACTCTGATGGCATTAAAGTACACTGTGCACCAGTGTCCACTAGAGCTTTATACTCTTGTGGATCTGACATGCCAGGCTACCGAATCCACAACGTCCAATAAACGTGGTTGTCCCTTTCCTCCACCTGGCTGGAGGCAGGGCCCCTCTAATCCTCGTCAGAGAATTTGCTGCTCACCTGCTGTAAAAATGACTTGGAGGTCCCCTCCAGAGGATCGGAATCAAGGTCCAACTGTCTACGTGGTCTGGAGAGCTGGCTGCTGGAAACTGGAGCGGCATTTTTCCTAACAGAATCCCCTTTTGTGATTGTTTTACCTCGCAACTCATGTACTCGTGCCTCTAGACTTGAGGTGGGTTTTCCATCCCACTTCCTCATGTCCTCTCCGTGGTCACGCAGGTAGAACCACAGGGTGCCCTGGGGTGTATAGCCTCTGTATTCCCTCTCCTGAGCAGAGAAACGCTTGCCCCTAATAGCTGAGACACTGGCCCATACAGGTGGGGAGCAGGACATATTCCTGTCTAGTCGCTTGACCAGTTTCTCCACAGCTGAGACAAGGGAGGAAGAGAGGCTTTCCTCATATTGCCGGAGTCTGACAGCCACCTCATCCACTGTTGGTGCCTCTTTACCTTTCCAGTCTACTATTGCCAGTGAGTTGGCATATGAGGATGGTGCGCTCCGCACAAACTTCCTCCTCATGGATTGTGAGCACTGGAGTTCATCTGGGTCTGTGGGTACCTGCTCATCGTCTGTGTCACAGTAAACCAGCTCCCGCACAGCTAATTCCCTCAAGTACTGAATACCCCTTTCCATATTGGTCCACTTGCCAGGATAGCATACAAAATCGTCACTGAAGGGGTACCTCTCCCTCACGCCTGACAGAAGTCTCCTCCAGAGGCTGAGGATTTGTTCCTTTTTCCCAATTGCCTTGTCAATGCCCCATCCCTGGCCAGGGATCCCAGCTGCTTGGCTTCCTTGCCCTCTAATTCCAAGCTGCTGGCCCCATTATCCCAGCACCGCAGCAGCCAGGTGGCAATGTGCTCGCCTGGGTGGCGGCTGAAGTCTTTCCGCATGTCTCGCAGCTCGCCCAGGACAGGGACCGGGTGATGATCTCTGTCTCTATCTCCCGCAATGACCCTGGCTCATCGTCATCCCTCCCAGAACGATCTGCTCTCTTTGCGTCTTTCTTCAGTTTTACAGGGGCGACTGCTACTGGCACAGGTTGGTCACTGGGCTCAGCAGCGATGCCTGCAGCCAGAGCTGCGGCTGGAGCAACTGCTGTGCCTCCCAGGGAAGCCGAGGCAGACCCTGCAGCTGCGGCAGTGGCGGTGCCAGTCTGGGGGGCTGTGACTGCCTGCTGGGCTGGAGGGGCTGCAGGGCCGGCTGGGGGGGCAGCGCCAGTCTCAGAGCCTGCCGCTTCGCTTCCCCCCCTTTCCCCTTTAAGGCACTGAATCAGGTTGAACAGGGAAGCTCGGCAGGCGTGGGCCAGACCCCAGCACATTGCTGTGATTTGTGTCTCTCTGGAGTTCCCAGGGTGGCAGCACACTTTTTGCAGATATTTTACCAGATTGTCCGGATTCTGTTTGTTCAGGGGTGAGTTTAAAACACACCGGAGGTGCCCACTGCTCTAGACACCTGCCCATGCTGTCCCACACACCCAGGCACTCACAGCTATACAGCTCCGGGGCAGGTCTCTGCACGATGTTCTTAACGACTTGCTTAACCCTAAACAAAACCCAAAACCCATTCAGGAGGCAGAACAAAAGGAGAGTGCTGCCCTGAGCATCCCACGGGTACTCGAAATTCTCAAAAGCAGTTAGGACTGGCCTGAAGGAGAGGGGGGGGGCGAAAGAGTGGGGGAAGGTATCCCCTTCGGTTTTCCCCATAGGCTGGGTTTGATTATTAACAAATTCTAAGACATAGGATCAGAGGTACGGAAATGACTGCAGTGCCGCATGCAAATACAAGCCTAATTTCATACACAGTGATGCTATCATGTCATAAGTCGACATCGTACAGTACAGTAAAATCATAATCCTGATCCTTTTGCCCGAGGTAATGAACATCACCACAGGGAACAAGTACAGCAAATACGGATTCAAAAACCACAACCATGTGATCAAAGACAGAAACATTTTTACCGGCGACTGTTTAACACAGAAAAAATGCGTATAACAAAATTTAACAAAATGTAAGAAAGCAGTTTTAACACCCGCTGCTCAGCCCTGCCGTTATCCCTGCCCCACGCTTGGGCGCCAATTTAATGTTTTGGTTTCGGCTGCCGCCGGCAACAAAAGCGCCACGCGGCCGCCCCTTCCCCCGCCGGCGTGCGGAGGAGAATGGAAAGAAAGAGGCAGAAACTGGTGGGTCGGGATAAGGGCAGTTTAACAGAACAGCAAACAGAGGGAAACAGGAACAACAACGATACAGATAAGGAGAAAACACGACAAAAACAGACCCGCTCTCTCGGACCGCACCGGCGTTGCACGTTCCCGAGCCGCGAGAGAGTTCCCGCCGCCCAGCCCCGCCCCCCAGCTGAACCCAGCGTGACGTCACATGGTATGGAATACTGGGCTCTGTTTGGCCAGGTGGGGTTAGCCCCCACCCCCCAGCTGTGCCCCTTCCTGGAGTCCAGTGAAAATTAACCCTGTCCTGGCCAAACCCAGGACAAGGAGAAACAGCATGAAACAGGATAACAATAATGAAGGAAGCATGATTTGCATCTAGAAGCATCATAACAAAAAAAAGAAAAACATGGAAAAGAAGGTATTCCCATTTGATTCTCAAGAGGCTTGAGTAGCAATGGGAGCTATTTATATGGTGGCACCACTGGAGAGTTCATACTTTAGGTTCCTTATTCTGCATATCCATTGAGTTAATTCTCTGAACATGACACTTCCTGCATTTCCTATGTGACACGTGGGTCACTGGGCAGGGAAGTGCTGCTGTGTGACTGAGGCAGGTGGCCGTCTGGTGGGATCCTCTGCTCTCCGGCAGGCTTGGGAAAAGATAGATTTTTATGGCAGCTGCCCTACCTCAGGAGTCTTCCCCCTATCATCGGGAGACACATCTGTTGTATTCAGACACAGTGTGCCAGCAGTCTCTCCCACATTGTGGGCTATCTTACAGGTCAGTAAGCTGAAGTACCTTTGTCTGCTTTCATGCTCATGGACCCCACTAATTACTTAGGTAATAGAGGTTTGTGCTGTGAGGTGCCGAGGGTGCCTGCCGGTCCCATTTTGATAAAAGGCCATCAGAGTGGCATTGTATTTTCTGAAATTGATTTATGTGTGTATGTATTTAAGATAATAAAAGCATACATGAGTAATGTTATTCTAGATTACTTTAGGACAAGCTCTTTGTGATGCTTGCAATATAGCCCAGCTGGCCCAGGAGTGGAATGGAAAGGCATAGTTTGCAGGAAGCTGTGATGTATCAGGTGTCATTCCTGCCTTGGTATATACAAAACCTAATAAGCTCACCAGCATAAGACAGGGAGCCGTACATAATTCACTGGTTTTGGATGCTAGATTAATCCGTGCTCTGTAACACTTGCGGCTACTAAAGAGTTAAGTATTTTAACACTGAGTATTAAATCATGTTTCCTAAACTACAAGAACATGCTACTCTGTGATCCTGTCTGCAAAATTTATAGTACTTGTAATAGTAACCTGACCGAATTACGCATGGAGTATTTACGCTCTATTTGCTGTAAAATTATTGGCAGTTTCAAATGGATACAATAGTCTTAGTCTTTAACTACACCATTAAGAGGCCTTTCATAAAAGCAGTGCTATATTCATTCTAGAAGTATTTCCACTTAAAGAATCCTTAAATCTATCCTGTATAGGGCTGATTTGGATTTTGCTGCAATGAAAGCTGCTGACTATACTGAAGATTTTATTCCTTAATATCCCTAAATCTAAATAAGAAATGATGCATGCATAGTTAATAGTACAGAAAACTGAAGGCAGTAAAGTTAGTAGAAGATATATCTCTACCTTTAAATTTTTAAAATGAAACAATAAGAAAGTCTGTATCAAGTAAATGCAGTCTTAGAGCTCCAATGGCTTTATTTGCCAGCACTTTTCTGATTTCATCATCCAGTTCAGAACTTCTGTACCTCTTTCTAAGTGCACAGAATTAAAGATCTAGCATTAAAAATATCAACCAACAGATTGTACAAGCCTCCTTTATGAAGTTCACAGAATCACAGAATGATTGAGATTGGAAGAGACTTCTGGGGACCATCTTGACCAACCCCCCACTCAGGCAGCGTCACCTGGAGCCACTTGCCCAGGACCATGTCCAAACAGCTTTTGAGGATCTTCAGGTATGAAGACTCTACAACCTCCCTGGGCAACCTGTTCGCCTGCTCATTCACCCTCACGGGGGAAAAGTGTTGCTTCATGTTCAGGAGGATGCTCCTGTGTTTCAGTTTGTGCTTATTACCTCCTGCCATGCCAGTGGACACCACTGGAAAAAGTCTGGCTCGGTTGTCTTTGCACCCTCTCTTCAGACATTTGTACATCTTGATGAGACTCCTCCTGAGCCTTCTGTTGTCTAGGCTGAACAGTCCCAGCTCTCTCAGTCTTCCCTCTTATGGGACATGATCCAGTCCCTACATCATCTTAGTGGCCCTTCTCTGGGCTGTCTCCAGTAGTTCCATCTTGTGTTGAGGATGCCAGAACTGGATGTGCTGCTCTAGAGGTAGCCTTGCCAGTACTGAGAAGAGGGGAAGGATCATGTCCCTTGATGTGTGGTTAAAACTCCTCCTAATGCAGCCCAGGTTACCAGGATCCCCAGGTGCTTTTCCGCTAAGCTGCTTTCCAGCTGTTAGGCCCCTAGCATATATTGGTGTCTGGAGTTGTTCCTCCTCAGGTGTAGGACTTTGCACTGCCTTTTGTTGAACTTCTTGAAGTTCCTGGCAGACCATTTCTCCAGCCTGTTGAGGTGTCTCTGCATGGGGGCACCACAACCCTCTGGTTTGTCAGCCACTTCTCCCGGTTTTGTGTCATCAGGAAACTAGTTGAGGGTACACTCTGCTCCATCACCCAGATTATTAATGAAGATGTTGAATGGCATTGGACCCAGTGTTGATCCATGGAGTACACTGCTAATTACCGGCCTCCAACTAGACTTCATGCCACTGATCACAGTCCCCTGGGCCCAGCCATTCAGACAGTTTTCCATCCGCCTTGCTGTCTGCTCACCTAGCCCATGCTTCAGGGGCTTCTCTGTAAGGATCTTATGGCAGACAGTGTTAAAAGCCTTACTGAAGTCTAGGCAGTCAAGTAGGCAATATCCACTGCTTTCCGCACATCTGCTAAGCCAGTCATTTCTTTGTAGGTTGGTCAAGCGTGACTTCTTTGTGGATCCATGCTGACTGGTTGTGATCAGCTTATTGTTCTTCATGTGCCTGGAAATGGCTTCCAGAATTCATTATTGCGTCACATTCCAAAGTGTTCCCAGGAGTCATTTACGTAACATAATCTAAAGACCGATGTATATGTGGGTGCAGATGCAAAACTTGCATACAATAGCTAAATTCTACCATAATTTAAATGTGGGGAAATTGCCCTGAAAGCAAAAACCATAGTCACAAGTGCTGTCACACTTTTTAGTAAATAAAGTAAAACCCCAATTGTTTATGTCTATCAGCCTTGCATTTACTAGATGAATAACATTCCCAAATGGGCTTTCTTCTAAGGATTTCAGCATTGCTTAAGATGAGGCAGGCAGACACGTGCTAGTCATGCATGGGAGCAGCCATTTGGAATGTGGTTTGTTAAAGACGGTAGCTGCTGTGCATCTGGAGCCTGGTGAGGAATGGCAGATCAACCATCCTTGGATGGCCTCACAGAAGTCCGTGACAGTTTCTAAGGATGAAAGGCAGTGAAGGGATCTTCTGACAGCATGTTAGCTGGCCTTCGCCCGTACCTGCTCCCCAATGGGCTCTCTATGTCGGTTGCTTTTACATTCTTTGAGCTCTGTGGTGTAGAGGGAATTTAATTGTAGAAAGATATAAGGGATCAGTGACAGTACTTTCCACGATTCATTACAGACACTGGAAATAGGATAACATGCTTCCAGAAAGATTTGCGATCTCAGACAATTTCTGCTGTTACTTTACTATGTATTGCACAGAAGGAACTGCATTGGAAGACTAAGGCAGTTGCCCACTCCTTGTTTTTACTTCACATGTCTATATATTATATACCTTCAGGACATTGTACTTCTAAGCAGGCATTAGGAATAGGCATTTAAGTCTTATCACATTTATGCTCCTTATCTTTCCACCAGGAAATTTGGAAAATGACCAGTGCACAGGTTATGGGGTTTTTTTTGTCCTCTGTACAGAGGCAATGGATTATTACATTTTGCATGCATCAGACTACATACAGAGAGTAAATCAGCACAGTTTTCCTGACTGAACCAGAGATCTGCTGGTGATTTGTGTATGTGTGTACGTGCACTCACATGTGAGGTTTCCAGTATTTGTACACTCAAAAGTTAAAATTTATTCTCTGTTTTTTGGCAATTGGTTTGAGATATTAAGCAAATTTGAAGCCAGAATTACATGATCTACTGATGTTTTGCTGAAATGGTTTAGCAGAGAACCTTGTCCTCAGCAAGATTGCTGAATAGATTATTAAAGTCTTATTCCAGTGATACAGAACAGAATATATAGATAGATTTAAATATAGGTCATTTTATCTTCTTGTGTGTAAATAAAAAGATTAATCAGCTAAAAAAAGGGAATTAGGAACATAACAGATCAATGTACCGGTAAGAGAGTTTGTGTGCCAATGAAATACATGATTTTGACTTGATCACTTTTTGTTCAGCACAATTGTGTTCATAATTTTCTTCTCTTACCAAGTTTGCCACCAGTATCAATTGCTTGTTACAGTAAGCAATATTTTTAGCATAGTTTTGGGACATTTTTTCACTTACTTTAAAAGCACTTAAAAATGTTAGTATCTTTAGTAAACATGATTGTGAGATAAAGAGGACTATCATCTAGAACCTTAGTGAATTTGTAAGCAAAGATGTCTTAGTATTTAAGCTATCTCAGAATACTCATGAGAATATGTGAGGCTGTTTTTTTTAAAAAACACAGTCATACTTCCTTATTTCTCTTGAATGTATCTAACCTAGTTTATTCAGAGTTGATCTTTGACTTTTCTACAGCTTTGTTGTCACCTAATCTGAAATCTTTCCTCCTCTTTGTTACTTCCAAGATCCCAGATCTTTTAGTCCCCTATGGGTGCACACCCCTACTTTATACTGCAACGTTTCTGTTACTCCATTTCTAAAGATCACCCAGTTCTTCTGTATTTCACAAATAATTGTAGTTATGCTATCTTTCCAGACATAATCTTCCACCTTCACAGTCTATTTCAGTATTGCTGCTTTTAGCAGAAATTTCAGCCTGTTTACATTTGAGCATTAACCTATCTAGTGTACATCATGTACTTTTTATCACAGGCTATTAATGTGATTAATTGCAAAGTAATTGTATCATGTCTGCTATCAGAAAAACCCTTTCAATATAAATTGTATTACATGGTACAGTTTTGTCTCTGAATAAATAAATACACTGCTCACACCTAGACCATTTACCTATTGCTTATCATAGAGAAACTACAGAAGGGGAATTCTTTACTTCTTATGAAACAATTTATTTGCCTGTGATTTAGCTAAGCAACTTTCTGAAGCTTCTCTCTTGTTTCATTTTTTCATGGTAAGATTATAATTCAAGTGTCTTTGCAAGGACATTTAACCATCAGTAATCCTCAAGATTTCTTACCTCATCACCTTGCTCTTCCTAACAAAAGAGTATGTAACAGGAGAGTCCTATTAAAAAATTTAGTTCTGCAGAACTACTAGACATGTTCCTAGTGCATTCTAGATGCTTCTCAGAAAATAGACAAAAAATATGACTCAGTTCCTGTGGCTCATCAGCTTTTAAATAGGTCTTTGATTTGAAGTAGTTGCTTCTGCTTTTGAGCTTGAGTCACACAGTAGTTCTATAAGAGATACAGAAAGAATATAAATGTCTAAACAATTTACTGTACTAGTTGCAGAACTGTAAGGAGGGAGAATGTGAAAATTAATCCATGGGGTTTTTTGTTTCTGCAAAGAGCATCAAAGTATAGTCTCTCCCATAAAGCCTATTATGCTAACCTTTATATTAAAATGATTTTTTTTTAAATGGAAAAATAATATGAAAAAGAAGACTAAAAGATTATGTTTACATTCCTTTTTACATACCTTCTTTATTAACTTTCAGTCAGTGCAAGAAGTATATGGTTGCCTAAAGACTCAGTAGGCATATATAAAGAACTCTGACATAACCCCTTCCAGGGAAGAAAGACCTCCTTCCTGCTGTGATAAACTTAATAAGAGACAACATGCACCACAGATAGAACACACTTTTTGACTTATTTACTATTGTTTTGCCACCCGTCCCACAAATGATGAAGAAAATTGTGATGCATTATGCCCTGTCCTTTACTGGTCTTGGTAAGGTTATTGGTACATCTACTTCTTGCCTGACCTGGTTTAACATAGTTTCGTTTAGGAAAGCAAGAGAAAAACCGTCAAAGTGAATCACGTATTTAGTAAACTTATATGAGTCATTCAAAATTATTTGAGGCCCCAAAGAACCTGTAATCCTGTAACACAGGCTATCAAAATGTATTTCTTTCTCAAAAGAAATAACTGTTTGAAAGAACCAGACAGGCAAATAACCAGAGAAGATACGTGTATAGCTCTCTGGCTTAACATCTCTTTTTTTCCTTTGAGAAAGTAGTAAATCCTAGCTCAACAGCAAATGCCAACAGGAGCAAAGAAGAAAGAGGGTGAAGACTGGGTAGCAGTTCTCCAGGGTATACTTCCACAGTCTCATAACTAAAGGTCTAATTCAGATATAGTATCTCGATGCATTTTTCTTGAACAAGTATTTGTTCAGCTGTTACAGATCCTGCATAGACTTTTAACATCTACAGCATCTTGCATCAAGAAATTTGAAAGCTTGACTACAAAAAGCAGCTATGAATAGTTGTTCTGTGTTTGCCTTCTTTGTGCCACTCACATTTCAAGTTTCACACTTAGGTCTCCAACAAATCCTTCTAACAGTCACTTCTAGACTGAAGAACCCTGGTGCAAATACCTTTTACTGTTAGAAATCCAGAAATGGGTATACCAGGGTCAACTAAGTTGACTAAAACTCCTCAGTCTGTGGAGAGCGTACGGTGGGTTTGTGAAACCACAAGAGAGAATGAATAAGGAATGACTGTATATTTTATTTTCCAACGTACATGCTATGAAACATTGAATGAAGCTATAGTGTAAAGGCTTAAAACAAAGCAAAGGAGGTGGTCTTTTGCATAACGTTTGGTTAAACTGTAAGATTTTACTGCCATGAGCTGCTGTGGGCAGTGAAAATTTGCATGAGTTCAAAAAGCTTATCAGCAAAGCAATGGCAAGAAAAGTCCCTTTGAAGCTATTAATATGGAGACACTGCATTTGATCAGAAAGGCCTAGAACTGCATGTTTTTGAAGGTTACAAGAGCATTTGGAAAAAGTACTGTATGTTCATTCTGTTGTAAGTTTCCTCAATTGTCCACTACAGTCAGCTATTAGAGCACATATAATGGGTTAGATGGACCTTCAGACTATGCATCCCTGTGGATCAGCACTCTCATGATTTTAGTCTGGCATCATTTTAGTTTCTTCTGGCTTTACTTTCTGTAAGCTTTTGACAAAATTAAGAACACACGAAAACTCGAACTTATCAGGGACATCTAGGATGATGATTGCCTTCCAAAGATTGCAGAATTGTTTTGGTCTGTTGACCCATAAAGTAGGCATACTCTTCTAGCTGATGTAGGAACTGCCAGTACAGTTAATTTGAGGTCTTTTAGCTGAAAAATCCCTTTAGCAACATGTGCTTCTCTCTCTGCCAGGTCACTTGCCTGTGAAGTGTGGATGCTGACAGTAATATCATTGCAAGGAAACTGCCCTTCAGAATTACTACAGCAAACCTTGCTGTTTCTTATAATGAAAATTCGCCACACTAGACAGTGTCATCTGGCAAATACAGCTTGCTGTTAGTGATTATTTCTTCTAAGATTTTAAAATTTTTAGGATGCATTTTAACACATCTATAGGTCTCGCAAGAACCAGAATATGTACAAATTTAAACACAGATGCTGGTTTGTTGATATACAGAAAAATCTCTTTTCTTTCTAGACACCTAATTCTATTATTTCTTAGGTTTTACTGGATAATAATGTAGGTGTGAGTCTTTTTTCAGCTTTATCCTTTCAGAAAATTATTTGCCTAGTATAGTCAATTACAGTTGTATTGTTGAGATAGAAAATGACATTTGTAAAATACTCTGAATCTGTCAAGTAGATTTTGAAATACTATGTCTTCATAAAGCTGCAATTTGTATGGTGATTCCTCCAGTGCAGGTATTAAATATAAATCAGGAAGCTAACATTGTTAAGCATTGTTTCATTGTCGATTTTAAATTAGACATCCGATCCTGTAACTGTAGTTGGCACTCTGAGTGTACTAGAACCAGGCCAGAGAAGAGAGGATGATAATGTCCAAATTGGCACATGTGATCCGATGTCTGAAAGCTTGAAGCAAAACAAACCATTATTTTAAAAATAAGGGCACATTTAAAAAACTTATTTACATAAATACTATTAAAATCTTGGACTTACCTCTTATAGCCATTTATGCTAGAACAATTTAAGAGATTGCGATTCCCACACGTCTGTCAAGCTGTTCCATGAGAGGTTATTGCCTCTGAGAAGTCGGTCATTGTTCTGGTTCGGCTGCCGTCGGCAAGAAAAGCTCCACGCAGCCGCTCCTCCCCCTGCCGGGGTGCGGAGGCGAATGGAAAGAAACAGGCAGAAACTGGTGGGTTGGGATAAAGGCGGTTTAACAGAACAGCAAACAGAGGGAACAGCAACAACAACGATACAGAAAAGGAGAAAACACGACAAAACAGACTGCACAACAGACCCGCTCTCCCGAACAGGACCGGCGCCACGCGCTCCCGACCCACAAGTGAGTTCCCGCCGCGCCACTCCCCCCCTGGAACCCAGCGTGACGTCCCATGGTATGGAATACCCAGCTCTGTTTGGCCAGGTTGGGGTAGGGTCAGCCCACCCGGCTGTGCCCCTTCCTGGATTCTGGTGAAAATTAACCCTGTCCTGGCCAAAACCAAGACAGTCATTTAAAAAGTCAAGACCACAGATGTGACTTTTTTTTTTCTTAATTTTGTTTACCTCATTAATGAGAAGAGGAAGTGGTGGATGACTATCACAACTGAGGACTGAGCTGACAGTGCAGCTAAGCTGACTTTCTAGCCAGCTACTGTCAAGAGGGGTGCCAGTCCCTCCGTGTGGGGTGCACTCTCATTTCTCTGATTTTCGTCAACTGTCTGACTCCCTAGTGAAGTGATCTCCAAACTTTTTTAATTCTGCATCCCATCAGTAAAATATTTTTGAGCCACACCTCCCAGATATATGTGTATATATATTTCTAATAAGTTATATACATTTACTACTGTACTAATGTATTATGTACACCATAAAACATGCACAGAAATAGAGATTCAAAAGGGTGAGATTAAGAGGAAATAAACACTTGTTTTAAAATATTTTTTAAATCTTTTTTATTAGCACTACAAAACATATTTTCTTCCCAGACCTCAATGGACTTTCCTGTGCATGCACCGCACTTTGGAGACCAGTGCCCCTGTAAGCCAGTTCACGGCATTCGTAGAAAACTACTCCCTGCAAAACAAAGTGTTTGATTATTTTTTTCTGGATGAACTCTCTGAACGGGCCTGCTGAGAGCTCACAGAAGCAGCAGTGTCACTGGAAGGGTCATGTCAGAAACAGGGAGGTATGACCATCCCACTTGTGGCAGCGAGGTCATCAGAGCCAGCGCAGCAGCCTGCACCCTACCAAACTGCAGGAACTACGTCAGACTGCGTTTTAGGCTCTCTTCCCATTTTCTTCTCATCTGCAAATTGGCTCTAGTTAACCCTTCTCAGGACAAATTTAACTCCTCAAGTATGGCACCCTGTGTTACGATCGTGCAGCCTTAGTCCTTGAACCTTGGCAGAGCCACAAATTGCAGATTTTCAGGGACTCCAAAAACTGGTATTCGCACTGAGAATGATACAGTATATCTTTGTGTTCTGAGCTCCCTAAGAAACAAAGCTGTGTAATACAGACAAGGTTTAAGAGAATAAAATTAACTTTTTCTATCAAGGTAAAGGTTAAGAACGTCATTCCTCATTATAGGGCTAGAGTACACAGAGACTCCCTTGATTTGTTTCTATCACCTTTATTTGCATCTTCCTGCACGGAGAAACAGACAGCTCCATATATCATCATTCAGGGTAGAACTCCTCTTTTACTTCTCCCTATACTTTTATGAGCCTTCTACCCAGCCACAGTGGTCAGAGACAGAGACACTGCACTTCTACCATGGCTCAGCATACATCCACTACCACATACACAGTAGAACTTCTAGGTGTCACCACTTCTGCTGGCGTTGTTAGAAAGGTATGATCAGCAGTTCAAGCGTACCTGGAAGCTTAGACCTACAGGAAGTGTTAGTGCCCACAGCATCAGATGTTGCAATGTCTCCTTTTTAGCGTTGACATTACATCCCTCAAAGAAATTTACAGAAGAATTCGTCGTGCTGAGTTAGGAACCACCTGCACCCCAGGGGACATACTGCACTTTCTGCTAGGAAATACTGAAGACAGTGGTACTTGGAAACTTGCTGCTACCACATTCAAAATGCATAACTGCAAGAACTGTCAGTGAGATGAACTCAGACATCCATATAAACTAAGCTAATCTGCTTAATTTGGGTAGAAGCAAATTAGGAAAAAGGAACCTCTGCCTTTGGGAACTGACACTGTTCGCAGCCTAATTCTGCTTCCTGACCTCTAACAAGACATACCTGTTCTTACTGCCCTACCTACACTGAAATAATATAAACTTTCCCATGGAGATGAAACTCCAATTTTCACAGTCGTAGAATCATCAGATGTTTTGGGTTGGAAGGGACCTAACAGATCATATAGTTCCACCCTCCCTGCCATGGGCAGGGACACCTACTTCTAGATGAGGTTGCTCAAAGCCCCATGCAACCTGGCCTTGAACACTTCCAGTGATGGAGCATCCACAGCTTCTCTGGGCAACCTGTGCTACTGCCTCATCACCCTCACAGTAAAGAATATCTTTCTTGTATCAGATCTAAATCTACCCTCTTTTAGTTTAAAGCTGCTACTCCCTGTCCTATCACTGCATGCCCTTGTAAAAAGTCCCTCTCCAGCTTTCTCAAGCTTCTTGTCACCAACACCTCCAAGTCCTCCTCCTCAAGGCCACTTTCAATCCATTCTCTGCCGAGCCTGTATTTATGCTTTGGGATTGCCACAAACCATGTGCAGGACCTTGCACTTGGCCTTGTTTTGAGGGACTGGAAAAGATAATGGTAAAATGGAAGCTCTAACATCTTAAAAACAGGCAATTTGATCTGTAAACAGAGAAATTTTTTATCTGAACCCTTTTTTATGAAATTAATCTCTGTCAGCTGATCATGCTTCTTCAGTTCTGCAGTCGGAAGATAACGTCCTTGTTCTGATATTTCAACTTCCTGTCTCAGTTTGTCCTTTCCAGATTTGTTTGGATTGAGAAAGCTATCAGTCATGCAGCTTAATCAATGTATGCTACTCCTTGCAGCTGTCAGCGCTATCCAAAGTCAATCTCATGCATATTAATGTTGTAATTTTGTTAAAGCTTTTGAACAAATAATGTGATACCTGGTGGGACGCTGAGGAAAAGAATACAAGACATCAGGACTAATAAGCAAGAGTGATGTATACTACAGAATGATGGTGAGAGTCCTTTAATCATTGTCCTATTTCTGTTTGCTTGTGGAGAAACCACAGTACAAAAAAAACTCACTCAAGCATGTGAGTAACTTCAGCTTCTCTTCAATAAGTCATTACCAATTTGGTATTTCTCTCTGATGCATCATATAAAATATTAATTACTGTCCCTGCACATTAGGCTGGGCAGCTGGGAGTCCCTTACAGACATACTGCTGTAAGATTCGGGTCATTTTGAAAAGGCTTCTCTGGGGTTGTGGACAAGTTTTTCCGAACTGCTGGTAAATTGGAGAAGACAGTAGAAATTAGAGTGACTTCATTGGTTAAGTCAGCAGAGAGAGGTGGCTTGCAGGCTGCACGCTAATATCTGTGCTGCCTTCAGGTCTGTCAGCTAAAATTAATGACTCACTGCAAACTAGAAAGGACCATTTTCTGTGAGCTTCTAAGGGATAAAACAGCTTTGCAAGGTCACATTCTGTGCACACCGTGTTCCTCATTAAGCTCCACCTGGCCTAATCATCAGTGAAAAACAAAATCCCAGTGTAGACATGTGATAAAAGGCAGTAGTAATATCTGATTATATTTGGGAGACCAACAGGAGGTAAGTGAGTTTACTCTACAAACAACACGTTTAGCTAGATGAGACTTTGGCAGAGCAAACCTGGTTTTTAGTGGAATTCAAGGAAGCAAAATACAAATGTATTCCATACCTAAGAACAAAATATGGTGCTACGATATTCACTTTCTAACATGCATTTCTTTTTTTAAAACATAGATTTCATATGTGTTTTAACTTGCTTGCTTATTTTTCCACTGTCCATCAATATTGCTTATGAAGAAGAGTTTTCTCTATCTAAAATTATAGATATATAAATTATCTAAATTGTTAAGATAACAACTCTTCTTGTCTTAATATTTTTTTTCTGTCCATTTGGATTACTAAAAGAGAGTTTTTAATGGGAGGAAATAGAGGAAAAAGAGCAGAGACTTTTGATTCTTTGCCAGGAGAAAGTGTATTTTGACCTTTAGCCAGGACACTCGGCCCGAAACGGCTCAAAAGCTGTGTTCAAAAAAATGCCACACTGTGTCTTCATTTCTTTCAGAAACTTAAACTTGGTGTTGGATTTCTTCAGATAGCAAAGGAATTGCGTTTATCCTAAGAGACTGAGAAGAAAACACATAAAGCAAACTTTGAAAAAATTCAATCAATGTTTTAGAACTAAAAATACTGCAGGCTGAAGAAAAGCCTGAATAAAGCTAAAACAACCAAGATTTATTTCAAACAATAACACATGCTTAGTCAATACAGCAGAAAATGTATATTATTCACATAACATAGACTGGCATAATGATTGTTTCCTGTAACACATCCTTAGCCAGTGAACTAGACAATTTATATAGTTCACATGATGCACGTTGGTATAATGATGCTACACTAGTTGTCAGGAAATTATACCAGGCACTGTACGTGCAGTGACACAGCCCGTTTTCCAGTGAGCTCACAGACAGCTGTGAAGCAGCCGCGTCTCAGCAGCCCCTCGGAGCGGCTGTCTTCCTCAGAAAGGAAGAAGCTCCTGAGAGTTCCTCAGGAGCGCATGGGTTGCTTGCCTTACAGTCTCCCTGGTCGAATGCTGTGCGGTCAAAATACATTTTGATTATGCTAATATTTTTCAGATTTGAGCCATTGTACCTAAAGAAATACATACCCTAAACTAAGCTTGAGGTATGAGATGATTCTCTCTGAAAAAAACATGAGACTCTGCTATTTAATATACTGCATAAGGACAATGCTTTCCTTGTACTTTTTCCACACCTTTTAACATTTCCATAAAGCATTGTTTAAGATAGATAGTGAATTACAAGAGCTTTCTGATATTCTCTTAATATAGGTGTGAGTTAGAGAAAGAATTCTCCACTTTCTGTATCACATTGGAACAGAGCAAACATACCCAATGAACTATACTGTTGTTCCTAAATTGAAATATAGGGAGATGTTTTGTTGTTATTTATTGTAAAATGTGAAAGCGTACCAAGTAGTAGGTTTTCTACATATATTGTACAGGATATGCTACGTATTTCTCCTTTTGTAGAAGAAGTATTCTTGCGCGATGCATTGTTAACTCCATTCTGGAAGGTCATGTCTTTCAGATTAGCACAGCACGTCATGAACTAGCATGGTTACCGACAGTGGGTTATAATGTTGGAATAACACAGTAGCGTTATTCATGGCAGCTCTAATCGGATCTGACAGGGAGAGTGTGTGAAGGCTGTGTAGAAGGTGAGTGTCTAAAAACTGCTATTCCCCTGAACATTTGCAAGGGATCGTGCACAGTTCTGGTACGCGCAGTTTTCTGCTGAGTGTCTGTGTTCCTTTCAGATAAAATCTGTGACGCTGGAAAACAGTTGTGGAAGCAAGCGGAGCCTTGCCTGGAACAAAGAGATCTACCCGTTTTATGACTGGTATAAGTTGATGCTTCAAGCCTTGCGTCCTTGTCCTCCCTTGTTTAAAAGGGCCAGGGAAGGAAAGATGGTCCAGATTCATCCCGGTGCGAACTTCCAGATTCTTACTGCGATGCTGAACCAGGAGAAGTCCTTTCACTCAGGCTGCTCTACGGGCAGCGGGCAGCTTTAAGGCTATCTTAAATGTGATTTGGCATTGGAAGCATCTCTCTCTCTCTCTCCATGAAGTGCAGAGGGAGTAAGGGAAAGAGATGTCTAAGTCAGGAGGCTGAAAGAGTGCCCAAAGTTAGGAAAGAAAACTTAAGTTCTGAGAATTCATTGCTGCTCTTGTACTTCTCTAATGTCCTGTTTGCTTCCCAGTGACATTGCTGTCTTCAGTCACACACTTTCCTGTCATCTGCTAGCTGTCAAGTGCAGCACTATCCCTTGTAGTTTACCACAAAAAAAAAATTTGTTCGCAAACATACGTAACTTCAGTACTTATATAGAAAGCAGTCCTGTCTCCTGCAGTGTGCATGTTGCCATCAGCAGTCTCTGAATACTTGAAGAAAGAAAACTGGGTACTAAAATTAGTCTAGAAATTTGGAGATATTACATAATTCTCAGACCAGAAGATGATGACATCGCTTAGCAGCATCAGAGATTAAAATAGTGGACAGACTTCCAGTGTGGGTGCCGTTTCGCCATTGCTGTCCGGAGGCCCAGCTGTGTCCAGCAGGCCGGTGGCTGGAGGCACCCCCGTGCTGGGGGCACTCCTGTGCGGGGAACACCCCGGTACTGGGGACAGCCCTGTGCTGGGGGCACCCCCGTGCTGGGGACACCGCCGGTGCTGGGGACAGCCCTGTGCTGGTGGGCACCCCGATCCCGGGGGCACCCCCGTGCTGGGGACATCCCGGTGCTGGCAGCACCGTGTCGCTGGGCTCCGGACGCGGCTGGTCCCCGCAGACAGGGCTGCGAGGGGCGGCGGGACAGTGACACCTCCCGGCCGAGGACAGGTCTGCACACCCCGAGCTCGGCGGGCCCGGGCGGCGGCGGGGCCCTTGTCCCTCCTGCCGCCGCCGCCCGCGATCGAAACACCGGCACCTGACCGCCTGGCTTGCCACTGGCACCGCGGGACCTCCTGATGCTGGCAGTCCTAACGCTCCGCTGCTGGTACGCGGCCACCGATGCTTTAGAATTGGGCTGGATTAAATAAATGGATTCCTGAGAAGTGACAAACACTTTTTTCCAATCATTTTTGGTTTAAAAAGAAAAACTCCTCATGAATATTCATTATCTAAGGGAACGGAGACAACAATACATCTCTAGTGATGTATGGTAACGGTATTCTCATTACCTTGTCCTAATGCTATGTGGCAAGCTAGTCGGTGCTAGTAGGTAACACAGACTGAACTTCTCATGCAACGCGGGGTTTCGTACATTATGACACAGATGGCAAATTCCACCACTCAGTTTCTTTCAGTGTCTGAAAATGGATGTACAGGTTTGGTTGCTGAGTGTCTGAAGTGTGCCAGGATACTCCAGATAAAATTTACGTTATTCTTTTTACCTACTGAATTTGCTCAAGTCTTTAGAAAGTCACCATAACATTTCCTTGATTTAAATGTTACCTGTCAGCATACACATTGATTAACAGAGTTGGTGTTAAGCACAGAAGGAATCAAATCAGAGAAGGCTGAGAGGGGACCTTACAAATGCCTATAAGTATCTTCAGGGTGGGTGTCAGGAGGATGGGGCCAAACTCATTTCAGTGGTGCCCAGCCACAGGACAAGGGGCAATGGGCACAAACTAAAGCACAGGAAGTTCCACCTGAACATGAGGAAGAACTTCTTCACTCAGAGGGTGACGGAGCACTGGAACAGGCTGCCCAGGGAGGTTGTGGAGTCTCCCTCTCTGGAGATATTCAAGGCCCTCCTGGACAAGGTCCTGTGCAGCCTGCTGTAGGTGACCCTGCTTCGCAGGAGGGTTGGACTAGATGACCCACAGAGGTCCCTTCCAACCCCCACCATTCTGTGATTCTGTGAAATAACAGGGGGTTTTGTTGGTTGACTCAGCTGATACATCAGTTCTGTACCTTTAGATCAACTGAGACTTTATGAACCGCTGTAATGGAAAAATATTACTCTCTTAAAAATGCCTGGCATTTAATAACTCAGGCAAATTGGTGATTTGCTTTAGAGTACTTGACCTGATTTGAGAACAGAAAGGGAGAAAATTAAATAGACTAGCACCTCACTTTCTCACAAGCAGGGTGTGTGGGGATGTCAGCGATTAAAAATTCCCCCCAAAAGAAATAGAAAACCAATTTCATTAGCATATTGATAACCAGATAACAGACCTTGATCATGCTCGTAGTTAGATATGTTGATGCTTTGCCATTGTCCTTAATTTCAGCAAGGTGTGCCGTATATACATTTCCTCTTGGGGATCTTCAATTATTCACAAAACCACTGTATGGAAATCTCACTTCTACTTATAGGAGTTTTTTCAAATGCTGTGTTAATGTTGACTGCTTCCAGAAATCTCTTCTGCTGTATTCTTCTCCGCAGTAATCTCTGTCTGCTCTCTTTCAGTAAAACCACTGCACCACGTCTCATCCTAGGCTGCATTTCTGTCTTTGGACCGTGTTTCTGTGATTCCTTCCGTTTGGTGATGATAAGTCTTTGTAATTAAGTGACATTGGATGGTTTCAATGAGAAACTGGGTGACAGTGTGAGTGCAAGTGAAATTTCATCAGCTTTTTCTTCACCATCATTTAGTGTTACAGTAGTAACAACGAAGCAGTATTTTTACTTCAGTTACCAAGTTTTGATAAACAGGATGTAGGATTTTCTTCACTGGTATTTCTGCTCAGTTGTCCAAAAGTTTAAACAATTGCCTGAGAAATTCACATCAAGTGTCATGAGTTTCCTGACTGGCTTCAGCCTGCCAAAGTAACTTCTCAGCTGGCTCACTTGGTCCCTGCAGTTTTGGGGTGCACAGTTTACCATGTACCCTTCTGCAGCACTTGGCACCATGCTACAGGAATTTTCTTTTCAGAGGTTGGGAGTCACCTGTTACGCAGACTCACGGCTAGCAGGGGCAAGGCATGAGAAGAGAAAGACCTGGATCTCTTCACAAGTGAATTTTTGTGTCTTTTTGACTATTGCAGAAATAGTTCTTTTCCAATTTCTCCAGAACTACAACAATATTTTTTTTCTGGATAAATAAATTTAAACATAGAGTACATTGGCCAGTGGAATCATTGGATTGACAAATGAATCAAGTTACACCACCCAGCTCCAAGCCTTAATTTATCTTTTGATCTCCAAAGTCTAGTAAGCAACTGATGACCAAACACATGTTGCACCAGTGCCTAAGGTGCCTTTTCTGTGATTTAATTATAATCAGATAGGAAAATACCCTTATGAGGTCCATCTTCAAAGCACTGTGCAACGTGAGGTAGTTTGCTTTTATGAACAATTTTATTAAAGACATTATAAGTTTGAATTCCTATCCGTGGAGCACAAAATTAGGAGAAGTTTATTTTTCTTAATTCCCTCCCACATATCTAGATAATAATTTAGCTCTTTTCTGTGCAGACTGACTGACAGGAGGGTACTTAGGAAATACTACATTACAAGATGGACCACTGATTGATCTCCCAGTTGGGCCTTAAAGTAGAAGGTTACATTTAATCATCTGCTAAGGTTTGTGGAAGAGAAATGAAAAAGCAAGTAACAGGCTTAAATCTGCTATATTGCTGCTTCATATTGGATGAAAAGCGTTTAGTTCTAGACATCCCCCAAATCTTGAAAACTACCAGGGGCAAATACAGGTGATTTGAAAAACTGTGAAATCCCCAAAGTAGCATGTTTGCCTTACCTATTGCCAAATATTGAATGGCATGCCTTAAAGAATGGTACATTTTATATTCAGTATTTTCAGGGGGAAGGGGAGGAATATTCACTGTATTGCTTAAATACTTGTCTCATTACTTAGACCTCTGTTTTTTTGACAGGGCAGGCTCTGATCTGGAGGATAGATTTTCCTGTATCTGTCTCTTACATGTCTTTCAGAGACAGATGTGCTTTCCAGACGTCTTACCCAGTTTATTCATTCTTGCATTCCTGAGCTTGTCTGGCACCAGGAAGCAGAACTTATTCTTAAGGAAGTGTGCTTGAATTCACCAGCAGTGTCGGCTTTAGCCATTCATCTCCCTAGAAAATTATCAACCACCATCCACTTCTTTAGCACGTATCTTTGCCCATGCCTGTTCTCTCAAGTTCTCCTTCTTGACATCTTTCAGTTCTGCCCCCCTGCCCACTTACGATGTCCTAAGCTCTGCATTCATTTTCCTCTGTTTTCCTGCAGATTATGCTCTCTTTCTTGCCTTACCCTATCTGCTGAGACAACGGCCAGTAGCATGGTTCAGCTGTAGCATGGTTTATCCATGCTGTGATGGATCAACATCACAGAGTACACTTTCCACACACGTTTTTTGGGAGACAGTTCACTAGGAGGACAAGATCAAAGGCACATCATCCAGATTTCATAGAGGATAGCTGTGATCTTGTGAAAGCAGAGATAAAATCTTTCTGGATTCAAAGGAAAAGTCAAATGATCCACTGTTGTTGTGTCTGGTTTTCTGTCACTCAACACACTCGTTACAATTATAATCTTAGAACAGGACATAAGGATGCGCAAAGACAGCTCTTCCTAATGTACTGTTGTAACTGTCACATAATGTATGATGTTACTGTACATGTACGATGTGGCAGAAAAATTATTAGTCTCATTGTCTAAGCTTGGTATCTATTTCACCAAGCAGTAAACCATTACGTCTTCTGCAGGAAAATTTTGCACAGAGGTGATTGCTGCACAGCACCTAATAGCAAACTTTTGCTTCTCTGTAAAGCCACTGTTCTTCTCCTTATCCCCCCATTTTTTAGGACCTTTTTGGTTGTATGCAGGCTCTGCTTTGTGTGCAGTAAGATACAGTGCCCTAAAGCAGCCCCCAGACAAGCTGACACAGCACCTATACTCTCGTCGAATGAAGAATGAGGAAGAGATGCAGAATATTCATTAGTTCATATGTCTGCACCGTCAGTCACTGAGGCTTGGCAGAAGTGGAAATCACCCAAACTCCTTTCAACCACAGTATCTTCTTTCCTCGTGATGGCATCTGAGGGTGCTATCGGCCTGACATAACAAACACCAGTCAGGAAGCCAGTTTCTCAAAGTTAACTGATCTGACAGAAATGCTTTTATGTACTTCTCCAGAAGCAGGCTGTGTCAAACTGCACAGTATTTGCCAAGTAATATCTATACATATTTGGATGGGAAGAGGCCAGTAAGAACTTTTACATACACTCTGCTTTACCACATTGGTCATTGTATCTCCTGGGATTTCTTTCTTCCAAGCATTTTCCTGATCCTTTCTTATCATTTCTTTCCTGCATTTCTGTGTCATAAAAGTTAATGGTCATCAAGATTTGCAAGGACGCTTGCTGAGCAGAACCACTGCACCTGAACCTAGAATGACCCTAGATGTGTGACTGCATGTAATGGCAGAGCTACATGGCAGAGAGAGATTAGCTCATCAGGAGAACCACATCACCATAAAAGCAAAGCAATTCCCAAGTTTCAAAGAGTACCTGCATGGCACTTCTGGTGGTCTTAGTGGGAGCTGAGGACAACAGTGTAGGTGCCCATCTATAAAGTAATCTAGAGGCTAATGTATTTTTAAATGTTGGACGTGATTATCAGCCTTTTATCGACAGAAAGGGTAAAATTAAAGGGACTGAAAAACAGTTGTTAAATGACATGGAAGGGCCATCGCTATTTTATTTGCACTGTGGAGATGATTTCTCTCCAATCCATTCTATGTGTATGAGCTGTCAACTTCTTTTTAACCGGCTTTGTTCTATGTATTTTCCTTTATGGTTTGTATTTAGAAAACTATGACCATCAACAGCAAAGGCTATAAAGCCTTTTTCCTCTCCAAACTTCACCTCCCTCTACTCTTCCTCTTTTCCACATACTGCCTTTTAAATTTCTATGGCAGATTTTTTAAAAAGGAAAATAGAGAGGTACTTGGTATCACAAATATATGGCTTTGCTCTCTCACTCTATGGCAGTAAGTTGTCCTCCAAGTATCTTGGCTGCACATCCTACATCTGCTTAGGCTGGACTATTTATTAGTGGCAGTCAGTTTGTCTTTAATATTTTTGCCTAGACTGGTACTTCTGTAGCAGAAGTTCCAAATGACAGAAATATAGCTAATGATACTCTATCCTCTTCCAAAGGGCTGCCTGCCTATCTTAATGTCCTGTGCTGCGGGCAAACAGATGCTCACAAACATTCAAAACAACTGCCAAAGGGGAGACTGAATGAATGCTTTCTGCTGTGTAGTTTAATTACTTAATCTCATTTGAATTCTTCAGGCAAATAGGGCACTCGGCGAGGATAAGATGTGTTACTTAGCAGAGACGGCACTAGTACGTACTAAGAAAATGTCATATTGTGCCTGTTTGTGATCACAGTAGGAGGTAACCTAATGAAATATCCTTAGGTCTCCTTTAAAATTGTAACTGAGAGGAGAAACTAGTATATATTTCAATTTCCAAGCCAAGTGCAGAGATTTGTCTTCATGGGAAGATTAACACCATCTGAAATATGTTTTGACACCTTGTGCTTTATAAAAAAAAAATTAACCCTGTCTCAAAGGCTGACACTTACCCTGCTTAACTCCAGATTCCATTTAGGCTGTTATCATCCACTGGAACATAATCCTTACCCACCCCGCCCCCTATTAACAGAAGAAACAGGGGACACGTTCCTAATTTACATGTCCAAATTAGAAGGGCAGAATCTAGGCCAGACAATATGTGCATTTAGAAAGGAAATACTTTGACATCACTTTTCTTGGCAATTTCTACCCAGAAGGTTATAGATCTGAGTAAAGACAGTTTGGTACTCAAGTAAACCAGCAGCTGAGGTCTAAAATAAGATCTGCAGGTATGAACACAGAAAGAAATAAGAGAGTCTGATTTTGTTGCTCTAAGACGCCAGACATAAGTTCACTCTCCACTTCATGGATTCTTCATGGTTGAATTTATTGGAATTATTTGTAAGTACAATATCATCAATTCACACTACCCATAACTACTCCCCTTGTTATTGCATATACATCAAACATACAGAGGCTATTCCACTTTCTGTGTACATCTTACTGCTCAAGCAAAACAATAAAACAGTTGAGTGAACACAGAGTATAAAATCTGAATGTAAAATAAGGCAAGTGTGATAAAAACAGTAAGGCTCAGTAATCTTTCACTAGAAAAATAGATTTTGCTGTCAAGTTTCCTCTGAAACTTTTACGAAACATATTGTAAAAGAGAAAAACGAACTTAGCTACAGTAAACAAATTCCTTCCTTCAAGGCACTCTTACATAACTTTTAATGTCAATTTGAAAATAATTCAGGAAGTCAGTTGATAGAAATATCACCCTAATAATAGAAGAAAAAAAGGTTTTATTTAGTTAAATGAAAGGCTGAATGGAAAAACAAATCGGATTAAATTTCTATATGGAATAACCACAATCATTATTTTGGCCCAGATGGAACAAACTTAAGTTTGAAGTCTTATAAAATTCAACTAAAAAAAAAAATGAACTTGCTTATCAACGGGAAATTCAGACAATTCAAAGAGTTTTAGTAACAAGTTGTAAAGTTTGGAACTTGGTCTTTCCCCATAAAGAATTGTTTTAATGCATTATATATGCATGTTCTAGCATAAGTAAGTAACATGACTGCAAAAGTATTTAAAACCAGTGGAGAAAAAACTTCCAGGGATGTAACTTCTGGTCCCTTCTATCACGTCCGATTCTCTTCTGAAACATACCACTTGGCTTTGTGTTTTCACCTGTGCAAGAGGTTAGCAGTGGCAGATTGTTCTCAGTCATTGTACAGAAATTCCTATACAAACCCTCTGAGTGGTACAGCAAAAAAAAAAAAAACATTTCTCCTACAGATTTGCACTTTGTCTTCCCTGTTTGATCTAACTCCAAGTCATCCCAGCTTCATCTCTTTGTCCCTCAGGACCCCTGTGGAATACCTGCAGGTCCTTCCCATGTCAACCACTCTCAAATTTCTTCCTCACTCCTTGCCCCTTCCTATTTTTGGGGAGCTCCCAGCTAGAACTGCAACATGGCTAAGTGTGGTCAGCCTGAACATGCTGGGTAGCTCAACACCTAGAGGACCTCTCAGCTGAAAAACTTCCCCTATGCTGAAGACACTAATTGGTTTCGTTCTAATTGCTCAGCAGTCAGCATTGAGAAGTCTTGAGGACAAATTTAAAGGCAGAATATAAACCTCATTTTCTTTGGCTGAAAAAGTTAGAGGCACATGGATGCTGATTTCAGTGTCAACATCAATACTGATGGGTTTTCCCTCTCTTCCTCAGGAAGTGTCAAACAACCTATAGCTAAACACTTCATTATCCAGGCCCACTACTGGGTGATTCTTCAGTCTCCAATCCTAAGGAAATATTCACACCGTTCTATCTGAGCTCACAGTTTGGAAACTGTTTTAATACTCGCCAAGCTTTGCTAGCAATCAGGTCTCACACTGCCTTGTGTCTACCATGGACCTATGGAAAGCAGGAATTTGCAGTGACCAGTTTCAAGCATTCGGAAACAGCCCTTCAGGATTCCTTTGCAGGCTTTAATCTTTTCCTTTAAGAAATGGATAAGGTTATTGTTGGTATAGGAACTAATATCACCTCTTGCAAGAAAACAACAATTTGATTTGGGAAGACACAATTTGCCAAACAAGTGTAATGGTTAGACTCAGCCAACCCATGTAAGTCATTCACTACAGATTAATGTTATTAAAACTATTTTCTGGATACTTACACATAGCTCTAACTGATGTTTGAAGCAAGTATCTTAAGGATGGTTTTGGCTCTCATTTAGTATCTCCTGGATTGAATGAGGTAAAAAAAATTATTGCCTAGAGTTTTGGTTTTTTAAGGTTGCCAAACTTCTGTTCTATTAAAGGCTATGCTTCTATAATAAAACTAATACACAAAACAACTGTGGTAGGAATGTTTTTAACATATGCAACAGGTACTTCTCATAAAATGTACATTTCTAGATTTCCAGAGCATCCTATGTGGTATCTGGACTAAAAAGTATGGTTTATGCCTCTGAAGATGACTGCTCACTATGCCAATTATTTAATATTTATCTCAGCAGGGGAACGCAAGAAGGATTGAACCTAGGCAGAGATACACAAGGAACAAAACCACTTACCGAGATGAAGAAAACTGCTTGACAACTTAAACACCAAACCCCTGACAGACATGGCAAGCAGAACATGCCAGAGGCAGTTCAAGACAAAAATACAGTTACAGCAGCCAAGGTGACCAAACTCTAATACAGTCTTGGTATATGAACACATAACAGATCCATAATCCATGCTTAATTCAGGTTCTCCAGTTCCTGCCTGCCTTCAGCGCAGCCTTTGTTCGCTAATACCAAAAAAGTATCTATTCATGTAACGTGCCTATGTTGGCCAAGACTCCAGACCACAATTTCAAAAGCAATGCTCAGTGAAGGTAGAAATAAGTTGTAACTATTTCTGATTAATAGCTGGGCTTTTTCCCAGATAGTACCTCGCCTCCTTTTTGTTGCAGAAGATACTAATCCTGCTTCATATAGAATCCAAGTCTTAGATTTGTAAGTAAGCTTACTTTCTTTACTACTGAATTTCCTACAAAGAAAATTAATTTCTACAAAAAACAATTACAACAATTCACATACAGAAGCAAATCTTTTCAAACTGCAAACATTTACTTGCTGTAACAAAAAACGCTGTTATATCAATGATAAATTCATATAAAAACCTGTAAATGCATTCTGGCTTTTACAGTGCATAGAAACTCCAAGGCAAAATACAGTAAACCCAGTATCTTAGCAAGGGAAATCTTTATCAATCACATAATGTTTATATACTTCCCATTGGTTTTTATTTGGACTTTAACTTGTAGTTGTTAAAGCAGCAAAATAAGCTAAGAAAACCAAAAAAGCACAGATCAGACTGGATTTTGTTCCCCATCTCCAACAAGACAGCCAATGCTAGGCTTTCTGATAATTTCAAACCCGCAAGACCAGTAAAACAGAAAAAATAAAGGAAGGAAATGAAATCTATTTTATCTTTTTTTCTGTATTCCTTTGTTCAAAGAGAAATGACTAGTTTGAGGAAATTCTACTGAGATGATTCTTCCTTTCACTTCCCTAGGGAGTTTCTAAATGCTGCCTGTTTTTTCCTTACATTTTTGTTAAGAGCAGAAATTCCTTTAAAGACTTTATTCTTCCCTTTCTCACAATGGAAGTTTTTCTTATTTTTCTTTTGGATGAGCAAGCAAAGGCAAGTAATGCAATCAATTGTTCTTCCATTAGCTGTGCATTTTTCAAAGCTGAATGCATACTGTAACTAAATGGTATATTTAAAATTATGGCAACTAGCATCGTAAGTCATAACAGCAGTGTTACAATTTCATGTAAAAGACAACTAGTGGTATTCATGTTGCTTTATCCTATTACCCTGAGAATTTTAGCTGCTCAAGACCTTCTCTGTGCTCTGAGAGGAGTTTAAGGAATAATACAGTATGCTGCAACAAGTAAAAGTACCAACTAGACAGGATGTATGATAAGAACCGTATAAGTGTATCTGAAATTTCTGTGTTCTGCATAAATTGTAACTGCAAATTGGGTTTTGCAGCTGTCAGATCCTGCAGTAATTTGTGCAAGCATAAGGAATTATTTCAGTTCTATTCTGATATGGTACTGTATCCCCTTTACTGCTTTCATCTATTCCTAAATACAGCTGAAACATCTGATCTGCAGATTATTTTAAGGGCTTAGCCTCTTTAGAACTACAGTATAGTAGCACAGACATATGGCAGGACATCTTAAGAAAATTCGTATCTTGAGTTTTCAAAATGTACCTTTATTTCTCATTTAAATCAAGCTAAGAAAAGTTAGAATTAAGACATTTTACTGTTCAGAGCAAATTGCAAAGCTGTTAATGTTTCATTTAAATCACGATAAAGATTTCCCTTTGACTATTTCTTTGGTAAAAATGGCTGTGTCACATTTGCTTCATCTGCTAGTAAAAGGCATTTTCTTTGGTAAAAATACTTTTTTGATTTTACAAGTCCAGCTTTATAACACTTAGATAATAAGCCCGTCCTATATTACCTGTTCCTTCAGTGAATGCAAGGTTAGTTATGATTTGGGACAAAATCAAACAGATCAGTCATAAAACAAGAAGCCTAATCGCATAGAAAGCGCATTTTAGCAGTAAAATGACAAACAACATTACAGACAGCAAAGGTCTAAATGCAGTACATCAGAATACATTACCATCTGTATAAAATGAACAGTTTCACAGCTATTTTAAAAGCATCTCATTTCTCATAAGTGCAGAGGAGTTTACTTAGAAGCATAGTGAATGTTTAAAATGCATAGCCGCACACATCTTCTGTAGCTTTGTGATGATTTCCACTTCTGTTGGCTTAAGTCTCCTGAACTGAAAAGAATAAACACATTTCCTTAATACATGAACTCTGTTATTTTGCTGCTTCGTACTTTCCCATATTTGTTTGAAAGTAAACTTTTTTGACAGGTCCATTTCACAAATCTGAATCCTTATTGGTTCACTGAGTGTCATGTGCCAAAAGGACATTACAAGAATGGGACCTTAGATCTAAAGTGGGATAAATCCTTGGGAACCTGTTCACAGCAATCAACAAGTACAGTAACACGCAGGAAACAGGAGACAATATACTCTCGGAAAGTATTTGTTCTTGATTGTTTTCCAATTTGTTAACCCCCTTTCTATGAGCCTGACCTGACATTTCTCTTTCTGTTCTTTAAAACAAAGTGTACTGGAAACAGTCTTCCTTCAGGTAGATGGCTTGTGGAGAGGAAAAAGAGCACCAGCAGTGACATGAACGCAGAGTCACTCACATCTCTCGAGATGAGAGTTCGGGGTGCCAGATGCAGAGGGGGAATAACAAGGGGAAACAGCCAGAGTGTGTAGGACTGGTCCTCAACTGACAGACCATCCTTTAACAAGCTGTTCCAGCTGGCATAAGCAGCCTGTAATCGGACTGTAAAGAGGGCAGAGAATCAGGGAAGTTCGTTATACAGCTGTTACAGGGCTACATACCCCCTGCTTCCTTCCTCCACCACTAATCCCTTCAGTCACCATCTATTACACTCCATCTTACTTCCTAGACTCCTATAATCCCTTGTTTCATGCCTCTGGTACTGTTACATTCCCCGCTTATTACACATCCATCCTCCCTCCATAACCTCGCTCAACACCCAAGATACAGTCTGAAAGAGCGGGATTTTGGATACATCAGCAATTCTTAGGCATCTCAGCACCCACCCTGGCATTCACAGAAATGTTTTGTGATCAGGAGTCAAGCAGTTAAGCAGGTTAATCTGGGTCCTGTTCCAAGGACTGCATGGGTAAACACAACTATTACACCACAATGATTACAGTACTGAATTAAAAGGGTTTGGAGTCACGTTATTGCTGACATTACATCATCAATGACTATTTATCTAAACAGTAGTTCTATTACTATATTATTCTCACATCAAAAAAAGCCAGATTGGGATGGCACAGTGGATTTCCTTGTATTTAGGCTGCTCAAGAGAACAGTAAATTCTGTTCCCCGTTTCATCTCTTTCTTACCTTTTTAGGAACCAGATTAGATTTTTCTGTGCCTAGCACTGCTGTTTTCCAGACCATTGCTTTCTTCCGATTTACTACAAAGAGAGGTTAAATTCCAAAACTTTAGTCTAGGATGAGAATCCAGTCCCGCAATCCAATTAGAGATTACATCTACAATGTATTTGATTTTCTCTTTCAGCACAGGAAGTTGTAAGAAAAAAGAAGATTAAACAAAATTTAAGCAACCAAAGTACTGACTCTTGAAGTCTTTCAGCCAAGTAGTAAAGGATCAACTCAATCCCCCTCAAATATCCCACAAAGTTCTGGGCAGAAGTTAACAGTGAAAGTATTCCCAGAAATGACTGCCATGCTATCTTTTCATTCATTCTACAGAATCTGTATAAAGTGAATGCTCAAATAATATACATGCTATATACAGCTCAACATCCTCAGAACATGGGCTGAAACAGTTATATGATTAAAAGCAGTGTGGCCAGCAGGTCGAGGGAGGGGATTTTGCCACTCTGCTCCTCTCTGGTGAGAGCCCACCTGGAGTTCTCAGCACAGAACAGACATGGACCCGTTGGAGCAGGTCCAGAGGAGGCCACAACAATGATCCAAGGGCTGGAACACCTCTGCGTGAGGAAAGGCTGAGAAAGTTGGGGCTGTTCAGCCTGGAGAACAGAAGGCTGCAGGGACACCTTATTGCAGCCTTCCAGTACCTGAAGGGGCCTACAAGAAATCTGGAGAGGGACTTTTTACAAGTGCCTGAAGTGATAGGACAAAGGGTAATGGCTTTAAACTAAAAGAGGGTAGATTCAGGTTAGATATAAGAACAAAAGTCTTTGAGGGTGGTGAGGCACTGGACCAGGTTGCCCAGAGAAGCTGTGGATGCCTTCTCCCTGGAAATGTTCAAGGCCAGGTTGGATGGAGCTCTGAGCAACATGGTCTAGTGGAAGGTCTGGCCATGGCAGGGGGGTTGGATCTAGGTGATCTATAAGGCCCCTTCCAACCCAAACCATTCTATGATTCTTCCTTCTGGAGTACCTGCAACTAGCTATATGGTGTTTGTCACAGTCAAAATTTGAATTAACAGTCTTCTTACTAAAAAAAAAATCTGTGTCTGAATCACTAGCCTCCCACCTAATACATTGCTGGATGTGACATTTTAATTATCACCCAAGTTCAGCTGTATATTAGTCACCATTTGACATAACAGACCAGCAAAGCTCCTTTGTAGCCATTTTCTCTGGTACACAAATCTATCTTCTAAACAGCCAGCAGCTGCAACAACTTCCAGTTATTAAAGTCTGGCAAGTGCATGGTTTCATAGATTTTCCTCGTATATCTTTATCCAAGACAGAACTCCAAAGTAAAGATCAAGCAGTTGATCAAAGCCACATCCCACATCTCTCATCAAGCATGAAAACATTTTTTAGTGCAATATACAGTGTTAAGATCCTGTTGTAATAGTTTCAGCATGTTTATAAGAAGCAGGGCTGTGGGACAAGGGCAATTATTCAGTCTGCAACTCAAGACATATTCCAAAACACTAAACAGCATAATAGCATACTACATTCCCAAGACATATTCCCACTTTACAGTATAATTGAATTACAGCTTTAAAGCTATTTAGATAAGGAGGAAAGCACTAAAATATATTTTCAGCTAACACTGGAAAAAGGAATGGGAAAGTGAGTACAGCATAGGGAAACAAAGAAGGTCACTGCAGCAAGAAATTCAAAAAGGGAAAGTCAGCACTACTTAAAGCTATGAAAAAGGGAGATAAACATAGGTGGAGAGAAGGGACTGAGAGGGAAGAAAACTGGAGTAGACTGGACACATCTAAGAGGAACTGCTAGGCTGCATCTTAAAACAAAAGGAAAGTTAACAGGCCAAATTAAGCAACCGGGCTTCAAACGATGGGCAGCAGGAGAAAAGTACAGTTTATTTTAGCAAGCAAGCCCTCAGAAATGCATCATCCTCAGGAGGGAGGAGCCAGCTTGGGAGCACCAGCCCTCAAGCAGCAGAACAATATAAATGCCATCACCTGCACCTTTGGCTCCAGCAGTGCAGCCACTCCCGTGCCCAGGAGACCCAGCCATCAGCAGAGTGAGAAGAACCACCCCCAGGAGGCTGGAGTTACCACCAGGACAACCAACACCACCAGCTCCCAGTACCCCAGCAACTACAGGCTTACCTATCACAGTCAGTGCTTTGACCACATGCAAATAAGAGAAATGTATGTTAATATCCACAAAAAAATACATGAGAAAAATTTCAAAGCCTCTTCTGTAAAGTTTCCACCTGAAAGTGACCGTCCTCAGTTATAGCCTTTTAGAAGGAGTTTATGATGAGGACGCATGGTGCTCTCACAAAAAAGCGAAATCTCTTCCAAGCACCAAAATTAACTGCCAAGTAGAAAACAGCATTCTGCATACTCTGGAATTAGGAAGTCTTAAGGAAAGGAATAAACTGTACTTGCGCATTCATCACTAACCCTTACCGACTGGGGCAACGACAGGGTATAATTTTATACAACACACTTATGTGCAAAAAAGCAAGTATTTCACTATAGTATACAAATTCTTTACTTACAGTTGCTCAACTTGGTCAAATTCTTTTTCTTCTTCTGCACAATAGAAAAAGGATTATATAAGCTTTTGATTTTACAAACAGTAGAAAAGTTATATTTACTTATTTACTCCACGTATAAGCAAAACAAAATCTTTTTTAATTTTACTAGTTTTCCTACATTTGTAATTTAAATTATCTTGTTCCTCTGTTCAATGGAATTGCCTGCAAATTTATCAAAAAAATATTGATCAAGTTTCATGAATCTGATTTTAATACATATGTTATATATTATATATAATAAGTATAAAATACAGAAAAATATATGTATGCTTATATGTATAATATAAACACATATATATAGTTTTTACATACATGGGTCACCTTCTACATATTCAGCACCTATGTGTGCCTTAGGTTCAGCAACCATTATCAGTGCTTTCTGTTTCAATGTATTTCTCCTTCTTACTCAATTTCTTGACAGAAGTTTCTCCTATCAAGACTACTAACAGTTGCTTCTATTCCTAAGCACTCCCCCATGTAGTATAGCCTCTAAATTCCTTTGCCTTGTAAGGAAAAAAAAATAAGAGCTATATCAAATCCTTCACAAGAAAGTATGGCTTACTGAAAGCACCTTGAACCTGAATTCTAGACTCATGGAAAAGATTTAAAAATCTAAAATAATGCAATGTTCTAGAAGAAAGCATTTTTTCAGAAAAAGTACATATGTGAAAAATCACACTGAACTTCACATACGAAGTGCTGTGGGTCATACCTTTCTATCTTTGGCTGCAATTAAAATGAAAAGCTAGAAGGGACTAAAAAAACTCACCTGCATGTTTCTCTTTCTTTTTCGAATATATCTCATAAAGGAAAATAATAGTTACTAAAATAACAACTTCAGCCACAATTGCTAAAAAGGGTTTGAGAGGCACCATGAGGGACAGAATTTTAAGCTTCAGCTTTCCTTTACTTTTCCCTAGTTCAAAGGCAGCTTCACACCAATATGCACCATCATCTTCCTTGGTGAGCTTCACTATCTTCAGATGGGTTACATTGGTAGGTATTCTATTAATTACATACTTGTCTGCCATCAAAGAGTCATTGATGGCAATCTGAAAATAAAAAATACATTACAAGTCTTATTAATGTAATGAGAGAGTTTTTAATCAAATTATTTATATTAGCAGACAGTTTGATATAGAGAGATGTAAAATTAACTAAGAACATGTGGCATTTATGAAGCATGTTTAGTCCACGGTCCAGGAAAGGATTTGTCTTAGCTGGCCACCCTGGCTCCCTTTACATGCAATGAAGGAAAATGCACACTTTTAGCAAGCAAGTTGTGTGACCTGTTTTAGTTTATTTAAAATTGGATGAAAGGTACCCCTGACTCTATTGACTCTCCACTGAGAGGCAGCCTCAGGTGTCAGGATCTAACACCCAAGTTTCACCACAGTACAAGTCACACACTTTCGAGGAAGTTGAGCTGGCAATGCTGCTTCACCAGGAAATATGCTGATAGCCTTACAAGGCAATGCTGCTCTCCAACAGTAGAGGAGACAGGTTTATGCACCTGCTCCCAGTTGACAGTGCTTCCCCCAGAAAAGGGCTAGAACAAAGTGGGTATGCTTCCAAGGCTAAAAAGGATCCTGAACGGTGGGTATCTAAAGGAGGAAAACTGCTGAGCAAGATTTTTCCTCACAGCCTTTATGGCAGGAGCTGAAGCGAGAAGAGGTTTCAGCTCCTTCAGAATCAAGCAGCACAGCAGTCTCCACCATGGGCTATCCTCCAGAGAGGCTACAGGCTGGGTAATACAGAAACATTTGTACCTGGAGGACAAGGAAGAGAAGGGACATAGTGCCATTCTCTCTCAAGCCTCCAATACCTTTACATGTCTTTAAAAGCTTCCTGCTATGATACGATTTTTTTCGGTATCAAGTAGTAAGATCTCATCAATATAACCACCATTAATACAGTAAATACAAGTATCTCAAGATTCATCTGATTTGTTTTACTGTTATCTGGGCTGTAGTATGGCAGGGACTTTTTGGAAAATAAACATCATACAAAACAGAACAAAAACTATCCCTGTAAGAACAAATACTTCTAAATACCATATTTTTTTCCACAGGCAGAGATTTACATTAACTTTAATGGAAATGTAATTTGCAGAGCCTACAATGACAAGTCACTACACTAAGAAGTGTCTGTACTTGTTTTTTGCCTCATTGTTTTGCTTGGACAACAGATGGAAACCTTACCTGTTCACTTCCGTTGATCATATACCACGTCCAAGCAATGGGAGTATAGCCAGAACTTTTACAAACCAGTACAGCTGTATCTCCTTCATAACTGACTATGTTTTTTTCTTTTCCTTCAATTTTTGGTACTAAAAACAAGTAGAAAAAAGTTAATCAAGTGACACCTACATGTTTTAATTACAGTATTGCAAAAAGATAAAATATATTTAGTTATGTATTTGTCATAGTCCATTCATTTCCTTTTCCCATAAACACAGATGACTATCACTCATGACATGATCTAAATGAGACTTATTACAGGCTGACATTCTGTATACAGAATTTTTGCAGAAGACTACAGAAATCATCCTCTCTGTTGCTGTATGATCTTGAAAATTGCCCATTAATACTTAAAATCAAGTGAGACTGATTTCTGCCCTTGCCCATTTCTTCTTTCCCTTCCTCGACAGCTGTGAGCTACATCCTTTAGTTCTGGTACACTAGAAACAAACATGCTAATTTTTCTGCAATTTCACTCAATCTGCCAAAACTGATAGAAGTCTATTCCAGTTACAATGCTACCATGTAATACTATCTGGCAAGCTGTGCATGCAGAGAACTTTTTTTTTGTAATGAAGACAAAACTGCAGACTGAGGGAGCTTTGTATTTACAAATGTTTTCTAAGCTGAAGTAATGACTTGTGGGTGCATGCCAGTAAAGAGGACTTTTGGTCCCATCTTGCTGAGATCAGAATATGGTCACAGGAAACAAGACATCAGTTTACAACTTTAGAGCTACTTGTCCCAGCCATTATAACTGCAGACACCCCACAGCCCTGCAAGAGCAAGAGCCCAAAATACACTGTTGAACATATTGAGGCATCCCACAGATAGAGCTGAGAAAATGTATCATGATGGAGTATGTATTTCCCCTTCCCCTTTTTTTCCCCTCTTTATTTGGATGTTCACCAGCACATTTTCCTCAGATATATTTAAAATTTTACTTCAAGTTTCATTGCTCTATCTTGTAAGTACAGATCCAGTACATCTTTTAAATTACATTGGTCACACAAGACTAAACAGGCCAAGAGCTGGCTTTCAGCAGTTACAATGGAACAATTCGGTATAAACTACGATTGTTCTTGTTCCCTCCCATTGTTGACTGGCTGAGCACAAATCGTCCCAAAAAGTTCACTTCTCACGAGCATTCAAACTTAAAAGTTTCCATTCCTGAAACACATATGAAACCAATTTGTTAACAAGTGCTTGCAACCTCAGAATTTGCTGCACCATACATCACTCCAGCCCCATTACTTCTCACTCCATAGGTATTTGTTCTAATCATTAAACACTATCCTTCTAAAGAGTAGTGGCAGAGTATCTTCACTGCTGTCAGTAAAAGGGACAACTTGAGTAATAACTGCTGCCACTTCCTTTGCAACATATAGAAGAGAAAAAAAGCAGGTGGGAAAAAAGAATGGAACATATGAAAACAAACAAAAAACCCTTGAAAGCAGCGTAGCAGGTTTATGTGGTAGTCAAAAAGACTTAGCCACGCTGATCAGTGGTAAAGCACAGCTATAGACATACCAGAAATACCACTACCACATTAGCCATGATTAAGGACGTGAATACCCATCATGACTTCTGCACTCTAGCTATGTAACAGAGAGGTTAATCCTTGAAAGCGTGCAAGGAAATAGTATGTTTTGTCCCAGGTATTTTTGCAAGTAGAACACCCAGAATTGTGTGACAAAACACTGCTGCTGCACAGAAAAAAACAAACCGTTGAAGAGATGAACAGACAGGTGATGGCAACAGCATTTACACCAGTCAGATTTCCACAACGGTTTAAGACCAGAGTTGTTCCATAGTGCATGTACCTGGACAGCTGATTAAGGATCCCTCAAAGGGCAAACACAAATAAATCTATTCTACTCTTCAATACAGCTATTGCAACATTTCACACCATTTTAAAGTACTCATGAATGGTCTCCACATTTAATAATTTGATCTTCTATAAGCATCTCAAAATGTTAGTTTTCTGCAGACCTGCGTAAAAGCTCAACTCCTCAAAGTCTGCAGGGTTATGCCAAGCCAGGATAGGGGAGGGAAGGAGAGGCAACACATCCAATAATGCCTAACTGCCTAGTGGAAAAACCTATTGCAGTTAGTTACAGCAGTGATGATTTTAGCCACTGAGTCTATACCAACACATTACTCATCTTTCACTTTGAGAATTGTTCTCCCTGCATTACTGACTGGAAGATTCAAGGACTTCTCTTTCCCATTTCCTTCACTCCTGCATTAATCTTGAAAAGTGTCAAGCCTGTACTTTTTATGGCATCAGAAGTGGCAGCATTCAACCACTGTGAAGCAATTCTCCCATCTTACTGCAATAAATCAACCAGTCCTAAGCACTGTTCTGGAAAAGATGACTTCCCTATTGAGTCATTCCTGCCTTCACTGAAATACTTATTGTATATTTTCAAAAGAATAAAGTCTCCTTTGACTTTTTTTCTACCTAAAAAGACCCGAGTAGCCATTCAACTAAACCTTACCCACATGTCAACAAGATATAATTATTTTTAGACATTAAAAGGTCCAAATAAGCTACAATTTTGTCTTTCTTCAGTATTGCAAGCTAGTCTCCCTGGCTGAAGATTTGAAAGCAGATACCAACTTTACTATTCAAGACTTAAACATACATGAGAGAGTTTCCTCAAGTCGTATGACTAGATACCTCACTGAGCAAACCCAGCTTGCAGCACTGAGAATTACAAAGCCCTGTTGGTTAGTTCAGCTGAGGTTAGGATAGTTAAGAGTTATATAATCCCCAAACACGGGCTCCTAAAAACCCTTTCTTATATATCACAGTCTGTGGCACTTTCAGAGATCAAATGCTTGCCTTGCTCTTTGCAAAATTTGGACGGTCAGAATAGGGAAGGGAATAGCTCTCATAGATGAAGGTTCTCAGCAGCTCGTATTTGTTTCAATTCCATGTCTTCCATTCAGCTGGACTTTGCCCACAACTGCCAAGGTCAAGACTACTGAAGAGAATACAGAACAGAAGAAAGGGCACTCATACTGCCCAATGAAGCACACTAACTTTTAATGTAAGAAATGTTCTTATATAGAATGAAAGATGCACTAAAGCAATAACTTGGCCTTACAGAAACACAACTGATTTTTTTCAAAAACCTGCCTCCCTTCTGCCAACCGTTTCTCCTCTTCTAACACTGAATCTCAGGCCAAACTTTCAAGTCATTGGCTCTGTGTTTTGAAGAATTTGAGACACCATCCTTTCCTCCCACCCCACAGAAAGTGATGAGTATTCACTCCTGCTGTACAGATGGAGAGGGAAGGGGAAATCGGTTACTCATTTCAGAAAAAAAGTAGGCTTACATGCTCTCTTGATTCTTAGCAAATTTTGTTAAAAAGGCTTTTAGATTTTGCTTCAAAATTCTTCTTCTCTCCATGCTACTGAAATGCCTTTGATAGTGACTCTTACTTGGCTGGACCATATTAGTCACTGCTTATCAAATTAAGCTGTGATTTCCATACTATCCAGAAACCACGCTAACACAGGATTTCAATGGTCAAGTGAAGTAAAATTTAAAGTAACTTGCCTTGTAAATGAAACACAGCGCTGATTTCTTCTTCACCTTTCAGGGTACAACTGTAACTTCCCAGCTTACTGTTATCCAAAATCCTCAATCTTCAAAAAAAGAGTTCCAATTTGCTTTTTTGCTTTTATTTTCTTTCATCCTATCAGTGACTGCTAATTAACATTCTAATAAAACCAGCAAAGATTAGTAGTGGAGCAGAGAACATACATCGCTGAATCACTAGGATTCAGTTTTAGTACAAGGTAAGAACAGCAAAACAGAAAAGCACAAGCACATATGGGAACACAAATACAATTTTCACCCTTGTTGCTCACAGAAGGCCAAACATCTTTAGGCTATACGACCTACAGGTTACCGAATTAGACATGGGTTCACCATGTGAACTATATAGCATACGTTAGATAGGATTTCAGAAGATGTTACTTAAATGGTTTTTCTTTCTAAAGCTGGTCAGTCCATGGCCAGCACAGCACCAACACAGAACAGTTTTAAAGAGCTGGCATTTAATGAAGTCCAGCACCTTCTCTGCTGGTGAACTATTATTTCACAGGTGGCTTTGAAAATGATTTACACAGTTGTGCTTGTGTATACGGAGTAGAAGTGACAGTACATTCTCATCACCTTTTCTATCACAGAAATTTTATATAAATATTATTCATGCTAAGAAATCAAAGCAATACAGAAATCAGCTCGAGACTACCTGGTTAAAATTAGTCCATTTACAGATTTTTGAAGTCTGATAGTAAAGCATATCAATTGAGAAAAATTATCTACAACATTTCTTGAGTCTCCATAGAGTTTTTAAAGAATTAAGAAAACCTCTTAAAAATCCAAAACACCTTTACTGTAACGCAAATTTCTTCTCTTTTGCTAGCTGTGAAAGAAAAGAATTGACCATTGATGCCTTTCAGGCTTGCGCAAAGCAGCACTAAGGTGTAAAAGAGAATGTGGAAAACAGGGGAATGGAAAAAGAAATAGAGGTATTTTAGCAATCTCAGACTGAGACTACTACTGAACAGAATAATCAGACCTCAAAGAACTGTGTCCTTATTCTATATTCTTGTCTTGAAGAAACCTTGCTTCTCCAGCACTAGAGGAAGAACAGTAGCTCTTCCTCCAGGCTCAAGGTAACTGCAACCTTTTTCCTTTCCTGCAGTTGTAATATGTTGATTATAGACATATATTAATCACTACATTTGGCTGTTATTCTAATATATACAGGACTAGTATTGGGCAGTGTATATGCATGCAATTATAACTCGTTAGAACCTGCAAGTCAAACTATAAAGAATGCTACTTACTGGATGCCCCAACTGTTTTCAGTTTTATTGATGTGTCTGATAGTTTCATTTCCCCTCTTCCAAGTCACTTGAAAACTTTTCAGATGAGAATATTTATTGTCCAATCTGCATGAAAGTTCAATTCTAGTTGCACTGTCCAAAGTGATATTTTTTTCCACAGAAGTACCAGAAACACCTAGAAGTTTAAGAAATTGTTTATGAAAAACATGTTTCTTCATTCTGGGGGAATAAGAGTTTGAAAGACTGTTTTACATATGCTGGATTATAGCTGGATACAGTGTGCTGCTGCTATACTTCCCAGGGTAAAAAAGAAACCTGCAAAATCAGACAATCAGTGTTTGACAGTAATTTTCTTAAGCCATAACTGAGTTATGATACACATCCATTACAAAAATGGCAGTCATTCCATTCTGTAGGTAAACATCCTAGACGGCTCCAACATAGAAACACAGGCATTCATTTCACTGAAAGCAAGACAGATTTATGCTTCTGCACAACTTAACCCAAAACATTAAGTACTTAGCTCTCACCAAGGGGAACAATGTCTCCTCTCACGCTAAACTTTTTTTGACTGCACATTTGGTATTAAAAGAGGAGTATGTATTGGATTAAAAATATTAGTAAATATATGCAAAGTTATATTAAGAATATCAAAAAGAGTTAGACTTGTAAATATCTATAAGCATCCAGCTTTTAGCCAGCTGCAGATTTTATGGTAGTATGAGATGGTACGTAATGTCCTGTTGCTAGTGAAGTTGATGATAGAATTCACAACCTTAACATTGTTGGATCTGGCCTCTCATGCTACAGCTACCCAACTTGAAACCAAATCTTCAAACCCATTTATGGCTGCCTTTGCCTTCCTAGTGGCAAGCCAGGAGAATTACAATGTGAAAACATTTCAATACAGCTGAAAAATCTGACGCTTTTTTGCTTTTAGCAAGCTCTATGAGGATAAAATTAGCGTATCAAAAAAGTAGGTTTCAACAGCAGATATGTTCTCTGATCCATGCAGCCTTTTTTATAAGAAGAAACCTCTGACTTCGTACCTGTCAGCACTGATGTTTTATTTCATAACTAGCCTTTTCTTTCTTGTCTTCTGTCTGAACACTCCATTAAAATTTATTCCAGGCCTCATCTCAATCCTAGACGTACCCTGTGGTACTAGATGGTCAAAAAAGTGCAGCTGTGTTTCACAGTACAAACTGTTTCTGTGAGAAAAGGAAGTTTTAATGTACAGCTCACTGACTCAGTAATGCAAGTTGTACCTAAGCAGCAGCAAAGTCTGACTCGCATAATACTATAATACTCCTATAGAACATTTGAACTTTACTGGATCTGGCATATACATTTACAGCCTGCAGAAGAGCACACACAGAACTCCAAGTCCCAGCCAAAATATTACAGAACTGTTGAACTGGAATTAAACTTTGAGGTGCAACACTTCAGTCTTTCATAGCAGAGCAGTTACTGCTACTCATTTATTAGAGCCATTGCACTCAATAAATGAGTCACACAACTCACCTTCTTAAGGTTGTTTATGATCGAAGTAATTCTGCAAATGGAATTAGTTTCACAGTAGCAAAAGTTTTACATTCAGATTAATTACACTGCCTAAAAACAGAATCCATACCTTTTGAGATATTTTAAAACTAAATCCACACCTTAAAAGCATGGAACATGAAAACTCAATGCTGTTGAAGATTAACCACTAGTAGGACTGATATCTGGGGCATCTCTGTACCAAGACTACATGTACCAGAACAAGAAACAGATACTACCTTAAGTTTTCTGCTTGAAGAAAATACAGCATAAATGCTGTGCAATTATGTCCTTAAAATACCATACCAGTACTTTGCAAAGTTCTAACTGATCTCCTCCAACAGAGAGATTTCAGTTTGATCAGTTTTTCCAGTTGTCGCAGAAAACAGTTACAAATGCTTAACTGTCAACTGGGAACTTTGCATCCTCTTTAGGAAGAGACTTCTCTTTCCTCTTCTCCACGGTTTAACTCCCACAGTGCTGCAGAGCTGACTAACACCTGCTGGTTAACCAGCACCCTAACTTGCATGGTCTCTTCAAGTCGACTCACAAGCACAAAGACATTGTCACCTGAATTGATCTGGAGGACAGACAGCTATGAGTTGTTTTTATCTGTGGTTTTAATTTAAAAATGTAAGAAACCCGTTGTTCACTGCAAAAGAGTTACTAGAACACAAAACTGAATAGTGCAACAAACTTCATCTTTTACCGAGCTCATCACTTGCTCACTGTGACCTTAACTTTATCAAGAAGTTGCCATCCTAGATACTTCCACAGGTCATACAAGAGATCGTGTGTAATCACAGGCATTCTATGTAACATAACTGGAAGAAAAAAAATAACATACTTACCAGGTAAGAGTACCTCATACTCCACAAAAGTGAGGTTAGACACATTCTCTTTGCTTGCCTGCTTGAACACTTGTGTGGCAAGATCTGGACCTAACAAGATTGTGGGGGAAGCAAAGTGGTATGTTATGATCCTATAAAGGTAAGCATACAGCAGAGTGTCAATATTATATTGCAGTTCTTTCTTGGGGAGGGGAGGAAGACGGTGGAAGGGGGAGCGGAAGGACCTTGCCATATGCCAACTACTGTGGAGATCATTCCATCTGTCTTGTGTGTTAACAGCCAGAATCGTAAAGTAGCAGTGTGGCGTGGCCACTGTTATTATGCCATTTTAGAAGCTGGTTTCTAGCTTTAATATAATGTTGTAATTGTGCATGTCAATACTCTGAAGAGATTGTAATTATCGATTTCACAGCCTGATTCAAAGAGTCATCTGTACCTGTGGCTTTTCCTAAAGCTTTTAGATGAGTCCTAGAACCATACAGGACTAAATCAATGTTTAAGAGGAGCCTGGAAAAGTAATAAGCTTTAGAAAAATTTAAAAAAGTAGAAGGGCAGAACACTGCCATTCCCAAAGCCACTACGATTTAACAACGCAGCCAGAAAGCCAGCGGTAGACTGTCTAATGTAGATTCAGCTCTAATGAATGTAGAGGCAAGAACACCCTGTGCTCCACTGGAAAACAGTCAGAGGCCCTCACTGCTCCACAAAACTCCTGTTACACTGCAAGGAATTTCCTTCCACACACAAAGCATATCAATATCGACCATCATCTGCCCAGCTAAAATCCACCCCTTCTTTCTATGAGGAAAAACTACGTTTAAAAGGTTTAATATGGCCAGCAAAATCCCTTCTATGTAGGCCTATAGATGGTGTATTATTCAGAGACTACCTTTATAAAGCTTTACAACACTTGATACAGCTATCAGGCAGACAACTGTAAGCATAAACAGCCTGTTCCCACCACTGTATTTGTTCTCATACTCTGTGCATTTCAAGAGCAGAGCAAGAAAGCAAATTAATAAGCTATAGCTTTAAAAATAGGTGTAGCCCAGTTAAGGAAGCATCAGCCTTTCACATCTACACACGTAATTGCTTCATTAGTATTGTACTATGTGCATACAAGTTCCTCGTAAACTAAAGCACACTGTTGAAGAAGACATCAGAAATTATGCTTAAAAAAAGTTCAGTTCAATACAGTTGTAGCAATTTTCATCTTTTTAGTTTCCACAGTTACTTTCTATACAGCCTTAAACATCAAACTGTTTGTCTTTATAATTATCTACTAATATAAATCCTCCATAACCACTTGAGTAAGAAAATATCAAAGTAGAACCTTAGGGTAGCCGAAATTTAACTATTTAAGTAGAACACAACTTGTGACTGCTTTTACCAGGTGTAGATACACTATGTTCAAGTGTCAAATGATCTGAAGAGCTCCCTGAAGTTTTCCAGTTTACAGTTCGTGCAGTTGTCACGGGCTCTGAAAGGTAAAAAACCAAAATTTTAAATTTATTTAGTGATGAAACAAAAGAAATAGAGATTCCCTCACCCCACAACAGATAAAATACACTAAATGTTTTAAGCCACACATTTTACATGCTTGCAAAGTAATTTGGTTGCCAGTTATAACACATTTCAGGAATATACTAACAGTAACCACTGATTGAATCTGCCTAATCATACAGCATTACAGGAGAAAATTATTCTGATTTTGTAGAAGGGAAGGGGCTTCATTCCTCTCTTGTGCATAGAATGAAAACATTCCCACTCAAGAGTTAGGAAAATATAGAAAACTGGGCTACAGCTTCAGTCTTCTCACCAAGAGAAGCACTGGGTGGCAGAGTTGATCACTGTGCAGTAGAAATAGTATCTCTGAAAGCCTAGATCTTCTCAGAATTACTCCTTCTTTTCCTGCATAGAATACTGAACTTTGAGTTAAAGTTCTTAACACATGCCTCTCGGCTACAGTTGAGAGAATGTGGTTGTGCTGAAGGAGGTCCCTGCTAGTGGCTTGCATCTAAAGGTCTCTCAGCAAGCACAAGCAGAGGTACCACGTGCCTTCCAAGCTGCAGGCCTGTTCCATAAAGCACTGTTTTTATCAACATGTCAGCTCACAACACAAGGAGTGCTATACCACAGGCAACTAGCCTTTTGCCTGACTTGTTCCATCTGCACTTTCATACCTTCCCTCATGCTTCAACCAGTTTAAGTAACAATAAACCTGTATATTAAGGTGGAGGATGTGGAAGAACAGAGCTTCAGGATAGTTCATTTCGTGGTTGTTCACATTAGACTGTTGTCAGTCTCAAGCATAAGTCCAAAACAGCTTTTTAAGAAAAAAATTCTGAAGTTGTCTTCTAGCACTAGACATTAAGTCCTGTTTCTCTAGACAAGAGCATAAGCAAGCCTTGATCTCTGCCTGATAGAAAAAACTAGTCCAAGTGTTTATCCCTGAAACTACACACAAAGGCTGAAAGCGTTCTGGGGAATCTTCTTCTGTCTGTGTGTGCAAACACCTTGACAGCATGCCAAGGTTGCCATGGATCACCTGAGTTTATGTCAGTTTAACACACACACCACCTGGTTTGTTACTGAAATCCCTCATGATGATAGATTCAGAAGGCACCACGGCCAGTTCATATGATAGTTGTTATTCACCCACAAAAAAACAGGCAACCTTTAAGATGTCTTGCACACTAATAGGATCCTCACTTTCTTGCTCAATTCACATATCAAATTAAAATAGCCATGTGAAATCATATTATACAAAACACTTCATGTATTTTAGCTCATATGTATACTTGTGTTTATGTATGGAAAGAGTAATTGAATCTACTAGCTATTGAACTGCTAGTTCTCACACGTGTTATGCTAAAAAGGTGTGAAGATGAATACCAGGTAAATAGCATTATCATCTCCAACAACAAAACTGTAGATGGAATAACTTGTCAAAACTTGCTTGAGTTCATGTATAAATTTAACTCTGATCTTTGTGGAGAAAGAAGAGGTAGAAATCAACAATCATCAGGTTATTCTCCCATCTGGACCTTCTTCTCTGCTCCCTATCAACGACAAAGTTCAGGTCTAGAATATGGTGACTAAAGTGTGGGGACAAAATAAGGTTTTGACACATTCAGAACTAAAGGAAAAAAAAAGATAGATGAAGCTAGCAGACACAGTGATGCAAGGGCATTATTGTATCTCTGACTATTACAAGAGCATAAACAGTCCTCCTCACGCTAAACATTCTCAGCTGTAAGTGCTAGAACACAACCTCCTACAATGGTTCTGGTTTGGAAAGTGTCCCATCTCCAGGATCACTGCCTGCTTTTATGGCTTATATGAGTAAGGGCAACAGATCACACAGCTCGCAGCTAGACAGGCATCTCAAGGACTGTGGAGAAGGCTACAACACTTAAGTTCTTGCAGTGGCTTTAAAAGACCTAGATGATACCTTTACTTCTGTTTCCCCTGAATAGTCACAATCTTATTTCAAAAGACATATTTAGTATGAAAATGCAGACTCTACATGGTAACTTCATATCACTAGGAACAAGTATTACAGCTTTAGGGGTACTGAAACAAAAGGATTACCAGAAGATGATTCATTAAGTCCAGCTCGCATCTTAGTCAAAGAGTTTGCCTGAAACTGACTAGCATCTTGTGTTGTCATAGTTGGATCTAAAAAGTAAAAAAAGAGTTTAAAAAAAACTTTATTCTGTCTCAGTTGAGCTGAGTTAGAAGAATCCAGTTCATCAAAAGAATTCAAACAGAACCTCCTCACTGTTGCCATGAAAACCCGGAATTGCAGACTCAATAGCCGGAAGACTGTTAAGCAGGAATTCTTTGTTACAGCACCAGGCACACGGGGCATCTCTCCTCCAAACATGCATGCCAAACACCCTGTCATTTCAGGTTAAATACAATCACAGCATACATATTCATTATAGTTTCAAGAAATGCTTAGCATATTCATGACTTTTCCAAGAACTAATTGGCATATGTTAATATCTTTCATGCATGTCTGTTAGCATCCTCCAGTGGTCTTTGGGAGTCCTAAGATGAAGGCTTATACTCCTCATCACAGTGTCTGCTGGTTGACTTCTGTTTCTCTCCAAATTCAGTTCTAAGATCATGTATACTGTGTCCTTCCAGGTTGTTTTTCTCTGTCTTGTTGCCATCTTGGTGCCTCTATCTCTGTAGCTTGGTGCATCTGCCCTCCCAAGGCTGAGCTGTCTGGGTAGCATTATTTAGGAGCCTCTGTCTTAGAGCTTTCCTGTCTTCTCAAAACCGCAAGGATCTACTTTAGTTTAATTACAATCACTCTGGTAAGTGGAAATTTTACATGTACAGCTATCATCACCTTACTACCTTCATTTTTTCGCAAGTTCTGAGCATATACAGCCAAAATGTGCAAGAATGACGTCTCATTAGTTCTTTGGCTTACTTTCGACAAGAAAAGATTAATGAACATAGGTAGTATTTATTTGACCTCTAATTTCTGTATACAGGTCTTTTCCTGTCATTAGCCTACAGTCAGGCAAAGCCATTCTTCTTAAGAATATTCCAGCAGACCAACAAATTTTATAACTTGTACACAAATTGTGTCTTGTTTGTGCGCTTGGACCACCACAGCTCATGACACTGGCACTAGTTCATTATTTTTAAACATAGCTTCGCAGGTTCACTAATAGAATAAGGACATTACTACAACCTTACATGTCTACCCTGTTTAGTGATACAGTGAACAACCTCCTTTCCTTATCACCTTGGCAAGCAAATCAAAAGGATCTGTGTCAAACACAGACTTCACTGAGTAATACTAATCACTATTTCCATTTTCCTTAACACCACTGCAAATCTGATTCTGCTTCTATAATACAGTTTTTGTAAGAGCCAGGCAAGACTCTAGGGTTTTGCTTTATGTTCTTGACTGGAGAAAGAACAGCAGGGGAAGAGGTAGAAGACTTGCTTAGCTTGAATATGTTGCTGTGTCACTCTGCTATTAAGAATTCAAGGTCCCCAGATGTTTTATAAAAATGGAGATGTCTGCTCCTTCCTTTCTGTTCCCACATTTGGGTGGCAGAACTAGTCAGCATAAAATAAACACTATATCCTCACACACTTAGGTGTTCCAGGACATACTCCACTGCAACAGCAGCAGCAGCACACACTCTTCCTCAGACTCAGAGCAATCTCATAGCTTTTAAGTGATTTGGCTAGTAGTTACACAGGGGAAAAAAGGGCACGTGTTTTGCAGTTATAATTAAAGTCTGGGATGGGTAGTAAGATCAGCTAGACATCCAGGACAGCAGCAAGCTGATGAAAAGTGAAAAGCTAGAACACACTTTAAGAGTGTTCAAACGTGTTGAGAACTGTGTGCCTTCAGCAGAAGGTAAAGTCGGCAACCTGACAGTTCCTGCAAGTGAACAACACTACAAACACTCCTACCCCATTTCAGCACTACAGGCACAGAAAACCTACAGATTCTGCCGCTGGCACCTCCAGCACACAGCTACTCCAGGCTACGTCAGAGTCATGCCAAGCTTGCACCATCTGCCTTCTCAATCTGCCCATCATACTTCAACCAGTTTCGATTAAACACCACAGTCAAAGGATATGATTAAAAAATTAAACATTAGTGGTTCTTAACAACAGGCTCTTCATTTTCTGTACTTTTTCCTAACAGTCCACTGGTCCCACAGCCAAGTACGCCCTTCATCCAAGCAAAGAACTTAAGAAATCTACTCCATCTGAGCAGCCGCTGGCTTATGACCCAGCAAGAAGACTGACTCTTATTCTCTGCTTGACAAAGGTGCTGAGAGCAACAAGAGCCATTATGCTTCCGATATTCATGGTAAGGTTGAAGTAAGTTCCATGAATTTTTATCTGCAGCATCTTGAGGTATTCTAAGGATGTCATGGATCACCTGACTGTGTCAGCTTAGTAGATGCATCACCTGCACAGTAATTAAAATCCCCAAAGATAAATTTAGAAGGTGCCAGTGCCAAGCTGTACAGCAGTTCTGTTATCTCTCTGCAAGGAAGCCAGATAACTTGCAACATGGTTTGCATACTATTAGGGTTCTCGTTTGGCTTTCTTCCTCAATTCACACACCAAGTAAAAACAGTCGTGTTATTTCTAGTCACCACTGCTTCCACATCTTGGCTCTTATCCGTCTGTACATCACACTACATCAGACAGAGGCAACATGGCACCACTCTTGTCCTCTCACATACACCTGCTGAACAGCGTCATAGATCAAGACGACCCAGCACTGCATGATTAGCACCCTCAAGCCAGGCAGTGATGTAAGCAAGTCAAGCGGAATAACTCCTCAAAATACTGAGTCATGGCTGCATGCCTAGCCTATAATTGGTTTGCATTAGATTCAGTCAATAGTGTGGTAGCTTGCTGAGTTCTTGTTGTTGTGATCTTTATGCACAAAAGAGAATGTGAGAGTATGAGCTCATTAATTTACTTTTCCACCTTACCTCTGCTCCCTACTGCAGCCAGTATTTGGGGGATAAAGCGTGGATGTACCATACTGGCCATCACCAGAGCAGTTTCAGGCTTTAAAATCTAGTTGCTCTCTTTTTCAACCAGAAAAGTGGCTAAATAGGAAAAGGCTGAGACACCCTTTGGTTTAATTAATTTAATGTTTTATTTAATGTCAAGTAATTTAGTATCAATTTTATGCTATGTGCAAGCACGCAAGCATTCAGCTGCATCCAAAACCAGCCACCAGAACAGCCTAGTGCCTGCAGAAAAGGGAGCAGCTGCAGGCTGAGCTCTCCTGAGGCACTAGAGGATCACAGGAAGGACTTCCAAATGCCCTGACAGAAGCCCTTCCCTCGGGGCAAACCAGAAAAATCCAACACAGAAGCAAAATCTGTAAGAAATGAGGTGTATCCTCTACTCATCTAACTCCTTGGCATCTTTACGGGCAGAAGCTGGGAGATGAGATGTGGTCCATTTGCTGTTCCTAAAGGAATGTGGCAGCACGTGCTGCAACTAAGTTAGACCACCACAGCAGGAAGCAAATGAAGCAGCAAACTCTGACGAACAGTGTTGTGACACTTAGAAATTACCCCTAACACAGAACAGAAGTGAAGGCTTAAGTTTTTGAAAACAATTAACTAAACAGCTACAAGACGAAAAGCCAAAAGCAACAGAATAATAAGAACTCTCCTCAAGCTGCTTATCTCAAAATAAGTCTGGGATGCCTCTCGTGGTAAGAGCCTGACAAGATGCAGAAGGCTGCGCAACCCACCCTCCTGCAACTCAGTCCTTCTACAGCAAGTACTCCCCACAGTTGCATTTATTTTGCTTGAACAAACCCACCGAACATCCACATCTCCAGAACACACACTGCTTCTGCATTTCACTAGAAGACAGTTTTAGTTCCCTTCCCTCCAAGGAAGGATGAACTTCCCTTTGCTGCACCTGTGCACACAGTCCCTGTGCTAGGCTAGGTTTTTGCACATTTGGTTAATAAGCAATGGAAGAGTAAAATACTCTTCCTCACATTTAAAGCATCATGGAAATAACAGTATGGAGCCTCCCTAGTTCATACAAATACAAAAGTATTTAACAGAAGTCTGGAAAATAACAGCCTCATGTTTTACAGATAAAGGGTGCTAAGGCAGGTGGCTCATTTCCTATGTCTGCTCAAAGCCAGAGATGATACCCACCACTTCAGGAAGGTGGCAGAGATTCTGGAAACACAAACACGGTTTTATTTGATTCGGTTTTCTTTAGCGTTGGGGTTTTTTTTTTTCACTGATGGCTTTACATACTGTTTCAACCACCATCAGGAACAGTTTTTGGCAGTAGCAGTCAAAAACTAATACCATGTGGCTAACTGGCCATAATGTGACTCACACATCCACCATTTACAGTCACAAAACTTTTTGATCAATGAAATAAATTGTTCGAAAGGACTTCAAGTTCTATGTGTACGTACATGAATACACACACATATTTTAAAGACTTTGAAGAACTACAAAGCAGATTTTCCCCTGCGTGCATACATAAACATATGTATTTTAAACAAGCCTTGAGAAGTGCAAAACACATTTTTATGCCCTTTCGCATTACATGAAACTACGACAAGTTGTATAGAAGTGACCACCACAGAGCAAGCAGTATTGCTTCCTGCAGTATTTGGGAGACCAACAGGGGCACAAACAAACATGTAACTACTGACACACCACACAACGAAGACGCAGTTAAACCGCTGATGGTTAATTAAAGCCGCAGTAGTAATGATCACATAGGTGCACTGGCAGAACTTTCAGCCTTGGCAAGACGTGCTCCAGCAATTACATCTTGCACAGCTAACATCAGCAATCTGGTGTCTCCCTCCACGACCGTTCTGTACCACTCCGCGATGCTTCAGAAACTAGGATTAACGAGAAATCCGCTAGTTTTAGAAACAGGCTCCTGTTTCGCTGGGAGTGGCTGGCCTGCTACCGAACTGCTGAAAGCCATCAGAAGAACAGGGCCCAGAAGGCTCCAACACCTCACCCCCCCCCCCCCCGCACATTCAAAAACACATCATAAAACCCTCGGAAGAGCACCCCTCACCGCCTGCTAGGCACACAGGTATTTCAGTAATTTAACTTGCCGATTTCGGGTTGTTTGTTGTTTTGTGGTTTTTTGTTTTTTTTTTCCCCAGGGCTTAACTAACTCTTTACTCGACAAGGACAGAGCAGCAACAGAGCTCCGCACCCCGGCCCCCCTGCACCCGCGGACCCCCGCCGGCGAGGGGCCGGGCCCCGGCCGCTCGTCAGGGGACGGCACGGGGTGAGACGGCGAGGGTCGGGGCCGCCGAGGAGAAGGAACGCCCCGGTCGTTCGGGCAGGCAGGGCTGGGAGCCAGCCGCCTGGCGGCTTCGTCCCCGCGGGGAGCCGGGGGGATGCTCCGGGCCAGGGAGGACCTTTGCCCAGCCGCAGCTCCCGGGCGCTGCCCGCGGCCCCCCCCGCCCGCTGCAGCCCACCCCGACGCTGAGGGCGGAGGGGCCGCCCGGCCCGGCTCGCTTACCTGCGGGGGTCCCGCCCGGGAGGCTGAGGCAGAGCAGCAGCAGCAGCCGCAGCAGCGGCGCCGGGCGCTTGCCGGAGAAGGCGGCAGGCATGGTGCCCCGGCCGCCGCCGCGCAGGCAGCTGGCCCGGCCCCGCACCGCCCGCGGGCAGCGGCTGCCGAGGAAGCCTGAAGCGGGCCGGAGCGGCTCTGCGGGAGAGCCGGCTGCTGCAGCAGCTGCGACGGGGATCAGAACCGAAGGAAAGCAGCCGCAGACCCGCGAACAGGGCGAACGCCAGGCAGCGACCAGCGGAGAAAGGCCGGGAGGGCGCCGCAGGCAGCGCCGTCCCTCCTCACGGGGAGGACCTGTCAGCACCGCGGCCCCGCCGGCCTTTATGTGGCGGGAGGAAGGGCGTGGGTGAGCCCGGCGGCTAATCGGAGAGGGGCTCTGGCAGCTGGTGGGCTCGCAGCCCTGCCGAGGGCGGCTGGAAGGTGGCAGAGCAGCTCGGGGGGTTGGGTCGTGCCTTGTTTCGGGGGCAGAAGCGGGTGTTGCGGCAGGACCATCTCGGCTGGAGCCACCCTCCGGGGCAGCCGGCTCGGGTAGGGCTTGCCCGGAGAAGGTTGTGGTGATGCTGTGGAGAGCCCAGCTTTGAGGGTCAGCGGCTCCAGGGCGGCTGGGTTATGCGGAATGAGGGGCCCCGGCTGGTCACATCTCTCTTTGTAGACCTGCTGGCTCGGGCGGCGATGCCCGGGGAGCGAGGGCTCCCCTCCACTCTGACTACGGCGCAGTGACTTTACAATCACAATCTGATTGCTTAGACTAATCTGTCTGTATAGGTATACATATAGTGAAACACTCGTACGTATAAATATCCTTGCATTTCTGTTTGTTACTTGATGAATAACTGGATTTGGATTTTGCAGTATGAAATCTGGCAGGGTGGCGTTCTCTGAAGGAGACTCTCCAGAATGGGGTACTTGCTGCCGCTTCGTTCCTATCAGGATGTGGTTACATCAGCTAATGCAAAAATGGAATTGTACGTAAGGTTTGTATCAATAATGCAAAAAGGTCACTGCAGCTAAGGCTTTACATCACCTTAGCTCTGCCATGCTGGCAGAGCTGTAGGAGTTTATGCAAAGCAGGAATAAGTCAAATGCCCTGTGTGTTGATTTTCCAGCATTGGACATGTTCATGCTGCCATCTGTGTCCTCCAGTGAATGTCCTTCAGCTTAAAATTCTCCATCATAAAACCTCCCAATACACATAACAGTAAAAAACTGGGAACAGGATTGTTTCATTAAGCCCTTGCTGCATGTCACGGAAGGAGTCAGGATTCGTGCTGGCTATGTGGGACCATGTCTAGAACAGCAGCCTTTTTTGTTGTTCATGGAATGAACGCCCTTCATCTACTTGGAGCGATGTGATGGAGCCTCTGTGCTCCAGCTTCAAGGTGATTTAGCTCACATACAAAAAGTGGGGAGTCATATATATGAGTAGTCAGTGCACTGTGATGCCTCCTTTTGAAATTTGGCTGAAACCTGTAGTTCCGTGGCGTGGTTTGATAAACAGACAGTGCAGTGTGCTCTGAGGAGAGATTGAACCCCCAGACTTTTGTTTATCTGCCAGCCTGCTACAACTGCACAGAGCAATGGGATTTGGAGAGAGAATCCAATTCAGATAAGGCTGTTGAGGAATGGCAGAAGATCTCCAGCTTTTAATGGGGAAAAAATTGGCTGGAGCTTGAAAGCTGTTTTATCTGAACCAGTTAGGCCTGAAGAGACTTATCTCTTGGGCAGCGGGGGATGAGGGGGAGAAAAGGGTATGTCGACTGCCTTAAGCTATGAAGAGGCTCCTTTGTAGTTCCAGTTAGCTCCCCTTGGAATGAGTGAAAATAAACCCTTTGTGTTCACCCTGATTTAGCAGCTGGGTATGCAGCACCTTTTGGTGAATCAGATTTTATCCACCTGGAAACTCCACAGATGGGTTACTGTGGTGCAAGTCTGTATAGGAGTCTATGGCTAAACTCTGCCAGCTGGCAGGAACGGGGCTGCTAGGACAGTCTGATCTAGGACCTAGCTGTGTCTTTATCAGCTCTTGCCCAGTGGAAACTGTAGAGGTTCTGATGGAAAAGATTTGTTTTGAGTGACTTCACATTATGTCCTGTATAGGACTAGCTTCTGTCTTTCCCACCAAGGCATCTTGGATAGAGCATCAAAGCAGTCTGAAGACATGATGAATATCTTTGCAGGACTGATTCTGAGCTCTTCTTCAGGACTTGTTGTCTGCTGTCGTCTATACATCGCACACTTACCTAATCCTGAATGGGAAGAAAACAAACACTTACTAAACTACTCCTGACGGAGCTATGGTTTGCTGTACTCATGGTATGACATACAGAGGCCACAAAGCAACAGAAGGGGTAAAGGCAAAGAGGAAGCAGAATTTAGAGGAACCAATCAAGCAAAGGAACCAAACAGCCCTTTAAGGGTTTTACTGCTCCAAAGTTTGCCTTACCATAATAATACGTTAGTACTAGATTATTCCCCAAGTACTACTGCTGGATTTGGTAGGTTGTTGAAAGTGTAGGAGTGAGATTTCGGAAATTAAATGGTCAGTGATCACAAACTATGAGAAAACAATATTGGAGATATTTTAAAAAATCAGCTGTCATATTTGCTTGCATTTGGAGAAACCGACTGGTGAGAGGAATTTCAGGAAAAGTATCTCTATTTAAGCTTTACATATTAACACTAATCTGCTCCATCTATTAACATCCAGCATATTTTCCTCTTCTTTCTTGAGCTCATCCTTTCTCTCACTTCCAGAGGGAAACTGACTTTTTCTCACATGGTAATTACTTGAAAAATGTGACAGTGGTTTTGGAACAAGCTTTCATACATTGAGCCGTACTCTGGCATATAAGAAGACTTTTGTATTTAATAAAGCTTCTAACAGAGGGAAGATGATGTTTTATTCATCTGGAAGATCTTTGCCAAAGGTTTTCATGGCAGAAGGAAAATATCTGAAGCTCTGAAAATTGCTGTGACCTGTTGATTATTGTCTGAAGAAGAATCTGGATGATAATTTTTACTTTTTCTCCAACAGCCAAGTGTGTGTTTTCAGAGCCCAGTTTTTGGCATTCATTTATTTTTGTTAATAACTAAAACAATAAAATAAACAAAGGACATACCTTAGACAGCAGTTTCCTTGGCTGGAGGCTTGCTTTTATAAAATCCACCCAAATTGTGAAAGGGTAACTAACGTGTATTTGAGAAGAACAGGGAAAATGAAGAATCAGTCAAAAAAGACTGAAAACCTCCTGAGGTGGCAGTTCAGATATGTTTCTGAGATGGTGCTTAGTAGCTTTCTGTGTCTGAAGCTGAATCGTCAAGCCTGTATTAGACTCTAGCTATTTTTTTCTAACTTTTATGGAACTTTAACGAGGATACAACATTTGTTTATGGGTGTGAAATTTTTAAAAAGCATGAAAATAAGCAGTGGACAATAGAAGAAATAATTCAGAATTACTTCAGAAATAACTCTTGCAAGTATGCCCAGGAGATAATTTTGCAAGGCTAGGAAAGAATGTGTTACTGATCTGTGGACCACTAACAAAGAGATGTGCTGGAGTGGATGCTATGGAACATGGGTTCTCCATTCTGAGGTAACAGGTTATAGTGAAATAAAAAACAATGCAGAATGCACGTGTTTCTCCAAGCCAAAGCAATATATTGCATGCTAGTACAAGACTACAAAATGGAATCTTATTGTCTTCCCCAAACATTTATCTTTTGCTTGCTCTCTTTGAAGGATTTAACTAAACTGACCTCTTGGCTGGATTTAAAATTACCGGCCAGATTATGCAATCTGCATACTCTGCAATTGCCAACTCTGCAATGTCTGCATCCTGCTGAGTCGCTGGAATCCCAGTATGTCCTGTCACCTCCTCGGACACAAACTGCACGATTAAACATATAATCTATATTGAGAATTCTGCCACTTATCAAATGTTTAATGTCACTTGCTGTGATTTGAGCTTTAGATGAAACAAAAATTTGGGCTGTAATGCTTTAGAAACATATTTTTAAAAAATGTTAGGTTGCTGTCAATACCAATTATTGAGATTAGCAATACTGATCATACACAATACAATATCAATTGTTATTGTGCGGGGTTTGATTTTGTATTTTTTGTATGGCTCTGCTCAGAAAAGTCTTTGTTCACATGGCAAAGATACTGTCATCAGGAACTGGCAACCAGAATGTTAGTCAAGTAAGATTTTTGGCAAACAGCTGTTTTTACCTTTCTGCCCCTCTGCCGCCTCTGCCCCACCTTGAAGCCTGAACAAAATTGACATTTTTAAAATGGAAAATATAATGAAAAAACAGTATTTTGTTTAAAACACAATTTAGATTGAAACTTTATGCACAGACATCTAAAGAATTTGCTACAATCTGTTAGTTTAATGTAGAAATAAAGTTCACTGCAATACCAATGCATGCCACTTTATCACAGGGTTTGTTTTGCAAACTGTTGGTTCAGACTGTGCAGAAAATATTCTTAAGTGTCTCACGCAAGACCAGATGTTAAGGGAGGTATATTGATAATTATATTATATATGTAGAATGATATTTCATTGCAGTAATGTACCTGGAAAAAAAGTAAGCTGACCTCTGATCTGAATACAATTTGAGAACAGTTAACACTGTGTAATTGTAATTATGCTGAGGGCACGCAGTCTCACCTACTGCTTTAATATCAGGAAGAAGATCACCTCTGATAAGTCTTTCTTTTTCATGAGTTACCCATTTTCCAACCTCTCAAACTCTTGGTTTCTCCTTTGTTGCAAAGGCAAAAAATCGTCAGAGGCCTTTCATACCATAAACTATACAGCGAAGTCTCCTCCACTGTGCTGCGGTACTTGCTGAATTATTGGCAGCAGTAAGTGGGAGCACTAAGTCGCCTGGTGAAACAGGCCTTGTTGACATCACTGAAACTGGGCTATGTGGGGCTTCTGCTCGGAAAGAAGTGATGCGTGTGCCGCACAAGATAATGGTTTTCCATTTTTTTGTGGGTGTGGTGACAGAGTGTAGACTTTGTCTCATTCAACTGACCTGTTTTATGGTTTTCCTCTGTGGTGGGTTGGTGGTGGTTTTTTTCCAGGTAGTTGACACAAACATAAGTTTCTCTGAATTTTTTTTTTTAAACTATGTTTGTAATGCTGAAGATAAAACCTGAAGATAAGACAGTGTAAAATAAGTAGCAAGTAAAATGGCCTAAGCCTTATTGATTGTATTCTTGGTGGAGGGAAGTCATTCGAGTTAAACACCACTCCATGTATTTATTAGTCAACTTCAGGAAACTTTAGAAACTGTACCTCTAACAGCATCCTTTCACTATGCTATGTAACTAAAACTGATATTTGTAATTTCAAAATCACAAGCTTTTAAACAGCTTTTATTAGTCTTTTGCTTTTTAATTCTCTTCTCTCTTAAATGAAGGCTAAGGTTTTTACTGAAATCACAGAACTCTGTAAGTGGGAAGTGTATGGGAGGGAGAAAAGAAAGAAGAAAAAGGATTGCAAAAGTTGTCATAAAATCTTCGGCACTTTTACTGACTGCAGAGTCATCATAGCCAAAACTGAAGAACTGAAGTGGGAAGAACCATGGTGTCATTTGATCACTTCGTAACTTTGGGGAATGCAGGTTAGGTATGTCCCTGTCCTCATCAGCACAGAGGCAGAGACCTCAGCCCGTATGCGTTGGGAATACTTAGCAGCAGTGGCTCTGGGTGAATGTGAATGTTCACTTTCCTAAAACTTAAAAACCTGCATATGCATTGGCAGAACCAAGCGCAAGCAAATGTACCCTGGAATCTGCAACGCTAAAGGAATATACCCGTGTTTCTTGTACCATACTGCTTCTGTTAAAGAGAAAACTCAGTTTCATTGTTTACCACAGTGATGATTCTCACAGCTTTTAATTCACTAAATGTAACATTTATGTAACAGGTACAAAACTATTTAAATACTCTCTGAGGTGATGCATACCCAGAACTGAATAGCTTAGTACTTTAATAAAAAAAAAGTACGTTGGTCCAGAGAGAGGTGGTCTTGGATACTTATCTTTGGGTGGGAAGGAAAACACCACTCTAAAACAGAACAGCCTGCAAACATTTCTAATTCTTCACATGTGGGAGAGCTTCTTTCAGAAATTGTTTTCCAGTCTGTAAGTACCTTGTTTGGAAAAGCGGCAACGGCATGTAGCAAACAGACAAAGGAAGAAAAGCCACCAGAACTCTCATAAAGAAACTTGTCTAAAATAAGAAAGAGTATCAAGAGTTAGGCTTTGTATTGTCTAGAATTTGTGGAATATTTATTTGTACAAAACAATTTTACCTCATAGGCTTTTTCAGTCCAACTGTGCACCATAATCCTACTGTTACTCTGATGCCTAAAGCAGTACCCACTTTATGCCTGCAAGGGAAACATTTTCATCCGGAGCTGTGAACTGCCCCATCAGAAGTGTCCAGTGGGATCTGTGAGAGACAAAGTATGGGGCTGTGAGACAATCATCTTGTGTATCTTTTATTAATACATAAATTTTGTTTGACGCCGGTAATAATGGAGTTAAAATGCCTTTTTCAGCTGAGCTGTCACACCAGAAGGGTTCAAAGATGAACTTCTGAAGGTGACTTTTTAACAGTAGATTTGTTCTGCGAGACATTTCCACAAAGGATTCATCAGGGTTATATTATAAATTGTACAATGTTATCAATGTTTCCAGGGAAAAAAATACATATATATTTTTAAGTGAAAGAAGCCTAAAATATGTTAGTGTGTAGAATGTAAATTTCAAAGTGAAAAAGAATGGTGAGAAGTAGTTTTTACTTTTGGGTGTGAATCAGCAATTGTTAGTACATTTTCAAATATTTCTGCACTCAGTAAGCTAGGGGAGGATTATGCAACAACCTTCCGGTACAGCAATTTAAAAAAAAAAGTCCTCATGAAGAGAAGAATGTCAGTAGTGAAAAATCTACAAAGGTAATGCAAATTTTTTTCAGCAATAACTGTTATCAACTTATCCTAGCTGATCTGTGAAGTTTTGTTTCAGCTTTTCTAAACCTCACAAATGCCAGAAAAAAACATGTTTTTGTTCTTCATTGTTCCAGCTTTGTCTCCAGCCTTTTTCACCTTCTTTTGGTTATGAGAGTTACTGGAGCCGATAGTAAAATGTATTGTAAAATTTCAATTTACAGTATAAAAACTAGTTTGTTTTAATTATTGCATTTTGATTAATTCAGCCACAAATTAGAATTAGTAATGCTAAGACAGCTTTTTAGAAGAAAAAATAATTTTGTTTTTTTTTTAAATAACTCAGATAAGAAGAATAAGTAATAAATTACATCTGACATCAGTAAGACTTTAGAAAGCATATTGCTAAGGCTTGTGTAATTATTTATTGGAAAATAAGGTTCCAGAGAAAAATGTAAGTCTCTGGAATCCTCAGTCTACTGTGAGGATGTTGGGTCATTCTGCCTAGTTAGATGGCATATATTCCTCTGGCTGACTTCTCATGGTGTTAGAAACATGTCTGTCAGAGAAAAATGTGTTCTCTCAGTGTGGACCCTATTCCCATGCTTGACAACATTTAATGTGTTTGTCCTCACACCAGCCTTGTGGGTAATGTTAACCCTGGTGAGACATTAAGTGGTTCACCCAAGATAACCCAGGAAAAGTGTTACGCTTGACTGTTCTTTTCTAGCGCTTTCTGCGCTGTGCCAGGTGTTTTTTGGTTCCCCAGGATAAAGCTGAGTAGATAGACAAGGCTACTCAAGGTGCACTGGAAAAGTCAGAGGCATTCCCTCCTGACCTTTCATTACTCCTTTTTCTTTTAGGAGGGAGCAAGGCGTGCCCTTTGTACAGACGGCATGTTTGGACTTGGCTTGGGAAGAATTTGAGTTGCCCCCTCTAACACACAGCACAGATTGCAAGGTGAGCATCGAAGACTGCAGGCAGCTGCATGAACACGGTGATTTTGATGCAAGCAAATGTTTGAGCACTTTTACACATTGGCATTTTGTAGGGAATTAGCTTCCAAGTACGAGTGGCCTGAAAGATTGCTGCTGTGCAACAGATTCATTATCCTCTATGACTTCTGCGAGGGATTTGATTGTTTGTAGATCTCTAGGACTTCATGGTTACAGGTCTCCTGGACTTACAGCTAGTGTAGTATATTGACTAGCAAAAATGCTGGTTTTTAAACTGAAGCTTCTTACAGAGGTGTCTTTCCTGAGTTTTACAGATAAATACTGTTGAGCTTTACTGTAGAAGTGGTGTGCTCACTCTGGCATTTGAACTGTCCTGGGATATTCAAATCAGAAATAAAATTTCAGTTACAGTTTCTTATCGGTACACACTTCCTTTAAACATGCTTGAAAGTTTCATAAAATTATTTAAAGCTTCTCACAAAGTTGCTAAAACAAAGCTGATTAATTCTAAATTACTTTAAGGCTTTTTTCTTCTCTTGATAATACACCCTTGAGGATGACGGTGGCTCACTATTACAATGCATGAAGCCAGGGACAGTGCAGGTGTTAATTACATTTTTTAAAGTAATCATTAAATAGTTTGTACTTCACACAGAGACAATGACTTCAATGTAGTAAGTTAATTGAATTTAGTAGTAGGAAAATAGGAGAACAAATCTGGATTGCAGAAGTCACTTGCAGAAATCTCTGACTGGAGTGGTTGGAAACTGCATGATGCTCTTTTCACACGCTTTTCTTAGTCACTGTTCTACTTAATCTTGATGAGGGGGGTTGGACTAGATGACCTTTAAACATCCTTTCCAACCCAAACCATTCTATGATTCTATATAGGTATGGACAAATCTCCTGCATCATCTAGTACATCCCAGTTTATCAGTGCAGCAGATTTCATTGCTGTTTCTACAGCTTCTCTGCAGCCCCATCCTTGAACAGTGAAAGAGAAACCAGTTCTAAGGAAGCTCTAATTACAGTACACTAATTCTTCCAGCTGATGTGTGCTCTAGAAGTTGCTCTGCCCACTTCAACTCCACGAATCGCATCTTTCCTTCCTAGTAGAAAAAAAAAAAATTACTCACGTGCATTTATTACTTTTTTGGCAGTTTGCATTTTAGGATACATATTCATTCTTGAAAACCTTTTCCACTCTTTAGCAGACCTTTAAGGCATGCTCTGTGATGTCTCAGGTAGAAGCAATACAGATGTTATTACTGGGGACACAAATCGTTGCAAGGGGAGACCATCCCTAGATGGGCTTGTAACAAGGAATATGACACGGTTCATACAACACTTAATTTAATCTCACTAAGAGATTGAGGGATGATTACCTCGTTTCACACTCTTTTTTTGCAAGTTGCAAAAATTAAACTCTTTTCAAATACTTCTTGGTGGTGTTCAGTTGGTGTCAGAAGAAAAGGAGACATTTTTACTGTCTACGTTTTCCTAAAATACATACTGCGTAACATTGTGTAACACAAAGAAAACACACTCGGAGCTTTTCAAAAGAGGAACTTTGCAAAGAGACAGAATTTTGTAACGACAACCTGAAGTCAGCTGAAGCCGGAAACATCACCGTTTCCAGTTCTTTGTCTGTGAAACATCACTGTTTCCAATTCTCTGTCTGCACGCCAAGTATGCAGCTTATCTGATTCACGGTATGACTGTCCACATTTAGTCCTAAACAGGCATCCTCTGTAGTTCAAAAAATGAAACTTCTGGGCTTTTAAAAAGGAAGCAAAGCACAAACGGGAGATAGCTCACAAAAGGGCTGGATTTCTCTGGGAACTGAGCAAACATTTTTCCAGAAGATTTCTACTGAGAACAGCAGTGCTATCAAGTAGCACTTTTATGTCTCTTACTCAGATAATGCCCTTGTGCAGTGTTTGCTACTTTTTCACTCTTACAGCAGAAGTTAGAGAATAGTGTTTATCAACTACATGTTTGTTTCTTGCTTTCCTGGTGTTACCTACCTGCAACAGCGTTTGCTATTTTTATGTGTGTGTGTATGAGTGTAATTTGAATGAAGAAGTACAGTCATCAGTTGTATTATTGGAGAAGGTGTTAAGTTTATGTAGTATTTTTTTCTTTATCACTCTTGTTCCTACACAGACCTAAAGGGAAAATGCTTCTGTAGAATACTGTCAGATCGTGAACTACAGGCACAAAAATTTGTATTGTGGGAGCAGTTTTAACTGTTAGTTGGCGCTGATCAGAGAGTAGGCGGGAGTGTTCTTGGGATCATATTAAACAGTAGCGTGTGATTCACTATCCTCCTAGGAAGGGTCAAATCTTGCCCAAAGTCCGTGGACTTCTGGCATGGATGAACTTGGACTTGAGTGCAAGTTTAAGTCTGTATCGGGAGAAGGCAGTGTAGACAAGCAACCCAAGACAAGCAGTGTTTATATAAAACCCAACAATTGAGGAATCTGCAAATCAAGCTTAAAGCAAAACAAGAAACCGTTCTCCAATGCAAAACTACCTTTTATATGATAATGAAAAGTCATTAGTTTTCTTTCACAGATAACAGTAATCTGTCCTGGGGCTCAACTCAGTGGGGAAAGAAAACCTCCTCTTTATAGGTTCTGCCTCATTACCCCTAGGCAACTTCACTGCTGAGAGCGACGTGCAGACTTGCCAGCATGATGGATTCGATGACAACAGAGGCAGTAGATGGGTGGCGGCAGCTATTTTATTTTGGGGAAGAAGGTGATCTCTGCTCAGCTGGGAAATAAATTGACTATTATCAAAGTCTGCCTTCCACTAAACACATTTTTAAATTACAGTCTCTGATTTTCAAATCAGTAAGCTGTGTTAAGCTAACAAGAAGAAAAGTGCAAATACCTGCAACAATTCAGTGGTGGGTTAAACTTGTGTATAACAGAAATTGCTGATAACATATTAAGAAAAAGCTTCCCCTTTTGAAGACAACTAAGAGTAATACCCATCTTGAAATCATACAGAATCTGCCCTTCTCTGACTTCTCACCAATTCTTGTTACAAATATTTATTAACAGAAGATGATAAAACAGAAAAGAAAATTGCATTTGTTTTTACTTCTTTGCACATTTACACTCTCTGGCGGGGCGAGCGCACATCTAATGAGCGAGAGGAATATCCTACTCCTGGCACGCCATCTAGTTTCCTATGTATTTATGGCGAGAAATCTTCTCAGACTAGAGCCAGCCCTGTTGGGACAGCTTGATCTTCCCCTGATACTCGTTGTACATTGTGAATCTCCTGAATTCCAGCTCCCAAGAACAGCGGTGCAGTGGCTTGCAGCAAGCGTCTCTGCAGCCAGACTGTGTCTGGACACCAGACACCAGCAGGTTAGAAGCTGAGGTCCATGCTAAGCAGGCACTGTGAACATATTTTTGAACTGTAGTTCCCTTGTTCACGTCTGGCTTTTAAGACCGCAGAGAAACTCCCGGGACTGCAATGTCTGGTGCTATTTCAAACACAGCTAAGAATCTGATAGCATTCCTCTGTTACGATAAATAACTTTCTTGTACTTTTTTGTGTGTAGTCTCCAACCAGTTCTAGATTCCTACTGTGTTTTGTTATATCATTGGACACTCACACATTTAGTCCCTTTATCCTTTCATTTTAAAACCATCTTCCCTCAAAAATAGATGAGCAGCCTCTACTTGTTTTCCTTTTTTCTGAGCTTAGTGTTTCTTTTAAGTAGGACATATCTAAAAGTGAATACCCCAGCTGTTTTTAAATGTGCTAAAATTATAGAGTGCAATATGGTTGCACTCTATATAGTGCAATAGTGTTTTGGTGTAAAAAGCTGAGAATGCAACAAGGCTTTATAGTGCATTATATACAGCACTGAATACTTCTATGAAGATAATAGCATTCACTCATTGCTGAGACAAGCCAGTTTTGAACTGCTGACCTGTAATATAAAAGGAGAGCTGATCATTCCCTGGAGACACCTAAACAACTGTGTAGTTTTAAATGTAAAAAAATTTAATTGATCCTTGCTAGAAGATACTGCATGTTTCGTTGTTTTGGGAGATCTTTGTTTTTTTGAGTGAGGGTGACAGGAGTCAGGTAAGACTGGTTGTGGTAAATCATACGTTTAGTGAAATGTCATAGTCATAACATGAATGTTACTAATAACTGAATTTTACTGATAGTATTGAACCACTGAAGTATCGATTTCCTCTGTCTTGCATTATAGTGTTCTGCTGAGCATTGCATTAAAAAATTAAAGCTGTGATACAGTGTACAAGACATTTTAAAAAAGAACACTTTATTGTATGGGTGGTTTAAAAGGTGTGGAGAATTTATGGTGAAAACAGAGGCAAAAGGCTAGAGTAAGAGATGAGCTGTGTGCTTTTACAGGGGTCTTTTATTCCTAAGTTTGAGTGCTATTTCAATATTGATTACTTCCACAGTGAATATCAGTCATGTGGCTCGATCAAGACGTGTATATGTTTTAACATGGTCTGTGTGATTTTTTGCTGTTATTTCTGGTAATGCTGACATCAACTCAACTTTTCAAAGCATTATTCATCTCTCATGCCTATTCTAATAGTAGGTTGGATGGTGACAGTGTTCGGTCTGTTTCAGACACTTAGAAATCTGAGAGGATACTGAATACTGAATGTTGGCAAAGAGTTCTTTTTGTTGCAATCAACACAAAATGAGATGGCCTTGGAAACGATGCCTTGGCACTTCCTTGTGACCATTAAAGTGCATTATTTCAAACACTTAAATGCTATAGTTAATACTGGCATATCTGCCTAAATGCTAGTGAGGACATCCCTGTAATCTGGTAATTACTAAGTCAAAGCCTTAGTTAGCTAATTGCAGTTGATGATTCCAGAGTTCTAGTGTTGGGGATAAATACATTGTGAAAAGTTTCATCACATGAGCTTTTGAGAGCTTTCATTTCTTTTAAAGAGGAAAAAAAATATGCAGAAGTGCGTGTCAGGTCCTTAAAGGCTGTTTGGCACAGCACTTTAACTATCTTTAAATACTAGATGCTTCATGTTGTGGACAGCATCTAGTGAAACCAGTGGGAAAGCTAGGGAAACCACTTTTGGGAAAAAAAGTGGTGGTTGTGTGTCTCACTGTTTCTTTGCATGCCTTTCCCCATGTGTAGAGGCAGCACCTACTTATTTCTGTGATTTTTTGCTGTACCTACCCAAACCTCCATGAATTCAACATTTTCCCCATTTCCCTTCATGGTGAGAAAAGTTTGGACTTGAGAACATTATACCTTAGAGTAAGACTCATGTCCTTTTTTTCCTGTCTTTGCTTGCACAGAGTTCTCTCTCTGTTTATAATCAAAATGTTATTCTAGATTTTGTCTCAATTATTTATTTTGTTGGAGAGAGGAATTCATGTACTCCTGCACATCAAAATCTGCTCAGCTATCATCATGCTGAATTTAGAACAGCCTATTCAGTACTACAGTCAGCAGTTTGCCTATGTTTTTATGTTGTAGTCTGTCATTATTTGTATCTTCTCAGGGTTCACACTTCTCCCTCTCAAAAGGGATTGTCTTTTCTCTTCCCTATCCCTCAGGCTTGTCCTTCCTGACACTCTTCAGAGCTTTGTCCTTTTAACAGACTCCCTTCTGTCCCAGGTCCAAGAATGAAGACAATGCTTTTATTTTTATACCTGTTTGGCATTGTTTGTGAATTTTGTGCTTTGTTTCCATAGCTATGCCTGTACAGACACTTCAGAATATATTGATTTCCTTAAGGAAGGTAAAGCAAATCTGCTTTTATGTCCCTAATGCAGTACTTAAAGGACACAACCAGATATTGCAAGTTCATTCTCAAGGCAAGAGTTATTGATACGAACATCCCAACTAAATTGCCCTTTCTACATTTATAGTTAGAACAGATGCAGACATCTATCTGTCCTAGGGATTGACCCTGACCTGAACTGATTAATGAATGAGAAATTGTGAAACGACATCCTCTCAACATCCAGACCAGGATAAAATCCCCTTATCAAGGCGGCACTGAGACGGGACTTGCTCTTTCACCGTGGCAGGCTCCAGCTCCATCCCTTACTCTCTAACCCTGGGACGTCTCCACCCCCTCTGCCATAGTTCTTGCATTTGTCACAGCAGAATTAAAGATTCATTGGGCCAAAGAGACAGACTGAAAGGGAGCATCAATCTGTGGCCGTGTGGTCAGAGCACTCACGAGGGAGTGACTGGAAATCCTCTTTATGTACTTTGTTCAGTAACTGTTCTTGAAACAGCATTGGGAATCCAATTTTTTGTTTCGTTTTGTGTTTCAAATTTTTCTTCCAGCGTGACAGTCATATCCAGTAGGTATCAAGTCATGTTTTTCCTGTAGTGAAAACATTTTTCAGCCCTGTGGTGGGAAGCAGAAGAAGCACCAGCGGCAGGGGAAGGTGCTGAGCCCCAGCCCTGAGGTGATCACGGCACTTTTAGTAAATCCAGCACCTCCGAGTACGAATTTGAAAATGAAGATTTCGTCACAGGTCAGAAAGCAAAAGACAAATGAAGCGGTAGAAATGGAGCCCTCCTCTTCCCTCCTGGCATGAGGCCTGTCATGTCCCACCTGGTACCCATGTGTGCCAGGCCTCGAGGGCACCAGCAGGTCCTGCCTGGCCCCCCCGACTCGCCCTGCCCTGCCCATGGCCCCGTGTCCACCCAGACCAGGCTGCCAGTCCCTGCCTGGGCTGTGTTTTCGGCGTGCCTGTCCCCGGGCCTGCGCACAGGGTAGAGGTTAGACCCCCGCTGCAGCTTGTCTGCCGCCCGGCTCCTCTCACTCCCGACGGGGCTGCTGATGGGCGCTGTGACCAGACGTCTGCCTCTTCGGGGACATCTTTATTTCTTGTTTTGAGGAGGTGGCCAGCCTGGGCGGAGGGGTATTTCTGTGGAGGAGCCCATGAAGGTGCAGAGGTCCACCAAGGGGAGGGGCCACCAAGGCAGGTGACGCAGTTTCTGTGCTAGGCCCCGCTCCATTCCTTACACGAGCATTTCATCTAATAACAGTTTAATTAATAACAGACCTTGGAGCAAAGATCAGGAAAAGGCCCCTGTGAAGTTAAATCCCTTTCATGTTACTGCCAGCCCCTGAAACCCGGTTACTGAAGAGGGGCTCCGGGTGGCGGCAGGGCGGCCTTGCTGGCGGGGTGAGATGGGCTGCTCGGGACACGGCCCTGGGCGAGGGGCATTCCAGCCACGGCTCCTTCTCCTGCTTACGGCAGTGTCCTACCTGCCGGTCGTGGGCTCTGGCTCCTGGAGCTCGCTGCGAGGCTGTCCCCTGGCTGTCTTGTACAGAGACAGCGTTACGGGTCTGGCTCCTCTCAGGAAGGGAGCTGATTCTTAGCAGCACTGAGAAAACTGCCCCGAAACGCAGAGGCACATGCATGGATTATAAGTGCAGTCTGGCCAGGGAAGCGGAGCACCTTAGTCCTGTCAAAATGAACACTTGATGTACAGAGCTAGCCCTTTTGAGGGATGTCTGTCAAAGGCACAGCCTGTGGCACCGCAGGGCATTTGGGTCTCTCCAAGGTAAGGTGCCAGATAAATGGTGTTTTCAGGCTGAGTAGATAATTCCTCTCTGAACGCCTACGTTAAGGACCTCTCTCTTCCGTGTATCTGTCCCAGATTCATACTAGCTGTCATTTGATTGTTACATACCTCCTAAGGGTTGCATTCTCTCTAAAGCACTCACATAATAATCTATTCAAGAAAAGTAATCTTTCATTGCCTCAAGACAGGCAAACCCTTTTGTTACTGTCGTTGTGAATCTCCTCAAAACCAAAGTGTTTTTACATAGTTCAGTCTTTCAATGTCCTCTTTTATTCTCATTCAGGAAAGTCTAGATTTGGTAACAGTCCAGAATTTTAGTATTTCATTTTATCTAAAGAAAAAAGACCAAGGATAAATATTGTAGTTTTTATTGCTTTAATTACTGTTTTGTTTTGTGAAGTAAAGCGGTGAATTCTTGCTAACAACATAAAACTGTATGAGGTAAAATCATCTCATCTATAATTTTAGTGTTTTAGCAATTTTTGAAGAAAAAATATATTAAAAATCTATTCATGTACAATTTTGCTCACCCACTACTATTAAGCCTCCATAAGAACTGCTCACGTTGTACAACAGTCAGCATTTCACCTATGTTTTTATCCATACAATTTGTCATTAGTTTGTGCCTCTTTAGGGCTTGGGAATGATTTCTTAAATAGTCTGTTCTAGTTGCAGTGTACCTTTCAAAAATTACTTTTCCTTCCTGAGGCTCCTTGATAAAAGGCAGAAGAAGGTAAAGTGGCAGAAGTATTATAAATTAAAGCAGATGGCATTTCAGTTTCTGAGAATATAATGAAGCTTGCACACAATGTTAATTGTCCCATAACCCAGTGCATTTCTTGCACTATGTTGAAAATCAGCCAGACTTTTCCAGGAGGAAGGATTTTCACATAATTTAAGACAGTATCAGTAAAACAACATATTAAAAATAGAAGCATGCCAAACTGGAAAACCTGGAATTATCTAATGTAAGGACTTTGGCTGGCTGATGCCTTTGAAGATGCCTAGTCCTTTCCAATGACTATGTTTGAAGTTCTCATGTAACTTCGAGACTGTAAGTAATTCCAAGTACTGAAACACCATGATACAGAGAAGAGTTGAACTGACTCATCTACACCTCCCCAATCACTTCCTTTGGGAACTGTCAATAACATGATTGAATCAGTTTTGACCAATACGTCATGGTCATTTGAGGATAGATTTCTTCACCATTAAAGGTGAAATAAACTTTGTTGTGGCAAAAATTTAAATGTCTTTTCAGATCAAACGGTAACTTGAGTGGTTTTTTTTAATGGTCTCTTGCATAGCTTCAAGACTGTTCTATTTCACCAGGGAAAATTGCTTATAGTTCAGTCTGGAGAAGGAATAAAGTATGTCCTACCGTGATGGAGTAAATAATGCTGGTAAACTAATTACTTACAATAATCAGCTGTATTTTTAGGGATGAACAGAATGGTATTAGATCTGAGATTCCAATTTCTGGAACAGGCATCAGAGAATATTAATATAACTACAGAGGCAAAATAAGTGTCTTCAGTGTAAAACAACAAACAAGCAAGATGTCCCTTGCTTGTTTTTAGTGCTCTTACTATAGTCTCTGAACTGTCTTATCCCTTGCAGTCTTTCCTCCCTTTTTTTTCTGTCAACACATTCTTGGATTATAACTCTTTGCCATGATATATATTAAAAGCCTATTCATTTTTTATTCATACTTTAAGATTGTGTTACTAAATCGTATGCAACATATACTGTCAACCTTATACAAAATACAGAAACAACTGCCAGTGATAAATCTTGTTTGTGCTTTAAAATTGGATGAAGTGTTCGTGTCTGATTTTAGGCTGCCCTGCAGCATTACTAAGTGGTACAGTTATTACAACCCAGTACAGCACAGTGCGTATATACGGATGGATGTTTATTAACCTCAAGATGATAGTTTAACACAAACCTCTCCTACTTGGTTTTGCTTAAACTGGAAGTGTTCATGTTTCTTCAAATATCCAAGAGTTATTTTTCGCTTCCTCAAAACAGAAAATAACGCTGTGTAGTAATTACTGAATTCAGAAATAGGAAATCTCTCATCCATATGAGAAAGTAAAATAGTACCTGGAAGATATGTACATTAATTTGAAGCTATATTGGGGGGGTTTAGTTATCGCAGGTGATTACTTACATTGATACATTTGACCATATTCTTTTTCGAAAGATAATACACTTTAACAATGAAATGCTATCAAATAAGTTGTAAGGTTAAACTAGAACATCAAGGTTAAACTATGACACCAACAAAAGAATTGAACTGCATCTGGTCCTGCATACAGTGTCTGTAGGAGACTTTGCTTCCTTACCCTCAAAGCACTGACTTTGTTGTCAAAAAGAGTATTTGTAGTTTCTTTCTGCAACTATTCTGCCAATGTATTTTCTACCAGCCTGGAAATTGTCCAGTCACATTGTTGATGCCTTTGTTTTACTGCGTATTTCAGCTGTATGAACTTCATGCCTTTTGAAGAAAATCTCATTGCTTTTTTGCTTTCCCCCCTTCCTGATACTGAGGGAAATTGCTTTGCACAATGGAGTTTAAGTCTTGAGTACCACTGCTTGCAGCGCTTGCATCCTGGCAGACGACAGGAAGAGGAACAGTGAAGAGTGTAAGAAACTGAAGGCAGCTGCAAGCAGAAACAAGCAGCTCGTCTGGGGACACCTCCAGCCCACAGCAGAGGAGGAAGCTCTGGTTACCGCATGACACTTGCAACAAGGCAGATGGGGGAACTGGGTTTCAGAACATACACATGCACTTCAGTAGGACAGATGGTTTGCCTCCAGCTGTTGAGAGAGCAGCTGAGGCCGTGTACAGGAGCCTCGTCTCTGCAATTAGCGATCACCCAGCTCTGGGTGTTGCAGTGATTTTTGCCATGTGCACCTGTAGCAGTCAGCACACTGATAAGGAGACAAGGGGAATGTTTCTTGGAATAAATGATCTAGAACTTAGCTTCTGCTGTAAAAGCACAGTTGCTTAGGAAAAAAAAAATATGTCTGATGGGAGGCAACTTTTAAATTAAAACTAAACCATCCACTTGTGTTGTCCACTTGGCTTACAGACCTAGCACATTTCCTTTCTTGTTCACCTGTTGTGTTTAACTCCCCCACCATTTCCCAACACTACCCATCTCCCAGAATACCCCAAACAAAACAAAATTGCACCAATCAACCTGACATGCAGTCCTAGAACCCAAAGAACCTGTACAGCCAAGAGGCAATTTTTAGCTCTCAAAGATATTGAATACACAAGGCCTCAGATGTCTAACTGAATAGTTACGATTATATACAGTTAGAGGGCAGTGCTACATACAGTGCACAGTTCCTTTCTCACTCAGATGTCTATTATTTGCTGTGATCTCAGAGACAATAAGATATCAAGGTGGGATTAGCAAATCCTGTCACTTCAAATCCCATTTACATTTTGTAGTATGAAGTTATGAAGTATAAACTTACTACTTTTCACCCAGTTATTTCTGGATGTAGATGAGAAGGTAAACACACAGAATATTTAAAGAAAGATACCAAAGGGCACATAAAATGCTTTATTCTTTGGACTCACTGGGAGAAGTTTGATTCCAATACACTGTTTTTACCAGTACAAAATATTTCAGGATAACCTGGATAAATTGACTAAAAACTAAAGCTGAATACTGCAATGGACAAGGAATGAATACAATTATTTAGGTCTCCACATTAATTTCTTCCTGAAGAATTACAAATGCTATATTACTTTCTTAAAATGGAGTATGGCCATAGGACAATACATAATTTTAAAATGTGAAAGAATTTAATGGGCCATATACTACTAAAAGAAATGCGTTTTTGAACTTGTGATCAAGTGCTTGTATGGAGAGCAACTATGGCACTTCTTTTCCTGCAATATTTTTTATGAATTATATTACTCACAAGTGGTGTTAAAAATAATTTATCGGAGAGTATCACCACTCCTCCCTGAGTAGGAGGACAGCAGTGAGGGATGGTCTTAACGAGGATGTCTTTTATGGATCATGCAGTGAGGAAGCTCACCTCATCAAAAATGCTGGTGTCTATTTTGGTAGAACAATGACATTTGTTATTCCAGGCTGCAAGAAGGCAGTTGCTTGACTTGGGTCTCTATGCCCTCATAAGCTGGGACCCACAGATCTGTTCCCAGACTATCTGCAAAATGGTTCTGAGACTGTGGTTTACATTATCAGAATGAGTATTTCTTCCTGGTTAGTTTGTGCCCTTGCTCGCTTCACAGCCTCTCCCTCTCCAGATCCAAGCTATCCTTGACACCTCTGTAGTGAAGAAGTCACTAAGATAATTGCATCATGTTATTTGCCCTTCTGTTTTCTAAAACTCCGCTTTGTGATGAGTTATTTTGCCCTTCTCACATTCATGCAGTACAGCTCAACTACCGTTTTTTAAGACCCTTGATGCAAAGTGACATATTCTGTACTTCTGTAGAAAGTTTATGTTTTAGACTGTAAGATTTATGTTCTTGCCTGTGCAAGGGATAGGTAGACTACTTGACTGTAATCAGTGTATGCAAGATCAGATTCAGACTTGGGAAACTTCTCAGAATAGCTACAGCCTGTCAGTGGGGTTTGCTGTGGTCCTGTCCCCTCTCTTGAATCAGTGTGTTCCTTAACGTGTAGTCTTGTAATAAGCCACTTCAAGAGCTGATCTTCTTAAAAATTGGTTTTGATGTATACCTGACTTTTGGTTTCATTCCCCACACCAGCTCAATGTGGGTTTGCACAAGCTCCAGTGCTGGGCTAGCAAAGGGGCTTAAAACACACAGCCAGAGGTAGAAGGTAGGTGGGCTGTGGAAGATTGAACTTAATCTATAAAATTTCATCATTGTTTTGGGGGAGGAAGAGGAGAGGGCAATGAATACCTTGTACAGTATGTTGCAGTGGCTGCTGTTTACATTCACATATAAATTCATATTCAAAGTTTAGTCTGTTTTTGTGTTTTTCTTTTATCTCTTTATCACCTTTTGTGTTAGTTTCCCTGCTTGTGTGTATGCTTAAAAATCTGCTATTTTACAGCCATTTTCATTGGTCATATTTTGACCATTTGTGAAACATTGCCCTAGAGAACACTAATGACTATGTCAATCAAGTATTTTTTTCTGAGAGTTAAGGATTTCCAAACTCCAGAGGTGCTCAAACTATACCTTGTTTTCCTGGACAATTCTATTACTCATTTCTTCTTCCTTCTTTGGAAAGTTATCAGAGTGATACATGAACAATTGCTGTTTTTATCAAGTAACAAAAATGCCTTCTAAGGGAGATTTTGAATTATTTATTCTGGTTAACTGTATGGATAGTTTTTTTCCCCTAGCAGAAAATAATGTACTTGTTCACTGAGTAATGTGGCTAGTGCGTTCACTCCAGACAGGGCAAAGTTGAACTGAGTTTCTTCCTCTTCAGGAGACAGATCTTACGCTTCTAAGCAAGGTGCCATAAATACCCAGCGTTCAGATGAGTGCTCTTTCTCTGCTCCTGTAAAGCTGTTTCTCTTTGTCCAAACCAAAAGTACATTGAGTAAGGGCCCGAAATCCTCCCAAGTGACTGTTCAAACAAGAGAGCTGAAGGTTCATTACTTCTGTGTTCCAATAAAGGCAGGAACAAAACAAAACCTGGCTTCTGCCAACTATTCCAGCTAGGAGCTGGGGGAATTTTCTAGAGTGGGGTGCTCTTGCTGAAGCTGTTTCACCTCCTGTAAAATACAATCAATCTTGAGAGGCCAAGATGTGAGACATCGACATGAGGTCTCCTCGGGCCTTACAAGCTACAGAATAAGAGGATGTTTCTTTGTAGCGCAGTTTTATGACTTCTTGTTTTTCCTCAAATGAGTGTCCCAAAATGAAACTTTTTGTTTCAGGCTGAAAAGATCAATTTTGTGTTAAATGGACCAGAACTTCTCTATCTCCTATTTCAATCACAAAAAGAGATGACAAAAATAAGTTTTGCTTGATTCAAATCAAATATGATTTTCCTTTTTCTTTGATTCAGCAGCAGAAGTCCCAGTTGAAAGGACCTCAGAATACTAAAGACTTTCACCCTGCCATTTTTCTGAATGTATGTATCACTTCTTCATTATTTAAACGCCTTTATGTGAACAGCTATCAAGTACTGTATTGCTTGAAAACTGTTCACTCTAATATTTTTAATCATTTATAATACCTTATCTGTGATATGTGTTGAAATTATGTTACATATATTGTATCTTTTTTGACCATGTAAACAGATGAAAATAATTTTCTGGCACACATGTAAATGCTAATAGTAGCACCAGAATTATTATGGCTGCATATTGATATCATCCAATAAAACAATCCTGGTGCAGAGTTATTTAAAACAAGCAAGTATAAGGGGTGGGACTATAGCCAAATTGTAAGGGATTTGTAAATGTCTCCATGAATAATTTTTCCTACTATTTACCCAGTGTTGCTCTTGTGACTGAGTTTACTGAAATGCATAAATCAGTGCTGAGTATTTTAGGAGTCTATCCAGCTGTATTTCTCTTTTAGCATTCTCTTGTCAGCATGAAATATTGTGCCAAGAGCTATATCTGTGTAGTTTACGGAATTTAGATAATTATATAGGAAGAAGAAAAATTAATTTAATAAGAAAATAAAAGTAGAGTTTATAGTATAGAACTGTCCTAGCTGCATAAAAAAATCATCAAGATGCAAGAACTAAGATGAAACTCCTTATGTAAAGTTTTATCACTGTTTTGCACACCAAAACCTCATAAAGCATCTCTGTAAAACTGAAATCATTTAAAGACAATGATAGACATATTAATAATTTATTTCAGGGAATGGCAAACGTATAAAGAAAAGTTTGTAGAAACATTATCAACTGATTATTTTATGGGAAATTTCTTTTCACCCTTGAAATATTTTGTAAGATTTATATGTTAGCCTCGTGGTTTTCACCATTTTGAAAGAAAAAAAAGGAAAGCATCAAATGTAAAATGCTGTATAAAAATATAACAGAACTAAAGTTTACATCTGGAAATCAGTAATAACAACCTAGTTTCAATTGTGACTGTTTTTCTATACTATTCCCACAGACCAAGGTTAATGGTATAATTGAGTTAGTCTATTTACGCAAGTATATACTTTATGTTGTGAATGTTAGAAGGTATTGGTCTCATACTACACAAGCTTTAGTATAAACACACTGTAGGCCTTGTAAAACAACCTTATCAGTCACAAGATAGCTCATCTACATTTTGTAATATATTTAATTAGTGTTTATGGGTGTTACATGGGACAAAATAAATACAAAGTTCAATGAAAACAGATGGGGCTCCAACAGAATTTGTAAAATGGGTTACTTCACTGCTGGCAGCCTTGATCTCATTTCAGAGAAAAATGAAAGCAGAATTGAGAAAGAAGAGGAAAGAGAAAAAGGTCACACAGAAGATATGAAAAACACAATCCAGAATCTTTTTTTTTTCATGTTTTTCCTTATTAATTTTGTGGATTTGAAGTAATGTGGCACCTCTCTGGGCTAAGGCAGAGGAATTTACTACAAAAGGATATATTTATTTTACTTTTAGGATATAACCTTTGTCTTACTGCATGTTTTGAGTATCAGAGAAGGAACTGAGAAGACAGACAGCTCAAACCTGCACACTGCATAAGCATTGCTTCATCAATGGGCATATCCCAACCTCCTTCCTCATAGGGACATTTATGAATCTTTTCAACAATGACAGTGAATTATTTTGGTATCCTTTTCAAGAACATATTGTATTTGAGGAGACTTGCTTTAATATTAGTTTAAATAATAATATTAGAAATACAAAGAAATAATATTATTGGAATAGGCAAAACTTCACTAGGCTTACAGAAAAAGCCACTTTTTTTAATATGCTGCACACAAACTTATGAGTTTTAAAAATCAAAGTATAGATGTGGCACAACTAAGACCTGTGTTAAAAAACTAATCAATCATTTCATTTTAATTCATAACTTGTCTTGCTCGCATCAATGAGACTACTCATGCTGAAAGCTTAGATGTGATTTGCAAAAGCAAGGTCTTCATTGTTGATTGTTAATACCCATGGACAATATTTTTTTAATAAGATGCAAGAATACTGACATGATCACCTTTAAAAAAAAATCAAGTGAAGTACTTGAATAGTCTTCCAAATAAAAGCAAACTTACTCCTTTTCTCCCAGTTATTTCTGAACTTTTTTTAACTCCCCTACCTTTTTCCTCCCATTCCTTCCTTTCCCCCCACCACATTGTAGATTTACCTCAGACAGTTCTTTTTGTTGTAAATATGGCACACTTTCTTTTGCATTTGATATATATGTCGTTGAGGGGTGTCAGGTTTTGTTTCATTGCCACTTCTTCTATTTCACCCATTTCCTGTATTGTAGACAGCCAGCAGTCTCACCACTGGAAATCTGAAGCTGGTCATCTACTAGTCAGTACACATTTTTAAAAGGAAAGACATCTACTTGATATGTGGTAAGCATGATTTTGTATGAACAGCAGCAAATACATGAAAGGGAGTGTTTCTCCAGATACTTCAGTGGTTTGATTTATAACTCCACAGACTTTTTGCATAGGATTTTTTTAATTGTTCCAGTTTGTTTGGGGTATAGCAGAGACTGCAGATTTTTACTTGTTTAGATTGTGGTGTTATTTAGCTTAACAGTGACTTACGCATTCTGGATACTGTTGGTTCATGCTGTACTTCAGGGTTAAGATAACAGGGAAACCAGAGAATGGACTGACTTGTAGTAATCATGAAGATAGCTTGCAAGCAAATCATCTGGATAACTACCAAAAGATATGGTCAATGGGATGAATACTGTACATGTTTGGCTGTGTTTCCTAGCAGCTAAAGAAGTAAGTGAAAACCCACACAATCATAGAATCGTAGAATGGTTTGGGTTGGAAGGGACCTTTAAACGTCAATTAGTCCAACCCTCCGCAATGAGCAGGGACATCTTCAACTAGATCAGGTTGCTCAGAGCCCTGTCCGACCTGACCTGGAATGTTTTCAGTGATTGGGCATTGACCACCTCTCTGGGCAAACCTGTTCCAGTGCCTCACCACCCTCTTCATAAAAAAATTCTTCCTGATATCCAGTCTAAATCTACCTTCTTTTAGTTTAAAACCATTACCCCTTGTCCTATTGCAACAGGCCCTGCTAAAAAGCCTGTCCCCATCTTTCTTATAAGCCCCCTTCAGGTACTAGAAGGCTGCAATAAGGTCTCTCTGGAGCCTTCCCTTCTCCAGGCTGAACAGCCCCAACTCTCTCAGCCTTTCCTCGCAGCAGAGGTGCTCCAGCCCTCAGATCATTTTTGTGACCTCCTCTGGACCCGCTCCAACAGGTCCATGCCTTTCCTGTGCTAAGGGCTGCAGAGCTGGATGCAGGACTCCAGATGGGCTCTCACCAGAGTGGAGCGGAGGGTCAGAATCCCCTCCCTCGACCTGCTGGCCACGCTGCTTTTAATGCAGCCCACGATACTGTTGGCCTTCTGGGCCGCGAGCGCAGCTTGTCACCTGATGTCCAACTTTTCATCCACCAGTACCCCGAAGTCCTTCTTGGCAGGGCTGCTCTTAACCCCTACATCCCCCACCCTGTATTGATACCAGGGTTTGGCCCAACCCATGTGCAGGACCCTGCAGTTGGCCTTGTTGAACCTCATGAGGCTGTACTTGTAAGTACAACAATGTACTCCTTTGTATGAGTTTAATGTTAAATACGATGTCTGAGCTACTATTTATAAAGAAAAAAACCTACTCTGTCTCCTGCCAGGTTACACAGCTGTTCTACCATGGGTGCATCAAGAAGAGTGTGGCCAGCAGGTCGAGGGAGGTTCTCCTTCCCCTCTACACTGCCCTGGTGAGGCCTCATCTAGAGTACTGTGTCCAGTTCTGGGCTCCCCAGTTCAAGAAAGATGAAGAGCTACTGGAGAGAGTCCACCGGAGGGCTACAAGGATGATGAGGGGACTGGAACATCTCTCCTACGAGGAGAGGCTGAGGGAGATGGGCTTGTTCAGCCTGAAGAAGAGAAGGCTGAGAGGGGACCTAATAAATGCTTATAAATTTCTGAAGGGTGGGTGTCAGGAGGATGGGGCCAAGCTCTTTTCAGTGGTGCCCAGTGACAGGACAAGGGGCAATGGGCACAAACTGAGGCACAGGAAATTCCGTCTGAACATGAGGAAGAACTTCTTACCTCTGAGGGTGACGGAGCACTGGAACAGGCTGCCCAGGGAGGTTGTGGAGTCTCCTTCTCTGGAGATATTCAAGACCCGCCTGGACAAGGTCCTGTGCAGCCTGCTGTAGGTGACCCTGCTTCGGCAGGAGGGTTGGACTAGATGACCCACAGAGGTCCCTTCCAACCCCTACTATTCTGTGATTCTGTGATAAAAGATGGCCTATAGACAGTTAAAAAGTCAAACCCCTTTTCTTAGCTATAGAGGCATTGGACAGGAGAGTGTGGGAAAGTGACTAAGGAAGACAAACTGGAGTCTGGAAGTTGTTGCTGTGAAGCTTAGGATGCTTTTGGTAAGAGTTAGATGAGACAGTTGCATACACTCATTAATTACTGTAAATGTCACTTTCTTTTATGTTTAGTTCCTTAAGATTAAAAAGTGACTTGGTTTAAGAAGACCACCTGAACATTGCATTAACCTCCAGTTCCAGTCTTCTGAAGAGAACAAATGCAGGCACCCAAATCTGATTACATCTGTGAGGTTAAACACAGTTGGTTGTGCAGCAGTAGCTAAGCAAGCACTAAATGAGTTTGCTTGGGTACAGGAAGCAGTGTACTTGCAGCAGCATGAAACTCTGCATGTGCTAATTTTCCTTCTTTTTCAGCCTGTCATTTAAAGTTTGGTCAGAGATCAAAACAGTGCCTTACAACTTGCAGTATAAATGAGATATAGGCTACTGATGGAATTAGTCTTTAGTTCCAAGGGCTAATCTTGCAAGGTGCTGAGTGCTTCCCATCGGATAAATTTCAGCTAAACTGAGAGTACTTGACAGTCCTTTTAATTTGGGGTTACAAATCCTCAGGTAAGATCAGGCACAGGTTGACTGCAATGGAGGTTGTTATAGCAGGAACGCATCCGTACCTGATAACAGATGGTGACATGGTGAATCATATTTACTGTTGCGGAAAATGGACTAAATGGAGTACTTTTAGCAAGGTAAGTATTTTACAGTCCGAGTACTTTCTGGCATTACTATTTGCAATTAAGAAATTGCAATCTGGATATAAGGCAACAGAGGAGGTTTAAAGCTTTTTAACCATGTGTTTGGTCAGCAATTGAGAAATTTGCCAGGCAGTGCGGTAAATGACACCAGCAGTACTACGGATTTCAGAAACAGTCTGGGTACTCTTGAGCTATTCACTAAACATTATCGTCTGGGACTAAATATGAATTGGGAGAAGCAGTGCTTACGTGCTGTCTGCAGGCCGAAAATGCAGCTATTCCATGAGCATAGCTAAGCTATCCAGGTTCCCTGCGCAGTGAATGGGAGCAGTAAAGCTCTTGGGAAGGGGATTTAGAACAGTTGTAAAGGGAGCACAGCCCACGGCCAAGCAAGGAATGGAGTTGAAATTCTGCCTCTCACCTGGGCTTAGGTGCTTATCTGCATCCCTGAGACAGGCGCCTCAGACTGATTGGAAAGCCATTTGTCATGCTCAGGCAGGATGGTGTACCTTCAGCACTCATCACTGCTTGACCTTAGGGCGTAACTCTGATAAGAGACAGTTTCGGAGACAGTGTCGACTTAACGTCAGCCTATAAGTATACATTCTACTTCTAGAGGACTATTCTAGCTACCAGGCTGCAGAGTAATTGAGATGGAGGCCCTCTTACTTGCCTTTCTGAGCATTGCCACTGTGCAGCCAGAAGTGTCCACGATTCATGGAAATAATGAGGATGCTGGCAACAGGCAAGTCACTTCAGGAGCTGACAGGAGACATAGGGTTCCCCTTCTGGATTTGTTTGTGACTGACATCAGAGAGTCATGGATAAAAGGTTTAGAAATATTCCTGCTTGCCTCTCTTATAAAACTCCAGTTTCTGAAGAGAAAGCTCCATTTTAGCCCTCTTCCTTAAGCTGCTCATGAAGTGAGCTGCAAAGAGTGAGGTGGAAGAGGGGAACGGGATGGGATGGGATGGGATGGGATGGGATGGGATGGGATGGGATGGGATGGGATGGGATGGGATGGGATGGGATGGGATGGGACAGGCAGAAGAACTGAAAAGAGGAATAATGAGATGCACCAGAAAAAAAAGGTCTTAATGGTGTAGCAGTCAGTGAGCAAAGAGGAACAGGAAAAATGAGGCTAACAGGCAGAGACTGAAAGATGAGATGACATTAGTGAAGGAGGACAAACAGCAAGTTAAAACTATCACTATAATAAAGTGTAATACTGACTTACAATAAATTGTGGCGTCATTTGGGACTCTGATGGCATGATTTATTGAACATTGCTAGGAGCATTTATCATGCAAGCAGCCACAGGCTTAGCTGTTGTGGACCTCAGTGACATTTGGAAGGAGGAGCACTTGGTCTTTGATGGAACATAAGAGGTCATTGTCATAGCAATCCACACATCTGTGTATAGCACCTGTACATCATTTTGTTTTGTTTGAGGTGATTGCTGCTGTTTTGGTTGTTTTTTGTTTTTTTTTTTAAGAAAAAAATACAATTGCTTTGGAAATTTCAACACTGAATTGAAAAAAATGAGCCTTGCTCCTCTGGTACATCTCTTCAATGCTTTTATTTTTTTTTCCTTAGTTTCTGTTCCAAAATAAAAGACAAATAAAATATGGGACATTAAAATATGTTAGCTGAATGTTTTTTCACCCCTTAGGCTAGATGAGATGGCTTTAAATAATTTTTTAAAAATTCTGGAGGATTGTACAGGTGATAGTTGAAGCTATTGTTTCATATTGTAACCTAAGCCATTACTTCATTTTTTGTCACTGTCCTGGTTTTGGCCAGGGTAGAGTTAATTTTCTTCCCAGTAGCTGCTGTGGTTTGGATTTAGCAGGAGAAGAATGTGGATAACACTGATGTTTTAGCTGTTGCTATGAAATCAAGGAGTTTTTCCAGTTTCTCATGTTCAGCTAACGAGCTGATGTGCAGGAGCTGGGAGGGAGCACAGCCAGGTATCTGGCCCAAGCTGGCCAGTGGAAATATTCCATACCATGGACATCATGCTCAGCTTACAGCTCGGAGTTCGCCAGGGGGCAGGAGGCTCTTTCTGTTTTTCAGTGAGTTAGAATCTTCTTGTGTCTGGGAGTTCAAACTCTTCCAGGAGCTTCGTCTTTTTTGGGAATTTTTTGAAATCTGTGAGTCCGGGTTCTGCGACTGCTGCTCGGGGACTGGCTGCCTATCGGTCGTTGGGCGGTGAGAAAATTGTATTGTATATTGTTTGTTTTGCATACTCGTTATTATCATTAGTATTAGTAGTATCAGTATTTCGTCTGTTGCCTTACTAAACTGTCTTTATCTCAACCCAGAAGTTTCCCCTTTCATCCATTTCCCCTCCACTGGGGAGAAGAGGAGGGGTGAGCCAGCAGCTGTCTAGTGCTTGGTCGCTAGGTGTGGGGTTAAACCACAACAAACACGCAAAAGTATTTAAAGCTTTTAAGAACTAAGCAGTATTTTAAGTCATGTTATTAACTCTATTTTACTCCCATTCCTTTTTAAAAAGCAAAGTCTTTTTATCAATGGACTAGTGCTAAACCACTCACAAAATTAGTGAAGATGTTTTACTGGCAGTGAAATTCACTCTTACGTCACGATAGGTCCACCATGACAGAGTGTTTTTAATCCAAGTCATCATAGGCTGACAGTGATCCTGAAGCCAATCTGTTTATAACTTCACCATGATTTGAGTGGCTTTGTATTCTGTTATGGCCTGCATTGGCTGAGGATTGTGGCTGCACAGGGTGTCAGTGATGACTTGGATGGACAACTGAGAACAATGGTGTAGAGGACAGCTGACTTGGTATCTATCTGAAACTGGAAAAGGCTTTAACAAAATGAACTACAAACTCTGAGTACTTACTTGAATATTACCTCAGAATATTAGAATGTAACTGCTAATAATAGAGTTCTAGTGAAAACTATACTAAAGCTTAAACTTAAATTTTTATGTTTTGTGTCACTTCTCTGTTGGTCGGAACAGCTAAATGTTGCTCCTACACCTCTCACAACTTAGTGCCTTGGTTTTCAGACTTTAATGCCACAGTATCATTTAGAAACGGCTGTGTTGTTTTGAGGAGGCTTGCGGGAAGAGTAGCATTGTGCTTTATGCTGTAAGAGTGGAACAATATTGATCCTTTAAACGTTCCACTCGCAGAGCTCGCCGTCTACAGACATCAGTGAGCCTCACTGTATTGGTAGCTGGCAAATAGTCCTTGAAACTGGACAAAAAGCATCAGTTCAGTTTGTTTTGTATCAGAGTTTTGTCTGGAGCATATAAAACTGGAGACAGGTTTTTGTTATTGTTTTGGATGGTTGAGGTCAATTTTGTGTTTTAGAGGGGTTTGGATTCTTCTCCTTATCTCTGCCCTTTTGAATGCTCTCCCATATTAGAAATACCGGATGGATGCCATATCGCATTGCCCTGACTTCTGTATATTCCCTGCAATGGCAAGTCTGCATACTTTAATTTTTCTTAAGACTTATGTGTTCACATGTAACAACAACATGTTTAGAAAAGTGTAAAGAAGATACTTTGAGACAGAACAGGATGTCCTGATGCTTACAGAAACATTTCTAACAGCTTTACAAATAGGTGGAAAGGGGGTTTTGCTGGCATAAAATGAAAAAAAAAAAAATCTGCTTAGTCTAAAGCAGGCAGAACCCATCTACGAGCAGAAATTGGCTGACCTGTGCATTTCCTCAATAACTTTCTCAGTCATTGCTCACACATTATTGAAACACATTCACCGTGTTGTTTCTCTCTTTAGATCATTTTTGCCATTATATTTTGAGTCAATCTTCTCACATAAATTTTATAATCATGTAGCTCCACGCATTTCAATTTCTTTTTACCTTATTTACACCTTTGTAAATGTCTTCAGGTTCCAGGAATGCAAACATAAAAGTTACTTGTGTTTCTTTTTTACATAATTGGAGTAATCAGTTCAGTACAATCTGAGCCATGCTGAACTTGACACAAAACTAGAAATGACATGAGCCCATCTTCAAGACTGAAAAAGCAGTTGGAGAGATATACCTTGAATTCTCTTGAGCCAAGACCATTACGTCCAAGACCAAGTGTCCTATCCTTCATGAGATTACTTGCAAAGCTCTTCAGAAAGTTTCTTCAAGAGGGTGGTATCATGTACATCATTACAGGGACTGCAGCATGCATACAGACACTGTTGCATTAACACTTGGGGTACCGGATGTCAGCAGCTTGTCAATCTTTACAAATTTAGCATTAAATAAAGATCCACCTTCATTTTCTAACACATCCATTTTCAGTATTTTAATGAATAGAATGATCCCAATACACAGTCTAGCTGTTCCTCACTGAAATCAGCCATCTGTGCTGTAACAGTACTAGAGTTAGCAGGTAAATTGAGGGCCAAATTGGCTAAGAATCTAGAAATTTAAGAGCCACTTATAATAAAGGAACAAATAAATGGAACAAATAACCAAACGTATTTCCAGATTTCTTGTTCTATTCAGTTGATGCTTCGAAACCAGATACCAACCACATTATCTTTCTTGAAGACAGTGGTGTTTCTTTCTGGATGACTCTCCGAAATTCACCATTAGTAAGCCCATGACAATAGTCAGAGGCTTAAAAAGGCAGTCAATTGTGTTAATTGACATGACACTGAGAAGAACCCTGTGGTCAGAACAATGTGTGAGCAGAATTGTCAGCATAAGTATCCTGTAACTATTTAATAACCTTCCCCCTTCCCAATCCGCATGGGAGGGATAACAGAGACCTTTCTCTGCAAGGGCCAGGACCAAAACCCCACCAGAATAAATCAAGTTCTGATTACATCTTCTAACTATGATTAAGGGGAAGGCGGCAAACATGGCTGCTGCTGTCCTAGCTTGAACAGCTAGGAAAAAACTCTGGAAAAGCATTACTCGTTGACCAAGCTGGCATAACTCGACAGAATGATGGTATCTTAACTACTGTACTGTATTTCTGACTACGGTGACAAGTTCTGCACCCTGCCTTGGAAAAGACTTGCTGCAGCAGAAGATAATTTAGTGAACAGCACTGAAAAGTCGTCTGGAGATCTCCCTTCGAAGGTAAATTATTTTCTTAGAGGCAGACTCTCCTATCACATGATGGATTTTTGTTCTCTTTAACGCCACCTGCTTTGCCTTGTAATTTCCCTTCTGTTCCCTCCTTCAGACACAAAATCCCGTCAAGATTTTGAAAAAATACAGAATCCTTTTATCCTCACTTTTTTAGCTATTTCCACTTGAGTAAGAAAATAATGATTTGTGTTTGGAATAAACAATACATGATTAATACAGACTTAATGAAAAAACACTGAAACAACTGAGCTCAGTAACGAATAATCCAGGTGAGCTATTTAGAGCTGGATCAATATGCAACAACTGAATTTCATGAATACTCTTCCATTTTCTTAATCAGATCTGTTTCTACCACATCCACACCCGTTTTTATTAATGATTCACTTTCCACTTTGACGAAAAATACTGGGTTTTGCAGACCAGACCGTTCCCTCCGAGGCACATTACGGTCATCCCTTGCATCGCCCCGGCGCCCAGAGCTCCCAGCCAGGGCTGCACCGACAGCCCGAGCCCTCTCCCGGAGCTCCGGAGACCGAGGGGACGGGAGCGGGACTAGAACCCCCTAACCCTGGGAGGGACGATGAGCGCGTTCACCCCCTCCTCGCCCTGCCCGCGGGCACGGAAGGGCTGGCCGGCGGGGGGCAGGCCGGGTGCCGCCGGAGGGCCGCCCGCCTCTCCCGCCTGGGGAAGGCCCAAGCCGCTGATCCGGGCAGGAGCGCAGCGGCCGCGGACGGTAGAGCCGCAGGAGCCCGTCCCGCCGGGCCCGGGAAGGGTGCCGGGGGCCGGCGTTCCCCCCGGGACAGCGGGCGAGCGGGCCACTCTCCCCCGCCGCAGCCCGGCGGGCCAGCCCGGCCGGGAGGCGACCCTCTCCCCGGCGCCGCTGCCCGCTTCCTCTCCGGTGCCGGCGCGGGAGCCGCCCGGCCGCCCGGATCATTTGCCGTTTGTATTCTCCGGTGCCCGGGAGGAGGCGGCGGCCTGTGCCCCGGGGGGGGGTGGGGGAGTGGGGGAGGCCGGAGCCACCGGGCCCGCCGCCGCCTGCGGGGCCGCCCGCGGAGCTCCGTGCGCCCGCCTCCTCCTTCCCCCGCACCGCCTCCGCCGGGGCAGCCGGCGGGGGCCGTACGGGCCGGGCCGGGCCGGGCCGGGAGTGAGGGGAGGGTCTGCGGCTCCGCGTCGCCGCAGCAGCGCCGGCCCCGCCGCCGGCTCTGCGCCCTGCTGCTGCTGGCGGGAGGGGCAGGGATGTGAGCGGTCGGGCCGGCTTGGCCCCCCCCTTCCCCTCCTCCCATCTCCCCTCTCCCTCTTTTTTTTTTTTTTTCCTCTTTCCTCCTAAGAAAGAGCAAACCAGCCAACCAACCCCAAAAAACCCAGAGGGCGTGGGGGGGTGGGGGGATTCCGTGTCACCGCCGCCACCCTGCGCTCGATCCATTGTGAGGAAATCGCCGTTCGCCGGCGGCGTCGGCACATCTGGGCGGGCACATCTGGGCATGCCACATCGGCTCCCGCCGCCTCCCTCCGCCGCCCTCCAGCCAGCCGGCCGAGCGGGTCCCTCCGGGCCGCCTCCTGCTCGCCAGCCCCGGGCTCCGGCTCTCGGGCTGAATATTAAAAACTGGCAGCGGGGAGGGGGGGCGGCGGGGGGGGCGGGGTGGAAATAAAGGCCGCTGTTCTTCGTGTCCCCCCCCCCCCGGGATCTATTTCATGGGGATGTGTTCAAGGCAAGAGCGGATTCAGAAGGATATTGACGTTGTGATCCAAAAGTGCAAGGCGGAGAAGGACTGCCTGTTTGCAGGTGAGTTTCCCTCCGGGGCGCCGGGTTGGCGGCGGGGACCCTGCCGCCGCCCGCCCCGCGCCCCGGCCTCTGCCCCTGCCCTTCCTCGCCGCCCCCAGCCGCCGCCCTCCCCCCCCGAGGCCGTGTGAGGGCAGGCGGGACCGGGCACGGGCGGGAGGCATCCCGAGCCGGGGAGCGGGGCCCGGGCGGAACCGAACCGGGGGGGTTCCCGAGCGTGCCCCCCTCTGCCTGGCGCTCCCCGCCGTGCTCGGGGCCTGGCCGGCGGTAAATGTACCCCCTTTCCACAGCCCCCCCCTCGCCCCCCCCCCCGGTGTTCCGCGGCGTCCTCGGCGGTGCCGGTGCGTTGCCGTCGCGGGAGCCCGGCTGCCGGCTGCCTGTTGCCGTTTCTGACAATGAAATCCCTGCCGTTGCCATAGCACCGGGCACTTGTTGCGAGGGGCTGGGGGATGGGGGGGGGAGATGCTGCGTTTGCTCTGATTCACCCCGAGCCCCCCTGCTCCCACCCCGCAGTCGGGAGCCGAGCGCTGGGCTGTAAAACACCGGCGGCATCAGCCCCGTGGGGACGGCCGGTCGTAACGCAGCGCTTTGTCTTTCAGATTTCAGGTACGCGGACTCCACCTTTACCTTCACCTACACTGGAGGCCCCAAAAGGTACTTTTGTTTCTTACAGTAATGAGTCCCTCCGTTTCCTGCTGGCAGCGAGGCGCGGCGGTTCAGCACCGCGGCAGGGTTCTGCTGTTGCCTTTCCTTTTGCGAGGAGGATCAGTAAATCATCTGCCTCTGTGCAAACACAGGCTGAGGAGGAAGTGTCGAGGGAGGTGATCCGAAAGATGATCCTAGGTGTCGGAGGCTCGTTCACCTGAGTGCTGCTCTCTGGAGCTTCACTGTCTCCTTTTTTAATTTGTGGACATACGCAGAATTTCTGCTGTGTGTAAACTTAACAGGAACACAGCAAAGGCATCAACGTATGATACACAGTTAATTCATGTTAAAAAGCTGGGAAAAGTTATTATTTTAATAACAAATAGGCCAAATTCACATCAGCACCTTACTGTCTTGCATGAGAGCCATATTTAGTCCCATGACGGATGCAAGACTGTCTGCAAATGACCAAATCAAATTCGTGAGACATGAAGTGAAATGTCAGTACAGCTTGTAAGGCCAAAAAATGTTTTTGTTGAATGTTAGTTTAAATGTTATTTCTAAGTGGTTCTGAGCTTTTGGTTATAAACTGGATTGTGCATGTACACATTTTTTAATTGTGTTTCAGCATGTGTTGTGTTTGTCTGTTTTCAGAAGGAATACATGTAAAAGCTTGAACACACATCCTTTTCGTTTCCTTGACACTTAGTTACCTTTTACTTAATAAAGTGTTAAAAGTATATGTTATGCCGTTCTCTTGCCTTTTAGCTGAATTTTATTAGACTTGGCAGGAAGCCTTGGTTTTACTGTTTTTGTTTCAGTTCCCCCCCCCCTCGATTCATCTGGTATCTTCGGCAATTGTTTTGCTTTCCTGGGGTACGCCAGGTTAAAGTACTGTGTTCTTTGCAAGCGACCCTTCCGGTGCAGGCAGCGCTTTGACAGCCATCGGTTCTCCCCTGTGTGTGCTTCGGGGCCTGGCTGCGGGACCGGGCTCCCAGGTGGTTCTCAGGCTCTGAGGCTGCTCAGAAAAACCCTTTCCCACCTCACCACCCTGCCTCTTCCTACGAAAGGAAAAGACAACTTCTGTCGTTTCCAGTGGAGTAGAACAGTTCCCCCAGCAGCTGAAAATCAATGTGTTTTGGGGCTTGCTTGTAGTATACTCTTTCGCTTAAGGTTTTAGCATGTGTTTTGGTTTGGTCTTGTTTTAAAAGACGATTTTGAAAGGCTTGACACAGTAAAAATTACCCAACAAATATTATTTGTCATGTAATTAAAACGATTGAATTTGAAAGTTACTTTGCTCTGTTTTCTAAACCAAATATTGCAGTAAGAAACCAGGAAGTGAAACTTGTCTATTGTTCCCATTTGCCAAGCTGAATAAAGTAAAAAGCCTAAGGGCATAACTGATTGGAAACAAACTGGTTTCTGAATGTTGAAACAAACCATTGTCACTTTTGCGATGAGAAATGGGAGGTGGCCTTATATCCCACAGCCTTGAATTTTAACTGGGGTCAGCATTTGCTTAGGAAGACTGTTGACTGTAAACTACTCTCAGGTTCTTGAAAATTGAAACTGAATTAAGAAACAAACGTTATGCTTACAGAAATTGGTGACAGTGTGTTGTTACTTGTGGCATACTCAAATTTCACTTTCCTTTTCACATTTTAAGGAAATTTAAAAAGCGTCCTTTAAGAGACGGGTTTCATGTTCTCTGCTTGCTTGTAATTGATTTAGAAAGACGTTTCACTATATCCTTAGTGTACAGTGGTGTACTGAGTGGCGTGTTTGCAGTAGTGAGCTCTCTTGTGAAGTATGTAGAACGAAAACCCTAAGCCTTGACTATGAAGAACCAAACTCAAGTTTCTCACATCGAAGACGAGTTAGTGGTTTACTCTTAGAGAAGATGCTGGTGGAGCAGTAGCTGTACCACACCATGCGCAGCATTCGGGCAAGTCTCCAGTACGGGGTCAACAGCGGTGACTTGTACGTGGTGTCAGTTTAGGAGAGGACAAGGCTATCTAAGGATCTTGTTCTTGCGTTTGGCTGTGATTTTTTTCTTACTGGCACTGCTGCAGCTGTGGAATTCCTGAGTGGTGACCCCATTTTTTGACTATTGCACTCAGGAATTGTCCCTAAATGACAGAACCTCTGTTAGCTCACGGTCATGGCGTTGAATATCAGCCAACAGCCCTGGTCCAGTAACTTTGGTTATTCAGCCTGATGACTTTGTTTTTTGAACCAACAGGAATACAGTCTTTGGAGTAATGGGCAAAGGGGTGGATGCTCCCTGGATGGATGTTCAAACCAAGAAACAGATTTAAATGAGTAAGAGTAGAAATGGTGTGTGAAGATTACAGTACTTTAGCACTCATTAGTCGTGCTTGGAACTAAGTCTTTTTCCTGCTTTACAAAAATCATGGAAAAGACTTGGTTCACTTAGGTGAACTGAGGTGTTCTTTAGGTCAGTGTGTATTATGGCTGTGTTTTAGCCATAGTGGTTATACACAAGAGCAGAAACCCTTGAAAGAAGGCAAAGTGTTTTCTGTTTGAGAATAAGTATTCTTTGTCTTCCCCTTGTATAAAGGCAGGTTACAATACTAGCAAGTTGAACATCACGGGGGTTTTCCTCTGCATACTGTAGCTACCTCTAGAGCCCATTAAGTCCATTTATCAGTGGTCTTAATTTATAAACTCAGAGCCGGATTCTCAGTAAATCAGTGTATGTCCATGGAAGTCAGTGTACCACTATTATTTCAGTTATGATGGGGACCTAAGATTTATTTGTGTTTGTTCTTTGAACTGGGAAGTTCAAATCTCACTTGTGTGAGATTTTTCTTCTTGGGGACAACTTCTCTGACTTTATCTGAGTTTTCCCTGTTGCTTGGATTGATTGCACAGTCTCTTCCTACATTAGTACTATTCAAATATTGAGGTAGTACATAACCAAGCTGCAGATCAATCCAAATAGACAGGCCTGATCCGGAGCACATTTATCATCGCTTCAGTGGAGTTAGCTTGTATTCCCACAGTACAGTGCTGAACCAAACCCTGAGGGCATGGCTTAGCTTTTGTTCCAAGTACAGAGGTTCCAGGGAAACCAACTGAGAACTATGATTTTTTTAGTCTTTGTATAGACCTGTTCCAACATTTGACCTTTAGGTGATGTTAAGCCATTACATTGTGTAAAAAATGTATGTGTAAATGATCGCTGGATGGGCATAAATACGCTTCAAGGAGATTCTGCATTTGCAGGATTTTTCTTGAAAAGTTAGAAGGGAAGAATCTCTGTAAGTGCAAACATATTTGTATTATGTATGAAGTATCATAAATAATCCTTTACCTGTGTAGTTCAGGTAATCCTTTTGGACTGTATTTCATTGTACTTTTTACTTTTTTTTTTTTAATGCACTGTGTTCACACTTCCAAATTGTTAGGGTTGTTTGACACTGCAGAGATGCTTCTTGGTTTGGTAAGGTTGTAATTAGCAATTTATTAGTGAAAGCACAGATTTGTGCATAATGTGGGCACTAAATATGGGGCAGATTGTTTATCTGTTTAATAATTTTTAATTTCATTGTCAGAAAGAAGTAAGTAGGGTGATAGATTACTTACAAAGTGAGGTGTTCATTCGGGTGCTGTGACTGTGCAAGATTTACGCTTTAACTACATCTGGCAGAATATCAGAAATGGCTGTCTTTTTTATGCTTTTTACTGCAGGATCTAAAAAGGATGTTAAGGTGTGAACATGTTGAGTTCTCTTTTTTCAGAAAGAATCTCATTTCCTTTTCCCTATTTTCTGCCCCTGTACGAACTTTGCTACATTGCTCCTCCAGAAACCGTGCCGACTGAACAGAACTGCTGATCTGTCATCTTTCAAATAAAAATGTGTGATGCCCTGATGTTGTTTTCACTTTATATGCCATTTGACATGGTTTACATAGAAGCAGAGCTTGGTTGTCCTGAAAAAAAAGTGTTTCCTTTTTTTAGTATTTTGCTCGCCCCCCTTTTTTTTTTCTGAGGCTAAACAAGGACATCATATCAGTCCTGAAATACCTCTTCATTCAAATATGTACTTAACTCTCATCAGCAGCGAGGGACAATGATAATAAGGCTGTGCAGGAGAACAAATCTAATACTGCAGCATATTGTAAAGAAACTAGATAAGACCTGTAAGAACTGAGCACACAGATTAATTTTGTCAGCAAAATTCCCCTCTCTTATTTGCACAGTGGACTCTTGCATTCTGCTCTCCGTACTTTAGCACAATGATTATAACAATGGCAATTCTGAAGAAGCAAGGAAAGTTGTATTTTGATCTGGAGTACTTGTTCATTTTTGCTTAAAATAATGACAAACTGTTGACTTAGGCTGTTTTGATTTAAAATATTTGGCTTTTTGTTTTCTATTCAAGTGCTTAATACTGTAGTATCAGAAATTCTCATGTGAACTGATGAATTAATTCCCACCTCACTGCAGCAGTGAAATATTTCACAGCTGGGGAGCTGGCCACTGAAAGAGCAGCTAAATTGCTTGTGGCTTCCTATAGCTAGAGACAAAATCCACTGAAGTCCTAGCACGCTATGTCCACCAGGTGTTTGAACCAATTGATGATAAATAGATACCGCTAACCTTTTTCTCCCCTTTAGAGGCCCTATTGCTGCTTACGTGAATGTAATAAAACGCCCACATGAGAGATTCCATGTGGTGAATAACTTTGAAATTCTGACGTCACTCTGATAATGCTGAGAGTCTTCAATACAAAAGAAGCTGAAGAAAAACGATTTTGGCCTAACTGATGTGTGTTTTTATCTTAGCATTTATGTTCAATTCGTATATACTGCAGCAAAAAAGGAGAGAACTGAAAAATGTTTTTTAAACCAAAACATAAAATTGTGTCAGTCAGAAAATATCAAAATGGAACACTTTTCTGAACATTTTCTTTTTTTTCTTTCCTTTCCAAAATGATCTAGTTTAAGACCAGCCCTTCTAGCTCCTCTGTCGGGTTCATTGCATGGCAGTGCATTTACTAGCTATATGAGGTTTGGGGAGAGAAGGTTGGACTGTTCTTTTTGGATGCAACAGTGGCTTGCGTAAGATGAAAGTGTCCATGGAAGTATGACTTAACAAGACAAGAAGATGATTTTTATGGAATCCATTGCTCTGAATGGTTTTCGTTTAGCTGGAATCAGTTTTATACAGGGCTTAGGAAGGGCTGGCACAAGTACAGTTCATCTTCTGTTGCTGGTGGCTGTGCTTAACTTTGTGTTCGGGTCATTAAATGTATAATTAGTTCCTAAAATCTACCTGTGCTACAGTATGAGAGGGGTGAACAACAGATACACAGTTTGTACCTGGCCATCTGTTTACTGCTGTTTCAAAATACCTGGAAGATTTTACATCGTCTTTCAATTTTAACTTTCCTATCAAATAGGGCTTAACATTTTTGTTTGGACTGCACCATTTCCTAGGAGAGAAATCTGTGATATGAGACAGGAATCTAGTTTAGATAAAACATGGCAAGCATTGTGAGGTTTATTTCTTTGTTAAAGATTCTGTGGGTGAAGTAATGTTGAATACAGCCTTGGGTACTTTTAAAAAACAGTTTTGTGTCAGGTATTAATTAAGTTTCAGTTTTAAAATCTCTCTTTAAGATAAGCGTTTTCCATTCTATTAATTCCTGCTAACATACCTATTCTGACTTTATACTACCTTCTAATATTGGCAGTGTGTAGTACGTACATGAAACCTACCCATACATTGCTATAGATAGTTTTTTGATAGATACTATGAGAAGTTCAGTAGGTGTGATTTAACAAATCGTTCATCCTAAAAACAGATCTAGTAGAACACACTAGTAGAAATGTCATTAGGTGCAATGCTGAAGGTTTGTGAAGAGCAAAATGAACACCATTCTACTCACGATCATACTGAGCTCTCCGTTTTTTGATGGTCTTGTGTCTGACAGATCCTTCTTGCCTGGCTGTTAGAAAATCAGCACTGCCTGAAATTAACCCGGTCTCCATCATTGCATCTTTAAAAATCACTTACTTTGGGGAGAGTATGGTCTTGTGGAGATCTCTTACTGGTCTGGTGAAGTGAGTGGCTGTTCTCTTTCAGCTCCATACTGTACTGATAACTGAGATCAGCACATTCTAATTGTGAGCGTCTACCTTTCGGTGAGAAAAATGTGTTTTTAGGCACTTATATGAATGGCCTTGTTTTCAGAAGTGCCGAACTCCCACACCACATAGTGGTCTCAGTATTACTCTGTGTTGCTTAGCACTTTTAAAAAGCATCACAATCTTTATGCAGGTGTTTCTTGTCCTGCAAATGTATGCACAGTTGCTTGAATGACTCACCAGCAGAGAGCTGGGAAGAGTGCTTGAGCATCTTTACAGAAAATGTTTTCAGTAACTTCTTTCTCTGCTTTCATCACATATTGTAACATATTAAATACCTAAAAATAGACCTGTAGGCTGTCATTGTTAAAGTGTTAATGTCATAAGACAAATAAATTTGAAAGCGGAGTTCACTCTGACAAAATTAATTTAGATCACTTTTCTCTATATTGGGACTAATGCTGTTAGTATTTTATCCTATTAGTCTCTAATAATTTCCTGTATTTTTCATCACTTATAAAGAAAGAGCTGAAGGTACCTGTTGGCATAATTTTTCCGTGGATTACTTACTGTGCAGAATATGAATTCTCATTTGAGTCAGAGTCTAATCACTCTGAGTCAAAATACCTGCTTTAATAAGCTTCAGCACCTAGAGGAAAAGTAAATTTTAAACTGCTGGGAGAGTTCAGTTTAGTTACAACTAAAGTGAAGAAAGGGATGAAATGTGACTAAATCTTCAAAAAGTCCAATGTATAATTCTGCTTTGGTGTTAAATAAATCCCACTTAAGAGGACAGCTCTTCAGAATTAATGTCCTCCTTGCTACAGGAGGGTGAAGATTTTACAGATGTTTCACAGAACTGGCCTCATCTGAGGAAAAGGAGCTCCTTTTAACAGAATAAAACTGACTCATAGAGATAAGCCTACTATCCTGTGCAGCAGTAGCTACAAAAGCTCACTGAAAGAAGAGGGACTAAACAAGGTACAGAAATACCATCTCCTTCTCCTGACAGCCTTCTGCATGCTTACACAAGATTGCATCCAGCCTGTTTCTATGGGAGGAAGAGCAGGAAAGAGCCTTGCCTAAGGATTGGGAACAACTGTTGGTTTTATAAGTCAGATTTCTCCTGGGAGGACCCAGTATCTCCGGGGAGCTTAATGTCAGGCATTGTGTTCTCTCACTGCAAGGGCTAAACACCATCATACATGCTTCTGGCATTAGGTAATCCCATGGGAGGAGGTCATGGTCTTGCACATGCTCATGGAAGGTAACAGGCAGAAAACAGTCTTGGGTAAAGGTTGGAGGGTCAGCATCTTCCTGTAGCTTGCTTGAAGGCAGAGGTCTTGTGTGAGCCCTGTAGGCAGCTTTGGCTTCTCCTGGCCGTTGTAGAAGACTGTGGCATGTCCTGGCAATTAGGATTGAGCTGAATCATTTCTTCTGAGGGACACTTCTGTAGTGCTCAGTGGGAGCATGTCTGGAGCAAAGAGGGCAAACTGAGGGCAAAGAGGAAGCTCAAAGAAACTAGCAAACCCTCTGGACATCTCCTTCTAGCCTCGAGGCATTGATCAGAAATAAAAGGGGCAACAGCACGTGTCCCGTGTAATGAAATGTACTGTTTGCCAAAACAGAGTGCAAAAAATGGTGATATACCATTTGTAGAAAGCAGTATGTAATTAAAGAATAAGTTCCTTTCAAACTGTGTAGCGTTCTGCATTTCATCTCATATGTTACAGATGGCCATCTTGAAATTCTGTAGCTTTAAATAAATGTTTCATTTTATGTCTATAGATAAAAATTTGTCATTTTTTAGGACCCAGGCTGGATGGCATGATAACTTTGCACCATTCATCTGTCATATTTCTACTCAATAAGGTGTTTGTGACAGACAGCATTTATTCTGAAGTAGAAAAAATAGCCTATGGGTTAGACTTGGTATTCCAGGTCATTAGCTTTTCTGCAAATGGTAGAATATTTTATTTTAGGGAGTTTTTTTGTGATATTGCTCATTCTTGCTTATTCTTTTTCCTTAATGGTGAAAACTTCATCTTTGAGGAGTCCTCACCCTATAATAATCATACGTAGAGCAAGATTTGAGAATAATTAGGGTGCTTTTCTGTCAGATCAGGACCTGGGGTTGATAAAGGTGTTAAAACAGAAAGCACTTCATTGTCATAAAAGTACTTGCTGATAGTCAACTGCTTGATCTCAATTACAGCTGTATAAATCTTGATCAACTGCTTGATCTCAATTACAGCTGTATAAATCCAGAGTAATTCCACTGATATGGTGGGGCTCACTTGGGTCCATAGCGATGCGTTTTTTATTTGGCCCTGACTACTAGTGAATGGCAGTCCGGGTGATTTTTTTCATTGGGGTGGAGCAGTTATGAAGACCAGAGTTCTGTTTTCTCCCATCTTTGCAGATGTATTCTCATTTTTTAATGCTTTTCTGGATGGTGAGAGAGCTGCAGTTTATCCAAAGAAAAAAAGCCTGCTTCTGTGCATTCTTAGGAAGTCGCTGGCGTTGCAGAGGGCACAGACAGGCGGCCAGTTGTCAAAAATGCTTTTCTGCCTCCGTCTTTTTAGCCTTAGCATCTGAAAACCTGATTGTCACAGAGTCCTCTTTTACGAATGTAGTTTGCTGGGCCACATGAAAACCTCTTTACCTGTCACTGGCTCAGGATCCGTATTAAATCTTAAGCTGAGTCTGAAAATGGTTTCAGAGCTTTTTGTAGATACAAACGTTAGTTGAAATAGAAATTGTGATTTCTTCATGAGGACTATTCCATGAAAACAGCTAGCAGTATCATATTGACTTTGTCCAGATTAAAAATATGTGAAATTTCAATATATATTTGTGTAAAACAGTGGAAACATTAAAAAAAAAAAAAAGTTTTAGAATATTTCAGACCAACCCATACGACCTTTAAGTATTAAAAACTTCTGGAAAATATGTATTTGGTTAATGCCTTAGTATGACAGTTATGGACACTACCAACAGCCTTCCCTTATAGATACAGAATTATATGAATTAGTCTACTGGTTTAATACAGTTCTATGAATATTACATGAAATCTTTCATACATGGTTGTAGCTCTAATGGAATTAAAACTGAAAACTGAGCTTATTAATTCTTCTCTTTTAAGAAGGTGTAATGTTAGAGAATTATTTTGTTGTAATGACTTTTAACTGTCGTATAGAAGAAGGCTTGTTAGGCCTGGTGTAAAATTTCCGTAGTAGGATTTTGTAGGCTTATCTGTTGAAGAAGGACTCATGTTTTGTCAGTAGGTGACAATAACAGTGAAATTGGATATGTTTAGGTAGCAGCAGGAGGAACATAACTTCCTCAGGAGTCTCCTTGGGCAACTAGTTTTGTTAACTCAGGCCGACATAAGTTTTAAATTAGTTTATTATAGTATTGGTCTCTAGAGTATGAAGTGAAGAGTCACCTTAACCTTCCTACCAAAGATGCAAGCCCTCTTGCCTTTAGCAGACCTGTATGCACGTTTTTTTGCAAATATCTGTATAACACAAGAGAAGCATCTCCTTTGGCGTATACTCCTGCTTTCTACATGTTCTGTGTGCCAGCTTTAGCTGTTGCTGGAATTTTTACATCAAACTTCATTCTTGGTTGAAGCTGTTCTACCTTCGTTACCGAAATAAAATTGCAGCCACCAGTTTAGTTCTTCTTGTTAAGGTATTTTGCTGGGTAATCTAAGGACATCTACAGTTCCATGTTTTGGGTGTTACATTTTATTTGTTCATTTTATTATTCTCATTTAAAATGACAAATTGTGAGAAATTCTAGTATTTATTTGGTTTTAGCTATATATAGCGAATTAAAATAAATGCATTCTCCTTGTGAACTACACTATAGGGAGTAGATGAGTGGAGAAAAGCACCAGGCTCTTTCTGTACCTGAATTTATATTTTACTGATAAGCTTTAGTTGTTTTACATTGTCCCTCTTGTGATGAATAATTGCTTACTATACTGTTTCTGTATTTAAACATCAATAACTAGATATTAAAAAAATACTAGTTCATAAAAATGTATGCCTTTATTTAAGGCATGAAGAAACAGATTCATCCTGTAGTTCAGCTAAAAACTGACCTTTGTCAAGGACAACAAACACACGGAGACACAGAGTGTAAATACGTTTTACATCTAGTGCTGTGTGGCTTTGAGGCAGGCGTGAATGTGTGGAAGGCACTGGCCTCCCAGTGTGCTAATAAGGATTAGGCATTTACTGTCCATGAACAGAACAGGAGTTGCAGTTACATGAGTCAGGATAAAAATTACAAAAGCTGTTGATTTTGCTCATGGAGGACGTAAACCAATCATCATTTAGGGTGAAGAAAAACTTTTACCCTGGCTACAAAGTCCTTTCTCATATCATCAGCCAACAATACAGTGGGTCAAGTCTTTGATTGAAAGGCCATTGTGAAAAGTGGCATGTCTTGTCTGGCATGGCAATTTCTAAAGCATGGTTCCAGCATATTTCAGTGTATGTAACAGCTGGAAGAACTTTTGACATAAGTCCTGAGCAGATCATCATAAATTGCTGGTATTAATGAGCATTTCGCCATTACTCTGGCTGCTTACAGCGTATTCCCCTCTGTATTTTGTCCAAAGTTACTTCTCTGTTGTACTTTATGTGATGTAACGTTATTACCATATTCTCAGCTAATTTAAATTGACAGATTACTATGGAATTCAGTAAACTCGTGCCAATTTATAGCACTGAGGACCTGTCTATAATTATATTCATCTTGTTAAGGAAGCTTAAATAGGACAAAGCTAAATATAAATGCAGTATGTTCTCGTAATTGACTTCCAGTAGAATAGTTTAATATATGCATGATTAGTTACATACCAAAGTGAAATCGTACCTTATCTGTGTTTGCATTTTTGTCGAGAGGTTAGGCCATGTTTCATAGAAGCTGATAAAGTGAGATATAAATTATGTTCTTTGGGCATGGCTCGTATTGAAGGGAGGGGGGGAACACCAAAATGGGGCAGAGATGCCAGAAGCGATGGAGACTTGGGGAAGTTTTCCCACACAGCAAACAGGAGCGTGGTGCTCGAGTCCCAGGTTTGCACGTGGTGCAACCCCATGAGCAAAGGCACTAGCCTTCTGTTGTGTTCTTATTGTTGAAGCAGACAGACATGGAACAGTATTAAACAACTGAACTCTGCAAGTTAACAACATGGAGCAGCTATAGATCACTTATTTCCAAGTTCTATTCAGATTTTATATATATCCTGAAATGCCTGTTTTGGTTCTTGGTAAGTTTCACCAGAAGAACAGTGGGTGCTCAGACTGTTAATCAGAGGATCACATGTTCATTACTGTTCGTTATTCTGTTTTTGGTGTCTAATATGTGGGTGGCTAGAAAAAAATCACTGCTGAAATAATTGCAGCTGCAGCCTGAGTTTTTGCTGCTTTATGTTTAAAAATCTTTTTGAGCTGGGATGTTTTTGCGATTTCTGTTGTACCTAAGTAAGACTGAACAAAGATGTTTAGAAATAGTACGTATTTCAGATCTTTCACTGTAGATGCTGCACAGGTGTAAGAATGCATTATAGCTTGAACAGATAAAAGTTGTATGGTCTTATGCATTAGAGAAAATGTTTTAAATAGAATTGCAAATAAAAAAATAGGTGTTGCTTTATATGGTCTCCCATTCTTCATTTTACAGGCTACTTATTCTTTAAAAAGTGCTCTTTATGGAGCTTTGGGAGTCTCTGTCCAGTAACAATCTTTTAATTTCCGTTCCCGTGAATATAGGAAACCTTCTGATATTTCCATCAGTAACAATGCACATTTCGTTGGGTGCATAGTGCTATTAATCGTCACTCCGTGCTTCCCAGGGTGTTCAGTGCTTGCTTTGGGGATCATTACAATGTACTTTTTGTGCATTTGTCCAGTGACATGACTAGTTGAGGGTGACTTTTTGCCTTCTGTGATGCTCTTTGAGGTTTTCTTTGCTTGGTTTCTGCTTTGGTTTGTAGCGATAGGTGACAGATCATAGAGTCCGAGAATGACAGAGTGGTTTGGGTTGGAAGGGACCTTATAGATCATCTGGTTGCAACCCCCCTGCCATGAGCAGGGACAGCTTCCACCAGACCAGGTTGCTCAGAGCTCCATCCAACCTGGCCTTGAACACTTCCAGGGAGGGGGCAGCCACAGCTTCTCTGGTCAGCCTGGGCCAGGGCCTCACCACCCTCATAGTAAGAAATTTCTTTTTTAAATCTAGTCTAAGCCTACTCTTTTTTTAGATGAAAGACTCATCCTGTGGCAAACCTGCTGGTTGAGTTTCACTAGTGTGCGCTGGGCTCCTTGGGTATGTCTGTGGTTTTATAAGGGTCAGGCTTGAAAACCAGATTTGTCTCTTGTGCTGGTCACTAGCCCTGTTGTGACAGTATGGGTGAAGCATGCCCTCAACACACAGGACCTGCGTGGCCAAGGAAATCTGGCAGGGTGGTGTGCCAGTGGGTACGTCCGGAGGAATGGGTCACGGGCTGTGCCCTGCACAGCCATGTAAATGGAGGAGGGAAGGTGAAATTCTTGTGGATGTACCCTCCCTGAAGGCTGCTTTTGCACAGCTCGGTCGATGTAACACTGGGGATCTACCTGAAGTGACCGTTGTTGATCAGAGGTGTTTTGGAGCAGGACGGGCAGCCTACCATGGGAGTGTGCCCTTCCGAGGAGCTGCTCTCCTCCGGCCTCTGGGCGAGGGTGGCTGGTGGCAGCAGGCTGGCAGACAGCAGAGCTCCGCAGGACCACTCGGTGGGAGTCAGGTCAGGTACAATGAGTAATTAACTACTTCAGTGAAATACTACGGGGGCGGACGGGAACGCATTTTGTTGCCAGCGAAAAGCTCATCAGGCAAATGGAAGGAATTCTGTGAGTTCAGTGTCAGTGAAATTTGGAAAAAAAAAGAGTTGAAGATGGATCACAGACATTTCTCATTGCCTCTGCTTCCCAGAGGGCTCGGAGTCCTTCAGGTTAAGCATAAAATATTTTCTCATGGAGAGTAGTATCTCTTTTCCAGTGCTAATTTTATGTAATAATCTGGCGTACACAAAGCTGCAGCATATGCAGCTGCTCCAGAGCACATCCAGTGTGTGCATGCACGTTGGTTTTAGACAAGTGGTGTCAGCTTTCTCTTTAGCATTCTGTCGTTTCTTCTTCCTCAGAGGTTTTGTAGCTCTGAACACATCTGAGCTCTCCATAATAAGAACTCGTCTTTTTTTTTTTTTTTTTCCTATTCATTTTTCTGTGATTCAAATCTGTGTGTGTTTTTTAAGTGTGGATGCAAATGAGTTTTGCCCCTCAGTTTCCTGGTAAGTTGCCACAATGGCCAGGAGGGTGTCAGGGGTTCTGCACCATTGCTCGGGGGAGCACTAATGTGTGTCCGAACGTGGCAGCGCCTGGTCACAGGAAGAGGTTCGCTGTTTCCCTTTTGTTGCTGCTGTTGTTGCGTGAAGGACTGTAGAAGAGAAATGGGGAGGGAGCATTGAAAAGAGAGAGCATGGGTCGGCATTCAGCTCTGAGTTACATCAGTGGAAAGTGGAAGTCTGGCTCTGTGTGGAAAGGCATGTTTATCAAAGAGATGGTGTGTTAAATAGTGAAGACAGAATAATATGTTATTTGTTGCCATCTACTTTCACCTACAATTAAAATACTTCAAAAGACAATAAGCACAATTTAAATACCTGTTTTCTCATTATCTGTTTATCTCTGTGTTTCCTCCCAGAGGTGTTTGTCATTTATTTTAATAATAATGAATAATTCTGGCAGGACGTTGAAGCCGGGCGTGTTACATGTCATGGTAGTGTTATTTCCTTAAGAGATGCAATGCCAGGTTTTCTTTCATCTTATTCTGAAGGGCTGAGGATGATCAATACCACACCGTATTCTAATATTTCTCAGTAAAATTAAAAAAAAAAACCCAAACATTATGCGTCTGACTGACATGCATTCAAGGTTCAGGTAGGTAAAACAGTTGAGCTGTTCTGCACCTAGTATTTTGAAGTTCCTTGCTGGATGCTGCCCATGGCTCTGCAGTGGCAGCACGTTGATTGGGACATTAGCTGCTACTGAATGAGAATCTTTTACAGCTCTCAAACTTCAGTAATTTCAATGTCTAATGGTTACAATATGCTGATGATTATCTAGATAATATACTCTACTGAAAAGTCCTTGAATTCTGAGATAAAGGCTGAGTGGACTGAGGTGATGTTGGGACTTTCCTGTGTAGATTACTTCTGTTTTGAAGTCGATCAGTCAGAACTGCTGAGTTTTTTATTGTTGCACTTGGTATGTTTCAAGAGATTATTGCATAAATATTTTCATTTTGCTGCTGATTGACATTTTGACTGAAATGAAATACATAAAAGGTTTCCACATTTAGCCTGTTCCTGTCCACCTCAAGACTGTGTAAACTGATGACATAAGCCTAACTAAAGAGAATGTGCAGTTTAATATCCTTTATATGGTCCTGGTTTGTCTTTACCATTCCGTTTATATCATTTAGAGATTATTGGAGTAATTGAGGCAAATATTTAACATTTTGCCAAATTTCTTTCTGAAAGAATTCCATTGTAGTTCGAATTGCTTTGATGTGTTTTGCTGTCTTAATACCTGTAGCTGCAGTCATCTGCATAAAGCTGAAGCAATGATAGTGGGTTTATTTCCACTCAACAAATTTAACCCTATGTATCTGCCTGGCTATCTATCTAGCTAAAAACCCTCCTTATGTTTATATGTAATGTATATTTATTTAGAGTCTTCAGGTACTCAGTGATTCCTTTGTTAGTGCTATTTTCATTAACATTGACTATCTCACATGGTCAATGTAATGGTCAGTAGCATTTTCAGAGAAGAATAACTGGTCAGAGAACTATCCATTAATTAAACTTGTGAGGGATCCTACTTCAGCTGAGATTTCCATCAGGATCCTCCAACATGTAACATGACATCTTTATGTTCCTGATACAAGCATGTGTTTCTGTTGATGGTGGGAAGTTGGGTCACTGAACTTTCAGCTTTCATTGTTTCATAACCAGCTACATCACAGTTACACTAGTAAAATGGCAAATGACCCTGCAGGGGTGCCTTGAGAAACAGCATGGTAAAAACATTCCTCTTTTAGAATAAAATCTGAAAGAACTTTATTTTCTGTTGAAAGTGAAGATGGATGACCATGCTGACCAAGTGCCAGTACAGAATCACAGAATCACAGAATCACAGAATCACAGAATGGTAGGGGTTGGAAGGGACCTCTGTGGGTCATCTAGTCCAACCCCCCTGCTGAAGCAGGGTCGCCTACAGCAGGCTGCACAGGCCCTTGTCCAGGCGGGTCTGGAATATCTCCAGAGAAGGAGACTCCACAACCTCCCTGGGCAGCCTGTTCCAGGGCTCCATCACCCTCAGAGTGAAGAAGTTCTTCCTCATGTTCAGACGGAATTTCCTGTGCCTCAGTTTGTGCCCATTGCCCCTTGTCCTGTCACTGGGCACTACTGAAAAGAGCTTGGCCCCATCCTCCGGACACCCACCTTCAGATATTTGTAAGTATATATTAGGTCCCCTCGCAGCCTTCTCTTCTTCAGGCTGAACAAGCCCAGCTCCCTCAGCCTCTCCTGTAGGGGAGATGTTCCAGTCCCCTCATCATCCTTTTAGCCCTCCGCTGGACACTCTCCAGTAGCTCTTCATCTTTCTTGAACTGGGGAGCCCAGAACTGGACAGAGTGTTCCAGATGAGGCCTCACTAAGGCAGTGTAGAGGGGAAGGAGAACCTCCCTCGACCTGCTGGCCACACTCTTCTTAATGCACCCCAGGATCCCATTGGCCTTCTTGGCAGCCAGGGCACACTGCTGGCTCATGGTTAACCTGTCGCCCACCAGCACACCCAGGTCCCTCTCCGCAGAGCTGCTCTCCAGCAGGTCTGCCCCAAGCCTGTACTGGTGCATGGGGTTGTTCCTCCCCAGGTGCAGGACCCTGCATTTGCCTTTGTTGAACCTCATCAGGTTCCTCTCTGCCCAACTTTCCAGCCTATCCAGGTCACGCTGAATGGCAGCACAGCCTTCCGGTGTGTCTACCACACCTCCCAGTTTGGTGTCATCAGCAAACTTGCTAAGGGTACATTCCAACTCTTCATCCAGGTCGTTGATGAAGAAGTTAAACAAGGCTGGGCCCAGTACTGATTCCTGAGGGACACCACTAGTTACCAGCCTCCAAATAGACTCAGCGCCACTGACGACAGCCCTCTGAGTTCTGCCATTCAGCCAGTTCTCGATCCACTTCACCGACCACTCATCCAGCCCATACTTCCTGAGCTTCCCTAGGAGGATATTATGGGAGACTGTGTCGAAAGCCTTGCTGAAGTCAAGGTAGACAACATCCACGGTTCTCCCTTCGTCTACCCAGCCAGTTATGTCATCGTAGAAAGCTATCAGATTGGTCAGGCATGATTTCCCCTTGGTGAATCCATGCTGACTACTCCTGATAACCTTCTTTTCCTCCACTTGCTTGATGATGATCTCCAGGATAAGCTGCTCCATCACCTTTCCCGGGATGGAGTTGAGGCTGACCGGCCTGTAGTTCCCTGGGTCCTCCTTCTTGCCCTTTTTGAAGATTGGAGTGACACTGGCCTTTCTCCAGTCCTCGGGCACCTCTCCTGTCCTCCAGAACCTCTCAAAGATGATGGAGAGTGGCTCAGCAATGACATCCGCCAGCTCCGTCAGCACTCTTCGGTGCATTCCATCGGGGCCCATGGATTTGTGGGTGTCCAGATCGCTTAAGCGATCCCTCACACAGTCCTCCTTGATCAAGGGAAAGTTGTCCTCTCTGTAGGCATCTTCTCTTACCTCCGGGGCCTGGGATTCCTGAGGGCCAGTCTTGGCACTGAAGACTGAAGCAAAGAAGGCATTCAGTAGCTCTGCCTTCTCTGCATCCTCTGTCACCAGGACACCCGCCTCATTCAGCAGCGGCCCCACATTGTCCCTAGCCTTGCTTTTGCTGCTGATGTAGTTGAAGAAGCCCTTCTTGTTGTTTTTGACATCCCTTGCCAGCTTCAATTCCAGGTGGGCTTTGACCTTCCTCGTCGCATCCCTGCACGCTCTGACCACATTCCTGTACTCTTCCCAAGTGGCCTGCCCCTCTTTCTACATTCCATGGACCTTTCTCTTCTGCCTGATCTCTGCTAGAAGCTCCTTGTTTAACCATTCAGGTCTCCTGCCTCCTTTGCTCGATTTCTTTCTCAGGGGGATGCACCGCTCCTGAGCATGGAGGAAGTGATGTTTAAACAGCGTCCAGCACTCTTGGACCCCCTGCCTTTGAGAGCCCTGGCCCACGGGATTCCTCCCAGTAGCTCCTTGAAGAGGCCAAAGTTAGCCCTCCTGAGGTCCAAGATTTTGATCCTGCTTATCGCCCTGCTTCCTCCACGCAGGATCTTGAACTCGACCATTTCATGGTCACTGCAGCGGAGTCTACCTCCAACCTTCACATTCTCCACCAGTCCCTCCTTGTTTGTTAATACAAGGTCCAGCAGAGCGCCTTTCCTTGTTGGTTCCTCCACCACTTGCATCAGAAAGTTATCATCGATGCTCTGCAGGAACCTCCTGGATTGCGCCTGCCTAGCTGTATGGTCTTCCCAGCTGATGTCAGGGTGGTTGAAGTCCCCCATGAGAACCAGGGCCTGTGACTGTGAGGCTGCTTGCAGCTGCCTGTAAAGGCCTCATCAATTTCCTCCTCCTGGTCAGGTGGCCTGTAGTACACACCCACCGTAATGTCACCCGTACACAAGTAAGAAGGCAGTGGGGCGTTTGCATCAGAGAAACTTGCGCTTGTTGGCCTTTTGAGCCATTCTCCAAGTATCTGTGGAACGAAATTTATTTATGCCTCGTAGCAGCACCTGTCTCGCAAGGCATGCTGGCCGTATCAGGCTTACTGTGCGTGGGAGCTGCCGGTGCAGGGACCCAGCCCATGGCAGGATGGCAGGCTTTGCAAAGGGAATGTGCCCAGTATGAAAAGCTGCCAGGCACTCGCACATAGTTTAGGTACTTAACTCCTGTCCAGAGTTGTGAAGCATTAGGTATCTAAGCGAGCCCTTTTTGTCCCAAAATACGGCTAAATGTTTGGTGGCAGTGGTTCCCTCACCTTTGGTAGGGTATGATTCTTCTCTGGTACCCCGCATAGCGATATCAGGATGCTCAAATGTGAGACGCCACAGCACATCGAGCCCCACAGTTAGGCTGCTCTGTCCTTAAAACAGCCTAAACATTTCCTAAAACCTCTGCGTTGTCCAGGCCACTTCTCGTTTGTCATTTAGCTGTGGAGGTTGCTGAAATTCGGTCTCATGATACCTAAATCCTTTTGTGTGCCTGTGACTGACTGTGTAAGACTGCCTGGACACTGGCAGCTTGGATGCAGCCTCTAGAGCAGAAATGTAGGTGCTTAGGGGACATGACTGGTTAGGAACGGAGATGTCAAAAGACTTTTTAATGAGCATTCAATCTGCTGTCTCCTGGGTCAGCTAATGAGTTCCTTTTGTGAAGTGAAACTCAATCTGATGTCAGTTGACATAGCTTCATGTATTTTTCAATGGAATTTTGCTCTAAATCCATCTTTTAATACAAAGCAGCTGTGAGATTCTCGCCTCTCTGTGGTGTTTCCAGTACAATGACAGTTGCAGCTCCAGCATACTGTCTGTGTGAGATTCAGGAGACACTGAATTGTGAAGGATACATCAAGCCCTTGACATCTAGGATATAATTCATCAGTAAAGAAAAATAACAGCTTTTTTTTTTTTTTCACTGGTAAAGTCTATGTATTCTGATCTCCAAATAAATAACTCTCATTCTTACAACTTAACCTTAAGCTGTGTTGGTGCACCATGTTTTATAACAAGTTTCTGCTCTCTTGTGTTCTCCTACTCAGACAGTATTTTTTAAAAAGGTTAGAGATAATGGAGGAAAAGGTCTAGATTAGATTGTCTTTCACAGATGGGTGTTGCATTGATGAAACATTGTAATCCAATAATGAACTTATGAACCCGAGCGTCTGTACTGTATGAATGCATATACTTGCATTCAGATACTTGAAATCATGTTTAAGGTGTTATTTAATGGCATAGGTGAAGGTGACGTATAGTTACATCGGCATGGAGATCTGTGGATCTCAACGAGAAGAAATGCTGTTAGGTCAATTTTAAAGAAATATGGTTATGCAAGTCTTGCCCTGATGTAGCTTTTGTGTATGTCTCACAACTCAGTGAACGCCATTGTCTGTTCCACTGTGAAGTCTACAAATGCAGAGGTTTAGTGACATCAGCAGGGGGTGTCCCTGACTTCACTGGAGTGCCCCGTGTCCAGCTTCATGCCTTCCAGTAGCTACGTGGCTTGAAAGGCTGTCTCGGGACCCCAGCTCAGCCTAGATACACAAAGCCAGTCCTCAGCTGGGTGTGCGGGCGCTGCCCTACCCAGCCAGAGCTGCGACGAGTGTAGAGAAAGGGATAATGAGGAGACAGTGGTGCAGAAACTGAGGGGGAATGGGAAGCTGAAGATGTCTGGGTACTGGTAGAAAGGGTAGAGGGAGCAACAAGGAGATACACGTGTACTTTGGGAGGTGAAATGGAAAGACAGGTGTGAGAGCTTGAGCCAGAGAGAAAACGCTGCCAGTAAGAGTACATGAGGAAAGATTACATCGGTGGGGGGGAGAAACCCTCTTGAGAAAAAAGAATATTTTAAAATGTGTTATATTCTACAGAAATGTACCATTCCACATTGAAATGATCAAACTAGGCTAGGATTAAAGGGGAAAATACATTTTGTTGCTGTATTTACAGGGACAAAATAGACTACAGAAAAATAAAATAGAGTAAAAATCAGAGCAGGGTGTAACTGTATATGTATTTCGTGCAGCTGTGTAGAATGAGGCAGGTGTTATCGGTATGTATTATGGACAAAAGTCCATATGTTTATACACTATATGTAATAAGATAAAGTTGGCAGGACAGATACCTGAAACATTCCCTCTGTCTTGCCAACCATCAAGTTCATGGTCTAAAGCATGAGGCCTCCAGGTCTTGCAAAGACATATATGTTTTTTTCATATGGGTAAAGAACATAGTCTTTATTAGTCTCATTCTTAGAAATAAGTGACCCATTTTAGATTTTACCTTTTTTAAAAAGGAAAACTCAGGAAAAACAGTTGGGGAAACTGCCCCTGAAACATTACAGTCTGATAAAATCATTGAACATTTTTAATGGTGGCCATGCTGTGTACCGTGATTAGATTCAAGTCTGGCTTTAAACTAATTTCTATCCCTATAACTTATGAGTCTGGTTGCAAATTGTATTATCAATCACTAGATCTAACTGCTAGCTGAACTAGCATTTTTGTTTCAGGCATACAAGTTAAAATTGTGTTAATTATAGAATAGCTTTTGGATGTATATAGCCTAGGTTTCTTATTAAAATACTTTCCTTTTTGGCTGCAGTCTGAGAACTAAATCCTTGCATATTTGCGTGCATAAAAATGAAGGAGAGTTTTGTAACATCTGTCTAATTGTCAATGTGATTTTAAATATGGATTGCAATCGTGATTCACGTAAATTTACTCATTAAAGAGGTTGCAGAGGGGGGTGCTCAGATGAGGATTCAGAATGAAGTCTGCAGAAGTGTGTGGGAACTGTGGTAGGTAGAGTTACTGACAGCAGCTGCAGTGAGGCATGGGTCTGGTGCTGGTCCTGTTCCACATATTTTAAAAGCAGCCCTCATGGTATTCTAAAAGTAAAAACCTGAGACAAGACTCGGGATTGCTGAAAAGGTAATGCCCTTGATGATTTTCAGAGTTCCTTTTAAACTGGAGATGTAGTCTTGTTGGGACCTGTATGAGTTAAAATGGAGGAGAGAGGTAAGAAAAGTGGATCTGGATGTATTTGAAGATTTACAGGAGTAGTTGAATTTGGAGAGATTTGTCCTGCTAGAAGAAATCTGCGTTCCCAGCATGTACTGTTACAAGCTGCCTCCTAACTGAGTCTGTTGTGGTGACCAGCCAGCGGGCAGCTCAGCCCTGCACAGCCGCTCGCTCACCCCCCAGCAGCAGTCACCTGGGGGCAGCTGTCCCCACTGGGCCCCTTCCCAAACTCTTGCCCGCCCCCAGCCCTCTCGCTGGCAGGGCAGCATGAGGAGCAGAACTGGCCTTGATGCTGTATCAGCACTGTTCAGCAGTAACTGAAATATATATCCCTGTGTTATCAAGACTGTTCTGGTCACATAGCAGAACACAGCACCGTACAATCTAGTATGGAGGAAATTACCTCTTTCTCGTACAAAACCAGTGCAGTACCATACTTTCACAGTGATAATAAATATCTAACATGTAAACTAAGAGGATGTGTGTCAGTCTGCATTGACAGTGGCATTTATGGGAATTTTTCCCCCTATAGGAAGAAGGAGAGAAGTTGCTAATTATTTTGTAGCTCAGCAAATCCCTTTCTCCCCTCACTAGTGACATTTAAATTGCAAACAATTTCCTTTGAAAGCAATAAAGTTTGATGGAGTTATAACCAAGTAAAAAAAAAAGAAGAAACTCGTTCTCTTGTAATTTTCTTGTACGCTTCCTTTCCCACATCTCAGGCTGTAGATCACATAAATCCTAAATTGTAACAATACCTACCTGCCTGCATTTGTGTAAAATCCATAATATGTTTTAAAGTGTAATTGCAGCATGTTAAACAAATATTTGTATCTGTTCCTAAGATTAGTTTAATTTATGTACCTCGTGTTTCATATAGGTGTAACCACTAAGTTTGCATGAAATAGAAGTCTGGTGACGTGAGGGATGCTTTTCCAGGTTCAGGGAAATGAAGTCAGGTCAGGATAGGATTCTGCGTTTTATGCTTCGGAGGATTTATTTACCTGACCAAAAGCTATTTTTGTCCACTGATTCACTTCAAAATAAGCCTTTGAGCACTTCCGTTAAACAGACATGGAAAAAAAATGTGTCTGAGGGAGAATCTGATTTGATTCAGATCTTCGTTTTTAATTTAAGACTTCCGGTAGAAGTGGGAATTCAGAGATATTCAGTGGACCTGAAAGGAAGATGAATGACAGTTTTATACTATCATATATTTAATCTATCCATGCTGAGACACTTTAAAATTAAAATATATGGTCCCGTTTTACTGTGTGCACGTCTTAAAGAAGGGACGAGTGTCTGATGTGCACCCTTAGAGCTGCGCGGGGCTGTGGGTTAGTGCCGGTACTCTGAGCACTCTCTGGAGGCAGCGGTGGCAACGTCAGCCCCCTGGCTCCTGTTCTTGGAAGAGTGTCCTCTTCTGAAAGAGGAGTAAGAGTTGTGTAAGTGGCTCCTGCCAGTGCTGTTTCAGAACAGCATCCCTTCCAAAGTGTTTCATGAAGATCTGCTACTGAAATCACATGATGTGGAGGTCTGTAGGTAGTCACATCTGCAGGCAGAGCTCTGTGCTTCTGCCATGTAGAACTCCAGTGATGTACTGGTCACGCTCCTAGGCTTCTCTTTGGTGGCTTGCATAGGAAGCCCAGATGTATCATCAAATATTCTCTGTACCAAGGTTAAACTCTTGTAACCGTGCTCCCGTTTGAGCCTAAGTGCTCTGATTCTGCTGTGAAAGTGGCCTCTGTCTACCTGTAGAGATATATATATATATATTACAATGTCTATAGAGATATTTGGCTTCTTCTTCTAAGGAATCTGAGGCTCTCCTGTACAAAGTAGCTCTCAACATTGAATACCTCTCACTTTGTGAGAAGCGTTTCTACTGCTGTGCCTTCTGCGTAGAAGGTGTTTTGTGTTGTAAATGTTGTTTTAGGTGGGATAGAAATGATTTGTGTGACAGGGAAGGGCTATCACATATCCTAGAGATGCTCAGAGTGTGAATTCAGCTCATCTCCCCTAGGGAAGTAAGATCTTCCCAGGTGATTGTTTTGTGCATGGCTTTCACATACTGGTCTACCTGGTCACCCATGGTGTTTTTGAAAAGCACCATTGTCTGAGCAGCATCTAATAGGTCTCCCTAGCTGGATCCCGATCTTTCAGAGAACCAGAGCAGTTTTTGGGGCCATGCACTTGGTATCAGTAGAGGCTTTTTAGAAGCAGGTCAGGCTTACTAGCTTTGACTCTTGGCTGGTGTGCGCCCTCCTCCAAAAGTGAAGTGGTGGGGGTGGCAGTGAGAAAAGGGTAAATGAGGACAGGGAATTGGATGCAAGGATACAGGAAGCAAAGCTGCAGGGCTGCTGTTACCTCTGCCCCGTCCTGTACAGTCAGTGGGAAACAGAGTTTGGGTCGTGTAATTGTAGCTTCCACATTTCTTTGGGTTTTGTAGAGGCTACCACACTTTTTTTTTCTCCACATGTTCTCAGAGCACAGGCACTATGTTGTTACCCTTCCAGGCTTCGGACTGTGTAGCCTACAGGTCCCAATGCTGGTGCTGCTGCCTCGGGCTCTGCACTGCTCATTAACATGTGTTTCCAGACCTTCACCTCCAGGGTGGATTTACACTTTAACAAGTAGCTGTCAAGTGAGAAGTCAAGGAAACCAGTAGAAGGGTAGATTCAACATGGGTTTCTTGTCTCAGTTTTGCTGAATTTAGGCCATCTTATGCGCAGAGGCTGACTGGCTTATTTCTTTCCTGCTTGTGAAATGTCCTGCGGCGCTGGGTCAGGGTCTCCTGTGCTGGCTCTGATCTGTGTAAACCACCTTCCCAGAGACCAGGCTGACCCCCAGGACTTGCGGGAAAAGCAAGCCTCCCGGGAAAGCCCTACCTCTCAGCCGGTCTTCAGCTTGGCACTTCTGTCCGTGCGTCCTTCCCCTCAGTCCCCCAGAGATCACAGAAGGCAGCACTGGAGCCTGGACTCTTTTTGTTGTTGTTGTGGAGGAAGTTTTTTATTTCCAAACTTGACACCTTTTTTTCAGAGAAAACAGACCATTTTGTGTTGAAGTAGCCTTACACATTACTTACTAGTTCTTAATTACTGTGGTGGGGCTTTTTTTCCTGACAAATTGGTAGTTGTTACTGCTCTGCTTTTTGCCAAAGGAGCACAGTTCAATATGCTGTGAAAGTGAAAAGCAGCTGTTAGACATAAAAATACAGGCAGTGCATAAAGACAAAACAGAATTCTTGTGTTTTATATATACAGATTCACTCACAGCGCTGCAGACAGCGTTTTCAACTTTAACTTGTGCTATCTCCTTCTCTATGTAAAATTTTTGTTGTGCTTTCAGTTGTACATGCATTTTTTTAGCTGCAAAAACACTGCCCAAAAACAGATACTCTTTTTTCCAAAGTCCTTGTCTCTTTGATGTTGCCTTCTGCTGTCTTAGATTTCTGTGGGGTTTTTGTGCCTGTGTGGAGACTTGAAACTTTGGGGAGGATGCACCTAGCATTATGCGACGTTCATCTCCTCTAGCTGCAATTGCTGCCATTCCACACAGCAAACCCGGCACAGAATCACGCAGGTCTCATGTGTGAGAGGGCTGAAAGAAAGGCTGATGTATTTGTTGGGGAAGATGACCTCTGTGTAGCAGTTTTGGAGAAGGAAACCGTCAGTTTCAAAAGGATTACTGTATGGGTAAGACCGCATAGTGTGTTGCCGGAATTAATCTGATGAGCACAGAAAATTTTTCGAAAGGGTACTTCTTCCGTATGCATACATGTTTACACAGTGACTTTATAATAGACATTTGGCAAAAAGGTTAGTGTGTTTTAAGCACCAAGGCGTTCATATTTTGTAGTATATAGTATTCAGCTGCATTGACAAACATCGACAATACTGTTTTTCACTTTTTGTGACTCTCAGCTGTCACATCCTTAATCTTTGTATGGTCACAGAACAAATGATCAGTGCGGTGAGTTCAGTTTGTTGCAGAAAATGTTTTGTTCTTACAAAAGCAAGCCTATGGTACATGCCTGAAAGCTAGAAAATAGCGTTTTAACTACAAACTCTTTTAGTACCTTGATTTCACCATTATTGAATGGGAATAATGTTACTTTACTTCATAGTAGTATTCTGAGATGAATTAGTTTATGGTGCTTTGTCAGAGTTAAATTAGAACTGTCAGAGCTTGCTATCTTGTGATACCTGAAGTTCAGGCGGCAAGAGCAGTTGCAGTTTCAGCACCAAGATGATCTCTGCTCCCCCAGCTGAACTCTGTGGACTCACCTGCTGTGGCCAGAGTGAAAATTATAAGGTAGTCAATCTATCTGCCTAGCAGATGTCATTGTGGTTTCTTTTTTCTTTTTTGCCTTTGCTTGTGCAACATTTACATTTCTTTTTGCTTTGAACTACATACGCCGTTGGTACTTCAAGTCTTTGTGGATATATACCTTAGGACTTGGCATTTCAGTGCTTAGCTTTTCAATGATTTACAGGAATTTACAAGGATTTACATTCACAGTTTATGCTTGTGGCCATGCTAGTTATTTTCTTGGGAGCTTTGACATCCCTTGATAAATCTGAAAGCTTTTCATTATAGTTCTGGGACCAGATAGGGAACACATCTTCATGATCAAGATGGTCTCTCAAGTGTACAGCTATCCATATTGGAGAATTTAAGGCAGGTGATGCAAATTCAGATTGAAATGGGTGAAATATTTAGGGAAGTGCAGGTGCAAAGGCTGTGCAGTTCCAGAGTTCAGTTCCTTGTTGTGTGTAATGCAGCCTAGCTGAAGACTGCTGCCCAAAGTCAGCTTTTTCATTGCTGGCTGGTAAAGAGGGACACGTGGTTATATTAATCACCTCTGCCCCCCCCCCCCCCCCCCCCCGCCTTCCACCAGTGAGTTGATTCGTTACAGAACTGATGATTATGGCTGCACTGTTGTTAGATGAAGCACAAGGGAGAGATGAAATGGGTTGCTGGGTCTTGATAGCAGTGAAAGCAGTGAGACAAGGGGAGGGAAGGGGACATTTCTTTTTGGTGGCAGCCCACTGCTTGGGTTGAATTAAACATGGTATGAAGCTGCTCTCTCAGGGATGTAATATTTAGTTAACTGTGAGATCTTTCAATATCGCTGTAACTCACTGTCCTTGTTTGCACATATCTCCCCTGTCAGTCAGAACATTTCATCCTCTCTTGGTTTTAGCTTGTTTTCGTCCCTGGTACTTATACATTTGTCATCCCAGACACAGCCGTATGCTATACACATTCTGATAGAGCAGGCCGTAAGTGTCCTGCCTTGTTCCCCTGTGGTCTGGTTTGGCTGAAACCTTTTCCAGCTGAGCAGAATAAATGAAATGCAGCCATGAACAAGAAACTATGGCCTTCAGTTACAAACCTCTAATTTAGAAGTCTCTTTCTTTTAATCATGTATACTTACAGTATAAGTTAATATACATTGACCACTGATTTAAGAGGCTCTAGGTACCACAATAAGGTAGGGCCAACAACAAGAAGGCATACTAACACCTTCTGCTGTTTAGTTCCTCTGATGCTCGAGCAGAGGCGATGCACGCTGTAACATTTGCTCCTTCAGACTCATGTTTTTATGCAGAGAGCAAGTTGAGACAATCTCTCACTGTCTTGCTGCAGTGGCAGGAGCAGGCACATCCTTGCTGCACGCAGACCAGTGAAGGATTCAGGAGCAGTTCTGCTCCCACTAGGCTCTGGTTATAGCTGGCAGGTTGAGAATTAGCTATCAGAAAAATTCCTTAGCCTTAATATTGATCACTGTAGGGCAGCAGTGGTGTTATTGTGACTTCCAACTATTTGTATCTGCTAAAGCAGGTAAGTGTGATAACTAGGCAGCCGCATCCTCAAGCATGAGGACAGAAGAACTGGGAAAGGAGTGGGCATGTGTTAGACATGCTTTGGGTTTGCCTACCTAAAAATACCACTGAGAATGAGATGAACTTTCTGAAGATGATGTATTCTGGTGAGAGACCCGGTGGAAGCTTTGAATACAAAATTGAGTAGATTCCGTAGCACAGAATTCAAGCTATTTCTGGGCAAGCCTCTCATGGTGTTCTACTTGGTAGTCTCCATATAAAATAAATTAGTGATATTGAGAGACTGTTTCAGACACCTTTCTTTTGCTTATTAGAAATTTTTTCCGTTTCCGGCCTAACTGTAGGTAGTGAACCAGCACTCATCCACTGTTTCTTACACAAACGTTTTCCTTTACGTTAAATAGTTGCTTATTTTGGAATTTTGTCGGAGACAAGCCACACTCATCTCAGCTTTGTTTTTTTCTTGGCCTGCCTGGTTCGTTCCCACTACCTCATCGTTCAGTTTGGGAACGACTGCAAAGAACCTGGGACATGACATCTGATTTCAGGCCGCAAAATAAACTCTCATCGTTGTCTTTGCGGTTCACCTTACTGTGTTAGGTAGGGCCTGTTAAATCAGTAGTCAGTGTTTATTAACTGCACCTTTGACAAGCATGTATGATTAAAAGAAAGGACCTCTAAATTAGAGGTTTGTAACTGAAGGCCATAGCTTTTTGTTCATGGCTGCATTTCATTTATTCTGCTCAGCTGGAGAATATTTCAGCCATTTAAAAAGTGGCAGCCATTAAGGTGGCGTCTCATAAGGGAGTGCATTTTCCTTGAACCATCTGATCTTAGTATAAGACAATGGTGTAAATGAAGGAACTCAGTGTTCTCTACTATTGTCGAACTGTCTTGTTTGTTGGATCTGGCTGTTCCTTTGTAAAAACTTATTTATAATACAGCTTAGTAAGATGTAGACTCATGTATGGTGGAGGTGGAAGGAAGAGCCTGTGAAGAAGTTTCTTAGTACTTTATTGCAAGCGTACATTGGACTGGGTTCTGCTAATAAAAATTGTGGCTGGAAAATGTGTCCCAGTGATTAAGGGGATGGCTGTCCTTTATGTATAAAAATGAAAATGTTAGGATAAAATCAAGGCAAGTGCAAATATATATGAATACATTGTAGTTCACATAGCTGGTTTTCTGACCTGTTTGAGAGTCTTAATACATGCCATGTAAACACAGCTCAAAAATCACTGTAGAAATACTTTCTTTTCCTCTGAGGCTGAAAAAATAGAAGCTGCATTGCCATATATTCTTTTCATTGATGCATATTTTTTACTTGCACCTGACACACTATGTATGATAAAGTTATACTTGGGTTTATATTTACAGGTTACCAACTTTTACTTTGCATATTAAAGGACTGGCATAAGCTGGTTCTGTCTGCTCACTAGAGCCACAGCAATGCATGAGCTGCAGACCGGGCTCACAGCCAAGGTTCATTTCACATGTGTATGTCTTTGTGCAAGGGTGTGCCTTCATTTCTCTGTGCGTGTCTTCAGATTTTATGGGGTTTCTTGACACGGACGCACATGTGTTCCACCCAGCTTTAGATACTTACCTGGAACTGATGCTTCTGCTCCAGTTGGTGGAATTGATGTGAAGAATATATTCTTTAATGTAACTCTCTAACTTTCTTGAATTAATATAGCATTTTATTCGTTCTTGCTTTTACTGGCTCATATTTTTGCCTTCTGTCTTTGGTCATTTGATTCTGTGATGTTTGGCTATATGAAGGGTGAACTATCAAAATAAGCTGTTTTGCTCTGTGCTTTCTCTCTTCAGCTGTTCTGTTGTCCTCAGGGAAAAAATCTATTATCCCCTCTCTCTGCATTTTGGAGAAAGCAAGGAGTTACAAATCTCTCTTTTTGTGTAAGCCTTTCAGATTCCTATATGAAATCAATAGGTGCCCTTCTCTTTGAAATCTGTGATTTCTGGACTGTTTATTGAAGTAGGACCATTTAGCCTGGCATGCCATATTAAATGATGCAATGCTGTAGTGTTTGTTTCAGTTCTGCATTGCTGTGTAATGAAGATAATTTAGCATTGTTGACACAGTATATACTTGTGTTGGAGTGGTGTCAATAATATATTTCCATGTGTAGAAAGATTCATTAAGAAAGGAATTTTAATAATGCATGGGGAAGGTAGGGGTTCTGCTAATGAATGGGCTCCAAAGTAACCAAAACAATAATTTAACTAGGATCCATCTTACTGTATTTGTAAGTAGGCAAAATGTGAAACCGTTGTTTGGAACTCTAGGAGGATCATATTAAATGGCCTTAATAGCTTTGCACTAATATTATAATTTAGTTATTATGGGGACAGTGGGATTTGGGCTTTGTGCTTTATTTCCTTACTTGACCAATATAGCCTATGTGGCAAGTCTTAGAGAAATAACAAATATACCTTCTATACCCTCAGGTTGTGGAGAGTTCCCTGTGCTTGCACAAGCATTGTTATTATTTTTTATTATTTATTACCACTGACACATAGATGGGAATTGTTAATTCTGTGTCCTAATATGAATGGGGAAAAGAGAGAGAATATTAATTTAATACTGAAGTCTGTGTATTCTCTAATTAGGCTTATGCATCTCATCCCCTTTAGTGCTTTTGAGTAAATACTCTATAATACTTGGAAGTATAGCCCAGGGAGGATTTTAATTGTGAAGTGCAATTTTCAGCAGAAGTTTGTTTTTCCCTCCCACCGAGAGGCAAGAAAGTCCCTGGTGGAAGTGGTGCTGAGATAAGTTTTAGAAGGACTGAATAAACTGCAGGGATGGAGCAGTACTAGGCCTCCCTGAAAACTTAGGTCGAACTTTGTTTGCCCTATACCTTGTTACTCAGTCATCAGCATTGACTAAAAGCACAGGGAGAACTGGTCCTGGTTTTATAGCCATTTTTATTGTGCAGAAGTACTTGCTGAAAGCTATTTGACTGCTTTCACTGTTCAGTCTCCTCTGGTATTAGTTACCGTGGTGAGGATTTGTCAATGGTTACCTGCAGGAGTTGGAAAAGATAGTCTTAGTGCCTCCTACCAGAGCATAGGATCTCACTGCGGAGTTTTATGGCTGTCACCGTCCAGTCACCCATCCTAGCAGGATGGAAAATTATTGGAAGGTCTAGATCAGTCATCTGTCCAACCTGCATAGGTGGATCTACGTTAAAGTCAGAAAAGCCACATTGTCTTATGCATTAAGTATTTGCAAAGTCCTGGTGTGGACATTCCCTCCCTTCTTACATGCAGGATCTCATATCTGAATCCAGGAGTTTTAGTCCAGTTTTGCTGCACATTTGTGTATTTCTGTAGTACCAGACCTTGTTCAAATGAGATTGTAGCTTTGCTTGGGTAGGTGCTCTTGTAAAATATGTCTGTGCAAGGCACAGGGAGTCCCATTCTTGCCTGAGTTAGTGTTGTACAAGTAATTAATTTAAGCTGTTCATAATTAAACTCAATTGAAGTGATTTTTGATTGTAAATTGTCCAATTCTAGAAGTTTGTAAACAGCTCAGCTTAGATACTGTCCTAACATTGTTTCTTGTCTTCCTTGTTGTGTTACTGTCAAGGAAATTGCAAAGCAAACGAACGTTACTGTGACCAGTGACCCCTGGGCTGTTGCTCCTGTGCCCTTTGTGCTTGCCTTACCTGGCAGCTCGATGAGGCAAAGTTTAAATTTCTTACTTTGGCCCAAGACATTTTGCAACTTTGGCTCCCATGGAGCTTCTGCTCCTATTTTACCTCTAGAGTTCCTTTTATTATCTCTTTGCAATGAAATGTGTGGTTGGTTGGTTATTCGCCTGGGGTGACAGGTCACGTGCAAGAGGGTCTGACATTGTTAAATATGGGATGTTTACTTCATTCAGGACACAGAGGACATGAGGTTCCTCAGCTACAATTTCCAGGATGCACAAAGGCCATACGATAATATTTCAGTTAGAAGGTATTTACTATTTTGATTGAAAACTCATCTTGAGGAAGCATATGCTTCTCACTGTATTTTTTGGTTTAATGGAGGCATCTTTTTCCATTATTAAATAAATGATGAGAAATTTTTAAACCCATTCAATTTAGCATGATGAACTATAGCCCTTTTAGAACTCTATGCAGACCAAGAGAGGAGAAATGGATGTGAAGAGAAGGTGAGAAAATGCAGAAGAAAATGGGGAAGGAGGAGAGAATCTGAGAAGCAAATCAGCAAGAAAGACTTCTTAGGGGAGAGAGGGAATGGAGGGTTTGACGATCATGCTATGTTAAAATGAAATAAAATTTGTCTGTATGTCAGTGATTAAAAGAACAGAATAAAGAGAAACAAAAGTTGTCACTTCAGTAATTTTAAGGCAATATAATTGGAAGTGCAGGAATCCATACCAAAAGTAGTTGTAATATTTTCTTTCATAAATAAATGTGCACTTTAATATTGTCAAGGTAAACTATTAAAAATGCTTTGGAAATCTCAGCTTTCCACAAAGTCTGCAGACTTCTATTTTCATGGGCAACAATGCTTTCATAGTGTTATTTTGTGTTTGAAATTTAGATTTTAGAAACTGTCAAATTAATGCCTCCAGATTTTATTCGTATGCTGAAAATATAGTAACATACACATTTTAAAGTAAAAAATAGTCCTGAATTTATTGTCACTTAGTTGTTGTTTTTTTTACAGCTTAGGGAAGGAAGTTGGCATGGAATATGAATAGTACTTTTTCAGGCTGCTCAGTCCTGAGAATTGAATTAGTTGGGGATTTTGAAAACAAGTGGTCTTCTGTCTACTGTCTGAGGGTGGCAGAGGCCGAGTGTCTCCCAGGCAGAGCTCAACTGGAATTCTTCTCAAGCCAAAGTGTTGCACTTTATCTAAACAAGCTCCTTTATGCTGCAGGAGAGGGACAAAGGTTTTTTTTTTATTTTAATCTTAAGGAAAATCTTGAAGACACCTACAGGATTGTGTGCCACGTTTGCACAGGGTTTCTTCTATTTTTATTCCAAGGCCTTCTGTTTTCTTTCTGTTTCTCTTATTGATCATTGTGAAATATATATCAGCAAAGGTATTTCTGCCAGACTTCTGACCCCACCGTATCTAAATGAAGTGCCAAGGGTGAAAAGTTTATCTCTCTGCAAAGGAGGTAACAAGCTATCACTGAAAGTACGAGATTGTCATCTAGATCAGTTTGAAATTGAGAGAAAGAGAAATAAACCTTTCTCCATTCTTGTTTGTGTTAGGGTGTAGGGCATGAATGGATTAAAAAACCCTCTGAGGCAAGAATTTGCAGATTTTTCGTGTTTTGCCTGAGAGTTCTACTCTGACCCACACTTAAAAGAAATATAGTATAATACAATACCTTGAAAGACTGATGAAGCCTTAAGCCTCCTGAGGACAAATCTTGTGTTCTTCAGTGATATATTGCTTTGGAGGTTCTCAACTGAGGAGAGATTTCATAAGCTTGTAAATATTTCAGGTGAGTTATGACTACTCATGACTAACATCAAGTCTGAATCCTGAGTGAACACATTGTCCTTGGACAGCGATCCAGTGAAACCTGAGCTTTCTGAAGTTCCACAGATCTTCCGAAGGTGGTTCTGACTTGTTTGGCAGATGATCTGTGTTCAGCTAGTACAGACTCAGACAGATATGCACAGGGTATGGCCATGTTTATATCTGTAGACTTACATGGTGAATGTACTGTGTTTATTGTGGCTATATCCCCAATCCTGGGAGATACACTGAGGGTAGTTTCTTCAACATAGAATACACAATAGTAACTCATAGTAGATTTTCTTGGCTTAGCACCTGCATTTGTCAAGATTTCAGAAGTAAAAAGGTTCACCAAGAGAAATAACTGTCTATATATGACAGCTGTCAGCACTTTAACTGTGTCAGCAGTTTCGAGAAAATTGTGCTGGAGTTGGAAATGCGATGAACAGAAAACCTTAGTGCCTCTTCTGATGCACTGTTTTGCAGCTTGGGAGCACTCATGCCTCTGTTGTTTCTTTTTTTGTTTCTTCATAATATCCTACAAATATTAGTAAACCGATTTGGCGTTACCCACCTCTGGGTCTGCAGTCAGTAAAAAATGCCTGGGTTATTCTCATGTTGGGAAATTTGAAATAGGCAGGTATGTACTTGGTACTGACTGGAGAGGTGATGAGTGTCAAAAGGTATCCTCAGATATGCTCTCAGATCAGCAGCTGCTATGTTGAGTTCGTACACACAGGAGACTGCTTTTTCTGTCTATATCTTTAGGACTGTTCACACAAATGCCCTCTGAAAGCACTACTCTTCTGGGTCTACATGTGGTTGCTTGTGAACATTTTTGTCTCTGCCTGAAAGCACCTATGCTCTCTCTTTGTATGAGCAAACCTTGATCCTTTCTCCTTATAAACGTAAAATCAAAGTCAGTCTGCAGGATTGTACTACGTCAGATAGAGTTCTGTGAACCATGTCAAATATTTGTTATTGGACAGGTTTAACTGGACACTTGCATTTTTGATGGTTTTAACAGAGTGTGGACCTGGCGCTGTGTAATGTTTAAACCCGAATAAATAAATAAGTTTATCTAGCAAATAAGAAAAGAGCATGGGAAGGAATTCTTGAGTCGTCACACTCAAACCTATAAAGAATTTTGCAACACAGGAAAGCATAAGAGAAAACTGTCTCAAAAAAACAAGAGGCACTTGAGCTTAAATTAACATATATTCATATTTCACTGAAAATTAGTATAAATGGCTTCCCTCTTAAGCAAAGAACAAGGCGACTCTTAATACATGTTTACAGACAAAGCATAGAACCTGTTGGGGTAAATCTATGTTTGGATGGCTTCCTGCACAGAGAGAGTTCCTCTGCCTCCCTCGCCACCCAGGAGGGAGAATTTCTTCCTTTTAATGCTTGCTCCTTCTGTGGTGGCAGGGAACGAAGTGTAGTGGCCTCCTGCTCGTCCAGCCTCATCCTTTCCCCTCCGCAGCAGGCAGGGAGGCAGTCATGGGCGAGGGCAGAGTGGGTGCTCAGAGTGTGGGGCACAGCGAGGCTCCGTGGGTTCTGCTGGAGGTCTCGATACTGGATGCTGGAGGTGTATGGGAGCAGGGTGGGATACTGGAGGGTGAGAGGTGCTCCGTCCTGCTTACCACCTGATGAGAGCTTTCTGATTCCACGTGAAACTGGCTCCTCCTAGCCCCCTACCTTTCAAAAAACCCTCCAGTTTTCTGTCATCCCCTTTCAACCCACTGCTAGAGTCGCTCCAGGGTGGATGCTGTGCCATCACTGGGAAAGACTCTGTGCCTGTGCTGCTGAGAAACCATGAGTCAGCTTGCTGAAGGGAAGGAGGAGGAGGCGAGGAAATCTCCTTTTATGATGAGCCTTCCCACACTTCCTGCTGTTTCTGTTTTGGGCACACTGATTCAGAAGCTGTGGGCTGTTCTCTGCCCGCCTTCTGAGAGTATGAAAATTGTTCCTTCCCTAGGAGTATGCTGGGATCACCTACTTGTCCTGATACTAGGTGTCAGTATCCCACGCCTTTCCCCAGACAGAATAAAAGGGATGATGCATCATCTCCATTTGGAGCGTGGTGTAGTAGTGGGGGACTGGGACAGGAGAAAGCCCTTGCCGATCTCTGTAGAGTTCCAGTCCAGCAACGTTGCAGAGGTTTTCTGAGGCACTCCTTACTCTGAGAGGCTGTTGTTCAGTCTGATCCTGTGGGATAAATATATTCTCATTAAATTCAAAGGGACTCTGGTCCTAACTTAGCTAAAGCGTGACTGGACTCACAACACTAACAGTGACGAAGTTTTTGCAAATAATACACCATCGATTTGACTAGTTTATGCAATAAAAGTCCCACTGCTTCCTCTGTGTTTGGAAGGTCAGGTTCTGAGGGTGAGCATAACAGTGCTGAAATGATTTGAATATAATATGCGTCTGGATAAAAATGATTACAAAAGAGGTAACAAAACAGTGCTGTTCAGTTCACTTGCTGGAAACATCTTGCAAGGGCTTCATTTCTATTTTATGCTGGAGTTTAGAGCTGCTACAATAGTGACAGGAGGAAAAAAAATAGAATTGCTTCAGCTCCATTCTTCCACCCACGGATGTTCTTTAGTGTGGAAAATGAGTCATCAAGAGAAGATATTTTTACTTTGCAAAAGACATTAGAGAACCATTGATCTTCAGACAAACTGCGTGTCAATTGATTTACCAGTCAGAAGGTCTGATCCTGCTTGCATCCCCTTACACAGATCTCATTTTCTTTGGAACCACTGGGTAGTCACAGCAAGTGACCAATGTGAGCTGCCCGGAATTCACAAGCATCCCAGACGTGGCTCCCACTTTGGCAGTTTGTTTGGTTTGGCCTGGATAAATGCCAGGTGCCCACCAGAACCGCGCTATCACTCCCTTTCCTCAAGTGGACAGGGGGGAGGAAGAATGATGAAAGGCTTGTGGTTTGAGATAAGGACAGGCAGAGATCACTCACCAGTTACTGACACGGGCAAAACAGACTGAACTTGGGGAGAAAATGAAGTTTAATTTATCACCAATCAAATCAGAGTAGGATAGTGAGAAATAAAACCAGATCTTTAAACACCTTCCCCCCACCGCTCCTTTCTTCCCAGGCTCAACTTCAGTCCCTGGCTGACGCGAGGGCTGTGCCAAGCTGCTGGGCTATCTCAGTCTCTATTTGGAAGAAGCTAGGGCAGAGCCTCAGCAAAGATTGATTATCCCAGGCCCTTTTTACAAGTGCTGCCCCAGCCCATCCCGTGGTGGCACGGTGGGACTGTCAGGATGGGGCTTGCTCGGCAGCTTGACCTCGGCTCTGTCGGATGTGGCCAGGGACATTAGTTGCTTTTGGAGGCAGAGGCTTATCACAGCTTTTTAAGCAGTTTTTGAGAAGTTTCCCGTCACAGGTGAAAAGTAAGTAAGAACCGATTTGTGAGCTGGCCTCTTGGCTTGAGAAAATTATCGGCTGAGATGGGGGGCAGGCTGCTGTTTACCATCTGACAATCTGGCTGCTTTTGTATCTTATTTTGGAGTATAAGGCTTCAGTACAATGTGTATTAAACGTAGGCTTTTCATCTGTAGTTTTCAAAGCATTTTGCAGAAGGGGAAGAGGAAGCATGAGGCCCAAAGCCACGTAAAGGAGTTCGTCAGTTGCCAGGTGCAAAGCTCAGATCTCATCCTCATTTGTTTTCACTGGACCACGCTTTTATCAGTCTCAGCTGTTCAAATGTGCTAATGGCTCAGCTGAATGTAAAGCTACAAATGTACAACCACAAACCAGTATTTATCACCCCAGACTTGTTTTCTGGCACGTCCATGTGACTTTTGTGTTAATATTTTTCCCCAGTAGAAATGTAGATAGTTTATTACAGTTTCTACATCATTATTACACCTTTTATTAGATTTGTTAGTGTTTACTCTCAGGTAGCAAGTTTGCACTGGTAGAATATCTGGAAACCTTTCTGTGTTGTTCCATGATAACTGATCTTTGGAAGTTTGTGAGCTGTGAGGATTACAGTTAGGATATCCTTAACCAGACTTTGGTGGGTATATAGTTCTTTCTATTTGTATATCAGATGAGGAATTGACAGTTATTTATGTAAATCCCGCACAGAGATGGTATCTGCCAGGAGTTGCTGACCCTTGTAGCCTGCCAGAGGTGAGGCTACCACAGGTCCACGTCCCCAACTCCAGCTGGTAGCGAGGTTGAGCAGGTATTCCCAGGGCGTGCAATATGCATACATATATGTATATATGTGCCCTCCTAGCCTCCTGTCCTGCTCACCAGCTAGTCCAGCTGGGTGCTTATGAGAGGCCAACCCATGCTTAGCCAGCGCAGGGCATGGCCAGACAAACATACTGACCTGTTCACACAGCACCAGCCTGTCCTATGTCCCCCTGTCACTCTGTTTACCCTTGCATGTTCCCCCCTAGACCACCGTTGGACCTTCCCATCATATGTCTTGGGCAGTTCCCAAGCGCTTTTCCTGGGCATCTCAGGAAGTGTCCCATGCCTGTTGGCAGTCACCGCTCAGCCTGCCAGATGCTACAGGGACCCTCTCCATTGCCCCCCCATGCTGTCTGTCAGCCCCAGCCCACGGAGCCAAACTCCCTGGGGCAGCCCCTGCTCCCCTGGGGCTGCCTTGCTCTAACCAGGCTGTTGGGGCTTCTTCACTGGGTGCTGTGGCTGCGTGTGGAGATGGTCGCCTAGCCCACCAGTGACCCGAGCGAGGTGCCAGCTGACCCCCTTCCCATGGCAGCTGCTCAGCGCTTCCCACCATCAGCTCCTGGGAGCTGCATGCTGCTGCCAAGGGCTTCAGCTGCCGACCTTGCTGTCACAGGCACCCATCATGTGTGAAAGCTGTGGAGATCTCCCTCAGCTGCTGAGTCGTACTGACTCATCAGGCTGTTTCCGGGTGGGTTTATCTGCCTATTAATAAACTGGCTTGCATTACTTTCATTTGTGCCTAGGCAGAGATGAACTCCTTGAACTCGTGCATCTGTTTATTTAAATAAAGTATGATTTGAGTGCAAACTGATTTGGGCAAATTATCATTTTTTTTTCTTTTTTTTTCTCTATGGCTAGATCTCTTAATGGATTGTAAAGCAGCCAGTTTACTTGTATCTCTTGTACTTGATGCTCACTTACTGAAACCTCTCTGCCTGATCCTCTACGAAGCTTTGTAATCACACGGAACCAGTTTTTCCTATGGAAATGGATGTTGGGGCTCCCACTGGTTTTGGGAGCAGTTTGGTTTTGAAATGTAATTGCTAAACATTCCCAGTTCATGTTGCTCTCCACACCTTTTTGGTCCCACAGATTCTTTGAGTTAAAGCATGCCCTCTCCTTGCCACTCACTTCCTCGCCTGCGTGGTGTTTTCAGTTCTTGCTTAAGGAAAGGAGGTTCATTTGTGCCTGTGGATTTGAAAGAGGGTGTCAAAGGAGAGGCAAACACAAACAACCTTTAACTTAGAATTCTGCTCTCCTGAGGGCGTTAAGATCCACTGAGGTCACTGGGAGGAGAACAGAAGAGTAGACTCCTAAATTGAATAGTTTACATGCCCAGAGCAGTAGTTGTCTGAACAAGCTATACCCACTTTGTTTTCGTTTTCAGATTTAGATTTAGACTGTAGTTTCTGCTTACACAAACACTTTGATGGAAACAAATATAGCTCACTAGAAATACATTGTGTAAGTTGTTGATGCCTGTTTGCCTGCTTTATTAGGCACATTTACAGTATGCTGCTGCATTTCCATTGCTCTCCTGATCTAATAAAGTAAATATAGTACATCAAATGCAATTAGCGTTATTTCACACTTACTCGGTAGTAGATCCAGTGTCCTGCAGGATCTGCTTTTTATTTTTAAAACAAATCAAATTAAATGTTGTTTCTCTGTAATTTTGTTTCTTTCTAATTACCATTTTGGGAGGCAAGTGGTTTTGATCTTAGAAAGATGTAGTGTGCATTACTGATGTTCATTAGGTTAGAATGACACAGTGAATTCACAGAAGGTGAGGGACAACAAATTGTTCAGAAGATAGAATTTATATTGTAATTTGTCATTAAAACTAGGATTCATTAGGGAAGTATATCATACAAAAGCAGTTTTCTTTTCCATATTTTAGTGTGATTTGTGTTGCAAAGGATGTTTTCAAAAAGCAGTAAACAGAGGATTTGCTTGTCTGTAAATTAAAGTCACTTAACTGGCTCTGTATGAGTTTTCTTCCAATTTTGCTTACCAGTTTTCTATAGCGCTGCTGTATCTGCAAGCTCTGTATTGGCTTTCCCACTGCTGAAGAGCTTATGGTGATACTAGGGTCGGTGCTTTTGGCAGGACTGTGCAGGAGTGCTCGTGCTCAGTGAAGTCTAGTATAAATGCATTGTCCTAATTTTAAGAGGTATAGCGATACCTCTTAGTCCCAGTGGAATTACCACTTGTTTCTGTTGCCTCTTATACTACTTACAGGACATAATGTTAGTAAGATTTTCAAGCTTTTAAAAAAATCGAACTGATTACTGCTCATCTAATTCTATGTGTAGCATGTTTAGCAAATGTGAGGTCAGTAAAATCCCCTTGCTCTTGGAAGCAGTGACAGTTGAATGGTCAACTGCTATGACTAGTTTGGTTGAATTTCGGTAAAAAATGTATAGTGGGTGTTCCAAAAGTAAAACTCAAAATCTGTATTTTATTGAAAATGCATAGCAGTTACCTTCATGTAAGCCTTTCTACTCTGTTATTTCAGAAAGGGAAGTGGCAGCTTTTGCAGTTTGCAGAGGAGCAAAGTTGTGCTGTCTGTGCTGGTCGGAATTTCTTTGCACGACATATTCATGGTTGGATATACCTAGCTAAATTAGGCAGGTAGTAGATGTAATATTTTGATTATAAATATCTGATGACTTGAAAAAATGTAACAAAAACTCCGTCAACTCTGAACCTTCTATCGGGATTGAAAATACCTGTATTTGGCAGGAGTCAATCAATGTGAAAGACTCATACCCTGTGGATAAAAGTAGTTTTGCTTTGGAGATCTTGTATGAGAAAGGATGGTCTTCCAGCTGGTGCCTGTGGTAGAAAAGATCTCTTGTTGTCCCCCTTTGACTGTGTGAGCTGAAACAGTTCAGTGTCATTTGGGTATTTGTTTCCCACCTATAAAACAGGAGAGCTATCAATGTCTTTCCCACCAAGGCATTGTCCCAGCACTTTTGATAGTGTTTCCACAAGTGCTGAGGCCCAGAGAGAATGCAGCGGAGAACAAGAGAGAAAGGTATGTCTTCTGGTGGTCCAGGGAAAGAGGCTTATTTCTGTGTCCAGCCAGAGTTTTGCTGCTGAATAACATGGGAGTTGAAATAGTCAGTGTGAAGTTGTTATGTGATGTTGGGTTTTTTGATTGATTTTTTTGTTGTTGTTTAAAACCTTGACATTTGTTTACTGACATCACTAACCACGTTCTTGTCAAATGTTTTTCATTACGGCTGCTTGATCTGATTGAGTCATTTAGGTTAAATTTAGGTTAGATTTTACTTTGAGCACTGAGGGCCCTATCCTGCAAAGTGCCGAGCATCGTCTGTTCCCACAGCCTTCTCAGTAGGAGCTGAGAACACAGCATGCCCCTGGAGGTGTCCGGTCCTTGCAAGGCCAGATCGTGCACACTCTAGAGTAATTTAAAAATATGATGAAGCTTTTCAAATGCGTTTTGATTAATACGTCATGTTCTCTCCCACAGTAATAATTTCTGTGCCTTAATATATCACTGTAAGTATTTAGTTAAGCAGTAAACTCTTGCTGTATTTTCAGGCCCTCTGCTATATGTGTCCTGGTGTGAAAGGAGACTGCTATTTTTCCTTTTAATTTCTCCGGTGCAAATAAGTGATGCAGCTTTACTGTTCCATTTCACCCCAGGCAGTAATTTCAAACAGTTATCCCACTTCTCTTGGGCTTAATGACGCTGTCAGATGATGGAAAGTCAGTGACCTTTCCGAATGGAGTGAACTATAATCACTGTGCCACCGAGCTCCCGGTTTTCTCTTCTGGAGGAGCAGCCTCCGCAGTAGCCCCGTGGCACCTGTCGGGGCTGTGAAAGGAATGGGGGTGTTTGTTGATCAAGATGCTCACCTGACTCACATCTCTGATACCTCTGATGATAAACGATTGTGTGAGCAGGTGAGCAGTTTGACCCATGTCTGCTGCGAAGTTTTTCAAGGATTTTTTTTGAGGAGGTTAAAATGCAGTGTACCTACCCACTTGGGGCAGTGTTACTGAAGGTTTTGCTTTGTGAACTCTTCTCCCTCAAGAAGAACCTGAGACTCCAACCCTGAAACTAAAAAAAAAAAAATATTCCAAAGTGTTCATATTTATATTATTTTGACTCTGCCTCCTTTGAACTATTTGCAGTTCAGTTACCCAGTGCTGTGTATGTTTTATGTATTCTGACAAGCCTGAGAAGACAGCTTGGATCTTGGTAAAACTGGCCCAGGTTTTAAGATGTAGGTATCTGAATCAGATTTTTTAATCTTTGTATTTAGGTTCCTCAGTACAATGGCCTCAGTAAACAGGGTGGTAAGCACTTGCAGCTGCGTCACTGCTTCCGTCACTGCTTTCTCTGCAGCCTTGGGCACTGCTGGCTGAACAGTTCTTCAAGTCACTGCAAGTGTGTGTGGCATCAGTGAAGCATCAGGAAGGGAGGAGTTATTCTTTGGTGTTCGATCCTTGTTTCATTCTGTAGGTTGGTTGTGTTTGTTCTCTATATACCATCTCATTTTTCTTTACGTTAGTCTGCATCTCTCTGTCTTTACTAAAGGCTCTGAGGAGATCTTCAGATTAAGAGCTCTATTAGTGAAAGACTTACCGGTTTTAATCTCGCATTGGCAGAAGACTGAAGTTTTCTGGCCATGTTTACTTTCATTCTCTAAACTTACTGGAGATGCTTAATAATGGAATGTCTGATTACAAAACTTACCACTTACAGGTCTTTTCGCATTTTCAGGATGCTTACCAAATTTTGGTGATCATTTTGGTGGCGGAGTGTGCTGAACTGTGCAGACAGAGCAAGGAATAAGGAAGAGGTGAAGGCAGTACGTCGTCTCTGACATTTTTTTTATTGTAGATCTGCTGGTGATGAAGCTGAGGCGAGAGTAAACCTTAACTTTTTTCTAAGTCAGTGAGAGTTTTGCCTATTGTATTTCATGGGGCCAGGATTTCACTGTGTATTTTAGGAGCATGTACCAATTTTGAGTACCTTAGCATGAGTGTTATTTTAACAGTTTTTCAAAGGTGTTTACATGTTGGGCTCACAAAAGGTGCTTAGGTAGCCGAATCCCTTTTAAGATACCTAAATTTCTATAGAAATCCATGATAAAATGGACATTTTTATACCGTTATGAGTACAATGATTTCTCTAAAGTGGTGGATATATACTGATGGAATTTTCAAGGGAGTATAAACAGTTTAGGTGTCTAGCTGCCATTTCTGCACAATTATTGTTGCCTAATTATTTTTAAAATCTGGACTATAAGGCCTTATTTTTCAAAACTGCTGATGATTCCCGCTGATTTCTGTTGGAAATGTAGAGGTTCAGCACACATGAAAGGTAAATAAGTGTCTAGAAAGCTTTGTAGTTGCCGATCGCCGTTTGAAAAGGTGTGCATTTTTCCTTGCTGGGAGGCATATAACAAGTCACTGTAACGCAGCTGAGAATAGAGCTATCTCTGCCTTTGCAAGAATACAGGAGCTTCCTAAGCCAGTGCTTCATCTGACATGTAATTAATTTTTGAGAAGACAGGGATCTAATTAAGACTAGTGGAGGGATTTTTTAACTGTCTCTTTACAAATTAAAATGGTATTCAAAATCTAACTGCATGTTGGGGTAGGGTACTACAATAATCTATTGGTATTTGTTCTGTAGTTTGCATAGCATTTTCTGTAGGAATGTCTGCCAGACTACGTTCGGGTATTGGACATAGTATGAAATTAGTATTCTGTGAGCAGTCATGCATCTAGAAGCATTCTTTGGCCCAAGAAGAGCCCATGTATTCAGAAATTGATGGGCTGTTACTAAATATGCCTAAATGCAAAAAAAAAAAAGTACAGTATGCTTTCTATTGCATTCTGTCATGAAGAAGAAATCAGAGTGTGTGATATTTAGGAACACCTAAAATTCATGAGAAGTTGGTGGAAGAACTGTTGCAGATCGTAGCTAATGTTGCCACTTTACATGTATAAAAAGCACTTGAACTGAAATTCTCTGCTCCTATTATTCTTCACGCTTTCGAAATATAGTACAGAGGTATGCTTTGATTTTTTTTCCATGAGTCACATGGAGAGTTGTCAATGTCATATTCAACCTACAACTTTGTTCTCCGAGCTACTAGCGAGAAAGGCAAGTAACATTTTACTCATTAATACCTTGTTGAAACTAGCAATGGGAAACATATTTGTTAGTAATGTGGCCAATGAAATTTTTTTCCAGTAAGTTTGCTTAAGCTCCTTTTCTGTCCTGATTTTAAATGGCTGTTTCTTTAGCCCTCTAACCCTTCCCTGGGAGACTAATTCACTGTTTAATGGGGTTCTCCATTTCTGTTTTTCAGCTAAGTTAAACTTTTTCCTTGAATTTCACCTGAATACGGCTTGCCGTTTTCCCTTGGGTCATCGTGTAAATATGATATCCATCTTCATTTTTGCACTGTGGAAAATATGTCTCAGCAGGCATCACATTTGCTACCACACTTGCTCATTGATTTGTCATACTCAGTATACGTAGCTGTCTGAATCCATTTAAATGTTTTTTCCCCACTTGCCTGTTCTGCCAGGTTGGTGATTGTTGCTTGATGATTCTTGTACTCCCCCCAGTTTACTGACAACTTTCTAATGGTAAGGACACCCAGGACTGAATGTTGTATTTAAAGTGCACCTGTGCCCTCAGACTGAAAAGGTCTTACCTGAAAAGAAAGGGGGAAAAAAAATCATCTGTTCGTGTTGTCATACCGTACTGAGTTTTCCATTTTATGTGCTGTTTATGAGTGCATGGTACTCGTGACTGTGGTATGGTGGCAGAGGTGCTACGCGTGTGGCTCCAGGGGCGAGAGTTTGACCCGCTCTTGTGCTTCGTGTTGTCCCTTGCACTGCTGTGATTCTTGGGTCTTTTAGGCTCAGGGGGAAAAGCCCGCTGACATTGCGGCTAGCTGTGTAGCACCTCCTTTTGTGTCTCTAAGCACAGAACATAGTGTGGTTTTGACCGTGTTACTGTAATGGGACATCAGGATGAGCCAGCCCCTCAGGTCTGCAAGCAATCTTTGCAGCTCTGTGACACTGGAGTCAGGAACAGAGACTGTCGCCTTGGATTAAAAGGTTTGCAGGATGTGGGTCCACGGTGTATCATAATCTAGCAATTTTGAGAAGTGCTGGATACTGCCTTACTAACTTGACCAGGAGGCTGTGTATACCTGTAAGCAATAGATAAATAACTTTCTGTAGGTATGCCAGCGCTCCTGAATTATGTGAATGGACTATATTGGCATGAATAAACTGGATTGGGCAATTTCATAGGTAGCATCTATTGAAAATCTTGCCCTATGGGATTTTGTCATTTTGGATTTGTGCAAAAATATGCACTTTTATTGAAGAATAGTCCTAAAAGCTATAGTTTGATGTTGAAATTCTGTATTTGGGAGTTTTATATTGGGTTTGTACTGATGTTAATGCAAGCTGTATGTATGTAACTTACACAAAAAAATAGTTTAGTCCATAAATAGAGTATTTCAACTATACTAAGAAGTACTGGGGGCTTTGGGGGGGCGCAGGCACGGGGAAGGGAAAAACGTAAATTCTGTGAGGTGCCTCAAAGAACCGAAGGGAAAGAGTATTTTAGTTTGTTACGTTTTCCCTGCACAGCAGTGGCTGTTGCATACCTCATTAGATAAACAAGCAAAATGCCAACTAATTAATGAATGTGTGGAGTAGTCTAAGAAGGATGCCTAGGACTTTTCTCCTTTGCTGAACACTGCATGTAAAGAAGCCATTCCACTTGTTAGCAACACGATGAAGTTAAACAGTTCATGTCTCCAGGGATTTATATGGGCTTTATTTTTGTTTTTAATGATTGCTAAGATGGTGGAATTATCTGCTAAAATGATGGGGTAAAACTTCCTATGACAAGGCGCTCTCTTCTGTTGCTTGGGTCATTGTAGCTGTTTATAGTTTTCAGTCTGCCTTGTGTCTCTGCCTTGGGATCTTGGTTATTTCTTTTTGTATCTTTTTTGTTTTGTTTTGTTTTGAAAGATTGCAACATAGGCTTTGTGCAGTGGCTGGACAAGGGATTTCTGTTCAATTGATCTGAATTGACAACCGAGTTACTAGAATTAAAGCCACATGAGCCTCAGAACTGCTTTCCGATAGGAACAATGTGGACCAAAACCTCATGGCTTCAAGATAACTCTTAACTGGCTCAAAGAAGAGTTTGTCATGGTTGCTTCTGGCAGCAGTGGTTCAAAATGAACCAGAAAGAAGCTGAAGAGAGGAAAAACTTTCTTCCTTAAAAAATAAACAGTAGAAAGCATATGGTCGAAGAAGATGGACCCAACCCTGGAGGTGGAAATAAGGTGCCAGAAGGCCGTGATTATTATATTTGCTGCTCTGGCTGCAGCGGAGTTGGGTCAAGAAGTTACTGCCCTGAGTTTGTTTTGCCCCTGTGTCCTGGGGAAAATTGAAATTGGATGCAGAGCTAATGGGGAGGACAGAGGGAGAGTTCAAACCAGTGAGGTCAGCGGAGAGAAGGAGGAACGCAGAAGAGAGGTTTAGAGAGTGTCCGTGTCAAGGGGAGGGAGCTGGGCCTGCTGAGGCAGGGTGGCTGCAAGGTGAGGTGGCTTTTGTAGCTCTGGGTGAGATGGTCTAATTCTGCTGTGGTCTGATTGTGGACAACTTGGCTTTGCACACGTAGCCATATTTTGACCTAACTCTTGCTAGAATGACACAGAGCATGCACTTCTTTTTTTTCCCTGAGTGTCCTTGATTTGCTTGTTTAGTAATTGCTATTTTTATTTTTTATTTTTTGGAGTGATGATTAATCCTGTAGACTTCAGTGCATTTACTAGAAGTTGCCGTGCCTTTTTCATTGGATGCTTTGCAAAAGGGAAATTGTTGAGCTGCAGCCTTCTGTATCCCCTTTATCTGAATAACACGCTAAACCAAGTGGGCCTTTATGAATAACATTCACTATTTGATTCAGATCACTTTGGTTGTGTGAAAGCACAGTAGCGCATAGCATTGAGGTAATGTGAATTTGATGAGAAGATATGCCGTACACTCCAGCTCCAGCATCACTGTTGTGGCTTCAGGATGCGTGATCCTGGGATTTGTACTGTGATAGGTAAAAACTGCAGTTTAAGGCATGGGAAACAGTGTTACAAATTGATGTAAAGAGGTGAAACTGGTTCTTTTGCTTTTTATAAATGTGCTTTGTCACAGTATCTTCTGCTTTGCTGCCTTTTTCAGTTTTCGTAGATTTTCTTTTTTGCCCTGGAGATTCAATTTTGGGGTAATACTTTGCCTGGTAGTATAATCAGTTTGGACTCTGGACTCCATTTTAACTTGCTTTGAGAAATTACAGTAATTTCACATGCAGGTGAATCTGTTTGTTCTGTACCAAAATGGAACAGGTTATTCTGAAAAACAGCAATTATGTGGTGGATCCCCATCTAGTTGATGAATTAGTTCTCAAATGCACGTGGACCTTTGCAGAACAATCTTTCTTAAAAAGGAACAGCTATGGTTAAAACACATTGGAAAACACTTGCAAGGGGTCCCCTGTGAGTAGAATTGTTACTAAGCTTAAGGCTGTGGGTCTACGTTAATATTATTTCAAGCAATAAGAAGTTTACTTTAAAAACTCAGAAGCAGTGAAAAGTGAGAGCTCTCACTAATTTCTCATATGGTGCTTTACTGCTTGTTAAATAACAAAAATTTCACTAGGCTGGTTTCTAGTATGAAGCTTAGGAGTTGAGCAACATACATACTGTACGATGCCTTCTGCAAAGGGTCTAAGCTGGATAAAACAGAAATAACACAATCATTGAGGCTTTGTTTACACCCAAGAGTTTAACCGTGTGCATGTAGCTAAAGCAATATAACTGAACCAGCAAGGATGATGGTTGGCTGGTTAGAATGTGTTTATGGGGATGGAAATAAATTTTAGTGCTATAAGCTGTATTTATAGCAATGTAACTGCAGTAGGGTGGTACAGAGGAACTGCATTGCCAGAAGGAAAAATCACATCCCTCACTGGAATAATCATGTTGTACTTCTGTGTGGGGGCCAGGCCTAAATTAATTCCAGTTGCATTTCTGACTACTTCAGTGAGGAAACTGCTTCAGTAAAGGCTTTCTTTGGCTCTGAGAGGATTTAACACCGAAAGGAGCTGAACATCTGCATCTTCACTGAAGTCTGTACTGTTTAAGGTGCTGTGAGCCATCACAGTCCTGTGTTTCTGTCTTGGCTCTAAATCTCATTGAAGTCAGTGGGAAAATGCTTGGGTTGCTGCAGGACAAGAGCCTCTTCAGAGACCTTTGTTAGCCTGGTGTATCTTATTTTCTGACAAATCAGGTGCACAGTCAGCAGGAAACAGTTATCCTGAGTGCAGAAAAATGTGCCAAAGGGTGATCCTATGTGACAATCACAGGGGTGAGCTGGGACACAAAACCAAATTTTGTTCTGTTTGGTAGTTCTGTTTCAGCTTTGTTGCTTCCATAGCCTGCACATAACTAACATAAGATTACAAGCCCAAGCAAAGCACAGCCACCTTTCTCTAGGGGCTCAAAGAAGCCATTTATTCTCCCTGAATATGAGTTTAAATATGTGTGAGAGGAATGGGCTATCTGAAAGGCTGTTCCCCTGAAAGCTTTCTCTGGCATAATACTTCACTAGTACTTCTCAGAGTACGCTGATCTGGGGACACTGAAGACAGGCAGCACAGAGATCCCAACGTGCTGAACATGTGAATTTAGATGGAAAGAAGACAATTAGACATTCCCTTTTTTGGGAGGGGGGTGGAACTAGTAATGTAAAGAATTTCAAATTAAAAAAAAAAGCATAATAAACTAATAGTTCTGCTGAGTCGATGACTAAACTAAGTTTGTTCGTTTCCTAAACTGAGTCATCAGTGTTTGTAGAAAAACTACTGGTTTATTTTAATTGGAAGTAAATATCTCATTTTCAGGCATTTTGTTCTTTAACCTTTGGTTCACATCTCCTTTAAATGCTTTTCTCTGAAGTGGCAGCTCAGGCTTATGAGATTCCAGTACTATTTCCGACATACCACCATTTAATTTTGGTTTGGCAGATGATAAATTTTCTATTAATGCTTTTCAGATGGAGGTGACATCAGATTTTGGTGGCAGTTTTTTTTTCTGTAAGGAGACTCTTTATTACTGGGATTACAGAATAATTTTACTTCACATGATTTTTACCTGACCTTTCTCCTCTCTGATAATATTCATCTTAGTAGTGAGACCACTGCTGGATTCAGTGGATCAGACCCTGAATTTGCTTACAGTCATTACAAGATCTGGTTTGAGGCTATTTCTAATCAGCATCTTCATGAACCTTTTTGTTTTAGTTCCATCTCACAAGACCTACAGTATATATTTTTCCAGTGAGTTTCCATTTAATGATGCTACAGCTGCTACTGCCACAGATACCTTATGATGAAGAAGAAGGAAGAGAAACACACTTACATTGGGTTTCTGTACGTAGGCTCACAGAGTAATTGTGTGGGCGGGATCACCTGTGCAGAGTACCTGATCCACGTCCCACTCAAAGCAAAGTTAGCTTTGAAGTTGAGTCCAGCTTCAAAGTTAGATTAGGTTGCCGAGGGCCTTGTCCAGTTAAGTTTTGAATGTCTGCACTGGTGGAAATTCTGAACTTCTTCAGCCCCTACTCTTGTTCTCAACATGAAGAACTTTTTTTATGTACATACATGGAATTTTTCTGCTTTGCTGCAGTTTTTAAATTGGATTGAGATGTTTTTTAAATTAGCATAGGGAGTGAGTTTTAGAAAGACTTTTCTTTTCTTGGAATAAAAGTCCATAGTTGAAGATAACCTTGGATAGCAATAGTCAGACAAACCCATACACAGCAGTTCTGGAGGCAGGAAAGAGGTGTGCAAGCAGCCGATCTAAAACGGTAAGACTGAAGTAGCTCTTTCAGTAGTAGAAGGAGGAACTCATGGTTAAAAACACATCTAGAAGATGGGTTTCAGTAAGAACAGGCCCTCAGTGAACTTCTTGTGGGGGTTTTTTTGGTGATGGGGTTGTTTTTTTGCACCACAGAATAAAATTCTCCACACATGACTGCACTAAGATACACATCTCCTTATTCTGGAATATTTCCCTATTTAAAATAGTGTTATTTTATGCCATGACAGATGAATTAGATTTAAATACCCCAGTCTTTAAGGAAAATGCTCCAGGATGGGGGGGATACAGATGCTGCCTATTCCAAATGTCTGAAAAATAATTAAAAGAGAAAAATCACAAAATGTTGAATTTACACAGTGATAGGATTTAATTCTTGCTTTACTGGGGCTATGAAGTGTTGTGTGGCTAAATCTGTTGTCAGCTGTAATAAATGCTCTTTCTGCTTCAACTTATGTGAACATTTGCAGCTGTTGAAGTCAAACAATACATAAAATGAATTATGCTAGAATGGATGATGTGCAAAAACAGGTGACAGAGTTGTGCGGTAATAGATTGACTTACGGAAGAAAGTGTGAGGGACCTACTTTGGTGTATTGATTGCCTCCTGCAGTCATTGGATTGTGGAAGTGGAGCTCATTTAACGGAAGTCCTTGAGAGAGAAGAAGAAAAAAATCATACATGGTTTTATTTTATAGTCTACGTGGAAGCTGTATTCATGTAATTTAGAAACTGAATCTGTTTCCAGCAATGTACAATGTGTACCTAAATTTCTTGATGATTGTGCCTTTGTCTACTTAACTCAGTACAGTTATGCTGAACACACGCTATGTGTTACTTAAATGTGTAAATTGACACATACAATTTATAGGATTTAGATGTGGAAAGAAGATGAATTATACAACAGAAGGCTTTCAGTGTGCTGCAGAGTTGAATGTTTTTAATGCAAAATGAAGATGCATATTAACCTTAAAAAAAATCAGGACTCAGTGGGTAGTTAGATAACTGAGCAGACCATCATGTCCATTTGTCCTGCTCTCAGCAGTGAATTTAGTGAAGCTCTCACTGGCTGGTAGGAAAAGCACATGTGGGCTGAGCTGGAGGACCAGGATGATGTGTTTGTATGATGAAACAGATTCAGGTAATCCATGTAGTGATGCTGTCCTTTAGTGTGACCGTGGCCCTTTCAAATTTGATTTGAACTCAGCTTAACAAAGAGGTACAGTTATCAAATAAAATTGCCACAACTCTTATAAATATGGAGTTTAATTGAGAGGAAGGAGCCCAAGCCATTCAGAGCCTTTGCTGAGACTAACAGGAACATACAGAAGTGCCCCAGCCAGCGAGAAAGGCTTCCTGTCCTGGATTTGGCCAGGACAGGGTTAATTTTCACCGGAATCCAGCAAGGGGCACAGCCGGGGGGTGGGGGCTGACCCCACCTGGCCAAACAGAGCCCGGTATTCCGTACCATGTGACGTCACGCTGGGTTCCGGTGGGGGGGGGTGCGCGGCGGGAACTCACTCGCGGCTCAGGAGCGCGCGGCGCTGGTCCTGTCCAGGAGAGAGGGTCTGTTGTGCGAGTTTGTGTCGTATTTTCTCCTTATCTCTATCGTTGTTGTTGCTGTTCCCTCTGTTTGCTGTTCTGTTAAACTGCCCTTATCCCGACCCACCAGTTTCTGCCTGTTTCTTTCCATTCTTCTCCGCACCCCGGAGGGGGAGGTGCGGCCGCGTGGCGCTTTGGTTGCTGGCGGCAGCCGAAACCAAAACATTACTTTGGCGCCCAACGTGGGGCTCGAACCCACGACCCTGAGATTAAGAGTCTCATGCTCTACCAACTGAGCTAGCCGGGCATTAAAACTGCTTTCTCAGATTTTCTTAAATTTAGTTATACGCATTTTTTCTGTGTTGAGTAGTCGCCGGTAAAAAAAAAAAAAAAAATTTCTGACTTTGATGAAGTGGCTCTGCTATGTAAATCCGTACTTGCACTATGTGTTCATTGCCATGCTGTTCATCATGGCTGGGAAAAAGATCAGGATGATGATTTTCCTCTACTGTACGATATCGACTTATGACATGATAACATCAATGTGCATGAAATTAGGCTTCTATTTGCATGCAGCACTGCGGTCATTTCCGTACCTCGGATCCTATTTCTTAGAATTTGTGAATAATCAAACCCAATCTGTGGGATGCTCAGGGCAGCACTCTCCTATTGTTCTGTCTCCTGAATGGGTTTTGGATCTTGTTTAGGGTTAAACAAGTAGTTAAGAACATCATGCAGAGACCTGCCACGGGGCTGGATAGCTGTGAGTGGCTGGGTGTGTGGGACAGCATGGGCAGGTGTCTAGAGCAATGGGCACCCGTGGTGTCTTTTAAACTCACCCCTGAACAAATACATAATCCGGACAATCTGGTAAAATATCTGCAAAAAGTGTGCTGCCACCCTGGGAACTCCAGAGAGACACAAATCACCACAATGTGCTGGGGTCTGGCCCACGCCTACCGAGCTTCCCTGTTCAACCTGATTCAGTGCCCTTAAAGGGGAAAGGGTGGGAAACGAAGCGGCAGGCGCTGCAACTGGCACTGCCCCCCCAGCCGGCCCTGCAGCCCCTCCAGCCCAGCAGGCAGTCACAGCCCCCCCGACCGGCACCGCCACTGCCACAGCTGCAGGGTCTGCCTCAGTTTCCCCGGAGGGCACACCAGCTGCTCCAGCCCCAGCTCCAGCAGCAGACATCGCTGCTGAGCCCAATGACCAACCTGTGCCAGTAGCAGTCGCCCCTGTAAAACTAAAGAAAGACGCAAAGAGAGCAGATTGCTCCGGGAGGGATGACAATGACCCAGGGTCATTGCGGGAGACAGAGACAGAGATCATCACCCGGTCCCTGTCCCTGAGCGAGCTGTGAGACATGCGGAAAGATTTCAGCCAGCACCCTGGCGAGCACATTGTCACCTGGCTGCTGCGGTGCTGGCATAACGGGGCCAGCAGCTTGGAATTAGAGGGCAAGGAAGCCAAGCAGCTGGGATCCCTGGCCAGGGACAGGGGCATTGACAAGGCCATTGGAAACAAGGAACAAGTCCTCAGCCTCTGGAGGAGACTTCTGTCAGGCGTGAGGGAGAGGTACCCCTTCAGTGACGATTTTGTATGCTATCCTGGCAAGTGGACCAATATGGAAAGGGGTATTCAGTACTTGAGGGAATTAGTTGTGCGGGAGCTGGTTTACTGTGACACAGACGATGAGCAGGTACCCACAGACCCAGATGATCTCCAGTGCTCACAATCCATGTGAAGGAAGTTTGTGCGGAGCGCACCATCCTCATAAGCCAACTCACTGTCAGTTGTAAACTGGAAAGGTAAAGAGGCACCAACAGTGGATGAGGTGGTTGTCAGACTCCGGCAATATGAGGAAAGTCTCTCTTCCTCCCTTGTCTCAGCCGTGGAGAAACTGGTCAAGCGACTAGAAAGGAATATGTCCTACTCCCCACCTGTACGGGCCAGTGTCTCAGCTATTAGGGGCAAGCATTTCTCTGCTCAGGAGAGGGAATACAGAGGCTATACACCCCGGGGCACCCTGTGGTTCTACCAGGGTGACCACGGAGAGGACATGAGGAAGTGGGATGGAAAACCCACCTCAAGTCTAGAGGCACGAGTACATGAGTTGCGAGGTAAAGCAATCACAAAAGGGGATTCTGTTAGGAAAGTGCCGCTCCAGTTTCCAGCAGCCAGCTCTCCAGACCAGGTAAGCAGTTTGACCTTGATTCCGATCCTCTGGAGGGGACCTCCAAGTCATTTTTACAGCAGATGAGCAGCAAATTCTCTGACGAGGATTAGAGGGGCCCTGCCTCCAGCCAGGTGGAGGAAAGGGACAACCGTGTCTATTGGACGGTGTGGATTCGGTGGCCTGGCACGTCAGATCCACAAGAGTATAAAGCTCTAGTGGACACTGGTGCACAGTGTACTTTAATGCCATCAGAGTTCAAAGGGTCAGAGTCCATTTGTATTTCTGGAGTGACAGGGGGGTCCCAAGAGCTGAGTGTATTGGAGGCTGAAGTGAGCCTCACTGGGCAGGAGTGGCAGAAGCACCCCATTGTAACTGGCCCCGAGACTCCGTGCATCCTTGGTATAGACTATCTTAGGAGAGGGTATTTCAAGGACCCAAAGGGGTATCGGTGGGCTTTTTGCATAGCTGCTGTGGAGACGGAAGAAATTAAACAGCTGTCCATTTTGCCTGGTCTCTCGGAGGATCCTTCCGTTGTGGGGTTGCTGAGGGTGGAAGAACAACAGGTGCCAATCGCAACCACAACGGTGCACCGGCGACAGTATCGTACCAACCAAGACTCCCTTCTCCCCATTCATCAGCTGATCCGCCAGCTGGAGAGCCAAGGAGTGATCACCAAAACTCGCTCACCCTTTAATAGTCCCATATGACCAGTGAGAAAATCTACTGGAGAGTGGAGACTGACAATAGACTACCATGGCCTGAATGAAGTCACACCACCGCTGAGTGCTGCCGTGCCAGACGTTCCAGAACTTCAATATCAGCTGGAGTCAAAGGCAGCCAAGTGGTACGTGACAATTGACATCGCTAATACATTCTTCTCCATCCCTCTGGCAGCAGAGTGCAGACCACAGTTTGCTTTCACCTGGAGGGGCATCCAGTACACCTGGAATCCACTGCCCCAGGGGTGGAAACACAGTCCCACCATGGACTAATCCAGACTACACTGGAAAAGGGTGAAGCTCCAGAACATCTGCAGTACATCGACAACATCATTGTATGGGGTGACACAGCGGAGGAGGTTTTTGAGAAAGGGGAGAAAATAGTTCAGATCCTTCTGAAAACCGGTTTCGCCATTAAGCGAAGTAAAGTCAAGGGACCTGTGCAAGAGATCCAGTTTTGGGGAATAAAATGGCAGGATGGGCGCCGTCAAATCCCAATGGACGTCATCAACAAAATAGCAGCTATGTCTCCACCAACCAGCAAAAAGGAAGCACAGGCCTTCCTGGGTGTTGTGGGTTTTTGGAGGATGCACATCCCAAATTACAGCCAGATTGTAAGTCCTCTGTACCACGTGACCGGGAAGAAGAATGATTTTGAATGGGGCCCTGAGCAACGACAGGCATTTGAACAAATTAAACGGGAGATAGTTCATGCCGTAGCCCTTGGTCCAGTCCGGTCAGGGCAAGATGTTAAAAACGTGCTCTACACCGCAGCCGGGGAGAATGGCCCAACCTGGAGTCTCTGGCAGAAAGCCCCAGGGGAGACTTGAGGTCGACCCCTGGGGTTTTGGAGCCAGGGATACAAAGGATCGGAGGCCCACTATACTCCAACTGAAAAAGAGATTCTGGCAGCATATGAAGGCGTTCGAGCTGCTTCAGAAGTGGTGGACACTGAAGCACAGCTCCTCCTAACACCACGATTGCCGGTCCTGGGCTGGATATTCAAAGAGAGGGTCCCCTCTATGCATCATGCCACCAGTGCTACGTGGAGTAAGTGGATCGCGCTGATCACCCAGCGTGCCCGAATGGGAAACCCCAGTCGCCCAGGAATTCTGGAGGTAATCATGGACTGCCCAGAAGGCAAAGATTTTGGAGCATCACCACAGGAGGAGGTGACACGTGCTGAAGAGGCCCCACTGTATAACCAGCTGCCAGAAGATAAGAAAACGTATGCCCTGTTCACGGATGGGTCCTGTCGCATTGTGGGGAAGCAGCGGAGGTGGAAGGCTGCTGTATGGAGCCCTACACGACAAGTTGCAGAAACTGCTGAGGGAGAAGGTGAGTCCAGCCAGTTTGCAGAGGTGAAAGCCATCCAGCCGGCTTTAGACATTGCCAGTCGAGAGAAGTGGCCAGTGCTCTATCTTTACACCGACTCTTGGATGGTGGCCAATGCCTTGTGGGGGTGGCTGCAGCAATGGAAGAAGAACATGGCAGCGCAGAGGCAAACCTATCTGGGCTGCCCCATTGTGGCAAGATATTGCTGCCTGTCTGGAGCAGTTGGTTGTAAAAGTCCGTCACGTGGACGCCCACGTCCCTAAGAGTCGGGCCACTGAAGAACATCAAAACAACCACCAGGTAGATCAGGCTGCTAAGATTGAAGTGGCTCAGGTGGATCTGGACTGGCAACATAAGGGTGAACTGTTTATGGCTCGGTGGGCCCATGACACCTCGGGCCACCAAGGAAGAGACGCAATATACCTATGGGCTCGTGACCGAGGGGTGGACTTGACCATGGACACTATTGCACAGGTTATCCATGAATGTGAAACATGCACTGCAATCAAGCAAGCCAAGCGGGTAAAGCCTCGGTGGTAAGGAGGACGATGGCTAAAATATAAATATGGGGAGGCTTGGCAGATTGACTACATCACACTGCCACAAACCTTCGAAGGCAAGCGCTATGTGCTCACAATGGTGGAGGCCACCACCGGATGGCTGGAAACCTACCCTGTGCCGCATGCCACTGCCCAGAATACCACCCTGGGCCTGGAAAAACAAGCCCTGTGGTGACATGGGACTCCCGAAAGAACCGAGTCGGACAATGGGAGTCATTTTCGCAACAGCCTCATAGACACCTGGGCCAAAGAACACGGTATTGAGTGGGTGTATCACATCCCCTACCATGCACCAGCCTCCGGAAAGATCGAACGTTACAATGGGCTGCTAAAAACCACTTTGAGGGCAATGGGGGGTGGTACTTTCAAAAACTTTGATACTCATTTAGCAAAGGCCACCTGGTTGGTTAACACCAGAGGGTCCACCAACCGGGCTGGTCCTGCCCAGTCAAAACCTCAGCGCCCCGTAGAAGGGGATAAAGTCCCTGTAGTGCACATGCGGAACATGTTAGGGAAGACGGTTTGGGTTAGTCCTGCCTCGGGCAAAGGCAAGCCCGTCCGTGGGATTGCTTTTGCTCAAGGACCTGGGTGTACCTGGTGGGTAATGCGGAAGGATGGGGAAGTCCGATGTGTACCTCATGGGGATTTGATTTTGGGCGAGAATAGTCCATAAATAAATTGTATAAAGTTAATTGTTAAATAACCCTGTCACTGTCTGTTATCACTGTTTTAATTGTTATATTTTGTACCAGTAGCAGCATAGTAAGAATCGTCCAGATTAAAGAAGGATGGACTTTTTCGATGAAAACCTAGCAGAGCACGGCGATGATGGAACTGGACCTGGTTTTCAACAATTGGCATCCAGCAACTTCATGAAGATCAACATCTCCTGCAGACTGTGGGCACGGGCCGCACCAGATACATCAGCCATGAGCTCCGGATGCAGCAAGTGACTGCCCATCACCACACATCACCTCTCCTGCCACGGAAGACCATTATGACAGATGGAGCCTGAAGTCATGGATTAAATGAACTCAACGGACACTTTAGAGTGATGATCCATAGACTAAGGGAATGATATCTGGAGACAGGAGAAGTGGTGGTGATCAGCTGGACAATGGGGGACCTGGTCATGACGTAGATGGTGTGGAATAAGGGGTGGATAATGTCCTGGGTTTGGCCAGGACAGGGTTAGTTTTCACCGGACTCCAGGAAGGGGAACAGCCAGGGGGTGGGGGCTGACCCCACCTGGCCAAACAGAGCCCGGTATTCCATACCATGTGACGTCACGCTGGGTTCCGGTGGGGGGGGCGGCGCAGCGGGAACTCACTCACGGCTCTGGAGCGCATGGCACCGGTCCTGTCCGGGAGAGAGGGTCTGTTGTGCGAGTTTGTGTCGTATTTTCTCCTTATCTCTATCGTTGTTGTTGCTGTTCCCTCTGTTTGCTGTTCTGTTAAACTGCCCTTATCGCGACCCACCGGTTTCTGCCTCTTTCTTTCCATTCTCCTCCACACCCTGGCAGGGGGAGGGGCGGCCGCGTGGCGCTTTTGTTACTGGCGGCAGCCGAAACCAAAACACTTCCGAAGCCACTGAGTCTGGAATCAACCGCAGAAACCAGGTGCAGGCAAAACTGTGCTTTTCTAGTTCTGGTGTTCAAAGAACAACTTTTTTTTTTTAAGAATAACTGCAGATATTGTGAAATATTACTCTAAACTGAAGGTAATGAAGTCTTGATATTATTTTTAAGAAGGTTCAAATCGGGATGCTCCGATTTAGTGACATAAGCTTTCGAAATGGGCATGATGCTTTATTTTTCAGCTGAGCACTTCAAAAGCCGTCAAAATAGCCGTTACCTTCTGTCCTGGAAACTGTCAGGAACCTATAAACAAGCATAAAATAAGACAGGAGCAAAAAGAAAATGTCATGCCAGCAGTTAATGTTGTTGTTGTTAATGCTACTGTTTCTTTTTTTTTCTTTTTACAGTGTATCCTATTCAGTGCATGTCTCTGAGGACTACCCAGGTATAGTGCAACATTCTTGTGCATGACAGAAGTATGAATGCTACCACAGTTTGCTATATTCACATGAGAATATCTGAAAGGATGTTGATGTCTTCCAGATGCATCCTTGTGCTAAATATTTTCCATTAGTTAGATTATTTTCACAGTCATTTCTCCTTTTCAGGTGTCATTTGTCAGCTGGGTCAGGGTGAGAAAACGCAGTTCACAAGTTTACAGAGACCGGAGCTTGTGATGCTCTCTCGGTCTGGAGGCAACAGCGACAGGAGTGAGAAAGCACCCAAGTGCCCCTTGGCAGGGCAGATAAAGCTTGGTCTTTCACCAGGCTGAGCAGCCTGGCACAGGGCCAGCAAAGCATTTCTGCATTAGGCCTTAATGACACTACTCAGGTTCTTCAAGTTAAGCTTGTGGACTGTGCGTTGATGCTTCTCAGGGTCAGTTGGAGTCAAGGGTTTGTGTACAGGTTTGTCCTTAGTAAAGTAAGCTTGCCAAACTGTTCCCAGCCGCTCAGTGCTGCCTCCCTGTCACGCTCTGAGCCAGGCTGGCAAAAGCATGTGTGTAACTGTGCGGCCAGTCTAGACAAGGGGAATTATTCATATGAAAGACAACAAAGCAAAAGCTAGTTTTCAGCTAGCTTGTTTCCCTGATTCCCTTCATGAAGAGACTGCACAGGTACTTCAGGTGGCACAGAGGTTAGCGGAAGCAGGAGAGGGGAACGGGTGCTGTGCAAGTGAAGGTACATGGCAGTACTGTTGGATTGCACCATGTTGTCTATTTTGCCCCTGGGAGTATTCAGTAGTGTAAGTACCATCAATGCTATTAAACCCTTATTATTTTGGCCTTATTTGATCTTTATGCATAACATCTCTGTAATATTTCTAGAAGAAATATTTCTTGTTTCTTTTAGAATCTCTAAAGAAGTGAGTATCTTCTTCACTGATAAGCGGTAGACTGTGTCTGTTGAAATTGGCATCAGCAGTGATGTTAAATACAATGGGATCATCCGTGATGCTAAATACAATGGAAAGAATCTAACAACCTTTATGATTTTTTTTTTTTACCAGTACAAACTGGAGTGAAAACTATGCTACTAATAATCTATTCGACATGTAGTAAGGGGAGAAGCGGAGATTCATGAAATACACAGTCATACTAGTGATAAATTGATTTACTGGTTACAACATTGAGCTGACAATGAAAGGGGGGACAAATAGGTCAAAAAAAAATCTGCATTGCATGTTATTATCAGATTGTTTTATTAAATGTCAGCAATTGATTTATTCATTTCAGGGATTAAGATGTTCATTTCAGGGATTAAGATGTTAAGAAGACACAAAACTTGATCTCTGGAAACCCCTAACTAAGCAGCAAGCTTGGGGCACTGCACCAGCCAGTTGCTTCCACAGCACGAGATCTCATCTCCTGGCAAACTTCTGTCTGAAAGACCTCAAGCGTCCCTTACGGATGCTATTTGCAGCATGCTCTGATGGCCTACAAGCCTGAGTGACTTTGGTGGCTCTAAAACCCAATGAATATTCTCTGCCATCACCCCCTGTATTTTAAAACCAGATAGAATGTGAACATTTTACGCTGTAGCTAACTTGGTGAGGAGGGTGTAAACCAGCTGCACCTGTTTACTGATCAGGGCTTTGGAAAAGCTGATTTCATTCATATCTCAGGCTTTTGCAGTGTCTGTGTTTGCTTTGTGAAGAAGAGGTGTTTATTGTGTTAGGAATGACAATGACTCTTTGCCGTTTTACAGCTTTGGTCCTAAAAATACTCGTTTGACTCTCTTTGTCCTAAATCTCTAACTTAACATTACTGCTGATGACAGCTCTCTTCTCTGGCATGTATTTTAAAGGATGTTTCAGGGACATGTCAGGGTGCGATGGTGCCAAGTCTGGGAAGCTCTGTGCTGATGTCCTCCTCAACTGGAAGACGATCTTCGAGTATTGCTGCTAGATGATAGAGTTCAGAGCAACATGTGCTGATCAAATTAAATTTCTCACAGGATGAGTCTTTACAGGTCAAGGTTTAAGTCCGTTAATGTGTAGCTATACTCACGTTGTGTTATCTGGAGATTAAGAGTGTGTAATACACAATGGATCAAATTTGGGAATCTAAGAGAAGGCTGTCAGAGTTGATCATCAGATGAATTGCTAATGCATGTAATAAATATATGAAAATAGAAAAGATTAAGTTACTACACATAATGATGTTCATTCAGCAAAAAATGATACCACCACAAGTAAATTCTAGATATTCTCAGAAGAGTTTTGAGTATGGCATATTCTCTAGCTCCCTGCATTGCTGTTGTGTATGCAGCATCACCACTTTGGCCCTGATAACAGTGCCTAGCTGTTGCTGAATTGCTTCATAAAGCACCAAAAGATTGCAAACAGCTGAGCATTAAAGCATACCTGTGGGAACTGTAATATGACATGACAACTTTTGACAATGGAAGGTGTTCAAAAGTTTCATAATTACGAGCAAAATCTAAAAATATGCTCACAAAGGCACACTGAATAACTTAATAGGAATAGTGTTGAGAGAGTAATGTCTCAAAGTTATATATACATTGCTGAAATTGTGAAAATATCACTGAAAATTTTAGAGGCAGATAATAACAGTTCCAGCAAAATATCTCTGTGACTATTTTCTCATAACTTTGACACAACTGGGGAAAAATAATGCTCCTAAGCAGCAGTTATAGAATATAACATCAATGAGTAAAGTCCCATTAATATGAGTGCATCATGACTCCTATGAGAACCACTACAGCAGCAGGCATTTTGCTAATGAGTATATGTTCAGAGTGATATGTGTTGGCTGCCGTAAATTTGTAGAGCCGCTGTAGTCTTTTATCCCAGTGATTTGTGAGTTCCACACATGTTAACAGAAACGTGGTTTTGTTAGACCTCACTAGACTGCAGCAGAGACGGAGAGAACCAGTTTGGCAGTGAGTGGTTTGCTGCATCCCTCCACAAGGTCCAGGCACTAGGTCCTTTGCATAAGGGGAGAGGTGGTCCTGGGTGTAGTGTGTTAGAAATTGGATGTTGAAGAAAGCGAACCAAAACCAGTATCTGAATTTCAAGATTCATTAGACTGGTGGAAGGAAAGAAAAAAATCCTAACGGCTGCCAAATAGAAAAGGAAAACAAAAACTTGGCAGTGAAAATCATATTATCCAGCTGCCAAGAAAGAATGACAATGGGCCTAAAAATGTAATTGAAATCTATAAAACCTGTAAATGATCAGTCCTTTTTCCCATATATGTATATCTTGGTAAATATCTATTCTGTACAGCACATATTGTTGTTTTCCTACTTTTCCATACAGCAAGAAGTTCTAGCACGTGGATTTCCTTTCTCCCATCCAAATACATGGTGTTAGGTATATTTACAGCCAGATGGTGGCCGCTGTTATTGCAGCTGATTAGACTCCATAGCAGCAAATTACACTCCCAAACTTGGGAAAGGAATGGGCCAGTGTTGTATATGCCAGAGCCATCCAGCGTGGTGAGGCTGACACTGAAAAGATGGCAGCAAGGTGGAGCATGCAGATGTAGCCAAGGCAGGGGTTCATGGAGAGGGTGAGGTAGCTGTCCTGGAGGCACAGTTCGCAGCCTGTCCTGCTGATAGACAGAAGTGGGAGAAGGAGTGAATGCTGGCAGGTGGCTGGAGGAACCTCATTTTATTCGCACGATGCCGTGGCTCTAAAATGTATCCCTCTGCCAGGCGTGTAGCTGAGCAGATACCGACTGCGCTGATGGAGCAGGTTGCTGTGCCCACTGGAGCGCAGTGCTCCGGGGAAAGCGGTGTCAGCCTCCCGCAGCAATCGCCTGCTCGCAATCTGTGCATGTTGAGCTGGGCGCTAATCACTCAGATTACCTTGTGGGACAGCGCAGGGGTGGAAGTAGGCGAAGGTGCGAGGTGGTGTCAGACCCGGTAGGTGTGTGTGAATGTGGCAGAAAGGCTGTTTCACAGGTGGCAGGCTGGGAAAGCCCCACGCGCCGGTGCAGCTGCCAGTCTCCAACGGCAGCATGGCACATCCGTGCGAGGAAGGGGCTTCGTCTTCATGCAGGCTGCTACGAACCTCTCTAATGCGAAGGACAATATTGCTGAATTTACAGTTCAATTGATGTTAACATCTTTTAACATTTTGCTGGAATCCCTCTGGTCAGAGGCTTTGAGACTGCAGCAGTATACTTAAAATTACATGTGGCTTCACACACTTTGCTGCTGTGGGAACAGAGTATTCGGAATTATGATAGATCAAGTCCTTGTTTCAATTCTCTTATTTGTCTCTTTTATCTGTGATTATCTTGTCAGCATTTCTACTGTAGAGCATAAGTTTCAATTCAGCCCAGATCAGTAGAAAACAAAATATTATTACTTTCACAGGCAGTTCAGCAATTCATGCAAAATTAGCTTCTGCAGATACTACATAAAAACTTGCTGCTCCTTGTGTGTTGTTACTAAACAATTGGTTGGAAAGCAAAAAAAGAAACCAAAACAAAAACACAATATGCACACTCCTCAGCTTAATTCCCCACATTTTGCAAGAGAATTTGGGATAGACTTTCCATATTCATATCCATACTTAATGTTTTTGTTAAGAGGGAGGAATTTTTTTTTGTTCCTGAATGAGGCTCAAGAAAGGTTATCCACTGATTAGACGATACTTGAACAGCCTTGATGTGACTAGGCAAAATGAGGCACAGGTATTTTGCATAATGGGCTGTTAACACCCAGCTCTGAATGCAGCCTTCACTCTGCACAGCAGATCTAGCTCGAGTTTTAGTGTCAGGCGTAGCAAAAAGCATAGAACAAGTCTTCATTTTGGAAAGGGTTCGCTCAAATCCCCCTAAGCCTTGTGGGGTGGTTCAGAGCAGCACTTAGTGTGATTCATGAAGGCCATGACATTGGACTCCAGGGGTTTGCTTGTATAAAATTCGGGTCCGAATCTTCCATCCTGTTCGTATTTTTCTTTTTGTTGGCAATCTGACGGGAAAAAAAGCACACCCGGAAGATCACAGTGGTTGGCTTCCCCAGACATCTGGGGAGTATTTTCTTGGGGTACAGGGGTGGGATGGGCAATGTGGGAAGGGGCTGGCAGAGCACAACTGGACTTCACCATGCAAGACATTTTTCTTTCATAGATAACACTTATGTTTCCAGTTCTGATAACGATGAAGATGTGTTAGTTACAACAGAGCCAATTCCAGTAATTTTCCACCAGATTGCTACAGGTAATCTTACGTCCTGAGTGTTATATCAAGTTGATATTTTGTGAGGAAAGACAACATCTTGCCTGAACTTCAAGGGTTAGATGTTAATGTGTGCAGCTGTACAGTTTGCTGTTTTCTCACAGTCTTGCTGTTGTCCTGCATTTCAGAATAGAAGAAATTAAAATATTTCTTTTGTGGATCAACACGATTGTGTAGGCAGAATGTATTTTATTCTTTTAATGTCTTGCAATCTGTGCGAAAGCAATTCTCCTTGAATACAGTTAGAGGTGCTTAATACTTCCCAATTATAAGTTTTCATGCTCACTTGCTTAAAACTTCACTAAATCTTCACCATTGGGGATAAAACAGCCTGTAACTACAGTTGCCTCTGGTGAATTATTTCAGGAAATTTCAAACAAAATGGTTCAGCTGTTTCACTAAATAAGACTATAGAAAAAAAGTATATTTTTTCCTAGTGTTTTTGGGAACCTCTCATTTGGAATAATTTCCATATTTTCAAAAAGTATTTGATACATGAAAGGGTATGCTTTACAGACATATAGGCACATTTATATAAAATACAATCAGGATTTGTGCATACTCAATAGCGACTTTCTAGATTTTAGCAGCCAAATTCCCTGATGATTTAAGGCTGCAGGAGAAACTGCATAGAGCAGTCTTAATTCTGGCAGTTCTTCAGATAGGAACACTTGACTTTGCAGTCTTTTTATTATTATTACAATGCTTTAGGGCTTCTTTTGCGTAACACAGAATTGCTTTGAATTCCACAGGAAAGCCAATATGATCTTCAGCCTCTGATTTCATTTAAACTGATGTAAATCAAGAATAATTTTACTGAAGTTTGTGCTGCGGCACCCAGACAAAAGCTAGCCATTATAAGTCAGAAGTTTAAGATAAATTTTACGTGCAAATATTTCTGTAATTTAGAAAGAAATAAAGCCTGTCATTTAAAATAGAATAAAAACCTATGTTTTGTATAGAAAACTATCTGATTTAATTTTGCTGAGGGGTTTTGATTTTTCATTCTTTTATGAAGTATACAAAATTAATGAAAGACACTAAATTGTAAATCACGGATTGGGAAAAACAAAAATTCTACATGGATCAGCTGAGTTTCATTTCACAGTTAAAATTATGAGTCTTCTGAGACAGAGGGGCTTCTTGATTTTAGACTGCTGTATTGTAAACTCTTTGATGCTTCTCACATCTGTACCTTTTTGTTCCTTATTTGCTCTACTACTGCAACTGAGTATCTCAAGTCTGCGTATACAAAATTGTTTCACATTTTTCACAGATATTCCCTATTTTCCCTTTTCTTTTAAGAATTAAGAAAAACCAGTGATGTCAACTATTGCTTATCCATAAAATCAAAATTACAGAGGGAGAATGGAGAGGTATGTATTTCTTGTGTTCGTATTTTAACGTAAATTATTTTAAGAAACAACAGTTAAGAATAAAATACCAATGTTTACCATAGATTTCCTATCAAATGTGTGCTTATGCAAACTGTACACATTTACACATTTTAGAAGATGAGCATAGTTCTCTGGGTTTCATATGTGGATTAACCAGTGAATTGCTTAGTTAGGATAGAGGTGCTCCCATCTTAGGAAACACAGTTTTGGCATTTATTTCATTTTTTGCTTAACAGTGGTATAGACCCTGTTTGCCCTAAAAATACAGCTTTCATGGAGAAGTAGATCATGATGCCATTACCTGCTAGCCTCCTCCTGCACATAGGACCACATCCCATTTGTTAGCTCACTTCTTCTTCACGTGGCCTACAGTGGCCCCGATGGAGTCTCTGGACCTCTGCATGACTCTCTTTGCCATAAATAGTGTCTGGAGTATTAAGGCCTTCCAGTCACAGCTGCCTTTGTCCTGAACCTCTGGCATGGGTCCATGCCCAGGCTAACTGAGACATTAACTCAAGCAAGAAGTGGTGCTAACGTGGAGTCTGCAAGGGCTTGACAGTGTTATGGGCTCAAAGAAAACACCACATGGGCTCCTACCCCAAGCAAGAAATTGAGCACTGTGTCAAGAATTCAGGTGCTTGACTTAAAGGCTTCCTTTGGTAAGGGTGACTGCTCAGTTTCTTGACAACTGCTTATTGTGCTCTGATCTGTATTTGATCCTGGAAAGGGGAGATAAGTATGCCCAGGTGTGCTAATGTGTATGGTTGATTTTTTAGTAGACGGAACCTGATTTGATGTAAAAAGCTGCACTGGAAGTACTGTGCTTCTACTGCCTCATCATAGTATTCAGTGTCGGTAAATGTTAGAAATTCAAATGCAGGAAGAATTTACCCATTTGATTAAAAGCCTGAAACATAGTTAGCATCTGTGGGACACAGTCTGAGCTTTTCTTTTGTTTATAGCTGAACAAGGTACTTAAATATGAAAATACTGACACCTCCCTTTTTAAAAATGTAACACTGACTATTTCTGTTGGCTAGACAATTAGAGTTTTGGTTAGGATAGGGTGGGTTTGCCACTATTCTATTGCTAGAGTTTCATTTCTCTTTGGTTTGTGTTTAATTTTTGTAGTTGAGTTTTGTTTTAGCACAGACTTCCGCCTGAGCTAAAGTTATTACAAAGCCAAGATGACGAGAGTCACTGTTTCTTTTCAGTGAATTAGAAGCAGAAATTATTTTTATGTGTTGTAGAAAATTGCCGTGAAATTGGCTGAAATAATACAATTTTTGTTCTTTGTATACATGCAGTGAATAGAGCAGGAATTTAGAGGCAAAGGTAGGGAAATAGGTTTAGAATGTCTGACCATAGAAATTAATGATAAGGTATATTGGGCTTTTATGAATATATGAGAGTTAGGGATAACTCCTAGTCTTTGATGCATACATCTGATTTCTATTCCATTATGGCATCTCTGTGCAGGACATAAATACAAAATAAGCAGTAAGTACATAATGTTCAGGTTGAAATGAAGAGTTATGTTTTTATCAGGTGTTTTTTAGGGGAGCGTTGTCAGTGTAGGGCCTAGAAATAACACATGGATTGTGGGAAACAAGAATTAATACCTTCATGCAATTACATAATTATAAGTAAAGGTTCCATTGGTGGGAAGCAGAATATAACACTTCAGCTCATGCTGAGTTGCAGTCTGTGTCAGCTTCAGTTCTATTTGCTCAAGTGCAATTATTCACAGAGCAGCCCATTTAGAGCAGGTTTTACTTGGGTAGTCATAGTACTTTCTAATCCTTCATTTTCAAAGTCTCAGAACAGAGCTAGTCAGAAAATTAAGTTTGAACTTTGCTGGCAACAGGCTGGTACTTTTGTTGAAAATAATGATTAAGCAGCAATGTGTCAGGTTTTCATGGAAAGGAACTCAAGAGACCTCATGGTCAGACTCAATTACTCCCTTAAACTATTAGAACTGATTGACCAGAATAAAGCAAATTAAAATTTTATTAGATCACTGAAACACCAAATGAATTAAGTCCAGAACCTGTCTTGATGGGTAAATTATGCTTTGTTTAGCAAAAACATGGGGTGAAGTGTCCCCATGTAGTCTACTGAATTCCCCAGTTCCTTAAAAAACCACACTCTGTCTGTAGCCAGACAAACTATTGTTTCTTTCAACATATATTTGTATTTTCATCTATGCAGTTAGTAGGTGCTTGTTTGGTCTGATATTTCACTGTTGTTAAAACAAGCCCTTAGTACTCTTCTGGAAAAATTATACTAAAAGATTTCTTAATGAAAGGTACTATGAGCTTATTTGTAAAAACGTAACTCCTGTAGTTATAATTGGAACTATAAGTGCAAGATAAGCGTGTCACTTGTATCACCGTTAACTTTCCTTTTCCTTTAAGGAGTCACGGCACAACAGCACAGTTGAAGAAGACTCTGAAGGAGATAATGATTCTGAGGAATTTTATTATGGAGGACAGGTAATGGAGGAAATTTTTGCCAAGTTTCAAGAAGTTAGTATTTGAAAGCTTCTGTTATTCATTATAAATATATGATAATAATTTCTTATGTTTATTCAACATTGAGTAGAATGCCACGTGTGATAGAAAAATACATAGTATTTTATAGCAGAAGTATTGCATATGTTATATTGTATAATTACATCAAATTTAAAATAAGATTTGTTTGTTTACATTTGCAAAGCTGTAATAATGCAAAAAGCACGTACTCTTCAGAACATTTGGAAATAGAAGCCAGTTGCCTACTTCCAGGAAATAGATACTCGCTCTTTAGAGCATATCCCATGATTGATACAAATAGGAAGTCAGGCTGGATCCGAACCTGTTTGCTTCTGGAGGACTGCTGTTTTGTAAAGTCAAGAGCACTGTAATTTGTTGGTAAAAATGGTTGTTAGAAAACAATTTTGATCCAGAACAGTGCATTCTTTTTTCTGAGCTCTACAGTTAAATTCACCTTGACAAATGCTGCATATTTTTAGAAGAATGTACTGCTCTGTGTCTTTCCTGCTTGTTCCCTTAGCAGAATTAGTTATTATTACATTCTCCTATGTATTGGGTAATAAAATCTCTTTGACTTTTTTCCTTTTGCAATGTCAATAGAGTGCGTCACGCTGCTAGTCTCTTTATTCAGATTTTTCTTATCTTTTTAGTCTAACTGTTGCCCCAAAGGAATCATTCCCCACTATTAGAACTGTTTATTTCTATGAACATTTTAATGAATTACGGTTGCTATTTACGAAAGTTGTCACTGCCTCAGCCTTGAGGCTGAAGCCATCCATGCCCTGGGTGTGGAGCCAAGGCCACAGGAGCGCGCCAGCAGTGCCAGCCAGTTGGGTTGGTGCGGAGAGCGTGGGATGCTGATGAGCAGGACATTGCCGAGCCTCTCGTCTTCCAGAGCCAACTGCACGGTGGGATTTGAATGCAAAATTACACGTTCAGGTGCTTTGCTTTAAAAAAAAGTGCACCCCTAAAAAGCTGTTAGAAGTCATATTGAAACTGGAACTGAAATAATGTGTTTTCAGTATCAGAAATAACTGACATGGGGCGTTGTCTCGTGTTCATTTCAGAAATGAGTGCAGGAATTGCCTCCCTTCAGCTGCCTACTCCTTCAGTCCCATGGAGTGCTGGGGACGACCATGTACACGTACTTCCGTGCAAAGAGCAGTGTCTTATTTTAATCTGCCTGAGAGGAAAAGTCTTCTGATTTTGCCCTGTGGTGATGAATTGTGTGTACTGGCTCCATTTTTCAGCTCTGCAGAAAGGGCAGTAACCTCAAGGTGAAGGAAGAGGCAGCAAACAGCTGGGAGTGCTTGCTTCTTGAACTAGCACTAATACATTTGGTAAAGGATGCCTGCCAGTGCGCAAATGAATGAATAAATATTAACGCTGCCTGTGAGATATGAACACAGAGAGCAGTACATCATTTAGTGAAGTGTAAAAGAGGTGTGTAATAGGGAAGACTGGTTAGAATTTAGTTGCCTTATATTTGAAATGGAGAACACATAATACTGCATTCTCATTTTTTTGAGGTAATCCTTAAAAAAATTTATGGAATTATAACTGGCAAAAAAATACAATTAGATCAGCAATAAAAGTAAAATATCAGATGATTGTGAATGTCTGGAGTATAGAATGCTCAAAAAGCAAACTAAGGAGAACAAACAAACAAATGAAAGATGTTATAGAAAGTGTATTTAATGAGAGAGAAAAAATGAGATTTTGAATTTAAAATTTCATAGTCAAAAAGACAAAATTCTAAAGAAGACCTGTAGAACAAAAGAAAATATTGAGAACTGAAAAAGTAAATAGGAAATCAGGTAGTGAGTAAAGTCCCTCAAGAGATAAAAGGACAATCCTTTTTTGAATAAAGTGACTGTAAGAGTTATTAAGTGAGTACCAGGTGTATTGGGAAGACAAAATAGTTGACTGTGGGGAACAAGCGAGGCAAGCTGCTTCATTCAAGACAAGTGTGTGCTGTGCCCACAGAGAAAAGGGACAAAAATACTAACTTTAGCAATTAGAGGGAATAGATGCCAGGGTAATTGTGTGCAATACAGTTGGGAAGGGTGGAGGTCAGGGAGAAGTCTAAACTTTTGAAGTGGTTACAGCTGGAGAGACAACGGAGAAACTGGTGATGAAACAAGGACCATGGAAGATGGAAAATGGCATTTGATGGGCAGTGAAAACAAGATACTACCTTTTGGTCATAAATTAAATGTTTGTATCCGCTTGCTAGGCACCTGCTTGTAATCCTCCCTAAGGATTTAATGGATAAATACTTGAGCTAAGTGATTCAGTAGCCTAAGTCCTATTGAATTTCAATGGGATTTAGCTTTGTAAATCACTTAATCGCCTTTAAAAATGCAACCTTTTGTCATTATGTGGGACAAAATAATCCAAATCTGGTCTCAGATTAAAAACTGGGACTTTCTAAACACAGACCCGTCAGACAGAGCAGAATTATCAGATGTTTTAGCTTTTATATTCACTTTCTCGGAGACACTGTTAATTCTTGCTTTGAATCTCTATCTTCTACATTTGCAAATGAGAACAGGAGATTGAAACAGTAATAGCACTGCCTTTGGCAATCCCTCTCCCGTGTGCTTCAGTTACAGCACATACTTGCAAATGCAGATATACAAAACTCTGGCAGTCTCCTCTGCATACATCAGCATGTCTGTGGCACTAATTCAGGGGTGGGAAATACCATACTGTGGTCTTACAGTTTGCCAGAACACTGCTTTGTGGCCTTTTTGAGTTCAGAACTCCTTACCATGAGAAAATACACTGGAGAAAGCATTATGCTGAGCAGTTCAGTCTTCTGCATAGTGTTCCTTTTGGATTTTACTATTACTGATACATAAGACTGATTAAAAACTGTGGTTTGGGACCAACAAAGATGGTGAGTGCACCACAGCTATGATTTGTAAAATGATTGCTGTGCTCTCTTTGGAAGCAGGGCAGCAATTATTTATGCATCTTTAAATAATTCATCTTCGAGTAAGGAGCATGTGAAAATTATTGGTTTGCTCCTACCTAAAGTGGAAAAAAAAAAGATAACAAAGATTTTATTCCCTTGCAGTTCTACTTGGAAAACTATTCTGATGAGCCTGCCAGTCAAGGGAGGGGTACTTGGCTTATACCCTTTTGGTCATGAATATTGTTGATATCTTTGATAAACACGTGCCCATGCTATGCTGATGAATTCTGTGCCTAATATTTGAGAATTCTAACTATAATCAAATCATTCTTAGCTAAGTTTCACATGTAAAAAGTGATCAGGTGATTATTATTTTAATTGTACTGACATTTATTTAATTAGATTGGAAAGTACATCTCTGGATATCAGAGCTGAAAGGGGCACAGCACTGGTCTCATGCAAATTTGAATGTACAAACAGAAGAAACAGTTAGATATGGTTCTGCAATAGCAAGAATTCTCTGCAGGAATTCCTGTATAACGAGACATATATATATGTCTAAAGGGCTAAATTACACTCCTGTGCTTTGTTCTCTGAATTTGTCAAAGGTACAAGCCAAAACCTACCCTAATTTCTGAATCTGTCCAAATCTAAGAAGTTCATGGGCATTTGTGGAATTACTGTCATTCTAATTGTTGTAAAGAAGTAAAATTAAGTTCACACAAGCATGAGCATATTGCTTAATGAGAAAGTAGTAATAGACTTTGAGTACACTGTTACAAGTCTAAAGAGGTAATTTGTAGAAGATAGAAGGATATTCACAGAATCACAGAATGGTAGAGGTTGGAAGGGACCTCTGTGGGTCATCTAGTCCAACCCCCTTGCCGAAGCAGGGTCACCTACAGCAGGCTGCACAGGACCTTGTCCAGGCGGGTCTTGAATATCTCCAGAGAAGGAGACTCCACAACCTCCCTGGGCAGCCTGTTCCAGTGCTCCGTCACCCTCAGAGGGAAGAAGTTCTTCCTCATGTTCAGACGGAACTTCCTCTGCTTCAGTTTGTGCCCATTGCCCCTTGTCCTGTCACTGGGCACCACTGAAAAGAGCTTGGCCCCATCCTCCTGACACCCACCCTTGAGATATTTATAAGCATTTATTAGGTCCCCTCTCAGCCTTCTCTTCTTCAGGCTGAACAAGCCCAGCTCCCTTAGCCTCTCCTCGTAGGGGAGATGTTCCAGTCCCCTCATCATCCTTGTAGCCCTCCGCTGGACTCCCTTCAGTAGCTCCTCATCTTTCTTGAAGTGGGGAGCCCAGAACTGGACAGAGTACTCCAGATGAGGCCTCACTAGGGCAGTGTAGAGGGGAAAGAGAACCTCCCTCGACCTGCTGGACACACTCCTCCTAATGCATCCCAGGATCCCGTTAGCTTTCTTGACAGCCAGGGCACACTGCTGGCTCATGGTCAACCTGTCGTCCACCAGCACACCCAGGTCCCTCTCCGCAGAGCTGCTCTCCAGCATGTCCACCCCAAGCCTGTACTGGTGTGTTGGTTTGTTCCTCCCCAGGTGCAAGACCCTGCACTTGCCCTTGTTGAACCTCATCAGGTTCCTCTCTGCCCAACTTTCCAGACTATCCAGGTCACGCTAAATGGCAGCACAGCCTTCTGGTGTATCTACCACACCTCCAGTTTGGTGTCATCAGCAAACTTGCTGAGGGTACATTCTAACTCTTCATCCAGGTCGTTGATGAAGAGGTTAAACAAGACTGGGCCCAGTCCTGACCCCTGGGGGACACCACTAGTTACCGGCTTACAACTAGACTCAGCGCCGCTGATGACAACCCTCTGAGTTCTGCCGTTCAGCCAGTTCTCAATCCACTTCACCGACCACTCATCCAGCCCACACTTCCTCAGCTTCCCTAGGAGGGTGTTATGGGAGACTGTGTCAAAAGCCTTGCTGAAGTCAAGGTAGACAACATCCACGGCTCTCCTTTCGTCTACCCAGCCAGTCATGCCATCGTAGAAAGCTATCAGATTGGTCAGGCATGATTTCCCCTTGGTGAATCCATGCTGACTACTCCTGGTAACCTTCTTTTCCTCCACTTGCTTGATAATGATCTCCAGGATAAACTGCTCCATCACCTTTCCCAGGATGGAGGTGAGGCTGATTGGTCTAAATTAATTATTTTGACTTTTTTCTGTCCAACCAAAACAGCTCACAAGTTTTGCTTTGTAGTGTGAGAACTAGCGTAACTGTTTCCATTTTTCATGTAGAGTTTGAAAAAAAAAGGGGATGATGTCTAAATGCATGTTTCTTTATACCTTCTCTGGTAAAATAATTAAAATGGAAAAGTGCTCTTTATTCCTGTTTTTTTTTTTTGTCTGGTATCATTCCACTGGTGGATAGAATAGAGCCAATGGGTGCACTGAAAATGTAATTTAGATGCTGAGACATTTGGTATATAGAATAGTTTCATGCTTGATTTGTTGAGCCCAGGCTATTCTGTATCTAAGGCATAGGAGAGTGTGACAACAAGCAAGAATGAGCAAACCTTTGAATTGTAGTGGTTGGACTGGGGTGATATGACTAGGGAGATCTCCTACTTAACAGTATTAAGTGTTCCAGAACAAAACCCAGGGCAAGACAGAACGGACGGTTGAGTCCTTTGCAGTTTCTCCTCCCACACACAGGATTGAGACCCACACAAAATTTCAGTGCAGAGGTGCCAGCTTTGCAAATCTCATTGCTTAACAGAGCTAGGCCACCTCAGTGCTCCAGCTTATCAACACAGTGTCCTTTCTGAGCATAACATTAAGGAACCTTCACGCAGCATATTTTGCAGGGGGAGCTTTCAAGAGCCTAGATCATTTGCCAGTAATGAAAGAAATAAGAACTCCTAGAATATTTTTTTCACCGATAGGTTAGCTATGATGGAGAACTTCACAAGCACCCGCAGCTGGAGGCTGATTTGACAGCAGTGAGAGAGATCTATGGACCTAATGCAGTATCTCTCAGGTACGTCACTGACCTTTCTGTGTTATGGAACCTTTAATGCTTTGGAGATTGAGTTCCATGTGGACCTTCCTTGACTGCCAAAGCACAAGTCTCTTCTGGTGATTTCTGCATACTGTGTGGCAAAAGGAAGAAGCACTGCTGGCTAGCAATAATGGTGGTTTTGTGTTTTCTTTTCGTGTGGTTGAGTACTGATACAACTGGCTGTGCTGAGAACAAGCCTGTTCTAAAACATTGTTGTCTTTTGCAGTTCAGTCGATATTTGATCAAGCTGTTGTATTTTGTTGAAAATTACTATTCGGTGTTACTCTAAACCCTTGTTAAACTCCTCTTCTGCCATATTCTGTCTTTTGCCCTGGAGATGAACAAGAGGTTTGATAAAAGATTTAGTAAATGCTTTCTCTTGAGGAAAACTGAAGGAATTGGATTTGTATAGTCTTGAAAAAAGAGAAGAAGACAATAGCAGGTCTTTTTCTTCAATAAGCTGATAGGAGGAGTGATCAAATGTTCTTTGTTGTCATCATGAGAGAGACAATAAGGAACTAGCTGTGTTAGCAACAAACAAGAATTTGATTAGATTTTAAGAAGGCTTTCTAATTGTGAGAATCTAAAATATCCTACAAAGGGAAGTAGTAGAACCTCAGTCAGACATGGATTGCAACGAGTAATTACACAAAAAATCTGTTGGGCATATGTGAGCGTGGATGACTGCCATAGGGCATAGCAGTATGATACTTTTTGTATGTGTCAGGTCTTTTATAACTTAATTTTCCATCTATGTAATCATAATACTGTCATAAAAATAACAGGTAGGCAAGATGTAACATCTGTCAGATATATTACAAAGAAAATATCAAAGTTGTCATACAAACCAAGTGATAAAATACAGAGAAGAAATAACCTTGGGCATACATATATTGCAAGTAACGATTCCCATTAACCCCAAAACAATAAGCTCGGTTATTTTTGTCTAAGAAAAGAAAGTATGTTTACAGCTATGGTGTACTATACCTTTTCTAATTAAGTGGAAATTTCATTACATTTCAAGGACCTGGGGAAAAGAAATCCAAATAGTTGTATATGGGTTTAGGAAATGAATGAGATAAATGTTTAGTTGCCAAACTATGAAATTGAGAATACCTTGATCATAGGCTCCCTCAGGCTCCTAAAATTGAAACATTACACATAAACTTTCAAAAACTTTAATGCACCTAATTTCTTGAATCAACTATTTCATTGGAAGCATTGTGATCTCCTTGAGCGCACTGTAGTAGAAATTGGCATCTGTGGCTGCTTTTGGCATGTGGAAAACTTTAATGCTTCTTCTAGTGTGTTGCAGCTGAAAAAACTTACAAATTCTTGGAAATGACAAACACAGCATTAAGCATTCAGTTTCATCCCTCTCCTGCAGCAACACTTCTCTGCAGAGAGAGAAGTCTGTCTGGCAGTGACACTCACTAAGAGTGAGTGTGCATATTTCCTAGACAGTTGACCCTCTTTTAGTCACTCTCTGGCTGTCGCAGGGTCAGCTGTACATGTAGAAGTGGAGTTCCTGTAACTGCATGCTTTTCACCACTGCCCAGCCACCAAAGCTGTGAGAAAGACTTCTGGACCAACTGATCCAAACTCTTCAGTATCTATTTACATTGCTTATGCGTTGGTGGACAGAGGACTTCTGGGAGCTTCAAAGTCAGGATGTGTGCTTGGAGCCATTGTAGGCAGCAGGTCATAAGCTGCAGGTGCTGGAAGAAAACATGATTTCTTCCTCCCTTTCACCTTGGGGAAGTGAAACTGGAGTCAGTGTCACGTGTCTAAAATCAATTTTCTAGGATCAATCAATTTTCCATAGCCAGGTCTTCTGTGAGCTGTAGGAGGCCAGTGAGCACCTGTACATGCAGCTCTGGGTGAGCAGACTCTGGAGCAACTAACTCAGGGTGGCTGGGAAGCCTCCAGGTAACACAGCCCTGGCCAGCTGTTTACCTGCCCTGTCCGTGCCGTGTGTGGACGTGTCTGATCTAGAGAGAGACTTTGGGTTTGCCCTTACCAGAGACAACCACTGGGATGCCAAAGTTTGGTAGAAGGGTTTCACTCCACCAGACTTCTTAAGTGCCTAAGGCATTTCCAGTGCGAACTAGGTCCTACCGTGGGCTGAGAGGCCACTTTGATAGGAGATAGTTATATTCACAAAAATATCTTTGTATTTCAAAACTACTTTATCAACTTATTTATGCAGAACTGCTACTGTGCACTGTGTTAGTCTAGTTTAATACAAAAGCATGGAAGTCACTGTGAGAACAAGCATGTAAATGCAGTGTAAAGGAAAAAGCATACTGACAAGAAGCTAATCTATGAAAAATTGAGAGTGATTGCACTTTTACAGTATTGTCCACTTAAGCAATTTAAATGAAAAGGGAAGCAATTGTAGGTGTGTGAATGAGTTTTTTCTAGCCTTATTTTTCAGAAGTCTTCAAGTACGTTGGGGGAGGGCAAGCAGAATGAGTCAGAAAATAAGAGGCAGAAAAGCCACACTTTAAATGTAAGATTTCAGATGGCAATGAAGCACCTATGAGTGTAAGTTAAATCTGAACCTTGGCGATTCCAGCAATACTACACGTACCAGATAAAATAAGGTAACTATTGCCTTGAGCGCGTTACAGGGCAATCTTTGTGTTTTGACAAACAAATGCTTAAATGTATGAAGCAATCCCACAGGTATAATATGCCACCCTCTAGGCTATGTTGTGTTTGTCATCAATGATTTATCTCACGCTTCTCCCTAGGTTACTGGCTGTTAACCTGAAATACTTTGAAAATTAACTAGGGTTTTCTTTTGTCATAAATAGGAGCAGCATGTGACCATTATTGTTTTCTTGATTTAATAGCACAATATGCAAGACAAAAATGCATAGCAGCAATGGAGAGAGAATTTGGGGGAGTTAGTAGTAAAAAAGATTTAGCCTGTTCAAGCAAGATCCACTGAAAGAGAATTTCAGTGCAGCAGACGGTCACCCACTGGGAATATCGATCCAATCTATATAAATATGTATTTTATAATGATTCTGATTTTACAGACAAGATTATCCTTTATAAATCTTCCCTGTTATAAGTACTCCTCAGCTGAGGAGTATCTTAAAAAGCTCTAATATAATGTAATTCTTTCCTTTCAGGGAATATGGAGCCATTGATGATGTAGATATTGATCTGCATATTGATGTTAGCTTTCTTGATGTAAGTAATCTAATCACAGAATTACATAATGAACATTAATATCCATTTAATTCTGCTACACATTAGGCTCTCTAGACAACCACTGAGATGTTCCTTTTTCAGAGAGTTGATCTTCACAAATGGCTGTCACATTTTTGATCGCTACTTAGAAAAGTTTTCCTTTTATGGTCACATTGTTAAAATGCATTGTAGGCTTTTATTTACTGCACATGTATTTCTTTTCAAACATGTTTTGTGAATGATAAATGTTTTAACTGATATAAGTGAAATACATTTCTTTTTTTGCTATGCTAGACATTAGTTAGGTGGAAGCACTTCATAGAGTCCTGGAGGGAAGAAGACCTTGGCTGGAGCTCTCCTGTGTGCTTCTCAACATCTGCAGCTGATTAGGGAGAGGCTTGAGTGGCAAAGGAGACACAGGACAGTCGTGCTGTCGACTGACAGCATGGTTTCTGCAGTGGTTATGCTGTCATTAACTCTGTACTTACTCACCCCATCTGTGCAGTAACTGCCTGTCCTCTAGATAGAGAATAAGTATTAGTGCTTTTAGGGGCATCATCAGCTGCTGCACAGACAGGTCGTATTCTCAGGTCAGCACAGCACATAAGAGAGTGTTCTTGGGCTTTTCTAAAATTTAAGAAAATCTGATCATACCTTGAATTATTTTAATCAGTCTTAAGGAGCCAGAGTTTCCTTTGCCTTTTGTTATGGGATGAGTTGTATTTCCATCTTTATTTGCTCCTTTGCTTCTCAGCTTTGAAGCAGTATCTCTTGGTGGGAAGAGTCTGCCTGCACTGTAGACGTAGTGTTGCTACTGTGGTCAGTTTAAATGAGCATACTCAAGAACTGGAAGCAGTCTAATGCTGCTCTTAGGGGCATCAGCAGGCAATAGTTTGTCCCCAGTCTCAAGTTTAAAGTTGCAGTAGATATTCTGCAGCTGGGTAAATGGATACATGATGTTTCTAACAACCCTAATGTAGACTGACAAAATGCAGCCGTTCCTCATGATGGCTAATGGTGTCTGTTGTTTTCTTTTTATGTTGAACTAGGAAGAGATTGCTGTGGCTTGGGATGTAATTCGCACAGAGCCCATAATAGTGCGATTGCACTGTTCACTTACACAGTACTTAAACGGTCCAGGTTAGTCACCTGTGTGTTCTTCATGTGCCTTGTATGGTGTCTCGGTCTGAGCCATGTACTAAGTGATAGATACTCATTCACTGCCAAATCTTTGACCTTGCATGTGCTTAGATCTACTGCTGAGAGCAGTCCTACTGGTTGAAATTATACTTACATATATTTGTACGGATAGGCCCTCAGTAGTAACATCGGCATCTAATTTAAACTTTCGTAGGTTGATTTTGGAGCCTGTTTTCCTGATATCCTTTGAAATCCAGCTGCTTCCAGGGTTAATGAATAAAGATCTATGGTTTCTAATATGTGATTTCCTGATTTTGGAAATGAGGGATCATCTGCACAAATGAGATATCACTGATAACATATACGTACACAGACCTGTGCAGCACGTTAATATGCCCCTTTTCACTCATCTTTGAAGAATCAGGCCATGATAATTATCCTTTCAGCTTCTGATTTCTATATAACTATGTGAACTCTGGCAATGTTTAGATTTGAATGAATTGTTAAGTGAGTACAGCTTCCTCATGAGAGTAAAAATGGTCAAACTCCTGAAGAATCAACTGATTTTGAAGTTCTGGAAATGTTCATATGCAAGAGTCAACTCAGATATATTTTTATAGTGGGAAGTCAGAACTAAATTACAACTTGGATCATAACTTGCCTGACTTTGGAGGCTTCCAGTGCAAGCTGTCAGTTCAGGCTTGTATCTGTGGGAGAATTCTGCCTCTGGAAACGAACAGATATTTCCAGTCATAGTAAGTTTAGCAAAATCTGTCCCAGTGAGCTATTTTTATAGGATATGTTGCCTGCCGATGCTAACTATAAGCTATATTCTGTTCATTCAAATAATCGTTTCATTACATCAGTCTTTTTTTATTTGCTTGACTTTGGTCTTTTTGTCTGTATTTTATTGCTTCAATCTTTTTTTTGCAGATCTTAAAATATGTATTTGCCATAGCTGGTAGCCATGAGTATTCAAAATATTTCTATCAAAATGTGATTTAAACAATAAAACAGTGCATCACATAAGAGAAGATGATGTGTGAAGAGCAGCATGCAGTAAGAAATTATATAGTCAGAAGACATCTTCTGCATCACTGACAAGGTTGAAACGGGAAGCTTAGTACCCAGTCCTGCAGCTGACTGATTGTGGGAGTGCCTGGGTACCAAGAAAGGCAAGATCAGGGCCAGAGGGAAGTGCTTTCCTGCTGCTGGTTTTTTGAGGTCAGCTGCTGTTGCAGCCTCGTCTCTTGATTTTCCAGAAAAGGACAATGAGATCCACCATCTTTTGTGTTAAGAAGACCCTTTCTCTGTGAACTCCTTTTCCCCCTGAAGTACGGTGTTTTGAGACTACTGGGCCATAACTTTATCCTACATCTTTTTCTCCTGTGGCACCTTCTGAACACAAATGCGGTATACTCCAGAGCGCTGTGGGGGGTACTTGTATCACCTTGTAGCTGTATAATATCCCGATTTTAGATAGTTATTTTTCTAGTTAATAGCTTGTCTCATTGTACTTGTAGGCAGTTTCTGCCACATGCCCTAGAAACCTGTCTTAGGTGAGGATGAATCAGCCTTTGGAGGTACCGGGCTGTCTCCTCTGTCTGTGGAGCTTAGATAACAATTGTAGTCTAGATGTCAGATTTTAAGATTGCTGATCTAGCTATGATGATTCTCACTGCAAATGTTCTTCCCCCTACCATATGTGCTAAATTTGACAATCCAATGACATTGCTACCCCTAATCAAATAATTAATCCCTTTTGAAAAAAATTGTCAGTTTGAGTTTAAAAGATGAGATTGTATTTAAATAGTGTTAGAGAAAGGCTACCCACAGGGCTTTGAACTAAGTCAAATTGGATGGCCAGATTAGATATATTGTATTTTATTTTTAAATTTAGTTTATTAAAGTGAAATTAAAGGATAAACTTTAACATTCTGAATGAACTCTGGCTTGCCCGATGATCAGAATAATACAGATTTTAAAATACTGATTTACTGTTTCTAATAAAATTTGAACTAACCGGAGATTTTTAGTTTTCATTCCTTTTTATTTTACTGTAGTCATTACCACCTTATGTAATATGAAGTCTGAAGTCTATTCGTCCTTGTAATGTGTGGTGGCTGTTGTCCGGCCTTGAGGACCTGAGGCTGTCTCAACACGAGCTGGATTCCATCTGCCACTTCTATCTAGTAATTGTTATTAAAGGATTTTAGTAATACCAGGAGCTAGTTTCCAGCCTTCACCCTGTACACTTTCAATTTTCTGACAGATGATGTGGATATACCAATGTTAGGATGGGTCTTGGGGAAAATTGAGGGTAATCCTTGACTACTGGAATTCATGCATTAGGCACTTAGATGATGATTATGGATCTTGTATGAAAATGCCCTCAGAAATTAAAACCAGATACTAATTAATTCAGTTTATTCCATTTCATGCTTTTTTCATAGTTGCAGGAACTGTAGTCTGTAAAGATACTTACTTGGAAAAAAGTTCGTGAGATTAGGGGAGATGAATTACCAGTCCAGGTACATTTAATCTGATACTGCTCTCTAGTATTTATAATATACAAAAAAGACACATTTTTGTAATTAAAATTAGTAGGAAGAGATACATTTGGGGGAATTCAATTTCTAAAATACTAATTTGTAAAATTACATATTATATTGGCTGGTATTCAAAAAGGACTGTTCATTTCTTGATAGGCTTAGATGACACGTCTACTTTCACCATTGCTTCAATGGCATTGTCTGTAGTAAAGATCCAGGTAGAACAGGGTCCTTAAATATGACTTATTTTGTCATGAGTTCTTGTTTATTGCTGTAAGTTCATGTATCAACAATATCTGCTTTTTTCTGTAGTGCCAACTGTGGATGTATTTCAAATCTCTACTAAGGAAAGATTTGGGCTGGGACATCAGCTGAGAAAGTAAGTGTAGAAAAAGTGTAAATCCCACCTTTTACGTAAATGTTGTACTCTCTTTAGTTCCCAGACCATGTCAAGTAGAATAAAATTCACAGGTTGTCAGGCTGGCTGGATCAAAGTGTTTTGAACTTGTAACAGGATTTGCCTTTTGAAGTTCAGTTTTGACAGTTGATGGGGAGAACCTGATTTGTGCTGCCTGCCAGGGTTTTCTGTCACTTTGCTGCCATTTAGGAAGTAAGCTTCAAAAGTTCAAAAGACTCTAGCTAGGAATGTTCAATTTCATGTTTCTGCTTAGATGGTGAAGCCTCTGGAGCAGCAATTTTTTTGAGCATCATGCATTACCCTAAGGGGGCTGTGCTTTCATGGTGGCCTCTAGGATGTACCACAGTAATTAGGCCATCCAAGCTTTGAGGACAAGAGGGAAGAATAGTTGAAAAAATCAGCATTTTCATATGTTCGTGGTACAATTCAATTTAATAAAATTTTGCTGAGTCATTTTTTTGCATATGCTTGTGTATGTGTAGTAAAATGACAAGAACATAGGCTTTAATATCTGACCATTACAGCATTAAGAAATCCTTAAAAAAAAAAAAAAAATTGCTGTTTGGTATTTAAAGACATAGTTGCATAATTCACCGTTGAGCAGAAGTGAGAATACCCACGAACTCCATGGCTCCTCACGGCTGTGGCAACAGTATATGTATATTTGAGGATTCACTAAATTTTGGGTCAAGTCCATACCAACTTCCACTTTGACTTCATCACCACTGCTAGTTTAGAGTCACAGAGTAATTTGACTTGGAAGGAACTACTGGAGGTCACCTAGTGCAACCTCCTGTACAAGTAACACTAACTTCAAAGTTAGATTAGTTCAGTCAGAATCTCAGGGAGCTGAGCTGTGAAATCTCCAGCCTTTGAAGGCAGCCTCTTGTACTTAACCACTCTTCTTGTGGATGTCTTCATTTTATAGCCTTTATGTTTTTTAGCTTTCCTTGCTACAATTTGTGACTACTGCCCATTGCTGTCCATCTTGGGAAAGTGTCTGGCTCAGTCTTCTCTGTAAACTCCCTTTAGGTAGTGTAATATTCGGCATCCCTACCTTCATGTTTGTGGCTTAGGAGAACATGCTTCTACTTGAGCGGTGCGGATGCTGTAGCCTACCTCTGTAGTCACTGGAGAGACAGATGCCTATAGCTGGATGGGATGACTTTGAACCAGTTTGTCTCTAGATCTCCATGAGAGGCATGCCTGTGATGTCTTGCAGTGGTTGTTTATGCAGACTGTATTCTCAATGAGAGTTCCATGTAGATTGGTTTTATGTGGGGAAAAAGCATTCTCGAGGAGCTGAAGCACCCAGCCACCAGTCTGCAGACATAACAGAAAAGCTCTGCCTGCAGAGTCTGGACATTGCATCATGTCGCCTACGTGGTGAACAGAGAGACCCTAGTGTTAAAGTGAGTATGTCTTGGCTAGGATAAGAAAATCTTTTTTTCTTTCTTAATTTGCAGAATCATGCAGACATTTGTTACACAACAGTGGAAGAACAGCAAAGAGAAATCTAATTGTACGCACAATAAAAAGGTGTCTGACAAAAAGGTGAAATCCCCTCTGCACATCTTTTCTACATTGCGCAGGTAATAACAAGGAAAATGAGAGATTACCACCATATCCTGTTCAAAATCCACAGCAGACTTCACAAGGTGAAATGTTGAATTTTCTCCACAGAGAAGTGCTCTATTTATATCTCCCCTCATGGGTTTCCAGTCCTTGCCTTGTGTGACATCAAAAGTGAACTAGGTACTACTGCAGCTTGTAAAACTATTTGAAGGCAGAGCATTTCAGTGCCCCGCTCCCTGAAACAGCCATGTTTCATCTAGAATTGGAAGTAATTAATTTTATATTATTTAACTTGTTGTATTTGTGTCTTTATTAGCTTGGTAGCATTTGGCTGGTATTAGAATAGCAAGAATACAAATAAAAGTAATATATACAAGTAATATATAATATATATGTAATACATATATAAAAAAATTTGAGGTTGTCTAGTTGTTCCTTCAAAAGCTGTTCTATTTTTAATTTTTTAAAGCTAGAATGGTCATTAATGAAGGACTGATTTTCAGAGCTGCTGAGCACCCGTTCTCCTCCACTGTTTGAATGTTGTTCAGCACTATGGAAATGCTGGCACAGAATTTCAAAGAACAAAGACATTAGAAACATAAGAAGTAGTTTGTGAATAGGTCATTTGAATTCATTATGACGTCTACCGCTTGCTCATACTCTTAAGTGTATGTAAAATCAGGCTGTGATTTTACCTCTTTCAGGAATGTGACTATTTACACTAGTGTTTTTTTCTTGGTTATGAAGAGTTGACAGACCACCTCTGCTGTGAATTTGAATTGAATGCTTCTTTGAACATTCCTTCTTGCTGATGAATTTTGTCATTCTAAATTCCATGTATAAAAAAGAGAGGGAGTACAGCGATTGCTCACGTTGAAGAAGGGAGGAACGTCAAAGATAACAAAAGATTATTTGTCTTTTTAAAGGTAGAAGAGGAAGGTGGTGCATTTGCTTACACATTTGCTACCATGCCATGCACCATTGCCTAGCGCAGGCTGTAGCTTGGGGTTTGGTTTTATTCAAAGCGGCATACAAAACCCAGCCCAATCTTTCTCCTCTTGATTTGGCTGCTGCTTAAAGGTGGCTCAGCCCAAATGCAGGGACCGCCTCTCTCCCTAGAGCACCATTCCCACCTCTTCCCTGCAGGAGGGGCATAGTGAGCCAACTGCAATGCTGATTCATCAACCTCCGTACGTGTCTTCCACTGTCGCTGCCTGTTAACAGGGTGGGGAAACCTGCTAGCCTCTCCTTTTGGGGTTTTGCTTCTTTCTTACTAAATCCAAGCCCCAAAAATACTTCAAAGATTGTGGTTGCTTATAAAGCATAGAAAAATCATTCAGCATAGCTGTTACATGTTCTTGCTTTGCAAGGACAGGCAAATATGAACATTCTGGAAATGTGACGGTGTGAATGTTGCTTGTAAAAAGCTTTTGTTCTTTACTTTCTGCACTCATGTTTTAGGTCCCTCACATTCTCATTTTTTTAGTGTTACAGAGCAAAAATTTGTCTGAAACAGGAAAGAAGGGCATCAAATTGTCTCCCACAAAGCACCCAGATTATTAGAAGGTTTTTTAAAATAATGTTCATTTCAGTTGAATTAAATTTGATTTACTGCCTGCAAGTTTCATGGCTCATTATATCTTCCATTGGATCTGGACATAGAATTTGTTATGCTGTGTCCAGAAGACAATAACTTTAATGGGTTGTGCCATGATGATTACAGAGGACAGATGGATTTTGGTAAGGAAAATGTGTTATAATCTCATGTAAAATACCTGGTTTTCATTTCAAAGATAATTTTCTGAATAAATTGTTTGTTTAGAGACATAGAGACCTTTACAAAGAGCTATAAGGGTATAGCTCTAACTTCTGCGTAAGTAGTTTGTTGTCTTTTTGGAAAATTAGTCCTACATAAAATTCCTCATTTTTTTAATGTTGGGCTGCATTTATCACTAGTGATAATGTGTAAAGACAAGTGACACTTAAAAATTTTTATGTATGTGTCATCTTGCTTGATTTGCGCAAGATCTTGATTATTCTCCAACTTTGTCTTCTCCTTCTTTATTTTTCAGGTCGCCAAGTTATCCTCCACCTGGCTGTAAAAATAAATCAAAGCTGAAGTCAGAACAGGATGGCATCTCCAAAACTCACAAGCTACTGAGAAGGACTTGCTCTAGCACAGTGAAGGCGGAGGATGTATGTGCTGCAAAATCTCACAGAACCTTTGGCCGCTCGTTGTCGAGTGACCCTAGGGCTGAACAGACAATGGCTATTAAATCGCACAAACTGTTGAACCGTTCTTGCTCTGCAGCCGTCAAGCAGGAGGAGTGCATTACTTTAAAGCCCCATAAGCTGTTAAGCAGGTCATGTTCTGGGGACCCTCGATGTGAGCACAACAGCACCTTGAAGCCCCACAAACTTTTAAGCAGGTCCTACTCCAGTAATCTTAGAATGGAAGAATTGGATGGATTGAAGAATCACAAGTTACTCAGCAAGACTTACTCCAATGCCCCTAAATCATCCAAAATGGAGCCTTTCAAGGAGTCCACCATAGCAGAGAGCAGGAGGCTCTCTCTTACCTCAGGGCTTATTGGTATCTTAACACCATCTTCATCATCACCTTCACAAGCTGCTGTGCGTAATAAGTTCTTTATTCTGCTCACTTTCGTCCTATTCGTTTCCAAACATGGCATTATGCTTATTATGCAAAGACAGTAATACTTAGGACATAAATTAGTGAATGTATTGAATATGTTGAATGTATTGGAAGACAAGAGCAATGGAGTTGGCTTTTCAGGAGGTTTTAAACAACTGTGCATGCACATATATTTAAGTTACAAAACCAGAATTTGCTTAGGTCAAGATTGAGATGTCGTGTTGAATACAGCTCAATGTACAGCTGCTGGCCATGGGAAAAGTTCGATCATTCACTTCCTTCCCTGCCTACTTTCTTGCTGCAGAAAGAAGGGAGAGTGTGAGCTTCTGTGCTGCAAAATTGGCTTGGTCACACAGGTCGTTTCTCATTTACCTGATCGCTTCGTAGGGGAAGCAACTGTCCATTGTCTCGTTTGGGTGCCAAGTCACCTCTCCTCCTGGTCTTTGCATCTGTGATCACCACACTGGAAGGAATGCAGTCATGACTCAGTTCACCTCTTGCACATATATGCTTTGTCAAAGGTTTAACCTTCAAATGTGCTGGTGGCAGTTGGAGGTTGGGGAAGGGATTGAGCCCAAACTGCCCCCCTTTCTCTCCCCAGAGACATGATCAGTTGGGAAAACAAGGGTAGCATATATTCTTAAACTTAAGAAAGTGGTCTCAAAATTAACCCTTCTGCCTCTGCCTCTTAAAAGTGGCTTTTATACTTTAGAGGAAAGAGTGGGTCTGTTTGCACTGTTTCACGGCACCAGTCTGTTTTCTGTGTTAGATCTGGGAGAGTCACTGAGGAAATAGTCCTCTCCACTCACTTAGCCTGGTGGTACCTTAATGTTCTCACTGAGAAAAAGCTGATTCTTGCTTAGAATGCCACACATATATTCAAAATTGTGCATTCTGAATAATGGAATTACATTGAGTGTGCTATGTCTTGTGGTAAATTTGTGTAATAAGCTGTGAGCTATACTCATCAGATATAAAAGCAGGGATATACTATCATAAAATCACTTATATACATGCTGTGTGGTTGGTTCCTGTAATGCACGCAGCAAAATTAATTTAAGGTGAGCCAACAGACTTTTTACTCATCACAGTTTAGAGATGCATTTTTTTGTGAATCAGCAGGGGATGTCTCAACATGACAAGACTTTTCTCTCCTGAAGTTAATAGGAAAAGTCCCATTGGTTTTCATAAGATAATGAAGAGTTGACTAAGTGGTTTCATTACTGATGTTATCAGCTGATATGGAACAAGTGCAGGCTCTGCTTGGCAGTCTATAAAAACTACCAGTAATTTATTACTAGAATGCATTTAATTTGAGGGAAAATCATCACATACGTGGTCACATGCAGTTTGGCTGTTGTTAGCAGAAGGGCATCAAGAGCCCTTCACACGTTTCACACGCAGGCACCAGATGGACGGGTAGCCTGGGTGTCCAGCTGCAATTTGAAGTCAGTGGAATGTGGAAGTGATGAATCGGAAGCCTAACTTCTCTTCAATTCTTAGCTAAAGTATTTGAATCTCTTACATGAATACACTTAGGATTGCTTCCCAGGAGAAAAAAAGGAAAGGTTTCCCAATTAAGCAGTTAGGGAAATGAAAAGAAATAAGCTGATAAACAAAACCAAGAAATGCAGTAAATGGAGCTGATCTGACTCTTATTCAAAACAAGGCATGACTGAGATAGATGTCAGCCTAGAGGGAACTTCGTACTGTAGTGACTCCTGGAACAGAAGTTCCTTCTAATTTATGTTGCTTTGTCTTGAAAGAAAAAGGCAGAAAATACTTGAGTGTGATCTGAGCACAGAGATCTGTTAGCATGGTGCTTACTGAAGTCAGATCTTAGTAAGTATAAAAAAAAAAGATTTTCACCCGTTCTGAGAGTTCCATCAGTCACTCAAGCCTAAGCACACAGCCCGTATTTGGATAGACAAAGTGCAGTTAAAATTTAATGGAAGTTACCAAATGTCAGTTTAATGGAATGGAGTGAAGGCACTGGTGTTTCCGTTTGAAATTGAAGTTTTTGGGTTGCTGAGATACAAAACCTCATCAGATTTAAGAACTAAAAAGAAATGCTAAAAATCTACGTCACACTCCGCAAACAGTAAAAGGACTGATTATTAGTAATGGCTGATGTTTCAGATGCAAATATTATTCAGTTAATGTATTTGCATGCAAAAAATACAAATGTTTTACCAATTTCTTATAATTAGTCTACCAACACTGAAGTTGCCTCAACTTTTTCCTTGCAGCAAAATTATGGTGCAAAATGTATTCCAGTACGAGACCGTGGCTTTCTTGTGCAGGTAGGATGTCATATCTTACCCATTTATGAAACACTCTAGAGCATGAGCTGACTGTTAATTATTTTTAAGCCGATTTTGTTATTCTCATTTTCCTTGTTCTCAGACTATTGAATTTGCTGAGCAGCGGATACCAGTATTAAATGAATACTGTGTAGTTTGTGATGAACCCCATGTGTTCCAGAATGGCCCTATGCTGAGGGTAAGTGGTTTGCTTGCTGGGATAAACAATGAGTTTTCTAACGCCTTAAATAGCAGTGGACCATACAAACCTGTTAGAAAGCTATTCAATTATTTCAGATGCATTTCATCCTAATATCCTTTTAAGATGCAAAAATGTAATACATACTAACTAGATTTTGATGTAAATTCGGAAAAAAATTATTGTAAGCAAGGGAGATGGAAATCAAGTTTGTATAACATCATAGAAACTTAAAGGAGTGGTGTATTTCACTAAACACTGTTGTGCTAAGGTAGTCACAACCACATAAGATACAGGAATGGCATCAGAGTGCTTTGCTGGTCCTCTGGTGCTCTTTTAACAGCTTAGGGTCACTTCAGTGCTTGAGCTCTTATCAAGCCATGGCCAGGGTATTCAGATACTCTGATGTTAATACCACAAGGCTGTGAAGTTCTTCTGACTCGCTTTTGCTTATGGGCCACTGGAGCGAGCTATCCTCCCTAATGTGGTAAAGAAGTCAATAGAAGGAGATGCTCTGTGAAGTGCTATCAGCGACCTAGTCCAGTGGCCGTATTGTGGTTCAGTGTGCCCAGAGTCTGGCCAGTTGGGTGGTTCTTCCTTCCTTTCATTCCTGTGTAACTGGGAACTGGGAATTCTGGTTGCTAAACGTTGTATGTACCCTCTCATGCTGTTGGTGAATGCATACAGTGAAAAAGAGTAAGACTGGTCATAAGCGACACACCCTGCCTGGAGCTACTGGGTCAGTGCAGCTTTGTAAAAGAGTATACTAGGAGAATAAAATTCTTGCGTTTTGGACTGGTCTTGCAGTTTAGAATCCATCTTGTTTCACCTGTCCTGAATCCTATGGAAACCCGAGTAGCCTTGAAAGATTAAAGCCATGGAAAACTGTAATACCAGTGTGTGAATGGTCTGACACCTCATCTGCCAATTTCTCCACTGTGTGGCGAGCAGCTGCACATAAGTTGAAGCAGACATCATCTACAACAGTTCCATGGAAGTAAATTCAGGAAGGTTATTGCTTACATGGTAGCAGAAGTCACCTCAGTGTCATCCCTCATGACACTCAGTGACACCATGGTCAGGCATTCTGACTGCAGGTGGGGTATGCAAATAGGCTGCTAATAGGGTTTGCAAAAGCATCTGCCTATTCAGTTAACACTATTTTAAGTCATGGTTCAATCTCTGTACTTTTGAAAATCCTATCAAGTGGCTTTTTTGCCTCTTGAAGCTCTTATCTTAAAAACATGATTTTCTGCCAGATTACAGCAACCAAACCCTGATTAGAAGCCTATAGAACAGGCATCAGTTCCTTATTGTTCATCTTTGAATGCACTGATATGCATTTACCTGTGACAGGATAAGACAAAGTGAGTAATGTTTGGATAGTGAGTGAAGTTTGGATAATATAATTACTTAAATTATCAGATTTTCTCTGTTGTCCATAGACCAAAGCAAAGAGTAGGATTTATTCCTGTTCGCATGATGAACTATTAAACAGAATGGAAGGCCATCTGCTATAAATACATAAATCATATTTCTTCTTGCTTTCCCACCTTAGAGGTTAAAATCCCTCAGAATGACTTTTCTCTTGTCTTCACTTGAAAGAGGGGTCATTTTAGCTATCTGTTTGAGAGTGTGTCAGTGCTTCAAAACAGAGGAAAGCGCAGACATGTTTGCCACTGAACGTATATTCATCAGTGCCTTTTCAAGCAGCATAACCTAGCAAGCTTTGCAAAAATGAAAGGGTGTCCTTATATAACCTAGGGAGAAGGAGATAGCAGGAAGAAATCTAGCATGCTCTGTGTATGCTTGAATGACTCAATAACCAATATAGAGCCATTAATGAGTTTGCAGTTCTGTAGAAGGTGAGAAAGGATCTCAGTTTGAATCAGGCATGAGCTTGCCAAAGGGTCTTAAGGAAATTTATGCTTTAGTCTACCGAGAGCTCTGGCAGAGGCAGCCTGAAGTGGTCAGTTGTAGGGTTTATTTCATGCTTCAGATGCAGACACGTCTGCGCATGAATACATACATATATATAACGTATGTAAAGAGAATAAAGAATGACCAACTGAAAGAGCACTTTATGTTTAATACTGCTGCAACAGCAGATCTCAGAAATATGGTGCTTTACTAAGCAGAATGCAGGAGGCTTTCACGTAAGACAAGGCTATATGCAATCTAGCCTTATGTCACTAAATGGATACCATATGTAGTATCCCTAGCCATCGTAAAGAGCTTTACAGTGCTCATATTTTCAATACTACAGTAACTTCACCAGGTGTCATAATGATCAGAACCTTCCTACAGTCTGCTTTCATTTTTAGGCTCTGTGTCTAAATTCCATTTTCTACAGATACCCATATCTCAGAGGCATTCCTTAGGCTGTATCTGTGGTTGATTGTATCGCAAGAGATGCCGCAGACTAAATAGCTCTGGGTGGTTCACCAGTCTCTTGCTTTAAAGAGTAGTTTCTCCACACTGATGCACATCGTGTCACATCTGGGTGTGTGTATCCTTACTGATGAGTGTCCCTTCTACCTTTTAGTCCTTTATTTCAACAACAAAGACAGCATATGATTTTATAAAAGCATAGCAAAGTTATTGCTTGAGAAGTTATTTTAAAATGTATTTAGGCTTGATTTTCTGGTATTTAATGGAGTTTTACACAATTGCAAAGAAGCCAGTAAGGAATTTGGCCCTGTAATCCTCCAATATGTCAGCCTGACACCTTTCCTGAACTATAGTGTAGAGTCATTGATTGTCTTGAAATGCAGTTCAAAAAATTCAACAATTGCCATCACACAATAATTACATTCTTTTAATACTTTAAACTCTCGTACTTGGGAGTAATATTTTGTCCTCGTCATTAATGACTTGCATAATTCAGATATCTCATCCTCAGGACAGCTCAGTGAAACTGAAAGATAAAGTTTTTCCTTTCTGCAGATTTGCTCTACATGCTGTTTTTATCTGAGTTATAAAGTATCTTTAAATCAGTCTCTCTCAGCGCAAGCTTTCTTCTCAGTTTTGTGCTTCTTTTTCCTACATAACTTTCTCTGGGGGGTGTTCTGTTTTTAATATCTATTTCAATTTACTTTGCTTTCTCAAAATCTTGACATCTTCTTTCCCATAAGAGAAGAGCAACCTGATGATGGCAAGATGTGAATTTTTGTATAGCTTAATTTAGACACTAGATCCACATGGCAGACTTCCATTGTATGGAATGTTGCATTGTCTATCTGTTGCAGAACAGCCGCATAACACAATTGCGTATGTTTGGCTTTATGCTCTTACAGTGGACACCTGTCTTGCTCCAGAGCCTGTGGTACTAATCTAATCATGCGAATGTTCTTTTCTGGTTCAGAGATCCTGTTGTACACAGGAGTCTTCAGATGTTGTTAGGCTATCTTAGTCGTTTATTGAGGATAAATGAAGAGGCTACCTTAGTGACTTACTGAAGATGAAAAAGGACAAAGTTCTTAGATTTCTCATGGGGATTTCTTTACAGAGCAAATTATGGATCTTTCAGGACCGGTTTTCTTTTGAGCTCCATAAGCTCCTTGACATACAGAAGACCAGAATTACAGATACAGTTCCTGTGTGTACTCCACAAGTGTGTGTTGGTAAAAACACATTATGTAGACAGGGTAACTTCACTCACAAACCCTCACAAACCTAATGCTCTCATAAGGAACTCCAGCTCGATTACTGTGAAGGGAAGGACAAAGATTCTCTGGAATAGAAGAAAGAGTCTTAGAAAAATACTCTAATGCATCATGAAGTTGTAACACTCTTCTTTTTGAAGGTCCATGATCCATTGCTTCATTCCATCCCCTTTTTAAAAAAAGCTGGTAAAGTAGGCAGTGCTTTCCTGTAGGTATTCATACCTTTCTGATGAGAGATGAGGATGAATATCATTTCTCATCATAGTATGTTTCTTTAGTATTTATTTCAAGAGCACAGTGAGATCTAATGATTATTTACAGTGCACACAAAGTTATAAAAGCTAAATTGGATTCTTAGAGAGACACACTTCCATAGAATGCTACCAAAAACTACAAATTCCGTGAAATCACTGCATGGCATGATTTGCAGTCTTTATGCAAAGCACCAGGAAAATTCAATGAATACATGGATCCTAAGAAGAAAAAGTATTATTTAACCTCTTGCAAAACATATACCGTACTATTTCGTGCAGTTATTCCTACCAGTGATCTGAATCCTACATATTTCACTCTTCGCAGAATGATTAAGAAACAGCTTTGAAATCATGAGCGAGACTTGGGACTGCAGCCTTTACATCCACACAGCTCCCTTATCTCATGTACAGAACCTCAGTGCATCCTCCTGCAAGGCGACCTGTGATGCACAGCTCTCAGGAGCTCTGTCATCAGTCTTTTCTAAAGGAGCTCTTTGCTAAGCTTTGAAAAACAATGGGAAGTACAAGGTCAGTTTTGTGCTGAGAAGAGGGGGAGAAGGCAGAGCTGGTAGACCTAGTGAAAACAATAAGAGTCTGCTCATTTGAATCGCTAGCCTCGTGTTACTGTCTTTGAATTTGTTCTCAACAGAGAAGTTGTTTAGATGAGTGAGACATGGACTATTATTTGTTTGTAATTAATGTCTAGACTTGAATTGTTTCAAAAACATATTTGTAAATGCTTTTTTTCTAACATTTTTAAACAGTTGATATGTCATTCACATATGTGTTGTTAAAAAGGTTAAATAGATTATCCTGATTTCTGTCAAACTACCATATTAAATAAAAACATAGGGAATTTTAATGACTTCTACAAAGCCCATTCTGAAGTACTGAGATATTCTCCCATGAGTCATGTGTCTCTAGTGAAAAGCCTCTGAAACTGGAGCTTATTTTGTCCATGGTCTCGGTCTCTTACTGGCTTTTGAAAATCTCCAGGATGGAAACTCCACAGCCTCTTTGGGCAACCTCTTCCAGTGCTTGATAAGGCTTTAGAGAAAGCTAATTTTAGCTTTATCTAAAACTTTAGGTAAAGTTTAGATAAAGCTAGTCTTGTATGAGAGAATGAAATCACTAACTGACCTCCAAAGGTGCTTTTCAAACATATGATTTGGTTCATCTAGCTAAAAAATGTATTTTCCAAAGCAGATGTAATAATGTACTAAAGAAACTTAAGCATTATTCAGTTCCATGTTAGAAAGCTATTAACTTCTTTTTAATGCCATATGTGTTACTCTAGGGCTGGTAATATTCTAGGGAAGGACTAAGCTGCATTTTAATAATGCAGCAGTTTTGCTGCTATAATAGTAGAGAGATATCTTGTTTTAGGAATTCAGCATGTACTTTTATTACAAGCATTTAAATATAATGAGATCATGAGTCATTAACATAAGTTATTATATTTAAGAATCTGATTAAAAGAAGCATAATAAAAATATATTATCATGGATTCTCATATTCAAAGACGGGAGGAAAACAAATGACACTACTCTCTTCAAGAAGGGCAAGAAGGGGAGGACCCAGAGAACTGCAGACTGGTCACCCTCACCTTAGTCCTTGGGAAGGTGATAGAGCAGCTAAGCCTGGAAACCATTTCCATGCCCTTTAAGGACAAGAAAATCATCAGGAGTAGTCAGCATAGCTTCACCAATGCTGAGTTATGCATGACGAACTTGATAAACTTCTATGATGAAATGACTGGTCTGGTAGATGAGGGGAAACCAGTGGATGTTCCTTTGACACTATCTCTCATAAGACCCTTGTAGACAAGCTGTTGATGCATGGATAAGGAGATAGTGGGTAGACTCAAGTCTCACTGAATAGCTGGGCCCAGAGGGTGGTGATCAGTACCACAAAGTTGAGTTGGAGGCCAGTAACTAGTGGTGTACCCTGGGGGTAAATACTGGGTACAGTCCTGTTTAACATCTTCTGGATGATGGACCAGAGTGTACCCTCAGCAAATTTGCAGATGATACAAAACTGGAAGAAGTGGGTGATACTCCAGAAGGATGGGGCACCCTTCAGAGAGACCTCAACCAATTGGAGAAATGAGCCAACAGGAGTCTTGTCCAGTTCAACAAGAAGTGCATAGTCCTGCACCTAGGGAGGAACAACCACCAACACCAGTATACGCTGGGGGCTACCCAGCTAGAAAGCAGCTTGGCAGAAAGGACCTGAGGGTCCTGATGGGCACCAAGTTGAACATGAGCCAGAAATGTGCTCTTGCAATAAGGAAGGTTAATGGTATCCTGGGCTGCACTGAACAATAGAATTGTCAGCAGGTGGAGGGAGGTGGTCCTTCCCCTCTACCCAGCACTGGTGAGGCCATACCTGGAGTATTGTGTCCAGTTCTGGCCTCCTCCTTACAAGGGAAGTGGAGCTGCTGGAGAGAGTCCGTCGAGGTGCCGCTAGGGTGATTAAGGGACTGGAGCATCTCACATAGGAGGAAAGGCTGAGAGAGCTGGGGCTCTTCAGCCTCAGAAAGAGGAGGCTCAGGCGAGATCTGTTAATGTCTATAAATACCTGAAGGGAGGGGGCAAAGAGGATGGTACCAGGCTCTTCTCAGTGGTGCCCAGTGACAGGACCAGAGACAACAGGCACAAACTGAAACACAGGAAGTTCCATCTGAACATCAGGAAACACTTTTCTACCTTTGTCACCTTTTCTGAGGGTGACTGAGCATGGGAGCAGGTTGCCTAGAGAGGCTGTGGAATCTACATCCATGGAGACATTCAAAAGCCATTTGGACATGGTCCTGAAGAGAGCCTGCTTGAGCACGCGTGTTAGACCAGATGACCTCTGGAGATCCCTTCCAACCTCAATTGTTCTGTAGTTCTGTGATTGTATTCAGCTTTTACATAGTATAATTTGTGTGGCTAATGTCTGTCTTACTCTTTATGCCTTCCCAAATTCCTCATTTACAAATACTACAGCCATTGGAAAACAACATCATTAAAAGGATTGTAAAGACCTGTGAGACAATTACACAGGACAAAAAAAATCTCAGAATATATTCCATAAGGTGATAAAAAAACCCTCTCTGTATCAGTGATTTTTCTTTCAGTTCAGAAGTCTCTTTAGAGTGCCATCTTGTGTTGAAACCTCAGACTGAGGCCGCTTTAGAACAAAGCAGGAAACAGGAAAAATCTGAGCAAAACCAAATATTGAAGCTAGTTTCTTTGAAACTTATATTCTGGTACAGACATCTCTGCTCTTTAAAGTTTTGCTTATAAATATGAATGGTAAAATACTGCAAAACATTATTTTAAATACCTGTTTTTTGTATGTAGCTGTAAAAATAAGTGCAATCTGATATTTATTGCCAGATTTTTTATTATCAGATTTATTCATTACAGGTGAAATCTGGCCCTCAGTGAGTCCTGTTGACTTGAAATGGTCTTGGATTTCTCTGTCCCCTGACTATAAGATAGGTAGCCACCACTGAAACACAGCAGCATTGATGTTGCAGAGCACTACACTGCGTAGGGTTGGGAGGTTTTTGGAGCAGAAGAAGAGTCATTGAACTATGGAGAACAGTGTAGGTGTACAAACATGTTTAGCCAGACTGGAGTTTAGCCAGGATACTTGTGGAGTTCCAAGATTCTTGTGGAATAACACCGTGGTCCTTCTTATCATTAGATCTCTAGTTACAACCAGTACTTTGATAGAATGA